>NC_137892.1:101324871-102538684 GCF_963455335.1 Martes martes
TAATGACAAAGAGCTGTACACCTAACAATGTTTAAATAACAAATTTTGTTATGTATATTTTACTATAATTTTTTTAAAAGGGAAAAAATGTAGTTGAGATATACTAAAGCTATAAAGTTCATTAAGGCCATATGATAACCCTCCCCACCCACAGAAAGATTTCCTAATATGTCACCAATAAAGCAGCTAATAATGAATTCCCAATGTTAAGTTAGTAAATTAAGGAAAGAAATAAGCATTTATGCTTCCTTTCATATATATCAAGACAATAAAGTGTTCAGTTAATGAAAGAGATCGCTAGCTAATCAAAGTAGAAGAAATAATAAAATCTGAAAGTTTTCATTTTGTAACCCCTAATGAAATTATTGATACAGGCAAGAAATCTTTGACTGATATTCTTAAAAAACCATTAGGGAAATAATGGTTAGAGAAAAAAGACATTCTTAAGAAGCCAAAGTAGTTACATACATACTGCTTCACTGTGGCTATTTTAAAGATTTCATTTATTGAGGGGCGCATGGGTGGCTCAGTGGGTTAAGGCCTCTACCTTCGGCTCAGGTCATGATCTCAGGGTCCTGGGATCGAGCCCCGCATTGGGGTCTCTGGGGAGCCTGCTTCCCCCTCTCTCTGCCTACCTCTCTGCCTACTTGTGATCTCTGCCTGTAAATAAATAAATAAAATCTTAAAAAAAAAAAGATTTTATTTATTGATTTGATTTGATTCGTTTTAGAGTCAGAGAGCGCCTGCGAGCAGGGGAGAGGGAGAGAGGCAAAAAATAAGACTGACTTTGTGGCTGAGCACAGTGCCCAATGCAGGGCTTGATCCCAGGATTCTGAGATCATAACCTGAGCTGAAACCAAGAGTCAGATGCTCAACCAACTGAGCCACCCAGGCACCCCACATACTACTTCTTGATCAAAGGGAGCAAAATGACTTAAAAGAAGGAAATCAGAGCTATGGATAACTTCTAATGTCGTGCAATATACGACACAATAGCACCTATAATTTAATCTAGCTGAAACCATTCAAATTGAATCCATCAAATTCTTAGTTGTATTTTCCACATAACAAGGAAGACAGAGAAGAGTTTAGTGAAATATATGAGGAAGCCAGCATACAAATCTAGAAAGGGGATCCTGTAAAGGTATTATTCTCATTAGTTAGATAGGATCCTGAAAAAAGGGGGACTGTTCTAGATTTAAAGAAATTTTAAAAATGTAACAACCAGATATAATATGCAGACCTAAAATGAATAAACCAAATGTAAAGGTTAGAGGGCAAGTGAGGAAATCTAAATATGGATTTGTTGTTATTAGATGAACTAATCTTATAAGATGCAATAAAGTTAAATCATTTATGAAGGAAAATGTTCTATTTTTAGAGATGCATATTATTTAAGGATAGAGTAAAATGTCTCTAATTTACTTTAAAATAAGTGAGCCTAAAAAAAACTGAATTAAGGGGTGCCTGGCTGGCTCAGTTGCAAGTATGCAAACTGCTGATCTCAGGGTCATGAGTTTGAGCCCCAGGTTGGTTGTAGAGATTACTTAAATAAAAATTCAAAACAAAAGAACTGAATTAAAAATAAGGCAAATAAGGTATCAATCACCTTTGTTTAAAAAATTACAATCCTGGGGTGCTTTGGTGGTGCAGTCAGTTGAGCCTCTGTTTCTTGGTCTGGGCTCAGTTCATGATCTCAGGGTTGTGAGATCAAGCCCCACGTGGGGCTCCATGTTGAACATGGAGTCTGCTTCAGACTCTCTTTCCCTCTCCTTCAGGCCCTCCCCTCCACGCTCTTTCTCTCTCAAATAAGTAAATCTTAAAAAATAAAAATAAAAAATTATCCTACCATATTTTATGTTCTATGATTTTAATATTTTGTCATAATAATATTCCCAAATCATTACTATCTAAAAGCAAAGGGAGGAAAAAATTTATACACACATATACTACAGAAAGTGCATAGAGTCACTTATACTTTCATGTATATTCTAAGTAGTGCCAAAAGCTAGAGGTAAAAAATGGAAAAAGCAAGATCTCAGTTAAGGAAATTATTGTCCCATGCAGACAAAAAAGGATATTAAAGGCAAAACTGCAACATCCTGAAAGTACTGATGAAAAGACCGTTGAAAATGTTGGAACATACCTTGTGCACCTGTTCCTGCACCTTCTTTTGTTTTTTCTTAGGAGCAAATATCTGATCGTATTCTTCTGTGTACTCCAGAAGCCATTTGCTTGGCTTCCTAAGGCGTTTCTTCTCTGACCGCACAGCTAAAAGAGGAGAAACGAGTTCGTATTAACCAAAATGTTAGACGAGAGACCATTGCTTTCATGAAACCATCCCTGCACTCTCAAAGGTACAGAGATGGGAAATTCTTAAAATCACTCTGCTTAAGCTCCAAGACACTAAAAGTGATTTCCTATGGTTTATCACATGCAGAAGCTGAGAGGGGAGACTGAGAGCAACTTCTGTTGCTCTATACACATACACATACACAGACCATCTGAAGTTAAGGAAAAGGTTTAAAAAAAAAAAAAGATTAAACTGAAACTAACTAGTGTCCCATAGTGACTGATAGAGCTAACATTAAAATACAGTCTAGGGGAGCCTGGGTGACTCAGTTGCTTAAGCACCTGCCTTCGGCCTAGTCATGATCCCAGGGTCCTGGGATTGAGCCCTGCATCAGGGTCCCTGCTCAGGGGGAGTCCGCTTCTCCCGCTCGCTCTGCCTACCCCCTGCCTCATGTTCTCTCTCTCTAATAAATAAATAAAATCGGGCCACCTGGGCAGCTCAGTGGGTTGAGCCTCTGCCTTCAGCTCAGGTCATGATCTCAGGGTCCTGGGATCAAGCCCCACATCTGGCTCTGCTCAGCGGAGAGCCTGCTTCCCCTCACCCCACTGCCTGCCTCTCTACTTGTGATCTCTGTCTGTCAAATAAATAAAATCTTAATAAATAAATAAATACAATCCTTAATAAAGTCTAAATAAAGCAAATTCATAAAATATACCATAAATTATTTTAATAACATCTCTCTAGATTATGTAGAATACTAGATATTTCAGATAGAATATTTACCTAATCAGTACTACCGTGTGAATTTCAAAAGCACTATACACACTCTTCATATCATAGTTGTGATATGAGTTTCACATCAGAAAATTGAGGAATAGATCTTAATAGAATCATTAAAAAATATAATTATATGTATACCATTACCTCAATGACATAAAAAGTATGTGGCATGTATGCCAAAGACAGAAAATAAGATAAAAATACAGAGTTCAGGAGTTCAGGGGCACCTGGGTGGCTCAGTCATTAAGCATCTGCCCTTGGCTCAGGTCATGATCCCATGGTCTTGGGATCAAGCCCTCCATCAGACTCCTTGTTCAGCGGAAAGCCTGCTTCTCCCACTCCCACTCCCCCTGACTGTGCTCCCTCTCTTACTATCTCTCTCTTTGTCAAATAAAAAAATACAATCTTAAAAAAAAAAAAATACAGAGTTCAGGGTATCTTTTGAGAAAAAAACCTGTCATCTTTTATGGTCAAATTTCAAAGTACCATACCATTTTTCTTTGAGTTAATTGTAAAATAAATACCTATTATAATTTCCCAATAAAACTTTGTCCAGTTTAACATACTATACTCATTTTATAAGGTCTTTGGGAGCAAAACCTAATGTATACAGAATGTAGGATACAGTCTCCTCAGGAGACAATAAGTACTTCATGAGACAATGACCTCAGATGAAACTATTTCTGCCTCAGTTGAATGAGGAATACTAATGTTCTTTCAAAGAAATGCATAAGTTGTGAACAAAAGGAAATGGTCAAATCACAGGCACAGTAAACTTGGCAAAGGCTTTTACTATGGAAAAAAGCCATAGAACTTTGTTAGGATGAGATATGAAAAATAATTTTTTTCTAACTACTGTAATTTCGTAGTAATAAATAGTAGTAATATATCACTTAGTTTAACTATTTAAATCTAATATAAAAGGAGTTGAAAACTTTTATTCACCCAAAAACCTTGCCATAGGTTTTTAAAGCAGCTTTATTCATAACTATCAAAACTTGGAAGCCACCAAGACACAGGAATTGATAAACTGTGGTATGTACAGACAAGAGAATATTATTCAACACTAAAAAGATATGAGGTACAAAACCATGAAAAGACATGGAGAACACTTACATGTATATTACCGGGTGAAAAAAGCCAATGTGAAAAGGCTATATAAATACTGTATGATTACATATATACATTCCGGAAAAGGCAAAACTATGAAGACCATAAAAAGTAGTTACCAGGGGGTAAAGTCGGAGGGCATGCACCTGGAGGGAGAAAGGGCTACATACGCAGAACACAGAGGATTTTTACGGCAGTGAAAATACTCTGTATGATACCATAATCATGAATACACGTCGTTATATATTTGTCCAAAGCCAAAGAATATACAACACTAAGAATGAACCCTAAGGTAAACTGTGGGCTTTGGGTGATTACAATGTGCCAATGTAGATGCATCAATTTTAACAAAATACCACTCCAGCAGTGGACGTTGGTAACAGGGAAGGTTGTGCATGTGTGTGGACAAGGTATACAGAAAAACTCTGTGCCTTCTCCTCAATTTTGCTACACACCTAAAACTACTCTAAAAAAAATAAAGTATTAATAAAAAATAGGAAGTTAATGGTAGAGGCTGACATAGTTATTAAAATTATATACCTACAGAGCTCCCAATATAATTACAGGGCTTGTTAAACCCTTCAACCAATGCAATTTTCCTAACTACTCAGTTTTAGACAATACACCTGTAAGTGATCCACGCTGGTGAGTTTTTCCCAAGTAAGTATTTCAAAAGAAGTTAAAACAACCAGCCAAACAATGACTTAAAATGTTTCCCTCAAATAATAATGTTCTAAAAAATCTCTCTTGGAGAAAAGAAATAAGCTAAAATACATTCTGAAATAAGTATATATGCATCTGTACCTGTGACAGTTAATGGTTAGCAATTTTATGCTCTGAGGCAAATAGATTATGCCTTTAATAAAGCCCTATTAGATACCATCTAAATTTTCAAACACCAATGACTTTTTTTTTTTTAAGAATTATTTATTTACTTATTTGACAGAGAGAGAAATCACAAGTAGGCAGAGAGGCAGGCAGAAGAGAGACAGGGAAGCAGGCTCCCTGCGGAGCAGAGAACCCAATGCGGGCATGGATCCCAGGACCCTGAGACCATGACCTGAGCTGAAGGCAGAGGCTTAACCCACTGAGCCACCCAGGTTCCCACCAATGACATTTTTTTTTAATTTTATAAAAAAGATTTTATTTATTTATTTGACAGACAGAGATCACAAGTAGGCAGAGAGGCAGGCAGAGAGAGAGAGGAGGAAGCAGGCTCCCCGCTGAGTAGGGAGCCAGATGCGGGGCTCGATCCCAGGACCCTGGGTTCACGACCTGAGCCGAAGGCAGAGCCTTTAGCCCACTGAGCCACCCAGGTGCCCCCACCAACGACATTTTTAAACACAAATAAGACCAAAGAAATGATACGGAATAACATGTGTTTACTACGTGCATGCAAGTCACCATCCAGCCATTTAACGTTCATGAATTTTTTTTTTAAGATTTTATTTATTTATTTGACAGAGAGAGATCACAAGTAGGCAGAGAGGCAAGCAGAGAGAGGGGAGGAAGCAGGCTCTCTGCCGAGCAGAGAGCCCGATGCGGGACTCGATCCCCAGACCCAGAGATCATGACCTGAGCTGAAGGCAGAGGCTTAACCCACTGAGCCACCCAGGCGCCCCATTCATGAATTTCTAATCTTTACTTCAAAGTAAGTGATGACATCATCATTTTATAAAAAATGTAACTGAGAGGTGCCTGGCTGGCTCAGTCAGTATAGCATGCGACTCTTGATCTCAGGGTTCTAAGCCTGATCCCCACACTGGGTGTAGAGATTACTTAAATCAATTTCTTAAAAGTAACAGGCTTGAAGAGGAAAGTGCCTTGCCTAAGCCCACTCTAGTTAGTCCATTACTTAAGTAGTAAGGCCATGATTCCAACCAAAAACTCTCCAAGCTCCAAAACCACTGGGTTCGTTTTACTAAAACAGATCTCTATGCTATCACATCATCATATCCCTTATCCTACCCCACCCGACACAGCCACATCCATCACTACCTCCCCACGTTAATTAGACCTCAATCCCAGACAGGTTATGTTCTCTGTCTTCTCAGAAGGTTCCATGGGCTAATCTGTCCCCTCTATTTCCTCCTGAAGCTACTGTCCCCATTCTGTCTCTGGGTTTACTTCTCTCACCAAGTAAGTTCTCAAACTAAATTTTAGTCCTTTAGTTCTTTACTTCCTTAAGATCCACAAGAAAATCAACAAGGAGCATAAAAGACTGGAAATTAATGTAAAAACTGTATCTGACATACTACTAGGTTCCTGCACAAGTACATACATTGCAGGCAACCCTCTTGGATCCCCTCCCTCCTCGGGAGCTTTGTACTATCACTTTGCTTTGCTGCTCACCAAAAAAAAAGAAAAGAAAAGAAAAAAAGAAACAAAACAACAAAAAAACCCCACACAAGTACTTGCATTGCTCCTCACCAACACTGTATCAAACAATCCTTTAAAGGCTTGGGGTTTGGCAAACTACTAGTGGGATTATTTTAGTAAATAAAGTTTTACTGGAATACAACCATGTTCATTTATTTACCAATGGCTTATGTCTGCTTTTGTGTCACAAAGAGTTAAGAGTGACAGAAGACAGTATGGCTTACAAAGCTTAAAATACTTACTATTTGTCCTTTTAAGAAAAAGATTACCAATTCCCCCTCTTAAATGTACAACAGGATAACACATTGTAAATGAAAACACCCTGGTCACAACTGAATGACTTAAAACCCAAAGTCTCCAGCTGTTCCTGAGTTTCTGTTTCTTGCCCTCTCCAACTACACCTACTTCCGAAACTCCCTACTCCCACCTATGTTCTCACCTAAACTAGACTGCTCATCCATTAAAACTACTTTTGAGTTGAAAGAAATCAGAGAACTAACTCACCATATCCAATTACTCTATAAATGGCCAAAAGGAAGTGGCTTGCCAAATTAACATAAACAGAGTATCAAGAACGAAAGGGGAACATGACCTTTTGGATACTAAAGGGAAATATTAAAAGGTGGAAAATAACAAAAGCTAATGGAGAGATGAGTAAATCATGTAAACCTCAATACATGGCACAGAGCAAGAGTCAAAATATGACCATGATTAAATTTCTTGGCAAATACACATCAACTCCTAGCACAGAGCCAAGACCTATTGTAAAGAATGGATACAAATTACTCATATAGGAAAGTTTAGCAGTATCTTTTTAGACTACAGAGTGTGTACATAAACCAGCTAAAATAATAAAATATCCAAAAAGTTAAATCAATCCCAGCTGTTCACCAACTGAAGAACAGGTACACAAAATGTGGTTTTCTGTGCCCTGAATACTATCCAGCAATAAAAAACAAAACATTGATATATGCCAGAATATGGATAAATCACAAAACCAGAAACATTGTGCTAAATGAAAAGAGCAAGACACAAAAGGTCATATACTGTATGATTCCATTAATATGACATGTACAGAAAAGGCAAATGGGAGTGGGGGTAGTGGTGGATTAGTGGTGGCTGGGAGTACAAACAGACAAACTATAAATGGGACAGAAGAATCTTACTGGATAGAAGAAATGTTCTAAAACTCATTTATGGGGATTGTTGCACAACTCAACAAACTCACCAAAAATCACCTCCTTATGTACTTAAAATGTATGAACCTTGGGACACCTGCGTGGCTCAGTCGGTTAAGCCACTGCCTTTAGCTCATGTCATGATCCCAGGGTCCTGGGATCAAGTCCCAGGTTGAGCTCCTTGCTCAGCAGGGAGCCTGCTTCTCTCTCTGCCTCTGCCTGCCACTCTGCCTACTTGTGCTCTCTCTCTCTGTGACAAATAAATAAATAAAATACAATGTATGAACCTTATAGTATATAAAATTGACTATATTCAACTATATTGAATAAAGTTTATTTTTTAAGACTTTTTTTTTTAAGATTTTGTTTATTTATTTGACAGACAGAGATCACAAGTAGGCAGAGAGGCAGGCAGAGAGAGAGAGGAGGAAGCAGGCTCCCTCCTAAGCAGAGAGCCCGATGTGGGGCTCGATCCCAGAACACTGGGAGGCTTTAACCCACTGAGCCACACACGTGCCCCAAAAGTTAAATCTTTTTAAGACTAATTACAAAACTTTCTTTTTCTCATCAAAATGGTGAATTTTCCTAAAGGACTACAGTACTAACATCAATATCATCCTCACTACACATTATCAGCTTTTGTCATACCTCTACTTTCCTAAGACTGAAATCTCAGAAGCAAAATGTTAAAAGGGGGTAAAAAAAGCAAAAATCCGAACATCTCTTCATAATAACAGTTAAGTTACTGAGTCCTCTGAAAATAAATAAAATGCTGTATAAAATTTTTTTAAGATTTTATTTATTTGACAGTGAGAGAGGGAACACAAGCAGGGGGAGTGGGAGAGGGAGAAGCAGGCTTTCCACTGAGCAGGGAGCCTGACGTGAGACTCGATCCCAGCAACCTGGGATCATGACCTGAGCCAAAGGCAGAAGCTTAACAACTGAGCCACCCAGAAGCCCCTGTATAAAGTGTTTTAAAAATTTGTCAGCAAAGCACTGACAAGACTGTTTAGAACTACAAACCAAACACAAAGGAATGGCCCAGAGAAATATAGCACTGAAATGGATTTTGTCCTGAAGGCTTTTTTGTGATCCTACTGAAGTGTAAGGGGCAGAAGTTTAAAAGAGAATTAACTAGTGCCCTGAGGAATAAACTAGTGCCCCAAAGGACTCTCTTCCTCAGAGTCACAATGAAGCAAAAGTACACCATTGTCCAAACCTCCAGAAGACCACAAGGAAAGGTGCTTTGGCACAAAGCAGAAGGGGAGCCATAAGTCCTTGAGAAGCTGTGACTGGTCCTCCTGAGGATTTGCAGCTCCCATAAGAAAATCAATCAATGCAATTAATACATCATGTTAACAGAATAAAGGGAGTAAAAAGGAATGATTATTTCAACAGACACAGAAAAACCGTTTAACAAACAAAGTATATAAGGGAACTTTCTCAACCTGAAAGGCCATCTTTCAAAGTCATAGCTAATATCACAGTTAATGGTAAAAGACTAGATGCTTTCTCACTAAGACCAGGAGCAAGACAAGAGTGCCTGTTCACTCCACTTATGCTTAACATTGCACTGGAGGCTTTAGCTGGGAATTAGGCAAGAAAAAATACAAATAAAAGACATCCAGATTAGAAATGATGAAGTTAAACTATCTTTATTAGTTGATGACATGACCATGTACGAAGAAAATCCTAAGAAATTCACAAGAAAACAATCAACTAAAAAAATGGGTTCAGCAAGGTTGCAACATGCAAAATCAATACACAAATATCAACTATATTTCTGTATAGTCGCAATGAGCAACCTAAGAATGAAATTAAGGAAATGATTTCATTTCTAACAGGATCAAAAATGAATAAAAATTTTTTTTTTTAAAGATTTTATTTATTTATTTGACAGACAGAGATCACAAGCAGGCAGACAGGCAGGCAGAGAGAGAGGAAGGGAAGCAGGCTCCCCGCTGAGCAGAGAGCCCGATGTGGGGCTCGATCCCAGGACTCTGGGATCATGACCTGGGCTGAAGGCAGAGGCTTTAACCCACTGAGCCACCCAGGCGCCCCAAAAATGAATAAAATTTTTAAAGAAACAGTAAAATACTGAGGAATAAACTCAATAAAAGCAGCATAAGATTTATACACAGAAAACTATGAAACATCATTGAAATTAATGAAATACAACTAAATTAATGGAAAGCCATTCCTTGTGTACAGTTTAGAAAACTTAATATTGTTAACTATGGCAACACTGCCCAAACTGACATACAGATCCAGTACAACCCTCATCAAAATCCCAGCTGGAATTTTTTTTTCCCCCAGCTGGAATTTTTGCAGCAATTAACGCATTGTTCCTAAAATTAAAATGGAAATGCAAAAGATCCAGAAAGCCAAACAATCTCGGAAACAGACAAAGTTGAAGGACTCAATACTTTCCAATTTCAAAATTATAATAATTACTGTACAAACAGTGTAATTAAGACTTTGTGGCACTGACATAAAGACAAGACATATATATACATGCCAAAAGAAAGGAGTTGAAGGCTGAAATGAATCATCACATTTATGGTCAAATGATTTTCAGCTAAGATACCAAGACCATTCAATGGAAAAATAATATACTTTTTAACACAAATGGTGCTGAGACAACTGGATTAGGCAATGATTACTGAGACATGACACCGAAAGCATAAGCAACCAAGGAAAACACAAACCAGACTTCATCCAAATTAAAACCACTTGCGCTTCAAAAATATATAATCAAAAATGTAATTGGTAAACCCATTAAATGGAAGAAAATATTTATAATTCATATGCAATAATACTTAGATCTACACGAAGTAAAGAATTCTTAGAATTAAATAATAAAAAGACAAACAGTCCAATCAAAAAATAGTCAAAGGATCTAGACAGATGCTTCTGCAAAGGATTTAAGTAAGACCACTAAATACATGAAGAGATGCTTAATATTAACAACCAGCAGGGAAATGCAAATCAAAGCACAATAATGAAATACTCCATGACACTACTAGGACAAGCTATTTAAAATAGGTGTGAGTAAAGAGGTAGAGAAACTGGAACCCTTGTATATTGCAAATAGGAATGTAAAATATCAAAAGAGCTTTGGCAAAACATTCTAGCAGTTCTTCAAAAGTTTTACATACATAGTTACAAAATGACCCAGCAATTCTGCTTTTAAATATATAAACAGTAGAAATGAAAATATAGCCATACAAACCATAGCACACAAAAGTTCAAATAATACCATTTTTCATAAAGGCCAAAATGTGGAAACAACCCAATAGCTATCAGTTGATGAAATAATAAAAAATGGTTTGCTCATACAATGGAGTATTATTTGGCATTAAAAAGACATGAAACAGGGTTGGCCTGGGTGGCACAGTCGGTTAAGTGTCCAACTCTTAGTTGTGGCTCAGGTTGTAATTTCAGGGTTGTGGAATGGAGCCCTGTGCCAGACTCTGCACTCTGCCCAAGTCTCCTTGGAGTTTCTCTCTCCCTCTGCCCCCCTTGCTTCTGCACATATGTGCTCTATCTCTAAAAATAAATAAATAAATCTTTTAAAAAAAAAGGACATGAGGAAAGAGTAGTAGCAGTAAGATGGCAGAACTGGAGCCCCTACAGGAGTACTCTAGAAACCAGTTAGGAGGCTGCAATACCCCCAGGCAAGTTCAAAAGACAAGAACTATAGCATCAAAATGGGTTCAAAAAGAGCCAAATTCACTTTATCTGAGACTGCCACTCCCAATGCAGGCAAAGCTCCCCTCGTGGTTGGGGGAAGTGAGGGAGCTGGGGATGGGGAGCTTGTGGCCAACACACCAGCTTTTCAAAGGGCTGCCCAAGAGACCAGACTGTTTAACAGGACTGGGACCACTAACAGAACCCACATAGTTTGGATTCATGAGGGCTGCTGAAGACAAGGCAGAGAATGGGCAGCATGCTGAGGAACCAGATGGCTTGCGATGAGGTAGTCAAAGGCCAGCACAGTTTGATGAGATCAGGAGATGATACTAAACTTATACTCCTCAAGGTTAAAGACTGGAGCCAGCATTTGGCAATCTGGATTTCTGGAGAATTGCCCAAGGGGCTAGTTAGCATCTGTCTTGCCTACTTTTGAGAGCAAATGGGGAACCAGTACTCTTTGAATACCTGGGAGCCACTAAGAGGGAAAAGTTGCAGTGACACAAGTAAACCTTCAGTACTGCAGAAAAACACTAGAGGGAGCAAGATTACAAGCCCCCAAAAAGGAAACAGAACTCCGTAATTAGGAAATCACACATGTAAGCCCAAAGAAGCCCACCATTCAGGTCTCCAGAATATCCAATTGAGGTGACTGGTGAAATGTCCAGAGCCAATCCCTAAAGACTAAAGTGGTTCTTATTCAAATGTATAAAACTGGGGGGGTGGGGGCGGGAATCACCAAGTACACAAAGAAACAGGGAAACGTGGCCCTAATCAAAGGGTCCAAACAAATCTCCAGGAGTGCCTGGGTGCCTTAGGTGGTTAAGCATGCGACTGTAGTTTTCGGCCCAGGTCATGATCTCAGGGTTGTGAGATCAAGCCCCCATCTGGCTCCATGCTGGGCATGAAGCCTACTTAAGAATCTCTCTCTCCCTCTCCCTCAGCACCCCAACCCAGCTCTATCTCTAAAATTAACAAACAAACAGGGGAGCCTGGGAGGCTCACTGGGTTAAAGCCTCTGCCTTCGGCTCAGGTCATGATCCCAGGGTCCTGGGATCGAGCCCCGAATCGGGCTCTCTGCGCAGCGGGAAGCCTGCTTCCCCCCCTCTCTCTCTGCCTACTTGTGATCTCTGTCAAATACATACATACATACATACATAAATAACAAATAGGGGCGCCTGGGTAGCTCAGTGGGTTAAAGCCTCTGCCTTCGGCTCAGGTCATGATCCTAGGGTCCTGGGATCCAGCCCCGCATCGGGCTCTCTCCTCTGCAGGGAGCCTGCTTCCTCCTCTCTCTGTGCCTGCCTCTCTGCCTACTTGTGATCTCTGTCAAATAAATAAATAAAATCTTAAAAAAAAAAAAAGTAAATGTAATACAAATGTTACCAAAATGAAGAAAATTACATGACTATCTCAAGTGATGCAGACAAGGCTTGACAAAATTCAACAATTTTTTTTTTTTAAGATTTATTTATTTTGAAGAGAGGGAGACCAAGAGAGCACATACGCACACCAGTGGGGAGGGAAGGGGCAGAAGGAGAGAATCTTTTTTTTTTCTTTCTTTTTTTTTTAATGAGTGAGAGAGAGCATGAGAGAGAAGATCAGAGGGAGAAGCAGACTCCCCAAAGAGCTGGGAGCCTGATGCAGGACTCGATCCTGGAAGTCTGGGATCATGACCTGAGCCGAAGGCAGTCGCTCAACCAACTGAGCCACCCAGGCACCCAGAAGGAGAGAATCTTTAAGCAGACTCCCAGCTGTGCACAAAGCCCAATGACAGTGCCCCATCTCACAACCCATGAGATCATAACCTCAGCCAAAACAAGAGTTGGACACTTAACCCACTGACCCCCTCAGGTGTCCCTCAACATTTTTTAGAGTAAGGTCTAGGCCCAACATGCGGCTTTAACTCATGACCTTGAGATAAAAAAATCACATGTTCTACCAACTGAAACAGCCAGGCACCAAAATCCCAACAGCACTTTTTGCAGAAACAAGAAAAAAAAAATTCCTAAAATTCACATGGAATCTTAACGAACACTAAATAGCCAAAAATAATCTTGGCAAAGAACAAATACATCCTTTCTTCAAAATATATTATAAAGCTACATTTCAATATGATATTGCCATAATGACAGACGTATAGGTCAATGGAACAAAATGGAGAACACAGAAATAAACCCTAAGTGTATGGTCAAAATATCTTTGACCAATATGCTAAGACTACACAATGGGGAAAGGATGGTCTCATCAATAAATGGTGCTGGGAAAAGTGGATATCCACATGCAAAAGAAAGATGGATCCTTATCTTACACCATATATAAAAACTAACTCAAAATGGATCAAAGACCTAAATCTAAGATCTGAAACTGTAACACTCCAGAAAAAAGCAAGGGGAAAAAATTGATTCATGACTGGAATGAAAGCAATGATTTATTTGATAACAAGTAAAAGCACAGATAACAACAGCAAAAATAGACAAAATGGACTGCATCAAACTTAAAATCTTCTGCACAGCAAAGTAAACAATTAACATAGCGAAAAAAAATCAACCTACAAAATGAAAGAAAATTTCTGCAAACCATTTACCAAATAAGGGGGAAAAAGAAAGAAAGAAGGAGGGAATGTAGGAAGGGAGGGAAGAAGGAGGGAGGGAGAAAGCCTACAACTGGGTAACAAAACAAGCCGATTCAAAAATGGTCAAAGCACCTGGAGAGACTTTCTTTTTTTCAATTTGACAGAGATCACAAGGAGGCAGAGTGGCAGGCAGAGAGAGGGAGAGGAGGAAGCAGGCTCCCCACTAAGTAGAGAGCCCGATGTGGGGCTTGATACCAGGACCCCAGGATTATGACCCAAGCCGAAGGCAGAAGCTTAACCCACTGAGCCACCCAGGTGCCCCGATTTCTTCAAAGAAGATACACAAATGGTCAACAAGCAAATGAAAAGATCCTCAATATCACTGATCACTGGGGAAATGAAAATCAAAACCACAATGAGCTATCATCTTACACCTGTTAGAATGGCCACTATTAAAAATAAATAAATAAATAAATAACAAGTGCTGGTGAGGATGTGAAGAAATTGAAACACTAAGTGCACTGTTGGTAGGATTATAAAATGTGCATCCACTATGGAAAACAGTATGGAGTTTCCTCAAAATACTAAAAACAGAATTATATGATCACTTCCAATTCTGGCATACATCTAAAAGAATTGAAAATGTGATCCCAAAAGATTTTCACACTCATGTTCAGTACAGTTTTATTCACAACAGCCAAGACAGAAGCAACCTAAAATGTCCAATCCTAAATGTCTACTGACAGATGAATAGAAAAAAAAATATGGTTTACACATACAATGGACTATTATTCAGCTTCAAGAAAAACAGAAATCGTGTATATGCTAAAACATGAATGAACCCTGAAGACATTATGCTAAATGAAATAATTCAATCTCAAAAAGACAAATAGTACATGATTCCACTTACATGAGATATATAAAGTAATCCAACTTATAAAAACAGAAAGAGAATGGTGGTTGCCAGGGGGGTGGGGGAAAAGTAAAAAACTGTTGTTCAATTCAGTATGGTTTCAGACATGGAAGATGAAAAAGTTCTAAAGATCTACTCTTCAATAATGTGCATACAGTAATACTGTACAGTTTAAACTTGTTCAGAAG
Source organism: Martes martes (assembly GCF_963455335.1). Taxonomy (NCBI): domain Eukaryota; kingdom Metazoa; phylum Chordata; class Mammalia; order Carnivora; family Mustelidae; genus Martes; species Martes martes. Next base: position 101,339,981 of record NC_137892.1, read on the forward strand.
GTAAATTTATGTATTTTTTACCACAATAAAAATAAAGCACTGCTACATGCTAACTCAAAGAACCAAACACCAAAGTACTACATATTGTATGAATCTATTAACATGAAATGTATAGAACAGGAAAACCTACAGATTGGGGAGAAATGAAGGGAGGTTAATAAAGAGTACTATGCTTCTTTCCTGGGTGATGCAAATATTCCAAAATTGATTGTGTTGATGACTGCAGAAGTCTGTGAATATAATAAAAATCACTGAGGTATAAACTTTAAAATGATAGATATTTCATGGTATTGATTTGTATCTCAATAAAGCTGTTAAAAAAAATCTACTACAGTAAACAACTTTGAGAGTCTTATGTTTAAGGATAGTTTTACCCTCAACAACTATACTGTAGGGGCACCTAGGTGACTCAGATGGTTGGGCATCTGCTTTGACTCAGGTCACGATACCAGGTCAAGGTCCTGGGATTTAGCCCCATGTCAGGCTCCCAGCTTAGCGAGGAGTCTGCTTCTCCCTCTCCGTTAGCCTCTCCCCCTACCTGTGCTCTCTCTCTCTCTCTTTCTCTAGTGAATAAATAAAATCTTAAAAAAAAAAAAAACTATAATGTATAATATTAGTACTTTGAAAGACTTCGGCTGTTTTTCTTCTGCTGCTAAGGTAAGATACCCTGGTACTTTAGTTTTTTGTTGTTCTCAAGCCTTGTTATAGAAGGGAAGTTAAGACATCTAAAGCCTTCAAATAAGTACTAAAGAACACTTTCTTTTTTCGCCAAAACAAATGTCCCTTTGTCTACATAATCAATGGACCTTCCTTAAATTGTGTAAAGGAAGCCTAATATTCAGTAAAATCTATTCACTTTCTGTAAACTAATAACTATACATAAATTTTAGGCTCAGGGCCTCTCAATTACCTACAATGCCAGACTGAGTTCCAAAAAGTTCACAGATTTTAAAAGGTCAGGTTGGGAGCACCTGGATGGGTCAGTAGGTTAAGCATCTGCTTTCAGCTCAGGTCATGATCCCATGGTTCTGGGACTGAGCCCCCCTTCAGGCTCTCTGCTCAGTGGGGAGTCTGCTCCTCCCTCTCCCTCTGCCCCCTACCCTTGTGCTCTCTCTCATTCTCTCTCAAATAAAATTTTAAATAAGAGGGAGAGCTTCTGGTAAAACATAATTTCTGAAAGTATATGGAAACCTGGCCCTCAAGATTCAGATCCTACATATAAAGCTCTTCTTTCACGGGATGGCACTTTCCTCCCAATTTACACTTGGCCCTTCCATCAAAACAGACCAACTTCAGATGGGTAACATTATCACCACTTCTCTAATCCTTATCATTGTCTCAGGAGTTCTTACCTGGTTCAGGGAGCTCAGGCTGAGGTGTCAAACTGGGAATTCCCGGCTCTTTTTCCATCTCTTCGATGCTGGCACTGGATTTATCACAAACATTCAACCGTGATCCAACTGCATCTAAGCAGCTGGCATGATTTGGATCTGCCAGCGTATCCTCCAGTATGTTTGCTGACGTAGGAGATCTATGCTCCGGGAACTCATCCCCCTTCTTTACGGGGTCAGCAGGAAGCAAAACCCCAAAGGCACCCTCAGAGTTTTCCTTCTCCCTAAATCTGTTAGTGCGCTTACGAGGTTTAGTGCGCCTTTGGTTTAAACGCTGCCACCGCTTTTTAGGCACCGCTTGATTTATACCATTGGGTTCATCATTCTCACTGTTCATTTCAGTATCCACCTCTGGGCCTTTTCTGTTTTCAAAAGAGGAGGCTTTCTCAGGAATTTTATCAGGGTCAGACTGCTTGACTTTGTTATCAAAATGAACACTAGAAAAATGGGCACTGTCTTCACTTGTTAAATGGCCCATTAACTGAAGGGGTTCCTCTTTACCAGGGTCCTCTAGCCCACCTCTTGAGGAACCATTCTCTGCAACCCCACTTGCTCTGTCTCCCTGCAGTGCAGCATCAAGAGTTACAGCTGGAAGTCGGTTGAGTTTTCTTTTGCGCTCGGTCTTTAAGGCTTTACGGTTCAATGTGTTCTTTCCCATCTGGGCTGAAAAACTATCTCGCAGTTTAGATGATGGTTTTGATCGCCCACAGTTGCGCCTAGTAACACAGTTTGAGCGACTTTTACCAGAAGCAGGGACATCTCTTCTGTCAGACACTAAGCCAGGTACAGATACAGACAACTCTCCAGACACTGCAGGGTCACCCCCACTAGGGCTAGGACGGACTGGGTTCTGAGTGCCGTCTCCATTTTTTTCTGAACTGTGAGTGGAGCTTCCTGAAACCAAGACCTTAGATGCACCTACAGGACTACTCGTAGAACAGTCTCCAAGACCAGGACTCCGATAAGAGACCAAGTTCTGAGCAGTCATTAACCGCTGCTCCTTAGTCTTACTATCATGCATATCTTTTAACATCATTAACAATGTACTGAATTTGTAATCTGGTTCAATAGGTATATGATTCTGACCCGAGGCAGGAGAAAAAAGTAATGGTTTTGATGGCTTTGATGTTCCAGAGTCACTCACATCTTCACTTAAGGATCTATAAGAGAGTTCCTTCAACTCTGACAGAACATGTTTCACCACTGCTGTTTCTATGTCATTTGAATCCCTGGTTTTCTCATGCATGTTGCTCAGTAGTTTTAGCCCATCCATTTTCCCACTTTTGGAAATGCTGGCCAAAGGAGAGCCTTTGGTATCAGAAGAGCAGCATTTCAAACTGCAGTCCTCATTTGTAACTGGAGGTTCCACTACAACTGGATTTTCTTTATGTTTGCACTTTATACTTCGGATCTTGGGCTGTTTGCTTTTTGAATGTAAAAGAGCTTGATTTGTAGCCCCACCTTTTATTAGTGAGTTCTCACTGGAAATGCTTGATGGTGTGTTGAATTTTGGAGAGAAACCATCGTTTCTAAAATCTGACTGGGGTTTGCGAACAACAGCAGATACTTTAAGATCAGAGAGATTAACCTGAGATGTCTCAGTTCCAGGCTCTGCTGTCTTAGTACAATCCATTAAGTGGTCTGTATGTGAGTTAGTAATGAGGGACTTTTGCTTTGCTTTTACCTTAGTGTTTGTGGCAGGATACCTAGTATACTTTACCTTTTCATGTTTCTGCACAGATAACATATTCTCTGTTCTATCAAAAGCATCTGTAATTTCAAGGACACTGTTATCGGATTCTGAACTGTGATCTATGGGGTCCAGATCACTGCTTCCATCATCAGAAGTGGTACAGATACTAATAGAATCACTTCGCTTTTCTTCATCACCTGCTCCAATATAACAGAGCTGCACTTTTGAACTACACACCAAACCTCGTTGGAGTTTCTTCTTCTCCCCAGAACGTTTAGAGATCAAGGCACCCTCAGACAAGCCCAGTAAAGAGTCACAATTTGAAGTCTCAAATTCTTTCTTTGCCGTGTTTTTTGCACAAGAAGAAAACAGGAAACCTCCTGGGGCAGTGCTGGACCCTGTGAGGCTGTTTGCTATCCTGGAAAGTTCATTAGAGGCCTGCTTATCGGATACATCCCCAGAAATAAAGTTTAGGCCGAGGTTCTCTGGAATCTTTCCCCTTCGTTCTTCCTTATGTGCTTCAAATTGCATGTGGCCCTTTTTCATACTAGTCCTTTTTGGATTATCAGAACTCTTCCTGGCTCGAGACTTAGCACAAGGCTTTTCCTTCTCATCTGCAGAATGTTCAGAGTCAAAAGCCAGAGATTTCAAGCAGCCATTAAGTAACAGGTCATGTTCTGATTCAGGATCATTTGCACAGTCCTCAAATGGCATATCCTCCTCACTATCCAACTTGATTGAACTGGTGACGCATCTTCGGTTCTTCGACCCTTTGGGAACATCATACTGTTCAGCAAGACCAACACTGGCTTCCCATTTACTCAAAATTTTCTGAGGAACCTTAAATTTAAAGGAGAAAAAGATTATCTCTTATCAAAAAAATGCAAAAGGGAATAGAGAGATTATGAGCAAAGACCTCTCAAGAAACTCTTCCAAGACTTATAACTTCTTCAACGATACTTTTATGGTACTAGCTACGTGTTTAGTACCCACTGTTCACCCAAAGCCTAAACAATGGGAGATTCCTCAAATCTACTTCTACCACCAAGACCTATCATTAGAGGAAAGATTAATCCTCGGCTCTCCCTCCTTTATAAGGACAAAAGAGTAGAACATAACTAGGACTGCATTACTAATCAACATTACATTACTAAATCAAGGAATAATAAGACCCTTCCCATTTAGCCCTCCACGCTTTACAATGGGATTTATTTACTTCCTGACTTATGAAGGCCAAGCACTTGCTCAGCTGTGTAAGAGAAAGCAAAAGGCTAAAGAAGATAAACATGGAAAAATGAGGACAGGATAAAAGAGGTCAGATCTACCCTAGGAGACCCTAAACTTGAACCTCTGGTTATCCCTAGACCCCTTTACTTCTGGTGCTGTATCTGATTATTCAATACATGTTACATAAAATCTGGATTATAACCAAGCAGTCTCCTGGGCTGAGTCATGTCCAGAGACACCAAAACACCTTGGGTATTACATACGTGCCTTTGTTGATTCCTCACAGATGGAGACACTGATGCTCTGTGAAATGTTTTTTCAAACTCTTATTTTCCTCCCTGGCTTCATACAACAGTTATTAGTCAAGGTTCTAACTATTAGCTAACTATATTTTAATACCTGTAAAAAGGGATGTTCCACTGAGCATGTAAAAATTCAGGTCACTGGAAAGGTAGCCTCCTCTTATAAAGCAATGAGCTGACCATCTAATCTATTTTATACACACTCATTAATTCTCATAACTGTAACAAGAGTAAAACAACTTTCCAGAATCTGAAAGCCCTACTGAACTCCTTTGAAAAGGGGCTTGGTTAAGCTACATAATTAAAGGCTCGACACAAAAGCTTGAATACCTCCCTACCACCAACCACCCAAAGTATAAGAACTGATGCAGTTAGCCTTCTTCATTGTAACAATAGCATATACTAGTTATTTCAGGACATCAAATTTATCACATATTAAATATTTATAATTATTTCTAATTCTCTCAACAGTTCTAGAGGATACATATTATTATACTAGTTTTAGAGATGAAGACACTAATCCTCAGAGAAGTCAACTAAGAAACATTAGGGGACACTACATGACTCTAACTTATCCTAATAATGATTATTAAGTATTTATACACAGAGAAGCATGAAACACTCATCTAATAGGAAATATTTCACCTTCTAGAATTGACTACAAAGGAATATTAAAAGAAATAAAACAAAATTTGACTCACCCGACTTTAACACAAAATATCAAAGGGAATAAAAACACAATATTCTTTATTAAAACGTAACTGGGTTTGAAACTGCAATATTAAGCATGAATCACCCCATACAAAAACCAGAACACCACCATTTGCAACAACTTGGATAAAGCTAGAGAGTAACAGTCAAAGACAAATCCCGTATGATTTTACTCATACATGTAATTTAAGAAATAAAAGAGCAGGGGCACCTGGGTGGCTCAGTCGGTTAAGCTGCTGCCTTCGGCTTAGGTCATGATCCCAGGGTCCTGGGATCAAGCCCTGCATCAGGCTCCCTGCTCAGCAGAAAACCTGCTTCTCCTTTTCCCTCTGCCTGCTGCTCTGCCTACTTGTACTCTCTACCTCTGTGTCAAATAAATTTAAAAAAAACAAAAACCTTAAAAAAAAAGAGCAAAGGGAATAAAAGAGAAAGAGAAAGACAAAGAAACAGACTCTTGAAACTATAGAGAACAAACTGATGGTTACCAGAAGAAGATGGGTGAAATAGGATAAGGATTAAGGAACGCACTTGTCTGTGAATAAAAACAAACAAAAAGCCAAGACAACAAACAAAAATGTTTACAGTTTTATCTTTCTCATTTTTTAGAGAAATAATTAATCCAGAGAGTGAGAAATAGAATATTTCATTTCAATGATCATTTTCTTCTTACAAGAAGTGAGACGAAAAAGACTGGTCATGTCATTTTATACTGTTACATCTAAGTGACATGGCAAAAGTTATCTGAAATCATTTCTCAAAAAATTGAGAATTGTAAATATATGGAAGGCTGGTCCTATTTCATCCCAGGAAAAGATACTGCTTTCATCTATTTTCTCACAAATATCCTACTATCAAAGGAAATAACTTACATTTAAAAAAATATAAGACTTCTTCCTTGCCTCTTCCCTGTCCACCCCAAAGAAGATAATTAGAGAGGCTTTATTTATTTATTTTTACCTTGTGCCTATATCCTTTTTCTTTTTGCTTCCCTCTTCTCCTAAGAACAGGTAGCTCTTCAAACTGATGTCTGCCTTCGAACATGACGATTGCTTTTCCAGCCACCCAGGCTCTCTCTGAAGGGTCCCCAAAAGCCTCCACGTAGTATTGTCGATAGGGCCTCCGGTTTGAAACTAGACAAAAATAAGAACCAGTGTCATTACTTTAAAAAGATGACTGTTCATCTTCAAGAGAACAGCCATATCACTACTGCCAAAGAAATCTCTACTTAAAAAAAAGAAGAAGAACAAGAGATCAGAGAGTGGAAATTTTAAATATTCAATTTATGTGGCAAGAAAATGCATAAGAGGGGTGCCTGGGTGGCTCAGTCATTAAGCACCTGCCTTCGGCTCAGGTCATGATCCCAGGGTCCCAGGTTCAAGCCCTGCATCAGGCTCCCTACGCAGCGGGAAGCCTGCTTCTTCCTCTCCCAATTCCCCTGCTTGTGTTCCCTCTCTTACTGTCTCTCTCTCTCTCTCTGTCAAATAAATAAATAAATTAATAAATAAAATCTTTTAAAAAGGAAAGAAAGAAAACATGTAAGAGTTTAATGAAAGGGGCGCCTGGGTGGCTCAGTCAGTTATGTGGCTGCCTTCAGCCCAGGTCATGATCCCAGGGTCCTGGGATCGAGTCCCACTTAATAAATAAAATTACAACCTGGCTGAATTTTGATTTTTAGACCATTTCAAAAACAAGATCTATGAAAAAACTAAACTCCTTAGTCTCAACCTATTAAATCCTTCCATAGAAACCACCTATAAAGGGGGATTAAAATTGGTAAGATATATATCTATATAGAATTTCAGAAGGTTAATTTGAGAAGTACATAATTCCCCCATAAATAAGTAAATTCAATCAACACAGTGTGAACACTTATGATGTATCGGCACTATAAATAGACAAAAAAGAAACCTACTGCCTGGTGGTAAGAGATATACAAATAGATTACAGTAAAAGAACTACAATAATATAAACATTAACTTTTTTTTTTTAAGATTTATTTATGAGAGAGAGAGCATACACGCAGAGTAGTATGAAGGGAGGGGCAGAGGTAGAGGGAGAGAGAATTTTTTAAGCAGACTCCATGTCTGAGCATGGAGCCCAACATGGGGCTCGAATACACGACCTGAGCCAAAACCAAGAGTAGGCTGCTTAAGCAAACATTCACTTTTTTAAAATACCATTAAAAAGTGGAAGATCAATGGGGCATCTGGACGGCTCAGTCATTTAAGTGGCCAACTCTTGACTGCAGCTCAGGTCATGATCTCAAATCCTGGGATGGAGCCCCTCTGTGCTCAGTGGGGAGTCTGCTTAAAGATGCCCTCCCCCCCCCCCCAAAAAAAGATGCCCTCCCCCCTCCCCTCCCTTCACCCATATGTATGGTCTCTAGCTCTCTCAAATAAATAAATGAATAAATCTTAAAACAAAACAAAACAGTGGAGATCACTAACTGGAAGACAAATGGAACACCCAAGCAGAATTTTTAAAGGTAAATAAATAGTCTATTAAGGACAGAATTCTAGTATAAAGGCCCAGAACCTTCAAAGGCATGAATGAATAAACAAACAGCTGGGAACTAAAAGTAGTTCAGAACACTGAATCATAAAAATGTAGCAGGTAAGCAGTGGCTAGACCTGAAAGAGCTTGATGCCAGGTTAAGAGCCTGATCACTGTATGAGCTCTTGGCACTAAGGAGTCTCATTTAAACTGTGGAACCACGGGCTCAGTTTTGGGTTTTAGAAAGATAAATCTTGACCTTGGACTAACACATTCAAGAGGAAACAGAGAAAAGACTCAGTAGACGAGAGATTACCAAAATAGTGTACATGCAAGATGACTAGAACTTAAAACAGTAACACTGGGAATCAAAAAAACAAAATTTGAAATATATTTTTTAGAGACAAAACAGAAGGACCTAACAAGTAATAAAAAGTCAGAAGGGCTCCTGCCTGATTCAGGTGGAAGAGCATGCACTCTTGATCTTGGCTGGGGTCGTGAGTTCAAGGCTCATAGTGGGTATAGAGATTACTTAAATAAAAATAAAACTTAAAAAGAAAACAAAAAAGATCAGAATAGTTATTTGAACACCAGTGTTCATACCATTATTATTCAAAACAGCCAAAACATGGATATAACCCAAATGTCCACTGAAGGATGAACAAAATGTGGTATATAGATTCAACAGAGTATTACTGAGACTGAAAATGTATGACATACTGAAATATGGATGAACTTTAAAGACATTATGCTAAGTGAAATAAGCCAGACACAAATAAACAAATACTGTATAATTCTACTTATATGATGTACCTAGAATAGTCAAATTCATAGAGAAATAAGTGGAACAGTACTGAACAGGGGCTAATTCTTATCAAATGGGTATGGATTCATACACTGAAAAGTGTAAAAATATGAAAAGGTTCTGGATATGTATAGTGGTAATAATTGCACAACAATGTGAATGTACTTAATACCACTCAACTATACACTTAAAAATGGTTAAAATGGGGACACCTGGGTGGCAGAGCCAGTTGAGGGTCTCACTCTTGGTTTTGGCTCAAGTCATGATCTCAGGGTTCTGAGACTGAGCCCCATGTCAGGCTCCAAACGCAGTGCAGAGTTTGCTTATGGCTCTCTACCTCTATCTCTGTCCCCCAACCCAATAATATTTTTTAATGGTTAAAATGGTAAATTTGTGGGGTGCCTGGGTGGCTCAGTTGGTCAACCATCTAGCTCTTGGTATCGGCTCAGGTCATGATCTCGGAATTGTGGAATCTAGCCCCAGGTTGGGCTCTGTGCTCAGCACTGAGTCTGCTTGTCCCTCTCCCTCTGCTCCTCCCCTCCCCAACCCCCACTCTCACAAATAAATAAATAAATAAATAAAAATATTTTTTAGAGTAAATAAAAAATAAAATGGTAAATTTGTTACATGTATTTCAGCACAATAGAAAAGAGGTCAAATTGGGACGCCTGGGTGGCTCAGTTGGTTAAGTGGCTGCCTTCGGCTCGGGTCATGATCCCAGTGTCCTGGGATCAAGTCCCACGGGATTCTTGCTCGGCGGGGAGCCTGCTTCTCCCTCTGCCTCTGCCTGCCACTCTGTCTGCCTGTGCGTGCGTGCGCGCTCTAACAAATAAATAAATAAAATCTTAAAAAAAAAAAAAGGAAAAGAAAAGAGGTCAAATTAACAAGTATTGGTGAGGACGTAGAGAAATCAGAACCCTCACTTACGCTGGTGGAAATCTGAGCTGGTGTAGCAGCTTTTCAAAGCAGTCTGGCAGTACCTCAAAAAGCTAGAGAGAGTTAACATGTGAGCCAGCAATTCTACCCCTGGGTATATATGCAAAAGATTTGAAAACATTATGTCCACACTAAAACTTATCAACAAGTATCACAGCAGCACTATTCTGAACAGCCATAAGGTAGAAATAGTCCAAATGTCCACCGACTGATGAATTCATAAATAAAATTGGTCTATCCATATAATGGAATACATTTACCATGAAACAGAATGAAATACTCATACATATACAGACTTCGAAAGCATTATGCTAAGTGAAAAAGTAGTTACAAAGGACCACATAGTATATGATTCCATTTATATGAAATGTCCAGAATGTGCAAATCTATAGATAGAAAATATACTACTTGTTACTTAGGGGAAAGAGGTGTAAAGGGAAAGAAGACTGGGGAGCGGGCAGATAAATGGTATGAGGTTTTTGGGGGGCATGATTAAAATGTCCTAAAATTGACTACTGGTGGTAATTACTCAACTCTGAATATACCAAAAACCACTCACTGAATTGTATACTTTAAAGGGGTGAATTTTAAGTTCTGTAAATTATATCTCAAAAAAGTTCTATAGAAAATGAAGGATCTAATGGTATAAGGGCACAAAGAAGGAAGAAAGAGTGACTCCTAAGAATTTGGGGTATATGACTAGGTGGCAGGGATCTATTCACCAAGGCGGGAAATAAAGAAGAAAGTACTGGTCTGAGGAGGAAAATAATTAGGTTAGTTTTAAATAAGCTAAGCTCAAGTGCCTAAAGGACATCCCACTGAAAGCTTCAAGTACACAGTTGGGCTTGCAGATGTGAACCCTGAGGAAACATTAGTATTGTGCATATAAATTAAGTTTACCGATAACAGTTAAAACTTAGAGTTAGTAAGACTGCTATTCAAAAAGAAGAGAAAATAGAGGCTCCTGGCTGGCTCAGTCGAAAGAGCATGCAACTACTGATCAGGGATGGTGACTCTGAGCCCCACGTTGGGTGCAGATTACTAAAAATAAATAAATAAATAAATAAATAAACTTGAGAGAGAGAGAGAGAGAGAAGTAAAAATAAAAGTAAGTAAAACTAAAAATAAAGAATTACCCACCTGAATGGCAAAGTAGAAGAGAATCCAGCAAAGGAAAATAAAAAGAATTTTTTAAAAAATTAGATAGAAACAGTGATTATTTTAAGAAGAGAAAACAAAAGTCAAGGATGAGAGAGAAATATTAGGAGGAAAGGGAGGATTTCCCTGCACCAAATGCCCATAAAATTAAAAACTAATACATACTGTATTACCAGGTAACTAATGGCCCTGCGTACAGCAAGGTTAGTAGAATAAAAGGAGAGAATGGGTGATTTCAGTGCTTTCAGAAGCTGAGTAGCACAGCCAGAAATGGAGAAAGTCCGTGGTTCCTGCAGTCATGGTAATGAATGGAAGGAAGGTGACAGCTGCCACAGGTAGTGATTGGTAGAGCTTTTTGAACAACAGGTTTATTCAAATATTAGTTCTCTTCAAAGAGCCACAGTAATTCTCTGCTCTAGTAAACCAAGTTAAGAATCTTTTAAAAAACTATTATTAAATAATGTTAAAGTAGAAAACTTCAAAGATAAAGAATGAGACTAATACTCAAGTTTAGTTTTGCTCCCTTCTGAAATCCCATTAAAAAAAAAAAACAACCAGTAAAAGCAGTTTTTAAAAAAATAAACACAAAGGATGCAGCACTGGAAAAAAAAAACAACAATAAAAATCTGGCAAAGTTGAAAGTCAGATGGTAATGAGAGTTAAAAAGAAAACTGAATAATAAACAAGCTCTGAGAAAAGTTAAGAAGCAATCTGATTTCCCCAATTGCTTTGCAAAGGGTATCCTAGAAGTACGAAAGGTCAGATAGCAAGATTGACTCAGTCTGTTCAAGATGAAGTTAAGAGTATTTCCAGGTCAAGATGAACAACTGGATAAACATTTCTAAATTCTTTTCCCTTCTAATCTCCACTAAAGCTACAATAAAAAGATTTTCAAGTAATAAGCCCATTAATGACAGGGAGAACAAGAAAGGACAAGTGAGTATAAATTATATAGCTGTGCAGGTATGTACAGTTCTGCAAGCAGGGAAGCAAATGGATTAGTATAATGGTGACTATCTTAACAGATTTAAGAATGACAAATTTTGGGGCGCCTGGGTGGCTCAGTGGGTTAAGCCTCTGCCTTCGGCTCAGGTCATGATCTCAGGGTCCTGGGATCGAGCCCCGCATCGGGCTCTCTGCTCAGCAGGGAGCCTGCTTCCTCCTCTCTCTCTCTCTGCCTGCCTCTCTGCCTACTTGTGATCTCTGTCAAAAAAAATAAATAAAATCTTAAAAAAAAAAGACAAATTTTAAGTCTTCAGTGAGTAAAACCAAGAACCACCTGTATCTATACCACATACCATCAAAAGGCCCATGAACTGGCAACACCTGGTACGCCTCTGGAGTTTGAGAGGGTCAGACACAGAGAACTGGTTGAAAGGGGTTAAGCAGCCTCCTCCATTCCAAACCACATTGTCACTGCCTCTCCCCTTCTCCCAATAAAAGACTAGAGCTTTTTCCACCTCTAGTTGGGAGTAAAACAGAAAGTCTCTAGACTAAGCAACACCAAGCATAGCCCAGGAGTACAGCAATACCAAAAAAATGAGTTTATCAACTGAATGCTAAAACCACTTAATGGAGTTCCCCAACTGAATACCCAGAATAGGAGAAGTCAGAGTCTTATTTTCTGGGTAGAAGACTAGACTCTTCTCCGAGGAATCTCACCAAGCCAAGAAGAAATGGAGAAGATACTACTGAGAAGGGATTGGGAGGGGAAAGGGAATCATCCTACAAGAAAATTATAGGTTGACAAACTCCACCCATTCAGAAGTATCCACATGCTCTTTACTCTTTTTTTAATGATTTTATTTATCTGACAGAGCACAAATAGGCAGAGCAGCAGAGAGAGAGAGAGAGAGAGAGAGAGAAGCAGGCTCCCCGTTGAGCAGGGAGTCCGATGCAGGACTCCATCCCAGGATCCTGGGATCATGACCTGAGCCGAAGGCAGACGCTTAACTGACTGAGCCACCCAGGAGCCCCTCCATATGCTCTCTGATCCAAAACAGAGATCTGAGGAAAACCTCAAACATAAAAAACAGAGAACAAAGAAAGGTACAAAGAGTAAAGAAAAAAAAAAAAAGAACTTGAAACATACTATGTACAGAGAAGAAAATTTCACAGAAACTATCATTAACAGCTTCAGAAATGAAAAAAACTGTACTCAGGAAATAAGATGCAGGGAACAAAAAAGGAATCCTTAAAAATTAAGAACATAAGAGCAGACATGTAAAACTCAAAAAAGGATTTGAAGACAAAGCCAAAGAAACTTACTATATAAAGTAGAGCAAAACAAAACTGTACTCAAAAAAATGAAAAAATTATTAAGTCCAATGCAGGAAAGTCAACATCTGAGTAAGAGTTAAAGAAGAGAGAATAAACAAAGGGAAGAAAATAATGAAAGAAATAATTCAAGAAAATGCCCTTGAAAGAAAAACTAAATTTGGAGATCAAAAGGGTCCACCAAGTACCTACCTACCACAATGGATGACTCATAGCAAGGTATAGCCTCGTGAACTACAGGACCAAAGAGAAGAGTCTGCAAGCCATCAGAGATGGACAAAAACACAGTGAAAAATACCAGATTCAAAATAATTTGATTTAATAGCAACTCTGGACACAGAAGATGGAGCAATGCCTTAAAAATTATGAGCAATAATGATTTCCAGGCTAGTGTTTTATACCAGCCAAACTATCAAACAAGTGTACGAAAAGAATAAAAAACATATTCAGATAATGCAAGGTCTCAAAAAATTTGCCTCCGTATACTCTTTCTCAGGAAACTACTGAAGGACCTGCTGTATACTCAAAATGAGTGAGTAAACCCAAATCAAGGAAGACGTGGAATTCAACAAGAGAAAGCTGAAGAGAATCCCCAAGATAACAGCAATTCACATAGAGAAAGTAACTAGTAAATAGTAACTAGTATAGATTGAAGGAATATACACTCGACCCTTGAATAACCCAGCAGCAGCAGGGGGCTGGTTAGGGGTCCCAACTCTCTGTGCAGTTGAAATCTGCATATAACTTTTGAGTTCCCAAAAACTTAACTACTAACAGCTTATTGCTGACTAGAAGCCTTACCGATAACATAAACAGACAATGTTTTGTGTATTATATATTTGTGTATTATATATTTTTACAATTATATGTGTATTATATATTATATATAATATATAATATATAAAAATATATAAATATATAATATATATAAATAAATAATATAAAATAATATATATTATATATTTTACAATAAAGTAAAGTAAATATTAAAACAATCGTAAGGAAAACACATTATTATTGTTACTAAGAAATGTAAGGAGAGACAATACATTTATAATACTGTAGCATATTTACTGAAAAAGAATCTGTATATTGAAGATTATATAAAGATTGAGGCACCTGAGTGGCTCAGTGGGTTAAAGCCTCTGCCTTCGGCTCAGGTCGTGATCCCAGGGTCCTGGGATCGAGCCCCACATCAAGCTCTCTGCTCAGTGGGGAGCCTGCTTCCCCCTCTCTGTCTATGCCTGCCTCTCTGCCTACTTGTGATCTCTGTCAAATAAATAAATAAAATCTTAAAAAAAAATAGTAATAAGATACAGAGGTAAATATCAAAAGACCCAGCTGACAGAGTTAAAGGTAGTAAGAAAGAGGGATATAGCCATAGAAGACCATTTTCCAAGCAAATCCTATCGATTAACCACTTGACTTTTTAAATTATATGCACCTTGTATAATAAAAGTAAATAATGACTTAAAAAGTGATTTTATAAAAACTTGGATTTTCTAACACCATTTGAAATATTAGGCTTTGCTAAGAAAAAAACATGGATGATCATAGTAATATGAACACCGCAGTATACTTTTTAATTTTTCACTGATTATCATCTAATAAATAGTACAAAGTAGTAATTGTTGAGCCTATGTAAAATATATATATGGGTGTTCATTGTGCTACACTTCAATCTGTCTATAGGTTTGAAATTTTCAAAATGAAAAGCTGGAGGGGAAAATTATAAATGCCCCAGAAAGAGTCAAACATTAATACTTGTCATAGTTCCAGTGTAATGGGGAGCAGGATTACTTTAACAGCAGTCTATCCAAAATTTCTACTACTGGAAAGTGTCAATGGCAAGACCAATAATTCCACCAGATTATGTGCTATGAAGGAGATACGGAGAAAAAGGTGCACATTCGAAGAAAAATGGAGAGTTAACTACTAAGAGGTATTAATTAGGCTTTCCAGAACTTGGCTGACCATAGCCTGCCATAAGCTATGGGGAAATGAAAACAAATGTGAAAAATGGTGAAAGAAAATGGAAAAAGTATTATGAAATAACTAGCTGTAAGGTTAAATAGATCCATTTTACCACGTTTTGTCATTTCTTTAGTAGGAAGCTACATAAATTGACCCTTTCTGGGAAGCTCACTTGAATTTAAAAGTCTTAAGCTTTTTATAGCCTGAAAAGAAAACATGGTATTCTCCAGTCAGTAACGGCACTTGCTCTTTGGTGTGATCACATTCCCAACTCATGAGAAACAGGCCAGACAGGAATCCTCAGGTATACTACACCAAATCTGCAGTCACTGCACCCTTACCCACCCCTAATGTCAAGGGTGTGCTGCCCCTCCTCCCATCAAGGCCAATTTCACACTGTGATACCAATCCCATCTAACATCTTCTTTTCCCAGAAATCCTATATCCCTTACTACTCCTGTCTTAGCCCTCTATTCTCAGAACTTTTCTCAACAGCATTACTAACATGATTACCCCCACTTTCAGAAATCTTTCTAGACCCCATATATCTCTCTACCTAAAGCATCCCCACTTCTCTGCTTTGTCTCTATTTCCAGTCTAATTCAACTTCAGGTACAATCATACCACCAAAAATACCACTGATCTCTACCTCCTCACACCAAATTTTATTTGACATTTTATTTGATCACCAGGCAAAGTTCAACCAAATCAATCATATCTTCCTTCTCGAAACATGCCAGTCACCAATATCACATGCCAAATAATCCTGGTTTTCTTCTTCCATCTCTGATTTCTTCCTAACTCTTTTCCAAACTCAGTATCCTCAACAGACCTCAAATGCTTGCTTACTCAAAACCACCCTTTTTGGGACACCTGGGTGGCTCAGTGGGTTAAAGCCTCTGCCTTCGGCTCAGGTCATGATCCCAGGGTCCTGGGATCGAGCCCCACATCGGGCTCTCTGCTCAGCAGGGAGCCTGCTTCCTCCTCTCTCTCTGCCTGCTTCTCTGCTTATTTGTGATCTCTGTCTGTCAAATAAATAAATAAAATCTTAAAAAAAAAAAAACCACCCTTTTTCTCACTGTATGTTGCATCACAAGCCATCTCATCCATGCCTTGCCCATGTCTTCAGTTAATTTCAACAAGCATAGGTCACCTTGTAGTTACTCATGTTCTAGTGCTCTCACTTAAATAGCAACATTATTTATGTATTGGTGAAGTTAAAAACGTGGGAGGCATTCTGACATATAGAAACCTCAGGACTTCATTTTTCCTCATTCCTCATTACCCATCCACTACCAAATCATATAGATTTTATCTTCTAAGTTGTTCTTTAGTCTCTATCCACCACACTCACCTCACCATAATCATTGCAATGACCCTTTTAACAATTTCCTCTTTCTTAATCATGGCCCCTTCCAATCCATTTTCCATACCATTGTCAGAGAAAACTTTACACAGATCAAATCACATCATCCTCTGCTTTAAGGAAATCACACTGTTCTAAGAATAAAATACAAAATTTTAAATGAAATCTAAAAAATGCTACACAATCTGACTCCTATCTACTTCCCTAGCCTCATACTGTACCCCCTTCTGTCACTCTATGGGTAGGAGACCTCTCAGAGCCAGAGCATATACAACTTTCTGTGCCTGGAACATCTTCTCCTTCTTTCCGTAGTTAATTCCTACTCATCCTCTCAACTCTCAGACCAAAGATACTTTACTAACATAACTGCCCCTGAATATCTTGCACCAGAAGTCCAAATTACGTACCCCTGCTATACCACTGGTTAAACACCAATATTATCTTTGGACACACTTTTCAAAGAAGTAATTATCTTTCTCTCTGATTATTTGCTGGAATCTTGTCTCTGGACTCAATAAACCAGGGCAAGCAGAAGTGATGTTTTGCCCATTACTGGATCCTACTACCTAGCATACTACCCATATAATATAGTTAGAAATTGCTGAATAAATGGCATGGACCCAATTAGTGTGCATGAACAGTACATGAGTAAGAAACTTAACAGGAAGGGTAGAGGGGGAGAACTAAAAGAATTTTCTACTAGTAATACTTTAATGTCCCAACATGCCACAAAGATTAAGATATTATTCTTTTTTTGAGTGAGCTATAAAGGTCTTTAGGTACCTCAATATTCAATATTTGAAATAAAAAATCAAATTTAGCAATCCCACCTTTGATACATGTATATGTGAAAGTTACTCTTTACACCACTGTTGTGTGCACAGAAACACACTTATCTTATGTACATATGTACATAAATACGTATACAGAGACTTCACAACAAAACATCAAAAACAACCTAAACACCCATCAACAGGAAAATGGTTATATAAAGTATAAAATAATCAAAAAGTGGAAAACTATGCAGCTGTGAGAGAGAGAGAGAGAAACAAAAAGGAAGTCTTCAATGCACTACATGGAAAACCTCTAAGAACTGAAAAAAGCAAATGTAGAACATATGAAAAAATATGCTACTTCTGTGTTAAAATAAAGAGATGAGACTATATACTTGGATTTACATAAAAATACTCTAGAAACAAACATTAACAACAACTGGTTACTGTTTGAAAAGAAGGGTAAAGAATGGGGCAGATCAGACAAAAAGAGAAAGTGAGCTGATTTTTTAAATATTATGACTATATGACCTATTCAAAAACTAGAACATACATATTAAATCACAAAACATCTTAAGAGAAAAAAGGTAGCTCAAGATGAAATTTTAGTCTCTAGCTTACAGCATTTTAAGGATACCTGAGAGTCAAACAGAACCAAGTTAAGACACAAACTACAGTTATTAAAGGTAATGTTCTAAATCAAGATTTTACAATTCAAACTTCAAACGATTCTTTACAGTTGTTTCAGCTTTAAAACTTAACAGCAATTAAAAAAAAAAAACAACTTAACATTAGCAATGATATAAACCTGAAAGCTGAGGTAGAAAAACCTAAATATACTGAAAAGGGATTGTAAACAATGTAAACTTTAATGTTAATAACAATAACAATGTTAATAAACCTAACATTTCCTAGCATCTAAATAGAATGAGAATTTTTAAATCATAAAAACAAAACTTGGGGCGCCTGGGTAGCTCAGTGGGTTAAAGCCTCTGCCTTTGGCTCAGGTCAATCCCAGGGTCCTGGGATCGAGCCCCGCATCGGGCTCTCTGCTCAGCAGGGAGCCTGCTTCCCTTCCTCTCTCTCTGCCTGCCTCTCTGCCTATCTGTGATCTGTCAAATAAATAAATAAAAAATCTTAAAAAACAAAAAACAAAAAACAAAACTTAAAATTCAAAAAGATATAATATATTAATAACAATTCATTCACCAAATGCTCAAAGGCAAAAATGCATTACTACTAAAGGCAACAAAATTAGGTTATATTAAAGGCAACTACAAGTTTTTTACTTCATAGTGTATTTTATCATGTATAATCAATTCTAGTATTACCTTTCATTTTTGAATGTGTGTTAATCAACGGATCAGAACAAATCCTGCAGGGCCACCATGGACGTCTCTTGAATTTTGCCCAGATGAGATCTCCAACTTCATACTTCAGTGGCGTAGACTTTTTCTTGGGTTGACACTTTAGACAGACAAAACATAGGGCCATCAATTTGCAACAGTATACCATTTTCCTATCAGCCTTCTGGGAAAGCAGAATTCTACAGAACTCTAGATGAAAACACTCCAGACTAACAATTACAAAGCAAGTACAATTAAATCATTTTGTCTTCATGTTCCTAACAGCCCTATATAAAGTAGTAGCTCTCAATTTATATTTCTTTTATATAAGTAATCTACCTGCATTCATGGAGAAAATTAGTTATTTTCATTAATAAAAATCTAGTAACTGAAAAAGGAAATAGAATCATCCCTAGGAAAACATACCTTTGCCCTAGTCCTTAGATTACAATACAACATGGTGCAGAGGGAAATTATAAAGAGAATTTATGAATTTATGAACAAAGTCAAAAGTCTATGTCCCAATATAATGTGTTGATTGTATCTCAATAAAATTGGGTAGAGGGTGCAGGGAGACTGCGGTCCCTTCTGCAGCTCATATTGTACATCATTCTCAAATAAACATAGACATTCCTATTAATTAACAGTAATAGCTCTAATGAAATAATCCTGAAAGCCACAGGCTAGACCCTAGCAATGTCAATGCACCTGACCTGGACTTCTTCCAGGACCTACAGAAGAGTGAGTATACTGGACAATTCCAAGGAACACCATTCATGCAGAGTAAGTTCAATATCAATCAAGCTTCTTTGACTTCTGTAACACAAAGACTTTGGCTGCATCTTTTCTCCAAAACCAATATTGCTAATTGATCTGCAATCCAACATCCTCCATCTCCACTCTAAACCCATGGTCATGCCTTTAACACACCATAAGCAGACCTCCTGCCTTAAGATGAACACAGCTTTTATTTAGTAGGACTGAGCTTCCCACCTGGCACACACCACACAAAGGAGCTGCAAGTATACTGGGATGTTCCTGAGTAGTAATCAAAAGCAGCACCCAGGGTACTTGGACAAAGATGAACCTCTTCCATTTACTTCAAGGAAACATACAAATACTACGATTTTTCTCTAAGTATGTCTCGAAAAAGGCTTGGTGATCCTCCATCAGACTCAATCTTCCCTTGCTTATATCTAAAATGGATTAAGCATTCAATAAAGTCGATGCTAGATGAATTGAGTGAAATTATTCATATAAATAATAAATATTGCCCCACTGCAGGGATATCAAAGGATTGGGCTCAACTCAATGATTTGTAAGTTACCGATTCAACTTTAAGACTCTGTTTTCAGACAAAAATTAAATTTCATAGAATGCGCCTACTGAAAATATTGTGTTCTACAAGCACAGAGTTACTAAGAAATGAGGCAGAAACACCTTATTATTTAAAAGAAAAAAAGGGGGCACCTGGATGGCTCAATGGGTTAAAGCCTTCTCCTTCGGCTCAGGTCATGATCCCAAGGTCCTGGGATCGAGCCCCACATCGGGTTCTCTGCTCAACAGGGAGCCTGCTTCCCCCTCCCTCTCTGCCTGCCTCTCTGCCTACTTGTGATCTCTGTCTGTCAAATAAATGAATAAAATCTTTAAAAAAGAAAAAAGAAAAGAAAAGACTACTTTCGCCTGTTACCAGTTTGTAAATGATCAAGAAACAAACAAGACTTCAAAGCTAGTTAGTTGGCTTTGAAACTTTAAAACCCAGCTCAGGTCGGGATCAGCTCAGATCATGATCCCAAAGTCCTGGGATCCAGCCCTGCATCAGGCTCTGCTCAGCAGGAAGCCTGTTTCCTCCTCTCTCTCTCTGCCTGCCTCTCTGCCTACTTGTGATCTCTGTCAAATAAATAAATAAAAT
This sequence comes from Martes martes, assembly GCF_963455335.1. Taxonomy (NCBI): domain Eukaryota; kingdom Metazoa; phylum Chordata; class Mammalia; order Carnivora; family Mustelidae; genus Martes; species Martes martes. The sequence goes on from NC_137892.1 coordinate 101,360,345, forward strand.
CTAAAATAATAATAATAGTAAGAAGACCAAGATGCAAAGAATGGGAAAACAAATTTTTTTAAATTTTATTATTTGTCAGAGGGAGAGAGAGCACGAGCAAGAGCTGCAGGCAGGGGGAGAACCAGACTCCCTGCTGAGCAAGAAGACCAACTCAGGACTCAATCCCAGGATCCTGGGATCATGACAGACACTCAACCAACTGGGCCAATCAAAGGCAGACACTTAACCAACTGGGCCACCCAGGCACCTAAAACAAATTTTTTTTTGTCTGTACTGAAAACTACAATTTGAGTAGGTTCCCATAAATTTCTGATACAATTTATAACCATTTAATTTATTTGGCAATCATTGGTATTGGCTTATTTATTCAAGTCCTAAATTACTCGAAACATATTAACTAACAGTTACTTGATGTTTGCTATGTGCTAGACACTGTTCCGTTTTTAGTCCTCTTAAGGTAGATACTGTATTATTACTTATTTTACTGTATGTTTAAGGTTATATAGTATTCAACAAGTTGGCAGAGCCAGGAGTCAAATCTGGACAAACTCTCACCACTGCCTAATCATCCAGTAACAATAAAACCCCATGACTGTTACATGCTTTATGACAAATTAACCCATAATCAATCTATGACATGATACTGGTTCAATCTTTCCTCATATTACTCCAACAAAATGATTAAACTATATTATCAGAATGTATAGCCATAAAACATGCTTTCAATGTCAACTGTATTTCAATTAAGTTTTTTCAAAAAACATACTTTCAGTAGATAGCAAGGAAGGAACATGAGTAGTCTAAAGTAAAGTCAGAAGCTGAATCACTCAACTAGACAAAGCATCAATGAGTTCTGTCTTCTGACTACATCACAAATTACATCATCTTAAATAAGTCATTTAATGCAGCCTCAGTTTCCTAAGGCCCAGAGAATCAGGAAAGAAATGTTTGTTCTGCCACGAACCATCAAAATGAAAATAATTCTATTCCTAATACTGCAACCCAAAGAAAACAATCCAAATAAGTAGAATTACAGAAAAATACTTCAAGCAGTTATTTATGACAACAAAAACTTAACATCCAACAAGAGACCTGTTAAACGAATTATGCTGACAACTCAATGAAATATGCAAAGTGCAGATGAAATTATGGAATACTGAAAATGTAATACATACCCACACAGACAATATACCAACCATTTAGAAACTATGCTGAAACTGAAATGATTTAAAAAAAATAGTCGGACACGCCTGGATGGCTCAGTCAGTTAAGCATGCCACTCTTGATTTTGGCTCAGGTCATCACCTCAGGGCTGTGGGATCAAGCCCCTAGTCGAGCCCTGATTCGGGCCCTGTGCTCCAGAAGTCTGCTTGAGATTCTGTCTGTCTCCCCTGCCCCTCCCCTGTTCCCACACTATCTCTCAAATAAAAAAATAAAAATCTTTAATATATATACGTGTGTGTGTGTGTGTGTATACATATTTAGACACCTGGGTGGCTCAGTCAGTTAAGCATCTGCCTTCAGCTCAGGTCACGATCCCAAGGTCCTGGGATCAAGTCCCATATCAGGCTCTCTGCTCAGTGAGTAGCCTGCTTCTCCTTCTGCCTGCCACTCTCCCTTGTGCCCTCGCATGCTTTTAAGTAAAATCTTAAAAAAAAAAAAAAAATGATATATATACGTATGTGTGAATATATATATAATTTTGTTATAATACAGTTACTAGGAAATGAGACAGAATATAACATGTTAATATATAATATACATATGTTATATAACATATGAGATAGATAAAGTCAATGAGAAACCTGAGTAAAAAAGTTTCATTAAACTTCTTTAAAAGTTTCATTAATCCATTATTGTGGATAAAGATTTTCACAAACTCGAAACATTTATTATCTCCATCCCTTTTTTTTTTTAAGATTTTATTTTTATGTAATCTCTACACCTAACATGTGGCTCAAACTTACAACCCCAAGATCAAGTTCCATGCTCTAATGACTGAGCCAGGCAGGTACCCCTCTCCAGGCTGTCTTGACTGATTAACCATCAAATAATACAATATATGCAAACCCACTGGAAAATAATGTCTACACAAATACATATTGTTAATACATTAATGGAAAAAAACAAATTCAACCGACTTTAACACATAAAAAATTAGACATAGGCAGGAATTCCAGACCAAAGACAGGCCTCCAATCATGAAGTAGAGAAAATAAGGATAAGAAAAAAAATTCTTTTTAAATATGACTCTTCTCTTCAGAAGACCTTATATATTTCACCTTGGAATGAAAGATACTCAAATACATCAAACTGTTAAACCCATAATTCAAGTGCATACAAACTTACTAAACAACCACAACAGAGAGCTCAGTAAGAGACACAAAGATGAATTCCCGATCCCAAGATACTTGAAGAGTATCAGGAAAAACGAAAGCGAAGAAATGTCATCTAAGCTTCGACTGGAAGGGTAGGCATAATTTCAGAATGATTTTTCCTAATATCTCTGTATGTCCGTTGGAAGACATACTGGTGCTAAGCCTTTTTATACACACTATTGAGCTGAACCGTGCTCACCCAAAAGTATACTTCACAATACCTGTAAATGAGACCTCATTTGGAAATAGGGTCCTCATCAAAATGAGATCAATTAGGGTGGGTTCCTAATCCAAGAGAAATGTGTCCTTATAAAAAGGAAAAATTTGGAAGCATAGAGACAGACATACATAAAGGGAAAAGAATGAAGACACAAGGAAAACGCCTTCTACCAACCGAGGAACTCCTGAGGCAACTAGACATTAGGAGAGGTATGGAACATATTCTCACAAGCCCGAAGAAAAAAAGAACTTAACATTGTATTTCTAGTCTCCAAAACTGTGATACTATTAAATTTCTTTTGTTTAAGCCACCCATTTTGTGGCACTTTATTATGGCACCCCAGAAAACCTAAATACATAATCTTGCTTAATCCTCACATTATGACAAGGTATTATCTCCATTTTGCAGATGGATAAACTGAGGATCAAAAAGGTTAAATCACAGTAAGAAAGGCTAAGACTTAAACCTGATTAATTCTAAAGACCGTATTTTTTTAATATAACATCTTCCCTTCAATATTAACTGAATAAATATAGCCAGATTTTGTTTTCAAAGTGTTTAAAAGCAAATCTAAGAACTAACTAGGCTCAAAATCTCCACTGCCATCCTTTCATTGACATTAACATGTCATTTCAACAATAAACTTTCCTGTATAAGCTTGTGCCTACTATTTTTAAGGGACTGATACATCTCCTTCAATCACAATCAAGAAGTGGCTCTTGAGCCAAAAGCTATGGTTAACAGACACTTTAGATCTCCAAGCACTTCCACTAATGAAATTTCCATCAAAGGTACAAACCAGACTATATTGCATTTCTAAGATTAAGTAAGTTCAGTGATCCAGGTATGTTCCTGGGATGTACGGGATAAAACTTAAATTGTGTTCTATTTTAACATTAATTGAACTGATAATCCTTGGACACCAATTACCTTCACATACATATCCAAAATTTAAGAGTTGAGTTAAAATCAGCTAACTCATAGAACAACAGTATTTTTTTTAAATTTTATTCTGGTAAGGATATATAACAGATCTATCTTAACAAATTTTAAGTGTACAATACATGGATGTCTACAGGTGTAACAGACAATATCTTCTAGAACAACTTCTTAAAGAATGTACAGTGATACAGAACTGGAGGTAAAGACCTAGGGATGTTATCACAGAACTTAGACTTTAGGACTTAGTTCTCGTTTTCAGGTTTTTTTCCTGGCCGGGGGTGGGGGGGAGGGGGGAGCACACACTGCATGCAAGATGGGGGTAAGGAGTGGGTAGGAGATGGATAGATGGAGGGGGAAAGAAGGAATCCAGGCTTCATGCCTAACACTTAGCCCAGTACATAATGGCAAAGAGTATGTGTTCAATAATTACTGTCTGATTCCACAAACTGACTAAAATGCTATACTGTATTACTAAAAAAACACTTAAGCATGTACTTCAAGTTAATTACAAGGGGAGTCCTTTGCAAATATTCCCTATAAGAAATAATACCAAGTTCTTCAGCTTTAGCTAAAGGACAATGGACATAGCTCAAATCTACACTAATAAAGAACATGGTAAAGGTAACAAAAGAGGTAAATACAAAAGACAGTAAAATGTATTTTTGTTTACAACACTTCTCTCACATCTGACTTAAAAGACAACTGTGTAAAACAAGAATTGTAAGTCTATGTGGATGGGCATGCATTATATATAAAAATGTATTTGTATCACAATAAAATGACAATGGAGATGAGAAGGACAAATCAATTTAGGAGCAAAGTTTTACTACTACTATTAAAATTAACTTGAGGGGCACCTGGGTGGCTCAGTGGGTTAAGCCTCTGCCTTCTGCTCAGGTCATGATCTCAAGGTCCTGGGATCAAGCCCCGCATCAGGCTCTTTGCTCAGCAGGGAGCCTGCTTCCCCTCCTCTCTCTGCCTGCCTCTCTGCCTACTTGTGATCTCTCTCTGTCAAATAAATAAATAAAAATCTTTTTAAAAAATTAACTTGATATTAATACAAACCATACTGTAATAAACAGATGACAAGGAAATTAAATATTACACTAGGAATTATCTATTTAACATAAAAGGTAGTAACAGGATCAGAAGAACAAAAACAAAAAATAGTAAAATGGAAGACATCAATCCTACCTTACCACTAGTTGGATGAAATGTATATGCATTTAAAACTGCAATTCAAAGACATAAATTGGCAGAATGGATAAAAAATATGATTCAACTATATGTTGTCTACAAGAAGACACTTTGTACCGAATTCAAGAAAGGAGCTGAAAGAGGGGTTGGGCGGTGCCTGGGTGGGTCAGTCAGCTGACCCTCTAACTCATGATTTCAACTCCAGTCATGATCTCAGAGTCCTGAGATCAAGCCCAGAGTCAGGCAGGCTCCCTGCCCAGTGGGGAGTTTGTTTGAGATTATCTCTTCCTCTCCCTCCACCTCTCCCCCTGCTAATGCATGTGCTATCACCCTCCCTCTGCCTCTCTCTCAAATAAATAAATAATAAATAAATCTTTTTTTAAAAAGGAGTCGAAAGCAAAAGGTTGGAAAAGAAATAACATGCCAACAGTAACAGTGGGGTGGCTTCTTCTCTACATTAACAACACACAGAATATACTTAAAGGAAAAATGGTTACTAGAGACAAAAGACTGTAATTTCATAATGATAAAAACATCTATCTAAGGGGAAGATGCAACACTTAGAAACACCATGCATCAAACCAGACTCCCAAATTCATGAAGCAATAACTACAGAAATAAAGGTAAGAAAGAGAAACAGTAACAGAGAGTTCAAACCCACTTGCAGCAATGGAGAGAACTAGACAATCCATAAAGACACAAAAGCCTTGAATGGCACTGTAAACCAACTAGACCTAACAGGCACTGTAAACCAACTAGACCTAACAACCACAAAATACACAGTCTTCCTAAGTGCACATGAACATTCTCAAGGATAGACCATGTGTTAGGCCACAAAAATAAAATCAGAAGAACTGAAATACAGAATATATTTTCTAACCACAATGGGATGAAATTAAAAGTCAAAGTCAGGGAAAATTGAAAAATTAAACAACACACTACTAAATAAACAGTAAGTCAAAGAACATACATGGTTAAGTTAAAAAATACTTTGAACAAAAATGAACACAAAATATACAACTTAAAAGATGCACCAACAAAAGCAATTCTTAGAGAGATACTTACAGCTGTGGACATGTAGATTTCTTAAAAATCTCTTACGTACCCTAAACTTTTACCTAAATAAGCTAGAAAAGGAACAGAAGACTACATCTAAAGCAAGCAGAAAGAATAATAAAGATTTAAAGGGAAAATCATAAACCTTTTTAAAAAAGATTTATTTATTTGAGAGACAACAAGAGAGAGCACAGGAGCAGGGACAGAGGGAGAAGCAGACCCTTTTGCCAAGGAGGGAGCCCAATGCAGGGCTCAATCCCAGCACCCTGGGATCAGGACCTGAGCCAAATGCAGATGCCCAACTGACTGAGCCCCCAGGCACCCCTAGAGGGAAAATTAATACAGAATCAATAGTTTTTAAAAAAAGGGACAAAACCAAAAGTCAAGATCAACACAACTGATAAATCTTGAGCTACATGTCCTAAAGAAGACTCAGGGTGCCTGGGTGGCTCAGCTGATTAAGCAACTGCCTTCGACTCGGGTCATGATCCTGGAGTTCTGGGATCAAGTCCCAAATCAGACTCCCTGCTCTGCACAGAGTCGGCTTCTCCTGCTGACCTCTCTCTCCTCTCAGGCTCTCTCTCATTCTCTCTAATAAATAAATAAAATCTTTTTAAAAAAAAAAGGACTCAAATTACTAAAATCAGAAATAAAAGTGTAGACATCACTACCGATTCTACAGAACAAAAAGGATTATGAGAGCAGTATGAACAACTGTACACCTACAAACTGGATAACCTAGATGAAACAGACCAAAGCCTAGAAACACAAAACTACCAAAACCAAATGACACAGAAACAGAATATCTGAATAAACCTGCAACAGTGAGGAGACTGACTGAGTAATGAGTAACCAAAGTGTCCCAACGAGGAAAAGCCCTGGACCTAACAGCTTCACTGGGAAGTTGTACCAAACATTTAAATAAGAACAAACATCCACCCTCAAACTTTTCTAAAAAACTAAATAGTGAGGAACACTCCCTAATTCACTGAGGCCAGCATTACTCTGATACCAAAGCCAAATGAAGACATCACAAGAGAAAGAAAAGTACATACAGACCAATATCCTTTACACATACTGATGGAAAAATCTTCAACAAAATATTAGCAACTGAACAGTAAAAAAACATAATACAAAATCAAGTAATTGTTTTTTTAAAGATTATTTGAGAGAGAGAAAGAAAGCATGAGAGAGGTAGGAGGAGAGGGAGAGAGAATCCCAAGCAGATTCTGCGGGGGCTTAACCAACTGTACCACCCAGGCACCCTTCAAATCATTATTTTGTATACCTAAATCTAACATAATCTTACATGTCAATTATATGCCATTTAAAAAACAAATGGTTAACTATAATGGAATCAAATTAATAAAAACAACAAAAACCATACACCATGGCCAAGTGCAATTTATTCTTATAAGACAAAGATTGTTCAACATATGAAATCAATAAATTTAATATACCACACCAACAGAATGGATAAAAATCATATGATCATCACCACTGATGCAGAAAAAGTATTAACAAAATTCAATACTCATTTGTGGAAAAAAAAAAACACAACACTCAAAAACAAACTAGGAATAGGAAACTCTCTCCACATAATAAAAGCCATTTATGAAAAACCCACAGAGAACATCATGATTAACAGTCTAAGACTAAAAGCTTTCCCTCTTAGATAAAGAACAAAGAAAGGGTGCCTGCTTTCTCTACTTCTATTCAACAAAGTACTGGAAGCTCTAGTCAGAGCAATTAGGTGAGAAAAAGAAGTAAGATACAACCATATGAGAAATGAATAGGTAAAATTATCTCTTTGTAGATCTTACATGTAGAAACCATAAAGATCCCGGGGCGCCTGGGTGGCTCAGTCATTAAGCATCTGCCTTTGGCTTAGGTCATGATCCCAGGGTCCTAGGACAGAGCCCCGAATCGGGCTTACTGCTCAGCAGGAAGCCTGCTTCTCCCTCTCCCACTCACCCGGCTTGTGTTCCCTCTCTCGTTGTGTCTCTCTGTCAAATATGTAAATAAAATCTCTAAAAAAGAGAAAAAAATCCCACAAAAAATTTTTAAACTAATAAATGAATTCAGCAAAGTAGGAAGACACAAAGTCAACATACAAAAATCAGTTGAAGTTCTACACATTAATTATGAACAATCCGGGGTGCCTGGGTGGCTCAGTCGGCTAAGCATCTGCCCTCAGCTCAGGTCATGATCCCAGCCAGGGTCCTGGGATGGAGGGTCAGCCTTCCTCTGCTCCTCCTGCTCATGCTCTCTTTTTCTCAAATCAATCAATCAATCTTTTTAGAAAATGAACAATCCAAAAAGGAAATGAAATATTCTACTTACAACAGCATCAAAAAGAATAAAATACTTAATAATTGACCAAGGAAATAAAAGACTTGTACAATAAAAACTACAAAATGTTGATGAAAGAAATTAAAGAAAATACATGGAAATACTTTCCTTGTTTATGGGCTGGAAGACTTGATATTATTAAGGTGTTACCACTACTCAAAGCAATCTTACAGATTCAGTGCAATCCCTGTAATAAACAGAATGACATTTTTTGCAGAAATGGAATGCCTCCTAAAATCTGTATGAAATCCAAGGGACCCAGAATAGCCAAAGCAATACCAAAAAGAAGAAAAGAGCTAGATACTTCCTGATTTCAAAACTCACAACATGGGGCGCCTGGGTGGCTCAATGTTTGGTTAAAGCCTCTGCCTTCAGCTCCAGTCATGATTCCAGGTTCCTGGGATCGAGCCCCACATCGGGATCTCTGCTCGGCGGGGAGCCTTGCTTCCTCCTCTATCTCTCTCTGCCTGTCTCCCTGCCTACTTGTGATCTCTGTCTGTCAAATAAATAAATAAAATCTTTAAAAAAAAAAAAAAGAAAGAAAGAAAGAAAACACTCCTTTAAAAAAAAAACAAACTCACAACAAAGCAACATTAATCAAAACACCCACGGTGCCTGGCTGGCTAAGCTAGTACAGCTTATGACTCTTGATCTTAGGATCCTGAGTTCAAGCCCAACATTTGGCATGAAACCTATTTAAAAAACAACAAAACATCGTGTTATTACTATAGCAAAGATATACTGACCAACAAAACAGAACAGAGAGCCAGAAATAAACCCTTATATATATGATCAAATGATTTTGACAAGGGTACCAGAAGACCATTCGATAGAGAAAAGAATCTTTTCAACAAACGGTAGTATTATATGTAATATAATAAACTACACCCTTACCTAATACCATATACAAAAATTAACACCATATTTAAAAAAAAAAAAAAAAAAGAGAGAGACCAAAGAGGGGCACCTGGGTGATTCAGTCAATTAAGCATCTGCTTTCAGCTCAGGTCCTGATTCCAGGGGTGTGGGACTGAGGTCCACACTGGGCTTCCTGCTCAAGGTGGGGGGAGTCTGTCCCTCTCCCTCTACTCCCTGCTCATGCTCTCTAAAAAATGAAAAAAGTCTTAAAAAAAAAAAAAAGACCTATTTGCTAATCTAATCTAGAATTCTGTATTCAACAAAATTATCTTTCAAGTAAGAAAATTTTAGTTAGTTAGATTCCAATGAAATTTGCTGATGAACTGGACATGGATGTTACAGAAAGAGAGAATTCAAGGATCACTCTATGTGTGTGTCTTAAATATAGGAAAGACGGAGGTGCCATTTATTAAAACTGAGAAAACTAGAGGACAATCAAGTTTGGGGAAGAAACAGCTGAAATTTGGTTTTGAACAAAACTCCATTTCACAATCTAGTGAAAAATGCCCAAAAAAGCCACTGTAGGGGCACCTGGGTGGCTCAGTCAGTTAAGCATCTGACTCTTGGTTTGGGCTCAGGTCATGATCTCATGGGTCCTGAAACTGAGCCCCGAATCAAGCTCCTTGCTCAGCAGGGAGTCTGCTTGAAGATTCTCTCCCTCTGCTCCTCTCCACACTCATATACTCTCTTTCTGTCTAAAAAAATAAATAAATCTTAAAAAAAAAAAAAAAGCCACTGTATATATGATTCAGGAATCCCAAGAAAAGATCCAAGCTAGGGATACAAACTTGGGTCAAGATAAAAGATTATCAACAAAGTGAGCACACACAGAGAAAGGTATCTGAAACTATGGTCTGAGTCACATAAGTAAGTAAGGATTCTTTTTAACCTCTAATGGAATTGCTTGACCAACAGAATATTCATATTCTCTCTCCACGGGAAGGGAAAAAAAAAAGAAACAGCCAAGTTCTTAGAAATAACTTATCACTATTATTATTTTTTTTTTTTAAGATTTTATTCATTGTGGCACCTGGGTGGCTCAGTTGTTAAGTGTCTGCCTTCGGCTCAGGTCATGATCCCAGGGTCCTGGGATCCAGACCTACATAGGGCTCCCTGCTCAGTGGGGAGCCTGTTTCTCCTCTCCCACTCCCCCTGCTTGTGTTCCCTTTCTCGCTATGTCTCTATCAAATAAATAAATAAAATCTTTTTTTTTTTAAACCCTCAGAAAAAAAAATTTTTTTTTAAATGATTTTATTTATTTATTTGAGAGAGGGAGAGAAAGAGTGTAAGGACGTGAGCACACAAAGGGGGAAAGGGAGAGGGAAAGAATCTCAAGCACCCTTGGCACCAAATAGTCTGATGTGGGGCTTGATATCACGGCCTGAGCTGAAACCAAGAGTCAGATGCTTAACTGACTGAGCCACCTAGGCACCCCGCATACCACTATTACTTAATCAATTTTAGTATGCTGTCTTGGAAAGCAACATCATAATACCCTTTGAAGCAATATTCACATTCCTGGGACTGTATCCTAAGAAATAATCCAAAAAGAAGGTAAAAGACTAAGGGCTATACACACATTTTCAAGTCATCATTAACTATAATATAATAACTAAAATGAAGATAACTATAAAAAGATGGCTAAGCAGATTTAGAACAATTTGCTGGTCTATTGAATAGTCATTAAAAATTACCATGGGAAGCCAGGAGACACAAACTAACAAACTGACAGTTACCAGAAGGCAGGTGGGTGGAGGGATGTTTTCAATAGGTGATGGAAAGGGCGCCTGCATGCTCAGATCATGATCCCGGAGCCCAAGGATCAAGTCCTGCATCGGATTCCCAGCTCTGCAGGGGGAGTCAGCAGCTCCCTCTGACCTTCTCCCCCTCATGCTCGCTCTCTCACACTCTCTCTCTCTCAAATAAATAAATAAAATCTTTTAAAAAAAGAAAAAGTAGGTGATGGGGATTAAGGAGTGCACTTGTTTTGATGAGCACCAGATAATGTATGCAAGCATTCAATTGCTATACTGTGTATCTGAAACTAATATTACACTGCATGTTAAATAACTGGAATTTAAACTTTTAAAAATTTACTATAGAAAGCCAGGGAAGTATGCTATAAAGAAGAAAAAATACAAAAAGATACTATTTAAAAATGTTACAACCACGTGGGCGCCTGAGTGGCTCAGCAGGTTAAGCAACCAACGCTTGGTTTCAGCTCAGGCCTTGATCTCAGGGTAGAGGGATCAAGCCCTGTCAAGCTCCATGCTGGTCATGGAGTCTGCTTGGGATTCTCTCCCTCCCACTCCCTCTGTTCCTTCCCCCTGCAAGCACTCTGGCTTGCCTGCCCTCTCAAATAAATAAAATCCTAAAAAATAATAATAATAAATAGGGGCACCTGGGTGGCTCAGTTTGTTGCGCATATGCCTTCAGCTCAGGTCACAATCCTGGGGTCCTGGGATCGGGCCCTGCGTCAGGCTCCCTGCTCAGCTCCCTGCTTCTCCCTCCCCCTTCCCCTGCTTGTGCTCTTTCTCAAATAAATAAACAAAATCTTAGAAAACAATAAAGATGCTATTACCACCGTGGAAACAAAATCTGTATAATAAATATACAAATTTTCATTGTTAGATACAGCGGGTTTTTTTCCTCTTAAACTTTCTTTAATCATGTAATTTTGTTTTACATAATTACATAGGTCAGTTTACATAATTCAGTTAAGAAGATACAACATGTAAAACTGGCCAAACAGGTCATTTAATTTCTCCCATTACTCCCCAGTCATTTTAGGATATGTTGTTTAATAATACTAAAAAACCTTAGGTTACTTAATAGTAGAGATTATGGTCTATATCCCTAGCATGTTACGTAACAGATGCCCTTATCAGATAATGTTTGATGAGTTGATTAAGTAATTAAGTAATTTATCTTGGATCACTTAATCATTCAAATATTTACCAAGTTTGGAAAGTGGTAAAACAGTGATTATTTCCAGAGGGTGAAAATTATGGAAGACTCACTTATCTTATTATTTTTCTACAGTAAACACTCTCAAGGAAACTATTTTTCTTTATATTTAAGCATTTTATAAATATCCTGAGTGCAAGACTGTACTTTCAGGGATTTTTTTTTTTTTTAACATTTTATTTATTTGTCAGAGAGAAAGAGAGCGCGCGTACACAAGCAGGGGGAGCAGCAGGCAGAGGGAGAAGCAGGCTCCCCTCTGAGCAAGGAACCCGATGAGGGACTCCATCCTAGGACCCCAGGACCATGATGAGAACTGAAGGCAGACGCCTGACTGACTGAGCCACCCAGGCTCTCAGGGATTATTTCTATAGGCCGTTACTAGAGAAAAAATATATATATTCTGAGTGGCATATAACTGAATGTAGAGATGGAACAAACAAGGCCTCTGGGAGCTGTCTCTCCCTGGAAGACACAAATGAACAAAGTAAAATACTACAGCTGCTAAAGTGAGATTGGGGTGGGAAGTGGAGGGGTCTTTGGGAAAGAAGATTATTAGTAACAAATTTACTTATTACATTTTTATTTATTGTTTTATTTATAAATAAATTTATCATTAGTAACAAATTTCACAAAACAAACTCCAAGAGATAATGGCAGTCAAGGTAAAAATAGTTGACTCCTTCCTGTAAAATACGGCTAGAATCTAGATAATGTTTGTTTTCTTTTTTTTTTTTTTTTAAGTATTTCTGTTGTCAATCTCCTATTTCACCTTTCCCTACCTCAAACCTTACACTAAGCTGTCATGCTCTTTATCCTACCATCTCTTTTCTGCCTGGAATTCCTTTCTCCTAGGTCTCCTCAGGACATCTTACTTTCATCACTTCCTATCTCTTGGCTGAGCCAAGTACCTCTCTACTGTATCCTATGTTTATCTCTTAGCTTACCATTATATTCAGTTTATAGTTTATCTATTCCACCGATCTCTAAACTTCAGGAGGACAAGGTGTCATCCACTCATATATCTCCATTATCTGGGACAAAATACATGTTCAATAAAAGCATTTTAAAAGGCTACAATGGGCCATTTCCTAAGCAGCAAAATTAGATGCCTTATTTTGCCACTCAGGCACCTGTCAAAACTTATGGGTCCTTAATCCACACAACCCTCATTTGTCTTAAAAATATAAATGATACCCCCCCAAAAGATAAATGATATATTTATACGTATCTATATTACAGGTCTTTACTTCAAAGATGACCAGCAATTAGTCTCTACCCCAGAACTCCCTGGTTTGGAAATGAGTAATACCAGTAAATTTGGGACAGCAGCAGCACATTAGAATTTAGCCACAGACTTAAATTTTGAAACCATAGTTCTCTAGCCAGCCTTCAGATTACCAATTAGTCTCCCAAATATCCAGATTTTGGAAAGAGGGAAAGTATTCTGGCTATTCAAAACAAATATTCCAGTACAATGGAATTATCACTTTTCCCAACATTTATTCATCATGGGGGTATGAAGGGCATTAAGTCCATTTAGACACTGGATACATTAACAAATTTGGTTTTCTGTAAAGCTATTGAGTAATCCTAGAGACTGTGGGAAGGGTCACAGATAAACCTCTAAAGCTTCTCAGCTCCAACATCAACCTTTCTATAAGCACAAGTGAAAATGGAAAACCACTTCAAACATTTTATTACTTTGTTAGAAACATCCCCAGCTATTTCCAATCTAAACATTCATAATATTGTATAAGTACTCAAAATCATTCTAAGTTCCCCAGCCCCCTTCAAGACAGACCAAAAAAAAAAAAAAAAAAACCTTTAGCCCAGTCTCACAATAATATTCCCCTCAACTCAGAACTGAAAAGTAAAAGTGCATTTCAACTTCACACAGAGGAACTGCTAAATAACTGCACTAAGTATAGTGATTGAGCTACCTACATTGTGCACAATAAAAATAAAACTGTGCTAAACACTTAATAATCTCATAACCTCACAGCAGCTTCTAAGGATAAGGTTAGAAGAGTATTTTCTCCATAGTATGGATGAAAAAAACTGAGGTAGAAATTAAGTCATTTGTCTCGGTTCACAAAACTAATACCAAAAATAGCAAGACATAGCAAGCAATGTCTTTATTACATAGCACCAGCCTAGTAATTCCCAGAAGATAAACCAGAATTTTCTCAGAAAGGATTCTATATAATTGAGTTTTCTTTATTTAAAAAAAAAAAAAGATTTTATTTATTTATTTAACAGAGAGAGAGAGAGAGAGATCACAAGTAGGTAGAGAGGCAGGCAGAGAGAGAGGGAGGCAGGCTCCCTGCTGAGCAGAGAGCATGATGCGGGGCTCGATCCCAGGACCCTGAGATCATGACCTGAGCCGAAGGCAGAGGCTTTAACCCACTGAGCCACCCAGGCACCCCTATAATTGAGTTTTCTACAATATTTAAATATAACTCATATTCTTCCAACATCTGGAAGTCCAAATATTCTTCAATCAAGAAAAACTTAAAAGTCTGGGTTGCCTGGGTGGCTCAGTCAGTTAAGTGTCTGCCTTCAGCTCAGATCATGATCCCAGAGTCCTGGGATCGAGCTAAGCATCCAGCTTCCTACTCAGTGGAGTTTGCTCCTCCCTTTGCCCCTCACCCCCGCTCATGTTTGCTCTCATGCATGCTCTCGCTTGCAAAAATAAATAAATTAAAAAAAAAAAAAAGGAAAAACTTAAAAGTCTATCACACAAGCAAAGCCACTGAAGCTGTTCTGCAGCTCTCAAAATATTTTCTTCAGCTGAGGGAACTGACTAAAATCTCAGAAACGATGAGAGAACATGGCATAGTTTAGAAAAGTAGTACCTTTTTTTTTTTTTTAAGTAGGCTCAGCATGAACTTGCTAAGTGTTCAGCACACGGCTTGAACTTAACCCTGAGACTGAGGACTGAGCTAAGATCAAAAGTCAAACACTTTAACCAACTGAGCTACTCAGGTATTACTACAAAAATAATACTTTAAATGTTTACCTTAGTTTCAGTACTTTTTAAACATCATATGCTCTCTGGAGTCTTACTTCCTAAAGTTGTTGTAAAGAGCCTGGCTCATAGTAACAATTCAAAAAGCAGTTGCTGGGGTGCCTGGGTGGCTCAGTGGGTTAAAGCCTCTGCCTTCGGCTCAGGTCATGATCTCAGGGTCCTGGGATCGAGTCCCGCATTGGGCTCTCTGCTCAGCGGGGAGCATGCTTCCTCCTCTCTCTCTGCCTGCCTCTCTGCCTACTTGTGATCCCTCTCTGTCTGTCAAATAAATAAATCTTAAAAAAAAACAAAAAAACAAAAAGCAGTTGCTATCATATTATTCACTGTACTTCTTTGAAAGGTTACATTATTTCAATTACTTTTCCTCAAGTACATAATTAATGACAGTAGAGGTACTCAACTTCCATTTAGCACTATGTTAAATGAGAAAATATTTCAAATGCCAAATAAATGACCTAAAAATAATGTTTAACTAGAAACATAATTTAGGGGCACCTGGGTGGCTCAGTCGGTTAAGCATCTAACTCTTGATTTCAACTCAGGTCATGATCTCAAGAGTCATGGGAGTCTGCTTGAGAGTCTTTCCCTTTGCCCCTCTATCCTCTCAAATGCACACTCCTCTCTAAAATAAATAAATCTAAAAAAAAAAAAAAAACCCCACACAATTCAGCACAATGCCAATGCTGTTACTATCTTTCTAAAAAACCTCTGATGCTTATTCCTCTAACGTACATATCACAAAATACCCAAATAAAATTCAAGACCCACCATCAACTGACACCAATCTGTTCACTTTACTTTACTTCCTACATCATCTTTTTGCTACACCTTAAAATCTAACCAGAGTTTAATTTGTACTACATATTTCCCCATATAGCATTCTTCCTGCCTCAGGGTGCTCTACACCTTCTTTGTGCCTTGTTTAAATATGTCCCATGCTTCCTTCAAGACCCAGGTTGAACAAACCATTCCCTCCTCAAATAACCTAATCCCATAGCATCTTGCCCTTTTGACAGTGCTGATTTGCCATCTTGCAAGTTAATCACCTTAGAAATGCAGCTATTACCCCTGCTATTAAGGACTTGTCTTGGATCATTTCTATTAAGGAAACTGTTGTAACACATGATAGGAATATGCAGACATATAAAGTCACAACAACACTATAAAACCCAAAATATGCTTACAAATCATTTCCTTTTAAGCTAGCTTAAATCTAGTAACAAGATTTACATTATAACTTACCAAGTATACCAAATCCCAGGTAAAGAATGTGAAGGGCAGAGGGAACAAATGACTTGTCCAAGACTACAGGAGAAGCAGGGTAAGAAGATAAATAGCCACACTATTCTGTGCACGTCTTTGAAGTTTTAGTCCTTGCATACGTTACATTTGCTTATAGTCAAATGTGAAATTATACACACCAAATCATACTCCTATGCCAGTATATCAGAGACGCTGTGTGCTGGGTTTTGTGTTTTCTTTTTTTAATATAGTTGACACACAAATATTACATTAGTTTCAGGCATACAACTCAGAAATTCAATTTCTCATACCTTATGCTACGTGTTCTGTGTACAGAAGCTCTGTGTACTACAAGAAATGCATGGGGCTTAATTAATTTCTGCTCTACCACTAATCACCAGTGAGATTTTCGGAAGTTATTTTACCTCTCTGACCTTGTTTTTTTTAAACTGTAAAAGTAGGATAATACTGCCCCCTATTTGTAGGAGGTTGTATCAACTGAACAAATGTTAAATGTACTTTTTTTTTTTTTTAAAGATTTTATTTATTTATTTGACAGACAGAGATCACAAGTAGGCAGAGAGGCAGGCAGAGAGAGAGGAAGGGAAGTAGGCTCCCTGTTGATCAGAGAGCCCGATGCGGGGCTAGATCCCAGGACCCTGGGATCATGACCCAAGCCGAAGGCAGAGGCTTTCACCCACTGAGCCACCCAGGCGCCCCTTTTAAATGTACTCTTAAGATAATTCTTAATCCAGGGGCACCCCCCCACTCTCTGCCTGCCTCTCTGCCTACTTGTAACCTCTCTCTCTGTCAGATAAATAAGTAAAATCTTTAAAAAAAAAAAAAAAAAGAATTGTGACTTTCCAGGCTCAATTCAAAACTGCAAAGGAAATATTCAATTCAACAACGGTATGGTGAAGTAAAATCCGACCAAAAATGTATACATTGCCACATTACCTAATAAATGCATGTGTGTATTCTAGTTGCCAAAACCCTTTTAACATGTTTTGTGTCACCTGACTCTCAAAAAATTACCAAGTAAAGTAGGCACCACAGGTTTTATCTCATAATTACAGACAAGAAAACAGAGGCTCTGAGCGACCATATCAGAGGGTTGAGAGCCCTTTAGCAAAAACCGGGGATTAGAGGCAGCCACAGAAAATGAAGAACTAGAGTACCTGAAGTCTCCTCTCACCAATCCTCTCTACCTAGCACAGGGAGTAAGTACTCAAAGGCTGTTAACTTTCGATGAGAAGAAAGTGGATCTTATAAGGTAAGCAAATCTATCTACAAAGGAGTAGTTAGATAAGTGATCTCTGGCAACATTATAATTTCAGACTGTAACAAACTAAGACAAAAGACTACAGATTATTGCAAAAAAGTTAACTGTTACTAAGTAAGAAATGACCCTTGCTTATTGGCTAGATGCCAGAACAATATATCAAATAGAAAGCCTGGACAACAGACCAAAGTTAATCACTTAAGTCTTGGAAAAGAACAGAGGAAATGCAGAGAATTAGCCCAATGAAGGCTGGAAAGCAGAAGAGCTGCTAGGTTGGTTGTGGAAACTGATACATCGAAAGCCATGTAGTAAGAAGCCCAGCCTTGAGAAAAGAAGTATTATTGGATACCCAAGTACTAGAAACTGCTTTGAACATTCATGTATTTTGCTCTCTTTGAAACTTCATACTGATAATGGGACAGGTATTAATTACTACCTCCTACTGTAAGTATAGAATCTGAGACTCAAAAATAGGAAGTGAGCTGGCCAACTGCCAAACAGCTGTGTTGGTGCTCTGTTCTATGTCTGTGCTCTTTCCACTAGATACAGAAAAGGAAACATTTAAAACTAACTAGTCTGTTTCAAGACTTTAGTGCCTGTAACTACACTTAACCTTGGCACAATTGTGACCATACTATCTCATTCAATAAGAGGATTCCTTTTATAAATTATCACCAGGAAAATTTTTCTCCCAACACCTTTATACTAGAATTAAACTAACAGCAGATGTCCCTGGTCTCTTCAAATCCGATACATCAAAGGGGTGACTGGGGGGGGGGGTTCAGTCAGTTAAGTATCAGGCTCTTGGTTTCAGCTCAGGTCATGATCTCATGGGCTGGGGGATGGAACCCTGCATTGGGCTCTGTGCTCAGTGGGGAATCTGCTCGAGATTCTCTCTTCCTCTCCCTCTGCCTACCCATGCTCTCTCTCTCCCCCTCTCTTTTGCTCTCAAATAAATAGATATTTTTTTAAAGATTTTATTTATTTATTTGACAGAGAGACACAGCGAGAGAGGGAACACAAGCAGGGCGAGTGAGAGAGGGAGAAGGCGGCTTCCCGCAGAGCAGGGAGCCCAATACGGGGCTCGAGCCAAGGACCCTGGAACCATAACCTGAGCCGAAGATACTTAACAACTGAGCCACCCAGGCACCCCTCAAATAAACAGACCTTTAAAATGAAATGAGATGAAAACAGAGAGGGAGGCAAACCATAAGAGACTCTTAACTGTAGGAAACAACAGGGTTGCTGGAGGGGAGGTAGGTAGAGGGATGGGGTATGAGGTCATGGGCATTAGGGAGGGCACATGATGTAATGAACACCTGGTGTTACATGCAACTGATAATTCACTAAATTCTACCCCTGAAACTAATAATACAATATATGTCATCTTAATTGAATTTAAATATAAAAATTTAAAAACAAATCAAAAAAACAAAAAAATAAGTAAATCTTTTAAAAAATAATGAAATAGGGGCCCCTGGTGGCTCAGTAGGTTGAGTGTCTGCCTTCAGCTCAGGTCATGATCCCAGGGTCCTGGGATCGAGGCCCAAATCAGGCTCCCTGCTCAGCAGGGAATCTACTTTTCCCTCTCTCTGCCCCTCCCCCCCCCACTTGTGTGCTCTCTTTCTCAATTACTCTCTCTCTCAAATAAAATCTTTAAAAAAAAAATACAAAATTAAAAAAAGGATAATGATGCTCTCTGACATACCTAAGTGATTTCCTCAAGACAACAAAGAGACTAAACATCTAGCTTTCTATTCTAATGCCTTTTTCCTTAAAACCATGTTATCTTTCCAATCTTTTTAAAAGATTTTATTTATTTATTTATTTGAGAGAGACAGAGAAAGTACAAGCAGGTGGAGGGGCAGAGGAGAGGTAGAAATAAACCTGAATGAGATGCCTGATTACAAAGCCTGACTTTCAAATAAACAGTGACAATAATTCAGGTCTTCTGAAGGCTCTACAAAGAGTGTTCACTCCCTAGAACCAGAGATGTATAATCTTGTGCAGTTAATTCCCTTAGGGCTCATCTATAAAATGGATATTATAACAACCTGCTATTAGTTCCTGGTTAAGTATTGTCAGAATTACAAGTACTCAAATATATATGGGTCATAACACTTTAATCAAAATGCCAGGCACATTAAGCCAGTATCA
This sequence comes from Martes martes, assembly GCF_963455335.1. Taxonomy (NCBI): domain Eukaryota; kingdom Metazoa; phylum Chordata; class Mammalia; order Carnivora; family Mustelidae; genus Martes; species Martes martes. Next base: position 101,380,084 of record NC_137892.1, read on the forward strand.
GAACAAAGCTTCCTAATGAGTTAAAACCAATTCCAAAGCAACCCGAACTTAAGCAAATAAAACCTGTTTACTTTTAATTACTAATACAGCTTATAACTGACAACAGAAATTGTTAATCACCTGAAGATATAAAAAAATCATAACTACTCACGTCCTTCTACTCTTAATTACTCATAAATAATGGCTTAATTTAAAAACTATAATTAGGTTTAACACTACACTTGGATATTTAAGTAACTGAAGTTTCTTTCCACGAAAGTACTAGGAATGATACAGCATTTTCACATAGTTTGAAATTAGTTTCAGGGGTTGGAGGGGAAGGGAGGTGGCACAGAGAGAATCTTCAACAGGTTCCACACCCAGCATGGAGCCCAACACAGGGCTCAATCTTACAACTCTGAGATCCTGACCCAAGCTGAAATCAAGTCAGACGCTTAACCAACTGAGCCACCCAGGTGGCCCAGTCTGAAACTGATTTTTAAGCACATTAAAAATATATATATATAAATATATGTATAAATAAACGTATGTATGTATGTATCTCAGCCTAAGCATTAATACTTCCTTCCTGAATCATTACCAATTAGTAAAAAATGTAATCTTCCACTTAAGTCTAAAAAAATTGTCCATAAAGGGGCACCTGGGTGGCTCAGTCAGGTAAGCGTCTGCCTTTGACCTCAGGTCATGATCCCAGGGTCCTGGGATCCAGCCCAGAGTTGGGCTCCCTGCTCAGCATGGAGTCTGCTTCTCTCTCTAAATCATTTAGATTTATTTAATGTTTTCTCTCTACCCCTCCCCCTGCTCATGTGCGTAAGCACACATGCTCTCGCTCTCTCTCTCAAATAATTAACTAAATAAAATCTTTTTTTAAAAAAAAGACTGCCTTGGGGCACCTGGGTGGCTCAGTGGGTTAAAGCCTCTGCCTTCAGCTCAGGTCATGATCCCGGAGTCCTAGGATCGAGCCCCGCGTCGGGATCTCTGCTCAGCAGGGATCCTGCTTCCTCCCCTCTCTCTCTGCCTGCTTCTCTGCCTACTTGTGATCTCTGTCAAATAAATAAATAAAAATCTTAAAAAAAAAAAAAGCCTGCCTTTTTTCTACCCCAAATCAAAGTAGCTTCATCTCTTTTTCTGTCTTATACTGGTGTTCTGTATGAAATCTCATTCAAAACTGAAAAGTAAAACATAAAACCAAGCCCAAGTTCTTAGGCTAACAAATAAAAGGTTTCCTGAACTGACTGACCCTATTCACCCATCCAAATTTAGGTCCCACCACCAGCTGCATCACATGCTTTATACTCTGAAGTTACACGTACATCTCATGCTGTTATACTTCTAGGCCCTTGATCCTGCCTTTTTTTTTTTTTTAAAGATTTTATTTGTTTATTTGAGAGAGAGGCAGTGAGAGAGAACATGAGAGGCGAGGTCAGAGGGAGAAGCAGACTTCCCATGGAGCTGGGAGCCCGATGCGGGACTCGATCTCAGGAGTCTGGGATCGTGACCTGAGCTGAAGACAGTTGCTCAACCCACTGAGCCACCCAGGCACCCTGATCCTGCCTTTCCACCTAAAACATTCTTCCTTTCCCCTTCTGACTAATAGCTACTTACACTTCCAGATTAGACTCAGAAAGCCTCTCCATGGATCCACAATAACCTTAATTAAGGCTCTGAATTCCCCTGTGCATATCTCTTATTACTACACTTCACACATTACATTGATATTAATCCCAGATTCTAACAGTCTCTAAGAAACAGTATCTTATTTTTTATTTTTTGTCTTACTCATTTTTTAAATTCCAGCACTTACTGGGTAACTAACAAAAAAGTCCGCTCAAACACTATCATCACCAAAATATAGACAATGCTGGTGCTCAATACTTCTTTGTTAAATAATAATGTACCCTACAGGTGAGTGGGGGGATGGGTAAAGTAGGTGAAGGGGATTAAGAGGTACAAACTTCCAGTTATAAAATAATTAAGTCATGGAGATGAAAAGTACAGCATAGGGAATACAGTCAGAAATATTGTAATAAATGTTGGATTGTGACAGATTGTGACTACGCTTTTTTTTTAAGACTTTATTTCTTTATTTGACAGAGAGACAGTGAGAGCAGGAACACAAGCAGTGGGAGCGGGAGAGGGAGAAGAAAGCATCTTGCCGAGCAGGGAACCCGATGCGGGGCTCGATTCCAGGACCCTGGGACCATGACCTGAGTCTGAGCTGAAGGAAGACACTTAACGACTGAGCCACTAAGGCACCCCAGTAACTTCACTTCTTATCACAGTGAGCACTGAGTAATGTACAGAACTGTCAAATCACTATGTTGTACACCCAAACTAACACTGTACATCGACTACTTCAATAATAAATTTTTAAAATAATAATTTATTCTACAAACACATATGTGCTGGATTATGGAATGAAGTACAAAGTTAATCATTACAATACTTTTTATAATAGTAAAAGAGGGGCACCTGGGTGGCTCAGTGGGTTAGGCCTCCACCTTCGGCTCAAGTCATGATCTCTGGGTCCTCGGATCGAGCCCTGCCATAGGCTCTCTGCTCAGCAGGGAGCCTGCTTCCCCCTCTCTCTGCCTCTCTGCCTACTTGTGATCTCTCTCTGTCAAATAAATAAATAAAATCTTAAAAGAAAATAATAATAGTGAAAGATTGGGGAAAAAACTAAACATCCATCCCTAAGGGACTAAATTAGGGTATATCCATATAATGATCTATTCTGCAGTCATAAAAATGAGGCAGTTCTTTATGTGCTGATATAGAAATAAAATATATATAATATAGATACAAATATTATAACCACTGTGGGATGACCTATTTAATGTTTTCTCCCTGCCTGAACTAATGATCCATGAAGGCTAATCATGTATGTTTTGCTCATTACTGTATTCCTGGACTTAACAATAGTGTCTGGCACACTGTTAATGCCTGGTATTTGTTCAACAACAGTAAATAAATGAAAGAGTGAAAAAATAATGAAATATTGTAAATGTGAAAGTTTTTATCTTCCACTTCAGTCCTTGGAACATAAGGCAACTTTAAACACATGTAGGAGCCCCGCCTGGGTGGCTCAGTTGGTTGAGCGGCTGCCTTCGGCTCAGGTCATGATCCCGGCATCCTGGGATCGAGTACCCACATCGGGCTCCTTGCTCGGCAGAGAGCCTGCTTCTCCCTCTGCCTCTGCCTATACTCACTCACTCTCTCTCTCTCACAAATAAATAAATAAAATCTTTTATAAATAAATAAATAAATACATGAATACATGTAGGTGAGAAAACACAGCATGGATTACAAAGGGAAAGCTTAAATGCCAAGCTGAAAAGCATCCACTGGAAATGTCACACACATTAAACACCACAGCCAATAGGCACTCTGTCTTCCAGTTGCCAGTAATCTACTATTCCAGAAATATTCCAGAAATTTAACTAGTCTCCTCCGGAGGTGTAAGGTTTGATTCTCACACAGAGGTACGGATGACGCAAGTACAAAAAACAGTTGAGAGAAGAAAGCTAGCACTAAGAGATCCCGATACAAATATGAAGTGACTAGAAAAAGCAGTGTATTCCACAGTTAATCCACACTGCTAGACTCTCAAAGCTAAACCTACTAGATTTCTGGAAATTCTGTATCTGAAGTTTCTGGTTAATAAGTAGGATCAAGGGGCACCTGGGTGGCTCAGTGGGTTACGCCTCTGCCTTCGGCTCAGGTCATGATCTCAGGGTCCTAGGATGGAGCCCTGCATCCGGCTCTCTGCTCAGCAGGGAGCCTGCTTCCCTCTCTCTCTCTCTGCCTGCCTCTCTGCCTGCTTGTGATCTCTGTCTGTCAAATAAATTAAAAAAAAGTCTTTAAAAAAATAAAAATAAAAAATAAGTAGGATCAAGTACCCACTTAATTAAAGATCAATGACCCAACTTAGCAAGTCCACTGAGTCAGTAAGTATATTGAACTGATCAGTGACATGCATAATTTGAAAACTCCATGTTTGGGGCCCAGTATTTGAATTTTAAAAGAAAAATTTGGGGGCACCTGGGTGGCTCAGATGGTTAAGCATCTGCCTTTGGCTCAGGTCATGATCCTGAGTTCCTGTTATCAAGTCCCACTGCCTCTCTCTCATGAATAATAAATAAAATTTAAAAAATAAAAAATATAAGAAAACTCTTTGGGCACCTGGGTGGCTCAGTCAGTTGAGTGTCTGACTCTTGGTTTCAGCTCAGGTTGTGATCTCATGGGTCTTTTTTTTTTTTTAATTTAAGATTTTATTCATTTATTTGATAGAGAGATCACAAGTAGGCAGACAGACAGGCAAAGAGAGAGGAGGAAGCAGGCTCCCTGCTGAGCAGACAGCCTAATGTTGGGCTCAATCCCAGGACCCTGGGTTCATGACCTGAGCTGAAGGCAGAGGTTTTAACCCACTGAGCCACCCAAGTGCCCCTGATCTCGTGGGTCTTGAGATCCAGCCCCAAGAAGGGCTCTGTGCTCAGCAGAAGCCTGCTTTTCTCTCCCCGCCAGCCCTCTCCCAACTTGCATACTCTCTCTCTAAAATAAGTAACTCTTTAAAAAAACAAAAATAAAAACAGATCAAATTGAATCTCAGGGTGAGAAGAAAATAACATTTCTGCGAACTTTCTAGTACGTGCCAAGCCCTTTTTCTGTAGGTAATTAAAATAATCAGAAAAATTCTAGTAGATGGATATTACCTGCATTTACTATTGAGAAACTCCAAACAGAAAGTTTCCACTAGCACACCATTAATTGCCAAGTTCAACCCTCACTGATCCCCAGAGCCTGGGTATCTACCATCTTACTCTCTCCAAAAGGTTGGACCCAGGCTCTGGAATAAGTTCTGGAGTTAAAAGAATTCTAGGGTCACCACCTAAGGCTTTTTGGCAAACTACAAAAAAGGTGGGGGGAGGGCACCTGAGTTGCTTAGTCGGTTAAGGGTCCGATTCTTGATTTTGCTGCAGGTCATTATCTCACCGTCATGAGATCGAGCCCCAGGTTGGGCTTGGGGCTCGACACTAGACAGGGAGTCTGCCTGACATTCTCTCTCTCCCTCTGCCCCCTCTCCATGGCACTGTCTCCCATTCTCTCCAAAATAATAGCTCTTTCTTTTTAAAAGATTTTATTTATTTGGGGCACCTGGGTGGCTCAGTGGGTTAGGCCTCTGCCTTCGGCTCGGGTCATGGTCTCAGGGTCCTGGGATCAAGCCCCAAATCGGGCTCTCTGCTCAGCGGGGAGCCTGTTTCCTCCTCTCTCTGCCTGTCTACTTGTGATCTCTCTGTCAAATAAATAAATAAAATCTTTTTTTAAAAAAAGATTTTATTTATTTGACAGAGAGAGCACAGAGGAAGAAGTAGACTCCCTGCTGAACAGAGACCCTATGTGGGGTTCACCCCAGGACTTGGGATCATGACCTGAGCTGAAGGCAGGCGCTTAACCAACTGAGCCACCCAGGCACCCCTAAAATAATTAGATGTTTAAAACAAAAACAAAGGCCCCTGGGTGGCTCTATCCATTAAGTGTCTGCCTTGGGTTAAGTGTCTGCTCCTGCTCAGGTCATAATCCCAGGGTCCTGGGATCAAGTCTCTAGACATCCTCCTGCTCTGCGGGGAGTCTGCTTCTCCTTCTGCCCCTTCCCGTACTCATTCTCTCTCAAATAAATAAAATCTTAAAAAAAAAAAAATAAAACAAACACAAAAATTGTCATAAGCTCTACCCAACATGATATATACCTTAAAAAATGAGTACTTGCAGATTTTCACTGTGCTATTCAGGAAAAGTAATGACAAATGCCAATTTAAGTTATTTTGGTTAAGGGTGCCTGGCTGGCTCACTCAGAAGAGTGTGCATCTCTCAATCTCAGGGTTGTGATTTTTAGCCCCATGTTGGGTATACAGATTACTTAAATAGATAAAACTTAAAAAATATATTTTGGTTAAATGCAGACAATAAATGTACTGGTTATACAATCATAAAATCCAACAGAATAATCAAATAGTAGATTATTTCTTCAATTTCCTCCTTAATTCAAAACACTGAGTTTGAAGTCACTGAAATGAAGAAAAGATGAACATTCAAATGAGAAAATTCCACATCACCAATAAACCTTGTTATAAAAATGCACATGGGATATATCCCTTGCCTTTCTAGAGATTAATTTTTTTAAGACTTTAGCCTGCATATGTTATTATTTTAAATGACACACAAAGTATCCTTTTTCTGTATGGTTTAAATGATAGACCACTATTACAAGTCAAAGCTTTAACATTATTTGTCCTTCCAAGAAAACTCTGAATGCAATTTTCAAAATGCTACTACCTTCTATATAACTAATATATGCATTCAAATTATCTTTCTACTAACCACAGAGATTAATTATAGAAAATTAACCCCAGTACCTTTTGTGACCACATTTGTGATGACACAACCCAAAGTCAAAAAAATAAATATATACAAGCCATACTCTTGATTCAGAGCTAAAAGGAAGATAACTATTTCAGGCAATAGTGCCCTGTGTAGTAATTTTCTCCAACTGATTCAGTCTCTCACAAGTCCCTAGTTATTTTCTTTTTACATCTTTAAATACAAATCTAGCTTTCCTCTCTCCAGGAGGGCCAAAATGAGAAATGACTCAGGTATTTATAGAACACTCATTACAGGTGTAAAATATACTTGTGCATCAGAATACAATTTATATAATCTGTATATGTGTAATTATATTTACAGAATACTTTTTCATTCCCTCTGAAAAGATTATTGCTTACCTGCTTAACCAGGAACTGTGTCAGGCTTCAAGGATACAAAATAAAGACAGTTTGCCAAACACAAATCCCAAACTTGAGTTCTAAATTTATTGCAGGATACAGGGCCCAAAAATAATCAAAACGTAATATGAAAAATGATGTAACAGTATTATAGGAACATAGAGAACTTTTACCCTCTTCTCTGAAAACCAAGAAGAAGTGACCAAAATGACATGAATATCAGGCTACCTATAAACATCCTTCCCATTAACTAGAAAAGTTGTCATTGTAGTCAATTTAACTACCAAATTACTGTTGCCAGTCGTTAAAACTTAAAGTATTAGATGTGCTTAAGAACAAATAATATTTTGACATACACACCAGAACTTGACAAACAGGTACTATCCTTTCAAGACCATTTAGTAACTCTTGAGATGACCTACAGATGAAGCTGATAAACTTTTTCTATTAAAGGCTGGATAGCAAGTATTTTAGGCTCTATAAAACACACAGTCTTTTACCAAACTACTCAACTTTCACCACAGCACAAAAGTAACCATAAACAACACATAAAAGAACCATGTTCCAACAGAACTTTATATATTGTTACTGGAGTCTGATATGATTTTGTTTTCTCTTACCAATTCAAAAATGTAAAAGCTATTCCTTGTTCATGGACTGTTACAAACACAGGTGGTAGCCAGATGTAGCCAAAGTTTGCCAAGCACTATCACTGCTATGTAAACTCTACATATCACATGATAAAAACCATTCACATTAATTTCAAGTCACATTTAGAACCAAACCAAATTCAATCCTTACTTGATTTTACCTGATGAAAGCACCCAAGGTCTGAAAACAATTACACAAAAATAAGTTCCAAAAGTAATTTGAGCAAATATTGCCAAAGTCAGGTATCTAGCATCATCTCAAGAAAAAAGGAAATAGGGAACTTCAAGGGTCAATCTCACTACAAAAATAGCAAATAAACAGGACAAACTATCACAAGCAACCATCAGAACTGGGTAAACTACTAAATCCCTGGGTAACCAAGCAAATAGCTAATCAAAAAAAGAAGAAAAAGAGGGGTGCCTGGGTGGCTTGTCAGTTGACAGACAACTCTTGATTTCGGCTCAGGTCATGATCTCAGCGTCCTGGGACGAGCCCCTCATAGCATAGGACTCAGTACTCAGTGGGGGAATCTGCTTGAGATTCTCTCTTCCTCCCCTCTGCCCCTCCCCCCCAAAACCACGCTTGCTCTAGAATAAATAAATCCTTAAAAGAAAAAAAAAAGGAAGAATACTTCCAAAATGTAAACAAAAAAATCAACATATGATCCAGCAATTCCACTCCTATATACCAGAAAGAACTGAAAGCAGGCAGTCAACCAGATATTTGCAAACCCATGTTCACAGCAACATATGTAAAATATAAAAAAGGTAGAAATAACTCAACTGTCCACCACAGATGACTGGATGAACAGAATATGGTATATCCACAATGGAAGATTAATTGCTATAAAAAGGAACAAAGTTCTCATACATGCTACAACACAGATAAACACTGAAAGTATTATGCTAAGTGAAATAAGCCAAACACAAAGAGATAAAATGTACGATTGCACTTACGAGTTATCTTACCTACAAGAGGCAAATTCAGAGACAGATCTCTATAATCTAGTATAAGTTACCAAGGGCAGGACGCCTGGGTGGTTCAGCGGGTTAAGCGGCTGCCTTCCGCTCAGGTCATGATCCTAGGGTCCTGGAATCAAGTCCCACATTGCACTCCTTGCTCAGCAGGGAGCCTACTACTCTTCCTGCCTGCCATGTGCTTCTCCCTCAGCCTGCCACTCCCTCTGTTTATGCTTACACTCTCTCTCATTTAAAAATAAATAAATATTTTTTTTAATAAAATGTTTTTTAGAAAAAGTTACCAGGGGCTAGAGGAAAGGAACAACATGGAATTACTGACAGGAAAGTTTATCTTAAGATGATGGGAAAGTTCTCAATATAGATAAAGGTAATGGTTATACAACACTGTGGGTGTAATTAATATCACCGAATCGAACACTTACATATGGATAAAAGATACATATCTGTACTTAACAAAGGGTACTCATCAAAAAAATTTAACATAATACACACTAATAGAACAAAAGAATGCCTGACCACCTCAATAGATGCAGAATAAATATTTAAAACACACTGTCATGATAAAAACACTCAACAAACTAGAAATAGAAGGGAACTTCCTTAACATAATAAACAATATTTCTGAAAAACCTACAGCTAAAGTCCTACTCAATGGTGAAAGACAAAGTTTTGGGGCACCTGGGTGGCTCAACTGATTAAGCCTCTGCCTTCAGCTCAGATCATGATCCCATTGGGCTCCCTGCTCAATGGGAAGCCGGGTGCTCCCTCTCCCACTTCCTTGCTTGTGTTCCCTCTCTCACTGTTTCTGTCAAATAAATAAAATCTTTAAAAATAAATAAAATTAATTAATTAATTAATTAAAATGAGTGCAGGACTTAGGGCACCTGGCTGGCTCAGTTGGTAGAGCATGTCACTCATCGTGGGATTACAAGTCCAAGCCCCACACTGAGCCTGGAGATTACTTAAAAATAAAATCTTAGGGGAGCCTGGGTGCCACAGTCAGTTAAGTGACTGCCTTAAGCTCAGGTCATGGCCCTGGGGTCCTGGGATCAAACCCAGCACTGAGCTTCCTGTTCAGTTGTGAGCCTGTTTCTCCCTCTCCCTCTGCCTGCCATTCCCCCTGCTTGTGCTCTCTCACTCTATGTCAAATAAAATCTTTAAAAAATAAAACAAAATCTTAAAAAAAATTAAAAATTAAAAATTAAAAACATAATAAAATCTTAAAATAAAAGAAAGAAAAGGGGCGCCTGGGTGGCTCAGTGGTTTAAACCTCTGCCTTCAGCTCGGGTCCTGGGATCAAGCCCCACATCGGGCTCTCTGCTCAGCAGGGAGCCTGCTTCCCCCTCCCCCTCTGCCTGCCTCTTGGCCTACTTGTGATCTCTCTCTCACTATCAAATAAATAAATAAATAATCTAAAAAAAAAAAAGAACAAAGGACTTGAATGACATTTTTGAAAAGAAGATATACAGATGGCTAACGTGAACATGAAAGGATATTCAACATTCTTGGTCACGGAGGAAATGCAAATCAATACCCCAAGAAGATACCACTTCATACCCATCAGGACTACATTAATCAAAAAAAAAAAAAAAAGGGAAATAAAGTAATGGCAAGGATATGGAGAAATAAACACTTCAGTACATTGGGGATGGGAATGTAAGGATATAGCCACTGAGAAAAACAGTTTGGAAGATCATTAAAAAGTTAAACACAGGGGCGCCTGGGTGGCTCAGTGGGTTAAGCCTCTGCCTTCGGCTCAGGTCATGATCTCAGGGTCCTGGGATCGAGCCCCGCATCAGGCTCTCTGCTCAGCAGGGAGCCTGCTTCCCCCTCTCTCTGCCTGCCTCTCTGCCTACTTATGATCTCTCTCTCTGTTAAATAAATAAATAAAATCCTTATGCCTCCATCAGAAAGGATGAATACCCAACTTTTGTATCAACACGGACGGGATTGGAAGAGATTATTATGCTCAGTGAAGTAAGTCAAGCAGAGAGAGTCAATTATCATATGGTTTCACTTATTTGTGGAGCATAAGGAATAACACGGAGGACATGGGGAGATGGAGAGGAAAAGTGAGTTGGGGGAAATTGGAGGGGGAGACGAACTATGAGAGACTGTGGACTCTGAGGAACTAAGGGTTTTGGAGGAAAGGAAGGTGGGAGTTTGGGTGAGCCTGGTGGTGGATATTGTGAAAGGGACATATTGCATGGAGCACTGGGTGCAGTGCATAAACAATGAATTCTGAAATACTGAAATGAAATTTAAAAAGTAAATAAAAATTAAAAAAAAAAATAAAATCTTAACCAAAAAAAAAAAAGTTTAAACACAAAATTACCATGTGACCCAAAAACTCTACTCCACTAGGTATAGACTGAACAGAAATTAAATTATGTGTCAGTAAAGAGACTTGTAACACAACTGTTTACAGCAGTATTATCGGTAATAGCCAAAAAGTAGAAAAAACACAAATGTCCATCAATGCATGGACAAAAAATTGTGGTATATAAATACATTGGAAGATTATTCAGCCATAAGAGTAATAGTCTTGATATATTCTACATGGATGAACTTTGAGAATATGCTAAAAATAAATAAAAAACATTACACTAAGTGAAAAACATTACGCTAAGTGAAAAACAGTCACATATTTTATGATTTCAACTATAGAAAGTATCTACAGTAGGCAAATAGAGAAAGAAAGTAGACTGATGACTGTCAGGTGAATAGGGAGTGACTGTTTAATGGGTATAGGGTTTTCATTTAAAGTGATAAAAATTCTTTGCAACTAGACAGAGGCAGTAGTTGCACAATACTATGAAAGTACCAAATGTCAATGAAGCATACACTTCAAAATGATTAATTTTATGTTCTGTGAATTCTTCCTCACTTCTTTAAAAGGGGGGAGAATGGTAAGACATCCACACAGTAAGAGAAAACATTTGCAACTCATATATCTAATAAAGGTCTCATATCCAGAATAAATACATGGCTTCTACCAATCAACAGAAAGACAATCTAAATATAAAATGAGTAAAGGAAAAAGTCTGGAAATGGATGGTGATAATGGTTATACAGCAATGTAAATATACTTAATGCCACTGAAATACACACCTAAAAATGTTTAAAATGGCAAATTTTATGTTATGTGCCATTTTACATTCATTAAAAAAACAAGAGACAAATGACTTAGTGAAGCCTGAGTGACTCAGTCAGTTGAATAGCCGACTCCTGATTTCGGCTCCGGTCATGATCTCAGGGTCCTGGGATCCAGGCCTGCATGGGGCTTCCTGCTCAGCAGAGAGTTTGCTAAAGGATTCTCCCTCTCCTTCTGCCCCACATCCCACTCACACGAACACATGCTCTCTCAAATAAATAAATAAATCTTAAAAAGAGAAACAACAAAAAAAAAAAACTACCAGAAAGAATAGTCCAGGACCAGAGTTTCATAGATGAATTCTTCCAAACACCAAAAGAATACCAATCCTTTTCAAACTCTTCAAAAAACAAAAGACCACTTCCAAATTCAAAAACACACATCACTATGATATCAAAGCTAGACAAGATAACACGCACACACAAAAAACCACTGCAAGCTAATATTCCTGATGAACTTAGATATAAAATCTAAAACAGAACATCAGCAAGCCAAATTAAATAGCACAATTAAAGGATCACGAACTGGACACCTCGGTGGCTCAGTCGGTTGGGGATCTGCCTTTGACTAGCTTTGTGGTCCCAGGGTCCTGGGATCAAGCTCTGCATCAAGCTCCCTGCTCAGCAGAGAGCCTGCTTCTCCCTCTCCCTCTGCCTGTCACTCTGCCTACTTGTGTTCTCTATTTCTGTCAAATAAATAAAATCTTTAAGAAAAAAAAAAAGATCACTAACTATGACCAAGTCAGATGTATCCCAGGGATGCAAAGATGCTTCAGCATATGCATATCTATCAATGTGACATACCACATTAACAGATTAAAGGATAAAATCAAGTGATAGATGCAGGAGAAGCATTTGACAAAATTCAACATCCTTTCATATAAAAACTCTCAAAAAATTAGGTGTTGAGAGGGCCCTGGATGGGGCTACTGCCTAAGCACCAGTTCAACTCTTGGATATTTCCTTTTTATCAGATAAGATCATGATCTCAGGGTCCTGAGATCAAGCGCTGCATCAGGCGTCCAGCTCAGCGAGGAATCTGCTTAAGTTTCTCTCTCCCTCTCCCTCTGCCCCTCCCCACACTCACTCGCTCTTTTTCTAAAACAAATAAATATTTTTTTAAAAATTAGGTCTAGAAGCAACTTACCTCAAAACAATAAAGGCCATATATGAAAAGTCCATGGTTAACGTGATACTCAATAGTAAAAAACTGAAAGCTTTTCCCCTAACATCCAAAACAAGGCAAAGAGACCCACCCTCATGCATCTATTCAACATAGTACTGGAAGTTCCTGGTCAAAACAATTAATTACACAAGGAAAATCAATAAAAGGCATCCAAATTGGAAAGGAAGAAATAAAACGATCTGTTTGCAGGTAAGATGATATCTATATAGGAAACCCTAAAAAGTCCCCAAAATAACTATAAGAACAAATAAACTAATTCAGTAAAGCTGCAAAACACAAAAATTACTATAAAAAAAATTTAGTAGTACTTCTTTATACTAACGATAAGCTATCTGAAAATGAAATCAAGAAAATAATCTCATTTACAATAGCATCAAATAGAATACTTAGGAATAGACCTAACCAAGAAGCTGAAAAACAAACACTGAAAACTGTAAAACACTGAACAAAGAAATTGAAAAGATACAAATAAATGGAAAAGACATTTGTGTTCATGGACTGGAACACTTAATATTGTCAACTGTACATTTTACAGAAAGCAATCTATAGATTCAACTCAATCCTCATCAAAATTACAATGCCATTGTTTATATAAATAGAAAAAAAGGGACACCTGGGTGGCTCAGTTGGTTAACCATCTGCCTTCAGCTCAGGCCATGAAACCAGGGTCCTGGGATCAAGTCCTGCACTGGGCTTCTTGCTCAGTGGGGGGCCTGCTTCTCCCTCTGCCTACCTCGGCCCCAGCTTGTGCTTGTGCACTCTCTCTGACAAGTAAATAAAATCTTAAGAAAGGAAAAGGGGCGCCTGGGTGGCTCAGTGGGTTAAGCCTCTGCCTTAAGCTCAGGTCATGATCTCAGGGTCCTGGGATCTAGCCCCACATTGGGCTCTCTGCTCAGCAGGGAGCCTGCTTCCCTCTCTCTCTCCACCTGCCTCTCTGCCTACTTGTTATCTCTCTCTGTCAAATAAATAAAATCTTAAAACAAAAAAAACAAAAACAAAAAATGGGCAAAAGAGGGGCACCTGGCTGGCTGTCAGTAAAGCATGTACGTGACTCTTGATCTCGGGGATGTGAGTTCAACCCCCACATTAGATATAGAGTTTACTTAAAAATAGGGAATAATAAATTGGGAACTTGGGTTCAACTCAGGTCATGATCTCCCATGTCAGGCTCTCTGCTCAGCAGGAGATTGCTTCTCCCTCATACTCTCCCTCTGTGTTCTCCCACTCTCCCCCCAGACCCCTCTCTTAAATAATGTCCTAAAAAATAAAATAGTAAGTAAATAAATGAGAGAAAAGCAAAAGATATGAATAGACATTTCTCAAAAGACAACATAAAACAGTTAACAGATATAGGAAAGGTGCTCAACATGTATAATCACCAGGGAAATGCTGGGGCACCTGGGTGGCTCAGTCCTTAAACGTCTGCCTTCAGCTCAGGTCATGATCCCAGGGTCCTGGGTTCCAGCACATCGGGCTCACTGCTTGGCAGGAAGCCTGCTTCTCCCTCTCCCACTCCCCCTGCTTGTGTTCCCTCTCTTGCTGTATCTCTGTCAAACATTTAAGAATCTTTAAAAAAAAAAAAATCACCAGGGAAATGCAAATCAAAACCACAATACAGTATCACCTCACACCTATTAAGATGGCCATAAGAAAAAAAAAAAGATGTTATTGAAAACATGGAGGAAAAGGGAACCCTGGTACATTGTTGTAATGGAAATTGATATTATAAAAATCAGTATGGAAGTTCCTCAAAAAATTAAAACTAGGAAAAAAAAATTAAAATAGGACTACCATAAGATCCAGAAATCCTACTTCTGGACATACACCCAAAAGAATAGAAATCAGAATCTCAAAGAGATATCTGCATCCCCGTCTTCACTGTACCATTATTAACAGTAGCAAAGACATGGAAACAAATATCCATCAACAGATGGATAAAGAAAACGTGGTATATACATACAATGAAATATTATTCAGCTTTTCTTCTTCTTTTTCTTTTTAAAGTAAGCTCTAGGAGAGGCCTGGGTCTGGGCTCAGTGGGATAATAAGCATCCGACTTGATTTCAGCTCAGGTCATGATCTCAGGGTCATGGGAAAGAGCCCTAAGTCGGGCTCCTCACTACAGGGTGTCTGTTTGTCTCCCTCTCCCTCTGCTCACTTTCTCTGTCTCTCTCAAATATAATACATAAATCTTTAAAATAGCTAGATGAATAAATGTAAAAAGTGGAAACAAACAAATATCTATGAACTGATGACTAGATAAACAAAATGTAGCATATCTACATCATGGAATATCATTCAGCCATTAAAAAGGAATAAAGTACTGACAGATGCTGTAACATGGATAAAACTTGAAAATATGATACCACCTATATAAAAAGAACCCAAGCACGGGAAGCCACATACTTTAATTCCATTTATATGAAATGTCTAGTTTTGGTATATCCATAAAGACAAAAGAGCAGTGGTTTCCACAGAAAAAGGAGAGGGTACCTGGCTGGCTCAATCAATGGACCACGTGACTTCTGATAAACAGGTAACATTAAGTCCAAGCCCCAGACTGGGTAGAGATTACTTAAAAATACAATCTTAGGGGTACCTGGGTGGCCCAGCGGGCCAAGGCCTTTCCCTTTGGCTCCAGTCATGATCCCAGGGTCCTGGGATCGAGCTCCACATCCGGCTCTCTGCTCAGCAGGGGGCCTGCTCCCCCCACCCCGCCCTGCCTGCCTCTCTGTTTACTTGTGACCTCTGTCAAATAAATAAATAAAATCTTTAAAAAAAATCTTATGGAGGATAGAAGGACAATGTGGGGGAGTAACTGTTTAATGAATAAAGAGTTTCTTTTTGTGTGATAAAAATGTTCTGCAATTGGAGTGGTAGTGGCTGCACAACATTATAAATAAAAGAAATGCCAATGAACTGTATACTTTAAAATCATTAAAATGGTATTTTTTTTTTAAAGATTTCATTTATTTGAGAGAAAGAGTGCATACACAAAGGGAGAAGGAGAGGGAAAAGCAGACTCCCCACTGAGCAGGGAGCCTGACGTCGGGCTGGATCCCAGGATACTGAAACCATGACCTGAGCCGAAGGAAGATGCTTAACCAACTGAGCCACCAAGGCACCCCAAAATGGTTAAATTTCAGTTATTTAAATTTTATCTCATTTTCTTTTAAAGTGTCTAGCTTCCCAAGGTAACTATTTTTAAAATGGAATATTTTACATCTGGTATGATAAACTGGAAGAACATTTTATTACTTCACAGTTACACTTGCACTATGGTTATTTATTAGTTAACAAATATAATTCAAGTCAGACAGAAATAAATTCTCATTCTATATGGAAGTTAACATGTAGCTTTGAAATACAGGACAGATTTTCAGATAACATTTGTCTTCCTAATCATGTTTTTAGGCCAAATTGACATGGAGACATGAGAAAAGCTAATAATCAAATTTCTATCTCACTTTAATCTTCCATTTACAACAAGACAAGAATCCACTAAAAATACATTAGTAATGAGCAGTGCCCTTAAGTCTTTCTAACAAAGGAGGAGGAGAGAGAAAACGCTATGAAGCCAGATGGCCTTAATAGGAATACTAGCCCCATCACTTGGGAAACCACTCAATCTGTCTAACCTTCCATTTCCTAATGTATAAACCTAAAATAATGACTGTGCCTAGCAACTTGTGGGGTTGTCCTGAGAATTAAATGAGATAATACTTAAGTGCTTAGTAGAGAGCCTGGCTTCCAAGCATAAGGTACTCAATATATGTTATGTATTATAATTAACAATAGGAGCAAATATCCACCATATGCCATGAACTGTGCTAGGAGTTAATTTTCAAAATATTTTACGCATTAAGAAACTAAACACAGGAATCACGTCTGGTCCCAAATGGAGATCTGTGCAATTCCAAAGACTACATTCTTTCTATAATCTCAAAGTGCCTATGTAAGATATTCATCTTTATCACTTTGTCATTAGTTGTCAACTGAGGGAGAAGTTAATTAAATTATCTCACATTTACTACAGAAAAGTAGAAACATAAAATGATTAAATACAGTATTAATAAATACTGTTAAAAAGGGCACCTGGGTGGCTCAGTGGGTTAAAGCCTCTGCCTTTGGCTCAGGTCATGATCCCAGGGTCCTGGAATCTAGCCCCACATCGCATCTGGCTCTCTGCTCAGCAGGGAGCCTGCTTCCCTTCCCCTCTCTCTGCCTGCCTCTCTGCCTACTTGTGATCTGTCAAATAAATGAATAAAATTTTTTAAAAAATACTGTTAAAAAAAAACTGTAGAGGGGCACCTGGGTGGCTCAGTGGGTTAAAGCCTCTGCCTTCGGCTGGGGTCATGATCCCAGGGTTCTGGGATCGAGCCCCGCATCGGGCTCTCTGCTCGGCGGGGGGCCTGCTTCCTCTCTCTCTGCCTGCCTCTCTGCCTACTTGCGATCTCTATCTGTCAAATAAATGGATAAAATCTTAAAAAAAAAAAAAAAAAAAACTGTAGAGGTGCCTCACTGACTCAGTCAACAGAGCATGTGACCTTTTTTTTTTTTTTAAACGATTTTATCTATTTAGGGCACCTGGGTGGCTCAACTGATTAAGCATCTGCCTTGGGCTCCGGTCATGATCCTAGTGTCCTGGCATCAAGTCCCATGTCTCACTTCCTGCTCAGTGGGTAATATGCTTCTCCCTCTGCCCCTCCCCCTCACTTGTGCTCCCTTTCTCTCTCTCTCCCTCATGCTCTCTCTCTCAAATAAATAAAATCTTAAAAAAAAAAAAAAAGATTTTATGTATATACTGGAGAGTGTGAGCAGAGAGGAAGGGGGAAAAGCAACCCCTCCCCCCTTAGCAGGGATCCCAATGTGGGGGCTCAAACCCAAGACCCTGGGATCATGACGTGAGAATAGGTAGATACTTAAAGTGACTGAACCACACAGGCTGCCAGAGCATATGACTCTTGATCTTGGGGGGTGTAAGTGCCAGGTCCACAATGGGTGTAGAGATTACTTAAAAATTAAAAAAAATTTAAAAGCTTTAAAAATATATACATATATACATACACATACTGTAATGATTTCTACATTGGTCAGTTTTTTTAAAAAGACTTTAATTATTTACTTGACAGAGAGAGAGCACAAGCAGGGGTAGTGGCAGAGGGAGAGGGAGAAGCAGACTCCCCACTGAGCTGGGACCCCCCCCGCCCCAACATGAGGCTCAATCCCAGGACCCTAAGATCATGAACTGAGCCAAAGGCAGACGCTTAACCAACTAACCCACCCAGGCGCCCCTAGTTTGGTCAATCGGCTCAGGTCATGATCTCAGGGTCCTGGGATCAAGCCCCACATTTGGCTCTCTGCTCAGCGGGGAGCCTGCTTCCCCCCCCAACTCTCTCTGCCTGCTTCTCTGCCTACTTGTGCTCTCTGTCAAATAAATAAATAAAGTCTTTAAAAAAAATGTAACTGGGGAAAAATATAATCCGATCATTTAAACAAAAAGTGGGAGAATTCAGGTAAAGGCCTAGACCTTGACTACCAGCCTCCAAAAACATCCCTTATTGTCCTCACCCTCCCTATCTAATCTCGACATACTGAACCCCTTATTCTCCTAAAGTGTAGCTATTTTTTTTTAAAGATTTTATTTATTTATTCACAGGCAGAGATCACAAGTAGGCAGAGAGGCAGGCAGAGAGAGAGAAGGAAGCAGGCTCCCCGCTGAGCGGAGAGCCCGATGCGGGGCTTGATCCCAGGACCCTGGGATCATGACCTGAGCCGAAGGCAAAGGCTTTAACCCACTGAGCCACCCAGGCGCCCCTGTAGCTATTTTTTTTTAAGATTTTATTTATTTATTTGACAGATGGAGATCACAAGTAGGCAGAGAGGCAGGCGAAGGGGGGGCTAGGGGAAGCAGGCTCCCCACTGAGCAGGGACCCTGATGCAGGGCTCGATCCCAGGACCCTGAGGTCATGACCTGAGCTGAAGGCAGAGGCTTAACCCACTTAGCCACCCAGGCGCCCCTAAAGCATAGCTATTTCAGTCCTTGGAGTCCTAAATCCTATTCCTCTCAGTCTAGAACACACTGCCCTGCCCCAAAGTCTACCATATATCTTACAAATGGCTTGCACATAAAAAAACAAAACAAGGGGAACCTGGGTGGCTCAGTGGGTTAAAGCCTCTGCCTTCGGCTCAGGTCATGATCCCAGGGTCCTGGGATCGAGTCCCGCATCGGGCTCTCTGCTCAGCAGGGAGCCTGCTTCCTCCTCTCTCTCTGCCTACCTCTCTGCCTACTTCTGATCTCTGACTGCCAAATAAATAAATAAAATCTTAAAAAAAAATAAAAAAAAAACAAAAGCCAAAAACTGGTAAATGAATAAATAGAACTGTCTCAGTGTTAGTAATTTTCAAAATGCACAATTAAACTAAAATGTACTTGGTAATGTGTAAACCTGGCGATTCACAGACCTGTACCCCTGGGGATAAAAATACATTATATGTTTATTAAAATAAAAAAATTTTTAAAAAAAAGTACTTGGTAAAGTCACTTATAATTTAAAACTTAGAAATTAACTCCTATTATAAAACTAATCACATAAAAAATAAAGCAAATTCATTGTTACAACAATATTACCCTGATATCAAAACCTGACAAAGACATCACAAGAAAAAAATAGACAAGTACACCTAATGCATGAAGATGTAAAAAGATGTAATGCATGAAGATGTAAAAAGAAAAAAGAAAAAAGAAAATATCAGCAACCCAAATACAAAAACCTATAAAAAATATTGTACAAATTTATCCCAGGAACGCAAAACTGGTTCAACATACCAAAAATCAATGTAAAGACATTAAAGAGGGGCGCCTGGGTGGCTCAGTAGGTTAAGCCGCTGCCTTTGGCTCAGGTCATTATCTTAGGGTCCTGGGATCGAGTCCCGCATCAGGCTCTCTGCTCAGCAGGGAGCCTGCTTCCCTCTCTCTCTCTCTGCCTGCCTCTGTCTACTGTGATCTCTCTCTGTCAAATAAATAAATAAATAAATAAATCTTTAAAAAAAAAAATGAAGACATTAAAACATTAAAGAATTAGGGGGAGGGAACACATGGGTGGCTCAGTTGGTTAAGTGTTGAACTCCTGATTTCAGCTCAGGTCATGATCCAGGGGTCCTAGAGATTCTGTCACCCTCTCCCTCCATGCCCTCCCCTGACATATGTGTGCATGTGCACTTTCTCTAAAATAAATAAATAAATAAAGTTTAAAAAAAAAAAAAAAAAAAAACCTGGGGCGCATGGGTATCTTAGTCGGTTGAGCATCTGCCTTCAGCTCAGGTTATGATCCCAGGGTCCTGGGATCCAGCCCTGCATCAGGCTCCCTGCTCCGGGGTGACCCTGCTTCTCCCTTTCCTTCTGCCCCTCCCCCTGCACATGATCTCTCTCTCTCTCTCTCTCTCAAACAAATAAAATCTTTAATAAATAAATAAAATTTAAAAAATAAACTTAAAAAAAAAAAAAGGAATAAAGAGGGGATGGAATATACCAAAATAAAGGTTTTGTACAGTGAAGGAAACCATCAACAAAATGACAAAGTGACCTACTAAATGGGACAAGATATTTGCAAATGACATATCTAATATGGAATTAATACCCAAAATATATAAAGAATTTATACAAGTCAACATCAGAAAAACCCAAATAATCTGATTTTAAAAGGGGCAGTGGACCTGAATAGACATTTTCCCAGGGAAGACATACAGGTAGCCAGGAGACATGAAAAGATGTTCAACATCACTAATCATCAAGGATAATACAAATCAAAACCACAAGATATCACATCACATACATGAGAACAGCTAAAACCAAAAACACAAGGAATAACAAGTGTTGGTGAGAAAAAAGAACCCTCATGCACTATTGTGGTAATGCAAATTGGTGCAGCCACTGAAGAAAACAATATGGAGGGTCCCCAAATAATTAAAAACAGAAATATTATATGATCCAGTAATTCCACTACTAAGTATTTACCCAATGAAAACAAAAATGCTAATTCAAAAAGACATATGCACCCCTATGTTTATACAGCATTATTTATAATAGCCAAGATATGGAAGCAACCCAAGTATCCATCAATAGATGAATGGATAAAGATGTGATACACACACTGGAGTATTAGTCAACTATAAAAGAATAAAGAGATTTTGCCATTTGTAACAACAAAGACCCAGAGGGTATAATGCTAAGTGAAGTTAAGTCAAACAGAGAAAAACAAAAACCATGTAATTTCAGTCATGTGTGGGATTTAAGAAACAAGGAAAAAAAGAGAAACAAAGAAACAGAATCTTAAATATGGAGAACAAACTAGTGGTTGCCAGAGGGGAGGTGGGGGGCTGGGAAAATAAAGAAAATTAAGAGTACACTTGTGGGGGCGCCTGGGTGGCTCAGTGGGTTAAAGCCTCTGCCTTCGGCTCGGGTCATGATCTCAGGGTCCTGGGATCGAGCCCCACATCGGGCTCTCTGCTTCGCAGGGAGCCTGCTTCCCTTCCTCTCTCTCTGCCTGCCTCTCTGCCTACTTGTGCTGTCTGTCAAATAAATAAATAAAATCTTTTTTAAAAAAAAAAGAGTACACTTGTGATGAGCACTGAGTAATGTATAGAACTGCAGAATCAGGGGCACCTGGATGGCTCAGAGGGTTAAGCTTTGACTCCTGATTTCAACACAGGTCATGAACTCATGGGTGGTGAGACTGAGCGCCTCCTTGGGCTCCATGCTCAACAGGAAGTCTGCAAAGAACTATGTAATCATTATCCTGTACACTTGAAACTAATAATACTACATGCTAATTATACATCAACAAACAAAACTGGAATGAAAAAAACAAAAAACAAAAACAACTCAATAATGAAAAAACATTTGACAAGGGCGCCTGGGTGGCTCAGTGATTGAGCGTATGGTGTTGGCTCAGGTCATGATGTTGGTGTCCTGGGATTGAGTCCCACAACAGGCTCCCTACTCAGCAGGGAATCTGCTTCTCCCTCTCCCTCAGCCCCTCCCCGCTGCTCGTGCTCTCAAATAAATAAAATCTTAAAAAATTCATTAAAAAAAAATTTTTAAAGCTGACAAAACCTAACACCCTTTCACTAAAAAAACATTCAAGAAACTAGGAATAGATGGGGCACCTGGCTGCTCAAGTGGTGGAACATGTGACTCTTGACCTCTAGGTTATAGGTTTGAGCCCCAGGCTGGGTGTAGAGTTTACTTAATAATAAAATCTGAAAAACCAAAAAAAGAAAAAGAAAAGAAACTAGGAATAGAAAGGACCTTCCTTTATCTGATAAAAGAGCATACATGAGAAATTTTCAGATAAAATCATGCTTAATGGTGAACAACTGAATGCATTCCCCCTAGGACCAGCAGTAAGAGAAGGATGTCCACACTCACCCTCTCTATTCAACATCATACTGGATGTTCCTGCTAAGATAATTAGGAAAGAAGCAAAAATAATGCATTAGGAGTAGGGGGGAAAAAAAAAGTAAAACTATCTCTCTTTACAGATGACATGATCTTGTATCAAGAAAATCCTAGAAAATTAAAGAAACTATTAAAATTTAGTTCATCAAGATTGCAAGATACAAGATCAATATACAAAAACCACTCTATTTCTACATACTAACAATTAGCCATCCAAAATCAACCTAACAATTCCATTTAAAATAGCATCAAAGGGGTGCCTGGGTGGCTCAGTTGTTAAGAGGCTGCCTTTGGCTCAGGTCATGATCCCAGGGTTCTGGGATTGAGCTCCACATCAGGCTTCCTGCTGGGTGAGAAGCCTGCTTCTCCCTCTCCAACTCCCCCTGCTTGTGTTCCCTTTCTCACTGTGTCTCTCTCTGTCAAATAAATAAAATAGTTTTTTGTTTGTTTTAAATATTTTATCTATTTACTTGAGAGAGAGAGAGAGCACAAGCAGTGGGAGTGGCAGGCAGAGGTCAGGAAGAAGCAGGCTCCCCCTGAGCAAGGAGCCCGGCACGGGACTCAATCCCACCACCCCAGGAGCATGACTGGAGCTGAAGGCAGCCTGCCCAACTGACGGAGCAGCCCAGGCATCCCTGTCAAATAAATAAATAAAATCTTAAAAAAAAAAAAAAGAAAGAAAGAAAAGAAAAAGAAAAAATAATTCTCTCTCTTCCTCTACCCCTCACACACCAATAAATTAAAAAATGGTTAGGATGGTAAGTGTTATGCTATGTGCATTTAGCCACAAGAAAACAAAAACAAAACTAAAGAATCTCACTGAAACCGGCACATGGATAGAATGGTGATTGGACTACAAATATAGTACTCTTTTAGTAAGGAGGGTCGCAATATCTTTTAAAATTATATGTGTATTTGGCTTTGGCCCACAAGTCTAATTCTTGAGTAGACATTTATTCTATAGCTGTCTCGCTTATTTGCACAGTTGTTCACTTTCAGCAAAAAAAATGTATGAATTGAAAAATGCCCATATTCAGGGGTGCCTGGGTGGCACAGTTGGTTGGGCATTGACTCTTGGTTTCAGCTCAGGTCATGATCTCAGGGTTGCAGAATCAAGCCCCTCGTAGGGCTCTGAGCTCACCAGTTTCCTTGTTCCTCTCCCTCCCCCTCTACCCCTCCCTATACTCGTGTTGTCTCACTCTAAAATAAATCTTAAAAGAAAAAAAAAAGCATGGGGTGCCTGGGTGGCTCAGTGGGTTAAAGCCTCTGCCTTCAGCTCAGGTCATGATCCCAGGGTCCTGGGATCGAGCCCCACATCTGGCTCTCTGCTCAGCGGGGAGCCTGCTTCCTCCTCTCTCTCTCTCTCTCTCTCTCTTTCTCTCTGCCTGCCTCTCTGCCTACCTGTGACTCTATCTGTCAAATAAATAAATAAAATCTTAAAAAAAAAAAAGCAAATGCCCATATTCATACAATAGCATAGTATCCAGGTGTAAAAAATAATGAGAGAACTAGGGCTCCTGGGTGGCTCAGTCAGTTGAGCATCTGCCTTCAGCTCAGGTCATAATCCCAGAGTCCTGGGGTCAAGCCCTACATCAGGCTCCTTGCTCAGCAGAGAGCCTGTTTCTCCCTCTCCTCCCCGCTTGTGCTCTTTCTCCCTGTCTCTCTCTCATAAATAAATACAATCTTAGAAAAAAGAATGAGAGAACTATGTCATAAAATGGAAAGATTTTTGAGGCACCTGGCTGGCTTTTGATCTCGGGGTTTTAAGTATGAGCCCTACTCTGCATATAGAGATTACTTACTTAAAAATAATTTTTAAAGAACTTATTTAGTTATCTGAAAGAGAGAGAGCGCAAGTGCGAAAGAGCACAAGCAGGGGGAGTAGTAGGAGCGGGAGAAGCAGGCTCCCCGCTAAGCAGGGAGGCGGATGCAAGGGCTCCATCCCAGTACCCTGGGATCATGACCTAAGCCAAAGGCAGACGCTTAATCAACTGAGCCACCCAGGCCCCCCTAAAAATAAAATCTTGAAAAAATAAATAAAATGGAAAGATTTCAACAATTATTTCAGTGAAAAAGGTTAAATGTACATAATCTGTTACCTCTATCATAAAAAAGGGTGGAAGGTGCCCCAGGAATTGAAGGTGCTAAATGAGCAGACAAGACAAGGTACAAGGGTACTTCGCTGGTTACCATTTCATATTATGCTTTTGAGCTACATATCTATTCAAAAATTCAAATCAGTTTAAAAGTAAAAAGTAATTAATCACTGTCAATTTTGTATACTTAAGAGCTTTTCCTTTAAAACTATTCATTTCTTGTTGGGTAGGTGTGGTCACCAGCCTCCTACATGGTACCCAATGAATCCCACATTTTGGTATTCACATTCAACCCATGGTATTCCCCTCCCACATTATATCCCTTCAAATCTTCCTGCTTGGTCTCTCTTGGATCACTCACCCTGGAGGAAGCCAGTACATAATTGTGAGCACCCCTATGGAGAGCCTCACCTGGCAAGGAACTGAGGCCTACTACAGTCAGCCAGCAGCCATATGAGCTATCTTAGACAGGGATCCTACCTACAGCCTTTAGATGACTGTAGCCCAGACTGACATCTTACCTGTCATCTCATGAGAGACTCTTGAGCCAGAAACACCCAACTAAGCCACTCCAAGATTCCCTAACCCTCTGTGATATAAATGTTTATTGTTTTTGGCTGTTAAATCTGAAGGTAATTTGTTAGACAAAATAGATAACTAATATAGAGGGAAACATTCCCTCCACAGCTCTAAGAATTTATGTTTTCAAGGGACACCTGAGTGGCTCAGTCGGTTAAGCCTCTGCTTTCGGCTTAGGTCATGATCCTGGGGTCCTGAGACTTGAGCCCCATCTCAGGCTCTGCAATCAGCAGGGAGTCTGTTTCTCCCCTTCCCTCTCTCTACCTCAAATAGATAATCTTAGAAAACAAAACAGAACAAAGCAAAACAAAACCAAACCAAACCCTGGGGCACCTGGGTGGCTCAGACTGTTGAGCACCGGCCTTCAGCTTGGGTCATCATCTCAGGGTCCTGAGATGGAGCCCCAGATCGGGCTCCATACTCAGTGGCAAGTCTGCTTCTCCCTCTCCCTCTGCCCCTCCCCACCCCTCACACACTCTCTCTCTCTCTCTGTCTCAAAATAAAACAAATAAAATCCTTTTTAAAATAAATACATACATACATACAATTAAAATAATTTAATCCTTTTCGAAAACCATACAGAAGGAGATACATCAAGACACAAAAAATCTAACACAGATAATTCCACTATCGGCATTTTATCCTCAGGAAATAATTCCACAAACATTATTAGGAAATTATTAATAGAAAGTAATTCCACAGATATTACCTATCAAGACTTTACTTACAATTCTAACATCTACTTCACCAAAGAACTGATCTCAGTGGCTTTATTACCTGCACTATAATACTTCTGCCCAAAGCTCTACTATGTTTAAAAAAAAAAAAAAAGCACTTTAAGGGACACCTGGGTGGCTCAGTTGGTTGGGCGACTGCCTTTGGCTCAGAGTCATGATTCTGGAGTCCCGGGATCCAGTCCCGCGTCAGGCTCCCCACTTGGGAGCAGGGGTGTCTGCTTCTCCCTCTGACCCTTTCCCCTCTAGTGCTCCCTCTCATTCTCTCTCAAATAAATAAATAATAACTAAAAAAAAAGAAAAGCACTTTAAATGTAGAATTTTATTACCTCTCAACAACTGCTCTGTAATTCTTTACAGGTGACAGCATGGGTAGAGTGCTTATTCCTTGATATAATTATAAAAACAAATTCAATACACTGTCAACTGAACCAAAGGCAATGTTAGAGAAATACTTTTGGAGGTAAAATTCCAATGACAATTAGCATGGCACTATTGTCTATTATTTTTACTGAGTACAAAGGTTAACTTGTACATCACCTACTTGCACTAGGGATCCCCAACAGCTCCAATTACACCATGAGGAGAAATTAAGAGATGACAAGGGTAATATACCTCATAATTTACAAAGAAAGACTACCTTCAGACTCTTCCTGGTATATAAGGGAATATCATATAACCAGTAATTATTTTTAATTTACTCTAATGTGTAAATACAATTGTTCATACTCTAAAATGGATTTTATCCTTCCAGCAATCTTTACCAGAGTATTATGGTATTTTATACAGCATTACTAGAGATGTGAAAAGAGCTTTAGAAACCTTAATAAAGTAATTTTGCCTAATAAAAGCAACCCTAAAATCTGTTTCAATTTATAAAAGGGAAACCACAAGTATGTATGGCTTTGTTCATTCTCTATCTAAAAGTGGAAGCAATGCTTAAAAATTATGGTTTGTATATAACCATTACAAAGAATGTAGATCATCTAGCAAGAACTCTCAAAACTCAACAGTTTAAAAAAAAAAAAATCAAACAATCCAATTAGAAAATGGGCAAAAGAGATGAACATATTTCACCAGAGGATATACAGATGGCAAATAAGCACACAAAAAGATGTTCAACATCATTAGCTATCAGGAAAATGCCAATTAAAACCATAATGAGATATCATTAGGTAACTATCAAAATGGCTGAACTAAAAATAGTGACAATACAAATGCAAATCAAAACCACAATTAGACATCATCTCACACCTGTCAGAATGCCTAAAACCAAAAACACAAGAAACAAGTGTTGGTAAAGATGTGGAGAAAAAGGAATCCTCATGCACTGCTGGTGGAATGCAAACTGGTACAGCCACTGTGGAAAACAGTATGGAGGTTCTTCAAAAAAATTAAAAACAGAATTACCAGATGACCCAGTACTTCCACTACTGGGTATTTACCTAAAGAATATGAAAACACAATTCAAAAAGCTATATGCACCCCTATGCTTACTGCAACATTATTTGCAAATAGCCATGATATGGAAGCAACCCAAATGTCCACTGACAGATGAATGGATAAAAAAGGTGTGGTATAGATATATACAATGGAGTATCAGTCATAAAAAAAGAATGAGATTTGCCTTTTGCAACATGGATAGATCTGGAGGGTATAATGCTAAGTGAAATAAGTCAAAGAAAGACAAATACCCCAAGATTTCTAATCATTTTTTTTTTAAGAGAGAGCACGCCCATGCATGCCAACAGGGGGTGGTGAGGGGCAAAGAGAGAGAGGGAGAGAATCTTAAGCAGGCTCCACTCCCAATGTTGGGCTTGATCTCACAACCCTGAGATCATGACCTAAGCCAAAATCAAGACTCAGATGCATAACTCCCTGAGCAACCCAGGCATCCCAGGAATTTAAGAAACAACGTAACAAAAAAAAAAAAGAGATAAAACACTAGACTCTTAAATAGAACAAACTGATGGTTACCAGAAGGAATATTGGGGGGGGGGGGGGTAAAATGGATTAAGGAGATTAAGAGTTCACTTATAATGAGTAGTAATGTGTGGAATTGTTGAATTATTAGGGGCACCTGGGTGGCTCAATCAGTTAATCATCAGAACCTTGATTTCAGCTCAGGTCATGATCTCATGGTGGTTGGACAGAGCTTGCCTAGGGCCCTACACTCAGTATGGAATCTGCTTGAGATTCTCTCTACTCCTTCTGACCCTCCCCTCTTCCCCGGCTCTTGTACACTCGCCCTCTCTTGAAATAAGCAGAATCTTTAATTAAAAAAAAAAAGGAACTGCTGAATCATTATACTGTACCCCTGAAACTAATACAACACTTGCGTATTAATTACACTAGAAAGGAATGAATGAATGAATGAGAAAAAGAAAAAAGGGGCGCTTGGCTGGCTCAGTTGATAGAACGTGTGACTCCTTGATCTCTGTGGTTCTAAGTTCAAGCCCCATGGGGAATGTAAAAATTACTTAAAAATTTTAGGGGCACCTGGGTGGCTCAGTGGTTTAAGCCTCTGTCTTCGGCTCAGGTCATGATCTAAGGGTCTTGGGATTAAGCCTCACATTGGGCTCTCCGCTCAGTGGAAGCCTGCTTCCTCCTTTCTCTCTGCCTGCCTCTCTGCCTACTTCTGATTTCTCTCTGTCAAATAAATAAATAAAGTCTTAAAGTCTTAAAAAGAAAATACTTTAAAAAAATAAAATAAAATAAAAAATAAAAAAATAAAAATTTTAAAAAACAAAAAGAAGGGCGCCCAGTGGCTCAGTGGGTTAAAGTCTCTGCCTTCGGCTCGGGTCATGATCCCACGGTCCTGGGATCGAGCTCCACATTGGGCTCTCTGTTCAGCGGGGAGCCTGCTTCCCCCTCTCTCTCTGCCTGCCTCTCTGCCTACTTGTGATCTCTCTCTCTATCAAATAAGTAAATAATCTTTAAAAAAAAAAAAAACAAACAAACAAAAAGAAGAGGGAGCCTGGGTGGCTCAGTTTTGAGCATCTGCTTTGGCTCAGGTGATGACACCAGCATCCTGGGTTCGAACCCAGCATCGGCTCCCTGCTCGGTGGGAGGCCTGCTTCTCCCTCTCCCACTCCCGCTTCTTATATTCCCTCTCTCACTGGGTCTCTCTTGTCAAATAAATAAAAATCTTAAAAAAAAAAAAAAAGAAAACAAACAAACAAAAAGAAGTGGCACATGGGTGGCTCAGTCATTAAGCATCTACTTTTGGCTCAGATCATAATCCCAGGGTCCTGGGATCAAGCCCTGCATCAGACTCCCTGCTGGACTGGAAGCCTGCTTCTCCCTCTCCCACTCCCCCTGCCTGTGTTCTCTCTCTCACTGTGTCTCTCTCTCTGCCAAATAAAGAAAAAAAAATTTTTTTAAAGAAAAAAATAATAATAATGACAACACCAAATGGTAACAATGATGCAGAGAACTGCATCACTCATACAATGCTGGTGAGAATGTAAATGATACAGTCACTCTAGATATCAACTTGACAGCTTCTTATAAAACTAAACATGTCACTACCATACAATTCAACAATTATAACTCTGGGGCATAAATTTATCCCAGAAAAATGAAAACTTATGTTTAGACAAAAACCTGTGTACAAATGTTCATAGCACTTTTACTTCTAAAAGCCAAAAGCTGGAATAAGGCCAGATGTCCTTTAACAGGTCCATGGTTAAACTGTGGTATATCCAGGATCTGTGGAATCCTACTTAGCAATAAAAAGGAATAAAATATTGATACACTTAAACTAATGAACCTCCAGAGACTTACATATATAAGTGAAAAAACCCAATCCCAAAAACTAAATATTGTATGATACCATTTATGTAACATTTTTGAAATAACAAAATCTTACAAAGGACAGATTTAGTAGTTAGCAAAGGCTGGAAAAGGACCTTCAAGAAAGGAGATGGATATGATACAAAAAAGCCAGGAGAGAGCCTGTGGTGTTAAAACTATTCAGTATCTTGACTGTGGTGGTACATATATGAACTTATACAGGTGAGAAAAATGTAAGAAACTTAATATATATATATAGTATATATCATGCATTACATATAATGAGGACAGGTATAACTGGAGACATCTGGTGCAGGTCTTTTTAGAAATACGGAACTTCCTTTTGGAAAAAAAAAAAATAACATGAAAAACAAAAACTGGGACACCTGAACAAGATTGGTGGATTACAACAACATCAATATCCTCATTATAATATTAGACATCTTCACAAAACATTAGCATTGCAAAACCAGGTGCAATATATAAGAGATCGCTTTGTATTATTTCTTAAAATTGTAAACCTACATTTAACTCAGTAAAAATTTCAATAACAGGGGCGCCTGGGTGGCTCAGTGGGTTGGGCCTCTGTCTTCCGCTCGGATCATGATCTTAGGGTCCTGGGATCAAGCCCCTCATCAGGCTCTCTGGTCAGCAGGAAGTCTGCTTCCCCCCCTCTCTCTGCCTGCTGCTCTGCCTACTTGTGATATCTCTCCCTCTCTCTGTCAAATAAATAAATAAAATCTTAAAAAAAAATACCCTTAACATATTAACAAAGGTATTAAGTAATACATATTCAGGCCACTTACATTACCAAAATATTTTTAAAAGGTACATATATAAAGAAAATTCTAATAGGACATAGAGTGCAAATGAGGAACATGAGGGGTGATACAAAGAGACTTTTACATTCCATTTTTAAGTTTGACTTTTTTACCACGATCCATGATATCTTATTACCTTTCTTTTCCCTCCCCCCCCCCCCGGAAAGATTTTATTTATCTGCTTGACAGAGAGAGAGAGAAAGAGATCACAAGCAGGCAGGCAGAGACAGAGGAAGTAGACTCCCCGCTGAGCAGACAGCCCGACCAGGGGCTCGATCCCAAGATCCTGAGATCATGATCTGAGCCAAAGGCAGAGGCCCAACCCACTGAGCCGCACAGGCGCCCCCCACTTTTTTTAAAGTAGGCTCCACACCCAGTGTGGAGCCCAACATGGGGCTTGAACTCAAGACCCTGAGATCAAAACCTGAACTGAGATCAAAAGTCAGACATTTAATCGACTAAGCCACCCACATTCCCCTATTTAATACTTTTCTAACTAAACGCTAAACTTCTTCAAAAGGCTACACTTGAGACATTAAAAAAGTTGAAGAAACAATCATTCAATGAATATCAAACCCACCACTGCAAAAAAGATGAGATCTTCTTTCATGGATTCCCGTGAAAACCAGAGGATAGAGATTCGACATTTATATACACAGCAATGACAAAGGAAAACCATCAAAAATGCAGTAACGAGGGGCGCCTGGGTGGCTCAGTGGGTTAAAGCCTCTGCCTTCGGCTCAGGTCATGATCTCAGGGTCCTGGGATCGAGCCCCACATCGGGCTCTCTGCTCCACAGGGAGCCTGCTTCCTCCTCTCTCTCTGCCTACTTGTGATTTCTCTCTGTCAAATAAATAAAATATTTTTAAAAAATGCAATAACGTAATAAAGTTATAACACTTAATAGATGGAGTACAGAAAGATCCTGATCCTACTACACATTAAATTCTGGTTCCCAAGCAAAAATGGGTAAAATTCTGATTATTAAACAAAAACAGATTAATGTCCTTAATTTAGCAAGTTAAAGCAGAAGTATTTGGAAGAATAGAGAAAAAAAACAAAAATGCAGAGATATATTTCTCAAAATTCATAACTAACTCTTCCAAATATGTTTTTAATTCTTGGCATCATTTCCTGAGCACCTACTTCAGAACCAACACCATCAAGCTGCTTCACATAAATTACTTTGTTGCACACTCTCAAACAACCCTGTTAAGTAAGGGACTAGCCCCAATTTAGAGATTAGCAACTGCGCCTCAGAGACTAAAGGGACTTCTCCAACTAAACAGGAAGCACAATACACACTCAGGTATCTGTTCAACAAAACCATTATGATTTAACAACCACAATTAAAAGACTCTAAGAACGGTGAGAAAAATGAATGATATTAGAGAGATACCAGATATTAGGGAGCTCAAATTCAAGGGCCTTTGAAATAGAGTGCATGAGGAGATAAAGTAAAAAAAAAAAAAACAACAAAACAAAAATAAACCAACTCTTAAGTTCTGAAATTTGGTACACAGAGTCCACTCATCACCTTCCTACTAAAATTTACTCCCCTCCCAACTTGTACCACTGTATGATCCACTCTTTCCTTGACTGAGTCACTACAAAGAAAGCACCATGTTACATACTGTTAACATGCAAAGATGAATCAGACCAGGAAGATAAAGGCAGGAGCCATGGGTAAGTGTAAAGCAAACCACCATTAATAGTGCAGACTGGCTAAACCCAGGACACCCTGGGCATAGCATGAGATTTCAGAAAGTCAGGAAAGGGTCCATGGGCCTAATTATATGTTAGGCAAATTGGGGAAAAAAGTGAGTTATTCGCTGAAGGTAAAACTTTAACCAGGGACCTAGGATTTCTTATCTTCAAAGTTAATTTTGGGTAAGAGAGACTGTAAAAAAACCTATACAAAGATGGGCGGTAAAACCTCATAGTAGAATGGAAATGAAGAAATGAAAAATGGAGAATTTGTATAAATTAGAAATCCCATAATAGGGCACCTGGCAGGCTTAGTCAGAAGAGTAAGCAATTCTCGATCTTGCAGTCGGGAGTTCAAGCCCCACGTTGGGTGTAGAGACCACTTAAATCTAAAATTAATTGTAAAAAAGTGATGCCTGGGTACCTCAGTCAGTCAAGCACCTGACTTCCGCTCAGGTTATGATCTCAGAGTTCTGTGATCAAGCCCCAGGTCAGGCTCCCTGTTCAGCAGGGAGTCTGCTTGTCCCTCTTCCTTTGCCCCTCCCCCAATTCATGAGAGCATGTACACACCGGTGAGTGTACTCTCTCTCTCAAATAAATAAATCTTTTAAAAAGCTTTAAAAAAAAAAAAAACCACCTTTAGGGGCGCCTGGGTGGCTCAGTGGGTTAAAGCCTCTGCCTTCGGCTCAGGTCATGATCCCGGAGTCCTGGGATGGAGCCCCGCATCAGGCTCTCTGCTCACTTCCCCCCCCCCCGGCCTGCCTCTCTGCCTACTTGTGATCTCTGTCAAATAAATAAAGAAAATCTTTTTTAAAAATTTAAAAAAAAAAAAAACTTTAAAAAAAAGTTCACTTTGGGGCGCCTGGGTGGCTCAGTGGGTTAAGCCTCCACCTTCGGCTCAGGTCATGATCTCAGGGTCCTGGGATCAAGCCCCGCATCAGACTCTCTGCTCAGCAGGGAGCCTGCTTCCCTCTCTCTCTCTGCCTGCTTCTCTGCCTGCTTGTGATCTCTCTCTGTCAAATAAATAAAAAAAATATTTTTAAAAAAAAGTTCACTTTAAGGATGGCATATAAGACCTATCTTCATACTCTGTCTCCTGACAAACCCACTCCTCCCCAGATTCCTATCAAAGAATTTCTTGGCATTTGCATATATTATTCCTTTTTACTTACCATCATGTCTCTGCTCAATTACATATAACCCCTCTGTGAAGTTCTTCCTGATTACTCCAGACATGCCACACTGCTGTATCACTAACACCTATTAGACCACTTAGTATTCTGTATTGTCACTGTTCTCATTTGTCTTCCTTAAACAGTAAAGTTCCCTAAGAACACAGGCTACGGGGGTGCCCGGGTGGCTCAGTGGGTTAAGCCTCTGCCTTCGGCTCGGGTCGTGGTCTTCGGGTCCTGGGATCAAGTCCTGCATCGGGCTCTCTGCTCGGCAGGGAGCCTTCTTCCCCCTCTCTCTCTGCCTGCCTCTCTGCCTACTTGTGATCTCTCTCACTCTGTCGAATAAATAAATAAAATCTTAAAAAAAAAAAAAAAGACTATGTCTTCCCCCCCCTTTTTTTTTAATACTAGCAACCCCTGGCAGAGAGGAAGCACTCAAATGTGGTTTGATCACATAAATGAGTAAGTTACTCCAAAGTTCCACCCTTGAAATGAACAGGAGGATGATGCCATCATTAACACAGAAGAAAATGCATGTCTGGCAATATAAGGGACAGGTTTGAACATGAGTATGATACAGGTGGAAGAGAAGGTGGGTTATAGTGACTAGAATTTCTTGGTCTGAAGCTCAGAAGTCAGGTCAAGAGCATTTTCACACAGCAGAGTAGCAGTAAAGTGAATACATGTAAGTGTATGAGACTGGAAAATGAAAGAGGAAGAAAAGAGAGCAAGCAGTCAAAGGAGAGTTTAAAGGAGTGGTAGTCAAATGCTGCCAAATCTAATATAGTATTGAAGTGTCATCTGTGACTTATAGAAGAATATATATAGCAGACAGGAGGATATATATAAAAGCCAATTCACAGAGCATTAAGGAGAGGTAAACAAAGTAGCTAACTCTTTAAAGAAATTCACCACAAAGGGGAAAGATCATTGGAGAGATTATAGGATACACACATTTTTCCTTTAGAATAGGAAGATGTCATCCCATTTTTAGGCAGAAAAAGCGATGTATTAGGTAGGGGCTCCTGGGTGGCTCAGTAGTTAAGGGTCTGCCTTAGGCTCAGGTCACAATCCCAGGGTCCTGGGATCAAGCCCCCCGTCGAGCCCCACATTGGGCTCCCTGCTCAGCGGGAACTCTGCTTCTCCCTCTCTCACTCCCCTTGCTGTGTTCCCTCTCTCACTGTGTATCTCTGTCAGATGAATAAATAAAATAAAATAAAATAAATAAAATAAAATAAAATCTTTAAAAAAGAAAGAGAGAGAGAATAAAGACTCCAGAGAAAAAGAGAAAAGAATAATGAGTAACATAGGGTCCTCCAGCAAGGCGGGAGTCAGCAGAACCTGAGAGGCATGGAGATAGGATCTATTTTCTTCTGAGACAGGAAAGGAAAAAGTAGAGAATTGCTGCGATGATGAGAGCAGAGGAAGAGAGTCCCTAAGGAATCATTGTCTCAGGCACCAACAAAAGCCTCACATATTATCTGCACTCACCTCTCCTTCTTTCCTCAAATGCAGACTCCAATTTTGCCTCCAATCCAGGCCACCCAAAAGGACTGCCCATTTCCCTCCCCTGAAATAATCTTTTGGACTATCCCCCACCCCCCGCTTTCTTTCTACTGCTGATTCTGCCCAAGTCTAAATTTTAATTACAACTGCAACAGACTCCTGCATCCTAACGCAGCTTCTACTCTTCCCCAGCCTGTTTTCCAAACACAGATTTCATCATATCACTTCTCAGCTAAAATCCCTTGCTGGCTCCCAATCCTATCACTTTAACAGTAAATGTCACAGTCCAGATTTCTAAGCCCTATTACCTGACTACATCCATGCTACCCACACAACCCCAACAAATACCCCTTGAAAATATTATGTTCATTTAATTCTCCACATCCAAAATATATTTCTAAACCTAACCAAACCCAACCAAGACCAATTTAAGTTCCACTTCTTCCCTGAAGCCTTGAAGACTCTAGGTTTCACTCATCTTTCCACTAACTCTTTAACCTCTTAATCATCCACAACATACAACTCAGTATAGGGGGTGATTTTTGAGTACTTTATGAATCCCCAAGATTGTAAGTAGGGGATGTTACAAAACCAAAATACCTCTTCCTGTGTATTTTTAAAGGATTTCATTTATTTATATGAGAGAGAGAGAGAGAAAAACAGACATATTGAGAGAGAGCATGAGTAGGGAAGAGAGGAAGTAGGCTTCCCGCTGACCAGGAAGCCTGACATGAAGCTCTATCCCAGGACCCTAGGATTATGACCTGAGCCGAAAGCAGACACTTAACCAACTGAGGCAGGCGCCCACAAAATATTTTTTTTTTAAGATTTTATTATTTATTTGATAGAGAGACACAGTGAGAGAGGAACACAAGCTGGGGGAGTGGGAGAGGGAGAAGCAGGCTTCCTGTTGAGCAGGAAGCCCAAAGAGGGGCTCAAATCCAGGACCTGGGATCGTGACCTGAGCTGAAGGCAGATGCTTAATGACTGAGCCACTCAGGTACCCCCAAAATATCTATTTTTAAACGGCAAAAACGTCTCCATTCAGGGGCACCTGGATGGCCCAGTCAGTTACGCATCCCACTCTTAGTATCAGTTCAGGTCATGATTTCAGGGTCATGAGATCCAGCCACAAGTCAGGCTCCTCTAAGCACAGAGGGGAGTCTACTTGAGATTCTCTCTCTCTCCCCCTCACTATCCCTCTCCCCACCTGGACAAGCAGGTGTGTGCTTGCTGTCTAATAAATAAATAAACCTTTTTTAATCTCCAGGGGAGTCTGGGTGGCTCAGTTGTTGAGTGTCTGCCTTCAGCTCAGGTCATGATCCCGGGGTCCTGGGATGGAGCCCCGCTGCAGGCTCTTTCCCTCTGCCCCCTGCTTATGCCCTCACTCTCTCTCTCTCTCTCTCTAATAAATAAATAAAATATTTTAAAAGATAAAAAACAGGGACACCTGGTGGCTCATTCATTGAATGTCTGCCTTCAGCTCAGGTCATGATCCCAGGGTCCTGGGATCGAGTCCTACACTGGGCTCCCTGCTCAGTGGGAAGCCTGCTTCTCCCTCTCCCACCCCCGCACTTGTGTTCCCTCTCTCACTGTATCTCTCTATCAAATAAATTAAAAAATCTTTAAATAAATAAAGTCTCCATTCAAATATCTTTCTATGGACAATGTAGTGTCTATCTCCACCTAATGAAAAAACTAATATTATACTACCAGTTACAATTAAAATTGCAAAGAAATCTGGTTAAAAGATGCTGTTTTTTTCTTAAGATTAAGGTGCCCCAAGATGCTGTGTTTCTTAAAGTCAACGTAAATAAAGAAAAACCATTTTGATTACAGCAAGGAAAGGAAAATCCAGGTCAACCACTAAATAAATGACAGCTGACAATAATAGGACAGGAGCTTCAAAGAGTGACATGATAAACACCAAAGGATTAAGAAGTATAAGTGAACAGCAACAGAGGGAAGATAAAACAAGATTGATAAAATATCAGTTATTTTTTAAACTGGGTATGTACATGGGAATTTCTACCATTCTCTCTTCTTTGGTACATGCTTGAAATTTTCCAGAGCCTACATTTCTAAAAGAGAACCTTACTAAAACTGATTAAGTCCTTAACTATTTTACAAAAATTTACCCTCTTTATGATCATGATGAGAGTAAAACAAAATAAAGTATATCATCTCCCTATTGTACAATTTCACTGGACAATATTTCTTTTAATCTATTTGATTCTTGCCTTATTATAATAAACAGCTGCCATCAAAACCAAAGTTTTGATAGAGGTCTAAAAAATTTACTTTCGGCACACCAGGGTGGCTCAGTTGGTTAAGCAGCTGCCTTCGTCTCAGGTCATGATTCTGGGGTCCCAGGATCAAGACCCACATCAGGCTCCCTGCTCAGTGGAGAGCCTGCTTCTCCCTCTCCTTCTGCCTGCCGCTCTGCCTACTTGTGCTCTCTCTCTGTCAAACAGATAAATCTTCAAAAAAATTTACTTTCATAATTCTCAATTTCACTTTTCAATATAAAATCCTAAGTAAACCATTTTCTCATTATGAAATGTTTGTCCCCATTTTAAGTGGATTCATTTTTAGGGATCTTCTTTAAATAGAGTATAATATATACATCAGACGAGCCTGAGCTAGCTACATCCTAAGAGTTTTGACTATCCCTAAATTCATGGATACCACCATAGTATAAAATCTCTATAAAATATCTAAGGTAAGAGTAGAAAACAAACAACTGCTACAAATTAGCCTAGTGAGTAAACCAAGCCAAGGAGAGTATCAGATGATCAGAAGTCACTACAGAAAAACCAAGAGTACTGAGATAATTCTGATTTCAAGGGTTTTAGTCTTGTCTCTAATAATCTCAAGTGCCTTGATGGAAGACCTATGTCATTTATGACATCCCTTTTTACAACAAGGCTATGAAGACCCAGTGAGACAATATAGACCAAAGCACTTAATAAGCTGTAAGTTATTGCCTGTTTAAACTTGCAGCTCTGGGACCAACTTTCTTTCAATATTTTATCAAGCACCTACATATTATGAAGCACTGTACACCCAATCAAATACAAAAGCATCCAGTCAGGACGATTAACTATGACAATCATTTCACATCACTATAATCAGACAAGGTAACTCAAAAGCACATAAGGGGGGAGCCCGGGTGGCTCAGGTGGTTATGTGTCTGCCTTCCAGTCAGGTCATGATCCTGGAGTCCTGGCACAGAGATCCAAGTCAGGGTCCCTGCTGGGCGGGTAGTCTACATCTCCCTCTGCCCCTCCCTCCTACTCGTGCTCTCTCTTTCTCTCTCAAATAAATAAATAAAATCTTCAAAAAAAAAAAAAAGGCACATAAGGAGAAACTGATGAGGCTGCTTACTTATGACAGGACACAAACAGTTTGCTTATAGCTAGATATACCAAACAACAGACAACATAATCTTGAATCATGTGTCTTTCTTTAATTCTAGACAGGGAGTATATAATCCTAGTAACTATTCTTACTGTTCCGTAAGAGAATCTTATTCTATCATAATATCAGACAGAACAAAAGGACAAATAGCATTTGCTAATGATTTTCTAAAATTTCCAGCCCTGAGGAGCCTGGGTGGCTCAGTCAGTTGAGTGACTCTCTTGATTTCGGCTCAGGTCATGATCTCAGGTCCTGAGATCAAGCCCTGCGTTGGGCTCCGTGCTCAGTGCTGGGTCTGCTTGGGATTTCTCTCCCTCTTCCTCTGCCTCTCTGCCCGTGAGCTCACTCGTGCTCACTTATGCGCTCTCTCTCCAAAAAAAAAAAAAAAAAACAATAAATCTAAAAAAAAAATAAAATAAAATTTCTAGCCGAGCACAAAATCTATACCTGCTGTATCAATGTACCAACTGTAAATGGTCTGTACGTATTAAGTGTGTGACCATATAGATATTATTTTTAATTACACCTTTCCCAAGCTATATTGTTCAGCTGAATCTGCATTCTCAGATTGATTTGACTTTTTCAAATCTTCAGTTAAAAAATATCAAAGGCAAAAATCAAAGCTACAGGGGCGCCTGGGTGGCTCAGTGGGTTGAGGCCTCTGCCTTCAGCTCGGGTCATGGTCCCAGGGTCCTGAGATCGAGAACCGCATCGGGCTCTCTGCTCCGCGCGGAGTCTGCTTCCTCCCTTCTCTCTCTGCCTGCCTCTCTGCCTACTTGTGATCTGTCTGTCAAATAAATAAATAAAATCTTAAAAAAAAAAAAAAAAATCAAAGCTACACATTGCATCCACAACCTTAAACCAAAGGCCTAAAATAAACAGGTTACTTGCCTCTTCAAGCCCATAAAGTCTTTAAGCAATTTAGACTTCCTGCCAGGAAAAAAAAAAATTCTACTTATACAAGTTTTCTAACTCCCAGTTTAGATACCTAAAATACTGTCTATAGGCTCCAATATTTTCAACTGTTTATAAATGAGCCAATACTCCACTGACATCTCTTTTGATGAGAAACAACAGATTTATATTTTTATATATATGCTTCTAGAGAAATTATCTATTTCTACTGTCAGATCTAGAGTTTTATGTAAATACAAAGGCAAAACTATACACATAAAATAATTTCAATGTGAACCCAAGGAAAGGGGTTTGTCTAAGCTGCCAAGAGGTTGCCAATACAGCCTATCAACCCTAAAAAATACCTAGGACAATATAGACGCAATATAACTACCAAAACAAAACAAAACAAAAAAGATAACTACCAAAACAAATTTTTTAAATCTGCGACTGCCAAGTTAAGAAACCAAGAAGTACTAAAGCATATTTAATAAATGAATCAACAAACAAAAGTGACACACCCACATTCTCGTGACTTTAAAGAACATCGAGGCTATCAAGGCTCTATGATAAAGTGAATGTTTAACGCACCCAAAACGACCACCCCATAAAATTTTTTCTGATTAAATCTTTAAAGATTCAGAGTCATCAGGAGGTGTCACCTCTGTGGTGACATTACAGATGACCTAACAATTCATCTGAGAAGAAAACAAAATTAGAATCAAGTATTTAAAGCTGACAGCTATCTTTTAACTAAGAAGGTTGATTTTAAAGATGATGAAACTCGGGGCGCCTGGGTGGCTCAGTGGGTAAAGCCTCTGCCTTCGGCTCGGGTCAAGATCCCAGAACCTGGGATCAAGCCCCACATCAGGCTCTCTGCTCAGCAGGGAGCCTGCTTCCTCCTCTCTCTCTGCCTGCCTCTCTGCCTACTTGTGATCTCTATCTGTCAAATAAATAAATAAAATCTTAAAAAAAAAAAAGATGATGAAACTGAGACTAAGTCAACTAATCATTCTGCTAACTGATCAAGAAATTCTACAAAATTTCAAAAAAGGACCTTTATCATTTATAGTACACAGCACTACCAAGTAACAACTCAAATTAGTTCTTCTATTTCTTCACATGTACACATACCACACCTCCGTATACATACATAAACTTCCAAACTAAAAACCAGAAAAGGCTCAAAAAAGCCCAAGGCTCTGATGGTGGCATTTATCTAAAGCACAGGACGCTATCCCTTCACAACAGGTAGTTCAGAAAAACTGGCCTAATTTAAATTTTGACTGATGTCCAAGAAGGTCTCCTGATCTTAGCTACTTTCAATTTGTACCCAAAATGCACTCCAAACTGAATCAAGAGTCACCCCATCAACTAAAAAAATAAGCCATGCCTTGTGTTAAAAAAAGGTCTCCGGGAAATTAACTGGTTCACCTGTGCTCATGATACCAGCAAGCCAAAGCATTTACAGAAAAAACAAGAACAAAAAAAACCTAAACAAATGTATACCTCCATTTGAAAAATAAAATCTAAACTCAATCAAATGCCCTTGAAGTTTTAACTCTTAGGCAGTCCTCGATGGAAACTTAACCGGAAAAATCTGAAAAGAACCAAACTCTTAAAACAGATAAACTCAAAAATCAAAGTAAAATCTCCCCCCAAAAGCCTATCATTAGCAATAGGCTCTCAGCTGTGAACTGATAAGCAACCAAAAACCAATTAGTTACATTTCCCTTTAAGTTGCCTGTATATATACATTTATGTATATATTTAAGTTGTACCAAAAACTGCTTACAAATGGCAATTCCTGTGAAGTAGATGATGATGAAGTTCCAGGTAATTCTAGCATGTTTCCTAATGTACTGGTACTGGAGTCTGGATCATCCTGAAAAGATAAATTTATTGAGTTTAATTGCTCTTCTATGGTAACGTTTGTATCTCCTAGTGAAAAGGGGGCTGGGAGAAGGGCTGCTTTTTCATTGCTGCCGTCCACTTCATTTCTTTGCTTATTTTTCTGTGTTTCAGTTTGAGGAGCTAATGGCAAGAATGGCGATTTGACTGCACCGTGTCTACTCTCTGATGTGCTGTCTTGTTCACTTCCCATGGCCACGTCTACACCATTCTCTGATTTAGGCTCATAATTGCAGGTGGCATTGGTCTGAGTTTCCTCAAAGATCTCCTCTATACTCTCATCCTCTGTGACTGGCTGTTCTGGGTCCATTTCAGAATCTACATCTGCATCGTCCACACAAGTAAAATTCTCAAAGTGCAGAAAGCCATTCTTGATAGTCTTTGTTACTTTTACCTGGAGTTCAGGGGAGTTATTACAAGAGGGTTCCTGTTTCATAGCAAGTGCTGTTGGACCACCAGGACTCAAGGAAGTGCAAACAACTGGCGACTGAGCTCTTGAATCACTTTTTTCAGGGTCTTGAAAGGATTCTGATCCATCAGCAGACCCATTTACATACTCTACATTGATCATGGAGGCCAAATCCTGTAGTCTCCGCAGTGGAATGTAACAAGATGGAGAATCTTGTCCATAAGCATTTTGGGATGTTCCACTGGCAGTCGATAACTGCATAGTACACCCATTAAGTGGCTCAGAAAAATTGGATTGACCATTACCGAAAGGGCTGTCCTTGTCTTCAGGGGCATCTAAATTCACTGGATTGGAAAAGGGCAGCAGACAATTTCTTCTAGATAGTTCACAGGTCTGATCCATCCTGCGCCAGCATCAACCTGGAATCCAAAAACAGCAATTAATCGGAGTTTACAGGCCATTTGACTCTGATCTTCAAAATGGCAGCCACTTCTCAAGGCCTAGTGGCCTCGATGCCTTTCTGCTGCACTTCCAGGGGCGGAAAAAGTTCCCCAGCTGACGATGGAAAAATGGCCTCGGTGAGCCTCCGCAAACTCCATCTTCCCGGAGCTGGGCAGATCTTGCCACATGCAAACAGCCCGTCCCTTTTTCCTGCGCTGCAGACTGGTGGACAGTTGGGCTGAACTAAAATTAAAATCCCTTTGGCAGTAGAAATTCCTAAATCTCAAACAGGAATCGTCCTCCCCATCCCCCGCTGAGCGGGGGTCCAGCGGCCGGATCTCCAAAAGGGAGGGGGCTGTAGGGTTCGAGGGGGGTCCCGGACGCTGCACAAAAACGTTACCCCCCCTCCTTCCTGGCTCGCTCGAGCGCAGCGGTCACAATAGCGCTGCACCCTGCGCCCAGCCGGCGCTGAAGCCCTTGCAGCGGCCGTGCCCAGGCCGCAGGCGAGTCGGCCGAAGCGGATGCACCCCGAACCTCGCCGTCCAGACTGCAGGACTGTTCGGTCCACGGCTGCAAGGCCCCGAGGCCGGGACGCGGCAGGGGGAGAGAAACGGAGGCAGCCGGTGAAGCCCAGTCAGGGCAGCAGCAGCTGCTACAGCTTGACAAACATGGCTGCTGCCGACGCCGCCGCCGCCGCCGCCGCCTGCCTGGGCCGCGCTCCTTCCCGCAGCCGCGGCAGCACCTCCTGGCCAAGCCGATCGCACTCATCAATATTAAGCAGCAAGCAAAGTTTGCTGCAGGAGGGCCGCCGGCCCCGCGCCCACCAGCCGGCTACCTGAGGGGAGGCGGAGGCCGAGGTGCGCGCGGGAGGCCGGCGGGGCACGGGCCGCGCCGGGAGGAAGTTCGCGGCGGCCCGGCCGGCTAGGCCTGAGCCCGGCTGGTAGTGATGGAGGGGGAGGGGGGCCCGCGGCTACAACGCCGCGGGCCACCAACACCGCGCCGCGCCCGGCCCTCCCCCGCACCCCTCACCTCACGGCCACCACCATCTTCCCCGCCCGGCCACCTCCTCCCTCCTCCTCGCGCCTGCCCGCCACCCACCCCAGCGCACTAGTTACCGTGCCCCGCGCCCCCTCCCGGGCCGGCTGGGGGGAGGGGGTGACCCTCATTACACTGGGGCGCGAGCGGAGCCTTGGGGAGAGAGCGGAGCCGCTCGCCGCACCCCCCTCCCCCCGCGTCTCTCTTCAGGGGAGAAGGCAGCGAGCGCGACCTGCCCCGGCCTATTCCGCCGCCGCCTCCTCCTCCTCACACCCCCACCGCGCGCGCCCCCGCGGCGGCGCGTGCGACCCAGCGCCTCGCGCCGGCCCGCGTGCGGCTGGGGCACCGAGTGCGCGCGCACCCCTTCCCCCACCGCGCGCGCGCTCCCTCGCCTCACTCTTCGGGGTTCAGGGCGGGTGAAGTCGGGCTCGCGAGCGCGCCGCCCAATCAGCGGAGCCGCCGCTGCCGCCCCCTCCCCTCCCCTTGCGCGCCCGCTCGCGGCCCGGGCCTACGGGCCGGCCGGGCAGCCCGGGCGGGGCCTGAGGCAGGCTCCCCAGGGGCCTCGCGCGCCTCCCCGGAGTGTCTGGGCCTGCGGGCGTCGTGGGT
The DNA here is from genome assembly GCF_963455335.1 of Martes martes. Taxonomy (NCBI): domain Eukaryota; kingdom Metazoa; phylum Chordata; class Mammalia; order Carnivora; family Mustelidae; genus Martes; species Martes martes. The sequence goes on from NC_137892.1 coordinate 101,423,419, forward strand.
GGCACTCAGATCCCCTAACCTACCTCGGGGCGCTGCGCCGGCCCCGAGCTGCACACGGCTCCTGCACCCTACCCAACTCGAGCCCCAACCCCGGCGGCACCTGGCCCGGCTGAGGCCTGTCCGACCGCCCCGCCAGCCCCGCTCGGGCCCGCGTCAGTCCCGACCTCCATCTTAGGTTACAGCCCGTCTCCCCATCCACTGGGCACCTGCCCTCAGCCCGCTCGGCTCGGCCCGAAGCCAAAGCAACCCCCCTCCTACCGCGGGGCTCACCTGGGGGCTTGGGCTGGGGTCTTCGAGGCCTCAGGCCCCGAGCAGGCGCGGCCGCAGGTGAACCCCCTGCCCGGCCGCACCCCAAACCCACACCACCACCACCACAGACCAAGCTGAGCAGGAAACAAAATGGAGGCAGCAGCTCGGGTCTGCCTCCCCGAGCCAAGCTTGTGCAGCCTCAGGGCTCCCTTCTGCCGCAGGCCCGACGCCCGCGAGGCAGGGGGCTGGCTCGTCCCGGGCAACACAGGCAGCCGCCCTAGAGCAGCGCAGACAGGCCGGGGACTCGGCCCAGCGGTCCCCACAGCCCCTCACCCACCACCCTTTCCCTTCCCCCTCCCCCCCATTTCTCTCCCTCCCCCTGCCCGGCCTTGCGGGATGAGCGGCGACCGGGAGCCGGGTCGGGTCGGGTTACCCGCCCGGGCACTGCTTGCCCTGCCGTAGCCTCGACCGGGGGTTGAGGCCAGGCGACCCCCGCGCTGAGCCCACCCCCCGCACCCGAGCCGGGCAGCAGCCTGACAGCGCGCCCGCACCTCGGCCTGCCGCCGTGCGGCCCCCGCCCAGTGATGCCGTGTCCCCAGCCCGGGCACCGCCGGGACGAAGCTCCCTCACCACCCCCGGGCCCAGGGGTCCTCGCTGCCTCGGGCGGGGCGAGGGGAGCGCTGGGGGGAGGGGTCCACTAATCCCTGCACCGCCTCCCGCGCCTAGTCTGGGTCTGGGCCTGGCACGGGGACTCGGGCCGCGGGCGCGGGCGGGCGTCAGTAGGTGTGTGCGCGCGGGGCAGGGGACGCGGGCTGGGGGCCCGGAGGGGCCGCGCCTCGCACCGCGGACGTTGCAGTTCTCCGCACCCAGGCAGATGGCCCTCTCGTGCCACAGCCGCCCAGCGCAGGCCGCCGGCTCCGCAGCCCTGATCCCCCGGGAGCGCGCGCTTCGCCCCTGCGAGCCGGGCTTCGGGACCCCGGCGGAACTGCGTTGGGAGGGCGGACCGCCCGGCTGGCCCAGCAAGGCCTAATGGCCTTCCTTATCTTCGGCCGGGTGCTGTCTGCTCCCAGGGAGCCTTGGACCTCGAGGCCTGCACCCAGCGCCCCGGGCCCCGCAGCCCTGGCCTGGAGCGGCCACGATGCGTCCAATCATCAAAGACGGCGCAAGGACGGTCAAGGAACCCAAACCCAGCCTCACCCCGGGACTCCGGCCCCCTAGGCCCGTCCCCCAATTCGGTCTGACTCCGTCGCCCCCTGGGCCTGTGCCCCGGCAAAAAGCTCACCGCGGAAGCTAGCTGTTACCTAAAATGCTAAGGGCATCCTCGCTGTTCAGAGAAAACCACGATCTACCGCCATAAAAATCCCGCCTCCTCCAGAAAGCCTTCTGTGATTAGCGCTAACTCCATCTCAAAGCTGAGGGCACCGCCCTCGAGAGCCACGTGACCACCATTCCTCTCTGGGCTTAGTAAATGTGCATAATTATTGCCCCAGTGGAGTGTTTACCCGCAGCCCTTCTATCTGTTATCCGTGAGCCCACTTGGGAGAAAGGCCGCTTTTGGCCTTGCCCTGCACGGCATCGCCACAGGGATCCCTAAACTCCACCCTTCAGCCTTTCCGGACCTTCACCCCGACCGAGATTGGCCCCAGTAGGCTAGGAGCTCAGCATGCCCCTAACCTCCTACTCTCCAAGACCCACAGTCCAGCCATGGAGGCACACAAGTAAACACAGGCTTAACACACCATAAGTGCCGGGATGCATGCCCTGCCAAGACAGCAAGCCGACTTTCTTAGAGGGTAGATTCCCCCCTGGAACCAGAGTAATGTCCCCGACCAACATGACCCCAGGGGGCTTCTTAGGTACTCTGAAGTTTCCCAGGTACAAAGTAAGGTTGGCGGTGTTCTGTGCACTAGGACCAGCCAGAGAAGGGCAGGGTCTACACCCCGGGGTCCCGCCCTACAGGGACCGGCCCTTGTTCTGCAAAGGAGTCACTCCTGCCAATCCCTTCTGGGCAATTCAGTGGGGAAGCTTTGACTGTTTCCTTCTTCACACCTAATAATTTGAGCTAAGCATTTCTGACTGACAGTTATACCCCGCCAATTGCCTCAATTCATCTAGGTTCCTCTCAACCTTTTACTTTCCCACAGACCATCCTGAGAGCCTCAGAGTTGCCCCTGTTTGGCCTTGAGCCAGTCACTTAATAGACCCAGACCTCAGTTTCCTCATCTGTGGCTTCCAATGCATAGGGTGGCATGAGGTTTCTCTAAGGTAAAGGCATGTTTGGGGTGCCTGTACAGACTAAGAACCTGCTGAGTCCTGAAATGTAATTCATTGCTTCATTCAGCAACCATTTCCTGCATTCTGGGCAATATGCTGGGTGCTGGGAAAAACAAAAGATGAGATGCCAGCCTCTGGAAACCCAGGCCTCCGGAAAAGACAGTTAAATAAAGGTGCTAAGGTATGAAGACGTGGTGACCTCTGGACATTACTGCCCTACAGGAAACCCTCTTTCCGACATCCCAGCACCCAAAAGGAAGAAGTAGGGGCTAAAGGGGGACAGGCAGCTAGGGCAAACAGGTTACTGATGGGCCTTGGGGAGGCTGGAACCCCAGATAAAACCTCTTGGACTTTCCTGGGGTGACCTTGGGGGGGCCCTTGTGCCTCTTAAGTAGAACTTGACTGCAGTGGTCTCAGCTACAACAGCCCCCTCTGGGGCCTCCACATCCAGCAGGCCCGGGCCAACCACCAGAACTGTGTCAGTTCTGGGTTGAGGAGACCCACAGGACTACATATTTGCACAAGGACACTGGCTCTTGAAGTCAGGGAAGAAGGGACAGGACTCTGTCCTACCCTCCTCGTCTTAGCTCAGGGAACTTTTCTGGGCCTATGTTTCCCATTAGAATCAAATACTTGCTAAGTCTATCCTATAAGCTGGACACCATGCTGGGCACTTGGCTCACATTATTTCCTGTAACTCTTCAGCAGCCCTGTGAAGAACTGAAGTACAAAAGTTTAAGCTCTTCTGCAAGGTCTCAGGGCCTTAACTGTCACCTGGTGTGCTTGGCCTTGAATCTGTTGCTCTTAGCTGGCACACAGATACCATCTGTGAGGGCCCAACACAGTGCCTGCCTCGTCCACAGGTGCTCAGGAATTTAAGTGTCAGGAAGTGAGATTACCCTAGCCTCAGTCTCCTTATCTGTGAATTATGGGTACTGATAATTCCTACCCTGCTGAAATAGATACCTCTCAAGGCATTTGGCCAGTGTACAGTGACCCCCTTGTTTCTTAGAACTGCCCCCCTTTCATTCATTCATTCAGCAGATATTTATTGAGTTCTCCCCTCATAGACTTGGGAGGAAGGCAGATAAGTGAAAACAAGGTAGAGAGCTGAGCACTAAGAAGCTAAATGTCCTGAGAGTTCTGGGGGTCTCAAGGCCAGTCAGGGAAGCTGTAATGGCCCTCAGGTGACGATGGGAAAGGCGGGGGGGTGCCTGACCATGCAGGGGCTTATTGTTCAAGTTAAAGAATCTAGGCTTTCTCTAGAGGTTAGTATGGAACAATGGAAGGTTGAGGAGCAAATTATGGATCACAACTATGCAGTACAAAGCTCACTCTGCCAGCAGTGTGCGGAAGAGATTGATACTCTGAAACTACAACCCCTGGCCAGGGCCTTGCCTCTGGGATATGCCAGAACTGCCTTGTTCCAGTAACAGTTGTGGCTTCTCTTCCTTTGCATCAGCTGTTCTCCAAGACACCCTCTCATTTAGTCCTGAGCTGGACACTCTTGTTATCTCCATCTTCCAGAGAGGAAGCATGACTTTGTCAGAGCCAAACTCCTAACCCCATCTCCCAGTTCAAGGGAGATGACTGACTAAACAGCCAGGTTTAAGGGGAGGTATGTAGGTCTTTGATAATTAATCCCAAATGTGAACACCACACCATCTCTTCTTATGGGTCTAGGAATTGAGAATTCCTTTCTCTTCCCACTCATTGATTTCCCCAGAATTGGATCAGGCTTCTACTCAAGATCAAGGAAGACCTGGCCACATCTGAAAGCCATACAGCTTTCCAGCAATGTTTCCTTTCTACCCCAAATACCAGGTTTCTCTCTGTTAACCTGACCCTGTAGCCTGGCCCCAAGGACTCAAGTTTCCACCTTCGAGTGTCCTTTTTCTCATTCTCTTTTGAAAGCCATGTGTGTGCTGGCCACTAACCCCTGCCCTTTTGCCTTCATCACTTCCCTGGCTGCCCAGTGGTCTCCCTGTACCAAGACAGGCCACATTTCATCCATCCACATATCCATCTACCCATCCGTCTGTGCCCATGCTCCTCCCTCTGCCTTTTCTCCTGTCCAGCAAACTCCTGTTCAACCTTTGGGGTCCAGTTTAGAAGACTCTGCCTCCTGGAACCCTACCCTGATCCCACCCCAGCATGAGCCACTGCAGTATTGGCTTCCAAATATGGTCCCAGCCAGTTGGTGAGCCTCTTACAACAGACTCAGGGCGTACACTTCTCTGATCTCCACTGACCAAGCCCAGGATTGTGACACTCAGAGTAATTACTAGAGAAACGTTTCCTGATCCCTGATCCGTCCCTTCCCCTCTTCTCCAAACTTGTGTCTCCATTAGACAAAAGAATACTGGTTTGAATTATGGACCAAATGGGTAAAACTTAAACCCTCCTGAAATGGATTCTCAGATGTTTGGGGAACACACATTCCTCTGTGCCAGACGATGCTTTCAAAAACTGTAAGACAATCTATAGGAGCTTGAGTCAGAGACATATGGGGTCAAAAGTGTAAGAGAGCCTACAGGATCTGGAGTAAGAGAACCTATTAAGTTGCACCTTCAGCCCCCAGCCAGGCACTTCTGAACATATTGATTCCAAGGGGAGAAGTGGGAAGTGGAAGAACGCTGTTCTGGGGGGATGCCTGTGGCCAGCAGAGTGCTTGCACGTTCTACTTGCTTAAGGTTTACCGTTTTACATTCACCTACTAATTAGCTCCTTGCATGGAGAGCATAGTATCCGATCTTACAGATGGAATAGATGCAGGGGTGCCTGGGTGGCTCAGTCAGTTAAGTGTTTGCCTTCAGCTCAGGTTCTGATCACAGGGTCTTGGAATCCAGCCCCTCATGGAGCTCCCTGCTCAGCGGGGAGTCTGCTTCTCCCTCTGATTCTGCCCCTGCCCCCGACTCATGCTTACTCTCTCTCTCTCTCACTCTCTCAAATAAATAAAATATTTAAAAGAAAGAGGGGGAGAAAGAAAGAAAAAAAGGAAAGAAAAGAAAATAGAACCTGAGAAAGGAGTGGCTTGTGAAAGGCCTTGCTCTGGCAAGCAAGCAGTGGGATGGCACAGAGTTCATACCCAGTGTCATTCCAGAAATATCAGAAGGAGGTCAAGTAAGATAAAAGCAGAGATGAGACTCTGAGGTAAGGGGTTAGTGAAATAAGTGGTCTTCCACATTTTTGATCAAGTGTTCCTTTAAAGAATTTCCAGAAAGTATGTATATAACCTGCTCATAGTTGAAAGGTGATATATAATTCAACTTTATTTTAAGTCATATATTACAAGTAATATAATTTTTTTGAAGATCTTATTTATTTATTTGACACAGAGAGAGGGAACACAAGCAGGAGGAGAGGGAGAAGCAGGCTTCCTGCCAAGCAGGGAGCCTGATGTAGGGCTCCATCCCAGGACCCTGGGATCATGACCTGAGCCAACGCCAGATGTCCAACGACTGAGCTACCCAGGCGCCCCACAAGTAATATAATTTTTGGTGTGTTATATGGCACTTTATTTTTTAAAAGATTTTATTTATTTATTTGAGAGATAGAGAGTGAGCATGAGGTGGAGGGGGGATGTGTATTTAAATTATTTCTTCATCAAAACCTTGAGGCTGAACCTAGATTCAGCTCTATTGATCCAGAGAAAACAGCCCCCATGTTTCTAAAATGGCAAAGTCATGTCCCATCATCAACTCCCTCAATCCAAAAAGATAAGTCCACTTCTCAATGAAAGAAATTATGCTATCACGCATCCCCATGACAACCATCCCCCTGCTGGGTTCTAGTCCTAGGACAGACAAACAAGGCTTGAGACTTACCCTGAGGTTGTAGTGAGATCCTTGGATAGTTCTGAGGGGTCTCCCAGCACCCACTTTCTTGAGGAGCTCTGCTAGAGAGATTCATTTGGATGAGACATGGATTTTCTTTTTTTTTTTTTTAAGTTTTTTTTATTTATTTGTCAGAGAGAGTGAGCACAGGCAGACAGGCTGGCAGAGGCAGAGGGAGAAGCAGGCTCCCTGCTGAGCAAGGAGCCCAGTGTGGGACTCGATCCCAGGACCCTGGGATCATGACCTGAGCCGAAGGCAGCCACTTAACCAACTGAGCCACCCAGGCGTCCCCTAGGTCTCCCAGGATTCTGCCAATCCATTCAAGAGTCCCTCTTCAAACAGGGCTTCCTGGCTCTTCCCTCACCTTGAGGAACCCCTCTCCACCCCAGGTCTCTCCATCACATCTTTCTGTTGAAGTGACTTATACCAATTACCATTCCCCAAAATTATTTGTTGTTTTTTAACTACTTATTTCTCTGTTTTCTTTTTACTGAGATATAATTCACACACACCTTTTAAGTGTACAGTCCAGTGGTTTTTAATATACTTACAAAGGTATGCAACCATCACCATTATGTAATTCCAGTACATTTTCATTACTCCAAGGAGAAACTCTGTGCCCATTAGCAGTCACTCCCCTTCCCTCCCTTTTCCTAGGCATTGGCAACTGTTAATCTACTCTTGGTCTCTATGAATTTGCCTATTTTGGACATTTCATATAAATGAAATTATATAATATGTGGCCTTTTATTTACTTAAAACATTTGGGGGGGGGGCGCCTGGGTGGCTCAGTCGTTAAGCATCTGCTTTCAGCTTGGCTCAGGTCATGATCCCAGGTCCTGTGATCGAGCCCCACTTTGGGCTCCTTGCTCCACAGGAAACCTGCTTCTTCTTCTCCCACTACCCCTGCTTGTCTTCTCTGTCTCTCTCTGTCAAATAAATAAATAAAATCTTTTTTAAAAAATAAAGAAAAAAAAAACATTTTGGAGGGGCACCCGGGTGGCTCAGTGGTTAGGCGTCTGCCTTTGACTGGGGTCATGATCCAGGTGTCCTGGGATCAAACCCCTCTGGGCTCTCCCTGCTTGGTGGGAGGCCTGCTTCTCCCTCTCCCACTCCCTGTGTTTATGTTCCCTCTCTCGCTGTCTCTCTCTCTGTCAAATAAATGGATAAAATCTTTTTTAAAAAATGAATAGTGGTGCCTGGGTGGCTTAGTGGGTTAAGCCTCTGCCTTCTGCTCAGGTCATGTTCCCAGGGTCCTGGGATCGAGCCCCACATCTGGCTCTCTGCTCGGCGGGGAGCCTGCTTTCCTCCTCTCTCTGCCTGCCTCTCTGCTTGCTTGTGATCTCTGTAAAATAAATAAATAAAATCTTTTTTAAAAAATGAATAAAGTCCTTTAAAAAAACACATTTTTTATTAAGTAATCTGTGTGCCCAATGTGAGGCTTGAACTCACCACCCAGAGCTCAAGAATCACATGTTCTACTGACTAAGCCAGCCTCTTGCCCCTAAGATGTGGTCTTTTACTGAGTATAATGTTTTCCAGGTTCATTCATCTTGTAGCATGTATCAGTACTGCCCTCCTTTTTATGGGCAAATAATAGTCTACTCTATGACTAAAACACACATATTTATCAATTATGTCCATCAGTTGATGGATATTTGGCTTGCTTCCACTTTGGGATTATTATGAACAACGTTACTTTTAACATTTGTGTACAAATTCTTGGGTGGACATATGTTTTTTATTTCTCTTGCGTATATACCTAGGAGTGGAGTTGCGAGCTGGATGGTAACTCCATGTTTAACTCTGAGGAATTTTTTGAAGATGTTACCAAAATGACTGCATCATTTTACATTCCCATAGCGATGTGCAAGGCTTCCAGTTTCATCCATCTTTACCAATACTTGTTATTATCCACTTTTTAAAGTTTTTATTTTATTTTATTTTTTTGACAGAGAGAGATCACAAGTAGGCAGAGAGGCAAGCAGAGAGAGAGAGAGAGAGAGGAGGAAGCAGGCTCCCTGCCGAGCAGAGAGCCTGATGCGGGGCTCGATCCCAGGACCCTGAGATCACGACCTGAGCTGAAGGCAGAGGCTTAACCCATTGAACCACCCGGGTGCCCCAATTATCCACTTTTTTGAGTACAGCTGTTCTAGTATGTGTAAAATGGTATCTCATTGTGATTTTCATTTGCATTTCCCTCATGATGCATCTAATGACAACTGAGCACCCTTTAGTGTGTTTATCAGCCATTTGTATGTCTTTGTTTATCAGATTATTTGTGCAATTTTAAAGTTGGGTAATTTGTCTGGGATGCCTGGGTGGCTCAGCTGGTTGAGCATCTGCCTTTGATTCAGGTCATGATCCCAGGGTCCTGGGATCGAGTCCCACATCAGGATCCCAGCTCAGTGGGGAGCCTGTTTCTCCCTCTCCCTCTGCCTGCCACTCCTCTGCTTGTGCTCTCTTTCTCTCTCCCTCTGTCAAATTAATTAATTAATTAATTAATTCTTTTAAAACATTGAGTAATTTGTCTTTTTGTTGTTGTTGAGTTAAAAGAGTTCTTCACATAGTCTGGGTACAAGTCCTTTATTGGATATAAGATTTATAAGTATTTTCTCTTATTCTGTGGATTACCTTTTCTCTTTCTAGATAGTATCCTTCAAAATGCAAAAGTTTTTCATGTCTGTGCAGTCCAACTTGTCTATTTTTTATTTTGTTGCTGTGTTTTTGGTAATATCTAATAGAAACCATTTCCTGATCCCAGTTCATGAAATTTTACCCTATGTTAACTCCTAAGGGTTTTATAGTTTTAGCTCTTACATTTAAGACTTTGATCCATTTTAAATTACTTTATAGTGTGAGATAGGGATCTAACTGTATTCTTTTGCATGTGGCTATCCAGTTGTCCCAGCACAATTTGTTGAAGACTGTCTTTCCCCAATGAATGGTCTTGGCACCCTTGTTGAAAAATCAGTTGACCATAGAAGCATGGGTTTATTTTTGAATTCTCAATCTGTTTCATTGACTGATAAAGCTATCTTTATGCCGATACTACACAGTCTTCATAGCCTGATTTTTTGGGGGGGTTCCACACCCCCATCTTTCTCACTGTCTAGAATGGATGCACCAAGAGGTCAGGATGCTTTTACCACTATGTTCCCAATGCCTAGAAAAGGGCCTGATGTGGAGTAGGTACTCAGTAAATATTGTGGATTGAATAAACAAATCTTTGAGTGAGTGTAATGTTATTGGGAAGAAACCATTGAGAGGGGAAGGTTAAAAGTACAGGACTGAGAGGTCCCTCAGGTCAAGGAGGTACAGTGTGTGTGAATGGGTTGTGGGTGAAGGGATGGGCCCTGGAACAGAGGAGAAATCCCTCATTCTCTGAGAACTTGTAGGAAAAGGCAAAGTAGAGCCTCAGCTATGTTTTAGGTGGGAAGAGAAGGAAATTGAGGGAGATCCTACTGCCTCTGTTTTCTTGGAGAAGTTGGAAGTAAGAGGGAAGGGAAGGGCTATAGGCTTAAGGAAGCTAAGGACAGCTGAGTGGCCTCAGGGCCTGAGCCCAGGGTTAGGCCTAAGCAATGGGCACCCTCCACTCATGACTGGATCCCTTCAGGGTTCTGAGGGAGGATGGGTAGCAGATGAAGGGTCAAGGGTGAAGGTGAGGTTATGGCTGTGATACCCAGTCTTGCAGAAATAGGAGAGGAGCTATACCACTTAGGTTCTTATAGGCAACATTTCCTGAATCCTAAGTGCCAGGCCCCCCTAGACACACACAGGATAGCATGAAGTGCTAAGGAGGATTTAGACAGGACTACCTTCTGTGAGTGACTTCTCAAGGCTGGAATGATTTGTGGCAGTTCACCTGGCCAACATGTTTGGGGTGAGGGCAAAGGTAAGCCATGGGGGCCAGCTTGGGGGCAGAAATGAGGCCCAGCTAAATGAACCAACATGTCTGTGTCCCCTCACTTTTAAAAAAGATTGGTTGATTGATCGATTGATTGATTTGAGAGAGAGAGGCGGGGGGGTGGGGTGAGTGTGGGGGGGAGGGGCAGAGGGAGAGAAGCTGACTCTCCACCTAGCCCAGAGCCCAGCCCAGAGTTGGGGGGTGGGGGTGTGTGGCTTGATCTCATGACCCTGATATCATGATCTGAGTCAAAACCAGAAGGTGGGCGCTTAACCAACTGAGACACCCAGGCATCCCTTTACGAACCATTTCAAAGTGAATTAAAGACATTCTGAGATTTCTTACCTGAGCACTTAGCAAACCTCTCCCAAACATGAGGGTGTTGTCTTACATAACCACAATGCCATCTAACAATGATTTCCCAATATCAAATACTCTTTCCCTATTAAAATTTTCCCTCATATCTTTGGTAGATGTTTTTTCTGACTTAAAAATGAATCAAAGATCATATATTGGTCCCTATATTTCTTATGTCTCTTTTAACCTGAAATGCCCCCATGTCATGTTTTCCATGACATTTGGCTTTTGAAGTGACCAGGCCAGTTAACTTGAGAATGCCCCTTGTTCGCAGTTGGTTGATGCTTCTCCTTGGTATCATTTAACCTGTTCCTTTGCCCCTACCTTTCCCTTAAAGTGGACATTAGGTCAGGGGCTTGATTAGATTTAGGTTAAAGTTTTTAGCAAGAATAATTTTAAGTAAGGCAGCTACTGGTAGTTTGACATGTTAGGTTTGGGGAGTCCAAGGGACATCAGGGATAGCCACCTCACCCTGTCTGCAGCTGGACATACATGTGTATACATACATATACTACAAGGATCATCACAGAGAAGACAGGACTTGAAGCCTTGGTGGGAATGGGAGAGGAAGTGGGAAAACACAGGAAATCTGAGGAGAATCCCAGGGAGTTTCCAGAGGAGTCAGTGGTAAGACAGGATAATGAGATGACCACCTGAGACCTGACAATCAAAAAGGCCCCCCACCTCCCCCAAAATCTTGGGCTGCCAATGCGGAAAGTCAATTTATGGATCTAGAGTTGGTAAGAAGCACCTTGTGGAGAATTTCAGAGGCCTTAAATGATAGGGCATCTCCAAAATCAAAACTGGAAGCATAGGCTTGGATAGTCAATGGGAAGGTGCTGTTGGTTTCAGGAGGTCTAATTTGTTGTATTAATGAGCATAAAGCAAAAAAATAAGTTCAGAAAGGAGGACCTGGGGGGCTTCAAGTTGGTGGCATCTCCAGGCCTGCCCACAGAAGGAGCCCAGCGGGCTGCCAGGGCATATAGGGCCATGATGAGCCTGGGTCTCCAGGCCCGGCAGGAACTGAAGCTAAACCATAGTGACAGAGGCCCCTGCTGCCTTCTACATCCCAGGCCTGTGACAATGAGGGGTCAGAAACACACTTAACACACCCTGTTACATAATTCCTACTTTCTGACACCAGCTCCCAGGCCCAGGACTCCTTCCAAGATGTGATCCTGCCTGCAAATCCAGGCTCATCGCCTACCTTATTCCCCTCATCCTCCATCCTTCAACCACACTGACCTCCTTTAGTTCCTGGATGCAGAAGGCCTTGCCCTGTTAGTCCTAGCCTTCTCCATAGTTCTGTGTGGTGGGTCGCTAGTGTGCCAGCTGCCTGTGCTGTTGTCTGAGAGACATCATGCTCTGAAGTTATGAACACAGGTTATGACCCAGAAGGCCTGGTTTGAACCCCCAGCTCTGCCACTTAATAGCTATGAATCTCTCTGTGCCTGTGTTAACTCTCTGTAAAGTGGGATTGTGAGAGTTTTAAATAAGAGCTTTAAATAGTGTCTGGCACCTGGAGAGTTCTGCAATGGTTATAGTCGTGATTATCATACTGTTCTAATGAGGCTCAAAGAGATCAAGGTCTGCCTAGGCTCTCAGAGCTGGCCTTCAAAGATGTTCTTCCAGTACACCCTGTTGTGTTATAAATATCCCCATCTAACCGCTGAAGTTTTCTGTGTTATAAATCCCATGATTTTGTGTACTCTGTTCTACCACTATTGCTTCTGTAGGTTAAATTTACACTTGTGAGAGCAAATGAAGGGATTTGTGGGTTAGCAGACTGAAAAGGCATATTGGCACATCCTTGTTGACAAGCAGTTTACATTCTACTGATGTAATAGGAATGAAAAATAGCCTTAACACAAGGCTGCATGGGACAAGGATAGTGAGTTCTTTGAGAACAATATCAACAATCATAAAAAATATAACCGGGATGCCTGGGTGGCTCAGTCATTTAAGCATCTGACTTCAGCCTAGGTCATGATCTCAGGGTCCTGGATCAAGAACCCCTCTTTTGCCTCTGCCCCCCAACCCCTCCCCCCAAGGCCCCACACTCAGCAGGGAGTCTGCTTCTCCCTTTCCTTTTGCCTCTCCCCTCGCTCCTGCTCTCTCTCAAACAAATAAATAAAATTAAAGCCATCTATCTATCTATCATCTATCTATCACCTCCAATATTTTTTGGGAACTCACCACACACCAGGCACTGCACTTAACAGTCCTCACCAAAATACCTAGGTGAGTATTAGTAGCCCCATTTTATAGATGAGGAACCTAAGGCTCAACAATATTAAACACCTGGCCTAGGTCACATGGTAAGTGAATGACTTGAATTTGGTTCTGTCTTCCTCGAAATCACCACTTTGGGGGCACCGGGGTGGCTCGGTGGGTTAGGCGCCTGTGACTCTTGATTTCCACTCAGGTCATGGTCTCCAGTGGTGACAGAGAGCCTTGCAGAGGGTTCAGGGCTGGCAAAGTTGGCTTGGGATTCTCCCTCTCCCTCTGACCCTCTCTCCATTTAATAAATAAAATCTTTAAAAATAACAAATCACCGCTTTGGACCGGAGGGCCAAGCATTAGAACCTGGCAGAGAGTAGAAGAAGATTTAGCAAAGAGGGCTTGGGTTCTTGGCTTCTGGGCGGGTGGAAACGGGGCCTGCTGGGGGAAGGAGGGACACAGCCTCACGGTTCCCCTCGGCCCGAGGGTATACTTGCACGTGGCCTTCTGCGCCCCGGGCGGCGCCACTGCAGTTTCGGACTCAGCTCCGGGAGCCACATAGGGAGCCGTATTCCTAGGAGGGCGCCTCTGATTGGCCGGCTCCGTCAGGTGGGTCCCGCGGACCAATCAGCAGCGGCCAGGCCGGGGGCCATAAGATCCGCGGCTGCTCGTGAGGAGTGTAGGGGAAGGTGGTCTTTGTTGGGATGTACCCGGAAAAGGCGGCCGACACCGGTGATGCCCGGCGTGCCCCACATCCAGCCGGGTACTCCGCTGGCCCTGCCCAGTCACCAGCCTTTCCCCAGTCCTCCCAGAAGGAGATCGGAAGTCCACTGTGCCAGCGTCCTCTTGCTCCCCTGGAGCTCCAACATTCCCGTCTTCTTGCTCCTTCCTGGCGGCCCACGAACAGTGTAGTCTCTCTCTTGGGAGAAAAACCCAGTGCTCCTCTACCCAGACTCTGCCTTTTCTCCCCACCACTGCTTCTGGCCTCCCTTCCTCATCTCCCTCATCTTACTGCAGTCTGTCTGCCTATCACCAACAGCCCCACTTTGACCAAATCTGGTGGCGTTTCATACCCTTTGCTGGTGCACTTCTGGGAGCACTGGACTCTGTTGACGTTTGAACCAACGAGGTTTCCAGGGACTCCCACTCTTGTCTGTTACCCCTCCTATCAAGCCTTTCTCTATGCATTCACAGCACCGGGATGCCTCCCAATTTCCCTGCCCCGCAAACAGGCCCACTTTGCTGATCATTTACCCAGTCTCCCTGAGGGATGTCACCTACTCATCACTGGCATTCATTAAATGCTAGCAGTGCCTGAGTCTCAATTTCAAGTCTAGATTTGTCTCAGAGCTCCAAACTCATTACCTGCATGTCTTGGGTACCTCAGCTCAAGGTAGGTCATTCACTCAATATTATTAAGTGACGTGCTCATTTATAATGTAAGTATATAAATATTTATTTGTTGTTGTGTGCCAAAAATTGTCTCCTGTGACCACACAGTAGATGTCTCATTACTGTGTGGTGATTTCATGTAGGAATGAATGTCTGGCAAAGTGCCTGGCACAGAGGAGGTGCTCAAAGTTGCCTCATCCCTCATCCTGGTTCTTCTCTATCGCAGGGATGGAAACAGGCCCATCACCTCCCCCCACCCAGAGCAAAAGCCACATAATCGAGCTGCACTCTAGAGAGAGAAAACCAAAGTGAAAGTCCTCCTCATCCTCTACTATTTCACTCCCAGAGTAGTCTAATCTGTAGACTCAGCAAAGGCAGCACTGCCCTAGGGATGGGAGCAGGAGCTCTTAGAGGAACCTAGAAGACTGGTACTTGGCTCTGGTTTTGACTGAAAGGGAGGGTAAAGAGGACTTTCATGTTACACTATTGCCACCGTGTGACCAGCTGGGGAATTACATATGTAGGGGAATTACATATGGTAGGGGAGGTTCTCCAGCCTGGGAAGGGCTACCTGAATTCAGGTTCTCTGAGGACTGAGGAATGTGTCCCCTGCTGCCCGTGGCTTCCTCTACTGTCCTGGCTCCTTTGGGCATCCAAAGCCAGTGCTGTCACCTGTGGAGGAGGAAGCATCTCACCCCTGGGTTTAGGAACAATCCGTGCTTTTCTGTCTCCGAAACTTTTGGGGGCTTCTCAGTGTGGCATTCAAGGCTCTACTGAGCTGGTGCCCTTGACATCTGCTCTGTGCTTTGAACTCAGGATGACCTAGCTCAGGACCCACCCTGAGATGCTTTCTTTCTCTGCTTTCTTCTCCCTTCCTAGCCACCCCCTCTTTCACCCCCCTCCCCCCACCCTCCACAGTCTTTTTTTGTCCTTCCCCTGATTCAGGAGCCTGAATACACCTCCCCAATGAGCATGTAAAGTTCCTGGGACAGTATTAATGTGAACAACAGTTTTTACTGAGCACTACTGTGTGCCTGGTGCTGTGCTGGGCCCCTTATGAGCATTTATTCCGTATATTCCCCATAGAGCAGTTTGCTATGATTATTCCAGTTTTGTAGAAGAAGATGCTGAGGCAGAGAATGGTAAAGGTAAAGCCAGTTATCAGATGACAGAGCCCTGCTGTAACTGCTAGGCCATGTAGTGTGGTGGAAGAAGCAGACTCTCGTTCAAATCCCATCTCTGCCACTCACTACTGACTTCCCGACATTGAGACCACTGTCCTGTCCTGCTCTAAAATGGGATGGCAGGGGTGCCTGGGTGGCTCTGTCAGTTAAGTGTCTGACCTTGAATTTCAGCTCAGGTCGTGATCTCAGGGTCTTGAGATCAAGCCCCCAGTCATGCTCCTTGCTGGCTCCTCCCTCTACCTCTGCCCCTATACCCCCCACCCCCCAAATAATAAAATAAAATGGATGGTATATCCCATAATACACAGTTTCTGGCTCTGAGGGGCAGGCAGCATTGGAAACCTTAACACCAGGAGATGAGAAGTTGGGGGGAGGGTTGCATCAGGCAGCCCGAGCTGGTGTGGAACACACTGGGGTAAGTAGGGGTCCTGTCTGGGAGCCTACAGTCAATGACAGGGAGCCCCAGTTCAAAATCCAGACAGTGAGAAGTAGGGGCTCAAGGGCCCAAGTCCCCATAATTTCCCATGTATGCAACCCCTACCTATCCTCCCACACCCACTTTAGCCTCTTCCGTGCCTTACTCTCTTGGCAACCTCATGTGGGTCTTTCCATACACACATCTGATCATGTCCTTTGCCTCAGAAAATTATGTCATTCACCAGGAACTCAATCCTTTACCCCAGCCTGTGAGCCATGTGGGGGTCTGTGGCTGCAGCCCTGCCAGCTCTGTCAGTCTCTCTGGTCTCTAGCCCCCTGCCATTTCCTTAAAAGCATTGTAGGCCTTGGGGGACCTGGGTGGCTCAGTGGATTAAAGCCTCTGCCTTCGGCTCAGGTCATGATCCCAGGGTCCTGGGATCGAGCCCCGCATCAGGCTCTCTGCTCAGTGGGGAGCCTGCTTTCCCCTCTCTCTCTCTGCCTCCCTCCCCACCTACTTGTGATCTCTGTCTGTCAAATAAATAAATTTTTTAAAAAATCTTAAAAAAAAAAAAAAGCATTGTAGGCCTTTGCACATGCTGTTTCCACTGCCTGTTCCCTCTCCTCTTTGCCTAGTTCATCTCAGGGTGCTAGAAGATCTCCTCCTGGAGGAAGGGGGATTTGAGACCTGAAAGAGGACTAGGAATTTAGAAAACCAGTAGGGAGCAGGAGAGTGTTCTAGGAAGAGAGAACAACCTGCGAAAAGGGATGGAGATGTAGGGATGCAGGGTCGGGAAGGAGGGAGGACAGAGGGAGGAAGCTGGGATTGAAACTAAAAGAAATGAAGGCCAGGGCCAAATCCTCAAATGCTTTGTTAAAGAGCCTGGACTCAGGGGCCCCTGGCTGGTTCTGTAGGAAGAGTATGAAACCCTTGGTCTCAAGGTTGTGAGTTTGAGCCCCCACGTTGGATATACCACATTGGGTAAAAAATAAATAAACTTTTAAAAACGGGGCACCTGGGTGTCTCGGTTAAGCATCTGCCTTCAGCTCAGGACATGTTCTCAGGGTCTTGGGATCGAGCCCTGTGTTGGACTCAGCAGGAGTCGGCTTCTCCCTCTCCCTCTGCCCACCCCACTCGTGCTCTCTCTAGCTCTCGCGCTCTCTTTTCTCAAATAAACAAATAAAATCTTAAAAAAAAAAAAAAAAGGCTTGGACCTGATCCTGAGAGCAGTGGAAGGTTTTTGAGCAGGGATAATTATAGCAGTTTTATCCACCTGGGTATGGTGGAGAGGGTCTCGTCAGCACTATTCTGAAAAATATAGCACCCAGAACTCAATGGGTGCTCCAGGAATGACCTGATCACCACCAGCAGGGGAAGACACCTCTTCACAGGATCCCTAAATGAAATGTCTATAGGGATAGCCCAAGGTCCCCGACCCCTACTCTGCAGGAGGATGAAGCGGGATGCTGCACTTGTGGCTTCCAGCAGGTGGCACCATCACCCAGTATGACCCCCTGTTCTACTCCCTGTGCTGGAGACCCCTCCCTGGGCACAATTGTAAGGTAGAGACCACAGACGAAGAGGTGGATGAGGAAAGGAAAGCCAAGGGATGAGGCTGGGGTGGTTGGGATGCAAGCCATAAGGATGGGGAAGTTAGGGTGGTATTGGTACTCAGTTGCTTTTTTTCAGAGTCAAGAGTAGCACATTGGTCTGACAGATTTTTCACCATTATCTCCCCTGCCTGCCTCCTTGCCACCCTTCTTCAGGCCCCTGAAACACTCACATGGACTCTACCTTGTCACCCGGTTCTTGGCCCTTTTCCATCTGCAAGTTTTTGGCCACCTTCCTCTCCTTTCTGCCCCCAATAACAAATCCTCTTAGTCGACGTCTTAGATCAATTTCCACTTCTCTCTGTCCCCTGGCCACCTTCTAGACCAAGCTTGGGGAATGGCAATGCAGTTGTGGAGGATAATACTGGTCCCAGGTCAGAGAATAAGAGGAGAAGTGGACAGTCCCTCTACAGCCTCATTATTTCTGTCCCCTTGGGAGACCAGGTGTGTATTTTGGAAGTGCTGTCCCAGTTTCCAGCTCTGTCTCTAGTCTCTGCAACAGTCCCCTCACCTGTCTCCCCACATCTGCCTCAGCAGCCCCTTGCTTCCTGGTCTCTTCACTCCCCTAGGGATGAAATCCACAACCTGCAAGGTTCTTATAGCGTGGCCTCATCTGGTACCGTGTTCTCCTTTACTCTGTGTATGTTCTGCCCAAGTGGCCAGATTAGAACACCTCAAATTCTCCCCATTCCTGCCTGCTTTCAAGACCTTTGCAGAGACTGTTTCCTCTGCCTGGGATGCTTTCCTTCCTGCTGATCACAAGGTCAAATGCTCCCCTCCTTCACCACAAATATCACTTCCTCAGGGAGCCCTTCTCTGAGCTGAGTCAGGATCAGTTACCACTGTAGATTCTCAGAGCTGTAGACAATTGGCCTTGAGACTCTGTGTTTAGTCAGCTTTTTCCTGGGAGTTGGTTTAATGTCCCTCAACACCTCTAGATTTTACTTCAGGACAGAAACCTTTCTTCATCACAGGGTGTATACCCAGTGAGTAGAATGGCACCTGGCCTGAGTAGGAGCTCAGTAAACGTTAGTTGATTTACTGGGCCTTCTGGCCCCCAGTGCACATGCATGCACACACACACACACACACACACACACACACACACACTCTCAGACTTCTTCTGTCTGGTTAGCTCTTCATTCTTCTCAACCTGAGCACCCAGGTCACCTCCTCTGGAAGTATCCCTGACCCCTCACTGGGGCACCTCTTGCTCATCTGCTTCATTTCTTTCTTTCTTTCTTTTTTTTTTTTTTAAGATTTTATGTATTTATTTGAGAGAGAGAGAGAGAGAGCATGAGAGGTGAGAAGGTCAGAGGGAGAAGCAGACTCCCCATGGACCTGGGACCCTGATGCAGGACTGGATCCCAGGACTCCAGGATCACGACCCAAGCCAAAGGCAGTCGCCCAACCAACTGAGCTACCCAGGCGCCCCCATTCCTTTTTTTTTTTTTAATTCCTCCAATCCTCATCCCCCATTCTTATCACCCTGCCGCTTAGTCAGTTGTGCTAATGATTTTGTGTGTGTTTTCATAATGTGTGTTTTTTTGTCATTTCTTTCATGGGATGGACCTGGGATGGTCTACAACCCGCGCCCAGCCTTCCTATGTAGTCATTTTTGAAGATTGAGAGTGTGGGGGGGTGGGTGTACAATCAGGGCAAAATGGCTAGATCATAGGGTATGTTTGTATATAATTAGCTGAAAGCTCCCAGACAGCTCTGGGATGGTTACACCTCCAGTCCCGAAGGGGCCCCTCTATTCCTGCCAACACCTGGCATTCTCCAGCTTCCTAACTTGCATCAGTCTGATAGGTGCAAAATGAGAGCATCTCTTGAACTGACTCTTCTTGAGGGTTAGGATCTTCTCACATGCTTGTTAACCTCTGTGTAACCTTGTCAGTCAATTACTTTGTCATACGCTCTTTGTATTTGTATTTTGAGGTGTGTCTTTTTCTTGTAGATGTATAGTCCTTTCTTCGTTATTGGTCCCTTGTCTCCCATGCTATCCTCAACCCAGTGTGCGGGAATGCTGCTTATGAGCGGATACCCTGAGCTTGTCCTTTTTTTGAGAGAGAGAGAGAGAGTATGTGAGAGCAAGCAAGTGGGGCGGGGCAGAGAGAGAGGGAGAATCTTTATTTTATTTTATTTATTTATTTGACACAGAGAGAGAGAGAGAGAAAGAGAGAAAGAGAACGAGTGAGCGCATGAGTGGGGTGAGGGGCAGAGGGGAAGCAGTCTCTCAGCTGAGCAGGGAGCCCCATGTGGGGGTTGATCCTGGGACTCAGGGATCATGACCCGAGCCAAAGGCAGATGTTCAACTGACTGAGCCACCCAGGCGCCCCCACCTCTTTTTAAGATTTTATTTATTTATTTTAGAGAGAAAGTGAGAGAGTACAAGCAGAGGGGAGAGACAGAGGGAGCGGGAGAAGCAGGCTTCCCGCTGAGCAGGGAGCCTGATCCCGGGGCTCTCTCCCAGGACCCTGAGACCATGACCTGAGCTGAAGGCAGACACTTAACCAACTGAGCCACCCAGGCACCCCAGCGGAGAGTGAATCTTAAGCAGGCTCCATGCCCAGTGAGGAACCAGATGGGCTTGATCTCATGACCATGAGATCATGACCTGAGCCGAAGTCAGAGTGGGATACTCAACCAACTGCGCCCCTTAGGAATTCCCCCACCCCCTTCCCCGGAGACTGTTCTTTAAGGGTAGTGACAGTCCCGAGGCCTTCCTGAGTTTCCACCTCCACATCAGGAATGGGCCTCAGGTCAGAGGATGGGTTGAGCATTCCTCTGTGGATACTGTGGGGCTCATTACTGTGGTCCCCTCAGGAGGCTATGTATACGTAGCAGGGGCTTTGTCTCAGCTCCCAAAAGACTTGGGAGGACTCTGAAATCAGCTTGCCAGTCTGGGATTTGAATTTTGAGTTTGGGAAATTCATTTAACATGTCCTCACTGAACTCCATGAACATCTATGGAGTACTTCCTTGTAGACATTTGAGGCATGGCTGTGGACAGAACAGCCTCCTAGCTTTTCAGAGCTCACCTTCTAATGAGGTAGCAGCTACTAAAGAATGAACAAATAAGATAATTATAGAAGAAAACAAACAAAGGGCTAAAATATGGAATAACAGAGGGAGGACTTTAGCCAGAGTGGTCAGGAGAGGCCACTCTTAAGAGGTGACCTTTGTTCTGAGAGCCAGCCAGAAGAACCAGGGGACTAGCATTCCAGGCACGGAACTACAAGTGCAAAGGCCCTGAGGTTTGTGTGAACTTGGGGTGATGCACAAAGAGAAAGAGGGTCACTGGGTCTGGAGACTAGATGGAGGATGGGTAAGTGAGGGGCTTGGGGACTGGGGGCAGCAGTCCATTCAGGTTGTGTCTAGTGGGCCTTGATTCCAGCCTGGGCTGCTGTGCAAAGCAGGGAGGAGGACAGTGTAGCTGTGTAGCTGGGCCCTAGAGGCTCTCAAACTGGCTCTGGGGCAACCTGAGATTTGGGCCAGGCAGCCTTGGAAGCTGGTGTGTATGCAGAGGGGATACTTTTCTTCTCTGGTATTTTTTCTTTATAAGAAAGAATTTCTGGGGCACCTGGGTGACTCAGAGGGTTGAGCCTTTGCCTTCAGCTCAGGCCATAATCCCGGGGTCCTGGGATGGATCAAGCCCTGCATCGGGCTCTCTGCTCAGCAGGGAGCCTGCTTCCCCCGCCCCCCCTGCCTGCCTCTTTGCCTACTTGTGATCTCTTTGTCAAATAAATAAATAAAATCTTTTGAAGAAAAAGGAAAGAAAGAATTTCTAGGGGCACCTGGGTAGCTCAGTGGGTTAAAACCTCTGCCTTCGGCTCAGGTCATGATTCTGGGGTCCTGGGATGGATCAAGCCCCGCATCGGGCTCTCTGCTCAGCAGGGAGCCTGCTCCCCCCCCTCCCCACTCTCTGCCTGCCTCTCTGCCTACTTGTGATCTCTGTCAAATAAATAAATAAAGTCTTTAAAAAAATAATTTCTATTTTTAATTTTTGTGAACAAGTAATGCAGGTACAAAAAATAAAAAGAAACAAAGGTCCCTCCCTGCCCCCACCCCAGCCACCTAGTTCCCTCCCCAGAAGCTGCCATCATGACCACTTGCCCAGCGTTCCTGAGGAAATGCATCCCCACAACCTTGGGCACATATTTCATATGGATGCGAATGCACTATACACACTGCTTGTACCTCAGATTTTCCTCTCAGCAGTGTGACTTGGGGCAGAATTCCCCACCCAGCCTCAGAGCAGCCCCTTTGTGAAGGCCGGAGAGCTGTGCTGTCAATACACAGCTCTTTAAGTTAACTAAAATAGGGGTGCCCCGGTGGCTCAGTTGGTTGAGCGTCCAACTCTTGGTTTCCGCCTGGGTTGTGGCATGGGGCCCCCATCAGGCTCTGCGCTCTATGCACCTGGGGGCTGCTGGCAATGCTCCTGCCCCTGCCCCTGCTTATGTGCACATTCTGTCTCTCTCTCAACATGGTTAGATCTTTTTTTTTTTTTTAAGATTTTATTTTTATTTATTTGACAGAGATCACAAGTAGGCAGAGGCAGGCAGAGAGAGAGAGGAAGGGAAGCAGGCTCCCTGCTGCGCAGAGAGCCCGATGCGGGGCTCGATCCCAGGACCCTGAGATCATGACCTGAGCCGAAGGCAGAGGCTTTAACCCACTGAGCCACCCAGGCGCCCCTCAACATGGTTAGATCTTAAAAAAGTAATAGTAAATGAACTAAAATTAAATAATCAGCTCCTCAGTCACCGGAGCCACATTTGGCTAGTGGCTATTGTCTTGGACAGTGCAGATCTAGAACATTTCCATCGTTGCAGAAAGTTCTGTTGCTGGGAAGGGACCCACACCCACAGGGGTAGAAACTCAGTTGTGCTGGTGACGCTGTCCTCAGCATATGCAGTAGGTCCCCCAGCAATAATCATAAAAATCTTGGTCCTCCAGGAGCCAAGAGCCATTTCATTTTAAAGATTTTAGAGCTGTGCTCCTGAAATGGGTCACACTGTCTCAGCCCTGCCAGCCAACCCCCTCTTCTGGGCTTCTGTTGTTGAAGGAAAGGGCCTGTGTGGTTGGGAACCACAGTGTCACCCTTATCAAGTCATTTAGTTATTTGACAAGCCTTAGGGTGGCCTGCTCTGCACTGGGCCTGAGTTCCCAGGGAGTGGGGGGAGCCAGAGAGGCCCCTGCCCTGAGTGGGACAGAAAGGGACATAAATGGGTCATACTAGTCGTACATAGAGGCAGAATGTCTCGGCTGCACTGTGAGGTCAGCGTGGGCTTTCTGGAGGAGGGGATAAGTGAGCTGAGTCCTGAAGGGCACAGGGGTGACCTGCGGTTCAAGAGCTGCGCGGGACCCTCAGCCATACTAGGTAGGGAAGTTGGTGAGATCAGTAGGGCCCTGTCAGGCTGGGCCCACGCACCCACACAAGAACATGAGACTGGCACTGGGGGGCCCGGAAGGAGCTTGTGCTAAGGAATGTGAGCAGCCACCGGTTTGGGGAGGATGTGGGAAAAGCCTGGGTGTGTTCAGCTGTTGGCAATTTCACGCCCCCTCCTCAGCCTCTTCTTGGGGACAGGCCCCAGCCATGGGGCCCAGGTGCCGACAAAGGTCAGATTTCCACAGCAAGAAAATACAAGGAGATTTCCTCCAGAGGGGAGCCCTCTACCCTCAGAGAGCTGCAGCTGCCTCAAACACATACTCTGGGATTAGGTTAAATCCTATAGCAGGTGGAAGAGTGGGAGGAGAGACCCCCAGTCAGAGAGCTGGAGTGTGGGAAGGGGTGGGTAGTAGCCGGCCTAGGGTGCTCACCTGAGTGTGTCTGTACTGGGGAATGGGTGTCTTTATTTTCCTTCGGCACTATACTGTGCCTCAGTTCTGCCAGGTGAGGCCCTGGGTTTCAGGGGGCAGGAACAGTATCTATAAATGAGATCAAGGGCTATATAAGCAGGAAGGAGAGGGGAGTGTGCAAGAAGACTCAGAAAAACGGGGCCGTTTCAAACCCTGGGGTCCAGAGACAGTGGGTACAAGGGGTTGTTTTTTATTGAAAATCTTTGGAGCCATTGGAATTTTGGTTTCAATTGTTTAAACTGTGAATGCCTCTTTAAAACTGTGGTGTCCAGGGGCATCTGGCTGGCTTAGTTGGTAGAACATGTGACTCTGATCTCGGGGTTGTGAATTCGAGCCCATGTTGGGTGTGGAGATTACTTAAAAAAATAAAAATCTTAAAAAAAAAATAAATAGGGGTGCCTGGGTGGCTCACCCAATGAAGCATCCAACTCTTGATCTCAGCTCAGATCTTTTCTTTTTTTTAAAGATTTTATTTATTTGTTTATCAGGGAGAGACACAGCGAGAGAGGGAACACAAGCAGGGGGATCAGGAGAGGGATAGCAGGCTCCCGCTGAGCAGGGAGCCTGATGTGGGGCTGGATCCCAGGACCCTGGGACCATGACCTGAGCTGAAGGCAGATGCTTAATGACTGAGTCACTCAGGCGCCCCTCAGCTCAGATCTTGATCCAGGATTGTGAGTTCAAGCCCTGCGTTGGGCTCCACATTGGGTGTGGAGGCTACTTAAAAAAATAAATAAGTAAAACAGGGGCTCCTGCGTGGCTCAGTCAGCTGACCGTCCAACTCTTGGTTTCGGCTCAGTCTGTGACCTCTGGGTCATGGGGCTCACGCTGAAGGTGGAGGCCACTTGAGATTCTCTCTCTCTCCTTGCCCCTGATTAACAACTATGAAAGCAGTGCTTCCTTTCTGCTGTTCAGTTTTGGGGAAGGAGACTATAGAGAGCATCTCCTCTTTAGCCTCTGAAGAGGGGGGCTCAGCAGGAAGAGGAGGCCTCTTGAAGAAATGAGGTTTGAGTGAGAACTGCAGGGTGAACAGGGTTTGGCCAGGGGACAGTGGGGAAGTGTGTGCCCCAAGAAGTGTGTTCCCCTGGGGGAGCAGCCCATGTGAGGTAGCAGGGGTGAAGGCCATAGGGCTGGAGTTCTGTGCTGGGGTGTTGTAAGTGTCATCCACCCAGGTACATGGACATTCTAGTAGCCGATGTCTCCTGCTTCACGCAAACCCAGAGGCTTTCCTGGTTCTTCGAACACCAGGCATTCAGGGCTGTGGGAATGAGCTCTGCACCAGGACTGAGGACCTGGTGCAGAGCACCCACTCTCCCATTTGCCCCCAGGTAACCTCGGGCCACTCACTTCTTTCTTCTGAGCCTCGGTGTCCTCATCTGGGCAACAGGAACAAAAATGCTTTCCAGGAAGGGCTGCCATGAGGAGGGAATGAGATCATGGCAACCGGGCCCTGGGGGCCATTCCCTCCTAATCCCTGAGCAACAACAACCATTGTTGACTGAACACTTCCAACCATTCTCAGACATGTCATCATTCCTGTGTTTCAGGCTCCGAGAGGGTAGCTGTGGTCATAGTACCTCCCCCACTCCCCCGCCCCACCACTCATACTGTGGACAACCTGACCTTCCCTCCCAGCACCTCCTGTTCCCTGGCTTGGACTTTTGAGATCAGGGCCGCTATCTATCTGCTGCTCCCACCAGAGCCCTGACTAATAAACACACAGCTAGCAAGTAGCCAAGTCCAGAGGTGACCCAGTGCTTTTTCTGCAAGCTCCCAAGGCCAGTATCACTGGCTAGGAGGCCGCTCAGAACTCTGGCAGACTGAGGGGACCAGGCTCCAGATGCTGCCATGCCATCTGAGAGGCCTAGGGGAGGGGAGATGGAGCAGGAAAGCTCGCAAGGGGGAATTAGCAGCATCTGTCTCATTCTGACTTGGGACATCAGGAATGTGGCAAGTGTGTGCCTGCCAGGGATGCTGGCTGGGAGGGGGCACAGGATGGGTAGCTGAGCTCCGCCTGGCCCCCGAGACCTACCAGGCACCATCTGCCCCTGTCACTCTGAGTGACCTGACTCTGGTCTCCCATGTGCATGGGACCTGCCGGGAACCTGGACTTGGGGGAATGGAGGGGTCCATTTAGCCCCTTCCTCAGTTCCCCATCCTTGTGACCTTGGGCCTGTCTCATTCCATTTCTCCATCCTTAAACTGGGAAGATCGTTGTCTGGTGAGGCTGTGGTGAGGGGCAGTGGTGGGTGGCTGAGGCTAGCTCAGCAGTGGCTTCACAGTGGGGAAGTGGAAAAATGAGAGTTCTCATTTGTCATCCCCTGTCTTTATCCACTGCTCTAGTCTCCCAACCCTTTCTTCCCCAGGTGGATTCCTAGGTACCTGCCTGTCCTGTGATTGACTGGGCTGGGCACAGTGACTTCCAGTGGGAGAGTAGGTTTGGTGGGGGGGCTCAGTCAGGAGAGTGCACAGGTGGAGGTGCGAAGAAAGCCACCCAGAGCAAGAAGAGAAGCACGGCCATGAGTTGCTGCTCAGTCTGCCAGGACAGCCCGGCCTCAGATTCTTAGATCCAGGCCCTTCTGACCCTATCTATATTTTCAGCTGCCACCCCCTGGAAGGCTATGGGGTAATCCAGGTGGCCCTCACAATGGGTCTGTCCTGTTCCAGGGGAGGACAGGGCAGGAGGGACCCCCAGGCACTGGGTCAGGTACCCCCACCCTATGGTTCAGGGACTGGAGAGTAGCAGTAACTGCCTGGATGGCCCCAGCGAAGGTTCCAGGCTCAGAGCCCTGGGAAGCTGATCTCCCTTCTCCCCCCAGAGGGTGTTTGAGAACAGGGCCATGACGGCCTCTCCAGGGGAGGACCAGGCAGGCAGGGACAGCTGCAGCCTAGCCGGGCGGCAACCAGCTGCTGCCTGGGAGACTGGCCAGGGTGGGGTGGGGTGGGGCGGGCACAGCCCCCACTAGCCCCCAGTCTGAGCAGCAGAGCGTGGGAGCGGGCAGCAGCCTCGAAGCTATGTTTCAGGCTTTCACGCTGTGTTAACGGTCAGCTTGCTTAATGCTGAGCAGATGGGGGAGGGGTGCTGCCAGCTCCCTTGGGGACAGTCCCAGGGCAGGCACATGCACACGCATGTGCAGAGGGTACAAGAGTTTCACCCGGTGGAGAGTGCCGTGTGGACTCCTCCACCATCAGCGCTCATTCAGACCATCGCATACATGAGATGGTGCGGGTAAAACAGACCAACACAGAGGCGCACACAGGTTCCTGGGGGCGCGCTAACATAGCTGTAGGAGGATGTGAACCCAAGGCCTGGCACAGAGCCCTCCATTTGTATCAGGCAAAACTCCCAGCTTGGGGATCCCTCCACCCTGTTTCCCCTCCATCCGCTGCAGGGAAGACACCAGGAACACAGAGGTTTATTTCAAAAATAATTTATAAAAGGCCATTTGCTTCTGTGTTTTTGGCAGGCTTCCAGCTGCTCAGCGAGGAGCACAGGGACCAGCGCTTTCCACCAAGATGCTGGGACAAGCAGCAAAGGGGAGGCAGGGGAGACCGGGGGAAATGGGGTTCAGAGGCCCAAGACCTCTCTTGGTGCAAGGAAGCAAGGAGGTTTAGGACAGCTCTACAGCTAGGTCCAGCCAAACCCCTGGATCAAGGACTGAGTGCTAAGGCCCAGGAAGCCGGCAGAACCCCAACACTCAGGCCATTAGAACACAGGGGCCATAAGGCAAGGGCAGGGCCTTAAGACTGGGGTTGAAGTCTGGTATGGGAATCTGAGGCCGGAGCAGGAAGCCTCAACTAGGAACCCCAGGAATAAGAACGGACCTCCCCAAAGTAGAACTAGAGATCTGGGACAGTAGCCTGCAGTTGGGGCCTGGGGCCAAGGTCAAGCACTGGCAGGCTGCAGCTAAGCCAGGACTGGAGACTGCCAGCCTGCCTGACTACACAGCGTTGGGGCCCACTCATGTCTGCCCCCCTGGGAAGGAGAAGGCACTGGGCCCCAGGGGTAGGGAATCGTGGCAGAAGACAGAGTCGCTGGAGGAGCAGGTGCTGCTGGTATCCCCACCGGCGGGGGAGTAGGGTCCAAAGGTCAGACGGAGGTCTAGGTACTACAGTGAACAGTGCTGGTCAGTCTCAGTGCTCAGCTGGGATGAGGGCCCGAGGGGAGTGGTCAGAGAGGGGTCACAGGACAAGAGGGGGGCAGTACCTCCTCGGAGATGGCCAGCAGGACCTTGTCCAGTGCCTCCACCAGCTGCTTGAAAGTCGGCCTCTGGGAAGGTGCTGCGTGCCAGCACTCCCGCATCAGCCCGTACCTGGCCGAGGGGGTGGAGGGGGCGGAAGTTCTGAGTTAGGGGCAGGCTCTGATGAGGGGATCGGTAGGGCCACTCAGGGGAAGGGCATGGACACTAGGCTAGGACCTCCCCTTGCAGCTGAGGGGATGGTGACAGTGAATTAGGAGGCTGGGCCCTACGGCCAAGGTCAAGGCAGAGGATAAGGACTGTAAAGTGGGGGAGAGGAGGGTGAGGCCTCACAGCTCTGGGGGGCAGTTTGGGGGCCGATCCATCCGATGCCCTTCCCGCAGCAGTGAGAACAGCTCCTCCACAGGGATGCCAGGGTACGGGGAGCCCCCGAGGGTGAAGATCTCCCACAGCAGGATTCCAAACGACCACCTAGAGGCAGAACCAGGGCTCAGCAGGGCACAGCTTTGCTCCCTAGTCCTAGGGCTGGTATGGGGGACCTCGCAGGCATGATCCACCATGGAGTCTGGCAGCACTCAGGTTCTAGGGTTGTGTGACCTCAGGCAATTGCTTTGCCCTTTTTGTGGGGTAGGGTAGTAGCTGCTGGCAGATGCTCCAGAGCCCCGACCTCCAGGACTTACACATCAGTCTGGTGTGTATAGACTCGATCAAACAAGGCCTCAGGTGCCATCCACTTGACAGGCAGGCGGCCCTGGATGGGACAGGTAGGGGCATTGACACCGAGTCCCACAGGTATCCCCCACCCGCCCTTTCCAACTCTGCCCTGCCTCCCTCACATTGCTGGTTTTCTTGTAGTAGTCAATATGGTGGACGCCACGGGCCAGCCCAAAGTCAGCAATCTTCATCACATTGTCTTCTGTCACCAGTACGTTCCGGGCAGCCAGGTCCCGGTGGATGCACTGGGGGTAGGGCAGGGGACTTAGGTTTATTAAGACGCATGGCTGGACGCTGGGCACACTGTACTTCCCAGTAACCCTAGGGAAGGCACTATCCACTTGTTTCATAGATGAAGAGGTCAATATTCGGAGGGGGAGACTAAAGCTGACTTCAGGGCCCACCCCCTCCCTCTCGCATGGCCTCTTCCCTTGCCCTGTGAGTTAGGGCCTGTGAGAGGAAGGAATGGGGACAAGCAGTGTCAAATGTGTACATATGGGAGGTACAGAAGGGCTTGGGGACATTTAGACAGGGCAATGGAAAAGGGGCGAGAGGAAGATGAGGACATTCAGTGCCGGGGGGCAGGAAAGTGTACAGACAGAGCAGTGAGAATGGTCCAGAGTGCTGCCCACCACCCATACCTTCCTCGACTCTAGATACTGCATGCCTCGGGCCACCTGGTAGGCGCAGGAAACCAGGGCGGGGAAGGAGAGCGGCCCCTCACTGCTCCTCGGACCGTCAGGGCTGAGGTCAGGGCCTGGGGGCCGCCGGGCCCGCAGGAACTCCCGCAGGTTTCCCTTGGCGGCACACTCCACAATCACATACAGGGGCCCTGTCGGTGGGGGGACGGGGAGGCTGCAGAGGCTATAGCTCCACACCCCCCATCCCTGCCCTTAGCCCCATTCCAACGTACCTTCCCGAGTACAGACGCCCAATAGATTGATAATGTTCTTGTGCCGACCGATCAGCTTCATCATCTCCATCTCGGAGACCAGGTCTGCCAAGTCTTTGTCGGAGGCATTGTCTGCAAGGGGATGGGGCAGCCAGGGTGACAGACATGGGGGAGCTGGGACAGGGCCTGGAGTGCTGGACCTGAATCCCTGCTAGGCGGTGTGGTCTTGAAAAAGTCTCCTAACTTCTCTGAACCTCAGGAGCGTCTTGTCTCCAATGGGACAATGGATCATGCCCCACCCACCGCTCATGGAAGTTACAGGGAAGCACCAAGATCAAGGGTCTAGAAAAGGTGGGCCTGTCTGTGAGTGGGGCTAGGAAACGGAATTCTGAACAGGAAGAAGCTCTATCTGGAGGTTTGGCGTTAGTTCCTGAAAGCGGTGAGAGCTCTTGGGGGCGGGAGGCAGGCTGGCGCCCTAAGGTCAGACTGGGGACTAGAGACCATCTGGCCTGGGAATTCAGGGAGCTGCCAGTGGGTTGCAGCTCGGGGAGGCTGGGAAGAAGCTGCTTCAGATTCTCTTGAGAAGGCTGAGGAGCAGGGGCTGACCTGTGGCCCTGGGCCAATGACATACCCTCCCTGCCAGACCTCAATGCACATTTCTCAATCCCTGCCTCCCAGAAAGTACCAGGTGGCCCCAGCTGTGCAGAGGGGATGGGGGAGCAGAAAAGCGGTTTGGGCTGCTCTTGTAGAGGAGGTGGGGGTAGCAGTGAGAGGCCCTGATGGTAGGTCCCCAGGTATCTCCTGTGGACTTTGGGGCTGGCACTTGGGCTGTTCTCCCGGAGTGGTGGATGCAAGAGGACAGATCTGGAAAGGGCCCAGGGTGGGGGAGGCTGAAGGTGTGGCTTGGGGGTACTCGGGAGGAATGAGGTGGAAGCCTGTGAGACTGACAAGGTTATTCGAGGCCACGGCTGACATGGGGCTAGGGCTGAGGTGGGGGTGTCTGACCCCAAGTCACCCCAAATCCTTGTAGTCATCATCCTTCCAGTGGGCAAGGTTTAATATACCAGGCACTCTCCAGGAACCTCAGGCCAGGAGGTAGGAACTACTGTTTACCCCCAGGTAACACGTGAGCAAATAGGTTCAGAAACGGCTTGCTAAGGTTGGTAGCAGAGTTGGGCCCCAGGCCCAAGGGTGGGATCCTGCAGCCCTTCTGGCCACCTTCTGGTGCTCAACTGGTTGCACCATGAGCCTCTTCTGTTGGTCCCAAGGCCACGGCACATCCCTCAGGGCCACCACTCACCCTTGAGCATCTTGACGGCCACAGTGCTGGCTTGGTCAGGCTGGGTGGGGTCCATGCCGAAGGCCTCTGCACGCACCACCTGCCCGAAGCAGCCCTCGCCCAGCGGCTTCCCGAGCACCAGCCTGGAGATGAGACAGCCGAGGCCTCAGCCACCTCAGCCTTCCTGCCTGGAGGCTGAATGCCCATCCTCCCTCCGTGCTGCATACCTGTCCCTGGGGAACTCCCACAGTGGGTCGAGAGGTAGGTCTAGACTCACAAGGCCAGCGAGCAAGGGAGGGCCACTGGAGGAGAGACGGACACCCCGCACCAAGGAGGAGCTGGA
Source organism: Martes martes (assembly GCF_963455335.1). NCBI lineage: Eukaryota > Metazoa > Chordata > Mammalia > Carnivora > Mustelidae > Martes > Martes martes. Next base: position 101,454,152 of record NC_137892.1, read on the forward strand.
CTTGGCCGAAGAGCCTGACTCCAGGGAGAACTGTAAGGTGGGTGACTCGGTCAGCCTGCTGGAGCTGAGCTGGGGAGGCGGGTGGGCAGGCCGAGAGCTTCGCTATGGGGGACATGGTAGGGGGTGGGGAACAGCATGGTACCTGCCGGGCCAGAGGGAAGCGGGACAGCTTCTGCACAGTGGCGGGCTGCCGGGGGTGCCGACTCAGGAGTACCTGCCCTCGATACAGCCCGGCCAGCAGCAGGAGGACAACCAAAGCCAGAGAGCCTGACACGTAGAGAATGATGTCCGTGTACCTGCCCTCAGGGGCCACTGCTGTCCATGTGAGGTCCTCCTCTGCTCACAGACACACACATAGACAGAAAACTGAGCAGTCAGTGGTTAGATGGCCAGCTCCACATCCTCTAACTCAGGCCTCATAGCTCCCAACACCCACCGAGACACTCACCACGAAAGCTGCAGTGACACCCTGTCCTGCGCACCCATAACCCAGGGGGTCACAGGGCAGTCCCACGGGGACACGCACAGAAGCACTGCGACACGCGGAATCGAACACACAAACCCTCATGCCACGTCCCAAGCCCCACAGGCCAAGGGACACAGCTTGCTGCTGGGGCAGAGCGGGATTACTGCAGCCCCTCCCGGCCCCCTCAAGTGCTCACCTGGCAGCACTGTGAGCCAGGCTGACTGGTAGGAGAGGCCAATGGAGTTGCCCGCCAGGCAGGTGTATTCGCCTGCATCCTCAGCTGACACGTTCCGAAGATATAGGACTTCCACCTCTGAGCTATTGATGTCTGCTGTCTGGGGACGGGGGCGGGACATACTCAGGGGTCACAACAGGGCCAGGGGCCATATTGTGGCCAGGAACGAAGCAGGGGGCCAAGCCCGTACCCCCACGCCCCATGGGAGAGCAGGAGGGTTCAGGAGCTGGCGGGTGCCAGACCTTCAGGACTTGCACGTAGGGGAAGCCATCGGCGCCAAAACTGCTGCCATTGACAACGATGTGCTTCAGCCACTGGATGTGGGGCTGGGCGTCACTGTACACCTTGCACAGCAGCTCCACGTCGCTGCCTGCCACAGCTGTGGTATTGGCTGGGAGCCCCGCCTGCAGGATGGGCCGGTGCGGGGACCGCTCTGGGGGCCAGGCCAGGCGGTCAACCCTGACCAGTGGCACCCACAGAAGCACCCTGGTCACCTGCCCTCAGCTCAAGGGACGGAACTTCCTGATGTGCAACTCAGACCTTGTCTGCCCCCTGCTTACGCTGCTGCAACCTTCCATGGCTCCCTATTGCCTTTGGTGGTCAAGGACCACTTCATAGTCTAGCATTCAAAACCCTCCCCATACACAGCTCCCCGCTTAAATGCCACACCCCAGGCATACACCTCTTCACAAAGGCATTGTTTTCATTACACCTAGGACCTTTATTCAGCCTGGGCCCTCTGCCTGGATGTCTTTCCCACCTTTTCTGCTCAGCTGACCCCCATTCTTCCAGGCAAACATGACCCCCCACCACCACCCCTGAACTTCTCACTGACCCACTGGGACACCTAGGGCAGCTTGAGCCCATGTTGCCAGCCAGACTGTGCACTAGCCGAGGGCAGTGTCAGGCCTCCCACCCCAGACCACCTTGCCTGCCCGTCCGCTCACCCAGCACATCCAGCAGATAGCTGTAGCGGATGCTGCCCATTGGGTTCTCCACGAGGCAAGTGTATGTACCGCGGTCCGAGGGCACCACACTTTCCATCACCAGGCTCCAGTGCTGGTGGCGCAGCTGGGGGCAGGGAAGCGTCTGTGAGTGGCCATTCACCGGTGCCCACCCAGGGTTCCAGGGCCCAAAGAGGCTAGATCCTGCCCACAGTGGTCTTCTCAAGTTCTCCAGGCCCTGGGAAGGCCAGGCCAAGGCCAAGAGGGATCTGAACCTTTGGTTTGTGCCTGAGTTTTAGCATGGCTTCTTCTTGGTTGTACCACCTGGAGCCAGTGTTTGCCCTCTCAGAGTCCCAGCTTCCTCCCTGCACCCTGGAGCTGACCCCATAGGGTCTTATGAGAATTAGCTGCTGAAACGCCCTACCTGCCAGTCAGTGAGCCTTCCCACTTTACAAGGAAAGCTGAGGCTGGGGGATTAAGTCACATGCAGGAGGGTGGTGGAGTGGGACTTGAATCGAAGCTGTCCCAGTCCGCGGTCTAGTGCTCTTTCTAGGGCCCTTCTAGCTGCCCTCCTCATTGGAGAAGGAATGACTTCTAGGCCGCAGCAGATCAATGGGAGAGTGAAAATGGAGGAGCAGATGGTCTTGGAACCTGGAGACTCACCCGAATGCCTCCAATGCGATGCTCCCCATGGAAATCCTGTCCGTCTTTAAGCCAGCGGATGGTGGGTGTGGGGTTGCCTGCCGCTGGACAGCGGAACTTCACAGTGTTCCCAGCAGGCACTGCGTGCAGTTTCTTCTCCATGCGTTGAGGGTGTGTCCAGTAGGGTGCTGGTAGGGAGGGGGAAGGCAAACTTACTGCCCCCAGGATGATTACCTGTTTCCACACAGGTCCCTTCTTCTCAGTGACCAGCTGGGAGGGAGGGAAATGAGTCCCTGAGGACTCATACTGACCTTGCTGGGGGTAAATGTGCCCATTCAAGGGGCCCCCGTGGGCCTTAGGGTCCTCATTGCCATTGCTGGAGGTCAAGGAGTCTATATCAGGGACAAAGAGAGACCTCTGAGGTCTAGGATGGGGACAGTCTCTCTCCCCAGGCACCCTTTAGCCCCTGCTAGACCCCCTTACCATCCACAACCAAGGTAACATTGTGCAGGACAAGCATGGAGCCTCGTGCCAGGCAGAGGTAGCAGCCAGCATCCTCCGGTAGGAAACTGGCGATCTCCAAGCGGCCCCTCCAGCCTCGTACCCGGCCAGCAGGTGGTAGGCGACTGCCCTCCTTGTACCAGTGGCCACCACGCTCAGCCCGCCCACAGCACAGCCGCACAGGCTGCCCAAGGGCCACAGTCAGCTCCTGCTCTTGCTGCTCGGGGCCAGGGGCCAGGCAGGGTTCTGTGGGCCAAGGGCAGAGGTCAGCAAGCCCCCCAGAACCCCAGCTGAGGGAGCCTTCTGTGTATGGGGAACATGCTGCACAGGCGGGACACAGCATCCCTCAACACATGCTGGACCCCCGCTGCTCCTCAACATAGACACCTGTCATCACATGCTACCGACACTGTACATAAGGCCACTGCCATGCCTCTGGTGCACATCACACATATGGTGCATAGCACACATGCTGGACTGGACATGCCATTGCCACACACACACACACACACACACCCCACATGCCACAGGTGCCACACCTCCAGGGCACAGCACACCCACAGTGCATACACCACACATGCTGCTGGGACTCCCAAACCACACACCCAGTGCACGGAACACACACGCATGCATGCGCACACGTGCACGCGCACACACATATGCACGCACGCGCGCACACACACACGCGCACACACGGTGAGGGGCTCACCACCAGCTCTGCAGCCCAGCTCAGGACCCTCACCCTGCAAGGCCATTCCTCTCTTGTGGACATAGAGATAGGTGGGAGCCAGACACTGAGTCTTAATGGTTGGGTCCTGCCCTGCTGTCACCTCCTCAGGGACTGGGCCAGGTCCTTCCCAGCTTTACTCAGCTAGTAGCCCCCCTCCAGGTGCCCACCCCTGCCCCCTTCTCCCACCTTAAAGGCCATACCTAGCTGCATTTCCTCAGAGGCTTCAAGGGACAAAGTGGGAGCCCCAGGCACCTCCACCAGGACCCCCAAGAAGGCCAACAGCAGCCACATATCCTTCCTGCCGCTCACAAGGACCCAGGCTGGGCTTAACACCAACTGCCTTCCTGCAAAGGAGGGAGAAGAACTCCTGCTATGCAGGCACCTTTGGGGGTGCTATTCCCCTGTTCTGCAGATGAAGAAACAGACCGGAAGTGGTCAGAAGACTTGTCCCTCCACCCTCACCCCCACACAGCAGTGCGGCAGAGATTGGGCAGACACTGGAAGCAGCTCTGCTGTGGCCAGAGCCCAAAGCTTCTTCACAGTAGGTTGTGCAGGGGGGCAGGGCCAGGCTTCCTGCTCTCCTCCGGTCCTGCTGAGACCCTGGCACAAGTTCACAGAAAGGGCAGTTTGGGGATTCTTTCCTCGGAGGAAAGCAGAGAATGGAGACATATCTTCTGCTCGCTCTCAGCACACATAATTTATTTTTTGCTGAATAAATGAATTTATTGCTAAAGAACCAAAAAAAAAAAAAAAAAAGAAAGAAATCTAATACAAGGCCAAACTTCAGCATCTGGATGTTATCTGATCTGACCCACACTTCTAGCACGGCTGACATTTTCATGGCCAGCTTTGAATACCTTCAGTGGCAGAGCACTCACTCCTAACACAGCAGCACATTCCATGGCGATCAAAAGTTCTTCCTCATTCTGAACCAGAATGGCATGCTGGGAATACATCTGCTTTTTGTGTCCTCACAGCTCCGTTTGAGGCAACACGGGCTCTGTGTCCAACAAAGCCAAGTTCAAATTCTGACTCTTACCAACTTACAAGTCCCTGTCCCTCTCACCAACTTACAAGTCCCTGTCCCTCTCAGGGTGCTGTCCTCGGAGGACTGATTGGAGGATAAAAGAGACCATATGTAGGGGCTGAAAACACAGAATGTTGGCATGTTCTTCCCTCCTCCCCCACCCCTTCGTGACGGTCACCCTGGGTCTGCCCTTGGTCAATTACCTCCCATTCTGGTGCAGTTCCTGTCAGGTATGAGGTACACACCCACCCTATCCATATGCCACCAAGGATGTCTCCATCTCCCAAAAGGAACTCTCAAAACAGCCCCAGCTGGAGCAGGGGAAGAGGTGACCAATGCAGTCCCAGGGGACCACTGGCTATTACCTGGGGCTCCGTAAGTCAGGAGGCACTGATGTCTCTGAATCTACCTTGCCCAGGAAGCTCACTGCACTCTCTCTTCAGCCACTGCCCCCCTTCCAGCTCTGGCTCCAAGGCAGGGGGCACTCAGCTTGTCCTGGCCAAAGCCATCATCTCCCCCTTCCAACTGCTCCTTCCCTGGGTTGCTCCTGCAGCTTGGGCATCATTTCTTCCCATCCAACTTCACCGCGCCCCCCCCCCCAACTCCCAGTCCCATCTTCCTCCTCAATCCTTCTCCTGTCCATCTCACCTCCTCTGTTTGGACCCAACGCAGGCCATGGTCATCTCCAGCTTGGGCCTTTGCAAATATCTCCCTTGACACTCCAGCCTCCACTCTCCAGCAGGGCTTTAGAAATTACAAGTATCTGCCATGTCACCACCCTATATCCCCCAGTTCTCAAGCCCTCAATGGCTGCCCATATCCAGCAGGGTCCAACCCACAGTTTATCTAGCATTCTAGGCCTCCCTCCTTGCCCTTGTCCTTGTCAGTATCTTTGGTTGCACAGTCTGCTCCTTCAGCCTCTTCAGCACTAAAGCCATTGGCTTTCAAAACTGGGCATGTCTTCTCTCTTGCACATACATACCTCTGTGTCCCCATTTCTCTTCTCCACCTTAACCAGATGCCACTGTCCTTGCACCCACCCCCAGTTTCCATGGCCCTTCTCCATAGAATCCGCTCAACCTGCAGAGCATCCCTCTGGGTCCACAGCTCCAGCTGGGAGAGGGGCGGGAAGTCTACGGATTTTATTCCCATTCCTAGGCTGCCCCGACCTTGTAACCTCAGGACCCTTCATTGTCGGATCACACCCAGCCACAGACAGACCGACCCACCGCCTTGCTAAGGGGCTGAACGGCCTGACTCTGGCATCAGACAGTCCTGGGTTCTCCTCCAGCCTCCCGCATTCAAGCGCTGGGAGACCTGGAGCAAATGACTGCACCTCTCGGATCCTCGGCTTCCTCATCTCTACTCGGGGGGCGCAGATGGTCCGGCAGAGGGACCAGGCGCTCTCCTTCCTCCACCCCTACCCGGTCACCCTGGGGGGAGGTGCGAGTCGGCAGGACCTGAGGGGGAGCTGCAGAGACAGCCGGCCCGCCCCCGCTCGGGTGGGCAATGAGTAACCAGCTCCATGGCCAGGGTGCTCTTTGGACAGAGCGGGACAAAAGGCCCTGTGTGCGCTGCGGGTTACTGATTTACCGTCTCCTCCACCCCCCTTCCGAGAGGACGCCCAGGTCCCCAGTGCTGGGAGGGGGCAGCTCCCTGAGCCCCGCTGCCGCTCGCCCTCTGGCGGTGGGGAGCGCACCCTGGGCCCGCAAGAGGTCCCGGCTCACCTCGAGCCTCCGCGGTCCCGCTCCAGGCACAAGGTTCCGGCTCACCTGGGTCCTCCGCTGCCCCGCTCCCAGCTCCGGCCAGTCCCGACACCCGCACCCAGCGGGGACCGCAGACTCAGCCGGGGCGCTCCTCCGCCCCCGGCCAGAGAGCCAGGAATGCATCCGCGACAGCGGCGTGGCCGCGGGAGGCCCAGCGCCCCGCCCACCTCGCGCCCCGCCCCTCCTGGACCAGCTCTATCCTGACAGCGGCTGGGCGGGGGTACAACAGCGCCCCGCCCACCTCCAGCCCGGCCCTTCCTGAGCCAGCTCCATCAAGACAACCAGGACGCCGCGTGTAGCACAGCATCCCGCCCACTTGGAGACCAGTCCCGAAACCCAACGGAAACCCAACGGAGCCGGAGCCGAGTGGCCCACTGGGCCAGCCCAATCCCGGGCCCCGCCCCAGCCTGCTACACACCCCATCAGACTCCGCCTCTTTAGCCGCTCCCAGACCAGGCTTCCGAGTTCTAGTGACTTGTCCTCTGCTCTTCACCCTTTTTAGGGAGCAACACCCAGCAGTTCTGATGGGAGAACCTCAACAGACCTTAGCCCAACCTGGCTACTCTGTCTTATGTGCAAACACCATACAATGGCTAGGAGATCCCCTCTGCCACCAAACACCCCCATTCATTCTCTGCACAACCTTTGGGGTGATATTTGAAATACAAAATCTGGCGAGCGCCTAGCTGGCTCAGTCGGTGGAGCATGCGATTCGATTTGGGGGTTGTGAGTTTGAACCCCACGTTGGGTGTAGAGATTACTTAGAATCTTTTTTTAACAGGCATCTGGGTGACTCAGTGGGTTAAGCCTCCGCCTTCGGCTCTGGTCATGGTCTCAGGGTTCTGGGATGGAGCCCTGCAAGGGGCTCTGCTCAGCGGGGATCCTGCTTCCCCCTCTCTCTCTGCCTGCCTCTCTGCCTACTTGTGATCTCTCTCTCTGTCAAATAAGTAAATAAAATCTCTTTTAAAAGAGATTTTATTTATTTGAGCGGGGAGGGGCAAAGGGAGAGGGGCAAGCAGACTCCCTGCTGCGCAGGGAGCCCAAGGGTGGCTGGATCCAGGAACCCTGAGATTATGACCTGAGCCAAGTCAGGCACTTAACCAACCAAGCCACCCAGGTGGTCCTTAAAAATATAATCTAGGGGTGCCTGGGTGGCTCGGTGGGTTGAGCCACTGCCTTCTGCTCAGGTCATGATCTCAGGGTCCTGGGATCAAGCCCCGCATCAGAGAGAGCCTGCTTCCCTCTCTCCCTCTGCCTGTCTCTCCGCCTACTTATGATCTCTCTCTGTCAAATAAATAAAATCTTTAAATATATATATAATCTAAATTAATTAATTAATTAAAAAATAAAAGGAAAAGAAAAGAAATATAAATCTGAATGTATCTACTACCCCTTTAAAACTTTCCACTAGCTTCCCATAATGATTTTTGGCATGACCTGGCCCCTGTCCATATCTCCATACAAATCCTTCATTTCTTTCCTTTCTCCCACTCTACCTCTGCACCTTTACACATATGGTTCCCTCTTCCTGGAATGAAGGTTCCCCTCCAGGTCTGTTTGGTTCCATCTCATTCTTAGATGTCAGCTCACTTCCTGAGAGAAGCCCTCTGGACCTGCCAGGCTCCTCTTAGATACCTTCTGTCCTGTGAGCATGGAGAAAGAAGCAAAAAGTGAAGTGACTCAGAGCACAGATTTCAGGACTCAAATCTCAACGCCATCACACTTGGAGTAACCTTGGCAGGTTAGTTTTCTAAACTAGTTTTCTGTGTTTTCATTTTCTCATCAGTATGGTTAAGTATAATGCTAGTATTTTCCTCATGAAGTTTTTGCAGAGTAAACATGTGTAAGCTTGTAGAACACTGCCTGGTTGGTATATGACACTTGCTTTGTAATGTTAACTATGACTAGGACCCGTTATTTCTTCATTTTCATGGAACATTCCAGAACTGTAACTAAACAGTTGTGTAAATAGAAGGCAGGAACTGCCTACAGACTTCAGCATTGTATCCCAAGTGCCTGGCACACAGCAGGTACCCCCAAATAGTTCTGCCCCACCTTGCTCAGGTCTGCCTCACTTGCAAGCATCTTTCCCCTTGAGCAACTAAACTGTGGCCGAACTAGGAGGGCAGCTGAACTTTGACCTCTGCCTGAGCCTCACCTGAAATCTAAGCCCTCCACTCTTCGGAAGATTTCTTGAGGAGAAAGGAAACGCCTTAGTTGGGGTCTTAGACTCATCTCCCCGCTGGTGGAGACTCTGCCCTAAGGCAAGCAGCTTTCTTTCCCATTGTTATGCAGAGGAATCGAGCTCTCTCCTCCCTGACTGTTTGTGGGACAGAGGCTTTTCCTTTGCATAACTAAAAAGCCCAATAAAGTGATTTTTTTCCTTTTCAAATAAAATAATCGTCTCTTCCCAAAGACAAATCAGAAAATAATTGGCTATCTTTTAAAACCAGCTGGTTCTGATTCTTCTTGTTCAGGGTCCTTCCTTGCTGGAGCACCTGGAAAGGTTGATGCTCCTGGCACTGCCGGAGCCCAGCAAATGGAAGCCTGCTGCCCAGAGGGGCCTCACCAGACCTCCCGGACTCCTGGAGAGATCCAGTTCCCTACCTCTGGTCCTCTGCTGGCTCCCCTTAGTGAATGTGGTTGTTGGGGGGTGGGTGAGCTGCCAGCAGGAGCTGGACCCCACACAGATTTCATTCAACTTCCAGGCACTTCTCAAGCTTACCTGAGCCTAAGGCAAAGGAGAGGTTTTCATAGCCCAGGCTGGGCAAGCTCCCTGCTTCCTGAGATGTGCATGTCCCTCAAGACTGGCAACCTATACCTCCCACCCCTGAGGTCTGCACGACCCTTGTCCGCCTCCCAGCCCACATTCGGTGACCGCTCACACTGACCCTCTGCCGCATCTGATGCTCTTTCACGTCATTCATTCATACACACATTCAGTTGCCAGGTGTCAGTTAATGGTTCATGACATGGTATGCGCTGTTCTAAATCGAGGGGGGGGAAAGCAGGCCTCCGACCCGACCCCTCCCCTTCAAGGAGCTGCTGACACTGTAGTGGGGAGAGATGGATAAGTAAACAGAGCACACAGGAAGACATGCTGAGGGAGTCTGGGAGAGGCATCCAAGCCTGTCTCCCCATCATGGCCTCGCTCTCTTGGTAACAATCTTCTACCAGTTACATTTGCAGTCTTCCTTTCAAAACTTTCAAATACAACCTCTGTCTCTCTCTCTCTCACACACACACACACGCCTAGAAGCTCAGGAGCCTGCCATCCTAAGATCCTGCGTTTGGTCTGCCTCTGCCTCAGTTTCTCTATTCAGGAAATGGACACACTCCTGCTTTCTTTTCCCCAGGGCTGTTGGAGGAAGTGAATGAGTTAAGAGCTGGGACTAGGTTTCAGCGGAACAGGAAGTAGGGAGGAAGTTCTTGCCTTGGCAGAGCTCCCACTGTCTGCCAAGTGACATGCTAAGCTAGCTAAGACATCATTTCACTTCCTGCTTCTTTCTTCATGCTTCATGAAGGTTATATATGCATTATATCCTTTGATCCTGCCCACAAACCAAACGGGGTTAGAATCCTTAGCTCCATTTTGCAGATAAGGAAACAGAAGCTCAGGCAGATGGAATGACTTGTCTAAGGTCATGTAGCAGGGCGACTGGCTGGCCTAGTTGGTAGAACATGTAACTCTTGATCTCAGGGTCATGAGTTCAAGCCCCACGTTGGACATAGAGCTTACTTTAAAAAAAAAAGTAAAAAAAAAATAAGGGGCCCCTGGGTGGCTCAGTCGTTAAGCGTCTGCCTTGGGCTCAGGCCCTGATCCCAGGGTCCTGGGATTGAGTCCTGCATCGAGCTCCCTGTTCAGTGGGAAGCCCGCTTTTCCTTCTCCCACTCCCCTTCCTTGTGTTCCCTCTCTCACTGTCTCTCTCTCTCTGTCAAATAAATAAATAAAATCTTAAAAAAAAAAAAGGAAAGAGAAAGAAAAGAAAAAGAATAAAAAAAGAGTAAAAAAATAAAGTCACATAGCAAGTGAACAACAGCATTGAGACTTGAATCCTGATCTCCTGGGACAAAGAGGGAAAGCTCAGGATGACTCTCCGCAGAGTTGGGCTTTTGTTTTTTTAATTTTTTTTTTCAGATTTTATTTATTTGACAGAGAGATCACAAGTAGGCAGAGTGGCAGGCAGAGACAGAGGGGAAGCAGGCCCCCTGCTGAGCAGAGAGCCCAATTCGGGGCTCAATCCCAGGACCCTAGGAACAGGGCCTGAGCTGAAGGCAGAGGCTTTAACCCACTGAGCCACCCAGGCGCCCCCAGAGTTGGGATTTTTGATGTGACTGCATCAGCTTGCTTTCTGTCCCCATGCTTAATTTCAGCCCAGGAAGGTGCAGACTCACCTGAAGGTGAGTGTGGGAGGTGGCTGGGGCTGGGCACGGCTCTCCCTGTCCATTTGGCTGGGACTGATGGGGCCCCTATGAAGTACCAGGCCCTAGGCAGAGGTTTGCAGATTCTGGGCTCCTGAAGTGCAAGGCTGGGCCAGGAGGGACTCCCGAGGCCAGGCCCTGCCCCCCACCTGCCTGAGAGCAGAGTTGGGGGGAGGGGGCAGACGTTGCCTGGTGCCGACCATGTTGCTCTTGGATGGCAGCCGGGCCCAGGGAACACTGGGGCTCTTGTGCAGAAGGGCTGCCCTGAGCCCCTGCCCAGGCCCCATTCCAGCCCAGGCCTGGTCCAAGCCCTGGCCTCTGAGCCAGTCCTGTGCTTTCTTGTCTTCTTTCCTTGAAAATTATTTTTATTTTGAGAAAGTTTTAAAATATATATTAAAAAAAAAGCACAGGGTAAAACCATATACTTGCTACTCAGACTTGACAGTTGTTATCACGTCTTCATTTTTTCTAACCCCTTTTCACCCTGACTTCTCTCACAGACTTCAGGGAGGTCTGGCTTGGCTTGTCAACATGGAGGTGATGCTGAGAGCTAGTGAGTGGTGAAAAGTTGGGTGTTAGAGCCAGACAGATAAAGGTTTGAATTCTGAACACTTGGGACCTTCGACAAGTCACTTAACGTTAAGCCTCAATTTCATTTTCTGTAAAATGGGAATAATAGCTTTTCTGTGAGGACTCAGTGTAATGATGTATTGGAGTCCAGGGCCAATGCCTGGCACATAGCCCATGCTCAGGAACAAGCAGCCAATATTAATAATAGCAGCTATGGGCCTAGGTAGGACCTACCCAAATACATGAGTAACACACTTTTGTGACCAAGAGGGAGGGACTGTGACTCCTCACAGGGACTGTGACTCCTATGGGCTGCCAGGGCTTTGTGGTGGAGGCAGGGAGCCTGGGGCAGCCTGGGAGAGGATGAAGCCAGATATAGGGGATGGGCTAGGAGTAATCCAAGGCTCTCTTTGGGATAGTCCTGGTTCTTCCCAGTCTTAGCTGCACCCTGGCCCTCTTGTCCACTGGTACCAGACACCGTGGACCCATGTCTTGGGGAAGTTTTCAGAGGAATAGGTTGTCAGTCTAGCAAGACTCAGCTCTCTTGAGGCTTGGGCCTACAAGCCTCACACCTCCTGGGGCTTGGCATGCGTATATTTTTGGAGGAGATAGGGGCCAGGACAGCTGTGAGGTGGCAGTACTGGGCAGGAAGGGATACAGGGCTGGTAGTTGGAATCAGGAAAGAAGCCTCAGAGAGGCCCTCACACTTCTCTACCTTGCCTCATTCCTACCTGGACCATATAAGATTTTGTCTGGGCACCCAAACCAGAAAACCTAAAATGCCAAGGGCTTTAATGAAACAGGTTAATTCATCCTTCACTAGTCCCAGGTCTCCTGAGTCTGGGAATGGGTGAAGGTGGGTTTGAAATCAGGGTTGAGGTCCCTTTGTTCTCTACACTTTCCCCTAATGCTTACAAAATGATGGTTTCAGCTCCCACCATCACATTTGTGCTCAGGCAGGAGGAAGAGAGAAGCCTCAAAGAGTGGAATCTCTATCCAGCAGCTTCTGATTTTATCTCTTTGGTGAGACTGTGATACATTGCCACCCCTAACTGGAACGGAGGTCGGGAAGGTCTGCTAGAAAGAAGGGGGACTGAAGAGCCTCATTGTCTCCATATCATCAATCTTCTCTTCAGTGCCAAAACGACTTCTTTATTATTATTATTATTTTAGTTTAGTTTTTTAAAGATTTTATTTATTTGACACAGAGAGAGACATCACAAGTAGGCAGAGAGGCAGGCAGAGAGAAAGGGGGAAGCAGGCTCCCTGCTGAGCAGAGAGCCCGACGCAGGGCTCGATCCCAGGACCCTGAGACCATGACCTGAACCGAAGGCAGAGACGTGGGGCTCGATCCCAGCACCCTGAGACCATGAACTGAACCGAAGGCAGAGGATTAACCCACGGAGCCACCCAGGCGCCCCTATTATTATTATTTTTTAAGTAAACTCTACCCTCAGTGTGGGACTCAAACTCACCACTCCTCCGAGATCAAGATTTGCGCACTCCCCTGACTGAGCCAGCCAGGGGCCCCACCAAAATGACTTCCTTAAAACACAGATTTAGGGGCTGAAGTGTCTGCCTTCGGCTCAGGTCGTGATCCTGGGGTCCTGGAATGGAGCCCCGCATCAGGCTCCCTGACCTGCAGAGAGCCCGCTTCTCTCTCTCCTCCCCACTTGTTCTTTCTCTTGCTACCTCTGCCTCTCTCTCAATTTAAAAAAATAAAAATAAAACACAGATTTAACCAACTCTCTCCTCAGCTTTAGCTACTCTTTCTCTCTCTCCCACTGGCATCCCCACCTCCTCTGGCACTGGAGGCCCTTCGAGAATGGTCTCTGCTGCTCTCCCCTGTCCCCCCTCCCCTCTCTGCAGAGATAGGTGTTCTGGGTGACCACCGCCCTGAGCTCCGGGCGAGCCCTCCCGATACTGTGCTGGAGCCTTTGTACCTGCTGTCCTTACTGCTGCGAGTGTCTTTCCTTGGTCCTGCCTCCCCTCCTCCCTTCCCTCCAACCATCGCACCAGACAACTGCCATTCAGCTTTCTGGACTCCTCTTAAGTGTTCCCTCTTCTCTGAGAACCTTCCAGACCACCTTGAACTAGACATCATCTGAATACTTCTCCTTTCTCTGAAAACAGCTCTCTATTTTCTTGGAGGTCCTGGCCTTCCCCTACTCCCAGTCCACTGGGATTTGGGTGGAACCAACTTCTCCCTGGTTCCTGTGGTGGGCATGTGTCCCTGGACTTGGCTGATGAGAATATTCCATCCCCCAGGCTATTATTATTGGGTCAAGGATGAGCGTGTGATCCACACAGGGCTAATGAGAGCCATTCTGGGTCTTTTATTGGAACTCATGGGAAACTACCACTCTCAGAGGTTACAGAAGCATGAATGTGGAAACCTAGCGCTGCTTGAGAGAGCCTCCTTATGAATGAGGCCAACCCAGGAAACAAGAGGACCAAGAGATGGAGCAGGCCTGGATTTGGCCATGCCTCAAGGCAGAAATTACTACTTTGACCATTTCATTAATTTGATCCAAATATGTTTTCTTAAGCTAATTTGTCTTTTCTTTTTTTGACTCTTTATAAATAAAAGGCCCCTAATAAATTCCTCCCAGTAGAAATGACTCCTCCCTCCCTTGTGTCTCCACTAAGCTCTGTTGGCTTCCAGGCCATAGTAGTCACCTGTTTACATGTCAGCGAATTCATCATGTCATTGTTCTATTTCTTTAAAACCTTTCAACAGCTTCCTGTTATTTATTTTTTTATTTTTAAGGATTTTATTCATTCTTTTGAGTGAGCGACAGAGAGACAGAAGAGAACACAAGCAGGGGGGAGTGGCAGGCAGAGGGAGAGGGAGAAGGACACTCCCTGTTGAGCAGGGAGCCCTAGGTTGTGGGGCTGAGATCCCAGGACCCCAGGATCATGACATGAGCCAAAGGCAGATGCTTGGCCGACTGAGCCACCCAGGTGCCCCTCGAGTCGCTTTTAGAATCAAGACCTGTATTAGTTACCTACTGCCACATAACAAATTACCCCCAAACTTAATGGCTTTAAATAACAAACATTTGGGGATGTCTGGGTGGCTCAGGGATGCCTGGGTGGATGAACTTAAACTGGCTGGAAATTGTTTCTTTTTTTTTTTTTTAGCTGAAAATCTTCATACACCCTGAGGGACCTGGGTCCCGCCAGTCTCTTTCCTTGTCTGGTGACACTCTCTCCCTCTTTCAAGGTGAGAAGCACCATCTTGCCTTGGGACCTTGGCACATGCTTTTCCCTCTACCTGGAGCATCCTCTCCCCACCTCTCCCTGCTTACCCATGGGCTAATTCCCATTCATGCTTCAAGTCTCAGCTTGTCTGTAACTTCCTCAGAGAGACCTTCCCTGCCCTGTCTCCCCCTTCCCCCCATGCCTAGGCTCAGGCCTCCTATTATATGCTCTGGCTACACTGGCATTTTCCTTTTAACAATTTATCGCAATTGGAATGAGATCTTCTAGGGTATGAAATTGTGTCTCATTCCAGGGTTCTGGCATACAGCAGGGGCTGAGGAAATATAAATTCCTCTTCCCACACTGTCTAGGGACCTCTGTCTTACCCTAACAACCCTCTGCCACACGCTGCTCAGCTTCTATCAGACTTTCTGACTCTCAATATTTTCATTCAGGTGCAAGTAACAGATACCCCAACTCAAATGGGCTTAAGCAAAATGACGACTTTATTGTTTTCTGTAATTTTTTAAAGATTTTATTTATTTATTTGACAGAGAGATAGAGAGAGAGAGCACAAGTAGGCAGAGGGGCAGGCAGAGGGAGAAGCAGGGTCTCCACTGAGCAGGGAGTCCGATTCGGGGCTCGATCCCAGGACCCTGGGATCATGACCTGAGACAAAGGCAGTTGTTTAACCGACTGAGCCACCCAGGCACCCCATGTTTTCTGTAGTTTTAAAGTCCAGGGGTGGATCAGGCTTCAGGAACAGTCAGACCAAGACTCATTCTCGGGCGCCTGGGTGGCTCAGTGATTTAAAGCCTCTGCCTTCTGCTCGGGTCATGATCTCGGGGTCCTGGGATCGAGTCCTGTGTCGGGCTCTCTGCTCAGCGGGGAGCCTGCTTCCCTCTCTCTCTCTGCCTGCCTCTCTGCCTACTTGTGATCTCTGTCAAATAAATAAATAAAATCTTTTAAAAAAAAAAGACTCATTCTCTCTTTTGCTTTCTTCCCTATGGCTCCATTCTCTGGCAGGTGCTCCCCAAGAGGTGACAAAGAAGGCTACCAACAGCTCTGGGCTCAAAACCTTCCCATTTAGCAACTCCTTCCCACCTGTTTTAGCAGAAGCCAGGAGGGTGGAGGTCATCTCCACCCAGACCACCTCAGCTGAGCATGGGGTTCCTCAGTAGACACCAGGAGGCCCCAACAGGTATGGTTACTATACTTGGTGATTCTGGAAGACTTTCTACCTAATAAGCCATTCCCACACATGGTGATTTAAAATGTTTAATGTCCCTCACAATTCTGTGGATTAGGTGGACTCACCTTGGCGGTTCTCCTGCTGCTCTCTTCTGAGGTTGTTCATGCAGGGCCGGATGGTCTAAGATAGTCTCCTTCACTGCCAGGAGCTGGCTTGGCTGCTGGCCTTTCTCCACATGGTCTCTCATCTTCACTTGGTCTAGCCCAGGCTTCCTGTTATAGTGGCAGGAGTGGAAGCTTCGAGGCCTAAGTTCTAGCCTTGGAAGTTGCACGGGGTTACATCGCTGCATCCTCTGATCAGAGCAAGTCTCAAGGCCGGGTCAGGTTCCCCATCTCAGTGGGCTGAGTGACAAAGCCACATCGCAAAAGCGCACAGATGCACGGAGGCAAATGGCCTCCTGAAGGCTATTAGTGAAACAATCAACTCTACTCACAGCCCCTCTCTTCTAGGTCCTTGCACTTACTCTCCTTCCAACCTGGGTTCTTTGACCTTGATAACCAAGGGAGGCTCAGCAAATTTTAGTAAGTCCTTAGCCCATACCCACTTTTAACTTATTCATTAATTGACTCAATCACTAAGCAGTTGTTAAAGCAATCACCGTCCTTTGCTGGGCACCAGAAACCCACTATGATAAGACCCAGTTACTGTCGTCAGAGAGTTTCTAGTCTAAAAGAGGAGACAGGGAATTGAACAGATCATAACATATATTAAGGGCAATGCTAGAGGGGGCACAGAGCATCTGAGAGCACAGAAGGATAGCCAACTCAGCTTTGGGGGTTGATGATCCTTTTAGGGTCACTGGGTTGATAGAGAAGCTGGAAATTGTATGAGACAGTACTCCTGGGGCGCCTGGGTGGCTCAGTCATTAGGCGTGTGCCTTGGGCTCGGGTTGTGGTCCTGGGGTCCTGGGACCCAACCCTGCATTGGGGAATCCCTGCTCAGCGGGGAGCCTGCTTCTCCCTCTCCCACTCCCCCTGCTTGTATTCCCTCTCTCACCGCTGTCTCTCTCTCCGTCAAATAAATGAATAAAATCTTAAAAAAAAAAAAAAGACAGTATTCCTGGTCATGATAGAAACCCACCTTCAATTGCCTTAAGGAAAAAGAGGATTGACTCATAACTCAAAAGTCCTGACAATAGTGGTTTCAGGCCTGATTGGATCCAGCTGCTCATCAGAAATCAGTCACTTCTCAACTCTCAGCTATTTTCTTCTGTGATGACATAATTTTCATGCATATTGTTTTTACATGTGGCAAAGATGGCTACCCACAGCCCCAGACTTATTCTGATTGCCCAGGCTTAGGTCACGGCTTCATCCAGGGAGTGGGGTCCATCTCTCAGGGTTACAGGACCACAGGTGGAAGAATGGGAGAGAGATATTACCCATGGGAAAACAGTAAGAGAAAAGCTGATGAGTAGGGTGGCCATCAGGTGTCCTCCTGGGCAGGTGACTGGCCTTCAAACAGTGTCCTCTGGAAGGAATTGTCCTGAGAAAAGGGCGAGGGGCCCTTTGGAGGTAGAGCGAGCCGGTGTGCTAACAAAGATGCAGAAACACAGTGGCCAGTGATCTCCATTGCTACTTCTTGGACGTGTAAGCTCTCCAAGATTCTGCCTCTGAGTTTCCACTGTGAAATCGAGCCTTTCTGAGTTGTCTTGAGGGCTAAATGAAATATCAAATACAGGGGCTCAGGAAAAGTCATCCTATTCTCTTCAGTCTTTAGTCAAATAGTGACTTCCTGGGACTGATCTACTTTGCCCAAGGAGGGGGGAAAAAACCACGTTCTCCACCTAGTGGCCACAAGGGTCATTGCGCTGTAGCAATGACCCATTTACAGAACTGTCTAAGGTTTCTTCTGAGTTTTGGAGACCCTGGACAGATGAAGCAGCATTTATGGAGGACAGCGAGTATTGGACAGGGATACACCTTGAATGTGGACCTGGCACAGGACAGAGTAGGTGAGGTTGTTAGGTGAACAGATGGCCAGTGGGAGAAATAGTTTTTTCCTATTCTATTTGACACTAATGACAGCTAAACAGAAGGAAGGTCTGGTTAGGGATGGGAACAGCTCATCTGGTAGGGGCTGCTGTGATGGAAGGGTTTTCTTTGTTACCTGCTTTGGGAAGAACCTCTAACTGCCCATCACTACCTCTTCAGCACTCGGGCTCAAACTATGACTTCTTACAAGTTCTACCTGACGACAGCAAGGCTTCAGGTCACATGAAGTTGGTGGCAGGGTCCATACCAAAACCCAGGGACCCTGAATCCCAGACCAGTATCCCTAGCGACATGTTTCATGGCTGCTATACGGCTGAATACACAGCTGGGTGTCTGCACTGAGAGGTTATTACATCCCAGCTTGCTTTTCATCCAGCTCTGGGTTAAGAGCTTTATATGCATGATTCCATTGTCTTCTCCTCAGATGTCTTTGGCTGCAGAACCTGAGGTGCCTGGGATAAGCTAAGGTTCCTTAGCAGTGAAAGATGACTTCTGGCTGGAGCCCAGGGAACCACGGAAGAACAACCTCTGGTTAGCATGCCCCCCGCCCCCACGCCCCAATCAGATTGAATGAGGTTTCTGGCATTTCATAAATCATTGACAATACAGGACTCTGTGCCAGATGCCATCTGCTTCTAGCCTCACATTCCCAGGGAGACCCAGAGCTTACTTCAAGCCAATAATATAAGGAACATTTACATAGTCCTTATTTTCATAGTATCTATCATAGGTCAGGTACCATAATTGTTTCATATGTATCTATTCTTTTAATTCCCCAAATAACCCTAAAAGGTAGATACTAATGTTTCACCCTTAGGTACAGGGCACCTCAGCAAGATCACACAGCTCTGCAGAGATAAGATCTGAACCCTGGCTGCCTGATTCCAGCCCAAGTTTTTGCTGCTACTCTAGACTGCCTTGTTAGGGCTGATGCCTCTCCCTCCATGAGACCTTTCTTCACTACTAGAGCCACTGGCTCTGTTGGAGCCTGCTGGATTGGGTATTGTGGGTCCTGGGCACTGACATGAGAGATCATCCCAGGCTAGAGAAATTCAAATCTGATCTCAGGGATGCTCAGAGTAAGAGCGGCCCTGATATGAAGTCAGTATGAACCCTTGGGTTCAAATTTCCACATGTCACAACAATGTCCAAAATTAGAAAGACTGACAATACCAAGTGCTGGCAAGTTGGTAAGTTGGTAGAACCACAGTGGAAAACCATTTGGTAGTATCTCGACAAGCTAAACACACACCTATCCTATGATACAACAATGCTACTCCTGGGTATA
Organism: Martes martes; assembly: GCF_963455335.1. Classification (NCBI taxonomy): domain Eukaryota; kingdom Metazoa; phylum Chordata; class Mammalia; order Carnivora; family Mustelidae; genus Martes; species Martes martes. Next base: position 101,473,193 of record NC_137892.1, read on the forward strand.
TGTGTGCACATGCATGCCAAATGACACATACAAAAATTTTCACAAGAGCTTTATTTATAATAGTTCAAAATGGAAATAACCCAATTGCAGTGTATTCATGTAACAGACTGCTACTACATAGCATGAAAAAAATGAACTTCTGACACACATAAAAAGATGGATGAATCTCACAGACATAATATTGAGCAAAAGAGGATGTGATTCCATTTTATAAAATTCAAGAGCAAGCAAAACTAGTCTATGGTGATAGAGGTCAAAGCAGTGTTTACTTCTCGGTGATAATAACTAGGAAGGGGAACAAGGGAACCTTACGGCGATCTGGCAATGTTCTGTATCTTGATCTGGATGGTGATTACTCAGATGTGGACACATATGTCAGGTTTATCAAACTGTACTTGAAAAATTAGAGCACATTATGAAATGTAGCTCAACAAGTTAAGGAAAAAGTAGTATTTCAAATACAGACAATTTTTGGGTCTGGCTTACAGCAGTTATTTTTTGCCCACCTCCAACCATTCTTCTCCCTTGGTCTGGAAGAAGCCCCACACTTTCTCCTTTTCTCTTCCAGTCAAAGTGTTTTAGGTGGAGCTCACTCTATCCCAGGCCCCAAATCAGGGCACCATTTCCCCCAGTTGTAATGATTGGTTTAGGAATTGGAACAGGGCCAAGTTGGCTAATGAATCAATCCAGGATTTTTTCTTGGAACTAGTAAGAAAAGATGTTCTTTCTAGACTGTAGTTGCCTATCTATCAGGATAAAAGCCTAGAGCTGCCAGTGGCCATCTTGCTACCTCCTTGGAGGGAGTTCACCTAAGAGGCCACACAGAGGAAAGAAGAGTGAGATTAAATTCTTCCTGATGACATTGTTCAGAACCTGGATCTAGCCATTCCTGTACCAAAATTTTTCATTAGGTGAATTGGTAAATTTTCCTTTTTTGCTAATCATTTTGATTTCAGTTTTTTACAGTTATAATTGGAATCTAATACACTGGGAATCTTAGGTAAAATTATGAGAAATATTGGGGGGGGGGCTTGGAATTTAAATAACCACTGAGCCTTGTCCAATCTTTTTTATGGTTGTTTGCTCTGTGAGACCATAGCCCTGCCAGAAGGTGGGAGGGGCAGGCCCCGGGGTCCTGTGGGAAGGATTCTGGTCCTTGTTTGGAAAGGGTTCCAGGCTAGGAATCTAGAGAATTGGATTCCACTCTCGATTTTGTTGCTTCTTAGTGGCAGGACCTTGGGCAAAATACTGTATCTCTTTGAAAGTTTTTTCTATAAAATGGGATATGAGTACCTAGCTCAAAAGGCTATTATGCAGATCAAATGCAAGTTTCCCAACTTCTCTAGCTTTTTCATACCCTTAGGTGAGTTAGTGCCTGTGTCCTGGGCATTCTCACTATACCCTGTATGATCCTCTCACCATTGCCACAGTGATCTTTATCGTGTATGATCTCCCCAATAGCAAGAAAGTGTTGATCCCTGTGCCCTCTTGCCGACAGGGCTGGGCACATGGCTAGCAGTGACTCCTAAACCTAGACTAAGAGGTCTTATGGGCCAAGGCTAATGATCTGGCAGCCCACCCACCCTTCCGCCCTTCATTTCTTTGCCTGATTGATAATGCTGATTCTGACATCCTGTATAAGGTAAGAAGGATTCCAGGGAAACTTCTGGGACAGTCCGGGACTTTGGATGCTGAGAGCTGAGAATCCATTGTGGGGACCACATAGGACCCTTCCCAGCTGGTCAAGAGCAGGTGAGTAAGAATAGTTTGCTGAGTGAAGAATGGGGGCTGAGGCTGCATTGCGTACCCTGCTCAGATCTGGCTGTCTGAGACAAACGCTGGACAAAGGGCTCCTGAGGCCATCACACGCACTCCTTCCCTAGCTCATTTCTGGATCACAGAAAAGCTTCCTGCAAGAATCTCTAGGCTTGTAAGTTGATGGAACAAACCCAGTGCTGAAGAAGAGCTGTGTAGGGAAAGGCCATCTTTCCTTATACACACTCATTCATTCATACGTTCATTATTCAACAAACACTTCATGACACACCACTCCATATTAGAGAAGTAGAGGTGAAAGAGGCTAGGTCTTAGCCCTGAAGGGATTAGCCTGGAGAGAACCATACTAGACACAGCCTCCATCTGGGGTTCCCTGTCTGTCTCCTGTCCTACTCTCCTGCATCTCTTCTCCATTGAACAGCCAGAACGATCCTCTCAAACAAAGTAGATTCTCAGCTTAACCCCCCTAAAGAGCTCCATAAAGCCCTCAGTGACGGGGAGGTAGATGAATGGATGAGATCGTATTAAGTTTAGGGCACCTGGGAAGGCTTCAACAAGGTTGCCAGGCAATTTAGATGTTTATCTCTGTCTCACCTCTTAAGATCAGTGTTTAGAGCCCTGGGAGTCTGAGAGGGGTGAGGGTAAGTGGTCAAGACACGCATATTAGATCCAACGGCAATATGGCACCAAATCCCAGGCCTGTTAAGTTGCAGTCTGGCTCATGGGAGAAATTCTTTATTTAGATGCTTCAGTGACCAAGAGACAGAGCATAAGCACACGCACACACACCCATACAATAAGTAAAGGCATTTCACAGGCAAAGGGAGAGGCAATAGGGGGAAGAGGCCACAAGAGCAGCTAGGGGCTTCTCTGACTCAATGAAGAGGGGCCTATGATGGTGACACTCCTTGGAATTCCTGCTTGAAAGCTACAAGTGAAGTCCCAGGGTATAAAACACAGCAGAGTTGGAGAAATCTAAGCTTGGAGCCCGGGCAACATCTTTTTCCTCATTGCAAAAACCTGTACCAGCTCTCCTTTCTTCTCCTGGGGGTCCTATCCTGTTCCCTGGCACCCAGGAATCTCCTGGTGGATGATGGGAGAGGGCTAGCACCACAGCAACCTGGGCAGGTGGTCTGCTGCATAAGGAGAAGGAGAGGGCTAGTAGAGCCAAGGAGCAGCAATGAATCTCTGAGCTGGCTGGCATGAGGCAGTTTGCCTTTAAGGGCACAGAACCATCAAGGAAACTTGCATGTGGGAGCTTTCCCACATGTCACTGGGTCAGAGCACCTCTCTGACAGAGGAGGGGAAAGGACCCCCTTGGAGATTTCCATGATCCCACAGGATACTGAGGCTTCCTCCCGCTCTAGCTTTTTTCCAGCTGCTGCAGATCCTTAGCACCATTCAGGAACTGCAGAGGAGCAGCAGGAAGGATAGCACTGCTCTGCCAGGACTGTATCACTGCTCTAGGAGGAAACTTCACAGTGGGTAGAAAACTGTCTAAATGGCCAGCATCTGGTCCCAGGCTCAGGAAAGCCTGTACTTTTTGGGGAAAGGGGGAGTCATATTAGCTCCAAGCTTCCATGGGACAGCCACTTCCATCTACCCTTTCCCCCCTAGGCCAAGGTCTGCTGTGAAAGCTCCAGGTTTCACTGGAGCTGCCTAGAGCCCAGGGAGAGCTCAGTTCTTTAGCTACAGAGACTGGTTCAAAACTGACCTGCAAAGAAAGACAGGCCTGGGACTCATGACATATGGCCCAAAGACACTGGGGAAGGGGAAAGGCCATCCTCCAAACTACTACCCTGTGAGGCCCCAAGTCCTCTCAAGATCCACCCCCTTCTCTCATCCTGACCTACAGGGTCCATTCCAAAGGGGTAGAGCAGGGGTGGATTTGCCTGGACCAATCAGAGGCTATCTGCTGCCTCAGGCCTATGTGTTCTCCAGGTATAAGAAACAAGGAAGAGGGAGCCAAGGGCTGACCATGGTCACGGGAAGCTGGCTCATGGCTGGTTCAACCTTGGGTGCTGGACAAAAACATCTCTAGTCTTCCAACGTGGCTGAGTCTTTCAGAATGGGTTGCCTTTGCACTGGAATCTGGCCCAGGGGGGATGCCATTGTTTTTGGTGACCTGCAATTTGAGAAGGAATAAATGTACAGGGTCAGTTTGTGGCGGTTTATCCAGGTAGTTTATTCTAAGGATAATACAGCTCTTCCAGGGCCTCGGAGTAATAAGAAGGGCAGCTCTCCTTTATTGAGGGCCACTGCAAGCTAGGCACAATGCTTGGTGCTTTGCTGCCAGCATCTTATTTTATCCTCATGGCAATTTGACAAGGAGTGAGATAGTATCTCCATTTTATTTATGAGGAAACTAAAGTTCAGAAAGTGTAAGTCACCTGCCCCCAGTAAGCTTTTTAGTGTTGTTTTGTTGTTATTTTTAACACCCCCCCTGCCCCGCCCCCCACCAGTAAGCTTTTTGAAAGTGTGCTTGATTTAGGATGGCAGCCCATGTCTCTCCACTATACCAAGCCATTTATTCTGCCTACAGGGTCCTATATGACCTGGATAGTATAGACTGATCATTCTCCCCCTCACACTGAGTCACAAGTGGCTCTCATGTCCCTCTCTATCCCACTCTCTGGGCATCTAGCAACACCTGATATTGTTTTATTTGTTTATGCATTTGTTTAGAATCTGCTTCTACCACTAGATGGGGATCCAAAAGATCAGGGAACATTACCGGTTTTGGTTCTTACTGTAGCCCTAGTGTTCCAAACAGGGCATGGCACATAATAGGTACTCAATAAATATTGAAATAAATATGAAAGCTTATCTCTAATAGCTCCCCTTTTTTGTACTAGTACTACACATATATGATCTCTAACTTTCATGTCATCCTATCAGGTGAGGATAATGAGCTCCATTTGGAATGTCAGAGCAAAATGAATACACTTTGGAAACAAAACATTTGAATTCTGAGTCTAATTCCAAGTAACTATGCAATCCTGGGCAAGTCACTTAACCTACCTGACTTTAGGTTTCCTTGGGTTGGAAAAGGGGGGTTTGTGTGGCTTTAATTCAGAGCTGCTATTGTGAATTAAATGAGATTAAATTAGGTGTTCAACAAATCATATCTATAATCTTACAGAAAAGGAAGTGGAGGTTCAGAGAGGTTTACTGACTCACCTAAAGTCACACAGCTGGCAGTATAGGAAGAAAATAGTAAACGCTATCATTTTCAAGATGGGGTAGCCCCAGGGCAGGGCTCTGGTTGGTTCTAGGTGGTGTACTGAAACTGCCACCAGTAAAGCTGCAAGGGAGGTATACTAAAATGGGAGTGAGCCCCAGGCTGGATTACAGGGGCTTTTTTCAAACCTAAAAGAAGCCTCAAGAGTCCTCCCAATATAAAAATATATACTAAACACATATAAAGAAGATCTGCTGCAATGTGGGAGAGGAAACTTCAGGCAGAGAGGACCAAGGACATTTTGACTCTAATGGTCTGGGTTTCTACCACCTTTAATTCATTCAGCTTTGTGAGCAATACAGGACCTACCACCAAAGTCAAAGAAATCATTTAGGGGACTTGCTTGCCTGAAACTCAGTTTTCTCATTGGTAAAATGGGGGCATTTCCATCTCAGATGGTTACCTAGTGGCACACTGTCCCTACTACCCAGATCCCTTCTGAGAGGAAGGGACAGAACCACGTGAACCCTCCCCTGGCCAGGCCCTAGTCGCCTCATATCACATGGTGCCACAGCCTCCTTGTAAGCATGATGCCCTGGAGGAGTGTGCTGTGAGCTAGGCAAGCCTCAGTATGAATTACAAGCTCTGTCTCACACTGTCACTTGGAATGGTGGTTGCCTATCTGTAACAATAATCCCTTCTTCCTAGGGCTGTTGTGAGGATTACCTGAGAGAATTTGCTTGGCATATGCCCTGTAACAGAATAGGGGCTCAAAGAATGTTAGTCATTTTTAAGGTTATTATAACAGATGACTGATTCTGTTTACTTCAAAGCACTTATCACAGTTTGTAACTATTGGTTGTTTACTTGTTTATTGTTTGTCCCCCCCCACCCCCCCATCAGAATGTAAGGTCATGAGAGCAGGGACTGGGTCTGTCTTGGCCACCACTCAGAGGGTGTTCAATAAATATTTGATCAAGGAATAAAGAAACCTGGTCATATTAGGTAATAACCTGTAGAGGGAGCCCTTGCCATAGAATTGATGGCAATCAAGACTAGGTTCTTCATGGCACTAGTGGGAACAAAAAAACAAAGCTTCCCTAGTCAGACTACTGAAGAGCAGGAAATCTAAGTACGTTTAGAAGACCACCAAGGAAACTATGTTTCTCTGTGAAAACCTTCAGCCCAGCAGGTCCAAAGGCTGCAGAGAAGGTGATGGGAGAAAAACTTACAGAGGAGACACTTCTTTCTGTTGATCTGTTGACTGAGAAAAGGCTGCCAGGATACCAGTTTAGCAAAGGAATACCTGGCTTTGTTTTCATTTAGAAGCCCTGAGTTCTTGTTGCAGACCCTTGGATTTCAAAGGATGAATACTCACTGGTTCTTGTGTTTGAAGCCGCTGACATGAGCTTGATACTGTTCTATGGAGTTCAGCACTATCTTACACGTCTTGCAGGGGTAGCCCTTCCCAGCTGAAACACACATAAAAATCAAGATGTTTAGTTATCCAATAAAAAGGGACCTGGGGACTGCTGCTTTCAACAGTTAATGCCCTTCTGAGGATGGATGGTGGAGTGAGTTTAGGTGGTTGGCCCTGATGGGAATCCCAGAGGCCTCAATGCTCAGGGGGCACAGGCTGTGTGTCTATGTGCTTCCTGGGGTTGGGAACTTCCTCATCCCCTGTAGCATCCCCACAACTGAACCTGGTCCAGACTAGCTGTCTGTTGAGTAAATAAAAAACCGACAAAGAGGTGACATTTGGTGTAACTGTCTTTTCTACCTTGACTGTGCTAAGTGGCCTCATTAAGAATGTTCTTCACTGAGAGATCTCTGGGAAACTGCCCCTCTCCTTGGGCTTGCAATAACAGTAATTAATGGGAATACCTGCTATGAAAATTAATCTGTCTTTCTACCTTGGGGCTAACAGACACCCTGTCTTACTACCAGCTCTGATCCATTGCCAAAGTGGTCTTTGTCTACATGGTCTAGTAGAGAGCATGGTCAGGAGCAAAGATATGGAGCTGGACTTCTGGCTCTGCCTTCATGTGAGGTTGGTGAAATCCCTTCTCCTCCTTTCCTTCCTTTCTTTCTTTGTTTTTTAACTTTTTAAAAAAGGTTATACTTATTTATTTATTAGAGAGAGAGAGACAGTAAGAGAGAGCATAAGAATGGAGAAGGTCAGAGGGAAAAGCAGACTCCCCGTGAAGGTGGGAGCCCGATGCGGGACTCGATCCCGAGATTCCGGGATCATGACCTGAGCCAAAGGCAGTTGCTTAACCAACTGAGCCACCCAGGCGCCCTCCCTTCCACTTTCTGATCCTCAGCTTTTCTCAACTATAAGCCAATTACCCTATGACTGATAACCATAATACTTATAATAAAAAGCAATATTATTAACTAAGTATCTGATATAGGCCATGCACACTGTATTACTTTGTTTGGCCCTCATAACGATCCTGTGAGAATCATTATCATTATTTTATAGACGAGGAAAATAAGGCACAATCACAATCACATGTCTAAGAACACAGAGTTAGTAAGTGGCAAACTCACTTGGCTGGCCACAAAGGCTGTACTTATTCTAACAAGCCAAATGTTAGCTGTACAAGGCAGCTGTACACATAACTTCAAGAGCCCTCTGGTTCTGACACTTTTCCAATCATCTGCCATCCTAAAGTTTCACAACTCCGGAGTGAGATCACCTAGGCTCAAATCCCAGCTCTATCATTTCTTACCTGTAGGACCATAGGCCAGTTACTTAACCTCTCTGAGATTTGGTTTCCTCATTTGTAAAAGTGGGGCTTCTCTGAGAATCAGGTTCCTTACCTATAAAATGAGGTTAATATTAGTATCAACCTCATAAGGTTATTGTAATGATTTAAGTAAAAGCATTTGACACATAGTAAGTGCTCAACAAGTGTGAGTTTTCATCACTAGCATTATTTTACTCTTATGGGTTCAATGCGTTAGTCTGGTAAAGAGGTGGAGAGTATCTTTAAATCAGCCTTCCATGGCAACTGTAGCTACTGTGAACACCAATGATACCTCTACTCCAAAAATCCAGCCAATGGTCCCGGCTACATTTGATTCCTTTGTATCTTCAAGTATTTCCTGGAAGACACATCCCTTGAAGGAATTTAAGGGGAAAATGATTGCAATCAGAATTCAGGTCCTTTTTAGACATTAACGGACAGCATTTGCAGAAGGCTTAATTTTAGACCCTCAGCTCTTCTCTCTAAACTCTCTAGGGGGTTGCATTCATGCCCCTGACTTTAATTACCACCTAAAACATATGAAACTACCAATATTTAATAGCTACTGACCTACCATATGGCAGTATCTCCAAACCAAACCTCTCCTTTGAGGTCTAGATCTATATATCCAACTACCTACTTGGATATCTCATGGGCATCTTAAACTTAAGCTGATGAAACCTGGCTATCCACCTACTAGCTTAAGACTAAATCTGGGGGCGCCTGGGTGGCTCAGTGGGTTAAGCCTCTGCCTTCGGCTCAGGTCATGATCCCAGGGTCCTGGGATCGAGCCCCACATCGGGCTCTCTGCTCAGCGGGGAGCCTGCTTCCTCCCTCTCTCTCTGCCTGCCTCTCTGCCTACTTGTGATCTCTGTCTATCAAATAAATAAATAAAATCTTTTAAAAAAAAAAGACTAAATCTGGTCACCATTCTTGACTATTCCCTTTCCTTCACCTCCCACTTTTTTTTTTTTTTTTTTTGGTAAAGATTTTCTTTTTATGTAATCTGTTACATTACCATGGGGCTTGAACTCACAACTCCAAGATCAAGAGCTGCATGATCTACTGACTAAGCCAGCCAGGTGCCCCTCACCTCCCACATGTGATGGCCAAATTCTGGCAATTCTACTTCCAAAGTAGCTCTTGAATCCTTTTACTTCTGTCTACCTTCTCCACTGCTACCTTAGTTCAAGCTCCCATCTTTTCCTGTATGAATTACTACAATATCCTCATTGCTGGGGTCTTCTTCTTCTTCTTTTTTTTTTTTTTAAAGATTTTATTTATTTATTTGACAGAGAGAGATCACAAGTAGGCAGAGAGGCAGGCAGAGAGAGAGAGGGAAGCAGGCTCCCCGCTGAGCAGAGAGCCTGATGCAGGACTCGATCCCAGGACCCTGAAATCATGACCTGAGCCGAAGGCAGCGGCTTAACCCACTGAGCCACCCAGGCACCCTTGCTGAGGTCTTCTCACTCCCTTTCCTCTCTGTTCCAAAACATCCTCCACTTTGTAAGCAGAATGATCTAAAAATGCTTAAACTGTCAGTGGCTTCCCAATGCTCTTAGGATAAAGGCCCAAATCCTTAACATAACCAACAATACCATGACTGGATGCTTGCTCATCTTCTGCCCAGGATCGTTTTGCCCAACTCTCTTCTCCTTATGCTCTGGGAAGCCTTCCTTGATCTTTGCTCCCCCATCTTAAGTCAACCCGTTTGCTTCCTTTTCTTTCTTTCTTCAAAGATTTGTCTATTTATTTAAAAGAGAGAGCGTGCACACATGTGCACGAGCAGGGGGAGGGGCAGAAGGAGAGGGAGGGAGAGAATCCCAAGCAGATTCCCCACAGAGTCAGACATGGGGCTTGATCCCAGGACCCTGAGATCATGACCTGACCCCAAATCAAGGGCCGGGCACTCAACCAACTGAGCCACCCAGGTGCCCCCTACTTTTTAAAGGAAGATTTATTTATTTATTTATTTATTTGAGAGAAAGAGAGAGAGAGAGCAGGGTAGAGAAGCAGAGAGAATCTTAAGCAGAATGCATGACGAGCAAAGAGCCCAACGTGGGGCTTGATCTCATAACACTGAGATCATGACCTCAGCTGAAACTAGGAGTCAGATGCTTAACCAACTGCTCCATCCAGGTGTCCCATTTTCTTTTCTTTTTAAAAATAGTTTATTTTTAAGTAATCTCTACACTTGACATGGGGCTCGAACTTACAATCCTGAAATCAAAAGTTGCACACTCGGGACACCTGGGTGCCTCAGTCAGTTAAGTGTCTGCCTTTGGCTCAGGTCATGATCACAAGGTCCTGGGATCCAGTCCCACATCTTCAACCACTCCTCTCCCTCTGCCTGCCATTCCTCAGCTTGTGCTCTCTTTCTCTCCCCCTCTGTCAAATAAAATCTTCTTTAAAAAAAAGTTGGGTAATTAAGTTTTGGCAGAGGTCAGAAGGGAAAAGTCAAGCTTCTAATCAACCTAAAACCTTTGCTAAGGTGGAGTCCCTGTCAGCTAAAGTCACTGCTTTGCATATCCTAGACCAGCATCCCACCTCTGTGTAGAAGGGGGTCAGAGTAGGTTTGGTGCCTCTACGGACATCCTGCAGTTGGAAAGCCTCCTGCCAAGTAAACTTAGAGCTGGAGGCAGGAGAAAGGAGTATAAGTCTTAGAGCCAGACTGAACTACAGACAGAGACATACACTGACTGTCACTTAATATCATCAGACCATGCTCCCCTTCGGCAACCTCTCTGGCCACAAACCCAGAGCCTGACATGACACATGACCCCTACCCTCAACTTGAGCCCCCTGGGGATCCCGCCTCAGCACCGGCAGATCCAGCCTGCCATGCCCCTAGGCCCTAACCCTACCTCTAGGATGGCTTTTCAGGCTTCCGTCCCCAGAGGCCTGGCCCCTAAGCCCTCCAGACTGAGGACCCCTGAGCAACACTCCAGCACTCCGCCTGACACCCAAGAGGAAAGTGCACCATTTGAAGCTGCACAGAACCCTCAGAGTGGGAGAAACCTGTGTGCCCCCCTGAGGCCACCCCCACCTTCAGTGGCCCCTGGCCACAAACCTGGAGCCTGACATGCCACCTGACCTGTGCCTTCAACTCGGTACCACCGCCCCCAACCCCGGGGATCCCGCTACAGCGCCGGCATATCCAGCCTGTCATGCCGCTAGGCCCTAACCCTACCTCTCTAGGTTGGATTTTCAGGCTTCCGTCCCCACGGCCTAGTCCCCAAGACCTCCAAACTGGGGACCCCTGAGCCACATCCCAGGACTCTGCCTGCCACCCAGGAGGAAACCGCGCTGTTTGGAGCTGTGCAGAACCCTCAGAGCCACAGAAACCTGCATGCCCCTCTGAGGCCACTCCACTGTCAGTGACCCCCTGGTCACAAACCTGGAGCCTGACACGCCGCCTGACCCTGGCCCTCAACTCGGACCCCCGGGGATCCTGCCTCAGCGCTGGCAGATCAGGCCTGCCATGCCCCTAGGTCCTAACCCTACGTCTAGGTTGGGTTTTCAGGCTTCTGTCCCCAGAGCCCTGGCCTCAAACTCCTCTAGATTGGGGACCGCTGAGGCACACCCCAGGACTTCGCCTGCCACCCACAAGGAAAATGCAACGTTTGGAGCTACGAAGACCCTCAGAACGGGAGAAACCTGCATGCCCCCGCTCCTCCAGGCCACACCTACCTTTGGCATACCCCCAGGACAGAAACCCGGAGGCTGAGGCTCAGTCTGACCCCCTCCCTCAACTCTGCCCCGGAGGAGATCACCTCAGGGTGCATTAGGGGAGCCGCCTTGACCGGCCCATGGTCCTGGACGGCCGCACCATGCACCTAGCGAGAACGTGCTCCCAACACCGGGCGCTCACGGCTTGAATGGCCGCACAATGCTGGCCAATTCTCACGAGATTTCTGCCCAAATCGATATCGATTTGGACACAAACCTTGAGAGAATTGGCCAGAAAACTCCAGTGAACTCGCTTCCGGCGGCAGGGGCCTTCAAAGGAGCCACCTAGGCCTGGCCCGTGGTCTCGAAGGGTAGTGGCCCCAACACTGTGAGAAAGCACTCTAAATGCTAGGCACAGGTGTGGCCCGAGTGGCCTCAGAATGCCAGCCACCCCCGCCCTCTACTCAGCCCCCTGTGGAGCCCACCTCAGCGCTGGTAGATCGGGCCTGCCATGCCCCTAGTCCCTAACACTACGTCTAGGTTGGGTTTTCAGGCTTCCACCCCAGAGACCTGGTCCCAAGCCCTCCACAATGGGGACCACTGAGCCACACCCCAGGACTCTGTCTGCCACCCAGGAGTAAACCGCACTGTTTGGAGCTGCACATAACCCTCAAAGTGGGAGAAACCTGCATGCCCCTCTGAGCCCACCCCACCTTCGGCGGCCCTCCTGGCCACAAACTGACATGCCACCTGACATCCGCCCTCTACTCAAACCCCCTGGGGATCCTGCCACAGCTCTGGCAGATCAGGCCTGCCATGCCCCAGGCCTTAACATTACCTCTAGGTTGGCTTTTCAGGCTTCCGTCCCCAGAGTCCTGGCCCCAAAGTCCTCCAGATTGGGGACCCCTGAGCCATATCCCTGGATTCCGCCTGCCACCCAGGAGGAAACTGTGCCATTTGAATTTTCTCCCTCAGAGAGGGAGAAAATTGTATGCCTCCCTGAGGCCACCCCTACCTTCGACACCCCCCCAGGCTACACACCCAGAGCCTGACGGTCACCCTGACCCCCTCCCTTGACTCTGTCCCCCCACCCCGACCCTGGGAGCTCGACTCAGCGGGGGCCCTCAGGGGAACCACATTGGTCCCGTGGTCCCGGATGGTGGCAACACACACCTAGTGAGAAAGCACTCCCAAAACCGGGCGCATGCAGCCCGAATGGCTGCACAATGCTGGCCAATTCTCACGAGCTTTCTGCCCAAATCAATATCAATTTGGGCAGAAAGTTTGTGAGAATTGGCCAGAAAACCTGTCGAACTCGCTTCTGGCAGCGGGGACCTTCAGGGGAGCCGCCTGGGCCTGGCCTGTGGTCCCTAGCAGTTGCAGCCCCAACTCTGCGAGAAAGCGCACAAAATGCCAGGTGCAGCGCAGCCCGAGTTGTTGAAGAACACAGGCAATCCCTGCCCTCTACTCAGCCCCCCTGGGGAGCCTGCCTCAGTGCTGGAAGAATGGGCCTGCCATGCCCCTAGTCCCTAACCCTAACCCTAGGTTGGTTTTTCAGGCTTCACTTCCCAGAGGCCTTGCCCCTAAGCCCTCCAGACTGGGGACCACTGAGCCACACCCCAGGACTCCGCCTGCCACCCAGGAGGAAAGTGCACTGTTTGGAGCTGTAAAGAAACCTCAGAGCAGGAGAAACCTGCATGCCCCTCCAAGGCGACCCCACCTTGGGCGCCCCGCCCTGCCCCACAAACCTGGAGGCTAAGACTCAGCCTGACCCCCTCCCTCAACTCTGACCCCAGGGAGCTTGCCTCTGTGGGGTCCACAGGATAGCCGTGTGGGCCTGGCCTGTGGTCTCAGATGGTCATAACACGCACCTAACGAGAAAGGGCTCCCCAATTGGGCAGGCACATGGGCCGAATGGCCACACAACGCCGGCCAATTCTCACGAACTTTCTGCCCAAATTGATATCGATTTGGGCAGAAACCTCATGAGAACTGGCTGGAAACCCCCGGCGAACTCACTTCTGGCGGTGGGGCTCTTCAGGGGAGCAGTCTGGGTCTGGCCTGGGGTCCCGAGTGGTCGTGAAAAGAAAAAGAAAAAAGAAAAAGAAAGCACTCTAAACGTCAGGCACATGCACTGGCCTGAGTTGCCTCAGAATGCTGGCCACCCACGTCCTCTACTCAGCCCCCTGTGGAGCCTGCCTCAGTGCTGGCAGATTGGGTCTGCCATGCCCTAGGCCCTAACACTAACCCTAGGTTGACTTTTCAGGCTTCCCTCCCCAGAGGCCTGGCTGCCCCAAGCCGAGATTGGGGACCCCTGAACCACACCACAGGACTCCATCTGCCACCCAGGAGGAAAGCGCGCCATTTGGATCTGCACAGAATCCTCAGAGCTGGAGAAACCTGGGGGCCCCCTGAGGCTACCCCCATCTTTGGCGCCCCCCTGGGCTACAAAACCAGAGCATGATGCTCAGCCTAACCCCCTCCCTCAACTCTGCCCCCTGGGAGCTCGCCTCAGCGGGGGCCCTCAGGGGAGCCACATGGGCCCACCCGTGATCCCCGACAGTCAAACATGCACCTAGCAAGAAAGTGCCCCCAATACTAGGTGCGTGCACGGCCCATATGGCCACAGAATGCTGGGCAATTCTCATGAACTTTCTGCCCAAATCGATATCAAGGTGGGCAGAAAGCTCGTGAGAACTGGCCAGAAACCCCCAGCAAACTCACTTCTGGCGGCGGGGGCCTTCAGGGGAGCTGCCTGGGCCTAGCCCATGGTCCAGAGTGGTTGCGGCCCCAACCCTGCCCCAAAGTGCTCTAAACACCAGGCCCATGTGCTGCCCCAGTTGCCTCAGAGGACCAGCTACCCTTGCCCTCTACTCAGCCTCCTGAGGAACCTGCCTCAGCACTGGCAGATCGGGCCTGCCATGCTCCTAGGCCCTAACACTAACCGTAGGTTGGTTTTTCAGGCTTCTGTACTCAGAGGCCTGGCCCCAGGCCCTCCAGATTGTGGAACCCTGAGCCACAACCCAGGACTCCGCCCGCTACCCAGGAGGAATCCAGAGTTTGGAGCTGTGCAGAACCCTCAGAGAGTGAGAAACCTGCATGCCCGCCTGAGGCCACCCCCACCTTTGGCGGCACCCCTTGGCCACAAATGCGGAGCCTGGTGCACCGCCTGACCCCAGCCCCCAACTCAGCCCCCCAGGGATCCTGCCTCAGCACCGGCAGATGTGGCCTGCCATGCCTCTAGACCCTAACCCTACATCTGGGTTGGGTTTTCAGGCTTCCGTCCCCAGATACCTGGCCCCCAAGCCCTCCTGATTGGGGACCCAGGAGCCACAAGCCAGGACTCTGCCTGCCACCCAGGAGGAAAGCATGCTATTTGGAGCTGTGCAGAACCTTCAGAGCAGGAGAAACCAGCATGCCCCACCGAGGCCACCCTAACCTTTGGCAGCCCCCTGGGGAAAAACCCGGAGCCTGGCGAGCCACCTGACCACCGCCCTCAACTTGCTCCCCTGAGGATCCCGCCCCAGCACCAACAGATGGGTCTGTCATGCCCCTAGTCCCTAACCCTACGTCTAGGTTGGGTTTTCAGGCTTCCACCCCAGAGATCTGGTCCGAAGCCCTCCAGATTGGGGACCACTGAGCCATACCCCAGGACTTCACCTGCCACCCAGGAGGAAACCACGGCATTTGGAGCTGCACAGAACCCTCAGCACGAGAAACCTGCATGCCCCCCTAAGGCCACCCCTACTTCGGCGCCCCCCTCCACCCCACACCTGCACTGTTCCCCCGCCTCAAACCCGGAGCCTAAGCTCAGCCTGACCCACTCCCTCAACTCTGCCCCCAGGGAGCTCACTTCAGCAGGCACCCTCAGGGGAGCCTCGTGGGCCTGGCCTGTGTTCCTGGAGGGTGCAACATGCACCTAGTGAGAAAGCGCTCCCAAAACTGGGCGCCTGCACGGCTCGAATGACCGCACGATGTTGGCCAATTCTCACAAGCTTCCTTTCTTTCTTTCTTTTTTTTAAAAGATTTTATTTATTTGTGTGACAGAGAGGGAGAGATAGCGAGACCAGGAACACAAGTGGGGTGGTGGGGTTGGGGGGGTGGGAGAGGGAGAAACAGGCTTCCTGCTGAGCAGGGAGCCCAATGCAGGGCTCCATCCCAGGACCCTGGGATCATAACCTGAGCTGAAGGCAGACACTTAATTTAAGTCACCCAGGTGCCCCTCTCACAAGCTTTCTGCCCAGCTCGATATCGATTTGGGCAGAAAGCTCGTGAGAATTGGCTAGAAACCCCCAGCGAACTCGCTTCTGGCAGCGGAAAGCCTTCAGGGGAGCCGCCTGGGCCTGGCCTGTGGTCCTGAGTTGTCGCAGCCCCAGCCCCGTGAAAAAAGCACTCTAAACGCCAGGCCCACGTGCGGCTGAGAAGCTTCAGAATGCTAGCCACCCCCCCCCCCCTTCTCAGCTCCCTGTGGAGCCCACCTGCCATGCCCCGAGGCCCTAACCCTAACCCTAGGTTGGCTTTTCAGGCTTCCCTCCCCAGAGGCCTCGCCCCTAAGTCCTCCAGATTGGGGACCACTGAGCCACACCCCAGGACTCTGCCTGCCACCCAGGAGGAAACCATGCCATTTCGATCTGCACAGAACCCTCAGAGCGGGAGAAAGCTGCATGCTCCACTGAGGCTACCCCCACCTTTGTTGGCCCCCTGGCCACAGTCCTGAAGCTGTACAACTTCAGGCAAGTCACTCTGAGTCTCAACTTCTTTATTTGTGTGAAATGGGAAAATCATACCTACATTTAGGAATGCTGAGGGAGTTATATTATAATATACATGTTCATATCAAAGGCGGTGTGATACCCCTGTCCCGGGTCTAGGTTTTCATGAAAAATTCTGGTTGATCTGTCAAGCAGTCAGATGCCTTAAGCAAGAAAATAGGACCTAGGATAAAAATTCTAGGATTAAGTATGGTAATTAGCCTTAGACAAATGGAGGAGTAGATACAGGAAGGAGGTTTTGGCTTAAGATAAAAGAATAAAATGGACAGAAGTTAAGATAAGCAGCCTAAAACACAGCAGTGTTTTAGGCAGTAAAACTCTCCAGCAGTAGCCAGAGATAATTAGGAAATGACCAGGGCAGCGCCAAATAAAGGCGGGCCAGGAGCTGGAGCAAAGAAGGGTCAGCTGCAAGAGAGCCCTGGGTCATGCCGGCTGGATATTGTGTTGTTTCTATCAGGCTAGGGCCAAAATAGGGGGGTGCCATAGAAGAAGGGTTCTGAGGCTTGGTTCTGAAGTTTCCAGATTCCTCAGCATTATGGGGCTGATCCTGTTAAAGGGGAAGGCACTGCTTGTATGTGGGAACACTAGGTAAATATCCAATTTTGAAGAGGTTTGTAATGCAGGATCCTTCAGTGGCATTGGAAGAACAGTCCTTAGCACCCTGCTGAAGCCACTGTTTCATGCCCATCTCATCTTGTCAGTACTGCTCAGTGATGCCCTGTGTTGAATGGCTGCTTTGTGTTTGGGCGTTGTTAGAGAGGCATGATCTCTCCCCTTGCTCATATATGTGGAACATCTACAGCGTCTGGGTGTTCTCCTTTCCAGGACTGTGGCAAGAGCACAGATGACTCTGAGCAGCAGGCTCCCTGAGGCCAAGTTGTTTGTACTTGGATGCCACCGGGGCCTCAAGTGTTGACTGTCTGGTGCTGCACCTCCGTGGCCTGGGTGGAAAACCTGAGGACCCATATGAATGATCCTGTAGGCTCCATGAGACAGGGACTGTGTCAGTCTTGGTCACTACTATACCTCAATAAAGGAAGACAGTAGGTGCTCAATAAATATTTACTGACAGAATGAAAGAGAAAAAATAATAACCCTCTCCTCCCCCACTCTTATTATAAGCCAGAAGCATATTGTGATGGGCTTTTAACTCGTCACAAATGCTTACTCCTCTGATGCTGCCTGGCATCTTGAAGTCAGGGAAAAACTAGTGTTCTCTGAGAGTGGTGTCCTTTACCACACTGTCCCAGGGATATAGGCAGGCCTGAGCTGCTGAGAGATGAGGGACCCTGAAGATACTCTAAAGTCTAACAGAGGCTACTGAGGTCTTCACATAGGAAAGTGGATGACAGGGAGCATAAATCAGAGGTTGCAAACTGGTGGCCCTGGCCCAAATTTGGCTTGCAGACAGGTTTAACTCACACAAGATTTAACATTTTTAAAATTTGGTAGCACATTTAAAACTGAGGGGAATTCTTTTTTTTTTTTTTTTTTTAAGATTTTATTTTTAGGTAATCTCTATACCCAACATGAGGTTTGAACTCACAACCCCAAGACCAAGAGTCATATGGTCTACTGACTGAGCCAGCCCAGCACCCCTAAAAATGAGAGGAATTCTTAAAGAAATCTGACTTTCTAGATTCTTTTGAAAAACTGAAGATATGGTAGTTCCTAGCTGGAGCTGCGTAGGAGAGGCACATACGCTTCAGCTGATCAAATCCCCTCTTGGCTCTTTCACTTATTTAAATTTCCTATCTGGTTTCTGTAGGTATTTGAGTTTGCAACGCCTGCTTTAGGAGACATAAGGAAGAAAAGGGCAGAGTCTTGGTAGTCTGGGGAATTCCAGTGGTCAGGCTCTGATCCAGCTCTGGGTGTAAGCAGGGCCCTCTTACCTGATGAATCAGTGACAGCAGGGTCTGCCAGCCGCCCATAGTGTGCCATGAGTTTGAGCTTGGTTTCCTGTTTCCTGTGTTTCTTGCCCACATAATGTTGTTGAGCCATGACAGGGTCGTTGAAAGTCGCATGGCAGAGGCTGCAGAACTTGTCTGGATCTATCATCTCTCTATTCTGGTGCAAGGCTAAGGTGGAGGCCACAAGGAAAGGGTTTGTAAGGCATTTCAACAGAGCTGCGGTGAGAGAGTTCAAACAGAAACAATGAAAAGACCCAGAAGCTTTCTAGTATGCTGAATGGAAAGAAAGGCGGGGTCACTAATCACACTTGCAGATGTGGCACTGCCTGTGTGAATCAAACAGGGAATGCCTTCTCTAGTTGGGAAAACTGGGAAGATTTGGGGGAGCCAAAGACCAGCTACTTTGTCGGCAGCTTTCACTACTTTAGGTATATGAACACTGATTTTCTCATATTCTGAGGAGGCTTCTGCTATCAAATTGCCAAATTACAACAGCTTAGAAATGTACATGTTTATAGTTTTTTTATCCCTCAGAATTCCCGAGAACTTCACAGCAAGTGGGACAAGAAACTTGGGTGTTTTATTCCCATCCTCAAAGTGCCCTTGTTACAGAGCTGGGAGCCAATGCACAGATGCAACAACTGAGGGCCTGAGGACCTGGAGAGTCATTTAGAAAAGGCAACTGTGCTAGGGAGACCTTTTGGATTACACTGCCTTCTAGGTGGAGCAGGCAAGGAAGGAGATGACACTAACATTTAGTTACGTGCTTTGTACATATTATTCCTCCTGTGGTCCTCAGAACTACCCCATGGGATAGATATCATTTTGCCACATTATAGAGAAAAACCAAGGCTCAGATGGGTAAAGTGACTTGTCCAAGATCACCCTCCTAGTGAGTGAATTTGTCTGTGTGACCCTAAAGACTATGCTATCTTTGCTATGCCAGGCTGCCAGAATGTAGTAGGGTAAGCTAAGGGCTACAGTTCATGCTTTCACCTTCAGAAAACATCCTTGGCTTTGGTCAATGAATTCAATGAATCAGAATCTGTTATAGGCATATGTATAAGCCTCCTATGGGTCAAAAAACGTCCTGATACTGATCGTGGGCCAGACTACTGCTTTATGAAGTGGATGCCAAGACTCATTAATGAGTCCATGTAGCTAGAATGATGTCAACCTAGTAACCACTGCTTTAAAAACGTGGCCTAGAACCCCCACCAATGGTGGAAGAGAAGCAGGGCTTAGCAGCACTCAGATAGATGGCTCAGATGATTGCTCATCCCTGGACCACTTCAATGGGGGAAGTTTTGAGGATTTTTCAGAAAGCCAGAGGAAACTTGCTGGCTTTTCTCACAATGGTTTTCCAGCAAAGGAATCTCAATTTCCTTGAACACTGACTTTCCCTGTCCATTGTTTCAGCAAGTCACTTGAAAAGTAATGCACATGTTGTAGAACATTTAATATATGAGAAAATATTCAATATGTGGTGTTATGTTAAAAAAAAAGGCAGGTTATACAGCAATCTATTATGTCCTCAATTTTGTAAAATATACAAATGAAAAAACATACTGGTAATGCATGGAAAAAAGGCCAAAGGCATAGAGTAAAAGGGTGCTTTTCAGTGTTTTCCAACTTTTCTATAATGAATGTAGATTCTTCACATCAGAAAGGAGAGACAATAATGGTCGTTAAAACATAAAAAGGTCATTCTTTAAAAGATACCAAAGAGGAGCATCAGAGGTAAATGGTTAAGTAAAGTTGGAGGGACCACTTCATGGACATCCAAAAACAACAATATGGAAATATGGAAAGAGTATTCTACAGGGATGTTTCGTGTACCGTTACTTATAAAGATCAAAAAAGGGGAAGAGGAAAATATTTAACATTAGAGGAATGGTTACATGTGGTATGATGGGCTATTATATGATCATTAAAATGTTTATGAAAAAGTTTTTAATAACATGGGGAAATACAAATGTTATGTTAAACAGAAAATTATAAAATTACACACATAATATATGATCTTATCATTGTTAAAAGATATATGCCCAATCTTTATGTGTGTACTGGTATTTTGAAATGTCACCAATATATTAATAGTGTTTCTCTTTTGGTGGCAGGATTTGGGGGATATTTTACTTCCTTCTTCATACTTTTTGCATTGTTTGAGCTAGAATTACTCATAGTGAGTATGCATAGTATTTTTATAAACACAGTAAGGTTATTTTAAGTATTCTATGTTTATATGCACATATATATGAATTTAATCTGGATATACATAAAACTATACACACAGATAAACACACATACACATAATAAAAGATTATAGGAGAAACAGTACTCCAAAATGTTAACAGTGGTTATCTCTGAATGGCAAAATTATAGGTACGTTTTCTTTTCATATATCTATATTTTCCATATTTTCTACAACATGCTTCTATTACTTTTACATTAGAAAAATGTTTAATTTCAGAAACAGAGTTCTGCACTCACATAATAACATTGAAATGTGCTTAAACTACAAAATTCAGTGAAAAGTAAAAGCAGGATACAAATGGTAGATGCACTTTGATTACAACTACATAAAAACTTATCTGTATGTGACAAAGGCTGAAAATGAATATGGAAAATAACCTTTTTATGTGGAATCTTTGGGACCTGGCATGTTCCAGGGAATTTTCCCATTTACAGAAAAGATCAATCCATATAAAGATAAATGACCTTATAAATTTCTGTTCTTAAGGTAGTTTTCCTTGGCCTAATGTTTTAATCTCTTTGGTACCATTCATGATACCAACGCCAGCTTTCTTTTTTCTTTTTTTTTGTTTTGTTTTGTTTTGTTTTTTTAGTTTATGTACTTTTTTTTTTTTTTTAAGCAATCTCTACACATAATGTGGGGCTTGAACTCATGACCCGAGGATCAAGAGTCATATGCTGCACTGACTGAGCCAGCCAGGCACCCCCAACACCAGTTTTAAACAAAAGCAATTAGTACTAGTATAACTTGATGAATAAACCATAAGCGAGGCCAGTGACAGGCTCCAGGTGGTAGATGCCTCACCAAATACTACATTTCATAAGGGGATTCCTCTAGCTTGCTATCTTGATAATGATGATAATACTAACAGCAGCAGGTGTCATTTACTGAACATCTATTATGTCCTAGGTTTCTTACATACATTTCATCCTCACAACCCATAAAGTAGATAGTATTATTAACATCTTATAGGTGAGGAAACTCAGGTACAAAAAAGTTAAGTCATATAGATGGTAAATAGCAGCACCAGGATTTAATCCTGCATGTCAATGACCTCAAAGTCCATATTTTGTTGTTTCATAGCATGAACTAGATTTGGGTATGTTAAGAGGGTATAATTATGAGTGATTTTTCACTTTATCTTCAAAGTCTTCCAAAACATTGTTGTCTTGTTTTCATAATACAGTATTATAAAAAAGAATAATAACTATTTTAAATAGTATAGTTAGTCTACTTCTTGGTCCAAAATAAATAAAGAAGCAAAAATTACCAAGAAAATAATAAAGTAAAATCAAAGAACTTTCATTCTCGACTAACTGCAGTTAGCACCAGTTAAAAATTCCAGAAAGTCAGGAATTAATGAGATGAGAGTAAGGGTTGAGTACCAGTGGTGACAAGATAAAGGGGACTATTTTAGAAGTCACTGCACTGGGAATGAATTCGTGGCAAAGGCAAACATGGCTTGCTGGGTAATAGTGGCAGTGCTAGAGTATCCTGCTTTGAAAAGCAAGTCCCTGTCTTGAGGAGAACAGGCAGCTTAGAGGATTAAAGTGAGCAGGGCATAACCTGAGCCCACGAAAAAGACAAGGATTTAGCTTTCAACTTGCAACACGTGGTAATGAAGGCAGGTGGATGCTGGGAGGGAAAAATCTAAGTGGGAGAGGTAGGAGATAGAATGCTCTCATGGTATGCATGGCCTGGAGGACTCTGGCACTCCCAATCATAATTATTTGTCAGGGCAAGAGCTCAGGGCTAAGATGCTTCTACAGAGAAAAACTGATCTAACCAAAGAAAGGGAGGTTAGGTGAGCACAACTCTGAGTCTGCATTCACTGAAGCTGGGTCTACTTTGGTATTTGTAAGGGCTATCAAAAGTAGTTCAACCTCTCCAAGTCTGTGGCCCCACTGAGCATTTCTGGGAGCACCTGGCATTGGTGCCATGAGGACGGGAGGGGTCCCGATATAGCACTACTCAGGAAAACCAGTACCTTCCACCTTAGTGGATTGCTGCTTCAGCTTTAAGTTCTTTGCGTGGGTCTTCCCCAGGTAGTGCGACTGGGCCACGACAGGGGAGGAAAAGGTCATGTTACAGATGGGGCAGCACTGGTTCTTGTCTTTGCTTCTGCTGCTCTTCTGGTTGGGAGAAAGAACACAGGTCTGATCACGCCACTGCCCAGCCAGAAAATCTTTAGTGGTTCCCCATCGCCCATAGAAGAATGGGCATTCAAGGCTCCCTTCACACACTAACCCCAACCTACCTTTCTGGATCTTTCTCCAGCTACTTCATTTCAGGCTCTACTCACCATTCCCCACTTTATTCTCTGTTGCTTCCTTGCTTTGCTTGGGCCATTCCTGCTACCTAGAATGATCTTCCTCTTTTCCTGCCTGGCATGTATCAGCTTAGCCTTCAAGGCCCATATATATATATATATATATATATATATATATCACTTCTGGGAGACTATTACTCAAGAAAATCATTCAGTACATGATTATTGAGCTGCTTTGTGTGGGTATTCAGAAAAAATTAATCTTGTTCCATCTCTGCATGCCCAGAGTTCCTTAAAAAGGCCTTATTATACCACTTGTCACCCAAACCGACAGTGTCACAGCTTAGGAGACTTTGGGAATGGACCATTGGACTCATCTTTGTTTCCTATCCTTAGCACCCTGCTGGAGGCTGGCACATAGCAGATATTCAGGTTTGATTTGTTGATTGTGATTAGGCCAGAAAACAATGTATTTCAAGCCTATGTTAAGAGCTCCCAGTCCCTCTCTGAGGTCTGATCTGTGAATAAAGTATTCATTCCAAGCGCATTTTACAAGTTTGGCACTACTGACATTTTGGAGTAGGTAATTCTTTGTTGTGGAAGAAGGGGAATGTCAGTCACTTCATTTGAACTACTGGACCATCCTGAGGGTTGAAGTAATCGAGATACAAAGAGGTGAAGTGACTAGTCCAGAGTCATAGAGTTGGTCTATCTTTCTGAATTCTAAATCATAAGCAGAAGGGTAACTAGGGGATGGGTCCAATGAGTCTGGAGAAGGGATGAATAAGGCTCTTCCAAATCTGTGACCACTATAATAGGAGGAAATCTATAAATTTTTATTCACTGAGCATCCACTAGGAATTGGAATTTTACCTCATAATACCCTTAAAAGGTAGGAATTATCATCTCCATTTTATGGGTAAAGTACAGAGAGGTGAAGGGACTTGCCCAAAGTCACCAAACCAGTAAGGTGCAGAGCTGGTATTGGGCCCTCGTCAGTGTGCTTCTCATCCCATGACATTTGAACAACCTCCCATGGAACAAAAATAGTGGTACCCCTGAAAGACTAGGACTGTTTCAGCGTAATTCTCATTGTATTTCTAAGCCAAAACCAAATGCATTTACATCTCAGTCGGAGCAGGCATTTGGAAAGGTGTTTCTTCCACTTGTTTATTCAAAACATTCAAGTGCTGAACTCAGCTCTTTCCTTCCCATTTCAAGAAAGCAAGCAGCTTGGTTTCCTTCCCCTTCTTCTCCTTGAGTAGTGAATGCGTAGCTTCTTGTCCTGCTCCAGTAAACCAATGAGTGGTAATGCATAACAATGGCTTCATTTACTGAGCCCTACTATGTGCCAGGTTCTGTGTTTGGTGCTTTTTATAAACCTTCCCTCATTTTAGTTTGGAAAAATCCTAAAAGATAGTTGATATTAGCATTTTCAATTTTAGGGAGGAAGAAATCAAGGCTCAGAGAAGTAATAAGACTTGTCCAAGTCATAAAACATGGCCAGGATTTGAAGCCAATTCAGTCTGACTCAAAGCCCACCTTCTTTCCACCACACCAACCTGCCTGTTGGCTTCATCAGGAAGTGAGCAGTCTCAACATGGCAGCTGGATTACCTGATCTGAGTCTAGCTTCTTCGTTTCCCCTTTTAATGTCTCCATTCCATGGATTGCTAGGTATCTCTTCACTTTGTTGGCATGTTTTTTGCTCTGCAAGAACCCAGGAAAAAGATCAAAAATAGCCAAAAGCCATTTCATATCTAAGGCAGTCAAAAATACTAGATTTTCATCTGATTCATCCTCACAAAAACTTCTGAGGATGAGAAGGTAGGGGAAAAACCTAGTTTATTGAGCTCCTACTCTGTTCAATGTGCTTTACATGCTATTAAATCTAACCTTCACAGCAATCAATGAGAAAATTACCATCATCTCTATCTTACAGATAAGGAAACTAAGGCTGAAGATGGTGAGGTTTCTTGCCCAAGATGAGCAGCAGAGTTGTGATTCTAACTCAGCTCTATTTAAAGCCAAAGTGCATATTTTCTACTATACCACATTGAGAGGGAAGATGAAGTATGATGATCCTGATTTGGATGGGAGAGATGAGACACAGAAAAATTAAGTCAACCTTCAAGTCACAGTCAGCATGCATGGAGGCAATGTCTGGGTGGCTAAGAAGGAATTACATACACTCCATTTTGCAAGCCAGGGAGAAGTGCAGAAAGTAAAGTATTTCTTTTTTTTATTTTTTGAAAGTAAAGTATTTCTAAAGGTACAATGGCATACCTGGTAGTGTGCCAGCTTCTGGGACTCAGAAATGAGCAAGGCGCAGCAAACCTTACACTGGGTATTGGTAAAGAGACACTGGTTCTTCTGGATCATGTGCTCCACTACAGAGAGGAAAATAAAAAATCTTTGAGTTAAAAACTTACCTCAAGAGACAAACCATAAGAAACTCTTAATCTCACGAAACAAACTGAGGGTTGCTGGAGAGTGGGGGTGGTGGGGATAGGGTAGCTGGGTTATGGACATTGGGGAGGGAATGTACTATGGTGAGTGCTGGGAAATGTGTAAGCCTGATGATTCACAGACCTGTACCCCTGGGGCAAATAATACATTATATGTTAATTAAACAAAAAAACCAAAAACACACCTCAACAGCACTATCTCTGAACCCTGTCTCAAACGTAGGTACTGAGTAGTGGAATGCTATACCATTATACCTTGGCACACCTTAGTTACTCCTTCCCTATGCTTTCATGACTCATGCTATGTTCTCATATCACCAATACAATTACTTTATAATTTTGTGTAAGCCATTTTCTTTATTAAGTAAATTTTTTTAAAGTTATAATTGATATACAACATTATATTAGTTTCAGGTGTACCATATAATGATTTTATATTTGTATATATTGCAAAATGGTCACCATAATAAATCTAGCGAATATCTGTAACCATATAAAGTTACAAATCTTTTTCTGAAACTTTGAAAACTTCCCAGATTTACTCTCTTAGCAACTTTCAAATATACAATACAGCATTATTAACTATAATCACCATCCTAAAAATTCTTTTAAAAAGAAATCTTTAGATCATAAATTTAAATAGATAGCAATAAAAATGAAATAATTCTAGACGGACACTGGTACCAGAGGCTTGGAGCTCTCCTTACAAAGAATAAGAGAGAAGCAACTGTGAAGAAAGGTGTTAAGACATGACAGCACCCGGGGCGCCTGGGTGGCTCAGTGGGTTAAAGCCTCTGCCTTTGGCTTAGGTCATGATCCCAGGGCCCTGGGATTGAGCCCCTCATTGGGCTCTCTGCTCAGCAGGGAGTCTGCTTCCCCTCCTTCTCTCTTTGCCTGCCTCTCTGCCTACTTGTGATCTCTGTCAAATAAATAAATAAAAATCATTAAAAAAAAAAAAAAGAAAAAGACATGACAGTACCCAACTGAGACTTCATCCCAGATAGAATGAGAAAGACTGAAAGACTTGAAAAGAGAATCATTTAATTACTTTTTTGCAATTGTAATAACAAATTCTTATCTTTTTTATTTTTTGTGAACATTTTCTGTAGAATTAAAAATAAAGCAACTTTATTAAAAATAAAGCAATATTTATTCCACTAAAAGATCAATAGCATTTTCTGATTTTATTTATTTTTAAAGATTTTATTTTGGGGGCACCTGGGTGGCTCAGTTGGTTAAGCGGCTGCCTTTGCCTCAGGTCATGATTCCAGGGTCCTGGGATCAAGCCCCGCATTGGGGTCCCTGCTCAGCAGAGAGCCTGCTTCTCTCTCTCTCCCTCTGCCTGCCGCTCTGCTTACTTGTGCTCTCTATCTCTGTCGAATAAATAAAATCTTTAAAATAAAAAGATTTTATTTTTATGTAATCTCTATACCCACTGTGGGGCTCAAACTCACAACCCTGAGATAAAGAGTTGCACGCTTTACTTACTGAACCAGCCAGGGGCCCCACATTTTCTGATTTTAAAAATTTACATTGGTATAACTGTACACATCATTTGGTTAGAATATTATACTGGAGTTTAGTTATTAGAAGACTAGAACATTCTTTTTGTATGGAAAGAACATGATTTTGTAAGGAAACATTAAAAATTGGTTTCTTTGGAATAAATCAGAAAATTTGAAAAGCAATTTTGGAGGATAAGTATCAATTAAAAGATGTTGCTGTATTATCTTTCACCTTTATAAGACAAGGTAAACTAATTCTGTTATTATACAGTTCACACAAACTATCATCTAATACCAGTTAAATGTGTATGGTACAAATCGTGGTTAGGAACTTGGGCTCCCCAAGCATGCACACTTGGGTTCAAATCCTGCTGCTGTTTCTGTAAAGTGTGTGATTTTATAGAAATTATTTAATCTCGGGGCACCTGGGTGGCTCAGTTGGTTGAGCATCTGCCTTTGGCTCAGGTTATCGTCCTGGCATCCTGGGATGGAGCCCCAAGTCAGGCTTCCTGCTCAGCAGGGAGCCTACTTCTTCCTCTCACTCTGCCTCTCCATCAGCTCTTGCTCTCTCAGGTGCTCTCTCTCTCTCAAACAAATTAATAAAATCTTAAAGGAAAAAAAAGGAAAGAAATTGATCTCCATCCTGTGGTTTCCTTTGTTTACAATGGGAGTACAGAACCCTCCCTTATCTGGCAGTTCTACTTTCTGTGATTTCAGTTACCCATGGTCAACCATAGTCTGGAGGCAGATGATCTTTCCTCTCACATATCTTCAGAAGGTCAATAGTTGCCTAATGCTATGTCACAATGCCTGTATCATTCACTTCACTCTATCTCATCATGTAGGCATTTTATAATTTCACACTACCACAAGGGCAAGTACAATACAGTAAGACATTCTGAGAGAAACAGAGATACCACATTCACATAACTTTTACTACAGTATATTGTTATAATTGTTCTGTTTTATTAATAGTTACCATTTCCAATCTCTTACTGTGCATTATTTTAAAATAAAACTTTATCATAGATATGTAGGTATAGGAAAAAATATAGTATATATAGGGTTCAATACCATCTGTAGTTTTAGGCATTCAGTAGAGATCTTAGAATATAATCCCCACGAATAAGGGGGACTACTATACTGGTAGCATGGATCTCATGGTATGTATTATCCATGTGGTTTTCCATGCAAAGCACTTAGTGCAGTGTCTGGTTTAGTACATGTTCTTTGTCAATGGTGAATGTTATTATGTCCAATTCTTTTTTGGGTCCTGTGCTTCTGAAAAGAGTAATTATTTTCCAGATTGTACCTGTGAATATATACGTATTTTTAAAAGATTTTAAGTAATCTCTATGCCCAACATGGGGCTTGAATTTACAACCCCAAGATCAAGAGCTGTATGTATGCTGCATGGACTAAGTCAGCCAGGTGCCCTAAGATATTTATTATTCTAGAACTTGATAAGTGTTGAAATTTTTCTTGATCTGACTTTGAAACATTCCAATTCACCTCACATATTACACAAGTTCTATACTGTAGTAAACCAAGACATTAACTATTCTTAATTGTTGGGCTTGGGGAACTAAGCCTTACCTTTGGGGACGAAGTAAAATTTCATGTAAGGCATGAGTTCTATCATGACACCAATAATCTGAGGCAGGGTCAGAGTCCCGAAAACTGTGAGCAGACAGAAAGCTCACATTTTTAATCTTCTATTCTGGACCAAAATGTGGTCAAGATGCTCTGGAGGGATGTTCCTGGTAGGAACCTTTTTTTTTTTTAAGATCGATTTATTTATTTGAAAGGGAGGTAAGAGAGAATCTTCAACCAGACTTCCTGCTGAGTAGGGAGCCTGATGTGGGGCTTGATCTCATTACTCATGAAATCATCACCTGAGCTGATATTAAGAGTCTGATGTTTAGCCAACTGAGCCACCTAGGTGACCCTCTTGGTAGGAAAATTTTAAGGTGACTTTCCTTACTCTACAAGGTCTAAAGCTTATCTGTGCCAGCACTTTTGGGCAGAAAGGCTGCTGTCTGGCTGTATTTCTGCCCCTTAAGAGTCTCTGTTTATTCCCCCATTTTTCTCCTATTGTGCTTGGTAAATTTTTGTGAAAGACCTTGCTGGTCTTAGCTGGGTTCAGAGTAACCAAGGAAAGTGGGTCTGTGAACAAATCTGGGCCAAAGTTTTTATTTAGCCAACTGAGCCACTCAGGCACCGTCAGAGCTTTTATTTTAAAGGGAGGATGAGTGGCTCCTCAGAATGTAAAGCCCATAAGGGAGAGATGGTACCCAGAGTCAGAGTATAGTCATCCTCTCCTGACCTGAAGATGCTGGATTTTTTTTTTTTTTTAAGATTTTATTTACTTATTTGACAGACAGAGATCACAAGCAGGCAGAGAGAGGGGACGGAAGCAGGCTCCCTGCTGAGCAGAAAGCCCAATGCGGGGCTCGATCCCAGGATCCCAGGTCAGATCATGACCTGAGCCGAAAGAAGAGGCTTAACCCACTGAGCCACCCAGGTGCCCCTTTTCTCTCTCTCTCTCTCTCTCTCTCTCTCTTTTTTAAGATTTTATTTATTTATTTGACAGACAGAGATCACAAATAGGCAGAGAAGCAGGCAGAGAGAGAGGAGGAAGCAGGGTCCCTGCTGAGCAGAGAGCCCGATGTAGGGCTCGATCCCAGGACCCTGGGATCATGACCTGAGCCAAAGGCAGAGGCTTTAACCCACTGAGCGATCCAGGCGCCCCTCTTTTTTTTAATTAAAGAAGATGAGGTTCTTTTTCAAAGATATTCAGAATCTGACTCTCAAAGGCTAAACAGAGCAGGGACCATGTATGACTTTGTATCCCAGTATCTGGTACAATACCTGACCCACAGGAGGACCTTGGTGAGTATCTGCTGAATGAATGAGATGTATCTCTCTGGCCTTAGAGAGTATATCCACACAGTCCACAAATATATATTTGGAATGGTTTCTGTGTACCAGCACTGGGGCCATATCAACAAGTAAGACAGAATACAAAGTAAATAAAAAGCAAAATAGTGACAGAGAAAAAGAAACACTACAAAAACTAAGTGGCTCTCTCTCTCTCTGTGTCAAATAAATCAATAAATAATCTTAAAAAGGCGGGGGGCGGGCACCTGAGTGGCTCAGTCGGTTAAGCATCTGCCTTCGGCTAAGGTCATGATCCCGGGGTCCTGGGATCAAGTCCTGCATCAGGCTCCCTGCTCAGCGGAGAGCCTGCTTCTCCCTCTCCTTCTGCCTGCTGCTCTGTCTACTTGTGTGCGCGCTCTCTCTCTGTCAAATAAATAAATAAAAAATCTTTACACAACAACAATGAAGTAAGTGGTAAAGAATGATGGGGGCGGTATAGTCAGTGAAGACCATCTTACAAGGCATCAGCTATAAGGAGGTCTGGGGGAAATAGTGTTCTTGCCTGAGAGAGTGCCAGGTCTCTGAGGCAGGGATGAGTTTGGCATATTCAAGGAATGGAGAGGAGGTCAGTGTGGCTAGAGTACGGTGAATGAGATGAAAGTGGTAGGAAATAAAAGTTGGAGAGGCAGTGTAAGATCATGTTGAATGAATGTAAGGCCTCAAAAGCCATGATTTTTTTTTTAAGATTTTATTCACTTATTTGACAGAGAGAGAGAGAGCGAGAGCACAAGCAGGGTTGAGTAGCAAAAGGGGAGGGAGAAGGAGGCTCTCTGCTGAGCAGGGAGCCCCATGTGGGGCTTGATCCTAGGACCCTGAGATCATTACCTGAGCCAAAGGCAGATGCTTAACTAACTGAGCTACCCAGTTGCCCCCAAAAGCCATGATTTAAACTATGGATTTTGTTTTTAGTGCCATGAGAGGTAACAAGATCTGGCTTATGTTTCAAAAAGATTGCTCTGATCATCATGTCAGCAGACTGTATGGGGATACCAATGGAAGCTGGCAATGGAGACAGAGAAAAGTGTATGGATTTGGAATTACATTCTGGAAGTAGATCTGATATGCAATTTCTTAGATTGGATGTGGGGGAGTGAAGGAAAGAGTCAAGGGTAACTCCTAGGTTTTGAGCTTGAGCAACTGAACAGATGAGCTGCAAACTGGAGGATGACAGCCTTGGAGGAGAACTTAAGACTTTTCTTTGGCTATGTTAAACATGAGTGGTCTATCAGATATATGGGTAGAGATATCAAGTAGTCGTTGAAGATTCAAGTCTGGAGCTCAAGGGAGAGGTCAAAGCTGGAGATTTTAAGTTGAGAATCATAAGTATATCAATTGTACTTTATAAAGGCTATGGACTGGAAGAGAATGCCTAGTGTAGATGGAAAAGGAAAGAGTTCCTGTGACTGAGTCTTGGATCCCTCCAAGCCCTGTGACAGAATTGTCCAGCCAAGTCCTTCCTAAATTCCTAACTCACAAGAACCATGAGAGGTTTACAAGATTGGAGGAAGCTATGGTCCACATTGGGAAAAAGAACTCACTTAAATTATCAGAATTTTGAGAAGGTGGCCTAAATGTGCATCTCTACTGCCCTGATATGCATATACAACTTTATTCATTTATTTATTTTTTAAAAAGATTTATTTGCCAGAGAAAGAGAGAGAGAGAGAAAGTGAGCACAAGCAGGGGGAACGGCAGGCAGAGGGAGAAGCAGGCACCCTGCTGAGAAAGGAGTCAGATGCAGGACTCGATCCCAGGACCCTGGAATTATGACCTGAGCCAAAGGCCGATGTTTAACTGACTGAGCCACCCAGGCATCCCTCCACATACAACTTTAATCCAACTACCAATTACCTCCCCGAATGGGACAGGTTTGATATAAGAAATTAGATGCTTAGAAAACCATTGGAAAGTCTGAAGGTACTTGGCTGGGCCTTCATAAATGTCTCTAGGAATAATATTTGTCTGTTCCAACAAAAGAGCTATAGTTTGAGATCTCCATTGCAAACTTGGTGAAAGTAAGAAGTTTCCATTATCAATGAACCTTCATCTCAGCCTATGAAGCTTGATAATGGATTCTGGAACACTGATGTAGGATGATCTCATAGTTCCAAGACCCTTTCTTCATAGTAACAATAGTGAAAAGCCATAGGAATATGATCTTCACTGCACTTCTGTCTTCCAAATCTATGATAAGACATCTTTGGCAGGATTGGGTTTGTATCTATATTGTAGCCAACAAGAGGATGTATAGGGCAGAGATTGAGAGATATAGGACAGGGCTTATTTTCACAGGGTCAGTGAAGTATGGACAGAGCTAGGGTAGAGAAGCAAGATAATTCTTCATAAACTTAAGGAATGTAGGAGAAGTAGTATTTGGCAGATAAATGATCATGATACATCAATTCAAGTTACTGTCTTTAGGAGACTTAATGTGCCTTAAGTTGCCTTAGGATACTTAGGTCCTGAATAGCTGATCAGTGCACGACTAAACCACCTTCTATATTCCAATTAATGGTGAACATTGCTAGTCTATAATGACTTGCTATTCCTTGGCCCCAAATGTGGCCTTAGAATATTCAACTCAGCTCCACAGAAATTCACCAATTGTCTGAAGATGGTCCTCAGAGATGTAACCAATTTAATAGCCTGCTTATTATGGCTTATTGGGAAGTAGTGGATTTCTAGGTACAGCTATAGTTAGAAAGCAGCATACAACAAAATATCCTAGTAAAAGCAAGCTGGATATAACCTACCAGTGGGTCAGATTTGCTAGGCAGTATAGTTTAATGGGCAGGGTGGTCTACAAGAATGCATTGGACAGTTAGCCCCATTAAGATTACTTAGCCTCAGTACTTCTATTTTGTGAATCCATATTACTGATGGTCTGAAAAGGCTCAAATTTTATCACAGAAAAAAAGTATGAAGAAAGCAAATGTAATGGTATTGATGATGTGGTGTTAAAATTTTTTCTACTTAGGGGGCACCTGTGTGGGCTCAGTTGGTTGGATGGCTACCTTCAGCTTGGGTCATGATCCCAGGGTCCTGGGATGGAGCCCCATATCAAGCTCCTTGTTCAGCAGGGAGCCTGCTTCTCTCTCTCCCTCTCCCTGCTACTCTGTCTGCTTGTGCTCTCTCTCTCTCTCTCTGTCAAATAAATAAATAAAATAAAATAAAATTTTTTTATACTTAGAACACATATAAAACAAGAGTTCAAGGGCGTCATGGTGGCTCAGTAGGTTAAGCGTCCAACTCTTGATTTTGGCTCTGGTTGTGATCTCAGGGTCATGGTATTGAGTCCCTCATTGGGCCCCACACCGGGCATGGAGCCTGCTTGAGATTCTCTCTTTCCCTCTCCCCCTCTGCTTCCTGCTCTCTCTGCGTCAAAACAAAAAATAAAACAAACAAAACAAAAAAGCAGAGTTGAGCTGAAAGTACAATAAATGAAATGAAAAATTCACAAGAGAAAATCAACATCAGTTTCAAAGTAGCAGAAGAAAGAATCAGTGAACTTGCAGATAGATCAACAGAAATATTCAATCTGAAGAGGAAAATAAAAAAGGATGAATAATGAATAGAGCCTTAGAGACTTGTGGGATACATAAAGCACACCAAACAAATATATATGGGGAAACTTCAGGAGAGAAAGGAGAAGAAAAAAAAAATATATTTGAAGAAACAATGTTTGAAAACTCCCCGTATTTGATTAAAGAAAAACAATCCATACAGCCAAAAGTCTCAAGTCTCTCGGGGTACCTGGATGGCTCAGTCAGCTAAACTTCTGCCTTCCACTCAGGTCATGAACCCTGTCCTGGGATCGAGCCCCACGTCAGGCTCCCTGCTCAGCAGGAAGCCTGCTTCTCCCTCTCCCTCTGCCTCTGCCTATCACTCCCCTGACTTGTGCACTCTCTCTGTCCAATAAAGAAAATCTTAAGAAAAAAAAAAAAAAGTCTCAATCTCTCAAGAAATCTACACCCAGATACATCATAGTCAAACTGTTGAAAGATAAAGACAGGGGTGCCTGGGTGGCTCAGTCGGTTAAGTGTCTGACTTTTGGTTTGGCTCAGGTCATGAGATCAAGCCCCCTTTTGGGCTGTGCACTCAGCTAGGACTCTACTTGAGGATTCTCTCCCCCTGTCCCTTCACCTGCTTGTAGTCTCTCTCACTCTCTCTAAAATAAATACATAAATATTTTTTTTAAAGAAAGATAAAGACAGGAACTCCTTAAAGTAGCAAAAGAAAAATGACTCATCATACATAGTGCAATAATTTGATTAATGATTTAACTTCCTATCTGTAACAATGAAAGCCAGAGGGCAGTGGTATAATAGTAGTGAGAAGATCAAAACTGTCAACCAATTACTCCATGTCCAGCAAAACTATCCTTTAAACATTATGCTAAGCGAGAGAAGCCAGTCACAAAAGGCCACATATTATACAATTTAATTGATATGAAACATCCAGAATAGGCAAATCTATAGAAAGAGAATGGGAATGAGTAGTTGCCAGAGGTGACTGCTAATAGGTATAGGGTGTCTTCCTGGGGTGATGAAAATGTTCTGAAATTATTGGTGATGACTGCACAATTCTGTGAATATACTAAAAACCACTGAATTTTACAAGGGTGAATTTTATGGTACATGAATTATGTACCAATAAAGATGTTATTTTATTTAAAAAAATTTTTTTAGAGATTTTATTTATTTATTTGACAGAGAGACAGAGAGGGAACACAAGCAGGGGAGTGGGAGAGGGAGAAGCAGTCTCCCTGCTGAGTAGAGGGCCCGATGTGGGGCTCCATCTCAGGACGCTGCGCTTATGATGTAAGCCGAAGGCAGATGCCCAACAACTGAGCTACCCAGGCGTCCCAACATGTTATTTTAAAAAATTATTCTTTAAGACTGAAAGCAAAATAAAGACATTCCCAGATAAAGACTGAGAGAATTCACTGCTAGCAGGTTTGCTTTGCAAAAAATACTTAAGGAACCCCTCTGGCCGAAAGGAAGTGGTACTAAGTGGTAACTTGAAACCAGAGGAATAAAAAAAAGAACACCAGAAATGGTAAATATGTGGGTTAATATAAAAGACATTATAAATATTTTTGTTCCCTAAATTCTCTTAATTTCTTTAAAAGACATACTGTATACAGGTCCCTGGGTGGCACAGTCCGTTGGGCGCCTGACTCTTGGTTTCAGCTTAGGTTGTGATCTCCAGGTTGTGAGATGGAGCCCTGCCTCTGGCTCCACACTTAGCAGAGTCTGCTTGAGATTCTCTCTCTCTCTCCCTCTGCCCCTCCCCATTGTGCACCCTCTCTCTCTAAAATAAATAAATCTTAAAAAAAAGACATATTGTATAAATCAATAATTATGACACTGAATAATTAGGTTTATAATATATATCGATGTAATATATATAACAATAATATACATGACAACAATACTACAAAGGAGGGGGAGGAATGTAGCACTATTAGAGGAATGTTTTTATATTTTACCAGAATTAAGTTAGTAGTATTAAAAAAAAAAGTTAGTAGTGTTAATTTGAAGTAGACTGTGATGAGTTAAGATGCATCTTGTAGTCCCTTGGGCATTAAGAAAATAAAATAAGTAAAAAAAAGTATAAAAAAATATTAACAGAAATTAACATGGTTCACTAAAAAATACTTAACACAAAAGAAGTCAGTAGAGAAAAAGGGAAGAACAAAATGTAAAGGAGATAAATAGCAAAGTAGAAAATGTAAATCTAGCCATATCAATAATGAAATTAAATGTGAATTGTCTTAACAGCCAACTCAAAAGGCAGAGACTGTCAAAGGATAAAAAAGCAAGATCTATATAATGAGATTCGATTTTGCAACAAAAAGTAATGAAGTACTAATACACAGTACAACTTGGCTGAACCTCAAAAACATGCCGGGGAAAAGCCAAATGCAAAAGACTACATATTGTATGATTTTGTTTATATGTAATGTTCAGAAAAGGTAAATTTATAGTGGTTGCCTAGGGCAGGAGGTGAGAGTGGAGATTTAATGTAAACAAGCACAAAGGAACTAATTGGAGCCATAGAAATATTCTAAAACACAACTCTGTACTTTTACTTAAAAAAATCATTGCATTGTACAGTTACAATGGGTGAATTTTATGGTATACATAAATTATAACTCAATGAAAGTGCTAAGAGAAAAACAAAACAAAACAAAACAAAAACCAAGGTGAGTAGAATTTAGTGTTAAACAGGGCTCTACCTAAACCTCATATAAATATTGGAAAGCGAGGAGAGTAGAAAAATGAACTAGGTCCTAAGTGACACTGTACACTCACACACACATAAGCAATTCACTTTTTAGAGCACAGCTGCTGTGTTCTCTGCTTCAAGGTCCAAGGGGTGCCTTCCCTGTCCCTCAAGGACAAAGGTCACTCCCTCTTTGTGCACAACCAATTCTTACACATTCCTTTCCACTGCACCCATTACCTTATACTGAAATTGTTTTGGTGTCTGCTTCTTGGACTAGACTATAAACTCCTCCAGGGCAACGGACAGTATCTTCCTCCTCTCTGTAGCTCTGCAGCCCAGCCAGTCCTGGGAACTGAGCAGGTTATCAGTGAATGTTTGTCAAATTAGTGAAAAGAAAATTGGGATGTGTTTGCAGGGATTTGTACCAAACAAGTCTGAAATTATGTGGGAGTCAGAAAGCCCATATTAATTTAGGAGTCAGACTAGACTAGTTTTAAAACTGGAGAAGTATACACAAGGGTATAGGTCTGTGTACCACTTCAAATTTAAACATATCTTCCTTGCATGTGGTCAAAATTCCATTTTATGCCAGGGCAATGAGTTCACAAGCAACATATTAAACTTCCAAGATTAGTCTGCTCACCAAGCAAACAAACCATCTGATTTTACTGCAGATTACTTGACAGGATTAGCACAGAAGGCCAGACAGTTCTTGTACTTCTGGGTTAGAGTTAGGCAGCTAGGGGCGCCTGGGTGGCTCAGTGGGTTAAGGCCTCTGCCTTCGGCTCCGGTTGTGATCCTGGGGTCCTGGGAGCCTGCTTCCCTTCCTCTCTCTCTGCCTGCCTCTCTGCCTGCTTGTAATCTCTGTCTGTCAAATGGATAAATAAAATCTTTAAAAAAAAAAAAAAGAGTTAAGCAGCTAGCTCTGCTAAGGACTATGAAGAGGGTCATGCAACCAGGTCAGGCCAGCTCTTTCCATGCTCTTCTACCTCCATCTTACCCAGAGCCAGGTCAAATGCAGAGAAAGCTGGGAATCTTCAGCCCGGAAAGTGCCCCCACCTCCCTCACCGCCCTGGCCCCCGTGTATTCTGTTCTCCACAACTTCGGTACAAGCATGGGATACAAAGAAGCTGGAGCCAAAGTATACCCTGGCCAGTTTCTCAGGCTCCCGGCCCCCATCACATTAAAGGGACCCAGGTAGTAGAGACCAGACGCCTAGAAATGGGAGTAAACCAGGTTGAAGATACCAAGACCAGGAGGAAAAGGCGGGTAAGAACGCCTTCTGGAGTTCTTGGCAGTGTGGGGCACGACAGAAGGAGGCAAGCGACACAAGGGGTGGGAGAACCAGGAGATTGGGGCGATGTTAAGTCAGGGAGCAATGGTGAGGGGCTAGGAGTCTGGCGGGGAAGGTTCTGTGGGTCTCAGAAAAGGCACGGATAGGAATTACATTCTACGAGTTTAGGATAAGAGCCGTGCTCTGGTGGGTAAGAATGGAAGGGGGAAAAACCCCGCGGCCTGAGTATGAGAAGGCCCTTGACCAGAAGATCAGGGAGACCTCATTCATTGCTGCTGCGGCCTCAATTTTCAAGGGAACGGGCCCACGGTACCCAGGCCCAGCCGGGGTGCACGAGTCAAGAAGTCCTGGGGCGCGTCACGCAAGGGGGCGGGCCGGGCGCCAGGGGGTGTGCCCGGAGACCCGGGGGCTGGGCCGCGTTCCCGCCCCGCGCTTCCGCCACTCCCCGTGAGACCAGCGGGCGGGTGAGGGACTTGCGCCTCTGAGGTCCCCGGACTCACCTTCCTCCCTTCCCACCGGTTGGGTCCCGGACACTGCTTCCCACAGGCGGCGCGCCCTCTCGCGGTCGAAGCGCAGCCCGTCCGGTTCCCGTCCTTCTCGCTCCTCCGAGCTGTTGTATGGCCTGGCCCCTCCACCGTCCGCGGCCTCCACGGTGCCCAACGCGGGATACTCCATCTTTCCTGCAAGCCCTAACCGGCAGATAGCCACTCATAAAGCTTGGTCTCGCGAGATGTGGGTGGGAGGGTGACTTTGCCAGGCCAACAAATCTCGCGAGGTTTGGGGGCCGCAGATCGCGTTGCGGTGCCGGCCCAGGCGCTTCTCTCTGATGGCTGTTGGGGGACCTCCGAGTAAGTGCTGTGGAATTACTTGTGATCTCTGTCAAATAAATAAAATCTTAAAAAAAAAAAGTGCTGTGGAATTGAGTCAGTCGCTGCTTTTACAGCAGCCCCTTCCCTCCAGTATAGGCTCGTGCAGCCCTTGGCTAAAGTTTCTCGCCTTGTTCACCGCCAGCCTTCAACACTTCTCATTTCGTTCTCTTGAAGGCCCTGTTATGTGGGAATATTTTCTACGTTTTACTGTTAGGGAAATTGAAGCCCAGAACCTAGAAATAGTTTACTCAACAGTAGAGCCAGGACTCCATCTCCGTGATTCTGTTACTGCTGATAATAAATACCATTTGAGTTTCAAGTTCTAATTCCCAGCCCAGACCTCCCCCTTAAACTCTCCAACGTAACAGTCAAATCTGAAAATTTATCCTCCGTCCCCACATGTCCTCCCCCAGTCTTTCTGAGCCACCATCTCTTGCTGAGGTTATTGTGGCTTCTTTACTGGACCTTTACCTTGCCCTTCAGATACTCTCAGCACAGCAGCCCCAGCAGTCCTCTTACAACAAGCCGTATCATGATACCCTGATGCTCCTCCTCTTCAACAGGTTCCCATCCCACTCTTGGTGAAAAGCCAAAGTCCTTAGTTTAGCCAAAGGGCCCTTTGCAGTCTGACTTCCCTTAACCTCCCTGATCTCATCTCCTATTGTGTCAGCCTCCAACACCTTCATTTCTGTCTCAGTCACCTTGATCTCCTGGAGTGCATTTCCCGCATATATCCTCATGACTCAGCCTCTTTCTTTCTTTTCCTTTCTTTCTTCCTCCTCCTCCTCCTCCTCCTCTTCCTCTTCTTCTTCTTTTTAAGAACATATTTATTGGGACGCCTGGGTGGCTCAGTTGGTTGGGCGGCTGTCTTCGGCTCGGGTCATGATCCCAGCGTCCTGGGATCGAGTCCCACATTGGGCTCCTTGCTCGGAGGGGAGCCTGCTTCTCCCTCTGCCTCTGCCTGTGCTCGCTCGCTCTCTCTCTAACAAAAAAACAAACAAAAAAGAACGTATTTATTTATTTGACACAGAGAGATACAGTGAGAAAGGGAACACATGCGGGGGGAGTGGGAGAGGGAGAAGCAGGCTTCTCGTAGAGCAGGGAGCCAGATGTACTTAATAGGAGGACCGGGGAATCATGACCTGAGCCAAAGAAAGGCAGGCGCCTAAACGACTGAGCCACCCAGGCGCCCTTCAGCCTCTCATTTCATTCTCTGGCTACCCTATCTAAAATTTAACCCCTCCACACACATTTCATGTCCTCCTGTCCTGCTTTATTATTTTTTTTCCTCTTTAACACGTAACATTATCAGATATAGTATGTTTTTACTTTTTACCTTGTTTTTTTGTTTGTTTTCCCACTAGTAGGCATGCCCCAAGAAAGCACAGATTTTTGTTTTGTTCTCAGTTCAATCCTCAGCATCTTGAAATAGAGCCTGGGCTCTCATAGGTACATACAAAATATTTGTTGAATGAATGAAACTTTTGATATAATTACTTTATTTCAACTTCATTTATTCAAATGTTTATTGAGAGTTTACTATGAGTTAGAGGTTATTTTGGGCATTGGAATACAGTTGTGCACAAGACAGACGAGGAAGCTGTAATATAGTGTTTTTTATTCTAGTGGAGGACAGTATAATAAACAAGTCAACAGATAGTAATAAGTGCTAAGGAGAAAATTGTGGAGGCCGAGAAAAATTTAGGCCATCCCACCTCAGGTTTAGCCTTAGCATAAGTATAGCCATCTTAGCTCCGGCAGCCATCTCAGACCCCTGTGCCCAAGGGCTGAACTTTCCCCTACTTTACTTTGGTTCTAAGAACCCCCACCCTGCTTTAGTTCCAGAGACCCCCACCCTGCTTTAGTTCCAGAGACCCCCACCCTGCTTTAGTAACAGGAATCCCCACCCTGCTTTAGTAACAGGAACCCATAAATACCCCTGCCTTAACTAAGCTCTGGGTCCAAGTCCCTACTCTGCTGTGTCGGGTATACTTGGGCCCAAGCTTAAGCTTGTTAAATAAACCCTCGTGTGATTGCATTGGTGTTGGCTCCTTGGTGGTCTCTCGGATGTGAGATGTTGTACTCAGGTACAACAAAAATAAAACAGTAATACGTATTGGGTGAATGATGTGGAAGGAATATTAGAGTGGTTAGAGAAAGCCTCCGAGGAAATGACCTTTTACCTAAGACCTGATGGATGAGAAGTTAAAGACCATGCATGCAAAGAACTGGGGAAGAATGTTCCAGGAAGAGGGAACAGCAGGTCCAAAGTCCCTGTGGCAGGAGTGAACTCGCTCTGTTGGAATAGGAAAAAGGACAGTATGGTTGGAGGCCAGTGAACTAGGGGAAATTGGTATCAGAGGAGGCAAAAGAGAGGGAGAGACAGAGATGTTTCTTGC
Source organism: Martes martes (assembly GCF_963455335.1). NCBI lineage: Eukaryota > Metazoa > Chordata > Mammalia > Carnivora > Mustelidae > Martes > Martes martes. The sequence goes on from NC_137892.1 coordinate 101,513,485, forward strand.
CTGAGATGACACAGCTCACTAGCGGGATTTACTTGTTTATACTATAAATATTGTGGATCAGCTCTGTGTCAGGCCTCAGTGCCTGACTCATCTATTACAATGCTATAGATGATTGATGTTTGTGCAATGTTTAATAGTTTATGAAGCACCTTTAACATACATTGTAACATTTAATCCTTAGGGTGGTTCTCCTATGAAGAATTCTTATTTGACAATAAAGAGACAAACTGGGAGAGGTGAAGGTTTTTTCAGGATCCCATAGCTAGTTAATGTCAGAGCCCATGCTTGAACACCAGACCTCAGACTGCAAATCCATGTCCTTTTGCCAGTACCATATGACCAGCCTAAAAACCAATGACTATACATTACTTATTTATCTTAAAGTTTCTAATTAACCAGATTTCCATAGTGTGAGTTATTTAGCTAGAAATCCAAAGGTATAGAGGACATTTTTGTCAAAGTCCCAGAATTCAAGCATATATCTTTGACACAATAGAGCAAAAAACAGTACCCCTCCTCTCCCTCCAAATCTGATCAGGTGCTCAAAACAATTTAGATTATTCTCCAGTGAATGCTATCATGAGATTTTCTGCTTCTCAGCTCTGTGAACACATCTCTAGTTGTTAGAAGTGATCATAAATTAGGTTTTACTAATAAGATGTGTACAAGCATTATTTGACTCAGAATTTGAGATTGGTCCAAAACAGCAGGGTTTGCTCTTGAGGAAACCTGACAAATCTATGTTGGTGGGGGAAGGGGGGAGGAATGATGATCACACACACACACATCTTTGCTGCAATCCTAGCCTACTGCTCAGGATGGGTCATGTTATAGTGTCTTCAGGGCTGCAAGGAAGCATTGTCTTCAGGACATGCCAGGTTTTAAATCAGTAACTTTCCAAGGACAGGTTGACAGTGTAAAGGAGTTTGCTGATCAATAGGTTGGGATTTCCAGTGGGTTTTGAGGAGGGGAAGGAGGAGAATTAGATTTAAATAGAGCTTCCCAACTGTTTCCATGTCACAGCCCACTTAAAAAATGAGCATATCTGTATGCCAAGTTTAGACTAAACATAAGACAGCTTCTTCTCATCACCCAGTGGTGGTGCAGGGACTCACAAGTATTCTAGACCCTACTGAGCCACACTTAGGGCAGGAGGGCTGGATGTTCAGAGCCCTGTGAGGTGCGACGGGTGGTCATGATGTCTTACACCCCGACAATGTCTGAGGTGAGAAGAATGGGGATTAACCCTACCAATCTCTGAGGCAGAAACAGGCAGTCAGTTAAAGTCATTGAGATACTCATGTTGATGTCAGCTGCTCCATTCTGCAGTCATGACCTACGCAACATTAGTGAATTATTTAACATTTGTAAGTCTGTACATCTGTAAAATAAGCAAATGATACCTGCTTTAAATGAAGATTAACCAAAATAATTTCCATAAACTACTTACCCCATTGCCTGGCACAGAGTCAATGGTAGTTGTTACCAGTTTATTCTGAAAGCTATATTTTTCTGAAAATTTCACAAACTGATAGTAGGTTCTAGTCTCCATCTTGGTGAAGCTAAAGTCTACTTTTCTAGATCTAGCGTTTTAAATCCCATAATTTCTAGAACCAGTTTCAGTTACTTATGCATTTGCTGATGGATCACAGTGACTTAGTTTAGTTTAAGAGACTAAACTAAGTTCCTCAGTATCCAAGGAAATCTAGAGTGGCTTTTTAAAAAAAGACTTTATTTATTTATTAGACAGAGAGAGCAAAGGAGGGGGAGCAGCAGGCAGAGGGAGAGGGAGAAGCAGGCTCCTCGCTGAACAAGGAGTCTGACATGGGACTTAGTCCTAGGCCCCATGACCTGAGCTGAAGGCAGATGTGTAACTAACTGTGCCACCCAGGCACCCTTAGAGTGGCTTAAAATGATTCAGTGAAGCTCTGTCATCTTCACTGAAGGATCGCCAAGAGATCACTATAGATTTTGAAATGGCATAGTAACTTGAGTCACACTGAATTAACAGGCTTTATTTTGGGCCTACTACATTATATGTCAGTATCTTTGTCCATTTGGGCTACTGTAACAAAATACCATAGACCAAATGGCTTAAACAACAGTTTATTTCTCACAGTTCTGGAGGCTGGAAGGTCCAAGATCAAAGTACTAACAGATCTGGTGGCTGGTCTCTGATGGGAGCTGTCTTCCTGATTTACAAACAGCTATCTTCTCCCTTAGTCCTTACGTGGTAGAAGGAGTGAGAGAGTTCTCTAGAGTCTCTTGCATAAGGGCACTCATCTCATTCATAAGGGCTCTATCCTTATCACCTAATCAGTTCCCAAAGACCCCACTTCCTAATAGTATCACATTGGGGGTTAGAATTTCAACATCTTAAATTTTAGAGAACAAAAACTGTCTATTATAGCCAGGCACTGTACTATAGTCCCTTACTGACAATACTTAGTGGCTTCCTGTTGCTCATAGGAGAAAGTTAAAAAGTTAAAATGTCCTACTGTGGTATAAGACGCCCATTATAAAGTCTTTCTCCTTCCCTCTCCATTCCCTTCTTCTTCTTTTAAGATTTTATTTATTTGTTTGAGAGAGAGAGAGAGAGAGCAGGAGCAGCAGGAAGGGGAAGGGGAGGGGCAGAGGAGGAGTAGAGGGAGCAGAGGGGGAGGAACGGGGAAGCAGACTCCCCACTAAGATCATGACCAGAGTTGAAAGCAGATACTTAACTAACTGAGCCACCCAGGCAGCCCTCAACATTAAGTGTCTAATACCCATGTTGTTGCAAGTAACTACAGTTCATTAATTTTTTTTAAGTAGGCTCCATGCCTAATGTGGGCTTGAACTCACAGATCAAGAGTTATTTGCTCCACCTACTGAGCCAGCCCAGCACCCCTAGTTCATTCATTTTTCTCTGTGGGATAATAATCTGTTATGTGACTATATCATAATTGGTTTACCTGTTCTTGTATTGATGGACATTCGAGATGTTTCAGTTATGAACAGAGTTACTATTAACATTCTTCTTTTTTTTTTTTTAAGATTTAAAAATTTTTAAAGGAACCCCTGCACCCAATGTGGAGCTTGAACTCACAACCCTGAGATCAAGAGTTGCATGCTCTACCAACTGAGCCAGTCCGGTAACCCAGCATTCTTATATTTAACCCCTGGTGCACTTGGATAGGCATGTCTTAGGATATAAACGTAGGAGATGATTCCCGGTTGGTAGGTATGTGAATGTTGTACTTTATAAGCTAATGCCAAATTGTTTTCTCAAGTGGTTGTATCAGTTTATATTCTCATCAGCAAAGTATAAAAGTTCCTATTGATTTTCATTCTTTGCAGCACTCGGTACCATCAGACTTCTTTATCTTTTGCTGATCTAACAGGTGTAAATGGTATTAGATGTGTGGTAGGCCTTTTCATTCTATTCTTTATCTCTCCTTTTTTAATTCATCAAACATTTATAAGCATTCTCCATGAAATAGATACTTTGTTAGGTACTAGAGAATTTAATGTCTCTCTTTTTTTCTGATTTACTTTTTTATTGGGGTATAACTTACATGGAACAAAGTATACAAGTACAAATCTTGCATAAATTTTAATATATAAATACATGCGTATAATCACTACCTGTGTTAAGTTATACAACATTTCAAGTCCCAGAACGCTCACTGTTCTTCTTCTCAGTCAAAAGGAATCATCCTGAATTCTATTGTTATCGATTAGTTTTGTCTAATCTTGAACATTGTGTAAATGAGTTAATTTCCAAATATTTGGGGGTTTTCTAGATATCTTATTGTTAATTTCCAGTTTAATCCATTGTGATCAAAGAACATATTCTGTAAGACCTCACTCTTTTGAAATCTTGAGATTTGTTTTATAGCCCAACATATGGTCTATTTGGTGAGCATTCCATTTGTGTTTGAAAAGAATGTGTATTTTGCAAGTTGTTTGTATAGTGTCACATAAATATTCAGTTATGTCAATGTGGTTGATAGTGTATTCACATCTTCTATATTCTTACTGATTTTTCCTTAGTTCTGTCGATTACTGAGGTAGGGGTCCTTGTGTTCAAATCTTCAACTGTGAATGGATTTGTCTATTTCACTTTTTGGTTTTGTTGGTTTTTTTGCTTCATCTATTTTATTTCTGAATATATAATAGGAAAGTCATGTTTTTCAGTTAGACACTTTTATCAGTGTGAAATGCCCCTCCTTATCTCTAGTAATACTTATTATCTAAAGTCTATTTTATCTGATATTAATTTAGCTGAGCTAGCTCTTTTCTGTTTGCATTTACATAGTACATATTTTTCCATCCCATTGTTTTCTGTTCTTTTGACCTTGATGACGTTATATTTAAAACACATCTCTGGAAATAGCATATAGTTGAATTTTTAAAATCCAGTCTGATAGTCTTTTTCTTTTATTTCTAAGAGTGTTTAGCCCCTTTCCATTTAATTTAATTACTGACATGTGAGTTTATTTTTACCATTTTGCTGTTTTTTGTTCACTTCATCTGTTCTTTGTTCCTTTATTCTCTTTGTTGGTTTTTTGTTTGTTTGTTTGTTTTTTGCCTTCTCTTGGATTGAACAATATTTTTTATCATTCTCTTTTTTATCCTTTATTTTTTATAGGTATTTAACTATTCAGATATTTGATCATTATTTCATTATTCTTTTAGTGGTTTCTCTAGAGATTATAATATGCATCCTTAACTCATCACAGTCTACCCTAAATTAGTATTTTCCACACTTTCTGCGTAATGCTAGCACTTTAAAATTGGTTAACTCTAATACTTTCTGCTTCCTGGGTTATTGTTGTCATATATTTTGTTTCAGTGTATTGTTTTAAATTCCACAAGACATTATTTTTTTGTTGTTTTAAATGGTCAGTATTCATTTATATTTACCAATTTAGTCACCCCTTTTAGGTATTCTTCATTCTGTTTTGCAGTTCCATGTCTCCACCTGGCTCATTTTCCTTCACCTAAGATTCCATTTAGTATTTCTTGTAGTGCCGGTCTGCTCATGATGAATTCTCTCAGTTTTTGGTTGTCAGAAAATATTCTGTTTTGCCTTCATTAAAAAAAATTTTTTTTTAATGCTGGTGGGGCACCAGGATAGCTCAGTCAGTAAACCATCTGCCTTCTGCTTAGGGAGTGATCCCAGGGTCCCGGGGACCAGCCCCTCATCAGGGCTCCCTGCTCAGAGGGGAGTCTGCTTGTTCCTCTCCCTCTGTCCCTCCCTTCCTTCCCCCTCCCCCACTCATGCTCTCTCTCTTTCTCTATCAAAAAAAGGAAATTGTTTTGTTTTTTTAATATTTTATTTATTTATTTGACAGAGAGACAGCAAGAGAGGGAACACAAGCAAGAGCAGAGGGAGAGAGAGAGAAGCAGTCTTCCCACTGAGCAGGGAGCCCAATGTGGGGCTCGATCCCAGGACCCTAGGATCATAACCTGAGCCAAAGGCAGACGCTTAATGACTGAGCCACCCAGGCACCCCCAAAAAAGAAAATTGTTAAAAAAAAATAAAATGCTGGTAAGATCTACATAGCATAAAATTTACCAATTTAACCATTTTTAAGTGTACAGTTCAGTAGCATTCAGTAATTCACATTATTGTGCAACTACCACCACAATCCATCTCCAGAACTTTTTCATCATCCCAGACTGAAACTCTATACCCATTTAATGGTAACTCTCCATTCTCCACTCCCCTTAGCCCTTGGTAACTACTATTCTACTTTCTGTCTTTGTGAATTTGGTTATTTTAGGTACTTAATATAAGTGGAATCATTTATTTGTCCTTCTGTGTTTGGCTTATTGAACTTAGTATAATGTTTTTAAGGTTTATCCATGGTGTATTATGTATTGGAATTTTCTTCCTTCTTAAAGCTGAATAAAATTCCATTGTCTGTATATATATACAAACATATACACACATATACATATATGCACATACACACACACACACACACATATATATATACTACATTTTGTTTACCCATTCATTCTTTTTACCCATTCATTCTTTACCCATTCATTCTTTACCCATTCATTCTTTACCCATTCATTCTTCATTCAGTGGTTATAGGGTTGCTTCTACCTTTTGGCTTTTGTGAATAATGCTGTTACGAACATTGGTGTTCAAATATCTGTTTGAATCCTTGCTTTCATTCCTTTTGGATGTATACCTAGAACTGTGGAATCATATGTAAATTCTATGTTTAACTCTTTGAGGAATTGTCTTACTGTTTTATATTTTATAGCACCTGTACATACCATTTTACATGCCCACCAGCAACAGATGAGGGTTCCAGTTTTTCCACATCTTTGCCAACTCTTGTTATTTTCCATTTCCTTTTTTCAGGTTCCTCACCATGTTTTTTTCTTAAATTTTTTTTTTAAAGATTTACTTCTTTATTTGAGAGAGAGAGAGTGCATGAGTGCACCCATATGCAGCATGAGAGTGGCAGTAGGGACAGAAGGAGAGGGAGAAAGAGAGGGACAGACTCCCCACTGAGTGCCGAGCCGAATGCAGGCTCAATCCCATAACTGTGAGATCACGATCTGAGCTGAAACCAAGAGTTGGATGCTTAACGACTGAACCATCCAGGTGCCCCCCTCACCATTCCTTACATACTTCTGTGCTTTCTGGTAGAACGAGATGCTCCAGGCTCCTCTCATACTTTACCTTCCCAGCCATATAATGGAGCAGAATCAGTCATTTTCCCAAAGAGTCCTGGATCATTTTAGTGGAGAATAGTATTTAGAAGCCATAGACTAGACACGAGTTATGCTCATTGCCACATGGGTGGTGCTGCTCTCTGTTCTTCTCAGTAGATACATCAATGGCATCCCATTCTAGATCACCTTTTCTTACCCTGTTCAGACTCTGACACCCCAAAATGGGCTACCCCTCCATGGAGGAAACTTCCTTACTCCATTCAGGCTCTCTGACTCCTTAAGCTGGGCTGGCCCCCTATGTGGACAAGCTCCTGAAACTGCACAGGCTCTGATACTCTATGCCAAGTGGCTGCTCTACAGGATGTTCTTTTTATCCCACTTGGGTTCTACTCCCCACTCTTGGCAACTCTCCTACGTGAATGTTCTCCTTACCCCCTTGGGGCTCCATTATTATGTGCTGGGCCACTGTAGCTCTTCCCATCCCAGGTACAAATGCCTTTCTTTTTTGTACCACGTTATTGCTTTAGAACTTAATTGTTCAGGAAAGGAGGGAGAAAGAAGTGGAGGGAACAGAAGACGGCAAAGGAAAAAGGAATTATTATTCTAGTTGAACCTCAGGTTTTTATGACTCTGGCTATTGATTGAGCTCTTATTCTGGTAGTTTTTAAAAAATTTTCATCCTTTTGGGGCGCCTGGCTGGCTCAGTGGGTTGGGCCTCTGCCTTTGGCTCGGGTCATGGTCTCGGGGTCCTGGGATTGAGCCCCGCGTCGGGCTCTCTGCTCAGCGGGGAGCCTGCTTCCCCCTCCTCTCTGCCTGCCTCTCTGCCTACTTGTCATCTCTCTCTCTGTCAAATAAATAAATAAAATCTTAAAAAAAGTAAAATAAAAAAAATAAAAAATTTTCATCCTTTTGATATCACTCTATAAATCTTTGGAAGCTTATTTGCTTTCTGGCACAAATAAGATAGTCTAGGCTCATCTTGTACTTTCCATGTACCAGACCTTATTTAGCCATTCCTTTAAGGAGCCCTGTGTTGTTTGTTTGTTCACTTTTAGTGGGGGAATGATATTAGACAGTACCATCTGGTTGATAGAAAACCCTTTGTTAATGAGGAGACTTAGCTTCTAATCCATTTTGGTGGGTAGCATTTAAAAATACACATTAAAGTAATTAGTTCATATTGGTATTTTTCCTTTCAGGTTTAACATTAAGGTGTTTCATTTCATTTCGTTTCCTTGATTCCTAATATTATTAACATAATTATTTCTTTGCTTTAACCTAAAATATAAAACAAAGTCTAAAATGTTAAATCACTACAAATAATATAAGTGCTGAGGAAAGTTTAGAAGTTTAGAACATCTTTTTGTTCTTGGGTTGTGTCCAGCTTAGGATGTGCAGTCAAAATACTGTTTTCTAAAGTCCTTGAAGTAAATCTTTTCTTTATGGGGTAACCAATATGATTCTCAGTTTAGTTAACTTATTTCTATTTATTTTCAACTTAAGGAATTTTTAAAAAAAGATTTTATTTATTTATTTGACAGAGAGAGAGATCACAAGTAGGCAGAGAGGCAGGCAGAGAAGGGGGGAAGCAGGCTCACCGCTGAGCAGAGAGCCTGATGCCGGGCTCCATCCCAGGACCCCGAGATCATGACCTGAGCCGAAGGCAGAGGCTAAACCCACTGAACCACCCAGGCGCCCCGTCCACTTAAGGAATTTTTAAAAGATTAGGGTTTTGTTTTTGTTTTGATTTTTTTGGATTTTTTAAAAAAAGATTTTATTTATTTGACAGATAGAGATCACAAGTAGGAGAGAGGCAGGCGGTCGCGGGGGAGGGGTAAGCAGACTCCCTGCTGAGCAGAGAGCCCAATGCCGGCTCTATCCCAGGACCCTGGAATCATGACCTGAGCTGAAGGCAGAGGCTTAACCCACTGAACCACCCAGGCGCCCCATCAACTTAAGGAATTTTTAAAAGATTAGGGTTTTGTTTTTGTTTTGGATTTTTTTTTTTTTTTTTTTTTTTTTTTGGCTAGGTAAAACATATACACAATCCAGAGGTCAAAACCGCCTTTCACCCATTCCTGCCTCCTTCCAACTCCTTTATCCTTTATTCTGTAAAAGTAATCATTTTTGTTTGTTTATCCTTTCATCATTTCCTTTCTCAAGTACAAGCAAATATATATTCTAATTCCCTCTTACTGTTTCTTATATATAAGATATACTATATACATTTGATCTTTTTAAAGCTTTACTAAAGCATAATTTACATACCATAAAATTTATGCACTTCTGTGATTACTAGTCTGTTTACAGGGTTGTGTGACCATACCCACAGTGTAATTTTTTTTTTAAGATTTTTCTTTATTTATTTGACAGACAGAGATCACAAGTAGGCAGAAAGGCAGGCAGAGAGAGGAGGGGAAGCAGGCTCCCTGCTGAGCAGAGAGCCCAATGCGGGGCTCAATACCAGGACTGACCTGAGCCAAAGAGAGGGGAGAAGGTCAGAGAGAGAAGCAGACTCTCTGCAGAGCAGGGAGCCCAATCTGGGACTAGACCCCGGGACTCCAGGATCATGACCCCAGCCAAAAGCAGTGGCTTAACCAACTGAGCCACCCGGGTGCCCTTTAAGTACTTTTTTTTTTTTTTTTGTCAAAGATTTTATTTATTTATTTGAGAGAGAGCAAGAGCTGGCTAAAGGATGGAGGGAGATGCAGGCTCCCCGCGGGGCAGGGAGTCTGATGCGGGACTTGATCCCAGGACTCTGGGATCATGACCTGATCCAAACGCAGACGCTTAACTGACTGAGCCACCCAGGTGTCCCTTAAGTGCATTTTTATTCAAGTATGATATACATATAGAATAATGCATAATTGATAAATATATGTCTTGGTTAATTTTCATATAGTGAATGCTCTGGTGTAACCAGAACTAAGATCAAGAATCAGAACATTACCAGCACCAAAATAGGCTTTCTTGTGCCATCTTCCCATGACTACCACCACCACCTACCCTGGGATAATGACTCTCCTGACTTCTAACATCATAGATTAAATTTGCCTGTTTTTGAACTTTATGTAAATGGAACCATATAGTATGTTTGTGTATGTGTGTGTGTGCTTTTTCTTTCCTAATATTTGTGAGACCAATCAAAATTATTGCATGTAGTTGTAGTTTGTTTACTCTTATTACTATTAATTATACAATGTTAATATTGTATAATATTACGCAAATAAGTTACCCACTGTACCACAGATGGATATTTGATTTGTTTCTAGCCTTTGGCTATTATATAAACTGTTGTTATCAATATTCTTGTATGTGTCTTTAAAAAAAAAAACGTAATTTATTTATTTGCCAGAGAGAGAGAGAGCACAAGCAGGGGGAGTGGCAGGCAGAGGGAGATGCAGACTCCCAGCTGAGCTGGGGGCCCAATATGGGACTCAATCCCAGGACCCCGGAATCATGACCTGAGCTGAAGGCAGACACTTAACCAACTGAACCATCCTGGCATCCCTCTTGTATGTGTCTTTTGGTGAACTTTTGTACTCATTTCAGATGCATATTCACCTAGGAGTGGAATCACTGGCTCATATGGTATGCATATGTTCAGTTTCAGTAGAAACTACCAAACAATTTATCAAAGTAGTTCTACCAATTTATACTCTTTTATCAGCAGTTGTTCTACATCCTAACCTACACTTGATATTGTCTTTTTCATTTAGCATTGGTTGTGGGTATGTAATGAAATTACCTGTGCTTGAGTATTGCATACATAATAACTAATGTAGCTGGCTACACTTTCATAGGTATATTTGCCATTTGGTATCCTCTTTTGTGAAGTGCAAGTTTAATTCATTTGTCTATTTTTCTATTGGATTATCTGCCTTCTTCTTCCAAGCAAAAATACACTAGATACAAATCCTTTGTGGATATATGTGGGTATATATATATATATATATATATATATATATATACACACACACACACACACACACTACAATTTCCTTTCCAGTCTTCTGGTCGGCTTTTCACTCTTCTATTACATATTCTGATGAATACAAGTTCTTAGTTTTAATATAGTCTACTTATTTTTTTATGCCTAGTACTTTTTTTTATTGTGGTTAAATAGATATAACATAAAAATATCTTAACCATTTTTAAGTGTCCAACTCAGTGATACTGAGTACATCCATACTGCTGTGCAACCATCATCTCCAGAATTTTCTTCATCTTGTAAAATTGGAACTCTATACCCATTAAGCAGTAACTCCCCATTTACCCTCCTCCTTCCAACCCCTGGCAACCACCATTATACTTCCTGTCTCTATACTGGCTAAATTAATTAATTAATTAAAAGATTTCATTCATTCATTTGTCAGAAAGAGAGAGCACACAAGCAAGGGGAGCAGCAGGCAGAGGAAGAAACAGGCTTTTCGGTGGGCAAGGGGCCTGATGCAGGACTCAGTTCCAGGACTCTGGGATCATGACCTGTGTTGGAGGCTGACACTTAACTGACTGAGCCACGCAGGCATCTCTGGCTTATTTCAGTCCCTGGCTTATTAGCAGTGTCGTAGAATCATCCATGTTGTAGCATATTGCAGAATTTCCTTCTTTTTTAAGTCTAAGTAATATTCCACTGTATGTATATACCACATTATGTTTATCTATTTGTCTATCTGTCAGTGAAGGCTTTGGTTGCTTCCATGTTTTAGCTGTTGTGAGTAATGCTGCTATGGAACATGGGTTTACAAATATTTCTTTGAGATTGTCCTTTCACTTCTTTTGAGTATATATCCAGAAGTGGAATTGCTTGGTCATGTGCTAATTCTATTTTTAGTTTTTTTGAGAAACCTCCAAAATGTTTTCCACAATGGCTATACCATTTTGTATTCTTACAAACAATGCACAAGTGTTCTATTTTCTCCACATCCTGGCCAATACTTGTTATTTCGTGTCTTTTTGATAATAGCTTTTCTAACAGGTGTGGGGTGATGTCTCAGTGTATGTGTGTGTGTGTGTGTGTGTGTGTGTGTGTGTGTGTGTGTGTATGTGTGTGTGTTTAGATATTTATATGAGAAAGAGAGAGTGCATGAGGTGGGGGTAGGGGCGGAGGGAGAAGCAGACTCCCCCTGAGCAGGGAGCCTGATGTCCTGGGATCATGACCTGAGCTGAAGGCAGATGCTTGAGGACAGAGCCACCCAGGAGCCCTGCGTTAAACTTTTCTAATTGCCAGGTGATTGCTGTATGTTTCCAACAATGCCCTGGGGCATATATTGCTCTGTAAATATATCCAATCAAATCTGGGTCCTTTGAAATAATAGTTCCTGAGGTCAGTGTTTATATATTCTGACTCCAGTGGTGCTCCTCCCAGCTGTATTATTCCCTAGCTTTTTCCTGGAGACTAGCTGGCCTATGATTTATCCTGCATCTTGATTCTTCTCTCAATTGACTTTTACTACAGCCACTGCTTTTCTTGTGAGCACCCTTAAACATGAACTTCTCCAAGCTTTGTTGTAAATGAAGTCAGTTACTTTGGTATATGTGCTGCCGAAGCAAGCACTGAAGTCAGTTACTTTGGGAAGAGATTAGGAGCTACCTGTGTTCTCCTCCTCCCTCCCTCCACCCTGTCTGCTTTTCCCTGGAAGCAGAATCTAAGCCAGGGCTCTAAAGTTGCAGAAAATGGAACTAATGACAAGCTTCTCTCTGAATGATCCTCCTACTCTAGGGTCTGAGGACTTGGTTTTGGGACCTGAGGACCTGTTAGCCTGTCTATCCCACTGTGGAGCTCTTACTGAAAAACCCAAGTTCTGCCTGTAGCTCAAAAAGCCAATATTCAAGAAAGGAGGTTTCTTTTCCCCTTTTCAAGTGTCTATTTAAATCCTAGTTAGTTAACATATAGTGTAACACTGGTTTCAGGAGTAGAATTTGGTGATTCATCACTTACATATAACACCCAGTGCTCATCACAAGTGCCCTCCTTCATTACCCATCACCCATTTAACTCATCCCCTACCCATCTCCCTCCACAACTTTCAGATTGTTCTCTATTGTTAAGAATCTCTTATGGTTTGCTTCCCTCTCTTTCATTTTCCCCCTTCCTCTATGTTCACCTGTTTTGTTTTGTAAATTCCACATATGAGTGAAAGCATATGATATTTGTCTTCATCTGACTGACTTATTTTACTTAGCATAAAATGCTCCAGCTCCATCCACATCATTGCAAATGGCAAGATTTCATCCTTTTTGATGGCTGAATAATATTCCAGCATCTATCTAGCTATCTATCTATCTAACCTTCTTTCATCAGTTGGTGGACACTTGGGCTCTCTCCATGGTTTGGCTGTTGTTGATAATGCTGCTGTAAGCATTGGGGTGCACGTACCCCTTCGAATCTGTATTTTTGTATCCCTTGGGTAAATACCTAATAGTGTAATTGCTGGATTGTAGGGTATTCTATTTTTAATTTTTTAAGGAACCCCCATACTGTTTTCCAGAGGAGCTGCACCAGTTTTCATTTCCACCAGTTTGCATCCCCACCAACAACTGTTGTTTCCTGTGTTGTTACTATTAGCCATTCTGACAGGTGCGAGGTGTGGTTTTGATTTGTGTTTCTCCGATGATGAGTGACGTTGAGCATCTTTTCAACTGTCTGTTAGTCATCTAGGTGTTTACTTTGGAAAATGTCTGTTCATGTCTTCTGCCCATTTCTTAACTGGATTATTTGTTTTTTTGGGAGTTGAATTTGATAAGTTCTTTGTAGATTTTGGATACTAGCCCTTTATCAGGCATGTCATTTGCAAATATCTTCTTCCTTTCTGTAGGCTGCCTTTTAGTTTTGTTGATTGTTTCCTTTGCTGTGCAGAAGCTTTTAATCTTGATCAAGTCCCAATAGTTCATCTTTAAAAATTAAAATTTTTTCCCCCAACAGTTCATTTTTTTTCTTTTGTTCTTTTTCTGTTTTCTTTTTATTTATTTGAGAGAAAGAGAGAGAGCAAGCGATCAGAGGAGCAGAGAGGAATAAGCAGACTCTATGCGGGGCATGGAGCCTGACACAGAACTTGATCCCAGGACCCCAAGATCAGGACCTGAGCTGAAACCAAGAGTCTGACACTCAACCAACTGAGCCACCCAGATGCCCCAACCAATATTTCATTTTTGCTTTTGTTTTCCTTGCCTTTGGCAATGTGTCTAAGAAGTTGCTATAGCTGAGGTCAAAGATGTTGCTGCCTATGTTCTCTAGGATTTTGATGGTTTCCTGTTCCATATTTAGGTCTTTCATCCATTTTTAGTTTATTTTTGTGTATGGTATAAGAAAGTGGCCCAGTTTCATTCTTCTGCATGTGGCTGTCCAGTTTTCTCAACATTTGTTGAAAAGACTGTCTTTTTTCCATTAGATGTTCCTTCCTGCTTTGTCGAATATTAGTTGATCATATACTTGTAGGTCCATTTCTGGGCTTTCTACTCTGTTCTGTTGATCTATGTGTCTGTTTTTGTGCCAGTACCATACTGTCTTGATGACTACAGCTTTGTAATATAGCTTGAGGTCTGCAATTATGATGCCTCCCGCTTTGCTTTTCATTTTCTGGATGCTTTGGCTATTTGTTGTCTTTTGTGGTTCCATACAAATTTTAGGATTGTTTGTTTCAGTTCTATGAAAAATGCTCTTGGTATTTTGATAGGGATTACATTAAATATGTAGATTGCTTTGAGTAATATAGACAGTTTAACAATGTTTGTTCTTCCAATCCATGAGCATAGGATGTTTTTCCATTTCTTTGTGTCCTCTTCAATTTCTTTCATTAGTGTTCTATAGTTTTCAGAATATAGATCTTTGACCTCTTTGGTTAGGTTTATTCCTAGGTATCTTATTATTTTTGGTGCATTTGTAAATGGGATCAATTCCTTGAGAGGAGAGGAGTTTTGATTAGAGAGGAATATGAGTTTTATTCAGGAGGCTGGGCACCTGGGGCGAAGGTAGACTCTTATTCAAAAACCAAATCCAAATTTCTGCCTCATCCAAATATCTTTAAAGGAACTTTAGGGCATTAAATCAGTAAAAGGGGAGCATGGTAGTATGTAACACTTACTGATTGCTTGCAGACTCAGTGGTGCTAGCTACAGAAGTCATTGTGGTGCTAGAAGTTGTGCAAACCGGTTTGTTTCTGAATCTTTCTAGGAAACAGTGCATGATCTATAGATATAAAAAGAAATGCTTAATCAATAACACAGGATAAAGGTGCTTGCTAAAACTACTCAATTGGCCAGAGGGGGCCAAGGCAGTGGCTTCAGAACTATTGCTTCTTGAGTTCAGGCAAGGATGATCAGGGCCCTAGTATTCTCAGCATGTCCTACCTAACTTAGAGCCTCCACTCCATGAGCAGGGGCTGTGTGGGGTGATTCTCAGCTTCTCAACAGTGTTTGCCTGGGACTTAGCCTCAGCAACAGGTGGCTGGAGGCAGAATGAGAAACACTGATATCCTGCTCCTCCTTGGAAGGAAACCTCTGACTTTGAGCTGGGAGGAAGTATGCCCTGTATTCTTGGCTACGGCAGTCTGGAGAGAATCTCACCGCACTGAGCTGGGAGGTGGAGGGGTGGTAGCATTCTTAGTTCAAATATTCCAGAGTCTCATTTTCTTACTGAATTTTTAATAGTTTGTGGGGGTTTTTTTGTGTCTGTTTTGTTTTGTTTTTAGCCGTGTTTTGTTTTGTTTTTCTTCATTTACTGTTTGTTCTTAGGACTATTTTCAGAGGCTTGAAATTTTTTTTTTTTTAGATTTATTTATTTATTTGAGAGAGAGAGCGAGCGCACTCATGCATGTGCCAGAGAAGGGGGAGGACAGAGGGAGAGGGAGACAAGAAGACTCTGTGATGAGTGCCCAGCCTGACTTGGGGCTCTGGCTGTATCCCAGGACCCTGAGAGCACAACCTGAACTGAAATCAAGAGTTGGACTCTCAACTGACTGAGCCACCCAGGAGCCCCGAAATGGTTGTTTTTAAAATAATTTTCACCAGTTTCACTGAGGGCACAGGTCAGTAGAGCTCTTATGCTGTCATGCTATAAATGGATTCTCTAAGAAGGTGAATTATATGGTACGTTAATTACATCTCAATGAAGTTATTTATTTTTAATCTTATTTTATTTAAATTCAATTAACATATAGTGTATCTTTAGTTTAAGATGTAGAGTTCAGTTATTCATCAGTTGCATGTAACACTCAGTGCTCATCACATAATGTGCTCTCCTTAATGGCCATCACACAGTTACCCCAAACCCCCACACACCTCCTCTCCAGGAACCCTCAGTTTGTTCCTAAGTTAAGAGTCTCTTATGGGGGCGCCTGGGTGGCTCAGTGGGTTAGAGCCTCTGCCTTCAGCTCGGGTCATGATCTCAAAGTCCTGGGATCGAGCCCCACATCGGGCTCTCTGCTCTGTGGGGAGCCTGCTTCCTCCTCTCTCTCTCTGCCTGCCTCTCTGCCTGCTTGTGATCTCTCTCTGTCAAATAAATAAATAAAAATCTTAAAAAAAAAAAGAGTCTTTTATGGTTTGTCTCCCTCTCTGATTTTGTCTTATTTTATTTTTCCCTTCTTCCCCTATGCTCCTCTGTTTTGTTTCTTAAATTCCACATATGAGTGAAACCATATGATAATTGTCTTTCTCTGAATGACTTATTTCACTTAGCATGATACTCTCCAGTTCCATCCATGTCATTGCAAATGGTAAGATTTCTTCCTTTTAGATGGCTGAGTAATATTCCATTATATATGTGTGTGCGTGTGTATATATATATACATATGTGTGTATATATGTATGTATGTGTGTGTATGTGTACACACACACATACCACACCTTCTTTATCCTTTCATCTGTCCATTCATCTATTGTGGACATTGCTGCTATAAACATTGGGATGCAGATGCCCCTTCGGATCACTACATTTATATCCTTTAGGTAAATACCTAGTGGTACAGTTGCTGGGTTGTAGGGTATCAGTGAAGTCATTTTTAAAAAGAAAGAGAAGCTGTCACATCGTGTTTCAGGATTGAGGAGTTGTAGTCCCTGGCTTCTGGCCATGGCCACCCCTCCCATTTTTCCTGTACACGGATTTCATTAAATAATAAAAGTCATATCTTTTTTAAAAAGATTCCAACTCCAGATTATCTACTTATTACAAATTCTTTGTCTCTTTGACACCTACATACACATTGTCTGTTAGCTGTCAGCATTGTGTATGGGTCTCTTGGGATTCTACCTTTTAAAAAAATTTTATTTATTTATTTATTTATTTATTTATTTATTTGATAGAGAGAGACACAGCAAGAAAGAGAACACAAGCAAGGGGAGTGGGAGAGGGAAAAACAGGCCTCCTGCTGAGCAGGGAGCCTGATGCGGGGCTTGATCCCAGGACCCTGAGCCGCAGGCAGCCACTTAATGACTGAGCCACCCAGGCGCCCTAGGATTCTACTATCTTTAGCTTATCCTTATTTGATAAGGTTCTTACCACATTCCTACAAGGTCCTCTTGTTGATATTCCCTGTGGTAATGTAATAACTTTCGTTGTATTGCTCTACCATGGCCTGTTTCAAGTTAGCCTCTCTCCCATGGGTGAGCATTTGGATTGTTTCTAGTTTTTAGCAAATATACTGTTTGGCTATAATCATCTTTGTTCCAGTCTATTTTTCTCTTTTGAATTCATCTCCATGAGATGTATTCCCCAATGTGGTATTACTCAGGTTGGGAGTATGATCATTTTTATGATTCTTGACAGCTATTGCCAAATTTCTCACTGGAAAGATTACACTTGTTTATAGTACATTCACAATGAAGAAATATGCTTATTTTCTCATAGTCCTGTTACCATTGAGTTTTGTCTGTTTTGTTTTTGCTAATTTAACAAATGTGTTGTGGGACTTTTATTTTGTATTTCTTTAATGGTTCATGGTGCTCTACATTTATTCTTTTTAAAAAAAGATTTATTATTTATTTTAGAGAGTAAGTGAGAGAGAGGGCATGAGCAGGGGGAGGGGCAGAGGGAGAGAGAGAATCACAAACAAACTCCCCACTGAGCACAGAGCCTGATGAGGGAATCCATCTCACAATGCTGAGATCATGACCTGAGCTGAAATCAAGAGTCAGAGGTTCAAATGACTGAGCCACCCAGGTTCCACCTCGAGCTTTGTTCTAGCGCTTGTTTATTGCTGACATTTTCTTGTGGGTTAACTGTGTGTTTGACAGTCCCAACTTTCTTTGTAACTGTGTGACTTTGGGCAGGTCATTAGCCACTTTTTCTCACTGTGATTCAGTTTCTCAAACTGTGGATTAGAAATTGAACTAAAACAGTGTTTACTTTGTTTAGTAAAAGAGCTCTTTTTTCCAAACATGATTCTATGTAGATTCCTAATGTTTGAAGGAGATTAAAAGTGGTAATTTATTAATATACATTTATAAGTTAAAAATTATAACAGTTATTTCTAAAATAATTTGAACATTGAGGCAGTCCAGATAAAAGCAAAATTTTGCAGTTGGGTATTATTGGTGGCAATTGAAGTCTTTGTATTAGAGCCATCATGTCTTTTACTCCTGTTCTTTTAACTTTCTATTTTCAGACTTAGAGTATATTTTGAGACTTATAGAAAAGTTAACAGAATAGCACAAAGAATTCCCACATAAACTTCATCTGGATTTCCCAAATGTTAAAATTTACTACCTTAGTGCCATCATTCTCTCTACACATGCTTTATAGATAATATTTTTTGAACCACTTGAGGTCAGTTTGTAGGCATGATGCCACTTTGCCATTTTACTTCAGTGTACATTTCTTTTCTTTCTTTCTTTTTTTTTTTTAAGATTTTATTGGGGCACCTGGGTGGCTCAGTTGGTTAAGTGGCTGTCTTTGGCTCAGGTCATGTTCCCAGGGTCCTGGGATCAAGCCCTGTGTGGGGCTCTTTGCTCAGTGGGGAGCCTGCTTCTCCTTCTCCCTCTATCTACTGCTCTGCCTGTTTGTGCTCTCTCTTTTCACTGTCAAATAAATAAATAAAATCTTTTAAAAATTTTATTTATTTATTTGAGAGAGAGTGAGTGTGAGAGAGCAGGAGCGGGGGTGGGGGAGGGTCAAAGGGAGAGGGAGAAGTAGACTCCCCACTGAGCAGGGAGCCTGATATGGGTGGGGCTCGATCCCAGGACCCTGGGGTCCTGACCTGAGTGAAAGGCAGACACGTAACTGACTGAGCCACCAAGGGGCCTCTCAGTGTACATATCTTAAAAACAAGGACATTTTGGGGCGCCTGGGTGGCTCAGTGGGTTGAAGCCTCTGCCTTCGGCTCAGGTCATGATCCCAGAGTCCTGGGATTGAGCCCCGCATCGGGCTCTCTGCTCTGCGGGGAGCCTGCTTCTCCCTCTCTTTCTGCCTGTCTCTCTGCCTACTTGTGATCTCTCTCTGTCAAATAAATAAAGAAAATCTTAAAAAAAAAAAACCAAGGACATTTTCATATATAATCACAGTACAATTATCAATGTAAAAAAATCACATCAACACAATGGCGTTATTTAATTTATATACCTTATTCAAATGTCACTAATGATCCCAGTAATTTCTTTTATAAAAGCAAAAGAGAATTCTAAATCATATGTTCCATTCAGTTTTCATGTCTCTTTTGTTTCCTTTAATCTGGATGAATTTCCCAGTTTTTGTCTTTCATGCCATTGTCCCTCAGTTTGGGTTTATTTCTGTTTTTCTATGATTAGATTAAAGTTTATGCATTTTGGCAACAAACCACAGGCATCATATCAGATTGTACATGATATTGACGTGTCTCCTTACCAGTGATAGTAACTCTGATCACTTGATTAAGGTGGTGCCTACCAGTTTTTTCTGCTGTAAAGTTACTCTTTTTTCCCTTTGTAATTAATAATTATTTTATAAGGAAATTCTTTGAGATTATATAAATATCTTGTTAGTTGTCAGCCTTGTATCCACTAGTTTTAGTATTCATCGATGACACTTCCTTAATTATTACTCTGTTGCTTGCCAAATGGTGGTTTTCTAATTTCATCATTCTTTCTACATTTATTAATTGACATTCCACCTAATGGAAGGGCTGTCCCTTCTCCCTTATTTATATATTTATATCAATATAGACTCAAGAATTATTTTATTTAATGAGTTACAGTCCATGACTATCATTATTTATTTTGATTTTTATATTATCCCATATTTGACCCTAAAAACCCCTCCAAATTGGCTCCATATGTTTGACATGTTCTCATTTTTCTTTGAACATATCTTTTTGTTTTTTTAAGATTTTATTTACTTATTTGTTGGAGAGAGAGAAAGTGTGTACAAGCAGGGGGAGGGCAGGCAGACGGAGAAGCAGGCTCCCCAAGGAGCAAGGAGCTGGATGTGGGACTGGATCCCAGGAGCCTGGGATCATGAACTGAGCCAAAGGCAGATGTTTAACTGACTGAGCCACCCAGGCATCCCTCTTTGAGATTATTTTTACTTTCTTGAACAATCAGTAGATCCAGGCTCCTCTTGTTCTTTTCCTGGAGTCAGCCAGTTTTCTGAGGAATCCTAGTTTTGTATAGGAGAGAATGGTTTTAAAAACCAAGATCTGGGCTCTAGGTGTTCTCATTCCTATTGTGGTGTCATTGTTTCTAGGTTCTCTTAGTATATAGACTTAGGATATATATTTATATATACATACACACACGTGTGTGTGGGGGGGTGTGTTTTATGCATTTTTTTTTCTCTTTTTCAGTGTGAATTTTCTCCCCCTCTCTTCAGTGTGGTTATGTTATTCGGTTGCAATACAGTTTGGCTTATTTATTTCTATTTTTATTCCATTCAGACTTTTCCCTTCATCCTTGTTCATTTTATTTTTTAGGAAAAATTTTTTTAAGATTTTATTTATTTATTTGACAGACAGAGAGCACAATTGGCAGAGAAGCAGGCAGAGAGAGAGAGGAAGGGAAGCAGGCTTCCTGCTGAGCAGAGAGCCTGATGTGGGGCTTGATCCCAGGACCCTGGGATCATGACCTGAGCCGAGGGCAGAGGCTTTAACCCACTGAGCCACCCAGGTGCCCCTATTTTTTAGGAAATGTTAACAAGGTTCTAAAACTAGAACTACAATAAGGGCTTTAACTTATATTGACCTTAAAAAAACAAAAGAGCCAGTTATTTTACTGAAAAAATGAGTTTATTTTGGGAAAAGCAGAGGAGTTATAATTCAGGATAAGCAAACTATGGTAAATGGTAGGCAAGCCCTAAGAACAGAGGGGAGGGCTTGCTTTTATAGGAGAAAAGAGGAAGCTAGAAGTGGTGTTTTCCTGAGTTCTCATTGGCTAGGCTATATGCTTGGGCAAGGAGAAATTCTGCCTGCTTCTTGCTGGCATATGCAAAGTAAGCTTCTTCCAGTTGAGGAATGTAAGGTATGCTTCTTATTGTGAGTGTTACCTGGTTGAGAGCTCTCCCCTCAGGGCCTCTCAATTTCATTTTAGATGAGGTTTCCTTTATTTTATTTTCACACATTGATGTCTGTCCTCCTCACATTTCTATCCCATTCTGATGGTTACTCACCCATCATTCTTTCCACTTTGAGTCTGTCCACTCCCAGTAGATAACCAGTTCATAGTTTCTAAGTTGCTCCTTGTGTATGTGTATATGTGGTTTTGTTTGTTTTGCTGGGACATATTACCTTTGCATAATATTCCATTAATTGGATGTTTCGTTCTCCTATGAATGGACATTTGGTTATTTCCAGTATTTTTATTTTATTTATTAAAAATTAAAAAAAATTGGGGGGGCACCTGGGTGGCTCAGTGGGTTAAGCCTCTGCTTTTGGCTCAGGTCATGATCTCAAGGTCCTGGGATTGAGCTCCACATCAGGCTCTCTGCTCAGGAGGGAGCCTGCTTCCCTCTCTTTCTCTGCCTACTTGTGATCTCTCTTTCTCTGCCTACTTGTGATCTCTGTCTGTCAAATAAATAAATAAAATCTTTAAAAAGAAAGAAATAAAAAAATTTAAAAAAAGTTTTTAAGTGTGCTCCACACCCAACATGGGGCTTGAACTCATGACCCTGAGATCAAGAGATGCACACTCTACTGACGGAGCCAGCCAGGTGTCCTTGTTATCAATATTTTAAAATCACCAATGAGGGGTGCCTGGGTTGCTCAGTGAGTTGTGTCTGTCTTCAGCTCAGGTCATGATCCTGGGGTTCTGGGTTGGAGCTCTGCATTGGGCTCTCTGCTCAGTGGGGAGCCTGCTTCTCCCTCTCCCGCTCCCCTCTGCTTGTGCTTGCTCTCTTGCTCTCTGTCAAATAAATAAATATAATCTTAAAAAATATCACCAATGAATAATCTTTTTATTTTTATTTTTTAAAGATTTTATTTATTTGACAGACAAAGATCACAAGTAGGCAGAGAAGCAGGCAGAGAGAGGGGGAAGCAGGCTCCCCACCGAGCAGAGAGCCCGATGCGGGGCTCGATCCCAGTTCTGTGAGATCATGACCTGAGCCGAAGGCAGAGGCTTAACCCACTGAGCCACCCAGGTGCCCCTGAATAATCTTTTTTAAAAATTTTTATTTATGTATTTGAGAGAGAGTGTGTGAGCAAGAGAGAGTGAGAGAGCACAAGCATGGGAAGCTGCAGAGGGAGGAGAAGCAAGCTGAGTAGGGAGCTGAAAGCAGGGCTCAATCCTAGGACTCTGGAATCATGACCTGAGCCAAAGGCAGATGCCCAACCATCTGAGCCACTCAGGCACCCCCAAGAGTCAGCTGCTTAACTGACTGAGCCACCCAGGTGCCCCAATTATCACAGTGTTAAAATAGGTTGCTTGCAGTCTCAAGCTGTTCTTCAATTAAACCAATTTTGAAGCTTTTAAAAAAGAGGAAATTCTTATTTCAAAATGGAATCAAGAACACTACCTAGTGGTGTATATTCCTTACAGATATAGATTAAAAAGCATCCAAAACCTAGAATAAATGCTGAAACGGAAACACACACACACACACACACACACAACAAACACCCAACCCCCCCAAACCCCCCCAAAACCCCTCACACCATGACTAACGTAAGTAATGTAGATATAAACCTGAAACTCACCTAGCGTTTTGGTTGCTGTGCCCATATGCTGTGGTACTGCTCTTTTCTTACAGTTTTACATGAGTAGACATATATAGCCCTACATTTTTAGAAAAGTAAAAAAGTTTCCTAGTTATTGTGGTTTGAGGCGGTTTATAAATAATGCTCTGTCCCCTGCCCAAGACTGGAACCAGTTAAGAGATTAGTGTGTTAGCCAAGTAAGCTTGCTTGTACTTCAACCCTGAATTGGATGGGTTTCCCTCATTATAGTCACATATAAACAGTCTTGGTTTTTTGGGGGGAGGTGCAGAGGGAAGGGAGAAAGAGAGACTCCTAGGCAGGCTCTACCCTCAGTGAGGAGTCCTATGCAAGTCTCAGTCTCACAACCCTGATATCATGACCTGAGCCAAAATCAAGAGTCAAGACGCTTCACTGATTGAGCCACCCCAACTCCCCAGTCTTGGCTTTTCTTGGAGGAGATGGGTGAGGGGTGATGTGAAGTGCCATCAGAGTTATAGCAGAGAA
Source organism: Martes martes (assembly GCF_963455335.1). Lineage (NCBI taxonomy): Eukaryota > Metazoa > Chordata > Mammalia > Carnivora > Mustelidae > Martes > Martes martes. The sequence continues at coordinate 101,536,764 of NC_137892.1, forward strand.
GAGCAGGGAATGTGTGCTTTGTGCTTCAGGCAGGTAGGCAGATCTGGGAGATACTGAGGGAAGGGTTGTGTGAAAATGTGTAGTTCCTTCTCTGAAGCCTATCAGACATATGAGTCAGCCCTACCCTGGGAGGAATGAGTGAGGAGTGAAGAGGGGCCAGGATTATTACACTAGTGCTTCCACGTGGAACACAAGGAGTTGTAAATAAAGGATTTTCCCAATATTAATAAATGGCCCACTTTAAAAATGACGAGAAATTCTATGCAGAAATGTTTACAGAGAGAGAGATCAGCACAGAAACGTTAGGTATCTTGGATGTAGCAATCACTAAAAGTTCTCTGGTGATTACTTTGCTTTAAAATACATAGTTCATTCATTTTTTTAAAAGATTTTATTTATTTATTTGTCAGAGAGAGAGAGGAAGAGAGAGAGAGCAAGCACAGGCAGAGGCAGAGGGAGAAGCAGGCTCCCCGCCAAGCAAGGAGCCCAATGTGGGACTCGATCCCAGGACGCTGGGATCATGACCTGAGCCAAAGGCAGCTGCTTAACCAACTGAGCCACCCAGGCGTCCCAGTTCATTCCTTTTTTAAAAAGATTTTATTTATTTGACAGAGTGAGACACAGTGAGAGAGGGAACACAAGCAAGGGGAGTGGGAGAGGGAGAAGCAGGCTTCCTGCTGAGCAGGGAGCCTGATGCAGGGCTTGATCTCAGGACCCTGGGATCATGACCTGAGCCGAAGGCAGACGCTCAACTGACTGAGCTACCCAGGCACTCCTAGTTGATTCATTTTTAATTACACAGTAGTTGTAAAAATAAAATCAGGACATTTAAGAATATAGTGAGGTTCTCTTTGTCTGATCCCCATTTTAGACCTCTAGCTCCCTTTTCAGAAGTATCTTATATTTTCTGCTTATTATGTATCCATGTGTCCTCCCAGGCCATGAAAATACTTCTACATGTATCTGTTAATTTAAAAAATGAGATATTATTTGTATAAGAGTTTGTGTTCACATAAGTGGAATCATGCTGAGCATGTCATTCATTCTTTACTATGTGCTAGGCCTTTTTCTAAGTCCTGGGGATATGGCAATGTAGAGAATACAGTCCTATTCTCATGGAGCTTGCATCATCCTGCAACTTGCTTTTCAAAGTTAGTATCGCATTTTGAGATGTAACCATGATGGCACTTGTAGATTTAGTTCATTTCTTTTAATTGTTCTATATTATCTATTATATGAATATACTATAGTATGTAATATATCATTCCCTTACTAATGGTTCAGATTTATAGCAATTAGGATGTTGTTTACTGTAAGTAACAAAACAGGATTGATGTAAATATTAAGGGCATTTATTATTTCGCATTACAGAAAATCCAGAAGTTGTTTTTTACATTTATTTTTTCTTTTTAGATATCTTATTTATTTGAGAGAGAGAGGGAAAGCACGAGCAGGGGGAAGAGCAGAGGGACAAGCTGACTCCCTGCTGATAACAGAGCCCAACACAGGGCTCAATCCCAGACCCTGGGATCATGACCTGAGCTGAAGTCAGACACATAACTGGCTGAGCCACCCAGGTGCCCCAGAAAGTCCAGAAGTTGAATGATTTCCAGGTCTATATGATCAGGGCTCTCACACTGTTATTTTCTATTTTTTCCTCTTCAAAGCTGTGTGTTAGCTATCTGTTGTTATGTAACAAATTACTCCAAATCTTAAATAATAATAATTTTTGTGGCTCAGGATTTTGGGTTTGGCTTAGCCAGGTGTTGCCTCTGACTTAAGGTCTCTTATCAGGTTGTAGTTAAACTGTCACTTTGTGGAGGTCGTGGTAGTGCTGGATGGTGGTGGTGGAGGTGAAATTCTTTCTAACATATGCGTCTCTCCACATGACTGCCTCCTGACATGGCATTTGGAGTTCCACAAAGTGCCCAAATGTAGAGGGTGAGAATGCCCAGCAAGGAAATCAGGAAGCCACAGTCTTTTTATAACTTAGTCTTGGAAATGCATTCCATCATGTCTGCCTCATTATATTTTTTAAAAAGTAAGTATAGCCCACCCTCAGGAGTGTGAATGCCAGGAGGTGGGATGATTGAGAGCCATTTTAGAAGCTGCTTATCGAGGCGACTGGGTGGCTCAGTGGGTTAAAGCCTCTGCCTTTGGCGCAGGTCATGATCCCAGGCTCCTAGGACCAAGCCCCGAATCCGGTTCTCTGCTCAGCGGGAGCCTGCTTCCCCCTCTCTCTCTGCCTGCTTCTCTGCCCACTTGTGATCTGTCTGTCAAATAAATAAATAAAAAAAAATAGAAGCTGCTTATCAATGGCTGGCTACAAGATGGCTGCCAACAACAATTGAATCAGCATTCTCCTCTAAAGTAAGATGCTTCAAAAGGACATTTCTGGCCTTGTACTGAGAGCTTTTTTTTTTTTTTTAATCTCCTGCTTACCAATTCAATTCAGTCAACATGTTCTGAATGTTTGCTTTTGGCCAGGTTCTTTGCTGCTTGCTGGGGTTACATGGATCATGTCTTCAGAAAGCTCACAAGTCTTATAAAATAGATGGATACATATAGCAAATAACTCCAGTATACCATGCGTGACCAAATGTCTGAGTAGCTAGGGAATGAAGCAGGAGAATTGTACTGGGATTGAGACAGAGCAACGCTGGACTCAGGTCTCCTCAACTGGTGTGTGCATTCTCATTCCAGAGATTAGCGAGAAGCAGGGGTTGGCCAGGGCTGCCCTTGGGTGTCCCATAGCAGGGGCACTCAGGGTGCTCCCTTTTCTGATGTCCATCCTGGCAATAACTACCTTGGTTTCATCCCAGGTTGACGATTCCCTATCAGTTGTCTGGTCTTCTGGGCTTCCTAAGGTCACCTGGAGCTGGTAGATGAATTAGGGGAGCCAAAAGCTGCATCTTTTTGGCCAATTTCCTACCTCTAATAGCTTCCTCTGCCTTGTCTATGTTATTATAGACCTTGAAGCCCTCTTCCACCAAGGTTGGTTGACAGTGGAGTTTGAGGGCTGGTCTCTAACTTTTGTAATTTTCTCCTAGTGTCTGGAGCAGATTAGATAATAAAATGCATGACAAGCAATGTCCTTTTCTCTGCAGTCTCCAGGCCTGTTAGTATAGTGAGCAGTCTTCACGGAAGACAACGAGATCTAACTGGGTGACAAATTTGACTGGCACAGCGACAAAGAAACCCACGCACCTCCTTTCTGCACAGACAGGGACGGGGGAAGAAGTATCAAGAGATTTTAAAGAAGTTAACAAAACAGGTTAATGGTTGAAAGCGGGCAGTAGGCAGAGTGGGGGAAGCTGGAAGAGGAGAAGGAGAAAGAGAGAGAAGGAAAAAAAGAAACCAAGCAAGGGCCAGTGGAGGGAGGTACTCTGTCCACTACCCATTGGGGTGATCAGGCCAAGGGAGTCGGTTTTTTCAACCCATCCATTACATGTTTCTATTCAGACAACTTGGAACCAGGGAATGAGAGGAGAAAGAGAAAAAAAAAAATTTCCTGTGGCTTTCAGACTTCCAGCTATCAGACTACACTGTGTGAGGGTTATATCTCCATCACTCTTACTAGTTCCTGGTTAGGGACCACCTGTTTGACCAAGGTCTACATGGTGTGAACTGAGACTCTTCCATCTCTACCAGTTAGTTACCTAGGAGTTAAGCAGTAGCTGTCTTATGGCCATCCCATTAGTAGAGTATAAGAAGGAGGGGTAAGAGCATGGGAAAGAAGAGGGAGGGGTCCCTGGGTGGCTCAGTTGTTAAGCATCTGCCTTCGGCTCAGGTCATGATTCCAGGGTCCTGTGTTCCAGCCACGCATTGGGCTTCCTGCTTGGCGGGAAGCCTGCTTCTCTCTCTCCCACTGCCCCTGCCTGTGTTCAGTCTCTTGCTGCCTCTATCTCTCTGTCAAACACATAAATAAAATCTTAAAAAAAAAAAAAAAAAGAAAAGAAGGGGGTGGTTAAAGGAGGAGGGAAGGAAATTGGGAAGGAAAGGAAAAGGGAAAAATGTTACCCAAATGAGAGTGGTGGGCACTAACTGCCCCCACCCCCCTCTCCAGGATGCTGGAGGCTAACTTAACTTGCACGGTGACTGCGAACCAAAGGTTTAGGTGGCTGTTCATCAGGGACAAAGGGTTTGCATCCAGCTGTCTGTCCCCATGGGTCCCAAACACCCTCCTGGAGTCCTGCTGGATGGAGTTGCCAAAAAAGTGTGATACCAACCTCTAAGGAGACTTAGGCGGGAAAAGGGTGACATTTAAGCATGTAGATAGAGGTCAGGAATTCTTTTTTTTTCTTTTTTTAAGATTTTATTTATTTATTTGACAGAGATCACAAGTAGGCAGAGGGACAGGCAGAGAGAGAGGGGGAAGCAGGCTCCCCACTGAGCAGAGAGTCCAATGTGGGACTCGATCTCAGGACCCTGAGATCATGACCTGAGCCGAAAGCAGAGGCTTTAACCCACTGAGCCACCCAGGCACCCCAAGGTCGGGAATTCTTGACGGCTGTGCACTTAAAGGTCATGCTTCTTCACGTCTCACATGTCTAATTAGCATGTGAAATCTCCACCCTTAGTATTATAATGAGGGGAAAAAAGTTGGGGAAAGGTCAGCATTGATGGCCATCTTGGCACAGACTGGTTTGATCCAGTCCTCACCAGTCTTCATAGTTGGGTCCTTGCTTTCCATAAACATCTTGTTTCCACATTCCTGCAAGATATACTACTCAGGATGCATAGAGTTTTAGTTTTTCTTTCTATGGAGAGCTAAGGAATGCTGGATTTTGCAGTGAGGGTTGAGAGGACCTGAGTTTAGTCACTGCCCTGTCTCTTTTCAGGAGACTCATGAACCTTAGAATTGACTACTCCTACTGTTAGAGAAGTGAGCCAGAGCCTACAATATATATTAATCTAGTTCAAGTACATAAAGCAATATTGGACTTTGCAAACAAAATACTACCAGCCCCCACCAAGGATGAGGCAGAAAGGAGGACCCCTCCACAGGTTAACCTAGGAGATCAGGTTCTTTTTAGAACTTGTAATTCTTCCCCAGAGAACTCATTGTTGCCTAAATGGAAGGATTCCTACCAAGAGACCCTGGCAACTCCAAATGCAGTCAACTACAAGGAATCCCTAACTGGGCACATCTTTCCAGATTAAAATTCTTCTTTCTCAAACATCCACAGGACCATCCAGAAGACCTGAAGTCATCCTACTCCTGTGAGACTGTAGAAGACCTTAAATATATATTCAAGGGGCACCTGGATGGCTCAGTTGGTTAAGCCTCTTTAAAGCTCTTCCTGACCTCTCTTCAGGGAGCTAGCCTGAAGACTCTTTCCTTTGTGCTATCTTCCTTGTGCTATAGCCTAACTCCAAATAAAGGCTTGCTTTATTTATCCTGTTTGACCTCTTGTCAATTTGTATTGTTTAGCCAGCTCAAGGACCCTTTTCAGCATCAGGGTTAGAGGATGCAAAGAAAGAAATGGTTGAGTTGGATTTTAGAGGATCAGTCGGAGGTAGGTGACTTGGGAGGATAAGAAAAAGTCATTCCAGAATTAACTGTTACAGAAGGGGTGCCTGGTGGCTCGGTTGGTTAAGTGTCTGCCTTCGGTTCAGGTCATGATCCCAGGGTCTTCGGATTGAGCCTGGCTCTCTTTGGAATCCTGCTTCTCCCTCTCCTCTTGGCTCGTGTTCTCTCTTGCTATTTCTGTTGTTATCTCTGTTTCTCAAATAAATAAATAAATAAAATTTTTGAAAAAATATTACAAGAAATGCTAAGAATAATGTAACTAGTGCTTGCTTCTGCAGCACATGGAATAATGTAACTAGTTCCACCACTCAATTGTTAACATTTTGTTATGTTTATATTTTGGTTTCTTCTTTTGTATTTTATTTTTTATTATTTTTAAAAAATTTTTATTTCCTTGAGAGAGAGTGCAAGTGAGAGAGAACAAGTGGGAGAGAGGGGTAGGGGGAGAAGCAGACTCTGCACTGAGCAGGGAGCCAGATGTGGGGATCAATTCCAGGACCCCAGGTCTATTACCTGAGTGGAAGGCAGATACTTAACCCACTGACCCACCCAGAAGCCCCAAGTTTCTTCTTCATTAAGAAAAGAAATCATGACAGGGCGCCTGGGTGGCTCAGTGGGTTAAGCCTCGACCTCTAGCTCAGGTCATGATCCCAGGATCCTGGGATAGAGTCCCCCAACAGGCTCTCTGCTCAGCAGGGAGCCTGCTTCCCCCTGCCTCTCTGCCTATTTGTGATCTCTCTCTGTCAAATAAATAAAATCTTAGGGGCGCCTGGGTGGCTCAGTGGGTTAAGCCTCTGCCTTCGGCTCAGGTCATGATCCCAGGGTCCTGGGATCGAGCCCCACATCGAGCCCCACATCGGGCTCTCTGCTCAGCAGGGAGCCTGCTTCCCCCTCTCTCTCTCTCTGCCTGCCTCTCTGCCTACTTTTGATCTCTGTCTATCAAATAAATAAATAAAATCTTAAAAAAAACCCAAAAAACTTAAAAAAAATAAATAAAATCTTAAAAAAAATCATGGCAGACGTATCTGAAGTCCTACAGATCTATCTGAAGTCCTGTTTATCCCCCCTCCTAATCCATCCTGACTTTTACACCCCCCCATAGTATCATGGTGCATATCCGCGTATCCATCCAGTTCATTTTCTATACTTAATACATATATTTTTTTCCATTATCAGTATATACTGTGATTCTGTTAGATTTACATAAGTCATTTCACAGTGCACATAATTGGCATGTTGCTATTTATAACTTTTTTTAAAAAGATTTTATTTATTTATTTGACAGAGACACAGCGAGAGAGGGAACACAAGCAGGGGGAGTGGGAGATGGAGAAGCAGGCTTCCCGCGGAGCAGGGAGCGCCACGCCCCACTTGATCCCAGCATCCCGGGATCATGTCCCCAGGTGAAGGCAGACGCCCAACGACTGAGCCACCCAGGCGCCTGCTACTTATAACTCTTAAGAGCTATCAAATGTTGATACGTATAGGACTCAGTTTTATTTGTCATAACATTTTATCATAGGAACATAACACGTTTTATTCATGTATGTTTTATTGCACATTTTCACAAGGAAGCAGGCTTGAACATGAATTTGTATTCTTGTGCACACCTGTAAGAGTTTATTCTTTTACACATGAAGTTGCTGGATATAAAATGCACATTTAGAATCTCACCCAAAGTGGCTGTTCTAATTTTACACTCCCAAACGACATCTTTAATAGTTTACGTTTCTCAGACTCCTTTTCCTGGAAATGGTCAGATTGTAACATTTACCACACTTTTAAAGTAGTGGTATGAACAGATAATTTCAGTGTAACAGTGCATGCAAACAAAGGGCGGGAGGAGGCATGATGTGGCAGAGGAGACTTTGAAGGGGTTCACTGTACTGTTTTGAGCGCCCTATTTTTACTCTTTGGATTCCCTCAACGTGCTAACGAATAATAATAGAGCGAACGAGCACACTGCGAGCCCACGTGGAGGGCCCCACACTACGCTGGAAGATCAAATGCGACTTCCAGCGATGGCGCACTCCAGCCCTAGCGCAATGGTACGACCCGGCCGCGGCTTCCCCCCGCGGTGCGGGTTGGTTGCGTCCCCGGACGCCGGCGCAAGCGCCCACACCCGCTCAGAGAGCGCGACTCCTCCCCGCGGTGCCTCAGCTTCGCGCGCGTGCCCGACCGCCGCCGCCGCCGCCGCCCCCACTTCCTCCGCCCCGCCGCTCCTCAAGTGCAGCGGACGCTCGCGACCCGCAGCGCCCCGGAGGAGGGGCTCGGCAGAGGGGCGCCGGCCGGTCGGTGAGTACCTGCCGTCTCCGTTCACCTCCAGCCCGCCCTCTTCCCGCCTCCTTTTTTTCTCTCCCGGCGGTCACGGCCTGCTCCTCACCTGGAGAGGCGCCTCTAACGCGGGGTAGAGCCCTCTCGGTGCGGAGGCGGACCTCTCCGGACACGGGGGTGGGCCGTCGGATGGCCCCGAGGATGTTGGGTTGGCGTCTCCGGACGCCCGGGTGGGCCCTTCGGGACGCCTCAGGAAGCTGGCGAGCGCCTCCGGACGCGGGACTGGGGCCCTTTGGGACACCGGGGTAGCCCTTGGGGACTTCGCTGGGCGACTCATGACGCCGCGGTGGGCGTCCGCCCCCCGGTTCCAGGCCTGCCCACTTCGCACCGGAGGTGCGGCCTTTATCCTCCCCGACCGGGCGCTCCTTCGTTATTTCTCGTCAGCCGATGGGCTCTGGTCCCCTCCGGTCCCTCGAAAGCGTCTTCCTCACGCTGAGCACCCCGGGAGGAGGCTCCGTTCTCGCCGTCCCCCCCTCGCGGGGCCCCAAACCGGAGGGCAGGCCACGGGGCCCCTCCGCCTCCTACGCCTCACGCCCCCTCCCCCCCCGCCAGGCTACTGTTTTATTGCGGAGTGATCCTTCTGTTATTTGCCCAGAAAAGTATACTTTGTTTGGAAATCCTTATTATTTGCCACTTTCCACTCCAACAGAACTGCTGTTTCCTACTGCACGATGACCGTGTTTCAAGCCTATTACTCGTACGCTTTTATTTAATCTTGACACTTTTTTGAGATAGGTACTATTATCCTCAGTTTCTAGATGAGGTAACTGAGGATGGAAGACCGATCTCGTAAGCGGTAAAGCTGCTTTGAATCCAGGCAGCTTGACTCTAATGTTCTTGTATGTAGTCACTATATAAGCATTGTCCAGAAAAAAGCGAAAGTTTTATGCTTCTGTTTTTATTTTTTCCTGTTGGGAGGCAGTGAGTGCCTTTGTAGATGAGTCAAAGAATGTATTTTTGGAGTCAGGCATATCGAGCTGCAATTCCGTCAACATAGCCATTTACCAACCTAGTAAGAACTTACTAATTGTTTGATTTTGAGTAGGTTTACAAACTTGTAAAATAGTGATAAAAATCGTTAAAATAACAATTAGTGATAAAAATAGTGTAAAATAGTGATACCTATCACAATAGAGTTATTGGAAGGATAACCTATGTAATGCATGTGAGATACCTAGAATAGTGTCCGACTCAGTAAATGACTATGATTGAATTATTAAATGTTTGGATTTTGTTACACACTTGTCCGAGGCTGAGTATAAAGTGGGGAGTAAAGAATTGTGCGTGTGCTTATCTGTGCGTGTAAAGGCATTTATCTTTTTTATTTTATGTACTTATGTATGTACGTATTTATATTATCCGCACAAAAAGGTGGTGTTTTTTTTTTTAAGATTTTATTTATTTATTTGACAGAGACCACAAGTAGACAGAGAGGCAGGCAGAGAGAGAGGAAGGGAAGCAGGCTCCCCGCGGAGCAGAGAGTCCTATCCCAGGACCCTGGGATCATGACCTGAGCCGAAGGCAGAGGCTTTAACCCACTGAGTCACCCAGGCGCCCCCAAAAAGGTGGTTTTATTAAAGCATAGGACAGGATCTTTGGTTAAAAGAGCTGCCACATTTACTTTTTTTTAAATTCAGGAAACAACGGGGCACCTGGGTGGCTCAGTTGGTTAAGCGTCTGCCTTGGGCTCAGGTCATGATCTCAGGGTCCTGGGATAGAGCCCCGCATCAGATTACGTTTTGGGAGGGAGGGACTTTGACCCTCCTGCATGCTTGTGCTCTCTGTGTCTCTCAAATAAATAAATAAAATGTTTTAAAAAATAAAGCAAGGAAATAAGCTCTTGAAATCAGATGGTAATGTTTGGTACCAAATTTCTTGAGTAGTGACTTACTGAGTAGCATATCATCAATCATTCGTAAAGACTTGTTAAGATCCCTATATCCCCAAGCTTTTGAAGTGATTTTGACATGTTTGGTAGGTACAATGTCAAAATTTTAAGTTATTTTTTCAGTGATTGTTCTTCAGCTAGATCAAGATGATAGATACGAGGAAAGAAAATGACAAATAACCCAAGTTGGGGTTACTAAAAATGCTACCTGTGAGATAAATAACAAGTCTCATTATTGTGTCACTTTTCCTGTTTGTGCATTCTTTTAGAGACATTTTGTTCCTGTCATGATTAAAGATGAGGCTGTTGGCCTCTAAACTCAGTTCTTTCTTCAGAGTTAGTGGTAATTCATTCTTTAGCCTCAGTTCAAGTACTTGAAGATAAGCCATTATTTTAGCGAGTTCTTCATTTTTAAGGGTAGCAACTTAAATAAATAGTAGCTGCACTATATGCTGGTCAGCTTGTTTAAATTGGTCAAGCAGTGCCTTGTTTTTACTCTTAGAATTACTATGTGGTTAAATCTCATGAAGCACTGAATTTTGGAGTCTATACTCTGTGGGGGGCCTCTACTTAATGCTTCTTATCAGTCGCTTACCTGCTTAATTCTTTGAAAACCCACTTTGAGATTGCAGGTGGTTCTGTGCTACAGAGAAGAGTAGAGTTTTTATGTATGTATCTTAAAGAAATTACATACATCTGGCGGGATAGCTACTCTTGATATCAGATTTGAGCATTTTGGTTTAAATAACTCTAGGGTACAGAATACATTTAATAAGATGAAAACTAGTCCGTGGAAGATGTTTTCCTGGGGCACTATGATTCCTTTAGAATTCCCCCAAACTAACTCCAACTTCCAAGTCTTACCTATGCTATTCAACCTATAATAATTTTATCCTTTTGTGTCTTTATGTTGTATTAAAAAATTTGAATATAAACATTATACTGTTCATTCAGCATGCATTTTTTTAAAGATGTTATTTATTAATTTGAAAACATAAGCTTGTAGGGGAAGGGGAGAGAAGCAGTCTTCCCACTGAGCAGGGAGCCCAACCCGGGGGCTGGATCCAAGGACCCTGAGATCATGACATGAGCGGAAGGCAGCTGCTTAACCAACTGAGCCACCCAGGTGTCCCCATTCAGCACATATTTATGTGTGCATACCATATATCAGGCAGCAGTTTTAGTTAGAAGAGGTGTGAAGATTAAGTCATGAAGTACTGGAGTCAGGAGACAGAATTCAGGTGCCTCCTTTGTGACTTCTGACAAGTTACTTTTCTGAACTTATGCTTCCTGGTAATAATTATACATACTTCTTGGGTTTTTGTGAAGATTAATTAATTAAAAATATTTGGGACCCTTGAATTGCCATGTGAATTTTAGGATCAGTTTGTTAATTTACACACACACACCCAACTAGGATTTTATTAGGTATTGCATTGAATCGTTTATCAGTTTAAGGAGTAGTAGTACTATCTTAAGTCTTGATCCTTGAACATGGATGTTTTTAATTTATTTAGATTTTCTCTTATTTCTTTAAAAAATGTTTTAGGGGTGCCTGGGTGGCTCAGTGGTTAAAGCCTCTGCCTTCGACTCAGGTCATGATCTCAGGGTCCTGGGATCAAGCCCCGCATTGGGCTCTCTGCTTAGCAGGGAGCCCACTTCCCCCCCTCTCTCTCTGCCTGCCTCTCTGCCTGCTTGTGATCTTTGTCTGTCAAATAATAAAATCTTTAAAAAAATGTTTTCTAGTTTTCAGGGTATAAGTTTTGTATGTCTTCTGTTAAAGCTGTGACTAAGTATTTTAGTCCTTAGGATGCTGTTATAAATGGACTTGTTTTCTTAATTTCATTTTCAGATTGCTCAATGCAAATGTATAGAAATACAGTTAGTTTTGTTTTGATTTTGTATCCTGCAGCCTTGCTGACTTGTGCATTCTGATAGTTTTTTTTTAAGTGTATTTCTTAGAATTTTCTTTCTTTCTTTCTTTCTTTTTTTTAAAGATTTTATTTATTTATTTGACAGAGAGAGGCAGGCAGAGAGAGAGGGGGAAGCAGGCTCCCTGCTGAGCAGAGAGCCCAATGCGGGACTCAATCTCAGGACTCTGGGATTATGACCTGAGCCGAAGGCAGAGACTTTAACCCACTGAGCCACCCAGGTGCCCCTTTATTTCTTTTCTTTCTTTCTTTTTTTTTTTTAGATTTTATTTATTTATTTGACAGAGAGAGATCACAGCAGACAGAGAGGCAGGCAGAGAGAGAGAGGGAAGCAGGCTCCCCGCTGAGCAGAGAGCCCGATGCAGGACTCCATCCCAGGACCCCGGGATCACGACCTGAGCCGAAGGCAGCGGCTTAACCCACCGAGCCACCCAGGCGCCCCCGCCCCTTTATTTCTTTATGTCTTGCTCTTTTTGCCCAATTGCTCTGGCTAGAACCTCCACTATAATGTTGAATGGAAGTGCTGAGAGTGGGCACGCTTGGTTTGGACCCAATCTAAGGGAAAAGCTTTCAGTCTTTCACCATTAAGTATAATGTTAACCAAGAGTTTTTGATAGATACTTTTTATCAGGTTGAGGAAGTTTTCTTCTATTCCTAGTTTGTTTAGTGTTTTTATCATGAAGGGGTGTTGAGTTTTGTCAAATGCTCTTTCTGTGTATATTAAGATAATCATGTGGTTTTTGTCCTTTATTCTAGTGATATGGTGTAATACATTGAGTTTCAGATTGTAAACCTTGCCTTCTCTTGATACATCTTAGTCATGGTACATAATTCTTTTTATATAATATTGGATTAGGTTTGTTAGTATTTTGTTGATGATTTTTGCATTTATATTTATAGCATATTGGGTTTCTTGTTTTATTTTTCTTTTGTCTTAACGATTTTATTTTTAAATACTCTCTATACCCAGCATGGGGCTCAGACTCACAACTGTGAGACCAAGGGTAACATGTTCCAGCGACTAAGCCAGCCAGGCCCTCTTGGTTTCTTGTTTTACTGGGTTTTTTTTTTTTTTTGGTCTGGTTTTGGTATCAACTGGTCAGGTAGAATGAGCTGAGAAGTGTTTCCCTACTTTTTTTTTTTTTAAGTTGTGAAAGATTGTTACTTCTTTAAATGTTCGGTAGAATTCCACAGCAAATCAGAAATGGTAGGACTAGAGTTCAACTGAAAGGCCTAGGTGCATTTGTATATCTTGCAGGCCTTTGAATTGAGTTTGTAGTTGAAAGCCCAAGAGTGAATGCCACTGTGAAGTTTCAAAGTAGAAAGAGAAGGAGATTGCGTATAGCATAGCGGTAAATGCTTTCATTTAGTGAGAGGAATAGAAGGAAGAGGAAAGAAAGGAGAGGTCAGATCTAGGAGAAAACTCAGTTAGGCAGTGTCACAAACACTAAGTTAGACTGTCATAAAGAAAGGATTTGCCAAGATGGTTAGTGGAATGAAAGCTGAAGAGATGTATATGGATTTGGTGTCAAGGAGATCTTTAATGATCCTAAAAGGACAGCAGATTCAGATTATATAACATTAGAAGAGAAGAGGGTGATAAATGGACACAGTGGATATGGAATGTGCTCTTTAAAATTGATGTCAAAACTTCAAATTCTCTCCAGAGTTTAAAAGTTTAAAGAAAAATAAAAAATATGTGCACATGGTTCAAAATTCAAATAGTAGGAATATGTCTGTCTTCCATCTATCTCTCAAATTCTTTCTCACACTTTTGGCAATTTCTTGTGTAACCTTCCAGATGGATTTTAAAACAAAGGACTATGTATGTGTGTTTTAATTTATACAAGTAAAATAATATAAACATGCTCTTCTGCCTTTTGTTTTTTAAATTGAGTGCTTTGGAAATTTATAATGTGTGTCAATGTATAGCTTCTGAGTAAAATATTTGATGATAAAGCAAAGGAGAGAAAATTTTATTGGTGGTAGGGTTGAGGGAACTTATTTTTAGGCTCAGGAAGTCTTGATAATGTTTATAGCAAAGGAATAGAGTGGATCTAGAAGGAACTTACATATACACAGGGTTGGGAGGAACTTAATGGGATAGACTTGAAGACAGAAGTCCCTTTAGTGATCAGTGAAAAATCAGTTGGCTTGGTTTTTCTCTCCAGGAATTTTGATAACTGGGGCGAGAAGTACACAACAAGTAATATTTTCCCAAGGTTAGGGGCTTTAGAGATCCCATTGAAATGGCTGACGATGGGACACAGAGTAGGTAGCAAGTTATGAGAGGCAAAATTGTGATTTCTTTTTCTAGTGTTGAGTACAATTCTGACTGATGATTGGTTTCCTTATTTTAAACCCTACTTTTCTACATTTTAAAGTAGGTGATACTTAGAAAAATTATTTAAGTTACTTGAATGAACAACCTACAAAAGGCTTTTAAGTGTTTTTTAGTTAACAAAAAGTTTTTCCTGAAAATCATTTTTGAATTAGAGATGAGAGCTGAAGGTTGTAAATTGATTAATTTCTGGTTTTGATAGCCTGAGAAAAATTTATCGATGGTGATTTTTTTTAATCTTCTGCACAAAAGGTGTGATGCTATTATTTACTATTTTTTCCTTTATTTTTCACTTATTGGTGCACGTCTTGGAAATTTTTCCATGAGATTATGTACAGTTGACCCTTGAACAATACAGAAGTTAAGCCTGTGACACCCCATGCAGTTGAAAATCTGTGTACAGCTCTTGACTCCTCAAAAACTTAACTACTAACAGCCTGCTGTTGACTGGAAGACTTACTGATAACATAAACAACCAATTAAAACACATTTTGTATGTTATATGTATTATATACTATATTCCCACAATAAGATAAGTTGGCAATAAGAAAATGCATTAAGAAAATAACATAAAATATGTTTATTGGATGCCTGGATGGCTCAGTCAGTTAAGCATCCTACTCTTGATTTTGGCTCAGGCCATGATCTTGAGGTCCTGGGTTTGAGCTCAGTGGGGAGTCTGCTTGTCTTCCCCCCCACCCCTCCACTTGTGCACACATGCTTTCTCAAATCTTAAAAAAATACATTTATGGTACGGTACTGTAAGAAAACCCACATATAAGTGGACCTGCACAGTTCAAACCCACGTTGTTCAAAGTTCAACTGCATATGCCTTTGCTGTTTTCTTTTTTTGAATTGTAGCAAAATATATGTAATTTACCAAATACATAAAATTTTACCAAATATACTCAAAACTTACCATTTTAAGTGTACAGTTTGTTGGTATTAAGTACATTCACATTGTCATTCAGCCATCAGCACTATCCATTTCCAGAACTTTTTTCATCTTCCTAAACTGAAACTCTACCCATTAAACAGTAGCTACACATCCTTCCCTTCTCCCAACCTATGGCAACCACCATTCTGCTTTCTGTTCTATGAATCTGACTACTTTAGGTATCTCATGTAAGTGGAATTGTACAGTATTTGTCCATTTGTTTCTGACTTAACTACATAAGCGTAATGTCTTCAAAGCTTACCCATTTTCTAAAAAGATTTTATTTACTTATTTGACAGAGAGTGCGCTTGCACAAGCGGGGGGAGTGGCAGGCAGAGGGAAAGTGGGGCTTGATCCCAGGACCCTGGGATCATGATCTGAATTGGAGGCAGATGCTTAACCCACTGAGCCACCCAGGTGCCCCTAAGTTTGTTCATGTTGAAGCATATGTCAGAGTTGCCTTCTTTTTTTGAGGCTGAATAATATCTGCTGTATGTATATATCATATTTTGTGTCTGTCAGTGGACATCGAGTTGTTTCTACTCCTTGGCTGTTGTGAATAATGCTGCTGTGAATGTGATGTACGAATATGTTTGAATCCCTGCTTCCACTTCTTTTGTGTATATAATTGGAAGGGGAATTGCTGGATCATATGAAAATTTCTATTTTTAATATTTTGAGGAATTGCCATACTAATTCCCATAACAGCTGCACCATTTCCCATTCCTCCTAGCAGTGTTCAAGGGTTCCAGTTTCTCTGCATCCTCTCCAACACTTGCTGTTTTCTGTTTTCTGGACAGTAGCCATCCGAAGGAGTGAGAGGTGGTATCTTGTGTTTTTGATTTGCAGTTCCCTAGTAAGTAGTGATATAAGCATCTTTTCATGTGCTTATTGGTCATTTGAATGTCTTCTTTGGCGAAATGTCTATTCAGATCCTTTGCCCATTTTTTAATTGGGTTGTTTTTTGTTATTGAGTTGCAGGAGTTCTTTATATAGTCTTGATATTAACCCTTTACCAGATAAACAGTTTGCAAATTTTTCCCCAATTTTGTGGGTTGCTTTTTCACTTTATTGTTAGTGTCCTTCCAAGCATAAGATTCTAAAATTTTGTCATAGTCAATTACTTATTTTTGTTGTTGCCTATTCTTTTAGTGTCATGCCCAAGAAATCATTGCAAAATCCAATGCCAGTTTTTTCCCTTTGGAAATTTAATCACCTTGGATTCATGAGATTAAGTCATCATTCTCAACTATATATACTGCTAATGCTGGAGAATCAGTAACTCCTTACTTGTAGTAAAGAATTAGAGATGAGAAAGATGGGTACATGGTAAGAGCAGCAGAAGGAGCAAATGTGTTTGAAATAGGATTAAAAGGGATAGACTTAGAATTTTAGAGTTATGCACTTATAGTTAGATTTTTCTTGATGAGAGCTATGCTATTCAGTAAATAGAGCTCTGGTATCATCAAGCATTTATTATCACAGGTGACAATAAAAATGGTTTGTATTTATAATTTTAATCTTGAAAATGATGAATTCAGCTTTCATTTTGTTACTTTTTTTTTTTTTTAGATTTTATTTATTTGAGAGCGAGAGAGAGAGAAAGAGAACACAAGCTGGGGGTGGGGAGGGGCAGAGGGAAAGGGACAAGCAGACTCCTGGCTGAGCAGGGAGCCAACACAGGGCTGAGTCCCAGAACCCTGGAATCATGACCAGAGCCAAAGGCAGATGCTTAACTGACTGAGCCACCCAGGTATCCCTCACTTTGTTATTTTTTTATTGGGTTCAGAAAATATTTTGACACCTCGATTAAAAAAAGCTTCTTCAGTAGTTTATATTAGAAATCTTTTCCAAATTAAAAATACAGAATCCTTTGAGATGAGAAATTTAAGAGACTCTGAGAGGTTAATTGTAACCTTACCACTCTACCAGAGTTGCACCTAAGCCTCTTTGTGCCTCTACTTCTTTTTAATTTTGACAGGGACATTTAACTTCTATCTGAATATATTTCAGATTCCTAAATAACAGGCACACTGTATTTGTCTTTTTCCCTTTTTCCCTTTTTCTTCTGTGCCTTTCCAAATCCAGTTTGTTTATTCATATACTCATTTGGTTATTAAAGTATTAAATCACTTACTCAGTAACATTTATTAAAAGCTAAGCTCAGAGCTAAATGCTGGGATTCGGGTATGAATAAGAAACAGTTTCTGTCTCTGTAAGGAAATAAAATTGTAACGATCATAAAAACCCAGTACAGTTCTTCAGCGTCCTGCTCAAAGTTCACCTCCAGCAAGGCCTTTCCCAACTTACCCAACCTAGCTGAGCCAGGCCCCATCTTTTTGTGGACTACTATGGCATATATTGTTTGTGATACATAATTACAGGGATCTTCTTCACAGCAATGGAATTGATTCAACTATCATGAAAATAGTCCTAACATCTTTTTGCCTTCCATTCTTTCTTAGCTGTTTAATGTGTTATTTTATTTAAATAGCCAATTAATTTAGGCAGCCAAAAAATCAGTCTTTTTATTAGATTTCATTTGTATTGCCTTTGTACAACAGTGTCATGTAAAGTTGTAAGGGGTGCCTGGGTTGTTTAGTTGGTTAAGTGTCCGACTCTTGATTTCAGCTCAGGTCATAATTTTGGGCATGTGGGATTGGACCGCAAGTTGGGCTCTGTGCTCAGTCGGGAGTCTGCTTGAGATTCTCTTTCCCTCTGTCCCTCTCCCTGCTTGCACAAGCACAAGGCTTGTGTGCTCTCTCTCTGTGTGTGTGTCTCTTTCTCAAATAAATCAGTTTTTTTTTAAAGATTTTATTTATTAAAAAAAAAACCACCTGTATAGAAATGGAGGAAAAAGACCTTCCTAATGTCCTTTTAAAATCACAAAAAATGTGTATGAATGCCATGAAAATATACATAGTCTGAATAAATATGCACCATAAACTAAAAAAAAAAAAAAAAAAAAAAGATTTTATGTATTTATTTGACAGAGAAAGCGAGAGCACAAGTAGGGGGAGAGGCAGAGGGAGAAGTAGACTCCCTGCTGAGCAGAGTACCAGATGTGGGGCTTGATCCCAGGATCCTGGGTTCATGACCTAAGCTAAAGGCAGACACTTAACTGACTGAGCCACCCAGGTGCCCCACAAGTAAATAAATCTTTAAGAAAAAATAAAGTTGCAGTCTTTGTAAATGATCCTAATTTTCATTTAGGAGGAGAGAAGAAATAAATGGGTAAGTGAAGAACAGAATAACAATTTTGAAATAGAAAAATAAATATCTACTTCTGTGTTAGATGATATTATGATAAACAATGGAGATATAACCACAAAAATAGGCTTTATATGTTTGTAATGAATTGACTTCATATTTTTCTTATTCTAGAGTATTGTAATTTCAGCCAAAAATTTAGGTCTTAATTTTATTAGATTTACTGTGTAAAGCAGGTAAGGACAGCTGGAGAGTGTTAGGTTTGAGGTGTTTGATGTGTTTTTATGTTTTTTAATGCATTCAGCCACTCTTGAATCTTTTAATTAGAGAATTTAGCCTGTTTACATTTAAAGTATTTATTGGTAGCTGTGTACTTACTGCCTTTTGTGTGTGTGTGGCTTTGTGTTAGTTGTTTTCTGGCTGCTTTGTAATTCCTCTGTTCCTTCTTTTCTTACTCTCTTTGTGATTTGATGATTTTCTCTTGTGGTATATTTAGATTCCTTTATCTTTTATGTATCTACTACAGGTTTTTGTTTTGTGATTGTCACGAGGCTGACCTAAAATAACATACAGCAGTCTATTTTAAGTTGCTAGAGAACTTAAGTTTGAACTTATCCTAAAGTTCTACATTTTTACTCTCCCTACATCATTTTTTTAAAAAAATTGTTTATTTAACAGGGGAGGGGTAGAGGCAGAGGTTGAAAGACACTCTCAAACAGACTCTCTGCTGAGCATGGAGCTAGATGCCGGGCTTGTTCCCACTGTCCCGAGATCATGAGCTGAGTTGAACCAAGAGTTGGTTCAACTGACTGAGCCACCGAGGTGCCCCCAACATCTTGTGTGTCCCTTAACTAATTATTATTATAGTCACAGGAACATGTTCATTTTCTTTCCTACTTTTAAGATTTTTTTCCTTGTGTCTTTTGACACCTTAATTATAATGTGTTTTGGTGTGGTTTCCTTTGGGTTTATCTTTTTTAGAACTCTCTGGACTTCCAGGTTAGGGAAGTTTTTACCCATTATTTCTTCAAATAATTTTCTTGCCCCTTTTGTTCCCTCTTTTGGGACCTCTATAATATGAATGTTGGTCTGTTTGATGTCCTATAAGTTCTTTAACATATCCACTCATTTTTAATCTTTTTTCTTTTGCTGCTCTAATTGAGTTCCACTGATCTGTCTTCAAGTGCAGTGATCCTTTCTAATTCATCTGATCTAATGTTGAAGCTTTCTCTTGTATTTTTCAGTTCAGTTATTGTATTCTTCAGTTCAGTTATTGTATTCTTCAGTAATGTGACTTCTATTTGATACTTTTATATTTTTTATTTTTTAATTAAAATTCTTACTTTGTTTATCCATTCTTCTGAACACAGGAAGCAATTTTATGACCATTACTTTATTTTTTTTAGGAGTAAATACCAAATATTTATTTCTTTTGTATGTTTTGTTTAAAGGGTTTTTTAAAAAAGTTAACATATTGTGTATTATTTGTTTCAGGGGTACAGGTCTGTGAATCATCAGTCTTACACAATACACAGTTCTCACCATAGCACATACCCTCCCAAATGTCCATCACCCAGCCCTCCGATTCCCCCACCCCCCTTCCCTCCAGCAACCCTCCAGTTTGTTTCTGAGATTAAGAGTCTCTTATGGTTTGTCTCCCTCTCTGGTTTCATCTTGATTCATTTTTCCCTCCCTTCCCCTATGATCCTCTACCTTGTTTCTCAAATTCCACGTATAAGTGAGATCATAGGATATTTGTCTTTCTGATTGACTTATTTCACTTAGTATAATACTCTCTAGTTCCATCAACGTTATTGCAAATAGCAAGATTTCTTTTTATTTCAATGACTGTGTAATATACCACATACCACTTCTTCTTTATCCATTCATCTGTCGATGGATATCTGGACTCTTTCCATAGTTTGGCTATTTTGGACAGCACTGCTATGAACATTGGCATGCAGGTGCCCTTTCGGATCACTACATTTGTATTTTTGGGGTAAATACCCAGCATTGCAATTGCTGGGTCGTAGTATAGCTCTGTTTTCAGGTTTTTTGAGGAACCTTCATACTGTTTTCCAGAGTGGCCATACCAGCTTGTATTCCAACCAGCAGTGTAGGAGGGTTCCCCTTTCTCCGCAGCCTCACCAACATCTGTCGTTTCCTGACTTGTTTGTTTTAGCCATTCTGACTGGTGTGAGGTGGTATCTCATTGTGGTTTTGATTTGTATTTCCCTGGTGCCAAGTGATGTTGAGCACTTTTTCATGTGTCTGTTGGCCATTTGGATGTATGACCATTATTTTGAACTCCTTTGTTAGGTAAATCACTTACCTCTCTTTTGTTAAGGTGTTTTTCTGAACTTTTATCTAATTCTTTTTATTTGGAACATATTCCTCTTTTTTTCATTTTCTTTACTCTCCATATTGGTTCTGTGCATTAGATAAGACAGCAACTCTTGGAGCCATAAAAAAAAAAAGCAGTCTTGCGATTTGCAATGGTGTGGATGGAACTAGAGGGTATTATGCTAAATGAAATAGGTCAGTCAGATAAAGATAATTATCTTATGATCTCACTGATATGTAGAATTTAAGAAACAAGGCAGAGGATCATAGGGAATGAGAGGAAATAATGAAATAAGATGAAACCAGAGAGGGACACAAACCGTAAGAGACTCTTTTTTTTTTTTTCCCCTTAAAGGTTTTTTATTTATTTGTTTGACAGTGAGAGTGGGAACACAAGCAGGGGGAGTGGGAGAGGGAGAAGCAGTCTTCCCACTGAGCAGGGAGCCCGCTATGTGGGCTCGATACCAGGACCCCGGGATCATGACCTGAGCCAAAGGCAGACGCTCAACGACTGAGCCACCCAGGCGCCCCACCATAAGAGACTCTTAATCTTGGGAAACAAACTGAGGGTTGTTGGAGGGGAGGGGAGTTAGAGGCTGGAGGGCTGGGGGATAGACCTTGGGGAGGGTATGTGTTATAATAAGCACTGGGTATTATATAAGACTGATGAATCACAGACCTATACCCCTGAAACAAATAATAAATTGTTAATTAATTGAGTTTAAATTAAAATAATTGAGAAAAAAACAAATAAACCAACAACTCTCTGACTTTTGAAAGAGTGGTCTTATGTGGGAGATGAACCTAATCTTTTAACCTTGCCTTGGCATTTAGCTGTCTCTCAAACCTTTGAGGTTATCCAAGTAGTCTACTATATTTTTAGTGGCTCCCAGCACTTGAAGGTATGCTGAGAACTGTCAGTGTCCCAAATGGGAGGAACTTAGTTACCACCTAGATTAAGGCTGATTGGAAGCCAGACTCTTAGGCTGTAGCTTTTAAAGTAAACAATTATACAAATTCCTGCAGGACTATCAGTATAAGCCCTGGTGGCCACCAGAAGCAGGTGATCTGGGAGTACGACCTGGGAAGCAGTCACAAGGGTACAAACTCCTTTCTGGGAGATACTGGCGAGCTTGAGTGAGGCAGAGGGAGGTGCAAAGATGGTTCCTGCTGGCCTCTGTCTTTGAAATACTTAAGTAGGCACCTATGTATGTTGAATTAGATGACTGCCTCTCAAGCTGATGCTTTAAGATAAGCAAAGAAGCCTTTTTCACAGAAAGTCTGGGTGCTTTTCACTTGGCTGCCTTTGTGCTGAGTTCTGGGGTGCATGAATTTGCATGTCAGCTTTTTGAGAATTGCTTTTCAATTCCTTTTAGTTTTGGGAGTGTTGTGGATGCAAGCTCTGTTGGCTTTCAAAGCTAGAAGTTTAAGGGGCTTACTTCTCAGGTAAGTCTTAAAAGTTGTGGTGCTGGATATGGGGTTCAAACCTGTCTCTCCTCAGGGATAAGCTCCTGTGTTGAGTTACCTCCCCATTGTAGGTTGTAGTGCTTGGGGTGGGGTTTATGATAGTCTCTTAACCTTACCTACTTTCTTTAATGTGGTTTCCCTCTCGTTTGTGAATGGGTTGCTCTGCCAGGTTTTAGGTTTATTTTAGAGTTGTTGCTTGTTTATTTGTAGATGTGGTGTGTCCATAGGAGGAGGTTAACTCAGAATCTTCCAGTGTCACCTTGAACTGGACTCTTCCTTCAATAATACTTTTACGTCTTGCACTTATTTTGTTAAATTTATTCCTAAGAATTTTATCATTTTTGATGCTATTAGCAATTGAATTTTATTTTTTCTTATTTTTTAAAGATTTTATTTTATTTTATTTTTGAGAGGGGGAGAGTGTGTGTGTGAGTCGGCAGGAGGGCAGGCAGAGAGAGAGGGAGAGAGAGAATCTTTATCAGGTTTCACACTCCGCGTGGAGCCTGAAATGGGGCTTGATCTCATGACCCTGAGATCATGACCTAAGCCAAAATCAAGTGTCAGATGGTTAACTGACTGAGCCACCCAGGTGCCCTTAAAGAAAGAGCACCAGCAGGGGGAGGAGGAGGGACAGAAGGAGAGAGAGAGAATCCCTAAGCTAACTCCCTGTTGAGTGTGGAGACCAGTGCAGGGCTTGATTCCAGGACCCTGAGACGATGACCCCAGCTGAAATCAAGCTGAAATCAAGAGTTGGACGCTTAACTGATTGAGCCACCCAGGCTCCCATTTTTAGTATTATTTATTTATTTATTTTACTTCATTTCATTTATTTATTTATTATTTATTTTTTAAAAGATTCTATTTGTTTATTTGACAGAGAGAGACATCTAGAGAGGAAACACAAGCATGGGGAGTGGGAGAGGGAGAAGCAGGCACGGAACCTGATGTGGGGCTCGATCCCAGGGCCCTGGGATCATGACCTGAGCCAAAGGCAGGCACCCAATGACTGAGCCACCCAGGTGCCCCACAATTTTTAGTGTTTTTTAAACACAAGATCATGTCATATGCAAATGATGATAGTTTACTTCTTCCTTCCCAATTTGGATGTCTTTTCTTTTTGCATAATTGACCTGCCTAGAACCTCCAAGATAATGTT
This sequence comes from Martes martes, assembly GCF_963455335.1. Taxonomy (NCBI): domain Eukaryota; kingdom Metazoa; phylum Chordata; class Mammalia; order Carnivora; family Mustelidae; genus Martes; species Martes martes. Next base: position 101,559,904 of record NC_137892.1, read on the forward strand.
CATCCTGTCTTGTTCCTGTCTTAAGGAGAAAGCATTCGGTCTTTTACCTTTAAGTATGATATTAACTGTGTTTTATTTTTATTTTTAGATGTTCTTTATCAAGTTGAGGCATTGTTGTTGGAAAAAATTCTTTTATATGTAAATTATAATACGTAATCAAGAGAGCCAGTTATCTGGGGCTCCTGGGTGGCTCCATCAGTTGAGTGTCTGGCTCTTGGTTTCAGCTCAGGTTATGCTCTGATGGGTCATGAGATGGAGCCATGCTGGGCTCTGTGCTCAGTGGGGAGTCCACTTGAAGATTCTCTCCATTTGCTCCTTCCCCCACTTGCATGTACAATTGCATGTGTGTGCTCTCTGTCTCAAATAAATAAATAAATTTTTAAAAAGACAACCAGTTATCTAAGTTAATGTTCAAGGAACTAGGATAAATTGTTGTATTATTTCTATTGAAATGTCCCTACAGAGATGACATATTTCCAGATATGGTTTCTTAAATAGAAAAATTATAATTTTAATGAGTAGTGGAAATGTTCGGAAGTCATTTTACTTCTTTTAGATGGAAACCTTTTTTTGTTAAATGACTAAGTTACAGATAGCATCTGGAAAACTTAGGCTCTGAGTAAATTACTTACCTTGTGTTTCAGACAAAAGAATGCCACGGAGAAAGAAAAAAGTTAAAGAAGCCTCTGAAGCTCAGAACCTGGAGAAGAAAGATGCAGAAACTGCCAGTTCTGTCAGTCTGAAGAGGAAACGGAGACTTGAAGATGCATTCATTGTGATATCGGATAGTGATGGAGAGGTCAGTATTCTGAAGAGTAGAGCTCTAGGTTTCAAACTATGCCTTCTCCATGACTGGTTTGTTTTGGAGCTATACCTTAATACTAGCTTGCCAGAGCATGCGGTTGTTTGTTTGTTTTAAATATTTATTTATTTGTTTGTTTGAGAGACAGAGAGTGAGAGAGAGCATGAACAGGGTGAGAGGCAGAGGGAGAAACAGACTCCCCGCTGAGCAGGGAGCCTGGTGTGGGGCTCAGTCCTGGGACTCTGGGATCACAACCTGAGCTGAAGGCAGACGCTTAACTGATTGAGCTTCCTAGGTGCCCCAGAGCATGCAGTTTTTTACTCAGCTTCATTTTGATTTGTAAATGGAATTAAGAATTACTCAAAGTAATCAGCTGAGGATGAATCATAGCTCCTCAGTTTTGTAATATTTTAACCCAAGGTGGTATTTTTAAACTATCAGAGTAATGTAAGTCAAATGTAAATGTTAATTTTTATGTGTCTAGAAAGTGAGAGAAAGAGAATGTAAATGTTATTATGTGTCTAGATATACTCTGTTCGGTGTGGTAGCAGTGAGCCACCTGTAGCTATTTAAATTTGAATTAAAATTAAATAAATCTGTTCCTCTGTTGGACTGTCACATTTCAAGTGGTCAAAGCCATGTGAGTCTGGTGTTTGTTGTATTAGACGGCACAGCAATAGAACATTTCCCTCATTATGGAAAGCTTTATTGGACGGTGCTGCTTTAACTCTTAACATCTGTCCTTTATTCCCTTTTTCCATTTCTTTATTAGAGATTTCCCCTTGTCTGTAGGTCACATTCAGGAAAGCAGTGAACTAAGTCATTGTTTTTTCTTCCAAGTTCACTTATTTTTTTACTTTATCTTATAATGCATTTGATGGTAAAACTACTCATTGTCTTGTTATAAAGCTCAGAATTATCTTTAATTCATTCCTTTTTCTTTTTTTTGTCTTAAGATTTTGTTTGTTTATTAGAGAGAAAGATTGTGTGAATATGTGGGGGTGGGGGTGCAGAGTGAGAGGGGGAAGCAGACTCCCTGCTGAGCAGGAGGGAGTGCAATGTGGTGCTTGATCCCTGGACTCTGAGATCATGACCTGAGCTGAAGACAGACACTTAACTGACTGAGCCACCCAGGTGCCGCACTTTTTGTTTAAGTCCCCATCATCGATTTCACCCAAATCCACGCTCCCCCTCCCAGCCTTCCCTCTGGTAACTATCAGTTTGTTCTCTATAATTGAGAGTCTGTTTCTTGGTTTCTCTCTCTCTCTCTTCTTTGCTCATTTGTTTTATTTGTTAAATTCCACATATGAGTGAAATCATATGGTATTTGTCTTTGTGTGACTGACCTATTTCACTTAGCATTATACTCTTTAGCTTTATGTCATTGCAAATAGCAAGATTTTGTTCTTTTCTATGGCTGAATAATATTCCATTGTGTGTATATGTGTGTGTATGTATCATATGTTCTTTATTTATCTGTTGATGGACACTTGAGCTGCTTCCATCATTTGGCTCTTGTTAATAGTGCTGCTGTGAACACAGGGGTGCATATATCCCTTTGAATTAGTGTTTTTGTATGTTTCAGATAAATACCCAGTAGTGTATGATTACTGGATTGAAGGGCAGTTCTATTTTTTTTTTTTAAAGATTTTATTTATTTATTTATTTGACAGGGAGAAACACAGCAAGAGAGGGAACACAAGCAGGGGGAGTGGGAGAGGGAGAAGCAGGCTTTCCCATAGAGCAGGGAGCCAGACGTGGGGCTCGATCCCAGGACCCTGGGATCATGACCTGAGCCAAAGGCAGACGCTTAACAACTGAGCCACACAGGCACCCCAAGGGTAGTTCTCTTTTTAACTTCTTGAGGAACCTGCATACTGTTTTCCACAGCATCTGCACCAGTTTGTATTCCTACCAACAATACAAGAGGGTTGCTTTCTTTCCACATCCTTGCCAGCACTTGTTTCTTGTGCTTTGGATTTTAGCCATTTTGACAGGTGTGAAGTGATAATATATCATTATAGTTTTTGTTCTGTATTTCCCTGATAACAAGTGATATTGAGCATCTTGTCATTTGTTTGTTGGCCCTCTGGATGTCGTCTTGGAGAAATGTCTGTTCATGTCATCTGCACATTTTTTAATTGGATGATTTGGTGTTTGGGTATTGAGCTGTATCAGCTTTATATATTTTGGATACCTAACCCTTTATCAGATACATCATTTGCAAATACCTTCTCCCATTCAGTAGGTTGCTTTTTAGTTTTATTGGTTTTTTCCCTTACTGTGCAGAAACCTTTTTTTATTTTAAGATTTATTGATCTATTGAGAGAGAGAGAGAGTGAGCTCATGAATGGGAGAAGGGACAGAGGGAGATAATATCCAAGTAGACTCCTGCTGAGTGTGGGGCCTATCCTGGGGCTCGATGCCATGAGATGAGGACCTGAGCTGAAACGAAGAGTTAGATGCCTAACTGAGCCACCCAGGCACTTCTGTGCAGAAGCTTTTTATTTTGAGTAGTCCCAGTAGTTTATTTTTCTTGCCTCAGAAGACATATCTAGAAAATTTTTGCCATAGTCTAGATAGATATAATGTTAGAGAATTAGTGCCTGTGCTCTCTGCTAGGATTTTTATGGTTTCAGGTCTCGTAGTTTAAGTCTTTAATCTTTTTTAAGTTTATTTTTGTCTGTGGTGTAAGAAAGTGGTCCAGTTTCATTCTTTTGCATGTAGCTGACCAGTTTTCACAGTACCATTTGTTGAAGAGACTTTTTCCCACTGTATAGTCTTCCCTTTTTTGTTGAAGATTAATTGATCATGTATTTGTGGATTTGTTTCTGGATTTTCTGTTTTGTTCCATTGATCTATGTGTCTGTTTTAATGCTAGGGGCCTACTGTTTTGATCACTACAGCTATGTAGTATAACTTGAAGTCTGGAATTGTGATACCTCCAGTTTTGTTTCTCTTTTTCGATATTGCTTTGGCTATTCATATACAAATTTTAGGATTGTTTTAGTTCTGTGAAAAATGCTGTTGGTATTTTGATGGGGATTGCATTAAATGTGTAGATTGCTTTGGGCAGTGTAGACATTTTAACAATGTTTATTTTTCCAATCTATGAGATGGAATGTCTTTCCATTTCTTTGTGTCCTAGTTAATTTCTTTCATCAGTGTTTTATAGTTTTCAGAGTACAGGTCTTTCACTCTGTGGCTAAAATATTTTATTGTTTTTGGTGCAATTGTGAATGGGACCGTTTTCTTAATTTCATTTTCTGCTGCTTTGTTTTAGTATATTTATTAGTATATAATATATATTAGTATATAAAGGTAACTAGTATGTAGTAATGCAACAGATTTCTGTACATTAATTTTGTATCCTGTGATTTTACTGGATTCATTTATTAGTCCTAGTAGTTTTTTGGTGGAGTCTTTAGGATTTTCTATATATAGTATAATGTCATCTGTAAATAGTGAACGTTTTACTTCTTCCTTACTGATTTGGATGCCTTTTATTTCTTGATGTCTGATTGCTGTGGCTAGGACTTTCAGTACTGTGTTGAATAAAAGTGGTAAGAGTGGATATCCTTGTTTTGTTTCTGACAAAGAGGAAGAGGGGAAGCTGAGAGGGGAAGCTCTCAGTGTTTCCCCATTGAGTATGATGTTAGCTCTGGGTTTTTCATATAAGGCCTTTATTATGTTGAGATATGTTCCCTCTAGACCTACTTTTTTGAGGGTTTTTATCATGAATGGATGTTGTACTTTGTGAAATGCTTTTTCTACATATCGAAATAATCATGTGGTTTTTACATTTACATAAAATGTAAATCATAGTTTTAAAAATTAAATTAAATTAAATTTTAAAAATTTTACTTATTTATTTGACAGAGAGTGATAGCAAGAGAGGGAACATAAGTAGGGCGAGTGGAAGAGGGAGAAGCAGGCTTCCTGCCGAGCAGGAAGCCCAATGCAGGGCCCGATCCCAGGACTCTGGGATCATGACCTGAGCTGAAGGTAGACACTTAAGGTCTGAGCCACCCAAGCACCTGGTGAATCATAGTTTTAAAAAATAATCTGAACACCTGTATTTACGGTCTTAGAAGTCCTCTTGACTTAGTATGACCCCTCACCTGTTGTATCCCTTTCCACCCACCTAGAGGTAACCACTGTATTTGTTTTAGTTTTCCATGCTTTTCTTATAGTTTTACTACATTTATGTGTACACGTAGGGGCGTCTGCTTGGCTCAGTCTGTTAAACATTTGCCTTTGGCTCAGGTCATGATCTCGGGGTCCTGGGATCGAGCCCTGTGTGGGGCTTCTGGCTCATCAGGGAGTCTGCTTTTTCCTCTCCCTCTGCCCCTCCCCACTGCTCGTGCATTCTTTTACTCTCTCTCTCAAATAAATAAAATATTAAAAAAAACATTTATATTAAAAAACAGTCTCAGTGGTTATATGCTTTTACCAATATTTTTCAATAATCATTTCTCTGAAGACTTGAAGTTTTATCTTTATTGTAACTAAAATCTTTTCTATAAATGGGTGTGTTTTTGGATTTTCTGTTTTGTTCCATTGATCCATTAAAGATTTTTGAAATAGTAGTTCTATTGATTATCTTGGGTTTTTTAGGTAGGCACTTACACCTGCTAATAATAATTATTTTCTCCTTTCCTTTCTAATATTTATACCTTGTTTTTATTTCATTGCATTGACTATAGCTTCCAGAATAATGTTGATTGATTTCGGTGATTGAATACCTCTTTCTTTTGACTTGAAATTAATTGTAAACTATTCAGATACTTTGCTCTTTGTTTCATATTTCTATTCTTTATTATGTTTCAGAAATATTCTTTAATTACTTATATAATATTAGTATTTTTAAGAATGGGTATTTAATCAGATGCCTTTTCATTATCTAACAAGATGATGTTATATTTTTCTCCTTTAACCAGTTAATATGTATTAAATTAATATATTTTCTAATTTTGGCACATCTTTGCAATCTGGAGTAAATCTTACTTGGTCATGATGTATTACATTAAATAATATTACATTTGTTTTCTCAATATATTGTTTAGGAGTTTTGTATCTGTATTCCTAGTGACATTGGTTTTGTATAATTTTTTGTACTGTCTTCATTAGATTTATATCAGGTTTAAGCTGTCAAATAGGAAATTTATTCACATTTCATTGTCCTACCACAGTCCATACAGTAAAGGAATTGTCTTTAAAATTCTTTAAGAATCTTAAACTTAAATCTTTTTTTTTTTTTTTAAAGATTTATTTTATTTATTTGACAGAGAGAGATCACAAGTAAGCAGAGAGGCAGGCAAAGAGAGAGAGGGAGGGAAGCAGGCTTCCTGCTGAGCAGAGAGCCCGATATGGGACTCGATCCCAGGACCCTGAGATCATGACCCGAGCCGAAGGCAGCGGCTTAACCCACTGAGCCACCCAGGCGCCCCTTAAACTTAAATCTTAAACTAGAACTTGCTCATAAGACTGGGCTACAAATTAGTTTTTAATAAATGCTTTAAGTTCAGTGTGTTGGTATTTTTTAGAATACATGCTAAAACAAAAAGTCTTTAAAAATGCACAAAAATACAGAGTTGGAGGTCTTAAACTATTAATTCAATTTCTTTATTGGATATAGGGACAATTCAGGTCATCTGTTTTTTTCTTGAGTAAACTTTGGTAGTTTGTCTTTTAAGAATTTTTCTGTTTCTCAGCTGTTGAATTTATGTGCATGGAGTTTTTGTAATATTCCTGTATTATCCTTTTCATGTTTTAGTGTCTGAAATGGTTACCCTCCTTCATTTCACTGTTTTTCTTTTTCTCTGTCAGTTTGGTTAGAAGTTTATTTTCTTTATTGATTTTAAAAAGAACCATGAAGAACTTCCTTTAATATTTCTTTTAGAGCAAGTCTGTTGATGACAAATTGTTTTAGCTTCCTATAGCTGAGAATGTCTTTATTTTTTTATTTTTATTTTAAAAAATATTTTATTTATTTATTTGACAGAGACAGCAGGAGAGGGAACACAGCAGGGGGAGTGGGAGAGGGAGAAGCAGGCTTCCTGCTGAGCGGGGAGCCCAGTGTGGGGCTCGATCCCAGGACCCTGGGATCATGACCTGAGCTGAAGGCGGATGCTTAACAACTGAGCCACCCAGGTGCCCTGAGAATGTCTTTATTTCACCATTATTCCTGAGGGATGTTTTTGTTGGAAATAGAATTCTCAGTTGACAGTTCTTTTCATTTTTCACTTTTAAGAATGTTGTTCTACTACTTTCTGGCTTCCATAGTTTCTGATAAGAAATTCCAAGTCCCTTGATTATTCTTCTTTATGTAGTATGCTGTTTTACTCTCATTGCTTTTAAGACTTTTTTCATCACCTTTGATTTTCAGCACTTTGATTATGGTGTGTCTGGATGTGGATTTCTTTGAATTTATTTCTTTTTGCTAGATTTAGCCATTATTTCTTCAAGTATGTTTTCTATTCCATATCCTTTCTCCTTTTATTTAGGGGCTCAGATGACACAAATTTTATAGTTTCTGACATTGTCCCATGGGTTCCTGAGACTCTTTATTATTATTATTACTTGTTAAAAAAAAGATTTTATTTATTTACTTGAGAGAGGGGGCACACAAGTTGGGAAAGGGGCAGAGGGAGAAGCACACTCCCTTCTGTGCTGAGCAAGGAGCCTGATGTGGGGCTCCATCCCAGAACCTGGGGATCATGACCTGAGCCAAAGGCAGACACTTAACTGACAGAGGCACCCAGGCATTGCTCTGTTTATTATTTTGTAGTGCTTTTTTTTTTTTTTTTTCCTCTCTGTTGTTTAGATTGCATGATTTGTAGCTTCAGGTTCTAGGATTCTTTGGTCTGTCATCTCCATTTCTCTCTCTCTTTTTTTTTAAAGATTTTATTTTTAAGTAATCTCTACCACTAACATGGGGCTTGAACTCAACGACCTTGAGATCAGGAGTTGCATGCTCCTCTGACTGAGCCAGCCAGGCACCCCTCCATTTAGCTCTTGGGCCCATTCAATGAATGTTTTATTTTGCTTATTGTATTATAACATTTCCATTTATAGCTTTCTTTTTTATAGCTTCTTTTTATCTGTTGAGACTTCTAGTCTTTCCATTTGTTTCAAGAGTGTTTGCGCTAACACAGGCAAACATTTTTGTTTGCACATGTTTTCATGTGCTTATTTGCCATGAATTTTTGTGAAGTATTCAGATCTTTTATGTTTTTGAATGGGTTGGTTGTTTTCTTATTGTTGAATTTTGAGACTTCTTTATATATTCTAGCTGCAAGCCCTTTATTAGATATATGCTTTTCAGAAATTTTCTCCAAGTTCATGGCTTGTCTTCTCATTCTCTTAATATTCTGGATACAGATGTTATTAATTAAAATGATGTCTATCAATTTGTTCTTGTAGGATTATGTTTTTGGTGGTGTATGTTAGGAACTGCTTAACTCAAGTTCACAAAGATTGTCTCTTATGATTTATTTTAGAAACTTTATCATATTAGGTGTTACATTTCGATCTATAATCTATTTTGAGTAAATTTTTATATATGATGTAGTATAACTCCGTGTTCATTTTTTTCCACATCATTTTCAATTTTTTGAGCACCATAGATGGGAAAGGCTATTCTTTCTTCACTTTACCATCATACCTGTGTTAAAAATCAGTCATGTTTGTATATGTGAATTTACTTCTAGACTTTATTCCACTAATCTTTTAAGTCAGTCTGTCATGCTGCTTTGATTACTTTAACTTTTTGAAACCAAGTAGTGTCAGTCCTTTTTGATCTTTGTTAGAGTTTTTTAGCTATTCTAGTTACTTTGCGTTTCTTTTCTTTTCTGTTTTTAAAGATTATTTATTTATTTATTTGACATAAATAAATGCCAAATTATTTTGAAAGAGAAAGAGCACAAACAGAAGGAGAGGGAGGGAGCCCAACACGGGGCTCAATCCCAGGACCCCTGGATCATGACCTGAGCTGAAGGTGGATGCTTAACCAATTGAGCCACCCAGGCGCCCCAGTTCCTTTGCATTTCTGTATGTATTTTGAAATCAGTTTGGCAGTTCTATCAAAATTTTGTTAGTAATTTGATTGGAATGGTGTTGAATTTATAGATCAATTTGAGGGAGAATTGATATCTTATATGGAGACTTCTGGCCAGTGAATAAGTTATATGTTTCCATTTCTTTAGGATTCTCTCTAATTTCTCTTAGTAATATTTTGTAGTTCTCAGTGTACAGATCTTTCACATCTTCTGTCAGATTTAATCCTACATATTTGATGGTTTTTGATGTTTTGTATATAGAATTCTTTCAAAATTTTAGGTTTTTTTGTGCTAGAATATACGCATAGAATTGATTTTTTTTAAAGATTTTTTTTTTATTCATTTGAGAGAGAGCATGAGCACAAGTAGGGGCTAGGGCCGGGATGGGCAGAGGGAAATGGAGAAACAGACTCCCCACTGAGCAAGGAGCCTGATGTGGGGCTTGATTGCAGGACTCTGATATCAAGACCTGAGCTGAAGGCAGATGCTTAACTGACTGAGCCACCCTGGTTGCCCCTGCATGGAATTGATTTTTGGTGGTTTTGTTTTTTTTTTTTTGTATTCTTCAACCTTGATAAACTTACTCTGTCTTTTTTTTTTTTTTTTTTTTTTTTTTGTAGATTCCATCAAATTTTGTACACAGATGGTCATGTTGTTTATTAATAGAAACTGTTTTGCTTTTTCCTTTACAATCTGGGTTCCTTATATTTCTTTTTCTTGTTGAATTTCCCTGACTGGAACCTCCAATATAAAGTTGAATAGAAATGGCAAGAGTAGACATTTCTGTCTTGTTCTTGATCTTAGGAAGAAAGCATATAGTCTCTCTTTATTATGATGTTAATTGTAATTTTTCCATAGACGCCTTTTATCAGGTTAAAGAAGTTCTCTCTTTTTTTTAGAATTTATTTATTATTTTATTTTATTTTAGTACTCTCTACACCACCCAGTGGGGGCTCAGACTCAAAACCCTGAGATCCAGAGTCAGATGCTCTTCCAGCTGAGACAGCCAGGTGCCCTAAAGAAGTTTTTTGTTTCTAGTTTGTTGAGAGGTTTTCCCCCCAAAATTTTTATTTAAATTCTAGTTAGTGAACATATGGTGTAATATTGTTTTTATGAGTAGAATTTAGTGATTCATCACTTACATATAACACCCAGTGCTCATTTTAACAAGTACTTTCCTTAATAACCAATCACCTGTTATCCCATCCCTTATATACCTCTCTCCATCAACCCTTAATTTGTTCTTTATCGTTAAGTCTCTTATGGTTTGCTTCCCTCTCTCTCTTTTTTTTTTTTTAGCTCTTTCCATATGTTCATTTGTTTTGTTTTCTTAATTCTACATATGAGTGAAATCGTATGGTATTTATCTTTGTGTGACTGCTTATTTTGCTTAGCATAATACACCCTAGTTCCATCCACACCATTGCATTGGCAAGATTTTATTCTTTCTGATGGCAGTAATATTCCATTATATATATACACATACCACATCTTCTTTATCTATTTATTAGTTAATGCACACTTGGGTGGCTTCCATAATTTGGCTATTGTTGATAATGCTGCTATGAAAGTTGGCGTGCATGGACCTCTTTGAATCTTTGTTTTTGTTTCCTTTGAGTAAATGCCTAGTAGTGCAATTGCTGGGTTGTGGGGTAGTTCTGTTTTTAACATTTTGAGGAACTGTTTTCCCGAGTGGCTGTACCAGTTTGCATTCCCACCAACAGCATAAAAAGATTCCTCTTTCTGAGAGTTTTGATCAGGAATGAATATTGAATTTTGTCAAATGCATTTTTGTGTTTAGTTGAACTTACAGTTTTCCTTTTTCAATTCTTAATATTGTCAATTACATTGACTGTTGAATGTTAAAGTAGTTAAGCATTCTTGGGACAAACTCCACTTGCTCAGGATGTATTATCCTTTCATAATGTTACTGTGTTTGATTTGGTAAAATTTTACTTAGGATTTCTGCACCTAGTTTATGAGAGTTAATGGTTTGTAGTTTTCTCATAATATTTTGGTTTTGATATGAGGTTGATTTTGGCTTTACAGTGCTCGCTTCGGCAACACATATACTAAGGTTTTGGCTTTACCAAATGAGTTGAGATATAGATCATCTTCAGTTTTTTGGAAGAGTTTCAGTAGATTAGTATTACATCTAACTTAAATGTTTGATAGAATTTACCAGTAGAGACCTCTGGGCTTGAAGTTTTGTTTTTGGGAAGGATTTTAACTACAATTTCAATTTCTTTATTGCATACAAGGCTATTCAAGTTAACTCTTTCTTGAGTGAGCTTTGATTGTGTCTCTCAGGGAATTTGTCCAATTCAACTACGTTGCTAATATTAAGTTGTTTCTTTTTTTTTTTTTATTAAGTTGTTTCTAATATTAGTGTTACCATTTAAAAAATCTGTAGAATGTATAGTGATAATACCTCTCTCATTTCTGATGTAATTCTTTCTTTTATTTCATCCTCATCAGTCTGGTTTTATTGCTTTTCCCATCTCTTTGATTTTCTGTGTTGTTTTTCTGTTTTCTTTTTCATTTATTTCTGCTTTGGTCTTTATTATTTCCTTTCTTCTGCTTATTTTAATTTCTTCTGATTTTCTTTTTCTTTTTTTAAAGATTTTTATTAATTTGAGAGAGAGAGGGAGAGAGACAGAGATAGCAACAAAAGAACACAAGTGGGCAGGAGAGGGAGAGAAGCAGGCTCCCCACTGAGCAGGGACCCAATGCAGGACTCAGTCCCAGGATCTTGGGCCATGCAAGTGCCCCCTGATTTTATTTTTTTAATGTGGAAGCTAACTGAGGTCATCGATTGGAGACATTATTCTCTTTTAATATAGGTGTTTAATGCTATAATTTCCCATTAAGAACTAAAGCATACTACAAATTCTTAACATGCTGTGTTTTCATCTTCATTCAATTCAGAATACTAATTTCCCTTTTTTTGAAAATCTGTGGGTTATTTAAAAGTGTGTTATTTAGTTCCCAGATACTTGGTACTCTTTCTACAGATTTTTTGTTACTGATTTCTAATTTAATCATTTGGGGATGTATACTTTGTATGATTTGATTCTTTTAAAAAATTGATTGAAATTTGTTTTGTGTCCCGGAATATCATTTATCTTGGTAAAATATTCCATGTGAACTTGAGAAGAATGTGTATTTTGGTTGGTTTCTTTCTATAAATGTCAATCTAATCAAGTTGGTTGATAGTGTTGTCAAATCTACTAAATCCATATTGATTTTATGCAAATATTACAACTATTTTGACAGAGATACTAAATAAAGGCTTTGCCTATAATTGTGATTTTGTCTTTCTCAGTACTGTCAGTTTTTGTTTCGTGTTTTTGAGTTTTTTTTAATTAGGTGGGTGCACATTTAAGAATTTAATCTTTTCTTGATAATTGACCCCTTTATCATTATGAAATATTTTTTTAATCACTGTAATAATCTTTGCTCTGACATGCACTTATTAGGACATTTATATAGGTATTCCAGTTTTCTTCTCTTTTTTTATTCATATGAAAATTCTTTAATCAAAACAAGCTTATATGTTAATACTTATGGCTTAACTAGAATAAGTCTAACCAGATTAAAATTGTATTAAGGACCAAATATAGAATGACTGGTTTGTATATGTGCTGCCGAAGCGAGCACTGGAATGACTGGTTTGTATAATGAAATAGAATTCTTTCAAAATAATGGGTTCTAGTTCCATTTTAAGACCTATGAAAAGCAAAATGTCTAAATATTAAGATAATTCAAATTTTCATCTACAGATGAAGATGGTTAACCAAGGAGTTAAAACATAATACATGTCACATGCAAATACTTTTTTATGAAACTCACAAATCACAGGCCTAAAATTTTAACTATCTTGTATTAAGCCATCCTGCCCTCACCCCCCCCAACTTACTTACTTTCAAAACATGAGAAGTAGGGGCACCTGGGTGGCTCAGTGGGTTAAGCCTCTGCCTTCGGCTCAGGTCATGGTCCCAGGGTCCTAGGATTGAGCCCCGCATCAGGCTCTCTGTTCAGCGGGGAGCCTGCTTCTCCCTCACTCTCTGCCTGCCTCTCTGCCTACTTGTGATCTCTCTCTCTGTCACATAAATAAATAAAAATCTTTAAAAAAAAAAAGAAGAATATTAAAAAAAAAAAACCAAAACAAAACCATGAGAAGTATCTTTTAGCTAGTGAAACTTACCAAGTGAGGGATGCTTGGATGGCTCAGTTGGTTACGCATCTGCCTTTGGCTCAGGTCCTCATCCCAGGATCCTTGGATCGAGTCACACAGCAGGCCCCTTGCTCAGCAGGGAGCCTGTTTCTCCCTCTGCTGGCTGTTTCCCCGGCTTGTGTGCTTGCCCTCTCTTCTCTCTCTCATTCTCTCCGATAAATAAAGTCTTAAAAGAAAATTACCAAGTGAAATCACTGAATTCTACTCCTGAAACCAATATTGCACTGTATATTAACTAAAATTAAAAATAAAAAAGCTCAGAAAAAAAATTACCAAATGAACTGATATTTGAAATAATATTTTAAAAATGCTGTCCTTTATTCCCATAAATGTTGTTAACATTGGTTCATCCTGATTTAGTTCATATTTGTTAATATACATACCATCAAAGTGCTAGCACTTACTTTTTCTGCTGTCTTGAAGAAATGAATGTGTACATTCTTATTCTCTTTTGCCAGTCATTTGACTATTTTTATTATCATTTTTTTAATTAACGTATAATGTATTTTTTTCAGGGGTACAGTTCTGTGATTCATCAGTCTTACACAAATGTGTACATTCTTTGAAGTCCTGTTACATATGTGATCTAGATATGAGAATAAAATTTCCTTTTAATATAGCCGTGTTTACAAATAGGTTACTTTTTTAAGGTGGTATTTACTCAGATTTACTATGTAAGCAACCCAGATTGATTTTTTCCTCCCAATTAAGAAAATACTACTTCTAGGACTTTCTTAATGAATTTGACTTAAGAAAAAGAAAATTTAGAAAGTTGAAACATTTCTCAGGGTGCCTAGGTGGTGCAGTTGGTTTTGTGCTCAACTCATGGTTTAGACTCAGGTCATGATCTCAAGGTTGTGAGATGAAGTATGTATTGGGCTCTGTGCTCAGTGCAGAGTTGGCTTAAGGTTCTCTCTCCCTCTCTGCCTCTCTCTCCTGCACTCTCACTTGTGTGCTCTCCCTCTCTCTCGAATAAATAAATCTTTAAAAAGTTGAGACATTTCTCAAAAACAAACTTTTTGTTTTGTTTTAAATTTTATCTACTATACTTACAGGGATCTTAGATGATTCATTTCACGAGTGTTTAAACCCTAAACCAGACTAATTCCTATGTATAGCCATTCTGCTCTTTGTAGAAAGGAAAGTCTTGTGATTTTACTGAATTTCCAATTACAAAACTACATTATCTTCAGGTTTTGTACTTTGTACAGTTGTTACTTCAACTTTAGTTGAGTATCTGGTTGTGTTACAGAAAGGCATAAAAACTCTACATTGTTACACAATGTAGAGTGGGAGAGTAAAATGAACTTTTGATAAAAGGAGTTTGTCAGTACTTATGTAAGTGTAACATTTTATAATAAAATCCTTTTTTTAAAGAAGATTTTATTTTAGAGAGAGAGCACAGGAAGAGCAGAGGGAGAGGGACAGACATACTGTGTGCTGAACGTGGCACTCGACATGGGGCTGATGATCCTGAGATGATGACTGGAGCTGGACCCGAGAGTCGGTTGCTTAACCTACTGAGCCACCCAGTCGCCTCCATAAAATTCTTTACCTTCTACAAAACTTCATAATGAGTGAAAAGACAGTCTGTAAATCCAAGATTTAAAAAAACTGCACAGAACCCACAGTATTTGGGGAAAAGCTTTCTACAGATAGTTTTTAAAATGAAAGTTTTTTTCTGTCAGTTACACATTAGCATATGCAAACTCATTGAAAATATATCACAACTGTAATTCTGGAAAAACAGTTTATCTTTTCTAGATGGAATTTCCCCGTATTTACTCTATGATATACCTTTTAATATTACACAAGTACAATTAACAATAATGTTTAATTACTTTAAAGCAAGTAAAGCAGTTTTCTTCCTCAAAATGAGTTTTTTCTTTAAAGATTTATTTATTTGAGAGAGCATGGTGGGGAAGGACAAAGGGAGAGGGATAGAAATAATCTCAAGGAGGCTCCTCTCTAAGCAGGGAACCTGTCTGGGGGGCACTATCCCACCACCCGGAGATCACAACCTGAGCTGAAACCAAGGGTTCAGTGCTTAACTGACTGCACCACCCTTGTGTCCCTCAGAATGAGGTTTTTTTTTTGTTTTGTTTTTATTTTTTTAAAGTATTTTTAAAAGATTTTATTTATTTGACAGAGAGAAAGAGAGATCACAAGTAGGCGGAGAGGGAGAGGGGGAAGCAGACTCCCACCCAGCAGAGAGCCGGATGTGGGGCTTGATCCCAGGACCCTGAGATCATGACCTGAGCCAAAGGAAGATGCTTAACCCGCTGAGCCACCCAGACGCCTCTCAGAATGAGTTTTAAACATCAAAGCCTAGGCCTATAAAATTTTAAAACTTTTCAGTAGTCTCAGTATTTCAAATGGAAACCATTACAAACTTCTCAAGTGATCATTCTGTTATAGGTGTGCCAGTCTAGTTACTTAGTGTAGAATTTTTCAGAGATTTTTTTTTTGTCCCTTTGCTGGATGGCTTTTTGTTAGTGCTGGCCTTGTGCTTGTATTTGCTTTCTTTGTTGTTATATTCATTATGTTGTGACCATTAAGCTTGTTTTTGATTTGTCTTTCATGCTGTTTTTTCCTTCCATCCTCTTATTTTAAATTTATTTGATTCTTTACATTTAAAGTTGATTTCTTATAGTTAGCATATGTGGTGGAATCTTGCTTTATTATCCAGTCTGACCATCACTGCCTTTAATTTTGTCATATAGAACATTCATATTTTAAGGATTATTGATATGGTTAGATTTGAGTCTGTCATCTCGCTGTTTGTATTCAGTTTGTTCCATTTGTTCTTTGTGTCCTTTTTTGACTCTTCTTGGGACTTCGGGATTAATCATTTTATCTCCCTTTTTGACTTGCCAGTTACAACTCTTTGTTATTTAATGGTTTCTTTAGAGGCTTTAGTATGCATATTTTCCTATCATAGTCTAATCTCATGATGTTATACCAGTTCCTGTATAATGTAAGCATCTTGTGTAGTTTACATATATTACTCATCCCTGAATTTTATGTTACCTTTGTCATGTGTTTTACTTGTACATGTATTATAAACTCCACAATACATTGTTATTATTTTGCTTAAACAATCAGTTTTTTGAAGATTAAGAGAAACAATCATATGTTTATTAGTGTATTTTCCATTTTTGAAGTTCTTCAGTCTTTTGTGTAACTTTGTATTTGGTATCCTGGTATTGTGTTTCTCAGCGTGATTGGGCTGTCATAGCAAAATATGATAAACTAAGTAGCTTAAACAACATAAATTTATTTCCTTATAGTTTTGGAGATTGAAAGTCCAAGATGAAGGTGCTAGCAGGGTCACTGTCTAGTTAGGACCCTCTCCTTGGGTTTTAGATGGCTTCCTTCTCACTATTTACTTACATGGCTTGTCGTCCCTGCATACACTGGTTGAAAGAGAGTAAGTTCTTTGGTGTCTCTTCTTATAAGGGCACTAATCCTCTTAACTTCACATAACCATAATTACCTCCCAAAGGAGGCAACTCTAAATAACCAGTACATTGGGGATTAAGACTTCAGTGTATGAATTTTAATGGGGGTTGGGGAAGACATGTGGCTATTTAAATTTAAATCTTAATTAGAATTAAATTTAAAATTCAGTTCCTCATGAGGAGTGATGACACAATCCAGCCCATTGGAGTGTTCCTGTTGCCTCAAGGACTTTAACCTTTTTGTGACTAGGTGTCTGGTGATGAATTCTTTCAGAATTAGTATACCTGAAAATTCTCTTTCATCTTTTAACTTTTTAATAACATTTTTAGTTTGGAATAATTTAGATTTGTAAAAGTATTGGAAGGATAGTATGGAGGTTTCTTTATAACATTGACTCACTTTCTCCTAATGTTAACATGTAACCACAATACATTTGTCGGAACTGAAACATTAACATCGGTACATGACTTTTTTTTAAAGATTTTATTTACTTATTTGACAGAGCACAAGTAGGCAGAGTGGCAGGCAGAGAGAGGGGGAGAAGCAGGCTCCCTGCTGAGCAGAGAGCCCAACATGGGGCTCGATCCCAGGACCCTGGGATCATGACCAGAGCTGAAGACACACGCCCAACTGACTGAGCCACTCAGGCGCCCCATTACTTCTTCTTCTTCTTCTTTTTCTTAATGTCACCATTTTTTTTTTCAAAGATTTTATTTATTTATTTGACAGAGGTCACAAGTAGGCAGAGAGGCAGGCAGGGAGGGTGGGGAAGCAGGTTCCCCGCTGAGCAGAGAGCCCGATGCGGGGCTCGATCCCAGCACCCTGGGATCATAATCGGAGCCGAAGGCAGAGGCTTTAACCCACTGAGCCACCCAGGTGCCCCGACTTCTTTTTTTTTTTTAGTAGGCTCCACACCCATCGTGGAGCCCAACACAGGCTCGGACCCACGACCCTGAGATCAAGACCCGAGCTGAGACCAACAGTTGTCTCCCAACTGACTCAGTCACCCAGGCACCTCTTTGGTACACAACTATCAACTAAACTCCATACTTCATTCAAATTTCACCAGTTTTTCTACTACCACCCCCCCCTAAATATTCTTGGATCTAATCTGAGATACTTTATTACATTTAGTAGCCCTCATTTTTCAGAGTTTTGCTGGGTATAGAAATTTAGGTTGGTAACCTTTTTCTTTCAGAATTTTAAAAGATTTTGCCTGACTGTCTTTTTGCCACCCCACCAGCTACCCCACTTCCTTTCACATACCACTTACAATCATCTCTTCACCACTCCTGCCATCATTCTTGGTGACTTTAATATCTGCTTATTAGACAGAACCATATGGAGTTGCAGTGTGTTGTTCCTAACGAGAAATCTGATTAATTCTTATTTTTCCCATCTGCATGTAACATGTCTTTTTTTCTCTGAATGATATTCAGGGTTTTTCTCCCCCTATCTCTGGTTTGAAACAACGTGATTATGATGTGCTTTTAAAATTTATGATGCTATTTCTTTTTTTTTTTCCTTAAGATTTTATTTATTTGACAGAAATCACAAGTAGGCAGAGAGACAGGCCGAGAGAGAGGGGGAAGCAGGCTCCCCGCCGAGCAGAGAGCCCGATGCGGGGCTCGATCCCAGGACCCTGAGATCCTGACCTGAGCCGAAGGCAGAGGCTTAACCCACTGAGCCACCCAGGCGCCCCTATGATGCTGTTTCTTATGCCTGTGCTTCCTAGAACATCTTGGATCAACACATTTATAGTTTTTATCAAGTTTGGAATTTTCTGAGTCATTAATTCCTCAAAATTTTTTTTCTGTCCTTTGCCCCCCTATAGGGACCGTGGTTACCTGTGTATTAGGCCACCTAAAAATGGTCTCATAGTTCACTGATATTTTTTTCATTTTTGTGTGTGTTACATTTCAAGTGCTAATCGCCACATGTGACTACTGGCTATCATATATGACCCCACAGATATAGAACATTTTTGTCATGTGGACACCTCCTTTGGCTAGCACTGCTCCTTTAAGAGAGAACCACGACTAATCCTACCCCACCTTAAGTGTTTACTTTGGACACCACGGGAAATCCAAACGTCCCATGGCAGCTCTCATCACCTAGATTCTCAACCCCACCTGACTGTCATCTGGAGGGACGTTTGTAAGCTAACTTGATCTTCCTATTCTCAAAATGACTTTCTCCCTTGGAACCCGTGTCAGTGATCATTAAAACCCCCGATGTTTTCAGCTGCTTGTGTGAAAGTTTCCTTCATCCTCTTGGTCTCACTGAAAGATGGCTGTCCTCCGAAGATACTGTTTCTCTTTGCACTTCTCAAGTACTGGCTATTTCTTCTTCTTTACACCACAGTACTACTGACCTGGAGGTGGGGTAAACAGCCTCTCATTTGTTTCCAGACTACTAGAAAAACCTAGTCTGAAACACAATCCATTGTGCTAGCCCTGCTACCCGCCAGCTGAAGTCATCTACTATCCTCCTGGTCACGTGCCCCTTACCAGCCACACCACTTCCCGGCCATTCATTGAAAACTTTAACATAGCACTTACTATCTTATCTCTTCACCACTCCTGCCATCATTCTTGGTGACTTTAATATCTACATATTAGTCTGAAGCCTATGAAGTTGCAGTTTTCGTAGGTTCAGCCTAGGGTATGGTTTGTCCAATACGCTGGCCTCTCAGTTCCTTGACCTTCTGGCTATCAACTCCCGTGGATCATACCATCTCAGCCCTTCTCAAGTGGGGTTCCGAGAGCAAAGTAGGCCTAATGCCCAAGACATCCATTGTATGTAATGAATTAGCCTCTGTCCTTTGCATCTCAAATGGTACCAGTTATGTGCGATCCTTGGGAGAAGTAAGAAAGAGCCAATTCATTTTCTGTGTTCTCCGGTTCCAATTCAAGAACCCTGATTCCTCAACCCTGGTTCTGGTTGAGCCTGCCAATAATAACTGTGCCACTTCCAAGATCTCATTTTCAGATGTCCTGTTCTCTGATCTCTGATCACCACCACCCATCTCTTCCAAGTCACTCCCTCTAATATCCTGATTCCAGTAATCCTTCAGCCCCACTGGGATGTTCCAATTCTAGACTATCACCTTTTCGTTGTCCATTACCCTGTCATGGCCCCACTTTTTACCTAACTTAGATTTCACGGTTATCATATTAACCATTCCCTTGAATATTCTCTCAACTCATTTCTAATTTCTGTTGTACTCCCTGGAAAAACTATTTTGGTTAAATCCAACCTTCTACCTACTTATTACGTGTCCTTACAAGCAGCACAGCAGTGCTGACGGGCTCACAGTATATTTAAGACCACACACCTCAAGTGGCCCCTCAGTACTGCTCAGCAATCATCATGTTTCCATAGTCAGTTTATTCTTCTACTCTCCCAGAGACTATTTAATTTCTCCTCTGCTATCCTCAAACCTCTAGTATCCATCCTGACTCTGGAGTCACTGTTCTTTTTGTCTTGATACAACAACTTTATTGAGATATGAGTCACATATTACATAATTCACTAACTTAAAGTATAATTCAATGGTTTTTAGTATATTCATAGTTGTGCAACTATCACCACTATCAAATTTTTTTTTTAAGATTTTATTTATTCATTTGTCAGAGAGAGTGAGCACAGGCAGACGGAGAGGCAGGCAGAGGCAGAGGGAGAAGCAGGCTTCCCGCTGAGCAAGGAGCCCGATGTGGGACTCGATCCCAAGACCCTGGGATCATGACCTGAGCCAAGGCAGCCGCTTAACCAACTGAGCCACCCAGGCGTCCCACCACTATCAATTTTATAGTATCTTCAATAACTGAAAAAGAAACCTGTTCCCATTAGCAGTCACTCTCCATTTCCCTGCTAACCTCCAGCCCTAGACAAACCACTGATCTACTTCTTTCTGTCTTTATGGGTTTGCCCATTCTGGGCATGTCATATAAATGGAATCATACTATGTTTGGTCTTTTGTGACTGACTCTTTTCACTTAACGTATGTCTCCAAGGTTCATCCAGGCTGCTGTGTATATCAGTAATTCATTCCCCCCCCCCTTTTTTGAAGATTTTATTTATTTATTTGACACAGAGAGAGAGAGAGAGAGATCACAAGTAGGAAGAGAGGCAGGCAGAGAGAGGAGGAAGCAGGCTCCCCTCTGAGCAGAGAGCCCGATGCGGGGCCCGATCCCAGGACCCTGGGACCATGACCCGAGCCGAAGGCAGAGGCTTTAACCCGCTGAGCCACCCAGGCGCCCCACCCCCCCTTTTTTTTTTTTAAAACAGCTGCTATACCATTTTACACTTCACCACAATATACTAGGATTCCAGTTTCTCCACATCCTTAGCAACAGTTGTTATTTTCTGTGGGTTTGGGTTTTTTTTTTTTTTTAAGATTTTATGTATTTATTTGACAGAGAGTGCGCACACACAAGCAGGGGGAGTGGCAGGCAGAGGGAGAGGGAGAATTAGCCTTCCTGCTGAGCAGAGAGCCCATAGGTGGGGTTTGATCCCAGGGCCCTGGGGTCATGACCGAGCTTAAGACAGATGCCTCACCCAGGTGCCCCATGTTTTTTTTTTCTTCTAAATATCTTTTTCTTTTTCTCTTTTTTTTATGCTATGTTAGTTACCATACAGTATGTCATTAGTTTTTGATGTAGTGTTCCAAGATTCATTGTTTACCTATAACACCCATTTTTTACCTATAACATGCCCTCCTTAAGACCCATCACCAGGTTGTTGTAAGGATGCCTAACTGTCTCATTTGGTGCAGCATGCAACTCTTGATCTTGGGGTTGTGAGTTTGAGCCCCAAGTTGGGTACAGAGATTACTTAAAATCTTAAAAAAAAAGTTATTATAGCCACCCTATTGAATGTATAGTGGTATTTCATCATGGTTTTGTTTTGCATTTTCCCAATGTCCAATGATCTGAATCTTCTTTTTATGTTTGTGTTCGACATTTATATATCACCTTTGGAGAAGTGTCATAAGTTCTTTGCCCATTTATTAATTGCAGGTCTCTTTGTTGTTGGATGGTAAGTGTTCTTTTTCTGTTGTGCTTATTATATCCTTATCATATATATGATTTGCAAATATTTTCTTCCATTCTTTGTTTTCTTTTTCATCCTGTTGGTGAGTTTTAAAGTTTGATGAAGTCCAGTTTATTTCTTTTGCTTTTTTTTTTGTACTTGATGTAATACCAAAGACTCTCTTGTCAAATGCAAATCATGATGATTGATCTTTTTTTTTTTTTTTTTTTTTTAAAGATTTTATTTATTTATTTGACAGAGAGAGATCACAAGTAGGCAGAGAGGCAGGCAGAGAGAGAGGGGGAAACAGGCTCCCCGCTGAGCAGAGAGCCCGATGTGGGACTCGATCCCAGGACCCTGAGATCATGACCTGAGCCGAAGGCAGCGGCTTAACCCACTGAGCCACCCAGGCGCCCGATCTTTTTTTTTTTTAAAGATTTTATTTATTTATTTGACAGAGAGAGATCACAGTAGACAGAGAGGCAGGCAGAGAGAGAGAGAGGGAAGCGGGCTCCCTGCTGAGCAGAGAGCCCGATGAGGGACTCGATCCCAGGACCCTGAGATCATGACCTGAGCCGAAGGCAGAGGCTTAACCCACTGAGCCACCCAGGCGCCTGATGATTGATCTTTTAAGTTTTTTGTAGTTTTTGCTCTTTACATTAGGTCTTTGATCCATTTTGAGCAATATTTATATGTGGTATGGAGATAGTCATATGTGTATATGTGCATGCATGTTGTATGGTGTTATATACATAACATAAAATTCACCATTTTAACCATTTCTAGGTGCATAGTGGCATTAGGTACATCCACATTGTTGGTTAGTTATAGGATTTCTTTCACTTTTATTTTTATTTTTTAAGATTTTATTTATTTATTTGAAAGAGAGTGCACACATGCATAAGCGTGAGTAGGGGGAGGGCGGAGGAGGGGGTAGAGGCAGAGGGCACAAGCAGATTCTGTGCTGAGCAGGGAGCCTGACACTGGCCTTGATCCCAAGACCTGAGCCAAAGGCAGATGATTAACCAACTGAGTCACCCAGGCACCTAGTTGTAGGATTTTTTTTATATATTGTGGATGTTAACCCCTTATCAGATAGATGATTTGCACATATTTTCTCGCATTCTGCAGGTTGTTTTTTTACTATTAATAGTGTCCTTGATGCACAGTAGTTTTAAATTTTGTAATTGTCCAGTTTATCTATTTTTTCTTTCATTGCTTGTGCTTTTGGTGTCATATCCAAAAAATCATTTCCAAATCCAGTGTCATAAGGCTTTCCCCCTATGTTTTCTTCTGGGAGTTTTAAAATTGTAGCTTTTATGTTTCGGTCTTCTATCCACGTTTTGTTAGCTTTTGTATATCATGTAAGATGGGTCCAGCTTTCTTCATTTGCATGTAGATACCCAGTTTTCCTAGCATCATATGTTGATGTTTTAATATATGTCTTTATATTTTGATTGGGTTTCATATACAGCATACTTGGTCTTTCTATTTTTATACAAGCTTGCATCTTTTTTTCCCTTAAACCAGTGTGGTGGTAGAACCATTAATATTTAACATGGTTATTGAAGTACTTTAATATTTACTATCTTTCCGAAAAATTTACTGTCTTTCAGATTTTTTTTGCATTGGTGTTTAGTTTTCTCCCCATCCTTGATGATTTAATTTTTGCATATGTAGAATGTTTGATCTATGGAAAAAGTCAAAAAAGTCAAATCTGTAGAGAAGGGTATACTTAAATTATATTGCTTCTCTATCCTGTACTGCCTGTTCCACATCCCTCATCCCTGTTGGTAATCAGTTTTATTTCTTGTTTATTCTTGTTGATGTTGCTTTAAAGGAAAATTAAGCCAGCACATGTTTTTTCAATTCTGCTTCTTTGTATGTGAAATGTAGTATGCCTATTTTCATTTTGTTCTTTTCTCTGTACAATATATCCTGTAAATTATTTCTTTCATCCTTTCATTTACTATCTTATATTTCTCCAATGACCATCATTAAATTATTACTTGAATCTGTTTTCTTCTGGAGACTTAGTAATTCATTTTTCTCTTTTGAGATGGTTTTGTCTGTCTTCAGTTTCTTTCTTGAGTTTTACGGACTTTGATTTCACTTTTTCTTTTTTTTTTGTCCGTTTATGGCTTAAGTTTTTAGTTTCTCATTCTGAGTTTTTCTTAATCTCTGGATGCGTCTTTGTAACTATTGGAATGTTGCACTGATTTTCTTTTCTGTGGTGGTTTTGGGGGGTGGGATATTGTTCATAAGCTGAAATGTTTTTATTTGCCTTTTTGATTATAGTTGCTTAGTTTGGAATTTCTTTTTTTATTTCTATCATTTACTGGGTATATGTCCTAGTTTAAAAGTTCTCCTTTTGTCTCTTTAATGAAGTATAATTTCTTTTATGGATGATACTGTTCTTGTTAGTTAGGGCTGTTAGGGTGGGGAGGACAGATTGACAGGTCTGGGTTTTGTTTTGTTTTGTTTTTTCCTGTAGGAGCCTTCATTTTTGTTTCTTTGTTCCTTCCTTTCCTTCTAGGAACCTGAAGGGCACGACTTCTTTTGTTTATCTCTCTCTGTTCTAATAACACTGCATCTCTGTCGTTGTCACTTTTGGCTGCTCTCACTTTTAAGTACTTTATTGTAGCTAATTATGTGAAGTACCACATCTTGGACCCATTCTTAAGTGTTTAGCCTTAGTGTTGGACTTTCTAATCGTTGGGGTGATTTTGTCTGTGCTTTAACTTTTTTTAATGTCTTTTTCATGGAGTCTCCATTATTTTTCATGGAGGCTCTTAAGTGTCTCCTTACTCAGTTCTGTGTACCCAAAGACTTGCAGCAGCAGTGGGAATTCTGTTGGAATTTGTTGTTTACTGCTTGCTGGTTATATGAAGTTTATGGTTTGCCTTTTCTCATGCTGAAGACATTGGTCAGAGATGGCGGTTTTTCTCACCTTTTAGTCTTGTGGTTTTTCCTGGAGGATTTGTGGAGAGATTCAGATTTAAGCAGTTACCATTATCTTTTAGATCTTTCATTTTCAGCCGTTCTTGATCACTATATTATAGTTGAGTCTTTTATATAATAACCTTGTTAGATGATCTTATATTCACTGTATATTTTTATATTTTTCGCTTTTTTGGCTCTTTGTTTTGGCATATCTTTTGGTACTTAGAAAGTATTTTTTGTTGTTCTAGACATTGACTTTATATTAGTGCCTTTTATAATTTCTTCCTCTTTTTCTTATAGCATTTCGTAATTGTTTTGCACTTGTAAATGGTGTTCTTTGACTTTCATTTATAGCCCATGCAGTATTTAGTGAACTTACTCCACTTTCCAGTTCTCTCTCTTCTCATTTATTAGTTGGATAATTTTTACATTATTAAAATACATAATTATGTTTTTCTTATATTGTCATCTCTACTTTTATTTTAGTCTTAGGTCTAAAATTAGAAATACTAAATATTCACTCTCAGTTCTTTGCCAAAGTTTCTCTAATAATAATTTCTCTAATTTTTAGTTTAATGGTGCTTATTATTTATTAGAATCATCAGGAAGACCTTGTAAGCAGTATTTCCTGAGTTCTGTTTTTCTGTTGTATTTCTATTGTTTTGATAACTGAAAGACTCCTTATGGGATCCAAAATTCTTGCTTACAATTCTCCCCCACTCAAGTTTCTTTAAAAATACTGCTTTTGTGGTTTTTGTTTCTTTGTTTTTGCTTTAGTGTGTTGCATTCGAAAAGTCCAACTTTCCTTTTTCTGTGAGTAGGCCTTTTTGTTAGTCTGAATGCTTTAAGAATTTCTTTATCTTTAAGGTGCAATAGGTTTAATAGTTTAGGTCTGAAAAATAGTTGTTCAGGGTCCATTTTCCCAGATAAATGGTGGGTACTTTCAGTATATAAATTCAGGGTTGTTTTGGGTAAATTTTTCTTTGATTATATTTTTTTTAAATTAAAGATTTTATTTGCTTATTTATTTTAAAGAGAGAGTGGGAGTGTGAGCCTGAGCAAGGGGAGGGGCAGAAAGGGAGAGAGTGGGACAAGCATACTACATGCTGAGTCTAGAGCCCCATATAAAGCGGGGCTCTACATAACGGTCTTGAGATCATGTCCTGAGCCAAAATCAAGAGTTGGATGCTTAAGCTTAACCGACTGAGCCACCTAGGTGTCCCTTTGATTATAGTTTTAATGTTAGTTTATTTCATTGTTCTGTTTTTTTCATTGGAGTTCCCAGTTATACATTTATTAGATGATCTTTGCCTGTATTCTCTTACAGCTACTTTCCCTCAGATCATTTTTATTCCTTTCCATGTTTCATTTTTTGTTTTGTTGATTTTTTTTTTTTTTTTTTTTACTTCAGTACCTTTATTGAATTTTGAGGCAAGGTATGTTTGGTGTTTTTGATTCTCTTTTTTATATAGAACTGTTAATTTACCCAGTTTTTCTTTTCCTTTATCACCCAATGGCCATAGGGTGTCTCTTCTCTGTTTGCCTACTTCTATTGTTTTCCTCTATGAATGATGTTTCCTTGGGATTGATACAAGTTTAGTGGATATTCCTTATTCATATTAGGGTCAGACTTTCTCTTTCTTGGCATGATTTTGCCTATCCAAAATTGATGTTTATTTCTTGCTTGCAAGTAATTTGAAATTTGGAGTTATGCAGAAAATGCAGGTTACATGCAATTTTGTTCTATTTATCTGATTTTTGGGGGGGATTGTATAGAAAATACGGAAATGTCTTAGCCTTACTATTTTGCATCTTGACTTATTTTAATCACTTATCTTGGAAATATTTTTATATGAGTGTTTATAAACAAAAGTCTTTTTAAAAATCATTTATTTGACAGACAGAGATCACAGGTAGGCAGAGGGGCAGGCAGGGAGAGAGGAAGGGAAGCAGGTGATGTGGGGCTCGATCCCAGGACCCTGGGATCATGACCTGTGTCGAAGGCAAAGGCTTTAACCCACTGAGCCACCCAGGCGCGCGCCCCCCCCCTTTTTTTTTGAGTCAAGAACGCATGTGAGGGCGGGGAGGGGCAGAGGGAGAGAGAGAGAGTCTTAAGCAGGCTCCATGATCAGCATGGAACCTTTTGCTGGGCTTGATCTCATGACCCTGAGATCATGACCTGAGCTGACATCAAGAGTCAGCTTTTGCTTCTCCCTCTACCTCTGCTGTTCCTTCTCCTTCTCCTGTCGTGCTCATGCTCTGTCTCTCAAATAAAATAAAATAAAATCTTAAGAAAAAAAAAAGAGTCAGCCGCTTAATTAATTGGGCCACCCAGGTGCCCTAAAAGTCATTCTTTTAGATGAAAATGTGGTATTCTGAATGGACCATAATATATTTTACTGTGTTGTTATTCATGATCATAAGTCCATGCACTTAACACAATCTGTGATGTAATACTAGCTGCTTCTTAAAATTTCCAGTCTGTTTGGGGTGCCTCGATGGCTCAGTTGGTTGGGTGTCCAATTCTTGGTTTCAGCTAAGGTCATGATCTCAGAGTGGTGAGATTGAGCCCCGTGTTGCACTCTGCACTCAGTGGGGAGTCTGCTTGAGATTCTCTCTCTTCCTTTCCCTCTCCTACTCGCTTGCTCTCTCTTTCTCTCAGTAAATAAATGAGATCTTTAAGAAAATATCCAGTCTGTCACAGACTATTTTAAAATACAGTAAAAAAGGATTACTAGAAAATGAAATTTTAAAAGACAAAATATGGGCCTGTATCTTTTATTGTTATACACAACAAACACAAGGTTTCATTTCAATAAATATAATCAGAACAAATACAACATGGGAAAACAGGAAAAAAATGGTACATGTTCCTTGAAATTGAGTTTATAAGCAATTTGATATAGAGAATGTCTATTTTACTGATAAATTTTTCTTTCCATAATTGTAACTAGACAAAGTTATGTGTGAAATAGTGAACTGTGTATTAAGCATCCATACATATCCTTTCAATGAACACTGTGTATATCAATATTTAAAATTCTTATTTTGACAAATGAGCTTTCTTCTTGCTTAACAACTTACTATTCTAGTTTGGGTTGATGACGATGCCAGTGTCACAGAGGATATTGTTTACCTAAAGCCTGTATTTTTAAAAAGATAAAATTCAGTTAGAAGAAATCAGTTTTACATTAAGGAATGGGAAGAAGAATTTTATTTTATTTTATTTTTTATTTAAAGATTTAATTAATTTATTTATTTGACAGAGAGATCACAAGTAGGCAGAGAGGCAGGCAGAGAGAGAGGAGAAAGCAGGCTCCTCGCTGAGCAGAGAGCCTGATGCGGGCCTCCATCCCAGGACCCTGGGATCATGACCTGAGCCGAAGGCAGAGGCTTTAACCCACTGAGCCACCCAGGCGCCCCGGAAGAAGAATTTTAAAGCAGTTTCAGTAAGATTGTAGTATTTTTATTCAAAACTAGCTTGAAAATGCTATACTTCAAAAATCATCTTTGATCTCTGTTCCAGCAATTTTTTCCTGAAAAGTTAGTTAAATTTCAGTTACCTTATTATTATTATTTTTAAATTCAGTATAGTTAACATATAGTATTAACATATAGTATTATATTAGTTTCAGGTATACAATACAGTGATTCAGCAATTTGATATGTTACTCAGTGCTCATCACGATAGTGTACTTTTAATTTCCTTTACCTTTCACCCATCCCTTCATCCACCCCCTCTGGTAACCATTAGTTTGCTTTCTGTAGTTAAGAGTCTGTTTTGATTTGTCTCTTTTTTCTTTGTTTTGGTTCTTAAATTCCATGTATGAGTGAAACTGAATGGTATTTGTCTTTTTCTAACTGACTTATTTCACTTAGCATTTTACTTTCTAGATCTGTGTTGTTGCAAATGGCAAGATTTTATTCCTTTTTTTATGGCTGAGTGATATTCCATTGTTTATATATACCATATGTTTTTATTTTATTTTATTTTATTTTTTAAATATTTTATTTATTTATGTGACAGAAAGAGACACAGCAAGTAGGAAACAGAAGCAGGCGGAGTGGGACAGGGAGAAGCAGGCTTTCTGCTGAGCAGGGAGTCCAGTGTGGGGCTTGATCCCAGAACCCTGGGATCATGACCTGAGCTGAAGGCAGACGCTTAACAACTGAGCCACCCAGGTGCCCCATACCATATCTTTTTATCCATTCATCTATTAATGGCCACTTGGGATGCTTCCATAATTACATTTTAATTATCCTTTGAGGAAAGAAATGGAATTTGGATTCATGAATTTGATTTTTTTGGTGTAATATAAAATTTGGAATGTTCTATTAAATGTATAAAGTTTTGGATGATAATGTTTTGCAGATGTAAAATACCAAGTTTACCACCCATTTCACTGATGTTTATTGTAAAATTGTAGAAAATCACAATCTGTAGACACTCTGTCCTTCTATTAATCTAACTTTCATTTCTGTCCTTTGATCCTACTTGTCATAAACATTCTTTCCTTGCATGGAAGTATTAAGTTCGCTGAAAATACTGAACGTATCAGAAAAATAAGTCTTGCTTTCTACTTTATTACCTTGTCCTAAAAAGTTCTAGAAACACTAAGCATTCATTTTATAATTTGGAATTCTCCACAGACCTTTCCCCTTTAATAAATCCTGTTATGGCAAGTAATAACAGTTATTTATGATACATTTACATATCACATAATAAAGTGATTATGTATCAAAAATATTCTTGAATTGAATGCATTTGCCTTAGCCTTATGTAACTTACAATTTCTTTCTTTTTTTTTTTTTTGAGATTTTTATTATTTATTTATTTGACAGACAGAGATCACAAGTAGGCAGAGAGGCAGGCAGAGAGAGAGAGAGGAGGAAGCAGGCTCCCAGCTGAGCAGAGAGCCCGATGCAGGACTCAATCCCAGGATCCCGGGATCATGACCCGAGCCGAAGACAGAGGCTTTAACCCACTGAGCCACCCAGGCGCCCTGTAACTTACAATTTCTACTATGCACAGTATTTAGTTTGGCTGACATTTTTTTCAGTAATAGAAACTATACTGAGTAACTGTGGCACAGGCTTCTTAAATCTAGGATGTTTTTCCCATAGTTACTTCTGGCTCTGTGATAGTTAAAAGTTTAATCCTTTATGTTTTTGTACAGTTAAAAATTTGTACAGTTAACATTTGTTGACAGTGAAACAAAAATTTTTTGTATCATCCAGTTAATCACGCATTTCTTAAAATAATTGCTGTGTTGCCAATATCTGTGCATTTATGAAGCTACAGTGAAAAGAATGTTGTTGGCTTTGTTTTACTAATTGTTCTTCCATGTCATGGTCTGTTTCCTGAATGTGTCAGGCTATGTTGTTATTGAAATATGGTACTTGACCTACCTTCTTTGCCTCATATTCACCCAGCATTTCCAAGCAGATAACTTTGCAATCTTCTGCTGATTTCCTGATAGTTTTATATACAGACAATCCCTGAGTTTTGATAGCTTGACTATGAGTTTTTGAGTTTATGATGGTGTGAAGTGATAGACATTCAGTAGAAACTGAACTTCAAATTTTGAATTTTGATCTTTTTCTGGGATAGCAGTACATGATATGATACTCTTTTGTGATACTGGGCAGTGGCAGTGAGCCACAGCTTTCAGTCAGCCACACAAGCATGAGGATAAACAGCTGGTCCATTTACAACCGTTCTTTATCCATAAATGCATTCTGTTTTTCACTTTCAGTACAGTATTCAGTAAATTATATGGGATAGTCAATACTTTATTATTTAAAAAAAAGGCTTGTGTTAGATGATTTTGCCCAACTGTAGACCATTATAAGTGTTCTGAGCTTGTTTAAGGTAGATTAGGCTAAACTGTGATGTTTGGTACATTAGGAGTATTCAGTACATCTTCAGTTTATAATATTTTCAACTTGTAATGTCTGGTCCTTCTGCAAGTGACTAGTCTGCAGTTTTCACCATGGAAGTCTTCTTATGTTGTGGCAATGTCAAATCACTGTGTAAGTTTCTAAATGCTTATTCTCAGTTTCTATGTTTATTTTATTTTATTTTATTTTTAAGATTTTATTTATATGAGAGAGAAAAAGAGAGTACAAGCAGGGGGAGTGGCAAAGGGAGAAAAAGAAGCAGGCTCCCCACAGAGCAGGGAACCTGTTGCAGGGCTGGGTCCCAGGACTCTGGGATCATGACCTGTGCTGAAGGCACTTAACTGACTAAGCCACCAGGCACACCTCTATCTTTATTTTGTTAGAGTAGTAACAGGCAGTGTGCTAATTTCCACTCATCTATAGATCATATTTTCTGTAGCATTGATTCAGGTTTTACAGTGACAAAATATTCTACTTTGAGCATTATTGTGCACACATCTTTGTGCTTGTGAGTGTATCTGTATTTTTAATTCCTAGAAGTGTATTGCTGGGCAAAGATTATGTACATTAATGATTGCAGAGGTTATTGCCGATTTGCCCTCTAAACATATTGGATCCATTTTATCCTGTCAGTGGTATAAGAGTATTTGTTTCCCCACATAAAGTGTTTTATAAAACATTTTATTTTTGCTATTAATACAGGTTTTAAAAGCATATAACTGTTTTGATTTATGTCAAACGTCTTTACATATACTTATTAGCCCTTTGTGTATTTTTCCCTATGGGTTATCTTATCATGGCCTTTGCTTATAGGAAGAGGTTAAATAACGGTCTTTTTACTAATTTGTAAGAGCTCTTTATAGATAAAGAAAATTAGCTCATTCTCTGATAATTATGTTGCATAGTTTTCCCTAGTTCTGTTGCTTTTTAAGTACTGATTTAAAAATAGATGAATACGGGGTGCCTGGGTGGCTCAGTTGGTTAAGTGGCTGCCTTCGGCTTGGGTCATGATCCCAGAGTCTTGGGATCAAGTCCCACATCTGGCTCCTTGCTCGACAGGGAGCCTGCTTCTCCTTCTGCCTCTGCCTGCCCCTCTGCCTGTGCTCGCTCGCTCACTCTCTCTCCCTCTCTCTCTCTGACAAATAAATAAATAAAATCTTAAAAAAAAAATAGATGAATACACACTGACTTTAAACATAGTTACTCATTTTTTAAAAAGATTTATTTATTTATTTGAGAGAGAGAGAAAGAGTGGTGGGGGGCAGGGGCAGAGAGAAAGGAAGAGACCATCTTAAGCAGACTCTGTGCTGAGTGCAGAGCCTGACACGGGGCTCGATCTCACCACCCTGAGATCACAACCTGAGCTGAAACCCAAGAGTCAGATGCTTAACTGACTGAGCCATAAGGCACTCCCATAGTTACTCATTTTTTAAGTCCTGAATCAAGCTTTCTCTGAACTTGAGTCCATGCTTACTGGCATTATGCAGATGGCCAATTTTTACACGAGTGTCCATGTGACAAATAATGTCAATATATTATACATTTTAATTTTTAGGATTTTTAATTGTTCCAGATCTACATTTTTTATTGTACTATAAAGGATCTTTTTCAGCTGTTTTCTGTAAACATTTACAATAGCCACTGATTCTGCAAGAGGCTCAGTGATCTCTTAGTTATAGAAGAGGTAGAAAGAGTACTAATTTTAATAATAGCCACCCTGATGGTATTTCTTGTTTTGCAACAGGAACCAAAGGAGGAGAATGGATTGCAGAAAATGAAGACAAAACAGTCGAATAGAACAAAGTGTTTGGCTAAAAGAAAAATTGCACGTATGTTTTTATTTTTGTGTTGAAAATGCTTTGAAAAGTGCAGCAGAGAATTGACACTGATTTCTTCATTAAGAAGAGAGATCTCTGAGGGGCACCTGGGTGGCTCAGTGGGTTAAAGCCTCTGCCTTTGGCTCAGGTCATGATCCCAGGGTCCTGGGATCGAGCCCCACATCGGGCTCTCTGCTCAGCAGGGAGCCTGCTTCCTCCTCTCTCTGCCTGCCTCTCTGCCTGCTTGCAATCTCTATCTGTCAAATAAATAAATAAAATCTTTAAAAAAAAAAAAAAAAAAAGAAGAGAGATCTCTGAGTAAGGATGTATGTGCTTCCTATTTATTTTGGATTCCATTAATCTTAGGATTCACCATTACCTACAACTTATACAGTTGACTTATTATTGGTAGAGGTTTGAAATTAGAATGTGAACTTCAGAGTTAGGCACACTTGGATTTTAATTCTTCCTTTAGCCCTTACTATATAGACTTTAGGCAAGTTAATGCTTTCAGCCTACCTCTCTTTCTTATTAATAAAATATAGATATAATACTTAGTGACTCAAATAATATATGTGCTGTCGAAGCGAGCACTTAGTGGCTCAAATAATAGTACCTACTATAATGATACTAGTTTTGTCATGTTAAAAAAACAACATTTTAACTGAGTAAATTTGAAGATTTAATTGGCTTTTATTAAATAATTCATGAATTGGGCAACATTTCATCTAGTAAATAGAGAGGTGCTCCTGAGGAATTGTCCAAAATGGAAGGTTTTTATTATTATTAGCGAATTATTAGCGAAAAAAAAAAGAGAAAGAATTATTTTAGGGAAGACCATCTTTCTTTGCTTATAGGGGATAGGGGTCTTATTAGGTGGATTACCTCATCTTCCTTTGGGGTGGAGAGTTTATGTGATTATCTCATTGGTGCTTAATCAGAAAATTCCTGGTTGACAGGTTAAGACTTAAATTTCTGGGGAAATTTGAAACTGTAGTTAAGTTAGGTATTAAGCCCCGGTTTGGCAACTTGGCCTGGTCCAAGTGACGCTGTGTGGACCTGTGGTTTTCCTTTTAATGTTTGTTAAATTGTAAGGGGAAAAAGTCTTCTCTACTCTTAACACTTCAGTCTGGTCATCACATGTTTTGGGAGTTTTTCCCCCACACCAAGCAGTTCTCCAGTTTTTAGTCAGACACTGTTGAGTATCTCAGTTTAACCACTTCTGACACTGTCTGCCCAGAGATAGTATCAGATCCCACAGGATTCACTTTTTTACAGCAACTGCAAGTCCAGGTCATTACCTGTGCATCTGACTGACTGGCTATTCAGAGGTTTACATTATCCTCTCTTTGGGTTTGATTAATTGGTTAGAATGGCTCATAAAACTCAGGGAAATCATTTAATTACTAGATAACTGGTTTATTATAAAGGATATAACTCAGGAACAAGCAGATGGAAGAGATGTATAGGGCAAGATATGGCAGAAGGGCTGCAGAGCTTGCATGCCCTCTCCAAATGTGAGAGGAGTATCCCAGTATCTCCACCAACCTTTCCAGTATCTCCACCAAACTAGAAGCTCTCCAAACCCTGTAGTTTACAGATTTTTATGGAAGCTTTGCTATATAGGCATGAGTGATTAAATCATTGGCCATTGGTGATTGATTCAAAGTCCAGCCAGCCCCTCTGTCTGTTCCCTCCAGGTTGGGGGACAGGGATGGAAGTTCCTACCCTCTAAACCCATGATTGGTTTCCTCATACTTAGAGGCTTTCTAAAAGTAAGTGCATTAACGTAACTCTCAGGTATGGTTGAAAAGGTTTGTTACAAATAAGAAAAGATACCTTTATTGTTCTTTTCACTTAGGAAATTCTGAGGGATTTAGGAGCTCTGTGCCAGGAAACAAAGATCAAATATATATTTATTAGTTTAAGTCAGAATAGCACAAAAATTTTTTGTTGTAGGTTTTGCTTTCTTTTTTACAAAAGTTTATTGCTTTCTTTTTTTGCTTTATTTGCTATATTTACTTTCTTTTTTACAAAAGCTTATTGAAGATAAGCAAGGCTTTATTTCACTATTAGTTTGAATTTCAGTGATTTAAGGTAGATTAACCACAGACAGTTCTTTGTTGTGAAATCATTGCATTATGTCTAGAGGTAGCTGTCACTAGGTTAGATCTGTTGAATGTACTCAAGTTATCTTCAGTATTGAAAATTGTTGAAAATAGTTTATTTTTTGAGATGCAATAATCTTTATCAATTGATAAGTTTATGTCATCATAGGTGGACTATTGATAGTTGTCTGGTTATTCTGAATCTTTACAATCAAATTGGGTTTTACTTTTTTATTTAGTTGTGTCATGCTGTTTTTCCTGGTCTGACGACCCTTTTTATCTTTTTTATATATTTTGACAACTTTTGTCTTTTACAATGACATTTAATGTAATTATTGGTGTTACTGAATTAAAATGTACAGTTTTGAATGCTGTTCATTTGTTCCAACTGTTTTGTCTTTTTTATTCTTTTTCTGTCCTCTTTTGTATTTGTTGAATATTATTTTGATTTCATTTTATTTGTCTTATCTTTTAAAATGTGTTTAGTGGTTGCCCTAGAGTCTCTAGTACACACATTTAATTAATCACAGTCACCTTCAAATAATATTCTGTTGTTTCATGTGTCATGTAGACTATGTAACAGTATACTCCCCAATTTTTGTCTACTCTGCTTTGTGTTATATTTACCATACATTTTAATTTTGCACTTGTTATAGTACACAATACATGAATACTATTTTGGTTTAGATAGTTATCTTTTAGAGCAATAGAAATAAAAACTAAAGAATTCAGGGGGCTCCTGGGTGGCTCAGTGGGTTAGGCCTCTGCCTTCAGCTCAGGTTATGATCTCAGGGTCTTGGGATCGAGCCCTGCATTGGGCTCTTTGCTCAGCAGGGGGGCCTGCTTCCCCCACCCCGCCTGCCTTTCTGCCTACTTGTGATCTTTGTCCATCAAACAAATAAATAAAATCTTTAAAAAAAACAAACTAAAGAAATCAGTACTTTATTTTTCCCATCTCAAGGGCTGTTTATTTCTTTTTGTAGACCCCAGTTTCTCTTGGAAAGCTTCCTTTATCACTTTTATAATGTAGATCAGTTGCCAATTAATTCTGTTTTTATTTGTCTGAAAAAGTCTTTTTTTTTCCCATTTTTATGGTAACTATTGAGGTATAACTCAGTTACCATACAATTCATTCATCATACAATACCTTCATTATTTAAAGTATACAGTGGTTTTTAGTATATTAAGCATTGTGCAGCTGTTGCCACAGTCTAATTCTAGAACATTTTCACCACCCTCAAAAGAAACCCTGTATGCTTACCAGTCACCTAAATTCTTCATCCACTCAGCCCTCAGCAACTACGTATTGATTTTCTGTCTCTGTAGATTTGCCTATTCTGGACATTCCATGTAAATGAAATCATAGAACATACATCTTTTGTGACTGGCTTCTTAGCTTAGTGTTTTCACATTGGCATCATCAGTACTTCATTCTTTTATTGCTAAGTAATATTGCATTATACTGCTGTGCTGTGTTTTGTTTATTCATCATTTGATGGACATTTAGATTGTTTCTACTCTGGCTATTACAGCTAAAGTTGCTGTGAACATTTATGTGCAAGTTTTTGTGTGGACATGTTTTCATTTCTCTTGGGTGTATACCTAGCTGTAGAATTCCTGGGCCATATGGCAACTCAGTATTTAATTATTTGAGAAACTTCCAGACTGTTTTCTAAAGTAGCTACCTGTTTTACATTTCTACTACCATTGTATGAGGGTTCCAGTTCCTTCTTATCCTTGCCAGTACTTATTTTCCTTTTTTTAAAAATTATAGGCATTCTGCTGGTTATGAAACGGTATCTCATTGTGGTTTTGATTTACATTTCTCTGATGACTAATGGTGTTGATCATCTTTTTGTGTGCTTATTTGCCATTTGTATATTTTCTTTGGGGAAAAGTTGATTCATATCCTTTGCTCATTAACATTTTTTAAATTATAAAACTCTCATAAAACATACTGAGCAGAGAGCCCGATGCAGGGCTCGATCCCAGAACCCTGGGATCATGACCTGAGCGGAAGGCAGAGGCTTTAACCCACTGAGCCACCCAGGTGCCCCTCTCATAATATATTCTTATAATTGTCTGTATTTCTTGGTGTTAGTTGTGATGTCTCCTCTTTCATTGATGATTTTATTTATTTGGGTCCTTTCTCTTTTCTTTTTGATAAGTCTGGCCAGGGGTTTATCAGTCTTACTGAGTAAGTCTTTCAAAGAACCAGCTCCTGGTTTTGTTGATCTCTTCTGCTGTTCTTTTGGTTTATGTTTCATTGATATCTGCTCTGATCTTTATTATTTTCCTTCTCCTGCTGTGTTTAAGCTTTATTTGCTCTTCTTTCATCAGCTCCTTTAGGTGTAGGGTTAGGTTGTGTATTTGAAACCTTTCTTGTTTCTTGAGAAAGGCTTGTATTGCTCTATACTTCCCTCTTAGGACCACCTTTGCTGCATCCCAAAGATTTTGGAACAGTTGTGTTTTCTCTTTCTTTCTTTCTTTAAAGATTTTACTTATTTGATAGAGACACAGCAAGAGAGGGAACACAAGCAGGGGGAATGGGAGATGGAGTAGCAGGCTTCCCACTGAGCAGGGAGCCCAATGTGGGGCTTGATCCAAGGACCCTGGGATTGTGACCTGAGCTGAAGGCGGACGCTTAATGACTGAGCCACCCAGATGCCCCAGAACAGTTGTGTTTTCATTTTCATTTGTTTCCATGAATTTTTAAAATTATTCTTTAATTTCCTGGTTGACCCATTCATTCTTTATAGGATGCTCTTTAGCTTCCATGTATTTGAGTTCTTTCCAACTTTCCTCTTGTGATTGAGTTTGAGTTTCAAAGTATTGTGGTCTGAAAATATGCAGGGAATGATCCCAGTCTTTTGGTACCAGTTGAGACCTGGTTTGTGAACCAGGATGTGATCTGTTCTGGAGAATGTTCCATGTGCACTAGAGAGGAATGTGTATTATGTTGTTTTTGAGTATGTTCCGAATATATCTGTGAAGTCCATTTGGTCCACTGTGTCATTTGAAGCCCTTATTTCCTTGTTGATCTTTTGCTTAGATGATCTGTCCATTTCAGTGAGGGGGGTGTTAAAGGCCCCTACTATTATTGTATTATTGTCATTGCATTCCTTTGATTTTGTTATTAATTGGCTTGTATAATTGACTGCTCCCATGTTAGGGGCATAAATATTTACAGTTGTTAGATCTTGTTGTATAGACCCTTTAAGTATGATATAATATCCTTCCTCATCTCTAATAGTCTTTGGCTTAAAATCTAATTTGTCTGATATAAGGATTGCCACTCCAGCTTTCTTTTGATGTCCATTAGCATGGTAAATGGTTTTCTACCCCCTTACTTTAAATCTGGAGGTGTCTTTGGGTCTAAAATGAATCTCTTGGAGACAGCATATCAATGTGTCTTGTTTTTTAATCCAATATGATACCCTGTGTCTTTTGATTGGGGCATTTAGCCCATTTACATTCAGGGTAGCTATTGAAAGATATGAATTGTATTCCTGTGCCATTTGGTACATGTGCCAAAGGATGTGCCATTATATTGCCTGTAAGGTGACTGTTACTGTATATTGTCTCTATTACTTTGTGGTCTGTGTTACTTTTAGGCTTTCTCTTTGCTTAGAGGACCCCTAACAATATTTTTTGTAGGGCTGGTTTAGTGATTGCATATTCTTTTAGTTTTTGTCCTGGAAGCTTTTTATCTCTCCTTTTTTTTTCAGTGATAGCCTAGCTGGATATAGTATTCTTTGCTGAATATTTTTCTCATTTCGCCCTGAGTATATTATGCCAGTCCTTTCTGGCCTGCCGGGTTTTCTGTGGCAAGGTCTGCTGCCAATCTAATGTTTCTACCATTATAGGTTACAGACCTCTTGTCCCAAGCTGTTTTCAGGATTTTCTCTTTGTCTCTGAGATTTGTACGTTTTACTATTAGATGTGAGGGTGTTGACCTATTTTTATTAATTTTGAGGGGGGTTCTTTGTTCCTCCTGGATTTTGATGCCTGTTTCCTTCCCCAAATTAGGGAAGTTCTCTGCTATAGTTTGCTCCAATATACCTTCTGCCCCCCTCTCTCTTCTGGGATCCCAATTATTCTAATGTTTATCCTAATGATATCACTTAATCTCTT
Organism: Martes martes; assembly: GCF_963455335.1. NCBI lineage: Eukaryota > Metazoa > Chordata > Mammalia > Carnivora > Mustelidae > Martes > Martes martes. The sequence goes on from NC_137892.1 coordinate 101,598,402, forward strand.
GAATTCTCCCCTTGTAATCCAGTAGCTGTTTATCTCTTTTTTTCTCAGCTACTTTATTCGCCATCATTTGGTCTTCTATATCACTAATTCTCTCTTCTGCCTCATTTATCTTAAAAGTCAGAGCCTTCATTTTTCATTGCACCTCATTAATAGCCTTTTTTATTTCAACTTGATTAGCTTTATTTCTCCAGAAAGGGATTCTCTGGTATCTTCTATGTTTTTTTTCAGACCCAGCTAGTGTTTTTATAATCGTCATTTTGAACTCTAGATCTGACATCTTACTAATGTCCATGTTGATTAGGTTCCTGGCAGTCGGTACTGCCTCTTATTCTTTTTCGGTTTTTTTTTTTGAGGTGAGTTTTTCCGTTTTGTTATTTTGTCCAGAGAGGAATAGATGCATGAGAGAACAAAATGCTAAAAGGGTATCAATGACCCCAGAAAAATGTACACTAAACAAATCAGAAGAGACCTGAAACCCGGGGGGAAAGAAAGAAAGAAAGAAAAAAAAAAGAATATGATTATGCTGGTGAATAGAACAGAAGCACACACTAGATTTTGGGTGTATTTTGGTCTGTTAGAAGAAACTGCCTCCCAAAATTTTAAAGAAAGAAAAACATATATAAGGGTAATTACAACAAAGGGATGGTATATGACTGCAAAGATGAAATTAAAAAGGATTTTAAAAAAGGAATTGATTAAAAAAAAGAGGAATTGATAAGAAGTTGATTGACAAAAAGAAAAAAGAAAAAAAAGAGAATGTGATCAGGTGGATGAATAGAACAAAGCCGTATGCTAGATTTAGGGTATATTTTGGTCTATTAGAAGAAAGAAAACCAAAATTTTAAAGAAAGAAAAATTTATGTGTATACAAAAAATAAGGTTATATACAATGAAGGGGTAAAATATGACTGTAAAAATGAAAATTAAAAAATTTTAAAAAAGGAGTTGATTAGATAAGAAGTTGGTTGAAAAAGGAAAGAAGAGGGGTGCCTGGGTGTCTCAGTTGGTAAGTGTCTGCCTTCAGCTCAGGTTATGATCCCAGGGTCCTGGGATTGAGCCCCGTATCGGGCTCCCTGCTTAGTGGGAAGCCTGCTTCTCCCTCTCCCACTCCTCCTGCTTGTGTTCCCTCTCTCGCTGTCTTTCTCTCTGTCAAATAAATAAATAAATAAATAAAATCTTAAAAAAAAAATCTAAAAAAAAAACCCAAATAGAAAAAAAAATTAAAAAAATTTACTTTGAAAGACTAAAGAATCATGGGAAAAAACCATGAATTCTATGTGCTGTATCCCCTAGCACTGGAGTTTTGCACTTCTCATTGATCAGTAAAGTTGGTCTTGGCCTTATATTCTTGCTGATCTTCTGGGGGTGGGGCCTGTTGGAGTGATTCTCAAATGTCTTTGCCCCAGGCAGAATTGTACCATACTTGCCAGGGGCCACACTAAGTAATCTGCTTGGGTTTCCCTGAAGGCTTTCCCTACATCTTAGGGGAGGAGAATGAAAATTGCGGTCTCCCAGTCTCTGGCCCTGGAGAAGCCAAGAGCTTGGGGCCCCGCTCCTCAGGGCACCCTCAGAGAAAAGCAGTCAATCACTCCTGCCTCCCTGGTCTCTAGTCGCACTCCATACTCACCTGGCCTGTCACTGAGTGTTTCTGTGTCTGGCATTTAACCCTATTTGGAGTCTACAGACCCAGTAGATTTCTCAAGCGAGCTCCTGTGCCACTTGTCCCAGGAGAAGAAGTCTCCCATTCCCACTTGAAGACCAGTGGCCCAACTGTGCTGCAGATCACAGTTTATGGCAACCCTGCCCTGAGAGCTCACTCCTGGGCTCATTCTTTGTAGCTGGCTTCCCCACTCAGATACCTCGTAGCTTTGCTGCACTCAGGCACCCTTAGTCTTTTTGTGACCCCAAGGGTCCTGAGACCACACTGTCCCAGCAAGGGTTCCACTCCCCATAAAGCCACAAAGCAATGCCCCTCACTGGAGCAGACTTCTAAAAGTTCCGATTTTATACTCTGCTGCTCTATCACTGCTGACAGAGGCTTTTTCTCCCCACCCCCTGCAGTCTGTCTTCCCATATATCACCTCAGATTCACTTCTTTGCACATCCTACCTTCCAGAAGGTGGTCACTTTTCTGTTCGTAGGGTTGCTGCTATTCTTTCTTTGATCTCCTATTGAGTCTGTAGGTGGTTTGATAACTATCTAGATGAATTCCTAGGACTGGATGAAATTTAGTAGGTCTCCTACTCCTCTGCCATCTTGCTAATAACCCGTCCTGGGGTGGGGGGAAATATGTATATATGTTTGCAGCAAAATTGAGGGGAAGGTACTGTGATTTTCCATTTACCCCTTACTTCATACATGTATAGCTGCGTTCATCAGAGTGGAACACTTGTTACAATTGATGAACATGGATTGACATATTATATGTCAATAGTCCATAGTTTACATTGGCACTCACTTTTGGTGTTATCCATTCTCTGGGTTTTGACAAATATATAATGATGTGTATCCATCATTATGGTATCATACATTTTCACTGTCCTAAAAAATCCCTTGTGCCCTCCCTATTTATCCTGCCCCCCACTAATCTCTTATAACCACTGCTCTTTTTACTATCTCCATAGTGGCGCCTTTTCCAGAATGTCATATAAGTTGGAATCCTGCAGTATGAAGCCTTTTCTAGTTGGATTCTTTCACTTAATAATATGCATATAAGGAGTGCCTGGGTGGCTTAGTGGGTTAAAGCCTCTGCCTTTGGCTCAGGTCATGATCTCAGGGTCCTGGGATCAAGCCCCGCATCAGGCTCTCTGTTCAGCAGGGAGCCTGCTTCCCTCTCTCTCTCTGCCTGCCTCTCTGCCTGCTTGTGATCTCTGTCTGTCAAATAAGTAAATAAAATCTTAAAAAAAATAATAAGGTTCTTCTGGGTCTTTTTATGTTTTGGTAGATCATTTCTTTTTATAGGTGAATAATTTCATTTTCTGAATAACATTGTTTATTCACTCACCTACTGAAGGTCATTTTGATTGCTTCTGAGTTTTAGCAATTAAGACTAAAGCTTCTATGAACATCTGTGTGCATTTGTGTGCATCTCTTTTGGATAACTAACCAAAGAGCATGATTACTGGATTGTATGGTTAGAGTATGTTTGGTTTTGTAAATCACCAAACTGCTTTCCAAAGTGTCTGTCATTTTGCATTCCCAGCAGAAATGAATGAGAGTTCCTGTTGCTCCACATCCTCACCAGCTTTTGATATTTTCAGTGTTCCAGTATTTGGTCATTCTAATAGGTATATAGTTAATTATCTCATTATTGTTTTAAGTTGCATTTCCCTGATGACATATATGGAATATCTTTTCATATGCTTATTTGCTATCTATATCTTAGTGAAGTATCTGGTACGGTCTTTGGCTCAGTTTTTGTTTGGTTTGTTTTCTTGTTGTTGAGTTTTAAAAGTTTTTTGTAACATTCTTTATCAGATGTGTCTTTTGTAAATACTTTCCCCCAGTGTGTGTCTTGTCTTCTCATTCTCTTGATATTATCCTTTGCAGAGCCGGAATTTTTATTTTTAATGAAGTCTAGTTTATCAATTACTACTTTCATGCCTTTGATGTGTCTGAAAAGGCGTTGCCATACTGAAGTTCATCTAGATTTTCTCTTACGTTATCTTCTAGGAGTTTTAGAGATTTGTGTTTAATATTTTGGTCTATGCTCTATTTTGAGTTTATTTGGGTAAGGTGTTAGGTCATTGTCTAGATTCATTTTATGGATATTCAGTTTTTCCAGCAACATTTGCTGAAAATACTCTTATTTGCTTCATTGTATTGCCTTTGTTCTTTTGTCACAGATCAGGTGACTATATGGGTTTATTTCTGCAGTCTCTATTCTGTTTCGTTGAACTATTTGGGTTACCACATTGTTTTTGATTACTATAGCTTTATATAGTAAGTTTTGAAGTTGGGTGTCATCAGTCCTCCAACTTTGTTCTCCTTAAATGTTATGGTGGCTCTTCTGCATCTTTCACCTTCTTCATATAAACTTTAGAATGAGTTTTTTGATATCTGTAATATGACTTGCTGGGATTTTGATTGGGATTACATTGAATCTGCAGAGCAAGTTGGGAAGAACTGACATCCTGACAGTGTTGAGTTTTTCTGTCTGTGAACATGGACCATCTCTTCATTTATTTCTTCTTTGATTTTATTCATCAGAGACTTGTTTTCCTCATGTAGATTTTATACATTATTTTGTTAGATGTATCCCTAAATTATAAGTATTTCATTTGGGGGATGCTAATAAATTGTATTTTGTTGTAAATTTTAAATTACACTGTTCATTGTCGGTATATGGGAATGTGGTTAATAATTTGTATTTTGTTGTAAATTTTAAATTACACTTGTTCATTGTCAGTATATGGGAATGGGGTTAACTTTTGTATATTAACCTTATATCCTGTAACCTTTCTGTAATTGCTTACTAGTTCCAGGAGTTTTTTTGTCAGTTCCTTTTGATACTCTACATAGATGATCATGTTATCTGTGTACAAAGACAGTTTTCTTTCTTCCCATCTGTATGTATTTCCTTTTCTTGTTATTGCATTGGTTAGTATGTCCACTGTGATGTAGAAAGGGAATGGTGAGAGTTTGACATCCTTGCCTTTTTCTTGTCCTTAGTGGAAAAGCTTTAAGTTCTTCCATTAAGCCTGATTTTAGCTGTGTTTTTTGTAGACTTTTTTTTTTTAATCAGGTTGAGGAAGTTCCCCTCTATTCCTAATTTGTTGAGAGTTTTTATCATGAAAGGTGTTTGATTTTGCCCAGTGCTTTTTCTGCACCTATTGCTATGATCATGTGATTTTCCTTTTTTATCCTGTTGATGTGTTGGTAACATTCACTTTTAAGTGTCACACAAGCAGTGCATATCTGGGATAAATCTGACTTGGTCGTGGTGTATAATTCTTCTTAGGCGTTGTTGGATTTGATTTGCCAATGTTTTGTGAAGAATTTTTGCGTCTGGCATGCCTGGGTGGCTCAGTCGCTTAAGTGTCTGCCTTCAGCTCAGGTGATGATCCTGGGGTCCTGGGATCGAGTCCCACATCAGGCTCCTTGCTCGGCAGGGAGTCTGCTTCTCCCTCTGCCTGCCACTTCCCCTGCTTGTACTCTCTGTCTCTGTGTCAAATAAATAAAATGAAATAAAAGAATTTTTACATCTGTGTTCATGAGAGATATTTGTCTGTACTTTTCTTGTAATATTTTAGTATTAGGGTTAATGATGGTCTTATAGATTGAATTAGAAAGTGTGGCCTCTTTTTCTATCCTCTGAAACAGATTATAGAGAATTTGTATTACTTCTTACTTAAATGTTTAGTAGAATTCACCAGTGAACCCATCTGGGCCTGATGCTTTTTGTTTTTGGAAGGTTATTAATTATGGGTTCTGTTTTTAAGTAGATATAAACCTATTCAGATTGTCTATTTCTTATGTCAATTTGGGCATATTTTGTCTTTCAAGGAATTGGTCTGTTTCATCTAGGTTATCAGATTTGTAAGTATGGAGTTGTTCGTAGTATTCCTTACCTGTTCTTTAAATGTCCACAAGATGTGTAGTACTGTCCCCTTTGATTGCTGATAGTAGTAATTTATGTCCTCTCTCTTTGCCTGACTAGAATCTTATCAGTTTTATTGATCTTCTTAAAGAACCAGCTTTTGGTTTGTCTCACCTTGTCTGTTGATTTCTTTCTTTTTTTTTTTAAAATAAAGTGTGAGAGAGAGTGAGAATGAGCTGGGGGAGGGGGTGCCAGGGAAGAGGGAAAAGCAGACACCCCTCTGAGCCGGGAGCCTGATACAGGGCTCAGTCCCAGATCATGACCTGAGCTGAAATCAAGAGTTGGATGCCTAACTGACTGAATCACCCAGGTGCCCTTAAGTTGAGGTATTTTCCCTTTAAACCCACTTTGTTGTGAGTTTTTATCATGAATGGATGTTGAATTTTGTCAAGTGCTTCTTCTGCATCTTTTGAGATGGTCATATGATTTTTATCCTTCGTTTTGTTATTTGTTTTGTTTATTGACATATAATTAACATACAGTGTTCATTTTAGGTGTGCAACATACTGATTCAATAATTTTTTTGGTTCAACAGTTTTTTACATTACTAAGTTCTTATAGCACAGTAAGTGTGGTCACCATCTGTTACTATACAACATTATTACAATATTATTGACTATATTCCCTATGCTATACCACCTATTTACTTTAAATCTGTAGTTGTCTTTTTATTTATTTATTTATTTATTTGAGAGTGAGTGAGTGAGCATGAGCAGGGTAGGGGTCAGAGGGAAAAGAAGAAGCCGACTCTCCCCACTGAGCAGGGAGCTCAATATCGGCTTGATCCCAGGACCAGGAGATCATGACCTGAGCTGAAGGCAGGCACTTAACCGACTGGGCCACCAAGGCACACCTGTAGTTGTCTTTATATTTAAAGTGGGTTTCTGGGGTGCCTGGCTGGCCCAGTCAGTGGAACTTGTGACTCTTGAACTCAGGGTTGTGAGTTTGAGCCCCACATTGGGTATGGAGATTACTAAAAAAAAATCTTTTAAAAAAAAAGTATAGTGGGTTTCTTGCAGAGTTTGGTGTTGTATTTTGATCCACTCTGAAAATCTCTGCCTTATAATTTGTGCATTTAGTCTGTGGCGGCATTAAAGGTGATTATTAATATAGTTGGATTAATATCTACCTTATTTGTTACTGTTATCTGTTTTTGCCCCTCTTTTTCATTCCCATTTTTGTCTTCTACTCTTTTTCTGCATTTTGTGGTTTTAATTGAGCATCTTACATGATTCCATTTTCTTTCTTTTTTAAATATTTCAGTTGGAATTCTTTCTTTACAATTTTTAGTGGTTGCCCTAGAGTTTGCAGTATACCTTTACAACTAATCCAAGTCCATTTTCAAATAACACTGCAATGTGTACTTTATAATGTTATGTTATATATAATGTTATATATAAATAATATATAATATATAAATATATATAGTGTTATAATGTACTTTATAATATTATGTGTACTTTATAATAACAAAATTATATTAATTCCTCTCATTCCTTGTATCGTTGTTATTTATTTCACAAATGGAGACACATATATAAACATAGGATATATAAACATACACAATCAATTACTTTAATAGTATTAGCTTTTTGAGCAAACTGTTTTCTATTAGATTAAGAATAAGAAAAATAAGTTTTTATTTTACCTTCATTTATTTTTTCTTTGATACTCTTCCTTTATGTATATCTGAGTTGTTTTTTTTTTTTTAAGATATTATTTATTTGCCGGAAAGAGAGACAGCGAGAGAGGGACTATAAGCAGAGGGAGTGGGGGAGGGAGAAGCAGGCTTCCTGCTGAGCAGGCAGCCAGATGCAGAGCTCTATCCCAGGACTCTGGGATCATGACCTGAGCTGAATGCAGATGCTTAACGACTGAGGCACTCAGGAGCCCTTATATCTGAGTTTTTGACCTGTGACTAAGGAACTTCTTTCAACACATCTTGCAAGGCAGGTCTCCTGGCAACAGATTCGCTCCATTTTTGTCTGAGGAAGTCTTTATTTCTTCTTCACTTTTGAAGAATAATTTGCAGGGTATTGGAATTCTGCGTTGGTGGGTTTTTTTCTTCCAACACTAAACATTTCACTCCACTCTCTTTTTGCTTGTGTGGTTTCTGAGAAGTCAGATGTAATTCTTATCTTTTTTAAAAATTTCATTTTTTAAATTAAATTTAATTTTTAAAAATTTAAATTCAATAATTAACATATAAGGTATTACTGGTTTCAGAGGTAGAGGTCAGTGATTCATCAGTCTTAGAGAACACCTAGTGCTCATTACATCACGTCCCTTCCTTAATTTCAAGCACCCAGTTACACCATCCCCCTCACCTTATTCCCCTAATTCTTATCATTATTTCTGTATAGGTAAGGTGTTTTTTTCCTATGGCTTCTTTTAGGATTTTTTCTTTATCTTAGATTATTTTGTAGTTTGAAAATATTATGTCTAAGTGTAGTGTGGATTTTGGGTGTGTTGTGTTTTGTTTTTTAGCTTCCTGGATCTATGTTTTGGTATCTGACATTAATTTGGGGGAAATTCTGAATCATTACTGTTTCACATGTTTTTTTTTTTTGCTCCTTTCTTTCTCTCTTTTCCTTATGGTAATTCCATTATGTGTGTGTCACTCCTTTTGTAATTGTCGTATAGTCCTTGGATATTCTGTTTTATTCCTTTTCAGTCTTTGTTCTCTTTACTTTTTAGTTTTGGAGGTTTCTTTGATATATACTCAGTTGTGTCTAATCTAATAAGCTCATCAAAGGCATTCTTCATTTCTGTTGTAGTGTTTTCGATCTCTAGCATTTCTTTTAGGGTTCTTTCTTAGGATTCTCACCTCCTTATTTATATTGTCCATCTGTCCTTGCATGTTCTCTACTTTATCCATGAGCGCCCTTAGCATATTAATCATAGTTGTTTTATTTATTTATTTATTTATTTAGAAACATTTTTCTTGGAGGGCAGAGGGAAAGGGAGAGAGAGAATCCCAAGTAGACCATGCCCAGTGCAGAACCTTGATGCAGGGCTTGGTCTCACAATCCTGAGACCACGACCCTAGGCAAAATCAGGAGTTGGATGCTTAACCATCTGAGCCATCCAGGTGCCCCTAATCATAGTATTTTAAATCTCTAGTCTGATAATTCCCATATCTCTGCCATGTCTGGTTCTGATGCTTACTCTGTCTTCAGTTTGTGTTTTTGCTTTTTTGTATGCCTTGTAATTTTTTCTTGATAGCTGGACATGATGTACCAGGTAGAAAGAAACGATTATAAATGAGTCTTCGGTGATATGCTGGTAAGGTATGAGGGTAGGGAAAGTATCCTGCACGTCTGTGGTTAGGTGTCAGTCTTTCAGTGTCTGTGCCTCTGGACTGTGAACCTCACATGTGTTTCTGAGTTTTTTCACCCCCTCTTCCTTTATGTGGAACAGGATGTCTAGAGAAGTTTAGAATTTGCTATTTCCTTTTTTTTTTGCGTCAGTTTGATACTGATCATACCCCGTAAGTGTAGGCTCTGATTAACTAGTTTGACCTAGGACACACCCTCTTAAAAAGAACAGAGTACTCTGACATACTTCAAAATAGTTCCTTTTCCTCTCCCTCTGTGGGATGCTCAAGAGAAAATTTTTGCTATATTTATTGTGAGAACACTAGTTGCACTCTTGGAGGTAATACCCAACAAAAGTGTGGGGGTTTGCTATGACTGAGTTCCTGTGGAGTTTTTAATGCTCAGACTTGTAATGCACTAAGCCTCCAGTAATATGTCAATTATAGTTTATGTTTTTCTACCCTGGCAGTGGTTTCTGTAGAGCTTTCCACTATTGAATCTCTGCTCTGATAAACCCTGACTCCCTGTGTTTCCCTGTTGATGTCTTTGTTTGGGGGCAGTAGTTTGCCCTGTGTCCTCCCCTTTCATGGATTCAAGAAGAGTTGTTGACTTTTTAGTCTTTCAGCTTTTTACTTCTTGTTAGGACAGAATGGCCGACTTTTAAGTTCTTACATGTGGAACCAGAAATTGGTTGTGTCATCCCCATTATATTTTCTTCTGGCCTTCATACAGTTTATCATTTTTATATGTTTTTGTGATTAGCATTTTGATAATAACATCTCAGTCTCTTGAGTTAACATGCTGTAATTTACTTAACCATTGCCTTTTTTTAAGGCATTTAAGTCCGTGCTCTTAGAGATGATAGTATAGTGAACATCTTTTTGTGTATAGCACTTCTTTTCACTGACTGCCTAGGGTCAGTTCTCAAAAATGGTATCAATTCATTTGAGAATGCACATCTATAAAGGTTATGACATGGTGCCTTTCAAATGTGTTTTACAAATTTACATTGTAACTGCCTGTATATAGGTATATCAGCTTTACCACAGTTGTTTTGGAAAAGAAAGTTTTTAGGAAAAGATTTCAGCAGGAAAATAATTTATCTTGGTCATTTTTTTGTTATATGAAATGTTCCCTTTCAGTCATTTCAAATACCCCCAGATTATACAGGTTCTCTTGATAGGTACTGTCTAATTTTGTGATTTGGTTTGTTAACAGCCTGTTTGCACATCTCAGTGGGAGGCTAACCTGGATGTTGGGAGATGTTAATCATCATAAATTATGATCAGCATAATCAGCCTCACGCAAATTGTGTACTACTGTGTGTTTAACTCAGCAGAATCATTTGATAAGCTGAGTGAGTCAGTTTATTTAGAGATGCTAAGGTTGGCACTTGCTCATATTTTCCTTATAGGTGCATGATCTGGGGAAAAACTGTTTTTCCTTTTCTACTAATGATTAGGTACTTATATAGTAGAGAAGTTAAGTAAAATGAATCCTAGACAACAGTGATTTTTATTGGACTTTAGTCTCAGTTCATGGTTGATATGTGAAAATAAGGGACGGTTATAGTGAGTGACAGTAACTAATTCTGATTGTGGTTAAATTAAATACGTAACGGTAGCTTTGTCAAGTTATGTGGTTATAAGCTGTTAATAAAATATATATAAAATGACTGTTAGAAAGATAATCTGAATTGAGGTTTTGGATTTCTTTAATTAATACATAATGACAATATATAATTTAATTATTAATAGTAATGAACAATTATTGGATCCTTGTTATGTGCCAATCACTATCTAGGCATTTTACATGTATTAAATTAGTCCTCATAACAGCCTTAAATATTATTACCTCAAGTTTATATATGTTTGACCTAAAATAAGTATTACAGAATCATGGCATTTACATGAGAATCCCTAAAGTCAAGAGTATAATTACTCTACATGCATGTCCACAATAGATTAAATGAAACAAAGTAAAAAGGGAGAGGGAGATTATTAAAGACCAGCACCAGTACCCAGGTATATAGGATAAGTAACCTGCTGAAGACTAGACAACTAAAGAAGCAAAAATCAAGATTTAAACCCAAGAAGACTGCTTCTGGAGCTTCCTCCCTGTGTACTAGAAAACAGAAGCACACTGTGTTACTAAATTAAAGTTTTTGTTCTAATGATGGAGCAAGAGGGAAGAATCTGGAGAATACATCAGTTAATGTAGCAAAGTGTCATCTCTCCAGAACTTTTAGGGAAATAAGGTGTTTTGAAAAGGAGAGTATTACAAAGAACTCAAAATTATCTTTTGCATTATATGGTTCTTGGTTCTCTTAAATTGAACTTAAAGATGTAATCAACTTTTTTTTTTTATGATTTAGTGACTTGATAGGAATGTCAGTGTTTCTCACTTCAGCTATTTTAGTGGCATTAGTACCATCTCAAATTTTTTAAAAAAGTATTTATTTGAGAGAGAGGGTGAGAGAACATGAGCAGGGGGAGGGGCAGAGAGAGAGGTAGAAGCAGACTCCCCACTGAATGCAGAGTCCATTCTGGGACTCAATCCCAGGACCCTTGAGATCATGGTCTGAGCTGATGTCAGATGCGACCCAGGCACCCCTACTATCTCATTTTAATTTGCATTTTCCTGATGACTAATGATCTTTTCATGTGCTTATTAATCATTCCGGTATTTTCCTTTGTGAAGTATCTGTTTAGATCCCTTTCTCATTATTTTAAAATTTAGATTACTTGTTTTCTTATTAAATTAAAGGAATTCTTTATTTTGGATATAAGTCCTTTGTCAGATTACATATCTAATGTATGAATATATGTTGCAAATGTTGCTCCCATTTTGTGTCTTACCTTTTTATTTTCTTAAGATTTAAATTTTGATGAAGTCCACTTTTTTCTTTTATGCTTTTTTCTGAGTCTTGTCTAAGCAATCTTTGAGTACCCCAAGATTACAAGGACTTTCACTTATGTTTTCTTCTAGAATTTTTATAGTTTAGCTTTTGTATTTAGATGTGTGATCCATTTTGAGTTAATTTTTATATATAGTGTGAGATAAGGGTTGAGGATAATTTTTCTCATGGATATCCAGTTGTTGTAGCAGTGTGTGTTGAAAAGCCTGTCCTTGTTGTTGAAAATCAATGTGTGGGTCTATTCCTGAATTTTCTTTTCTGTTCCATTAAACAAGCTTGTTGGGATTTTGATTGGGATTGTGTAGATTCTATAAATCAGTTTGGATAGATTGTTGCCTTATTTTCTGAATTAGTTTGACATTAATTTTTTCTTCATTCTTTGATAGAATTCACCAGTGATGAATGTCACATAGTTTCGGGATTTTCTTTAAGGAAGAGTTTTTTTGTTTTTTTGTTTTTTAAAGATTTTATTTATTTGACAGAGAGATAGCACAAGTAAGCAGAGTGGCAGGCAGAGGGAGAGAGAGAAGCAGGCTGTCTCTGCTGAGCAGGGAGCCCAATGCGGGCTCGTTCCCAGGACCCTGGAATCATGACCTGAGCCGAAGGCAGACACTTAACCAACTGAGCCACCCAGGTGCCCCAACAAAAAGTTTTTTTAATCATAAATTTAATTTCTTATTAGATATAAAACTATTTCAGTTTTTCTGTTTCTTGTGTCATTTTTCATAATTTGTGTTTTCAATAATTTTGTTTTATTTCAACATAATCAGTGTTTCAATCCTCTTTTCCTTGTTCCCCAAAGGATCCTTTTTAGATATTTTTCCCTAACCACCTGTCCCCATGAAGTTTTAATACCACAGATAATGCTATAGATCCCATTTATATATTGATTTGTATATCTCTGTGTGTTTTGTTTTGTTCCATTTTGTTTTAAAGTAGGCTCCCTGCCTAGTGTGGAGCCCAGTGTAGGGCTTGGACTCAAGACCCTGAGATTGAGACCTGAGCTAAAATCAAGAATCAGACACTTAACCAACTAAGCCACCCAGGTGCCCCTGTATATCTGTGTTTTATAAATAAGAGAGTAAGATTTTTTGATCTCCTAGAACCAATTTTTATCCATTTAGAGATAATGTCATCCCTTTTAAGAATGCATGATCCTAGTTGTCAGATTTGTTGATTTATAACTGTCCACAGTACAGGTGGGTGGCTCAGTTGATAAGTGTCTGCCTTCGGCTCAGGTCATGATCCCAGGGTTATAGGATCAAGCCCCACATCTGGATCCCTCCTCTGCAGGAAGTCTGCTCTCTCTCCCACTCCCCTGGTTGTGTTCCCTTTCTCACTGTGTCTCTCTCTGTCAAATAAATAAATAAAATCTTCAAAAAAAAAATTACCCACAGTATTCCTTTATTATTATTTTCATGACTATAGAATCTGTAGTATCTATCCCTTGTGTTATTCATGATATTATTAATTTGTGTTTTCTCTTCTTTTTTTCCTTGATCTAGTTACATTTTTATAAATTTTGATTTTTTCATAGAACCAGTTTTTTGCTGCTTTAATTTTTTCCCTTTTGTATGGCACCCTCTATTTTGTTTATATCTATTCTTTATATTTCTCTTTATTTTGGGTTAATTTCACTCTTCATTTTCTAGTTTCTTAAAGTCTGAAGCTTACATAATTGATTTTAAACTTTTTTCTTTTTAGGTTTATTTATTTTAGAGAGAGAGAGCAGGGGGAGGGGCAGAGGAAGAGGGAGAGAATTTCAAGTAGACTGCATGCTGAGCGCAGGCCCTATGTGGGGCTCGATCCGAGGCCCCAGGATCATGACCTGAGCTGAAATCAAGAGTCAGCTGCTCAACTGACTGAGCCACCGAGGTGCCCCTAAACTTTTTTCTTTTGTGATATGATCATGAGGGGTTCCTGGGTGGCTCAGTCATTAAGCATCTGCCGTTGGTTCGGGTCATGGTCCCAGGGTCCTGGGATTGAGCCCTGTGATGGGCTCTTAGTGAAGAGCTGGCTTCTCCCTCTCCCCTTGCTTGTGTTCTCACTCTGTCAAATAAATAAAGTCTTAAAAAAATCATAAACACCAATACATGTTTCTATAAATATCGTGTTAGGTGCATCCCACAAATCTTGATATGTTTTCATTCTTATTAAGGTCATTTCATATTCGGTAGGGTGCATTTATTTTTGGATTCAGTTTTAAGGATCCCTCATTCTTTTTTTAAAATTTTATTTATTCATTTGACAGAACTAGAGAAAGAACAGAGAGAACAGCAGGGGGAGCATTAGGCAGAGGAGAGGGAGAAGCAGGCTCACTGAGCCAAGAGCCTGAAATAGCGCTTGATCCCAGGACCCTGGGATCATGACCTGAGCTGAAGGCAGGACGCTTAACCAACTGAGCTACCCAGGCACCCCGGAATAATTCTTTAAAGAGAAACTTCTCTTCATCTATTTGGTTATCCTGTAATGTTGCTTGTACTGAAAGAGTAGGACACAAGCTTGATTCTTTTTTACTTATCAGTTGATCCACCATATACCATATGATCTCACTCATATGTGGAATTTAAGAAAGAAAACAGATGAACATATGGAAAGGGGGAAGAGAAAAAAAGGAGAGAGGGAAACAAGCCATAAGAGGCTCTTAATGATAGAGAACAAACTGAGGGTTGATGGAGGGAAGTGAGTAGGGGATGGGCTGGATGGGTGGTGGTTATTGAGCAGGGCACTTGTTATGATGAGCACTGAATGTTGTATGTAAGTGATAAATTGCTGACTTCTACTCCAGAAACCAATATGTACTGTATGTTAAATACTTAAAATTTAAATTTAAGAAAAACATTTGAAAAAACAAAATAGTTGATCCACTAACATTCTTCAGTGGTGACTACTTAGTTGTGTGGTTTTTGTTTTTTTTTTTAAGATTTTATTTTTAAGTAATCTCTACATGAAGTTTGGGGTTTGAACTCAAGCCCAATGATGTAAGACAAGAATTGCATGCTCCACCGACTGAGCCAGCCAGGCGCCCCAGTTGTGTGTGTGTGTTGTTTTTTTTTTTCAAAGATTTTATTTATTTATTTGACAGAGAGATCACAAGTAGGCAGAGAGGCAGGCAGAGAGAGAGGGGGAAGCAGGCTCCCTGCTGAGCAGAGAGCCTGATGCAGGGCTCGATCCCAGGACTCTGAAATCATGACCTGAGCCGAAGGCAGAGGCTTAACCCACTGAGCCACTCAGGCCCCCCAGGTTTTTTTTTTTTTTTTAAAGTGTCCGTAAAACTCATAAATGTAAACATAAATTTGATGTCTTAATTCATTGCAGTGATTATTCTTGTTGATATTCCAGTTCAAGTTTTGGCCAGTGAGAACCCTTTAAAATTGGTTACTAAGTTCTTTTGATGTAACCCTAGTAGTGTCTGATAGATAATTCATTCACAGCAGATATTCTAGCTCATCTTCTGTATTTCATGCTCCAGACCTGGAATTGCCACTAAACCTTTGTATGCCCTGGTACCTTTCTCCAAGGTACCCCAGTTGTCTTTAATGGAAATAGTGTTTGGAAATCACATTCTGGTCATTGGGGATGTTCTTTTCTGCTGGGTAAATAAGAGGATTCTGAAGCGTAAAATTCTTCTGGTTAAGTATTGAGCACAAGGCAATGTGATATGTAGCAAAAAGCCCTGGATTGGGAGCCAATTCCTCTATTCATTTATCAAGTATTTATTGAATATCAGGTGCCAGACATTCTTTTATACATAGGAGATAAAACAGTGACCAAAATTGGCAAAAACTCTGCCTTTATGAGAGTTTACAGTCTAGTTAACCCAAGATACTTATTGAAACAACTGTTACTTATCTTGGCCAACACCTTACCTTTTGGGTCTTTCCTCATTTATAAAATTGTACTAAATGGTCTGTAGTGTTTTCATTTGAAAAGTTTAATAATTTCTGTTTCTTGCTTCTGTGCTTATTCAGTAATATTTGCAGTGTTCCTCTCCTCTCTTTTTCTTATCCTCTTACAGAAATGACAGAAGAGGAACAGTTTGCTCTGGCTCTCAAAATGAGTGAGCAGGAAGCTAGGGAGATGAACAGCCAGGAGGAGGAAGAAGAGGAGCTCTTGAGGAAAGCCATTGCAGAAAGCCTGAATGTAAATATGCTATGTTGAAAATGTTTGTGAGGCTTGATCAGCAGTATATATATTTTTATTACTTCTGCAGTGCTACAGTTGCATTAGGAACTAGCTGTAGTAGTTCATAGGGTTTTTAACTAACAAATATTTCCCATAATAATTTTTAAAGTGCTTGTGGAATTGTTGGTGAACCCAATTTGAAGTGTTCTGTTAATTTTATATGAAAGAGTTTTCTTCCACCCCACGGATTTTCAATACATGGTTTAAGAGAGCTTAGTAGTTGGCAGCTTTTGAAAAGAGTTACCAAGTCCCAAGAAGCTAAAAGGGAGCAAGATAAGGTGCTTACCTCTCCTGTTTTGGGGGAGA
The DNA here is from genome assembly GCF_963455335.1 of Martes martes. Taxonomy (NCBI): domain Eukaryota; kingdom Metazoa; phylum Chordata; class Mammalia; order Carnivora; family Mustelidae; genus Martes; species Martes martes. The sequence goes on from NC_137892.1 coordinate 101,614,726, forward strand.
GCAAAGGCAATGAGAAACTAGAGGAGGGTTTTGGAAAGAAAAATGAGCAGTTAAACATTTTTCAAATAATGTTAAATTGTGATTTGAATATGTATATTTGAAATTATTTTAAATGTGAAGGATATTTGCCAGTGGCAGATCCTGAGCCATCCTTTATGTCATTCATGTTTCTATATTAGAAAAGGACTTAGTATAGTGATCTACTATAGCATTTTGCACATAGTAAGCTTTTGGTACACATTGTGAAAGTCATTTGAATTGAGCATCTACGTTTTGGACAGGAGAATCTCTTAGGGGACAGTGGCTTCCCTGTTTTGTCCTTCCTGTGACCCTTCATGTATAGCTATTTTAATAATAAACCTGGTCTGGTGTGGGATCACTTGTTTCAGAGTTGCCGGCCTTCTGATGCTTCTGCTACCAGATCTCGACCTCTGGCCACTGGACCATCTTCACAGTCCCACCAAGAGAAAACTGCAGACTCTGGGACCACTGAAGGCATGTCTCCCTGTTCTGACTCCTTCCACTCATCAAGTATAACTATATCACAGGGATCTCGTGCTGAGAGTAGATATACAGAAATGCCCCAGATCCCTTTGGTGGTATTAAAGAGGTTAAATCTGAAAATAGTTGAGATCTCACTAATACCCAGCATACTTTTATCTCCAAGGAAAAGTCAACATTTGGTTAAGCACAAAGAAGAGCCTTTTACCCACATTATGTAATTCTTGGTAAGTGATTACTTACCAAGCCCTCTTAATAAAGAACAGTTTGTCCTTAGCCCTACTTTTTCTCAAATACCTACAGGCATATGGCAGCTGGTACCTCCATCACTGTTTAAAGGCTCACATATCAGTCAGGGAAACGAGGCTGAGGAAAGAGAGGAGCCTTGGGACCACACTGAAAAAACTGAAGAGGAGCCGGTCTTTGGCAGCTCAGGAAGCTGGGATCAGTCAAGCCAGCCAGTGTTTGAGAATGAGAACGTTAAATGTTTTGACAGATGTACTGGCCACTTGGCTGAGCACACACAGTGTGGGAAGCCACAGGAAAGTACTGGGAGGGGTTGTGTTTTTCACAAGGCTGCCCAGGGTAGGGGGGACACATCTAGGCACTGTCTGCCTATCCCAGCAGATGCCAAAGGTCCCCAGGATGTTGGGGGCACTGTGCACTACTTCTGGGGTATTCCATTCTGCCCTGCTGGAGTAGATCCTAACCAATATACCAAGGTCATTCTCTGCCAGTTGGAGGTTTATCAAAAGAGCCTAAAAATGGCTCAGAGGCAGCTCTTTAAAAAAAAAGGGTTTGGGGAACCAGTGTTACCTAGACCTCCTTCTCTGATCCAGAATGAATGTGGCCAAGGAGATCAGGCTAGTGAAAAAAATGAAGGCATCTCAGAAGATATGGGAGATGAAGACAAAGAGGAGAGGCAGGAGTCTAGGGCATCTGTCTGGCACTCAAAAACCAAGGATTTCCAAGAAAGCCCAATTAAAAGCTTGAAAGAGAAACTTTTGTTGGAGGAAGAACCAACAACCAGTCATGGTCAGGTAAGGGTCAGCGATGCTGTGATTAAGGATGATTTATTCACAGTTTAAACAAGGATTATTATAGCTATTTGTTCTTTTTGTGGTCTTTTTTCCTGATTTTTAAAGTAACACCTGCTCACTATGGAAAATTAGGAAAGTACAGAAGAGTGTAAAGAAGAAAAAATTGCCCATAATTTCAGACCAAGAGGCAATCATTATTTCTATGCATTTTAAAATATTTTTTCTCTTAAAATTTACAAAATGCAGACTCTAATGTATAAGCTGTTTCTTTTTCCCACTTAGTAGTTTATGTTAAATCTTTTCCTATTAAGTATACTTGAAAACATTATTCTATATATGGATGTATCATAATTTATTTTTTATGTTTTAAAATTTTTATTATTTCTAAAAAGATAAGTTTTTGAATAGGTAATAATACTCATATGGCCCATGGATCGGAAAGATGTCAATGCAGTCTGTCTCCTGTCCCCTTCTCAAGCCAACCAGTCCCTTCCCTGAAGTCAACCTGTATTGGTTTCTAGTGTATCCTTCTAAGATATTATATGTGGTACAAACAGATCTGTATACATACTCTTTTTCTCACCTATTTTTACACAAATGACCCCATAATCTACACATTATTCTGCACCTTGCTTTTCTTCATTGAAATATTTCTGAGAACATTCCATAGCACACATACATAAAGAATTTCTTCCTTTTTTGGGTGTGTAATATGTGGTGTTCAGATGAGTTTATTTTATCCAGTACCCCTTTGGTGGACTTTTAGGTTGTTTCTAGTATTTTACTGTTACAAACACTGATTACTTTTATATGAAGATGTTTCATCCACATGGGAAATATTTGCATAATTTCTTGTAGATGTAATTGGTGGATCAAAGGACATATGCTTTTACAATTTTGTTACTCTTGCCAAATTTTCTTCCATAGAGATTGTATCAATTTACACTCACAACAGTGTATCAGTACCAGCTTCCCACTACCAATTCCAAATCAATACTATCAGGACTTTCTGACCTTTGCCAATTTGAGGAATGAAAAATACTATCTCAATACAGTCTTCTTTTTTTTTTTTTTTAAGATTTTTATTTATTTATTTGATGGACAGAGATCACAAGTAGGCAGAAAGGCAGGCAGAGAGAGGAGGAAGCAGGCTCCCTGCTGAGCAGAGAGCCCGATGCGGGGCTCGATCCCAGGACCCTGAGATCATGACCTGAGCTGAAGGCAGAGGCTTTAACCCACTGAGCCACCCAGGCGCCCCTCAATACAGTCTTAATTTGCATTTCTGTTATTGGGTTGCTGTTGAAACACGTTTATAGTTCCTTTTCGGTCTGTTTAGATCTTATGGGCATTTTTCCGTTTCAACTGTCTTTTTCTTAGTGGTTTGTAGGTACTCTTTATTAGGGGAAGTGGTCCTTTTTGATATGAAGAGTAGATAATTTTCCAGTATATTTTTTACCCCACATGATGGTATATTTTTTATTTTGCTTGTGGTGGTTTTCTCTTATTTACCAGAAACAGTCCCCTGTTTGGGAACATTTAGGTTGTCTTTCAGTTTTTTTCTGACATATCTATAGATTGTATTATATATCAAAGCTTATGTTCTGTTTTTTTTTTTCCTCTGGGTATTATAAAAGCAATCATATAGTTACAAACTGTATAAACTATAAGTTTAAAGAGTATTCTGTTTTATGACTGTACTGTTCTTTGTTGCTATTTCTGTTTTTGGGCTCTGAGTTTTTGGTTTTGTTTTCCTATTGTTTATTTCTCTTATAATAAGGGTTTAAGAAATGGAAGCTATGAGAAACATCATAGTATAGTGTAGAGAGCATGGATTTGGAGTTTGAATTTTGAGCAAGCCATTTAACCTCTCTGAATCTTAGTTTTTACATCTGTAAATTGGGAATAGCAGTTCATGAACAGTAGTTTTAATAATTAAAGTGAATTATGTAAAATGTCTGCTATGATGCTTAGGAGATTATAGGCACTCATTAAATGGTAGTTCTCTCTAAGGGATCAGAAGGCCATTCATTGAGGGTACCTGTGAGAATCATTCTTCCTCAGGAGCCTTATTCATCCACATTCTGGAAAGGTTGCTGTATAGAAAGAAAAAGCATTTTTCTTAACAGTTCTTCTAGTGACTTGGCTCTTTTCCAAAGGAAGGTTAGTTTGTGCTTATAACATGTTTTGTTTGTTAGTTCTTTGCAACTAAGAGAGACTTCCACTTAAGAGAATAAATAAACTCTAAAGAATGAACATTTATTTATTATATTTGTTGAATGATTTATTGTAATTCATTTTGTTAGCTTGAAAATCCAAGGGGCCAGAGTTGTAGAACATAGACTTCTGTCAAGTTCTGACATTTGAAAGCAATGCCTTTGGAATGGCTTGGAAATGTTCAGAACCTAATGGTGGCCATTGGTTGAAGTTCTCTAACTTCCCTGTGCTGGCCACCAACTACTACTGATAGTATTATTGATTGGTACTATTTGGCCACAACCAATCAAATCAAGCTAGTTTAATTAAAAAGAGTACTTTATCATAAGGAAATCAGGTGCCTCATAAATTCTGAAACAGGATGGTAACCAAGCATGGACAAGGTATAGGGTCTAGAATAATTTTTCTGTATCTCATTGCTGTATTGTATCTTCTTCATTTTTCTCCCCTGTGTATTGGCTTCATTTGCTTCTCTTTCACAGTGGTTGGTGGAAGACACTGATCCCACAACTCCCAAACTTAAATACAGGTTAAAGGAGATTTTTTCTTTCTCAATACCAATTTCAGATTTCTAGGAAAGGACTTAACCGCCCCGTTGCAGTTAGTAGTCTTCACCAGCCCAGTTGACTGTGGCCTAAAGTGAGGTCTGTGTCAAATTGTACAAAGGGCTGAGTCCACTGCTATAATACAGTAGGAGGGGTGACGTATTGGCCTCGGTAAAAGGAGACCAGGCAGACAACCTAGTCATTGTCATTAACATTTATTTTAGAAATCAGAACTGTTGAAAAATGCTGAAAAGTTTAAAGAATAAAGTTGAAAGCATTCACAATCCTGTTATCTAGTGATATATTCCTTCATCTTATCTTCTATACCTATTTTTATATGGTTTCCATCATACCATATTTTTGTATTTTTTTATATTTTTGTATTAAGTTACATTATATAAACATTTTCTTATGTTAAAATTATTTATAGATTTCACTTTTAATGACTATGTAATATTCTGGTTTATGAATTTATCATAATATTTAACCCTTTTCCTATTGTTGGATATTTTGCTTATGATAAACATCTTTTTTTAAATAAAATACTATTTTAGTTACAATTAGTATCCTTTGGGGAGCCTGGCTGGTTTCGTTGGTGGAATGTGCAACTCTTGATCTTGGGGTTGTGAGTTCAAGCCCCATGTTGGGTGTGGAGATTACTTTTAAACATAAAATCTTAAAAAGATAAATAAAATAATTATTCTTAGAGATAGGGAGCAAGGAAGATTCTGGATTAAGGAGCTATGAACATAAAAATAGGACTTGCTGTTTATTGCCAAATTGCATTTCAGAAAGGTTGCTCATATGTGTACTCCTTCCTTTCAGCAATGCATGAAAATGCCTAGTTCACTGCAAGTCTTGCCAACACAGAATAGTATCTTTAAAAAACAAAACAAAATACATAAACTTACTAATTTTATAGTCAAATAATGAAAGTCTACAGTTGTAATTTCACCACTTATATTGGTCTTTTGCTTTCAGGAACTGTGGGTATAAAGAATTTATGTGCTTATTAAACATTTTCTATTGGTTATGACTTTGCTGAAGCTGCCCAGTTGTGAGACTCCTTGGTTGACAGAGATAGCAAAAGGTTCCCGGAACTAGGGACTTAGAAAAACATTCACCTTCGGGCAAATCACTTTAAATATATATGAAGGTGATAAAGGCTTTCGAATCATATAACTAATTTCTGGCATCACAGAAACAATAGAGGGTTTGTTGATGAAGATGGAGAGGTCATCTTGATGGCCGTACAGCAGGGAAGTGGAGTAGTAGCATATTGATGTGGTCACTACTTTTCTGGGTCTGATCTTTAATTTTTCAGTCCAGATACTGGAATTTGTTTTTCAGAAATGGCTAGATTGTGTGGGGGATGTGAGAACTGACTTTGACTTGTCAAACTTCAAGCTGATATGTGCATCAAATGACAGTTTGTTAATTTATTATGCAAGATAGACATTTTTGGTGACCACAGTATTCAGGTCTACCATCTACTACTGTACCTCCTAGGATGAAGGTACCTAGAGGGCTGAAAATAGTAATCAGGAAATGGTAATAGTTAAGGGATGATTCAACTAGTCTATAGAAAGACCGATAAGGTACTAGTACATGATAATAGAGGACATTTCTGTGGTGACCAGATGATGTGTCTGTTTATTTTTACTTCTCAAACCATGGTGTTGAAGACACTGCTTGATTCTGAATCTTTGGATTTTTCTTTTTTAGATTCATTGCAGACTATCATCCCTTTTTCATTAACGTTTTATTTCTTTAGGCAAATTCAACGTCTTGATTGGGCCACAGCTTCCTTAGGTTAAGTTATATTCATATCATGCGTCCCTGTTCAAATTGATTATATTTAGATATTATAAAATTTTGTTTGCTTGTTTTGCTATGTTGTTTTCATATTCTGGAAGAACCTCACTTTACCTTTATGTTCAGATTGCTGTCATTGAGGTATAAGTTTAGAAATTAAAAATGATTTATTGAAATGAAGACATTCTTGGAATTCTATGTTGAAATGGTTGTAAGATTATTTGAGTAAACATAACAATAATGGTTAGAACATGTATTTTGGAGTCCGATCCGAGCTCCACTTTTGACCAACTTTGTAATTTTGGGCAAATTGTTTAACCCGTCAAAGTTTCACTTTCCTCATTTCCAAAAAAACTTTTAATAGTTTCTGCCTCAAAAGGTTCTTGTGAGGATTAAAGGAGATAATGTAAAGTGATTTTCATAAGAGCTTGGCACTTAATAGGTGTACAGTAATAAAAAAAAAAAAAACCACACAGAAAGGTATGCTTTAGCCAAAGGTAGAGATCGAGGTATCTTATAACTCACCATTGCCTTGATGGCTTCTGAAGCCCAAGTTTAGTCAACTATAGTTATTTTAAGATGGTAAAATCTATTAAATGGACACTAGGTGTCAGTATCTACTTTTTTTTTCGTATTTCAGTAATGAAACTTATCACTACTGAATTCAAACCAAATAGGTGACGTATTTATTGCTGTTGTATTTTAGTCCTTTTGACGGTTTTGTTCAACCCTCATTTTTCATAATGACTGTATTCCTGATCGTTGTACAGCTTTATCTTCCTTTGAAGGAAGGCTCATCTCAGCTATTTCTGTTTTTTAGTATATTTTATTATTGGCCTGAGTGGTACAGAGATGCCTAACTTGTTTAGGTTATTTATATCCTGTTAGGAGACCCCGAAAACTTCAGCTAGTAGCTTTATATCTATTGGAAGAAGCCTCTCAGCTCAGGTACTTCTTCGAAGTCTCCCTAAGGCAGCAGTAGCTGCTTTTTCTGTACACCTACATTTAATGAGTAGACCTTTGCACCAACTTTACTATTAATCATAGAAAATAAATATTTTCTAAAAATTTTTTAAAATACAGTCCCTATTTGTTACATTTTTAAAAAGATATCCTTGTAGCCAGATAATAAAATCATAGTGGCAGATTTGTAGCAAAAGGAATCTTTATAACCTTCCCTTTGGGATGTTCTGTGTTATGGCTTGGTTGTGTTCAGAGAGACTTCTTCACAGATTGCGTTTTCCCCAGTTAAATATTTCCATTGAAAACTGGGCTTTTCTCTGTGTTTCCTCCTTCTGCAACAGAACTTTATAGTTGTTTTTTCGAAATCATGATTCATTTGACTCACCAATTAATATTTATGTGTCTTGCATTTTACAAAGGACATCACCTATGTTATCTTTTTAAATTCTCATAATAACAGTCTGTGAGGCAGTCTAATCGTTTTAAGATGAGGAAACAGATTGAGATGTGACACCCTAGATTACAGAGTTAAGGGGTGATCCACCTGTGATGTGAATCCCACTCTTGTGACTCCATAGGATATGCTTTTTTCTACTGAAACTTACTGACTTACATAAAATGTTTTATTCTTACTGCTAATTGTGGAGTAATAACGCTGAGCAATTAAAAGGTTTTTTTAAAGAGGAGAAACCAGTTCATCTGTGCCTGTATATTTAAGATGTTATATTTCTTTGCAGTCTTCCCAAGGGCTATTTGTTGAAGAAACTTCTGAAGAAGGAAACTCTGTACCTGCCTCACAAAGGTAAGATTATAAGTTGTTTTGGGTTTGAATTCCCTGATGGTGCCAGGGTAAGAGAGATGAAACACATGAGTGAGACTGTACAGGAACAGCTTGCCAGGGATCTTTTAGCTCCTTTATAAGTACAGACTGAGAAAAAATCATTATCTTCCAGTTCTCAAATATGTATCTCATAGAAGCCTGGCATATTAGAATGGAAGAGATCTTAGAAGGTGTTGTTTTGGTATAGTCCAGCCATCTTGGCACGTATCCCATTTTTACCATTCCTAAAAGTGTTTACATTCTGATGCTCTCTTAACCTAGCTTCTTTTGACAATCTGAAGGCTCTTGACTAGTTTTTTTGCAGTCCTTCTAGTCCTCCTGTCTCCTTTGATTTCCTCTGCTTATGCTTATTTTATCTGCATGTCCAAATTGCATACATCTTTTAAGTCTACTTTTAAGACTTATATTTTTTATTATTCATATTATTCAGGTCACAGAGAACATGGGTCACCCTCACTCCCTGTACTGTGCCACTTTTAATCTGGTTGTATCTTATTTTTCCCTTAAATTGTTGTATTTGCATTACCTCCTCAGTTATTCTTGCCAATTGATTGATGGGGTTACCTTCTTAGGTCTTCTTACTTAATAATATATAGTGGTTGATTGATTACAAACTGTGCTTATCAACTGGATCGGGTTTTTGATTTTCCCTTTTATATGGTAGTTGACCTTTGCGAATTACTCAAGAGCTAATTTTGTGTTGAGTGACCTCCACTTCTCATATGAAAGTTGAGGTCCAATTACCATTTGCTGTAATTTGGTTGTGCTTCTTAGGGTTTTGGTTAAATTGATAGTACTAGGTATTTCTTTCTGAGCTGAAGAATATGGTTTGGTTTTATTCTCCCGCTGTTAAGGCGGTTTTGGAAGTGGTTTTAGCTGGAATAGGCCTTTTGCTTCTTCCAGGTCCCTCTGCTTTGTTGTGGTGAGCCTGTGCAGAGCAGATGTAAGTTTTAATAAATGATTATATGCTTTGTCACCAGGAGAGAGTTGGAATTGCAGGCAATGTGGTTTGACTTCAAATTGATTAGCCCATTTTATAAATGTCAGCAAATTGTTTTGTGATGGACCCTTTGAATAGAGCCCTAATGTTACATGCAGAGTAAACTGTGTCTGGCTTGGGTTTACAATAAATGTTATAAGATGTTTTATTTAGAAAGAGAAATCACTTGCGGTTTCCTATCAGGATTTAGTTATTTATCATGAATCAGTGATGGTTAGTCTCTCTTCTCTGTGGTTCTTGGTTGATGTGAGGTTTTATTTTTTAAGCATCCTCTTGCATACTTGATCAAACTAGTCATAAAGCTCTGTGAAGCATGGAGGGGGGTAGCTCAGATGCTCAGATCTCTCAGCCATGTGTTCCTGTGTCAGGAAGAGATTGCACTCCATGAACAGACAGGGTAAACTAAAAGGTTGGATGATGGGAGCGGTACATAATTATGTTACTCTCAGAAGAGGTATTTAACTTGTATAGGCAGGTTTTGCTGTAGGGCAATTTGGAATTGTATCTTTTTGTTGCTTGGAAAGCCACATCTTGAGATAAAGAGAAAATTTAACTGCAAGGTGAGGGAAAGCGAGTGTGTTGTCAAGAGAATCTCCATATTTTCTCTTAGGAGTTTATAAATATCTAATCTTCAGAAGGCTGAGATGGAGGCTATAAAACACAATTGACATTCTTTTTTTTTCTCTCTCTAAAGATGTATTTATTTATTTGAGAGAGAGAAAGAGCACACTTGAGTGTGTGCACAGGGCGAGGGGCAGAGGGTGAGAATCTTTAAGCACAGACACACCACTGAGCAGAGAGCCCAATGCAGGGCTCAGTCCCACAACCCGTGTGAGATCATGACCTGAGCTGAAACCAAGAGTCAGATGTCTAACCTACTTAGCGACGTAGGTGCCCCCTGTTGACATTCTTATATGGGAGTGGAATTTTTGTCTTCTAGGGTATTCACAGGTATTCCTTACCCTTCAACTTTCTTTTGTAAAGACTCAAAAAGGGGATTCTTTGGATTCAGTGATTTCGCTGCAGCCAGAGTTGTAAGCATGTTTATTTTCCCCATTTCCGTTCTGGAGTATTCACTACCAATTCCTTGCTTCCCTGTTGTGATTTTGTGGTATTGGACAGCAGGTATCAGATTACCTGTGGCTTTGTAAATGACTCACCATTGCTTTTGGCCCTGTGTTCTGATTTATTATACTGGGATTCACTTGGGGTTTGGTTCTTTTTCAGCATTGCTGCTTTGACCAGTAAGAGGAACTCAGTCCTTATGCCAGAGAGTTCTGCAGAGGAAATCACTGTGTGTCCTGGTAAGCAACCCACTGATCTTAATTGAATTTCTGATTCCTAGCTATCTACCTTTTTGTGCCTATTAATTTTCCTGGTTTTTCCAACCTACTTTCTGGAGGTTTATTGTGATTGATGTGTGTGTATCTCCTCCACATATGTACATGTACACATATATATATATATATATATATATATACACATATATGCACACACTTTTTTAATGGACATTAGCTCTGATTCTCAGTCTTTTCTCAGATGTTTTAGTTTTGAGATTAATATGCTCTTTGTCTCCTCATTTGCTTACCAGCCTCCTCAGAGATGGCAGCAAAGCATCAGGAGTAGCACTTAACTGTACGTTCAGAGGCAAGAGGACTCTATATTTTGGTTGATGGGTTCTCCAGATTGGGCTGTCCTCAAATATGCCTGTCATTAAGCAGATTTTTCTAGTTTTACAATGCCATTCACTCCTTATAGCAGAGGGAGTCTAGAAATTGAATTTTGTGCACAGTTCTGTCATTGACTTACTTTTAATCTCAGATAAGGCATTTAACCTGGTTAAGTACCACACTTTGCCTTTTGTTAATTGTAGAGATGAAAAGACTTGTGTTCCGTACTTTAGTTATAAGAGATGCTCATTCCATGTTGCACATGAATAGATTTTGACAAAAAAAATAATTTTTTGTTTTAATTACAAGCGTTCATTTATTAAAATTAAAAAAACTTTTTTGCTAATGGGATTTTATTTATTCTAAGATTTATTTATTTGAGGGGCACCTGGGTGGCTCAGTCATTAAGCATCTGCCTTCGGCTCAGGTCTCCTGGGATTGAGCCCGGCATCAGGCTCCCTCTGCCACTCCCCCTGCTTGTGTTGCTGCTCTCGCTGTCTCTCTCTGTATCAAATAAATAAATAATTTTTTTAAAAAAGATTTATTTATTTGAGAGGGGGAAGGGCGAGGGAAAGAATTTCAAGCAGACTCTGCTGAGTGTGGAACCCAGTGAGGGGCTTGATGTGGGGCTTGACTCTTCAGGACTCAGTCCCACGACCCTGAGATCATGACCTGAGCCAAAATCAGACACTTAACTGAGCCACGCAGATGTCCTCACAAAATAATTTTTTAAAAAGATTTAATTTATTTATTTGAGAGAGAGAGTGAGAGAGTACATGAGCAGGGGCAGGGGTGGGGCAGAGAGGGAGAAGTGGACTCCTGGCTGGGCAGGGAGCCTGATGCAGGGCTGGATCCCAGGACCTTGAGATCATGACCTGAGCCAGAGGGAGACACTCAACTGACAGAGCCACCACCACACAAAATAATTTTAAATAAACTAAGATATCCATTATCTAAGGGAACTCTGGAGCTAAATCATTGTATAATATGAAGAATTATTTTGTGATATGAACCACTACTTTTTAAGGATTTTGTTTTAGCTTATATTTCCTTTTTTTGCTCTTCTTAAAAGTGAGGCCAATTGTATCAATAACCTCATTCATATGAGATTAAGGGACTTCCTATCAATGTTTAAACTCTTTGGGCAGTACGCATTGTACACATGTTACCATAAGTCATACCTAGTTTCCCTTGGGTCTCATATAACCTACCTGTAAGGGTCAGAGAGACTCATAGTTTTCTTATTTTGGTTTCTTTCAATTTTTTTTTCCTATGGAGCCTTAAACTTAGTTTACACATTATTTTAGGAAAGACCTATAAACATTTATAAACACTTGGAAGCATATCATAAAAGACCTTTCTTTACTTATTTTTAAGTTTAATTATGTTGCTTTCTATTGAAAGTGGGTTTCTTTATTCATATAAAATATTTGAATTAACTGCCTGATGATATCCATTAAGAGACCTCACTACCAAGTGCTTTGATTTTGCCAGGAGCACTCAGGAATGCTGTGCTATCTTTGTGAAAAGAAAACTTTACAACTCCCACAGCTGACCACCCCCTACCTCCGACCACCCGCCCATCTTGGATTGCTGACTTATGCCATCCTGTTAAGAAGTCACTCAGTTTGTTTAAGATGACGGCATGTGATGTTGCCCAGGGATTTTGCAGGAGGAACCTGTGAATACAATAATTTTGAAAGCCCTAGTTGGTGAGAGAGGGAAAAGCGGGCCCTTCAGGACTGAGGTTAGATAACTTTTATGATCATGACTTGCTGTCATTAGCTTGCTAATTAAATTAGTCCAACTGTTTGCTGACAAAAACCACTCCTAAATGAGATTGCAAAAGGTTTCCATAACATTACTGTTCCTTTTGCTGAGAAAGTGTAACTACTTCTCCATGAAGCCAGACTCCTGAATCTCTTTATAAATATAAAATTTAGAAGCTATGCCATCTAAATTTTCCAGAAAACTTGAGTTTTCAGTGTGTTCTAAATAGATGAATTGCAGATTGAGTGTAGTAGTCCATTTTCTCTATTTTGTTTTGTCTTAGATTTCTGAAAGTTCCAGGGATCTGATACTCAAAATTATAACATCTTTTTTTACTCACTTTGTGAAGAAACAGGATTATAGCCTTATGCCCACCTTGTGTATGCTACTAGTATTATTTATTTCTAAGGAGCTAATGTTCTCTTTTCTTTATAGTTGACTATTTCAGCTATTCACAGAAAGTTTAATTAAAGACTTTTTATTATTACAGTAGTACAGACAATGAGTAGCTCTTATTTTCTAAGAGACTAAATGTCTTTTTTGGTAATATCTCAGGGAAACTTGACAAAAACGTTTTTTTTTAATTGGTTTTATTAAATGATTCTTGAATTGGGCAGCATCTCCTGTAGCAAGTAGAGGGGCTCCTGACAAAGATAACTTTGAAGTTTATGCATTGTAAGCCTTTTTCTGCCAAGGTGGTAAAATCTGTGTGTGTGAGCATGTATATTCATTTTTCAAAAAATAATAAGGTATGAAAATATAGTTAACACTAGAAATTTATTAATCCCTCTTTGATGTTGAGAAGATACCTCAGTATCTTATATAGGTACTTTATTTGCCCAACTTAGGTCATTCATTGTATTTGTGAGGCAGGTAAGTATCAGTAAGATGTGCAGTTTAGATAAGAAAGAACATAACTGGGTGTGAATTCTGAGATAAGTTTCTTTTCCAAAGAAGTTGTCCTTCTTTGACATAGAGTTACTGTTCTTTTTTTTTTTTTTAAGATTTATTTTATTTATTTTAGAGAGTGAGCACGAGTGGGAGGAGCAGAGGGAGAGGGAGGGAAAATGCTAAGCAGACTCCGCATGTGAGACTTGATCCCATGATTCTGAGATCACAACCTGAGCTGAAACCAGGAGTTGGTCTCTTAAACGACAGGCGCCCTTGTTCTTTTGTTATATTACATGATGGGTGGCTAGACCAGAAGTTGGCAGACTTTTTCTATAAAAGACTAGATAGATATAGTAGGTTTTGTGGGCTAAATGACTCATCTCTGCCACTGAAACTACTCAGTGCTGCCATTTTAGCACAAAAGCAAGCATAGAATACAGGGGAAAATGGGTGTGGCTGTGTTCCAATAATACTTTTATTTACAAAAACAGAAAGGTGGCTGGCTTTGGGTCATGAGCTATAGTTTGCTGACTCCTGAACTGGACTATGAAGGACACCATCTTACATCTCCTTATTACTAGTAGTCTGTATAGTGCCTGGAATTTGTTCATAAATATTTGTTGAGTTAATGTTGAATGAATTGATGCTGCCTAAAGAATGTATTAAAGAAAGGCATATCTTTGTTTAGGATGTATTTTCTATTTCTTTTCCCAATTTTCTGTCTTCTCTAATCATCCCTTTAACTTTACAACTAACATTGGCATGTTTTTGTTTTCTGTCAAAATAAGTATGCTTTAAAACCCGAATTATGGGGGCACCTGGGTGGCTCAGTGGGTTAAGCCTCTGCCTTCGGCTCAGGTCATGATCCCAGAGTCCTGGGATCGAGCCCCACATCGGGCTCTCTGCTCAGCAGGGAGCCTGCTTCCCCATCTCTCTCTGTCTGTTGCTCTGCCTACTTGTGGTCTCTCTCTGTCAAATGAATAAATAAAATATTTTTAAAAAAAAAGACAAAGCTATTAAAAAAAAACCTGAATTATGCTGAAAAGAAGTCAGATGGATTAACTGGTGAATGGACAAATTGTGATACTTGCATACAGTGGAATACTACTACTCAGCAGTAAAAAAGAGTGAACTATTGATATGTAACAGCATGGTTGCTTTTCAAACACATTATACTAAATGAAAGAAGTCAGACACAAAAGATGGCACACTGTATGATTTCATTTATGTAATATTGTAGAAGAGGGAAAACTGTAGGAATGTAAAGTAGATTGGTCATTGCAAGGAGCCAAGCAGTGGGGAGTTCACTGCAAAGGGATACATAAGAATTTTGGGAGGGTGCTTAGAAATGTTTTATATATTTTTTTAAGGGGAGGTTGGAGGGATTGAGAGAAGGGACAGAGGGAGATGGAGAGAATCTTAAGCGGATTCCACACGCACAACCCAGCTTGACGTAGGGCTCCATCTCAGGACCCCAAGATTATGACCTCAGTTGAAATCAAGAGTCAGATGTCTAACTGAGCCACCCAGACACCCTAGCAATGTTTTATATCTTGATTGCGATTATTATGTGGTATAAATGATACTGTATATGGGTATCTCTAAAAAAAAAATGTTACCATGTATAGATTATATACATTTGCCCATACTGAAAATTGGTGAATTATTCTGTATATACATTATGCCTTAGTAAAGCTTTAAGAAGAATCAGACTGATCTGTATTACTACTGCAATCAGTATTAATCACTATAAACTTTGGGGGAATAGGTATTTGGTTTTTTAACTATGAAAATACAAAATGAAAATGACTTTTTAATTTTATAAATTACAGAGACACAACTAAGTTCTCCCGAAACATTTGACTTGGAAAAAGAAGTCTCTCCAGGTAGCAGAGAGATCCTGGATGAAGTAAGAATAATAATGACAGACAAGGAGGTGAATATTCTGTACAATTTTTCTTAGTGTTTTCTTTCTACTGATATTCCTCTCTCTGATACAACATTGACCTCGGCTGAAAAGATTTAGGTGACAAAAGATTGTAGTTCTGGAGATGATTGTGTCAGAGATTATTACAGATAAGTTCAGCTCAGCACTACAGTTAAGTTCGGTTGAGCACTGTTTCTAAAAATAGGAGTAGCTACCATTTCTTGATTTCTTAATGTGCTTTATTGTTTCTGTACAGATGGGGGAAACAGAGGCTTAGAATGTTTGTCATTCACTCATACTCAAAATGCTAATAATTTGAACATGGATCTATCTCCAAAGTCTGGGATATTTTCTGTTATATTACTGATAAGTAACAGAAATGAACAATCTTGGAAAAAGTCACTATATTTATATTATACATAACTTTCAGCTCTAATTTCTGCATGGTATCAGAAATGCAATCAGGATAACAGCAGGAAAAAATAAGTGGATTTTTATTGGCTTTTTTACCTTTCCAGTTTCACATATCTGCCATCATCCATAAAGGTGGTTGTTAAAGTTCATACCTCTGATTGAGATTCTCAGTATATATTTATCATATTGAGCCTTACACAATAGTTTACCAAGAATTTTAAAAAAGAGTTCAGAATCTTTAAAATTTCTTGTTCTGAAAAGCAGCCTGAGAATTAAATTTTTCTGTGGAAATAAATATTTTGGTTACATTTGTGTGTGTTATCTTACCCTGAGCATTTAAAAATAGAGGTTTCATTCTCTTATTCCTTTTTATACTCTAGGTTTTTTGAAAACAGTTTTACAGTAGAAGGTAGATCCCTTGCCCAGTCTCTGCATTGCAGGTAGCTTGGTAGAAATTCTGCTTTCATGAATCATGCACACTGCTTGGTTTCTTGGAACCTGATCTGTCACAACTGACAGACCAAGATTCTCTGATGCCAGTGGTGGTAGGGAAGATGGTGACACTCCCTGCAACAGAGTGACTGAGGACATATCCTGCTAGATAATGTTAAAATGGCTTCCAGGGAGGGACCAGAAACTTCTAAATGGGGATAGGGAACAGAGTGTTACTAACATAGTCATCTTGACTACAGAAGAACCCTACAATCCTTTCGTTAATGAAGGCTGATTTCTTATCCATCCGTGACTGCAAAGGAGACTTTTCTTTGTTTGGGGCAAAGAGCATGAACCCTGTTTAGAATTCATAGTGTATATGTCTGCACCACTACACATCAAAGGGATGGAATTATATGGCCTTTCTCACATTGACTGTCCTCTTTTCATTGTTGCTGTTTGCTGGTATTTGTGGATGTCTGTAAATAGTCTTAGAATTCTGTTTCCATTAAAAGATGTTAGAGATACTATAGTTTTTAAGTCATTGAGTAATCACCATTTACTTAGTTACACGTCACTTATTAGAAAGGTAGAATCTGAATATTTTATGAGCACAAAGATAGTATCATAGTGGGTGTGGACTCTTGCTCTTGGAGTCTGTGTATAGGGTCATTTGTCCTAAAATTTCTTGTTTATCGGAAGGTGGTATGTTGTAGTGCAAGGAGCTTGAGCATTGGAACTAGAAGAATCCCAACCCTATCACTTAATTTTGTGACCTTGGGCAAATTAATTAATTGTTTTATTCATTTCATATATTTGAAAGATATTATAGTTTACGTACTGTATGCCGGTTGTTCATTTTAGACTCTTGAGGTGTAAAGATCAACAACAACAAAAAAACAGTGCCTGCCCTCAGAGGGTCCTGGTAAGGGAGGAGACAGACACATAGATACTTATAATGGGTCTGACAAATATAATGACAGAGAGATGCCCAGGGCATTAGGGAAGCATAGAAGAGGAATGCTTTTCTGAATTTCAGTTCTTCATATGTAAAATGGAGACAAAAAGTAATCTATTTTACTGGGTTGCTTTGAAGATTAAATTAGAGGATATGAAATGCATAGCAAAGATTTGGCACAAGAAGAAGTGTGCATGTGGAACCAGTTATTATTTTACTGCTTTGTAATATATTGTGGCTGTTCAGTGGTATTAGCTTACTAATGACAGAGAATTGCTCAACAGTATTTGAGTTATTTGGAATAGCATGGCAGAACTGTAATCCTTCTTGATTTGATTTCCTGCAGTGGTCAGGTTCTTTTGAAAATAGTATTTTCTGAATATCTTGCCTGAGATAATCCCTTGGTTGGAGATATTCTTTTTTTAGAAAAGTTAATAGAAGTTATTCAGAATCAAACAGTTGGTTTAGCCAGTGGTTTTTAAGTAAACTGTGTTGAGTCTTATGGAAAGCGGGGAAAGATCTAAAGAGCTTTCTAACCTGCGCATAAACTGGGTGGGGAAGTGTCAGGACTGGTGATTTGTAGGACATAACTTTTATTTTCACCCAGTCCGTTTATTGAGGTGAGGTTTCTTTTGAGGCCAGAAGGTAAGGACCAACGTCTAAGAGATCAAGGTTCTGTGTCCAAGTATCTCTTTTGAGAAATGACTGTATAGTATTTTAAAAGAAGTAGAAGCAGCTCTTCAGAGACTGAATCCCTGACTGCACAGTCCTAATAAAAGCTGCTTCTCTTATATTTTTTCCTCTTGAAGTCCCTCTATTGTAGTTAATATTTAAATAGAACTTTTAAATGATGCTGAAAAAAATCTTACTTTATGTAAAAATGTTCAGAACCTCTGAGTTGTCTATGAATGTGATTGGAAGTGGTCTTGTCTTCACAATAAGACAATAATAGACTACTCCCTCTTGAATACATTAATAGTTGAAGGTACATTCTGTGCATTTTATAGAGCTGGTGATGAATACAAAGGAGTATAATGTTGGGTGTGAGCACCAGTGACATTCATGTCATACAACATTTCTGTGCTTAGCGAACTTTTAGAATGCCAAGTAACTGCTCAGTTGCCATTAACTTTCAGTAACTCAAGACTACTTGCAAATTTTAGGGTATATTGATTTTTCTCCCCTCTGTTCACATGGCTTTGCATGCCCAAGACAGCTTTGCCTTGTAAGATTTATGAACAGAAGAACCGGGGTTTGTGAGAAGCTGAGTGACTAATCTTGGAATAAATAACACCTAGAACTTCTAGACACAGTTGGCTCTCTCCACCTTCTAGAGAAGGATAATAGAATCAGATAGTCTCCCAATATCTGTTAGGGTCAGCAACAAAGTAGAGAGGATGCTTTTTTTGCTTTTGCCACAATTTGGTAAAATAGAAGTACTGAAGTTTTGATACTGCAGAATCTTGGGTTCAAGTCTAGATTGTATACTTACTAATTTGATGACCAGCAGGTTACTTTACCTTTTAAACAAACATCAATTTCCTCTTCTCTAATACTAGGTCTAGTGATCCCTCTGCCAGTTGGATTGTTGTGAGTGATGGGTATGGAAAATGCTTAGCCAATCCTGGTATGGAAAATGAACTCAAGCACTGTTAGTTCCTATTTCATCTTTCTTCTTTTCCCCTTTCAGAATATGTCTTTTTAAGTAAAAGGCAAGTGGGTTGAAGACGACATTTTCTGGCAGTTGTAGAAACTGTTTGACTTGGTATTTAGATGGCCTGTTTCCCTCTGTTGGATCACATTCACAAGCAGTAGATTTTAGGGATGGCCTAAACCAAAAAAATCAAAACAAAAAAACCCAAAAAACAAAAAACCAAAACCCTCCAGTTGCCTCAGAGCTCAAATTATCTACCCATTGCAGTTATGGTCTTGTTTTGATCTTGTACCAGAAGAGGGTTTATTTTTTTCCCTGTAGTAAGGCATAATAACAGCCCAGGTGTTCTTTGCTCTTAAATGGAAGCAGTGGCTATGCGGGACAGTTTCACATTGATTGGTTAGGACATGCTGTCCTTTGAAGCAAGTGTTAGGCAGTAGTGCTGCAGTGCTCACGCATACTGTTGAATTAATCACTGCAGAGTTCTTGGCTCTGACCTGTAAAGGTAAAATAAAACTGCCTCTCAGACACTGGGAACTGTAGGGAAAATGGTGATTATAAAACACTGAGAGGAATAAGAGAGAGAAGGTGTAAGAATGGCTTCTGCAGAATTGTTTTAAGGATTTTTGAGTCTGCTTAAATAGTTGGGTCTTAGTTCTGTTCTTTTTCCTCTTTTAATCCAAAAGTCACAGATAAAACAGAAGAGGTGGTGTGTCTTATTGGTCTAAGCTGAGGTCTAGGTCTTAAATTTTAGTTGTGCTACTTTTGCTTAGAACTCTTTTGTTTCCTAATTCTTTATGTCTGAAGTCACTTGGAATGCTCACAGTTCTTTTATGAGATTGAAAAAGTTTCTTTGAGATGCTGTTGATATGTAGATTGTTTGAAACACAGCAGACACAACATACTGATCTTTTTTTTTTTAAGATTTTATTTATTTATTTGACAGAGAGGGAGATCACAAGTAGGCAGAGAGGTGGGCAGAGAGAGAGAGGGGGAAGAGGGCTCCATGCTCAGCAGAGAGCCTGATGCGGGGCTTGATCCCAGGACCCCGAGATCATGACCTGAGCTGAAGGCAGAGGCTTAACCCACTGAGCCACCCAGGTGCCCCGCTGACCTAAGATCTTGATAGAGAGGAATGTCCTCAGGTTTTGAAGCTAAATAGTCCTTGATTTGAATTTCAGCTCTGCTTCCTATTTGTTATGTAACTTTGGGCAAGTTGCTTTACTGTTTTGGGCAATACTTTCTTCATGTGTAGGAAAGGTTATGTTAATACTTTGTAAGATTACTATGAGGATTAAATGAGTATTACATGCAGAGTGTTTAGCATATAGTATACAGGTTCTGAATAACTATTAAGTATATTAGTGTATCTCCCAATCTTCAGATCTGAATTTGGCAAACTGATACTTTTTTTTCGAGAGGGAGAGAGAGAGTGAGCATGCAGTGGGGGTGGATCAGGGCTGGGCAGAGCAGGGCAGAGAGAGAGAGAATCTTAAGCAGGCTTCATGCCCAGCATGGAGCCTGATGTGGGGTTCAGTGTCACCACCCTGAGATCAGGACCTGAGCCGAAATCAAGACTCGGAGGCTTAACCTACTGAGCCACCCAGGTGCCTCAGTATTGTCTCTGAAAGTAAATGAAATATGGGATGGAATCTCTTGCAGTTCTTTGAGGGAAAAGGTATTTTATAAAGTAAAGGTATTACAGTTGCCATTTATTATTTTCTTCAGGTTGGTAACAGGGGAAATGCTGAGAAGGAAATACCTATTTCTACAGTCTCATCCAGTACCCAGGTCTCCTGCCCGCTATGTGACCAAGGCTTCCCACCCACAAAGATTGAACGACATGCCATGTACTGCAATGGGCTGATAGGGCAAGACACAGGTAAAACTTATCAGGATTTATCAAAACTCTTTTCTTTGCATGGTAGTTTTGTAATCCTGTACAGTACAGTACAGGAAAAACGGATCACTCTTCCTCAAAGTTAAAGTTGTTGGGCTTGTTTTTCTTTCTCCTATCTACTTAATTCTCCATACTTTTCATGTTCTTTATTACTTTGGCAGGTATGCTGTTTTGTTGCACATACTCAGGAGAAAGGGAAGGGAAAAATCTTTCATTTTTCAATGTTTCAACTTAATCTTTGGTATATGTAGGCCAGAAATCAGTGCAATGCTGTGGATCTTGCGTTTCATCTTATATGTTCAGATATCGAGACTCCTTATGGAACTTGAGGAAATAAGTTCTAGAGTTATCCATTTTTTATTCAAGATAAGTCCCTTGTGGGGTTTTGTGTGTGAAAGTTCTGTGTTAAAACTGTAGCTAAGAAATATCCCTAATTTCAGTTCATGTCTTGTATTCTCTGCTGCGTCACCCTGGACTATTGGTTACTTTTTGAAGAGAACGTGAAAAATCTTGATTTTGGTGCAGTGTGTATTACTGATCAAGAGAATCTGCTTGTTCATCACATCCTGTGAATTACCCCTAATCTTGCCTTTCTGTATATTTCTAAATAGTATCAGCTCAGCTCTCTGTGGTCCAGCATGTTGAATATAACCATACCTTAGATGATCACAAGTGTTGCATGTCTCAGTCCTATTTGATTCCCATAACTTAGAAGTATTTAATCTGAAATTGTATAATAGTGAGGTATTTTATAGGTTAAGATTTCCGGGAAAAGGGGCGCCTGGGTGGCTCAGTTAAGAGGTTTTAAGAGGTTAAAGCCTCTGCCTTCGGCTCAGGTCATGATCTCAGAGTCCTGGAATCAAGCCCCGAGTTGGGCTCTCTGCTCAGCAGGGAGCCTGCTTCCCCCCTTCTCTCTGCCTGCCTCTCTGCCTACTTGTGATCTCTGTCAGATAAATTAAAAAAATCTTAAAAAAAAAAAAGATTTCCAGGAAAAAAGGCACATGGTATTTAATTTTTCTGAAGTAATATTCTTTTTATTTATTATATAAGGTAGTACCTAAGCTTATAATTTAAATAAATTTGTTGATTTTTTTGATTATAAAGTAATCATGTTCATTGTAATAATAATTGCTTTTATTTGTTGAACACTTAAAATGAGTCAGATACTACTTACATAAATGGGACCATATTCAGTATACACACACACACACACACACACACTCTCAGTGTATATATTATTCTACAACTTGCTTTTTTTTAAAATTTAGCAGTAAATTTAGATCTTTCCATGGACAGATATATTTTTTACATAATTGAGATCTTACTATCTATAAAATTTTGTGTTTTGTTTTTTCTACTAATAGCATAAAATTTCTCCCATGTCCCTAAATTTATGTGTAAAAATATTTTTAATGCTTACATAATATTCTTTAATCTGAATTGCCTCCGCTTACTTAGCTGTTGTATATTTAGCATGTTTCAGCCACATTATAGTTAAATGTCACTGAGCCTTTTGTGCCTAAAGTTGTTATATTTTGTGGTTATTTCCCAAGGATATAATGTGATACTAGTTTAGATGATAATAAAAAAGGTGGGCTCTGGAATCTAGTCAGTTTGAGGTTAAATCCCATCTTTGTCACTTACCAGTGTGTGATTTTGTGCTAGTTTTCTAGCTTCCCTTTATGCAGCAGGCCAGTTAATAGTAAGGACTTTATTTGATTTTTTGTGAGGTTAAATGAGATATTTTAAGGAAAGTGCATAGCACTGTGCCTAGCACAGAGTAAATACTTAAGGACTTTTAGCTGCTGTTACTGTTCCCCATAGTAGAATTACTGGGTCAGAGATTTTGTCATCATTTTTAAGCGTCATTTTAATAGCATGGTTATCTTTTAAATACAGTGAAAGTTGAAGACCTAAATCTGGACATTATCTCTTTTGAGTAGAAGAACACTGAAGGACTAAGGTTCTAGATGTAATTTTAATTTGACATAGCTCTTCGGGTCTGATTTTTTTTTTAGCAGAGAGTTCCAGTGACTGAAAGAATTCTGGGGATGGACATTTGGTGACCAGAGAAGGAAGAAACTATCTTGCCTATCTCACCATGCTTACCCAACTGGTATTAGTTATGAGTCAACAATCTACTCAGCATTGAGATCCAAAAATAAATGAATTTGAGAAGCTGAATGTACCTTGAGCTCTAGGAAAGATAACCTTCTTCTGGTCAGAGTTATTAGGTAAGGGGTAGTATAGAGTGGTTCATACTGACACCTCTGAGACTTAACTCTCATAGTTTGTGGTTAAACAGCAATTGGGTATTGATTACTGTCCAAAGACATCTTTCAGCTATATAATACTTGTCTTTTAGCCTGTTTTTCCTTACTAGGATGTGATGGGGCAACTCACATCCCCAAATACTCGCTGTTGAAATTGATTCAGACTTGTTTCTGAGTATTCTGAAACCAAATGCAGACTTCTACCACCAGAGCCAGGTTTTCTCATTGAACTTATTGAGAAGCTGAGACCATCAGGTGGGCAAAGGAGACTGAGATTTGCACTGTCATTCATTCAGGGAAAGCCTTTCAGATTCTCTATTCCCCTGGAACAAGGGCCAGTGACCCTGTCTAATGCTGCTCAATGGGATTTACAATCTGGTTGTGAGGACTCTTTCAGATATAGATATATGTATGTATGTTTTCTGATAGACTTGGAAGCCTGTATATTCTCAGCACTGTATGTCTTATAGCTCTGATCCAGATGTCTCAGACCTCCATGCAAAGATGTCTGCCGTGTCCTGAATGTCAGTAACACTTTATAATTTTTTTTTAAGATTTATTTATTTATTTTAGAGAGCAGGTGCTCACCTAAGGTTGGTGGGAGGGGCAGAGGGAGAGCATACTCTGTAATGAGCTCAGAGCCCAACTCAGGGCTTGATCCCATGACCCATGAGATCACAACCTGAGCTGAAACCAAGAATTGGACACCCAACTGACTAATCTCCCAGGTGCCCCAAAACTTTCTTTTTCATAGGGAGATATGTTTTAAAAATTTGTTCAGGAGTGTAACTAGAATACTATAAACTTCAACGCCAACTTGTCTACCTAGAATGAGAAATTTGATTCCTTTCTATCACCTATTGCCTTCCTCCTCAACGCTAGTTCATCCAGATACTTACGGAACATTTTTCTTTTCTTAATGGTGATAGAACTTATGTGGATTACTAAAGAAGTTTAAGACAGAATTTCTGCCATTAAGGAGCTTGCAGTCTCATTGGGGAGATAAGCATTAACCTAAGAAATTAATTAACAAGATGACACAAAGTCAATGATAATGTACTCAAATGAATGATTCTGACAGTAAGTTCAATAGGAAAAAGGAGAGCTGCAGTGAATAAGGGTGATGTCTCGGAGAGGATGGGTTTAGCCTGGGCTGGGAAGGCTGGATAGGTTTGGATAAATCCGTGGCAAAGTAGGGGGCCCTTTCTCCTCCTATAGGTTAGAAAAGATAGGAAGCAAGGGAAATAGCCACTAAACAACAGCTTCCACTTAATCTTCCTAGTAGTGTTAACTTGCTAACCTAAAATAACTCTCTATGACCTATAAGAGAACTTGGAACAGGGAGTCCCCACTGGAACGGTCCCACTCTTTGCTTATTCCCGTGTCCTAGGAACAGAGTTTGGGACTATAGGTCGGGTGGGGAAGTAGAGGAATTATGTAAAGCACCTCCTAGTTTGCCATGTGCCTGCCATATTGTAGGTCCTCAATAAGTTTGTTGTGTTTGTGTTTTTTTTTTCATCAGCTTTCCTCCCTGTCTTCCTTGCCAGAGATAGTAGTGATTGTTCTGATTCCTGTCACATATTATGACTGGAATCAGAGGCCAAGCCCTCAACTTAGTTTTTGGTAAAAGGGAGCCTCTCTTGCCATGGAAAGGAAAGAGTTATTCTTGAAAACGTGTAAACCAGATTGAGAGACTGTTAGGCCAAATGCCTAAGGAGGTAGAATAAGAGGACTTACCTCCCAGAGTTAGGTGTCCAGCTCTCCCTTCCTTCCTATTTTCACCCAAATCTGATCCTAGACATGCTTGATTTGGCTGTGTAAAAGAAATAGTAATTAGAGTCATTTACATGAAGTGTCTACCATTTATGCCTAGTTACCATGCAGCACAATAACAATTATGCATATCATTAAATATGTGTCTGATTAACTTTGCTGTAAGTTTTATTTGATTATACTACTACACGTGGGTAAGTTGGCTCAGTCTGCTCAGTTTGTTGCTCAATGACATGGCTATCCACAAGGATGGAAAATTAGAGGGAGTGAGTGTTCTTTAAATGCATTGTTTGAGGGGAGAAGATTTGCTAAATTAATCTAGACTAGGACAAAGGCAGGTTGCCTTTGTGTTTGCTTTCTGGAAAATGTGTTTGAGACCATTTTTATTTAAACATTTAGGAAGACTGAAGCTTTCCATCTACTCATTCAGTAATTAATAAATAATTGCTCTATACCAAGTACTATGAACAGACTATACAAAGCTCCTGTTCTCATGGAGTTTTTATTCTAGCAGTGGGGTATTGACAATAAATAAATAAATATAGCATATGGTATGTATGTTATATTAATAATATTAATATAAATAAACATACAGTATATTAAGTGGTGATAAGTATTTTGGAGAAGAAAAGAAAGCAGAGGACGAGGAGGTTAGGGAGTACTGAGGTCAGGAGGTAGCAATTTAGAATAGGTGGTCAGGGAAGGTCCCATTGAGAAGGTGACATCTGAGCAGAGACCTAAAGGAAGTGAGAAATTTCAAGGCGGAGAGGAGAGTGGTTACAGGTAGAGGGAACAGTAAGTGCAAAGACCTTTGATTGTGAACAGCCTTGGTGTGTATGAGGAATGACAAAGAAGCCTGTGTGGCTGGAGTGAAGTAAGTGAGCGAAAGATAAACAATGAGATTAGAGAGGTGATTGGGGAAGGGACACATGGACAGATTGGATAGGGTTCTTAGGCCATAGTAAGAATTTTAGCTTTTACTCTGAGCAAAGGGCGGGGGGTCGGGGAAAGCCATTGGAGGGATTTGAGCAAAGAATGAATTAGTATTGGAGCAAAGGATCACTCTGCTGTATGTGTAGCTTGTGGGGGTGGGGGATAAGAGTGGAGGCTGGGAGAACATCCAACATTTTATTTTTGGCAGTATGATAGAATGGGAGAAACATGGGCTTTAGAACTAGACAGATCTGAATTTAAATTTCAGCTGTAATACTTGTCAGCTGTATAATATTTGACAAATGACCTTAACCTTTTTGAGGATCAGATGCCTTGTTTGTAAAATTAGTTTGACATCATTAGGATTATCATGAGAATCAGAGACATTTTAGGGGCACCTGGGTGGCTTAGTCAGTTAAGTGTCTGCCTTTAGCTCAGGTCATGATCCAGGAGTCCCAGGATTGAGCCCTGTACTGGGCTCCTTGCTCAGAGAGGAGTCTGTTTCTCACATTCTTTCTGCTCCGCCCAACGCCATGCTCTCTCTCACTCTCCCTCTCAAATAAATAAATAAATAAAATATTAAAAAAAATCAGGGACACTTTATAAAGTACCTAGCCCTGTGCCTAGCATGCAGTAAATGTTCAATAAATGGTAGCTGCTGTTATTATTGAATATTATTCCTGCCTGTGTAGTCTTTCTGAAATCTGTGTTTGTGTGCCAATATGTAAAGGATAAGCCATCAGCCAGGTAGAGCTAAGGGCAAGATGAAAGGCAAGGAAGTGGTAAGTTCGTAAGAATAATAAGCTAGTGAGAAATAGATTGTAGAAGAGTTAGGGGAGCTGAAGGCATTAGCTGTGTACACTTTGAGCCTAGATACAAGGGTGTGGCTTAGAGTCAGGATACTGTTAAGAGTAAATTTTCTCTTCATGGATATCTCCTGGAAAAGTAATAATGGGTAAGTGGGTGGATGGAGGTCAGAGTCCTTGCTGTAGACAGACTTGCCTAACAGCTAATAGAGGACTGAGGCCTAGAATAGGCTTGACTTGGGTGACTCAGCAAAAATCATAAAACCTGAACATGTCTAATGAAAAAAATTTTTTAATTAGACAAAGTTTGACTATTTCTGTTTTATATACCTGAATTTATCTGCCTGACTCTTGTTTGTGCCCCCACTTAGTCTTCTTACTTGTGTTAATATGGCTTTTGTTGTACCTAGGAGGTTAGATTAACTATATTCCTATTGAAATAACATAGGTTTAATAAAAATAACATGGATTTTGGAGACAGAGGCCTGTGGGGAGATACACAAATCCAAGCATACTGAGATTATAGTGCAGTTGGGCAGAAAAGGCTTGCACACGAATAACTGTAACACAAGGTTAGAATTACTAATGGACATACAGTCTCTGAGGAAATGTGATTAGAGATTAAGATAGAAGGGCATTAATGTAAAAGGCAAAATCACATAAAAAATATGAACAGTATACAGGAAAGAACAAGTGATTCACTGTGGTTGTAGTATGGGCAGTCTGAAAGAAAATAGTAGGCAATTGTAGAATGACAAATTAACCTGAAATATATTGGTTAATATAGGGTGGAGTTTTTTTCAACTGTAAAAGAATTTTTTATGTGTTTACTTCACTATAGTATATAGGACTCTTTGGGATGTAAGTGTTAAAAATATAATTCAGGTAACCTTTAAGCAAAAAACAAGTTAGTTTGCATGGTAATTGGGAAGTCTGGTGTAGGTTTCAGACAGAACTCGATCTAGGGTCTCAGATGATGTCTCTCCTCCATCTCTTGACTCTGCTTGTCTGTATTCAATAGATAGGTCTTTTCAAGGATGAGCAAGATGTCTGCCTGCAGCTGTAGCCTTTTAGCCTTTAATGGAAAGAAGGAGTGCTTTCTCCTGAAACTATAAGTCATTCTAGAGAAAGACTTTTGATTAGGCTTTATTTGATTTAAGTGTCCATCTGTGGTCAAGTCACTGTAACCAAGTAGATGGGTATGCATTGTTTATAAGTCAGAACGAGTAACAGAAAACCCTGTTGATATCTGTGACAAAATTCTATAAATCACAGTAACACAAAACACCATTAACAATGGGTTTAATATATAGGGTTTCTTTTTTTCACATAACAAGGTATCTAAAATGAGGCAGTAGCTCAGCAATGTTAATGAGAATTTAGGCTTTTCTCTTTTGGCTCTACAACCCTTGACTTGTAGTTTCTTGAGTCATGGTTTCAAGGTGGCTTTTATTTTTAATTTTTTGAAATATAATTTGTTGAATTGCAGGTATGTAGAGCTTTTTTTTTTTTTTTAAGATTTTATTTATTTATTTGTCAGAGAGAGAAAGTACACACAAGCAGGCAGAGTGGCAGGCAGAGGCAGCAAGAGAAGCAGGCTCCCTGCCAAGCAAGGAGCCCGATGTGGAACTTGATCCCAGGACCCTGGGATCATGACCTGAGCCGAAGGCAGTGGCTTAACCAACTGAGCCCAGGGGTCCCAAGGTGGCTTTTTTTTTCAATCTTTAGACCTCACATTTGTGTTCCAGGCAGGAAGGAGGGGTCAAAGGGACAAGGCTGTAGATTTTGACTATTGCGGTCTAATACTTCTGTATTTAGGAATCTAATATTCTTATAATCTTGTGGAATTAGGTCAGTTTTAAATTTAGTATTTGTTTATTTCTTTTGTTGTTTGTATGTCTTTATGTGTTAAAATTATACTGCTTTTGAAGTCGTTGATTAATTTGCTTTGTACAGTGATTCAACTTAACAGAAATTTTTGTGTTCTACTACATTATTTAGTGAAGTGTTGTGCTGGGGGTGCTCAAAAGGTGGTAAAGGGATATGAGAGAGCCGACTGGGACCTCAGATTTATACTCAGGGAATTTACGGTTCAGTGTAGCAGATAGACTTGGGCGTAGGTAAGTATGATAACAAATCATCTGAAGTACTAAAATAGAGGCACTAACCACTTATAAAGGTGGAAGGGATTACTTTTGGTTGGCAAGAAAAAGAACAGATTCTTATTTAAGTGTTCCCTAATATCAAGCATGGGTTTTTTTACCTTTTTTTTTTTTTTCCTGTTAAAGATAAACATCTAAGATAGCACGAGCCTTGGGGTGCCTGGCTGGCTCAGTCAGTGGAACATGTGACTCTTGATCTTGGGGTTATGAGTTGAAGCCCCGCATTGGGTGTAGAGATTACTTAAAAAAATAAAATATTTTAATAAAATTGAGGATGCTGGTGGCATCAGCACTGTCTGAATTTCTGTTTAGAGTTACTTCTTTAAACTAGGATTACTAAAAGTGGAATTACTATCTATAAAGTTTTAAGATTGCTTTCTAGAAAGATTTCAGTCATTTCAGTTCTCACCACACCATTCCAAATGCTGAGGAATTTTTTTTTCCTTTTTTACAGATCTTGACCTATTTGATAGATAAATAATGGCATTTCACTATACTTGATATTTCTTTGATTAGTAGTAATTTGAGATTTTTTTCTTTTTTAAAAAAGCCAATTTGTCTTTCTTCTTTGAAGACTTGTTCTCTCAACTTTGCCCAAGTATCTTTTGGGTTCTTAGTCATTTATATAAGTTCTTTATAAATGATTTGCCTTTTGCTTCCAGGGTGCTTTCCAGGTTTTTTCTATCCATCCATCAGTTTTCACCAAATTCCCAGATTTATGCAGCCCGAGACAGTAACCTCCTTGTGTGAATACTGTCAAAGCTTTTATTTCTTGAATAGGAGTGCTGATTCTGTAGAAAGATCTAATTGGTGTGGATAGAGGTGGCACTGATATGGGAAAAGAGTATTGGAATCCAAGCAGAATTAAGGGAGGGGGTGGGCATCAAGGAGAAAGGATAAAGAATTTATTGCTATTGATGAGGTAGGAGAAGATTGTGGCCTGGTACGAGTCAGCAGGAGGAATTGGCAGGAGCCAGATGCCCAAACTGGTATGCTATTTAGTAGATTCCTCTTTGATAACTTGACTCCAGAACTGTTTGGCGTTTTCTGGAATGGCCACCATCTTATTTGAATGCCTATTGACATAGCTACTGGATGAACTCTTAGACCAGTACTTTCACCCCAGACTTGTTAAGTTGCACTGCATGTAACCCTTCTTCTCTTGTATTAATAATGTAGCAGCAGTGTGCCTCTTCCCTCCCCTCCCCTTGCATCTTGGTTGTCTTCTGCCAACTTCTGTTCAACCTTTCTGTGGAACATTTCCTCATATCTGCTCCATTGTGATACAGTAATAAAATTGTTGTGTGATTTGGCATATGAAATGGCAGTCTGACTGTAGTCTGGGTCTGTTTGAGTCCTAGGTGCCTTCACTCTTCTCATCTTATTCCTCTTAAAATTGACTTTGTCTTTCTTCAGTTACCCCTGCTTGTTGTGCCTTGCTGCTAAAGAGCCAGACCTCAGGATTTCTTTTAACAGTTTTCTTCTGCCAGATGTGCTTATTCTTTCCTTGAAAAATAAAATAGCTCTTATTAACACCCGAGTTAATACCCAAAGCATTATGTGTTGAAGGAGTATTATCAGCTAAAAACCACTTTAGAGAAGTTCTCATCTCACACTTCATGATCTAGTCACACCTTTTAATTCAGCATCTAGAGCATTTTGAGAAAGAAGAAAGTTCAAGGAATTAATATTAGATAAGTCATCTCCATTAGAATTTAGGGCCATAGACAGGACTTTAGTTACCTTAGAAGATAAGTATTAGTATTATCTTCACTTTATTCACAAGGAAACTGGCATTGGAGAGGTTTAGTACTTGTCCAGCATCAGATAATTAATAAGCAGTAGAACCAGGGCCAAAGCTCAGGTTTGCTTTATTCCAGGGCTAGCATTCTTCATTGTTACAGGTTCTATCTGCCTTCCCATGTCTGGAGATGGGAATATACATAGTCAGGAAAGTTTGAGGAGACCATGGAAGCCTCAGCCAGTTTTAGGAAGCCAGAGTACTAGAATCCTTCATCCCTGAATGCAAACATGAAATCTGATCTCATCAGAATTGACCTTGTCAGCTTTTTAGTTACCTGGAAAAAACTGTTTGGTGGACTCAGACTATCTCCTAGTGAACAGAGTTGATATGACGTAAGTTACCTCTGAAAAGCATGTGTGCAAAGTGAAAGGATCAGATTCTATCAGAATTACTTCTGGTGGTGGCTGTGGAAATTGTCCGTTCACAGGCTGACTTGTTACTAAGGAGTCTAAGTGCATAATATAAAGGAAACACTTGATAGCAAGATACTATTTTTCCATTAAGTAAAAGGATTTAATTTGCTGAGTCTTTACAAATCATACCTAATATCAACCAATAAGAGCTACCATTTATGAGTACCTGCTATATACCAGGAACTGTGCTTTTTATATATTTTGCTTTAATTCTCATAACAACCTTTGAAGCAGATATTATTCCACTTTTATAGAAGAGGAAACTGAGGAAAATAATTTGAGGAAAAATTATTTCCCCAATATCACATACCTAGAAAGTGGCAGAACTGGGCTATACAATCAGCTTTATTATTATTATTATTATTTATTATTATTTTTTACACAATCAGCCTTAATCAAAAAGCTTGTACTGCAAAGGCTTATCCAGGAATGTTCAGGTTAAAAAAAAAACAAAAACAAGATTCAGAACACTAAATTTAATATAATAGTCAATATGTCATTTTAAGAATTTACATTAAAACTATATTTCTATAAGAACAAACTGATAATAATTTTGAGAATAAGGGTTCTTCTTGGTGGAGGTAGGTGGAGGCAGAGGATGGGATCAGAAGTACACAGTTAAATAATCAGTTTTGAGAATAGTATAGTTTTTAAGTTGGGTGATTGGTTTGGATATATTTTCTTTTGTATATATTATTAACATTTTAAAGAGCTCATATGTTTCTATTATACTTCTTGTCATTCATTTCACTTCTATAGGAGCCTTGATAAAGCAGCCACTAGTAAAATTCAGAAAAGTTCAGAGGCTTTTTTTTTTTCCTCCATAAAAAACACATTTAGTATTACCTAAATTTAGGCTTTGGTGACAGGATGTGACCACTGATATAATTGCCATTAATGATTTTTTAAAAGATCTTATTTATTTGACAGGGAGAGACACAGCGAGAGAAGGAACAGAAGCAGAGGAAGTTGAGGAGGGAGAAGCAGGCTTCCCGCCAAGCAGGGAGCCTGATGCGGGGCTTGATGTGGGGCTCTATGTGGGGCTCAGTGCGGGGCTTGATTCCAGGATCCTGGAATCCATGACCTGAGCCGAAGGCAGATGCTTAACAACTGAGCCACCTAGCTGCCCCTACCATTATTGATTCTTTTTTTTTTAAGATTTTATTTTATTTATTTGTCAGAGAGAGTGAGCACAGGCAGACAGAGAGGCAGGCAGAGCAGAGGGAGAAGCAGGCTCCCTGCTGGGTAAGGAGCCCGATGTGGGACTCGATCCCAGGACCCCGGGATCACGACCTGAGCCGAAGGCAGCTGCTTAACCAACTGAGCCACCCAGGCGTCCCAAAATAGTTTTTTTTTTTTTTTTAATTTATTTGACAGAGAGATCACAAGTAGGCAGAGAGGCAGAGAGAGAGAGAGAGGAGGAAGCAGGCTTCCTGCGGAACAGAAAGCCTGATGCGGGACTCAATCCCAGGACCCTGAGATCATGACCTGAGCCGAAGGCAGAGGCTTAACCCACTGAGCCACCCAGGCGCCCCTACCATTATTGATTCTTAAGAGAGAAGCCTCTTGGGTTTTTTTCTGGGGTTCTTTATATCTGTGCTGCCTTTCATACCAGTTTCTTAAAAAGAAAATGGCCAGCTTAATTTTTACTGTTGTCTTGCAGAAGGACCATGGGTTGTGTTTGTTTTAAATACAAACATAAAATTTGACATAAAAATTGAGAGAACAGTAGTACTTTGAACCCCAGCACCCACACATTCATCAACTCATGGTCACTGCTGTATTACCTATATTCCATCCATAACCTCCTCTCCACAGATTATTTCAAATCAGATCCCACATATCCTTTCATTATATTATTACTGAGTATCCTTGGAAGATAAGATCTGTTTATTTTTTAATTTTATTTTTTAATAGATTTTATTTGAGAGAGCACTAGAAGGGTAGAGGGAGAGAATCTTCAAGCAGACTCTCTGCTAAGCACGGAGCCCAACGCAGGGCTGGATCTCATGACACATGAAATTATGACTTGAGCTAAAACTGAGAGAATTGGATGCTCAACCGACTGAACCACCCAGGCACCCCAAGATCTCTTTAAAAGAAAAGCCAATCTAACCATTATACTGTTATACCTAAAAATTATTATCAAATATTTGGTGAGTTCACATCTCCTTGAGTCTCCTGATTGTTTGAAATCAGGATCCAGTGAGGTTTATACAATGTAGAGGGTTTTTGATACTGATATCTTAGGCACTCTTAATTTACAGGAGTCACACCTGCAAAGTGTTCCTTTTTAAGACTTAAAACACTCATGATTTCTACAGATAAGTTTAGGATTGTTATTAACAGTAACTGTGCCATAGACGTTTTTATTCCCTCCACAGAATCTTAATAGTGCTATCCAGGTAGGCCCTCTGAAAATGTACTCTTTTAAATCAGAGTTGGTAAACTTTTCTTAAGGGGACAGATAGTAAATATTTTAGGCTTCGCAGACCATATGGTCTCTGTCACAGCCATACAACTGTAATCTCATAGCACAAAAGCAGCTGGAGATAATAGGTAAATGAATTAGGTGGCCATGTTCTAGTAAAGGTTTATTTCTAAAAACAGGTAATCAGCCCATAATTTGCCTATCCCTGTTTTACAGCATTGGTTTTTCAGAATGTGTTCTATAGATCACGAGAGTTCTGTGGAGGTGTGGAAAGGGTATGGTAGCCAGTACTAGTATTGTTATAAGAGTCTACCTTTACCACCTACCTCATTCATAACTCTGCTTTTGAGTTTTTATATATTGTGTGTCAAATGAGATTTTATTTGAAAACAGAATTCTTTCATTTAGGAAGAAGTTTTAGTTTACAGTAAAAGCTTTAGTTTACAGGTCTATAACATATTCCTAGTCTTTATAACATTGACTCCTATTACTATTGCTTTGTGTTAAGCACTATGCACTTATGTATTTGTACTTACCCTTATCTCATCTGATCTTTGTAGCAACCTTAAAATTAAATTCTGTCATTCCCAAGGAGTAGGAGGTAACTTTGTCAAAATCACCAAGCTAGTAAATTGGATTGTTTGACCTTTTTTTTTTTTTTTTTTAAAGATTTACTTACTTGAGTTAGAGAGGGGCAGAGGGAGAGGGAGAGAGAATCTCAAGCAGACTCCCCCCTGAGCAGTAGAGCCTAATGCAGGGCTCTATCTCATGACCCTGAGATTATGACCTAGGCCGGTATTAAGAGTTGGAGGCTTAACCAACTGAGCCACCCAGGCGCCTCTGGTTTGTTTGGCTTTTTATTACTAAGACAGGAATTCTCTGTATGTCCTGAATACTAGTCATTTGTCACACACATGTTCTTAAGACAATTTCTTCTAGTCTGTGACTTGCCTATTTTCTTTTTTTTTTTTTTTAAAGATTCCATTTATTTATTTGTCAGAGAGAGAGAGCGAGCACAGGCAGACAGAGTGGCAGAGGGAGAAGCAGGCTCCCTGCGGAGCAAGGAGCCCGATGTGGGACTCGATCCCAGGACGCTGGGATCATGACCTGAGCCGAAGGCAGCCGCTTAACCAACTGAGCCACCCAGGCGTCCCCTTGCCTATTTTCTTTCTTTTTTTTTTTTTTTTTATTTTTACTTGTTGGTTATTTATTTTTATTTTTTTTTAATTTTTATTTTAATAAACATATAATGTATTTTTATCCCCAGGGGTACAGGTCTGTGAATCGCCAGGTTTACACATTTAACAGCACTCATCATAGCACATACCCTCCCCAATGTCCATAACCCAGCCACCCTCTCCCTACCCCCTGGCAACCCTCAGTTTGTTTTGTGAGATTAAGAGTCTCTTATGGTTTGTCTCCCTCCCAATCACTTTATTGCCTTTTTAGAAAAATTAAATGACCATGTAAGTGAGGTCTTGGTTCTCTATTATAGTTCACTGATCTGTTTATCTTTATGCCAGTGATGCAAATATCTTGATTATAGTAGCTTCATAGTAAGTCTTGAAGTCAGGTAGTAAATTTCCCCTTGTTCTTTTTTTAAGATTGCTGGATATTACAGTCTTTTGCATTTCTATATAAATTTTATACAGTCAACGTGTAAGTATATTCCTTAGTTTCCAGCTTGATCTCTGTTAATATTTTTCTTGAAGTATATTTTATTTGATAGAACAACTTAACAGTGTTAGCTATTTCAGCCCTTTTATGTCTACTGTTTACCTAGTATATCTTTTTTTAACATATTTGTATTTTTTTAAAGATTTTATTTGTTTATTTGACAGAGAGATCACAAGTAGGTGGGGGGTGGGGAGGAAGCAGGCTCCCTGCCGAGCAGAGAGCCCCATGTGGGGCTCGATCCCAGGACCCTGGGATCATGATCTGAGCCGAAGGCAGAGGCTTTAGCCCACTGAGCCCCAAGTGCCTCTCTCTCTCTCTCTTTTTTTTTTTTTCCCCTAAGATTTTATTTATTTGTTTGAGAGAAAGAGTAAGAGAGCACAAGCAGGGGAAGTGGCAGAGGGAGAGGGAGAAGCAGGCTCACCACTGAGCAGGGAGCCTGATGTGGGTCTTGATCCCAGGATCCTGGGATCGTGACCTGAACCAAAGGCAGATGCTTAACTGACTGAGCATCCCATGTACTCTGTATTTTTATTTTTTTTAAGGATTGATTTATTCATTTGAGAGATACAGAGAGCACATGCTCAGGGGGCAGAGGGGCAGAGGGAAAGAGAAACTTAAGTAGATTCCACGCTGAGTGAGGATCTCATCACCCTAAGATCATGACCTGAGTCAAAAACAAGTTGGTTGCTTAACTGACTACACCACTCAGGTGCTCCAGTATTTTCATTTTTATTTTTAAAGTGAGTCTCTTCCTGACAGCCAACCATTGTTTCATGCTTTTTATCCATTCTGTAATCTCTAATTTTTAATTGGAAAATTTAGTCAGTTGACATTTAAAATGTAATTACTGATATGGTTGGATTTAGATCTGTCGTTTTATTGTTTTGTTTGTCTCTTTTGGTTTTTTCCCTGTTTTTTTTTTTCTTTCTTATCCTTTGATTATTTGAATATGTTAATAGAATTTTTTAAAGCTATACCTCTTTGTATCTTTAGTGGCTGCTCTGGGGATAGTAGGCTTTACACAGTCTACTTACACCACTTTTAAAAAAAGTGTAGAAATCTCATAACTGTATAAGTCCATTTATGGTATTTTCCCTTTTGTTTTATGCTATAGTAGTCAAATGTCACATGTATATCTCTATATATTTTAAACCCCACAAAACAGTGCTAAAGATTTCTGTGTTTTTATCAGATAGTAATCATTTCTAATACTCTGAAGTTCTTCCTAATGATCTGAGTCCATATTGTATCATCCCCTTAAGCCCGAAGAATTGCCTTTAGCATTTCTTACAGTGTAGGTCTACTGGCCACAAACTTAGCATATTATTATCTGAAAAGTTCTTGGTTTCACCATCATTCTTGAAGGATATTTTTACTGAATATAGAATTGGGTTGATATGTATTTTTTTCCCGTTAGCACTTTAAAGACTTTATTGCACTTTCTTCTGGCCTCCATACTTTCTGATAAGAAATCTGTGATCATTCAAATTGTTGTTCCCCTGTAAGTTGAAAACGTCACATTTGCCTCATTCTTTTTGTATGTTAAGTAATCTTGAATTTTATATTGGACACTGTGAATGTTATTTTGTGGATATTCTAGAGTCTGTCTTATTTCTCAAAGTATTGTTTATTAGTTAACTGGGTTGGAATCAAACTGCACATTCTTGTTTGGGGTGGCAGTTCAAATCTTAATTTGGTTCTTTTATCCTCAACTGGATTCTCTCTTGTACATGAGTGTTTCTGGAGTCAGTCAGATACCTGGGTAGAGTTTATTTACAGAAAGTGGGTCTTCTCTTTTCAAGTTTTTCCTCTCACCATATTCATCAGTTTGGATATGTCTGATGTTTTTATATGCCTAGATTCAGGTTAAACATTTTTGGCAAGAATATAACAAAGGGAATGTTGTAGTCTTCTAAATGAATCATGTCTTAGTTATTTGGGGCTGCTGTAACAAAGTACCACAGACTGGGTGGCCTATAAACAACAGAATTTATTTCTCACAGTTCTGGAGCCTGAAAGTCTGAGATCAGGGAGCCAGCATTGTTGAGTTCTAGAGAGAGCCTTCTTCTGGGTTATAGATCACTGACTTTTTGCTGTGTCTCATGTGATAAAAGGAGATAGCTCTGGTTTCTTCAGCCCCTTATGATGGCACTAATCCCATTCATGAAGGCTCCACTCTTTCATGAGCTAATCACTATGCAAGGGCCTCACCTTCTAATACTATCACATTGGGAGTTAGAATTTCAACATATGAATTATGAGGGGACACAAACATTCAATCCATAACATCACATCAAGGGCAAATCATCATCAGTTTGTACTAGTGACATTGTTAAATTTGATCTTCTCTTTAAGGTGATGTCTACCAGATTTTTTTCTATGAAGTTTCCCTTTCTCCTTTTTGTGATCAGTATGTCATCTATGGGGTAGTGCTTTGAGGCTATATGAATATTCTTTTCCCAAGCAGGCTTTCACCCATGGTGTTAGCATCAATTGGTGATTCTTGCTTAAATTAATTATTACTATAACAGTAAATGATTTTTTTTTTTATTTCTACCGTTCTTCTACATTGATTAGCTGACATTCTTTTGTGAAGAGGAACTTTCTTCCTTATCCCCTGTTAGTATTTTTTAATGTGGAATGAACTCATGGATTCATTTTTTTCTTGAGGTTTTTTTTATTTTGAAGTCATCTCTGTGTTCAGTGTGGGGCTCAAAATTACAACTCCAGATCAAGATTTGCATGTTCCTCCAGCTGAGCCAGACAGGTGCCCTGGATTCATTTTTTAAATTCAGTGTGTTGTAATTCATTCTTTCCAGTAGTCAACTGGTGTTCCAGTTGTTCCAGATTTGATCAGTGGAAGTCCCTTGAGGTTGTCTTCTGTAAATTTTGGGCATGTGCCCATCAATTTTTTTGAGCACTTCCTTTTTACTACAAGAAGTTATGGGTTACCATGACTTATCCTGTTTAGATCTGGAATTTGCCATTTCCCAATGGCTCTACTCCTAATCATTAGGCTGTTTTGCCTTCTAACAGTTTTTTTGAGCATCATGTCTTTATTGTAGAAGATTTTAGGGAAATTTTATTCAGAAAAAATTTATCCATGGCCCTGTCCAATCCAGACCACTGCTATCATTTGATATGTATCCTTTCTTTCCTTTTTTTTTTTAAACATAGTTTTTACTGGCACATTTTATGTTGAGCCTAGTTTTTATTTTCATTGTTTAACAGTATAACGAATCCTTATAAATTTATTTTCCAACTACAGCAGTATCAACATATGACAGATCTTTTTCCACTTATAACATGCCTCCCATCCACCCCCCCCCAACTAGATTTTGGGGAAGCAATTTTTAGGCATATATCATCTAAAATACTTTAATATATATCTCTAAAAGGTAAGGACTGTTTTTTAAAAAAATACAGCCACAGTACCATTATTACACCAGTCAGCATCTCTTTTCCCTAATTATCTCATAAGTTTTTAAAAATGTTTGTTCAAATCAGGGTCCAAACAAGTTTTACACATTGCATTTGGTTGATGTCACTCAAGTCTCTTTTAATCTCTGTTATCCTCCTTTCTCTCTCTTTTTTTCTTTACAGTTTATTTGTTAAAGAGAGTAGCTTTTTGTCTTTCAGAATTCCCTTTCTGGATTTTGCTGATTGTATCCCTGTTCTATCTTTAGTGTTACTCTGTTCTAGACAGCGATTTTCTGAAAACTTCTAGTTAGATTTGAGGTTTGATCAGATTCAAGGTTTGATCAGATTCAGTATGGATTTTGTTTTTTTTGAGAAGAGTATGTTATAGATGATATTGTATGTTCCATATTGCATCAGTTTGGGAAGCAATCTTTATGATGTTATCTTTTATGATGTTACGATTGATCAGTAGGGTCAACCTAATTCATTCATTAGAAAGCCAGTGCTTTCAACTAATGGTCATTGGTGATCATTGCCTAAATCTGTTATTTCATGAAGGGTGTCTCCTAATATATTTTTTAAAGATTTATTTATTTATTTATTTGAGAGAGAGACAGAGACCTTCTGAGTAGGGGGAGGGGCAGAGGGAGAGAATCTCAAGCAACTGCCTGCTGAGCACAGAGCCTGCTGTGGGGTTTGATCCCAGGACTCTGAAATCACTACCGGAGCTGACTGAGCCACTCAGGCACCCTGTCTCCTAATATTTAAACAGTTATAAAGTGGTATGTATGAAAAA
Organism: Martes martes; assembly: GCF_963455335.1. Classification (NCBI taxonomy): domain Eukaryota; kingdom Metazoa; phylum Chordata; class Mammalia; order Carnivora; family Mustelidae; genus Martes; species Martes martes. Next base: position 101,653,749 of record NC_137892.1, read on the forward strand.
AAAAAAGGCAACATAGAAAAATCGTTTACACCCTCCCCCCACCATTACAGTTAATATTTTGGTGTATTTTCCGCTTTTATTTTGAATCCCTGCGTAGTATTTCATCTTGTGTTTGAACATTAGGTTGTTTAAATATTTCATTGTTACAAATAATGCTTTGATAAAATATCTTTGTCTTATGAATCTCATTTAAATTCAGATGATTTCCTCAGTATCGATTCCAAAAGTATAATTCATGGGTCAGTAGATATGAATTATTTTAAAATTCTAGATAAATATTGTCGAATTGCTTAAATAAAAATTCCAGCTGTTAAAGAAAAAAATTCTGCAGTAAATATTATGCACAAGTACTAGTAAGAACTAGACAAGTGACTTTTTCTAAGACCTCTAAATTGTTCAATACCCCATAGATTGAGGAATTTTGTTCATAAAAATATAATGGTGGTAGACCCTTTATTTCTGTGTCTTAAGTAGGGATTATGTGACTTAAAGATTTTTCTCAGTATTTACTCTTGCCTTTAGCCTCAGGTTGGGGGGCACTGCTAAGAATATTTTTACATTATTACTTTTGTCTTTGTATGGATAGGTATTGAGCAAGCCTTGCTGACACTTTAGATGCAATGGCTAACTATAGCAGCACTGAAGGTTAGGGTCTCAGGAGCTCAACATTCAAGTGCACCTCTTGAGAAAGCAAGCTTATCTCTAAACTTGAGAGGAAATTACTACAACTTGAATAGGACAGGGGACCTTTATGGCTTCTCTGAAACAAGACAATTTGGTATTGCGGTACTGGCTTTGGAGTCTTACAGACTTGGAATTGTATCCAAGACCAGGTATTTACAGAATTGAGGCCTCAGAGTCTTTATTTTGCTCATCTGTAAATTGGACCCAGTGATGCCTGCCTGTTTTAGGGTTGTTTATACTTAGGAAGTGTCAACATAATCATTAGAGTATTTGAATTAGAAGCTATCTTTAATAGAATAAGATTATCAAGTCTAGTACCTGAGAGAGCAAAAGGAATTTATTTATTGAATGGAATGAGGTAGATATGGCTTTTCTGTTCCAAAAGTTATTTTAGATCAGACTCAAGAGACAATTTCATCTAAGTTATAATATTCTATTGTTTTCTTTTTTTAAAGATTTTATTTATTTATTTTGAGAGAGAGAGTGTGTGCACAAGCATGGGGGAGGGGCAGAGAAAGAGAGGGAGAAGCAGATTCCCCACTGAACAGGGAGCCAGAAGTGGGACTCAGTCCCAGGACCCCAGGGTCATGACGTGAGCTGAAGGTAGGCGCTCAACCGACTGAACCACCCAGGCACCCCCAAAATATTCTCTTGTTCTTTTTTTTTTTTTTTTTTTTTTTTTTTTTTTTTTTTTAAGATTTTATTTATTATTTATTTGACAGAGAGAGATCCCAGTAGACAGAGGCAGGCAGAGGCAGAGAGAGAGAGAGGGAAGCAGGCTCCCCGCTGAGCAGAGAGCCCGATGCGGGACTCGATCCCAGGACTCTGAGATCATGACCTGAGCCGAAGGCAGCGGCCCAACCCACTGAGCCACCCAGGCGCCCTATTCTCTTGTTCTTAAAGCCAAGAAAATACTCTTGAAAACTTGTGAATAAGAAACTACCTTGCCAAATTGATGAATTATATATATGTTTATATCGAGTGTCAATTTTATGCCAGGAATGTAGAATACTGAAGTGATTAAGAGACAGTCTGCTGGGGGAGATAAGTAGGTAAAGCAGTAAATAGAGTGTTGTGTGAAAAGTGCTGTGATAGATGCACAGAGGGCCCTGTTTAAGTGTAAAGTTTGGGGCCTTCTTGGGTCAGGGAAGACTTCCTGGGTACTGCCACTGTTAATGCTGGGCCTGAGTTATTCTGAGAGCAGTATGGAAGATTGGAAGGGTTGAGGCTAGAAACAGGGAAAGAAGTAACAAAGGAGTGTCAGTGGAAGTGGACAGGTAGGAGAATCTTTCAGTGAGAGAATCAATCACACTTTGTGACTGGGGATCAGGTTGAAAGAAGGGAGCTTTGATTTAGGTTTCTGCCTAATAAGCCCATTGTAGGGTGCTCAACTTAGAGAGTCCCCCTGAGTAAAATTCAGAAGATGACTATATTATTTATACTGTATTATTTATGTTCCTTTACTGACAATCCCAATCAATAATTTATATATAGCACCTACTATAACCCAGGTACTCTTACACAAGCTGAGAATACAATTCTGAACAAAAGAGAAATCTGTGCTCTCATGAAACTTACATTCTCATGGAGAAAACAAATGATAAATAAAACTTAAGAAAAATAAGGCAAGAAGCAGAGGATAGAGAGGGAAGGGCAGGGAAGGCAGTGGGTGGCGGGTGGAGGGGAGCTCTTAAATTATTAGATCAAGGAAGACTTCTTAAGGTGACATTTGAATCGAGTCATTCCAGGTAAAGGGAATAACTATAAAGCTCCTAAAGCAAGAGTATGTTTGACATGTGTCTTACAGCAGCAGAGAAGCCACAATGGGTACAGTGGGATGAGCAACAGGGGAAAAGAGAGGAGAGATCATATCAGTGATCAGATTATCTGGGTTTTTGCACTTTATTCTAAATATGATGAAATGCCATAGAACGGTTGAGAGCAAGGAAGTGATGTAATCCAACTCTGGCTACTGTGTGAAATGTAGTCTGTAGAAGGCCAGTAGCAAAAGTAGAAGTGAACAGGAGGCACTTGGAATATTCCAGTCAGGGTCTAATGTTTCTTTGGATCATAGTGATAGCTGTGAGGTAAAGAAGTTGCCAAATTTGGGATGTATGTTGAATATTGAATTTACAGGATTTTCTGGAGTAAGACAGACAGAGAAAACTCAGGTGATACCATAGTTTTGCCCTAAGCAACTGGTTTAGTTATGACTCCATTTTTTGAGATTAGGAAATTCAAGGGATCCAAAATAGCCAAAACAGTCCTGAAACAGACCAAAGTTGAGGGTTCACACTTCCTAATTATATAACTTACCAATCAAGACAGTATGCTGCTGGCATAAGGAGATAGATAAATGGATGGGATGGATGGATGGATGGAATAGAATTGAGAGCTCAGAATTAAAACCGTACATTTATAGCTAACCAGGTTTCGACAAGGCTATCAGAATAATTCAGTAGGGAGAAATAGTCTGTTTGACAAACTGAATATCCACATGCAAAAGAAAAAGTTGACTCCTGCTTCACACTATATACAAAAAATAGATCAAAGACCTAAATGTAAACACTAAAAACTCTGTAGCTCTCTTAGAGGTAAGTCTTCAGGATCTTAGATTTGGCAGTGGATTCTTAGATATGACACCAAAAGTTTAAGCAATATAAGACAAAAATAGATAAAATAGATAAATTAGACACCATCAAAATTTAATACTGCTGTGCATCAAAGGATGCTATCAAGAAAGTAAAAAGAAAAATATACAGAATGGGAGAAAATATTTGCAGAATTTATGTCTTTTAAGGGTCTGGATTCCAGAATATATAAAGAAGTTTTACCATTCAACAACAAAAAGACAACCCAATTGAAACAAAGGACTTGACCACAATAGCCAAACTATGGAAAGAGCCTAGAGGTCCGTCAGCAGATGAATGGGTAAAGATGTGGTATATAGATATACAATGGAATACTATGCAGCCATCAAAAAACCAAAATCTTGCCACTTGCAATGATGTGGATGGAGCTAGAGGCTATTATGCTAAGCAAAATAAGTCAATCAGAGAAAGACTAATATCATATGATCTCACTGATAAGAGGAGTTTTAGAAACAAGACAGAGGCTCATAGAGGAAGGGAGGGAAAAAATGAAACAAGATGAAACCAGAGAGGGAGAGAAACCATGAGACTCTTAAGTCTTGGGAAACAAACTGAGGGTTGCTGGAGGGGAGGAGTTGGGAGGGATGTGGTGGTTGGGTGATGGACATTGGAGAGGGTATGTGCTATGGGGAGTGCTGTGCATTGTGTAAGACTGGTAAATCATATACCTGTACCCTTGAAACAAATAATACATTTTATGTTAATTTAAAAAAATAAAAAAAACCCAAAGCACTCAAGTGGATATTTCTCCAGAGATGTACAAATGGCCAACAAGCACATGAAAAAATGATCGGCATCATTAGTCAATAGAGAAATTCAAGTCAAAACCACAAGATACTTCACACCCATTAGGATCGCTATTTAAAAAAAAGTAAAAGTAACAAATGTTGGCAAGAATTTGGAGAAATTGGAAACCCCCCCAAGTACATTTTCTGCGGGAATATAAAATGGTGCAGTGGTCCCTCACAAAAATTCCTTGGTATGCATTACTGATATATGCGACAGCTTGGATGAACCTTGGAAACATATGTTAAGTGAAGAAAGCCAGTCACAAAAGACCAAAAATAGTATGATTCCATTTATATGACATGCCCAGAATAGGCAAACCCATAGAGACAGAAGTAGATCAGTGGTTTGTCTAGGGCTGGAGGTTAGCAGGGAAATGGAGAGTGACTGCTAATGGGAACAGGTTTCTTTTTCAGTTATTGAAGATACTATAAAATTGATAGTGGTGATAGTTGCACAACTATGAATATACTAAAAACCATTGAATTATACTTTAAGTTAGTGAATTATGTGACTCATAATAGTGAGATATGTGACTCATATCTCAATAAAGTTGTTGTATCAAGACAAAAAGAACAGTGACTCCAGAGTCAGGATGGATACTAGAGGTTTGAGGATAGCAGAGGAGAAATTAAATAGTCTCTGGGAGAGTAGAAGAATAAACTGACTATGGAAACATGATGATTGCTGAGCAGTACTGAGGGGCCACTTGAGGTGTGTGGTCTTAAATATACTGTGAGCCCGTCAGCACTGCTGTGCTGCTTGTAAGGACACGTAATAAGTAGGTAGAAGGTTGGATTTAACCAAAATAGTTTTTCCAGGGAGTACAACAGAAATTAGAAATGAGTTGAGAGAATATTCAAGGGAATGGTTAATATGATAACCGTGAAATCTAAGTTAGGTAAAAAGTGGGGCCATGACAGGGTAATGGACAACGAAAAGGTGATAGTCTAGAATTGGAACATCCCAGTGGGGCTGAAGGATTACTGGAATCAGGATATTAGAGGGAGTGACTTGGAAGAGATGGGTGGTGGTGATCAGAGATCAGAGAACAGGACATCTGAAAATGAGATCTTGGAAGTGGCACAGTTATTATTGGCAGGCTCAACCAGAACCAGGGTTGAGGAATCAGGGTTCTTGAATTGGAACCGGAGAACACAGAAAATGAATTGGCTCTTTCTTACTTCTCCCAAGGATCGCACATAACTGGTACCATTTGAGATGCAAAGGACAGAGGCTAATTCATTACATACAATGGATGTCTTGGGCATTAGGCCTACTTTGCTCTCGGAACCCCACTTGAGAAGGGCTGAGATGGTATGATCCACGGGAGTTGATAGCCAGAAGGTCAAGGAACTGAGAGGCCAGCGTATTGGACAAACCATACCCTAGGCTGAACCTACGAAAACTGCAACTTCATAGGCTTCAGACTAATATGTAGATATTAAAGTCACCAAGAATGATGGCAGGAGTGGTGAAGAGATAAGATAGTAAGTGCTATGTTAAAGTTTTCAATGAATGGCCGGGAAGTGGTGTGGCTGGTAAGGGGCACGTGACCAGGAGGATAGTAGATGACTTCAGCTGGCGGGTAGCAGGGCTAGCACAATGGATTGTGTTTCAGACTAGGTTTTTCTAGTAGTCTGGAAACAAATGAGAGGCTGTTTACCCCACCTCCAGGTCAGTAGTACTGTGGTGTAAAGAAGAAGAAATAGCCAGTACTTGAGAAGTGCAAAGAGAAACAGTATCTTCGGAGGACAGCCATCTTTCAGTGAGACCAAGAGGATGAAGGAAACTTTCACACAAGCAGCTGAAAACATCGGGGGTTTTAATGATCACTGACACGGGTTCCAAGGGAGAAAGTCATTTTGAGAATAGGAAGATCAAGTTAGCTTACAAACGTCCCTCCAGATGACAGTCAGGTGGGGTTGAGAATCTAGGTGATGAGAGCTGCCATGGGACGTTTGGATTTCCCGTGGTGTCCAAAGTAAACACTTAAGGTGGGGTAGGATTAGTCGTGGTTCTCTCTTAAAGGAGCAGTGCTAGCCAAAGGAGGTGTCCACATGACAAAAATGTTCTATATCTGTGGGGTCATATATGATAGCCAGTAGTCACATGTGGCGATTAGCACTTGAAATGTAACACACACAAAAATGAAAAAAATATCAGTGAACTATGAGACCATTTTTAGGTGGCCTAATACACAGGTAACCACGGTCCCTATAGGGGGGCAAAGGACAGAAAAAAAATTTTGAGGAATTAATGACTCAGAAAATTCCAAACTTGATAAAAACTATAAATGTGTTGATCCAAGATGTTCTAGGAAGCACAGGCATAAGAAACAGCATCATAGGGGCGCCTGGGTGGCTCAGTGGGTTAAGCCTCTGCCTTCGGCTCAGGTCAGGATCTCAGGGTCCTGGGATCGAGCCCCGCATCGGGCTCTCTGCTCGGCGGGGAGCCTGCTTCCCCCTGTCTCTCGGCCTGTCTCTCTGCCTACTTGTGATTTCTGTCAAACAAATAAAATCTTAAGGGAAAAAAAAAAGAAATAGCATCATAAATTTTAAAAGCACATCATAATCACGTTGTTTCAAACCAGAGATAGGGGGAGAAAAACCCTGAATATCATTCAGAGAAAAAAAGACATGTTACATGCAGATGGGAAAAATAAGAATTAATCAGATTTCTCGTTAGGAACAACACACTGCAACTCCATATGGTTCTGTCTAATAAGCAGATATTAAAGTCACCAAGAATGATGGCAGGAGTGGTGAAGAGATAAGATTGTAAGTAGTATGTGAGAGGAAGTGGGGTAGCTGGTGGGGTGGCAAGAAGACAGTCAGGCAAAATCTTTTAAAATTCTGAAAGAAAAAGGTTACCAACCTAAATTTCTATACCCAGCAAAGCTCTTTGAAAAATGAGGGCTACTAAATGTAATAAAGTATCTCAGATTAGATCCAAGAATATTTAGGGGGGTGGTAGTAGAATAGTAGAAAAACTGGTGAAATTTGAATGAAGTATGGAGTTTAGTTGATAGTTGTGTACCAAAGAGGTGCCTGGGTGACTGAGTCAGTTGGGAGACAACTGTAGGTCTCAGCTCAGGTCTTGATCTCAGGGTCGTGGGTCCGAGCCTGTGTTGGGCTCCACGATGGGTGTGGAGCCTACTTAAAAAAAAATAAAAAAAATTGGGGGCGCCTGGGTGGCTCAGGCCTCTGCCTTCGGCTCAGGTCATGATCCCAGGGTCCTGGGATCGAGCCCCGCATCGGGCTCTCTGCTCAGCAGGGAGCCTGCTTCCCTTCCTCTCTCTCTGCCTGCCTCTCTGCCTACTTGTGATCTCCGTCAAATAAATAAAATCTTTAAAAAAAAAATTATGTACCAATGTTAATGTTTTAGTTCTGACAAAGGTACTGTGGTTACGTGAGATTTTAACATTAGAAGAAAGTGAGCGTTATAAAGAACGTTATAAAGAAATTTCTGCACTGTCTTTCCAATACTTTTTTACAATTCTAAACTATTCCAAACTAAAAATGTTATTAAAAATTTAAAAGATTAAATAGAGACTTTTCAGATATACTAACACTGAAACAATTCATCACCAGAGACTTATTCATAAGTAATATTTAAAGTCCTTGAGGCAGGGGCGCCTGGGTGGCTCAGTGGGTTAAGCCTCTGTCTTTGGCTCAGGTCATGATCCCAGGGTCCTGGGATCGAGCCCCACATGGGGCTCTCTGCTGGGCAGGGAGCCTGCTTCCCCCTCTCTCTCTGCCTGCCTCTCTGCCTACTTGTGATTTCTGTCTATTAAATAAATAAATAAAATCTTAAAAAAAATAATAAAGTCCTTGAGGCAACAGGAACACTACAGTGGACTGGATTGTGTCATCACGCCTCATGTGACTGAGGAGCTGAATTTTAAATTTTATTTAATTCTAATTGAGATTTAAGTTTAAATAGCCACACATCTCAGAAAATGGTAGATAATTCTAATGATAGCCTTTTTGTTGGGTCTTTAAGGAGAGGCTGGTAATACTGAGATAGGCATCATGCGGATGGAACAAGCCTCCCCTTCTTCCTCTTACCTCCCACTGAGGAAGTGCTAGGTTGGAGGATGGTTAGTCTTAGCAGGACCATACATACAATTCTGTGGCCTCTCTTTTTTTTTTTTTTTTTTTTTTTTTTTTACAATTTTTAAATTTATTCATTAGAGGGCTTGCGAAAGCATGAGCATGGGGCTGGGTCAGAGGGAGAGGGAGAAGCAGACTCCCTGCTGAGCAGGGAGATGGACATGGGGCTGATCCCAGGACCCCAGGATCATGACCTGAGCAGAAGGCAGATGCTTAACTGACTGAGCCACCCAGGCACCACTGTGGCCTCCCATTTTTTCTGCTGATTTAGTTTTGAGTTTGAGGGAGATAGACTGAGTAGAATTTCTTTTGTTTGTATATATGATTTCCACTCTCCTCAAGGAGTCATCATCTTCACTGTTTACAGTTCCAGGCCACATGTTTTTACTTTTTAGAGGGGTTTATTTGAGAGAGAGAGAGAGAGCAAGCACATGAGCGAGGGGGAAGGGCAGAGGGAGAGGGACAATCTCTGCTGAGCAGGGATCCAGACTTGGGGCTCGATCCCAGCACTGAGATCATGAACTGAACCCAAGGCAGATGCTTAGACTGAGGCACCCAGGCACCCCCACATGTCTTTATTTTTTTATTTTTTATTGTTTTAAAGATTTTATTTATTTATTATTTCACAGACAGAGATCACAAGTAGGCAGAGAGGCAGGCAGAGAGAGAGGAGAAAGCAAGCCTCCCTGCTGAGCAGAGAGCCTGATGCGGGGCTCGATCCCAGGACCCTGAGATCATGACCTGAGCCAGAGGCAGAGGCTTTAACCCACTGCGCCACCCAGGCACCCCACATGTCTTTATTTTTGATTGCTTGTCTTCTTTAGATTTTGGAAGCAGTGTAGAAACAAATGTTTACACGGTATTGATAATTGTTCTGTAAGGTTTTGGTTACTTACTTGACCAGGTTACTTACTTGACCATTCTGTTTGTACAAATTAGTATGAGAACTAAAGATTAAGACCTAATCTAAATTATAGATAAGCTGGGCACTGGTTCTAAGGGTAGTCTTTTTTTGTAATATTTTTTTTTATTTTTTTATTAACATTCTAAGGGTAGTCTTAAATCTTTAGATAAAGCTAAGAAGTAAAAATAATCTGGAATAATAATGGGAATTATATAATAACAACAACAAAGGTTTGTTGAGGACTTTCTGTGGGCTGGACACTGTTACAACTTATTTGGATTATCTGATAGGATCTTTACCAAAACCTGTGAGGGTAGATGCTATTACCTCATTTTGTAGGTAAGTCAACTGATACTAAGGTTAAGTTACTTGCCCAAGTTACTCTATCCAACACAGCTAGTAGAATCCAACTTGGACAACTCTGAAGTCAATGCGCTTTATTCTGCTAGGTGTTGCTGCTTTTTTAATGTATTAACAGTGCCAAGCCAAGTCCCAAGCACAGCTCCTGAGGATGTTTTCCATCCGGTGTTACATAAAGGCCTGAGTTAATGGTTGTAGGTTATAGGTGGCTCTCTCAGCTCTCAGTGTTATCCCTCCTTTCTGTTCTATCCCTCCTACCTGGTAGTTGCTTTTTGGGTAGTTATCCTCAGACTCCATTGCTTCCTTTTGAAATCTTTGGCTGTTGTCACCAGTAGTTAGGTTTTTGGACTTAAATTTCTTCCTGCAGCTATTTGAAACAGCTGTGTCAGCCCTCAGAAACTAAAGTTGTAGGCTCCTTTAGAACAACATATACCTTCGTGCTCCTTCATAGGATAATATATTTCAAAGGGGAAATGTAGCTGTAGGGTCCAGTCCAGTTCACTCTGCTCATAACATTTAATAATAGAATTAGCATATAGTTTTCAGCCATGGGCCAAATCTCTCCCCTCATATTCTTTTCCACTTGCCCACTCATTTACCACTTATAACTTTTTCTTTTCCCATCCTTTACCCTCTTATTTCCCAGGAAAGGCAGCCTGCTCTTACAAAACAACATACGCTTCTTTGTTTTATTTTATTTTATATTTTAAGATTTATTTATTTGACAGAAACAGGTAGAGAGGGATCACAAGCAGGGAGAGTGGAAGAGGGAGAAGCATGTTTCCCACTGATCAGGGAGCCTGATGCGGTGCTTGATCCCAGGGCCCTGGGATTATGACCTGATCCAAAGGCAGACGCTTAATGACTGAACCACCCAGGCAGCCCATTAAGATTTTATTTTTTTTAGCTTTACACCCAACATGGGGCTTGAACCCACAACTCTGAGATTAAGATTTGTACACTCCCACCAGTTAGGCTAGCCAGGTGCCCCAACATATGCTTCTGTGAAGTTAGACTCTTATTGTGTTCCTGGTGCCATGTTTCTTTGTTGTTACTGTTTTAGCTTTGTGATCTTGATCAGGTTATTTAATATTCATCATCTAAAAAGTACAGATAATCATATATGCCTTGCAGAATTGTTGTAATAGAAATTATGTTTATAGGGGAGCCTGGGTGGCTCAGCGGGTTGAGCCTCTGCCTTCGACTCAGGTCATGATCTTAGGGTCCTGGGATCGAGCCCCGCATCGGGCTCTCTGCTCAGCAGGAAGCCTGCCTCTCTGCCTGCTTGTGATCTCTGTCAAATAAATAAATAAAATCTAAAAAAAAATAAGAAATTATGTTTATAAAGTCCCTGGCACAGAGCATGTCCTCATAAAACAAGAGCTTTTTTGAGTACATTTCTGTGATTTAATTTGGCAAATGTTTATTAGCATCTAATCAATGCTGTACTCTGCTGAGGATGCTGAAGAAACAAAACCCAGAATCTCTGAATTCAGAAAGTTGCTTAGTGTAGAAGGGGGACTGACATATAAACAACAACAGAAATGTGCTAAGTGCAATAGGGGTATATAAAGTGCTAGAAGCATTTCTCTTCTCAGCCTTGCCTGTGTAGTGCTTTCCAAGTATTTCTTTTGGAAAAATACTTGGTATTCAAGATGGAGGACAAATAGAGAGAGGGAAAAAAAACAACCCTTAAAGGTTTCTGTAATCTGTGAGGTGCCATCGTTCTGAGAATTGATTTCAGCAAGACACTTGATAAAATCTCTCATGAAGTCCTTATACATAAGATGGAGAAATGTGGACTGGCTGGTAGAATAGGAGGTAGATTTGAAGGTGGTTATATGGCTATGTCCAGGATGGTTTTCTCCTACAGTACTTTATTTTTACTTACAAAATCTGTAGGTTGGAAGGAACCTTAGAAATAGTGTACTTTAACTTGTATCTAAGAGCTCTCTATAATCTGGTCTTTTTTTTTTCTTCCCTTTTAATTTTTAATTCAGTACAGAAAAGAATATAGTGCAAAAATATGCCACCCTCCTATTGCATTCCCCAAGTGTCCCTGTCATCCTCCCCAGAGACAAACACTATTAATAGTTGCTTGTGAGGGGAAAGAGGGAGGGAAGGAAAGAGTGAGGGAGGAGGAAAAAAAGTTGCTTTGTGTATATGTGATCTTGTTTTATTATGCATATCTTTTTACACCTTATGTTATAGTTATTTAGTGTATGTGCTGTCTCCCTTAGTAAACTGTAAGCTTAAGAACAAGGACCCTGGGGCACCTGGGTGGCTCAGTCGGTTAAGTGCCTGCCTTCAGCTTAGGTCATGATCCCAGGGTCCTGGTATGGATTCCCCACATGGGGCTCCCTGCTCAGTGGAGAGCCTGCTTCTCCCCCTCCCTCTTTAGCTCCCCCTGCTTGTTCTCCCCGGCCCCTGTCAAATAAATGGATAAAATCTTAAAAAACAAAACAAAACAAGGACCCTACTACATAATTTCCTGTATATCCCCCAAATTACTTGCACATTGAAGATTCTCAATAAATACTTGCTTGATTAAGTATTTAAAGGAAATTTGGACCAGGAAGAAGACAGGCTTATTTAGTAAAATGCCATAGGTTTCTTTCCTTGGCCATGTCATTTATTATAACCATTTTCCTCAGTGACCTGGATGAAGATGTAGAAAGCATGCTTGTCATATATGCAGATGACAAAGCTGGAAAAGAGAGTTGATAGCATCAGATGACAGAATCAAGACTGGAGATGATCTTAACAGACTGCAATGTTCAGCTGAAAAGAACAGGGATAAATATAAAGTCCTGTGTTTAAGGGGGGGAAATAACCAACAACTTAGTTACCTAAGTATAGAATTAGGAGACTTGTCTTGATAATATTTTATTTGAAGATAATTTGGAAGGGTAGGGGATGAATCTTAATTACCTTTAAGCTCAATTTAAGATTTTCAACAAAGCAAATACAGTCTTGGCTGGATTAGTAGAATATGAGTCTCCGTGGGTTAGTTTGTAGTTCTTGTGTTCTCTCTACTGGTCAGACTACTTGTTGAGTATTTGGTCCATTTGGGGGTTTCACACATAAAGAGAGAGACTGACAAATGGGGATGTATATAAAGGTCAACTAGGAACGTAAAACTTGGGTATAGGAAATCAGACTGATCTAGCTCTATCCTGAGTTCTACCACTTAACCATTTGTGATAGCTTGGCAAAGTTAATTCCTCTGAGTTTGTTTCCATACCTTTAGAGTAGGGCAGAATAATAATACCAATCTAGAGGATTGTTTTAAAGATTAGAATTAACCTAGGCAATCAAAAGCTTCTGCACTCATTAGAGATTGGATTAATGACTAGATATATTCCCTGCTTTGAAGAAGGTTACATTTCAGTGGGGCAGACAACTGAGTAAATCCAAGATTGTAATGTAGCTTGTTAAGTGTTCAGAGAGCTGACTTATGGAAAAGGGGGTAAACTTACTCATACAGCCCCCAGTAAATACAGAATGAACTGGATTGTTGTGTAGCAATAGAATGAGTTTCCCTAGGAGGAAGTGAATTCCCCTCAGTGAATGTATATAATCAAGTTGAGACTGTATGATTACTTGTTGGGGATGCTTATAGAAGGCATTTTTTTTTTTATGAGTAGAGGGTTGGACTAGAAGGAAAGGTGAACTATGAACAGCTGGGGGCCAAATCCAGCCAGACATCTGTTTTTGTAAAGTTTTATTGGAACATACCACACCCCTTATTTATGTGTTGTCTATGGTTGCCTTCTACTACAATGTGGAGTTGGGTAGTGTGACAGAGACCATATGGCCTGCCAAGCCTGAAGTATTTACTGTGGCCCTTTAGAGAAAGTTTCCTGACTGCTGACTAGATCAGTGCTTTACAAACTAATTATTTTGTGAACTGATAACCTTCCTAAATTCTATGGCATGGGAATTTCAAGTCAAGAGGGAAGAAAAGATTGGAAGTGAGATGGTTATAGTTTTTCTTGTTACTGCAAAGATTGAAGACTAGAAAACAGTTGATTAACCTCCCAGATCTTTTAAGAGACTGTTATTTTATAAATAGATGCCTTTTGTTGTGAGACAAAGTATTGGTATGCCACCTGGGCTAAAGCTGTTTATATCCACTAGCACTGGAAGGTGGTCCTAGTGTGGTGGGAAAAACTGGTTATGTTAACCATTGTGAACTTTTTTCCTCTTATAATTGGAGCACTTCCTAGAGTAAAGATTAGAGCTAATATGGGTACTCATATAGATGTAGCTATCATTACTGTATGTCATAGAATACATCATTGGAGTGTGTGTCACACCAGACAGAATTTTGGTTGGGAAAATATAAAGGGATTCAGTGTTGCTAGTTGGGGTACTACATAGAACCTTTCCTTATGTGGACTAGATCTTTTTTTTTTTAATTAAAAAATATTTTTAAAAGATTTTATTTATTTTACAGAGAGAGAGAGAGAGAGTGCATGCCTGAGCATGAGCCGGGGGAGGGACAAGTCGACTCTGCACTGAGCACAGAGCCCTTGGGGCTCCATCTCACAACCCTGAGATCATGACCTGAGCTGAAACCAAGAGTGGGACACTTAACTGACTGTGCCACCTGGGTGCCCCTCAACTAGATCATTAGCTCTCATGGCAATAGGGGATAAAAAGATATCTCCTTAGCAGGAATATCTTACGGCTGGCAATTTCAGTTCATACATTACAGGTGTTATTCTCTGCTAGAAAAGCAGAGGTTTCCCAAACAGTGCACTTTTTCCAGGGGAATAGGATTTTAAACTTTGCTTCTTCGCATACGTTTTGTCTTTTGTATTTGGAGTCTACTGCCAACTAACAGTTTTTTTCTTTCTCTTTCTTTGTCCCTCCCTCCCTTCTGCCCTCCCTCTCCCCTACCCACCCACCCTCCCTTCCTCTCTTCCTTGCTTCCTCTCCCTCCCTCCCCTCCCTTCCTTCTTTTTTTGTTGAAAGTATTGACTCGGAGACAAAAAGAGGCCAAGAGCAAGAGTGACAGTGGGACAGTTGCCCAGACTTCCCTAGACATTGACAAGTAAGTAGGTATGCTGTGTTCTCGGAGCTCTTTTGACATACTATGGCTTATACTGAATAAAGAGATCCATTCCTCTCCTACCCTGGTTTTCCTTGGCCTTCCAATCACTTCATTGCTTTGATGTCTGAATTTATTTTTTTATTCCCAATTTATGTTAGTGTAAATGGCGTCTGTATTTTTTTATTCCTAATTTATGTCAGTGTAGATGGCCTCTGTATGTTTAATTACCCTGAAAAAGTCCTGCCACCCATTCCATTTGTACATTGCTCTTAGATTTCTGTTTTCTTTGAATTTGTGTATTGGTGTTTGGTACTTTTGGGAAGCAGTGAGCTATTTTGCGATGTAATGGTACAGAAGTCGAGTTGCAAAAGGTTGAGCAATATAGGTGACTTCCTTGGGTTGTGGGTTGCAGCTTGACTAAGAAAGAAAGTACATTCTACGGGACGATTGGGTATAAGTGACACCTCCTGAAAGTAAAGACATTACCAACAATACATTATAGCAGTAGTCATTAGGCAGAAATGTTTATCTTTGAAATATAGATTTTTTATTTTTTTAAACCATTTTTTTTAAGATTTTATTTATTTATTTGACAGACAGAGGTCACAAGTAGGCAGAGAGGCAGGCAGAGAGAGAGGGAGAAGCAGGCTCCCCGCTGAGCAGAGAGCCCGATGCGGGGCTCGATCCCAGGACCCTGAGATCATGACCTGAGCCGAAGGCAGAGGCTTTAACCCACTGAGCCACCCAGGCGCCCCTGAAATATAGATTTTTAAACCTGAAATTTCAGGGCTGCTTTCCCTAATTCAGTTGAGCAGAGCTGATGATTACTTGTTCCTTTTGGAATCCTGTCATGTGGACATTCCTCTAGGACTATATTCATCCCACCATATTGCAGTAATTTTTTTTTTCTTTTTTGATATTTCATTCTTCCTGGATAGGCTATGAATTATTTGAAGGCATATACTTGCTTCATTCATGTTTATATCCTCAGCATCTAATAAAATGCATCCGAGACAGCAGTTAACAGTAATAGCTGTTTGTCTAACACCTAATATTATGTACCAGTCACTGTGCTAAGTGTTTGAATTACTTCGTAGTTCTCACAATAGCTGATAAGATAGTTTTTCTTTCTTTCTTTTTTTTTAAATAGATAAAGAAATTGGAGGGAAATTATAAGTAACTGGTTAAGATCATGTGGCCAGAACTGGCAAAGCCCACATGACTCAAAAACTTAAGCTTCTTGCACAGTGCTGCTGTCTTTCATATAGTAGGGGGTTAATATATGATTTTTGCATTAATTCACAAGTTTTTAAAGGTACACTGGCCTAGCTTTTCTCATAAGGCAATTTTTTGCTCCTATTTTTAAAGACCTCCAGAGTAAGTTTCCTTAGAGCTAATTCAGATCACTCTTGCTGTATAGTAACTGACTAGTAAAGGCCAGAAAGAGTCTAAAATAGCAAGCTTTGGAAAGTTGCCTTTAGCTTCTTAAAACTAAGATCTTAAGAATCAAGCAGACCTGGCTTCTGATATTTATTAGCCAATAAGACCTTGGGGAGAAAAGTACCTTCTTAATAGGGCAAAAGAATTAATTGAGAAATTGTGTTTAAAGGGCATTATACCAATTCTTCGCTACAGAAAAAATAGTTAATGATCGTTCATTTCCTTCCTTTGTCCCCAGTGATTCCATTTTCACTGATGCCCAGTAAACCTTACTCCAAGGACACAGTTTCCTCTCTTTCTACAGATTATACTGTTATAAAAAGATAAGAATAGCTGTGTATATGAAGTTACACAAAAGACTCTAGCAGAACTACATGGTTTTGGTAACTTCCTAGTTGATGTTGCAGGTTGTAGAATTAGGGAAGTCAGCATACAGACTTGATTTACTAATCAGACAAGTTCATCCACCCTGGTAAAAATGTCATCTTGATTTAATGCACTTGGTGTTCCTTTTTCTGTCTAAATCTTAACTTCCCTTTGAAAAAACTATTACAGTTAATTTCAGAAGAGTTTGACAGAATATTTTATGTCTGAAGAGCAATCAGCATTGTTTGAGATAGTTAGAAGAACTGATTTCATTACCATCCCACTGCTGCGACAGCAGGGTACAGAGAAACAGCCAGGGAAAACCGCTAATCACTCAGTCCTTTTGATTGGCGTTGGGTTAGTTTTATTGGTGATCCTGCTGAGCGAATCTGCATTGGTTGACATGTCTCCTCCACAGAATAACGCAAAAACACAATTGAGACAGAATAACATAAAAACACAATTTAAGACTTATCCAGGAGCCCAGAGGCAAAAACAAATCTTAAAACTGCTTTTTTCCCCTTTCTTCTGATTGGCTAGGAATGAGAAGTGTTATCTCTGTAAATCCCTGGTCCCATTCAGAGAGTACCAGAGTCATGTGGACTCCTGTCTCCAGCTTGCAAGGGGTGACCAAGGAAGTGAGCCTGAGGAGAGTGGGAAGGTATGCTCAGTTATGGAGGAGAAGCAGCAGCAGCGGATGAGGAATCCAAAGGTGTGTATAGAATGCTTTAGGAAATTCTCCAAAGTTCTGTTCTATGCTTTTTCCCCTTCCTCCTCCCTTTTCTGTGTATCTAGAAATAAGATTTTGTTTTAAAATTATATTTTCTTTTAATTAAAAAGTAATATATGCTCACTGTAGGAAATATAGGAAGTTAAAAAAAAAAAGCAAGAGTCAGGGGAAATTAACACCCACAATTGAGCTACTTAGAGATAACTGTTAGTATTTTGGCCTATTTTCTTTTTTTTTCTATGCATTTTTAATGTAGTTGAGACCATATGTGATATATATGTGTGTATACGTGTGTGTGTGTGTGTGTGTGTGTGTATAAACTTTATAGCATAAATACATTCCTGGGTTTCTTTTCTTTTCTTTTTTTTTTAAAGATTTTATTTATTTGACAGAGAGCACAAGTAGGCAGAGTGGCAGGCAAAGGGAGATTGAGAAGCAGGCTCTCTGCCAAGCAGGGAGCCTGATGTGGGGCTCAGTCCCAGGACCCTGGGATCATGACCTGAGCCAAAGGCAGCCACTTAACCTACTGAGCCACCGAAGTGCCCCACTGGGTTTATTTTCAAACTGTTTTTAAAAATTACTGTTAATGTTTATATTGCTTAACCATTCTTTTATTATTGGACATTCAGGTTCTTTCTAATTCTTTGTATTATAAGATTGTATTTGAACCATTAATCTGTGTACCACTGACTATTTCTTAGATTTCCTAAAGTGGAACTCTTATAAACATTTTAAAATCTGTTGAAGTGTACCACCAAATTCCTTTCCAGAAAGGATATCCAGTCATACCCCCACTGCCAGGAACATATTTGAGATCAACTCTATTTAGCACCTTGTGTGCCTGGTCTTAGGAAGCTGTGAGGTCTGGCCCCTGGTCACTGGGAAGATGAATGTGCTTTCTGGGCTCTGCAATAAGAGAGGAAGAGCAAGTCTTGGCTCAAAGGTCGGAGATGAAGCAGCAGCTCCATATGCTAGGCTTACTCACTTAGCAATCACTGCACACTAAGATGGTAAGCCATGATCTGTCATGACAAAAGAAAGGGACCCTGGTATGAATGGGGTGATTTTGTGGTAGTGACTGGGAGTTGTGGCTTATAGGTAAGTGCCTGTATCATAGAGCCAGTTGGCTCTTCTGGCATCACTACTTCGAGAAGCTACCCTGAAACTGTTATTTTCTATTTTAAAATCTCTCCAAATCTATCATAGGTCAATGGTTACCGTTCTTTATATCTTTGTGGAATAATTTGCCTTGACTCTGGTTATCCATTCTTGAATAATATTCTTGGCATGAAGATGTATTCTGTTCATCATCATAGTTTGTGTTTTTACTTGTATACCCTCATTTATTAGAAAGCAAAAGACTTTCCTAGAGCTATGTCGTACATTCCTTCTCTCCTGGAGATAGGTGTGATCTGGGCTAAGAAAGTTGTATTTTAGATTCTCTGCCATGAGATAATCCTTTGATCTGTTTTTCTCTGTCATAGGAAAAAAATCGCAGTGAAGGCCGGCTCCTCAGTCTCTTGGAACAGTCTGAGCACAGGACTGCAGGTGAAGACCCCAGAACCAGTTTTCTGGGCTTATGTCATAGGCCTTCCAGTAAAAATAGCTACTGCCAACTAACTATTTGTTGGAGTTATGTGGATGTACATTTGACTCATTAGCCAGACTTTGAGACTCACTTTAGGTTCCCTTAACTAAGGAACAGGACTTCCTGTTAAGGGAAAAAAAATTTCCAAATCAACAGGGGAATGACACAGCCCCAGATACCTTCCAAAGGAACATGCTTGGGAAACCAGACGTGCAGATATTTCTGCCTTCTCCTAATGTTTTGTGCATCATTTGTTACTTGTCCCAACCTGCATTCCAGAGGGATTGTAGGAAGTAACTTTGTCTCTTTGTGCCTGGTATTTAGGGAGCAGTAGAGTGGATTGGTTATGAGCATTGCATAAAGTTAGCAATACCAACTTCATAGATTTTAAGGATTATATCTAGTAAAGTCCCAAACATACTCCCTGGCATAAGTAGGCTCTTGATAAATGTTAGCTGCTATTATTACTGTTGTTATTAGTTGCTGTTGTTAAATTTCACTAGATGCAGATGGAAGAGGAGCTTTTGCTTAAGCCTGGTGAGATTGCTTACCTTCTCATTCTAACAGTTCATTCCCACTAAGCAAATCTTTTGCTTTCTGATGACTATAAAAAGGCAGTCTCTCCAAGCCCTATCGCCTGCTGCTTCTAGATCAGCATGTTGTGAATCTCTGCAGGTGGCAGATTTCTCTTGGCAACTCCTTGTTCCTCAAGTCCAGATTTGAAGTAGATTATTCAGAGGTCGTTCATTCAAAAGTGTTCACCTTGATACTTTTGCAGCTGAGCCTGTTGGATGCTAATACTCATATTTTATGGGTTTGGGGATGGGGATCTGAGCTACTTATTTAAGACTGATGAAAAACGGTGCCCAGAACACAGAAAGCACATGAGCAGTGAGAAGTGGTATGATTACAACACTATTAACATTATTACTTTTTCTCTCTTATAGATGCAGAAATAAAGACCAAGTCTTCAGAGACAGCAGGCTTCAGGTGAATTGGGGTATACACTGAAGTATGGCTGTCAGTAGTTCTAGAAAAGTACAGGCCTTGTCCTGGGTTCTGTGTATAGTGTGATATTCAAACTATTGAAGGTAGAAATCACCATGGAACTGTGTGACCTCTGTGTGTGCTACCCTCCCCCCATATCTAGGCTAAGAATTGGATGGCTAGTTCAGTTTCATGGCATTAAAACAGGCAAGCAGAAGCTATGATTTATTCTTCCCTCCTAACCCTGGTCTTCTGACCTAGATTTCAAGATGTTTGGGAATTTGGTAAAAAAATAATTAAAAAAAAAAAAGTTTGGGAATTTGGGTCTGACTTCTCATTCTCTCAGTATCTCACTGTGTGACTTTGGGTATACGATTTACCCAGTGTCCTTATTTGTGAAAGGGGAATGATAATACTTACCTGGTTGGATTATTACAAAGATTATATGAACTAATAATGTATGTAGAAGCCTCTGGTATAATGCATGACACATACTTAGTGCTTATTAGTAGGTGTATATTGAATTCTGAATTTTTCCTCCTTCTCTTTAGGGTGCCCTCACCAAGGATGGAAGAGGCAGGCTGCAGCAAAGAGATGCAGAGTTCCCTTGCACATCTCGACTTAAATGAGTCTCCCATCAAGTCTTTTGTTTCCATTTCAGAAGCCACAGATTGCTTAGTGGACTTTAAAAAGCAACTTACCGTCCGGCCAGGTAGCCGGACACGGACCAAAGCAGGCAGAGGAAGAAGGAGAAAATCCTGAATTTCTAGGGTCCAGACATTGACAAAACCATTAGCAGTAGGGGTGGGCCATGGTCATTAAGTTTTAGTGGCCCCTGTTTCATTGTTGAGCAAGTTTTGGCCCTGCAGTTTTCACCACCAGCATCCACTCAGCATTCTTGTTTTGATGTTTTCTATAAGCTATACAGATGATTGTGTATAGTATTCTGTTTTATAACAGTCTGGATTCACTTATAGTTAAAAGAAAATTTAAATATATTTATGTTTGTATGAAATCTTATTTCAATAAGATGGAGATCTTCCTTTTTTCCCCTCTGTGTTGCAGGTTTTGGGGTGGGAATATTTAAATTGTGGAGCTAAATTACATGTTTCCAAATTAATGCCATTACTGGTCTTTGACATACTGCCTAAATTCACTGAATGTATAGTGCACATTTCTGAGCACTGTGTGGTTACTCGCTTGACCTTTTCTGACATCACTGTGGAAAGTGCCAAGGCATCAAATCCTACTTCTTATTTTGCTATCCCTACCATTCAGCAGCCTGTTACTTCATCTTGCTGCTTCACTTAGTTAAGAATTCTCAGCCAGAGCATAGGACCTTCGAGGGGTATCTCCTGCCATTCTTACCAGGAATTTGTAAGTGAATGTTCTATTACTAATTCCTGTGCAATTATTTTTCTTCCTAGATTAACCAGTGGGGATACCAGGCATATTCATCTATTAAAGCCAAGATTAGTTCTCTTGCAGTCAAAGGTCATAGCAGCACCAGGAAATAACATCTCTATTTCAGTATGTTACTGGTAGAGGAGTGCACATATGCAACCACATTGCCCAGGAGCTTTCAGTGCAAAACAAGATGTGGTCTGTCTGCAGTGTACTTGCAGACTTCAAAGATGAGAGGATGTCGAACAGCAGAAGCAACTACCTGAGGGAAATGACCAAACAAGGACGTTAAGAAAGCTAGCTTTGGCCCAAGCTGATTTGAAGATGTAATAAAAGTCTGTGGGAGGTGGCTGCTGACCAGGAAAGGATAAGGATAGGGACCTGGGACAGGATAAATAGGGATATCACTCAGACTCTACTAACTTCTGATTCATCAAATTAAAAGTTACCTTTTTCTTGATTTTAAGGTGAAAATGAGATAGGTATTAGACTGGAGGAGGGGCTTCAGAGAGATAGCTAAGATGGAAAGCACCAAAAGGTCCTTTAAGATACTTTTTTTTTTTAAGATTTTATTTATTTATTTGAGAGAGTGACAGAGATAGAGCATGAGCAGGGAGGGGAGGGAGAAGCAGGCTCTCTGCTGAGCAGGGAGCCCGATTCCCCAGGATCATGACCCAAGCTGAAGGCAGACGCTTAACCAACTGAGCCACCCAGATGCCCCTAAGATACTTTTCTTGCCTATGCCATTGCACGCAAGCTTTTTGAGTTAAAAGAAGGCAAGATGGCAGGCTCCTGATTTCTTCCATGTTTCGGTGTTGGATGACACTGACATTGTGGCCAGCATCACATAAAGAACAGGTGGTTTTTTTTGTTTTTTTTTTTTTGTTTTTTTTTTTTTTGAGGAAAAATGGTTTGGGTAATGTATGTACTTATATTTAATCCTCACAGCAACCCTGTGAGGTAGGTAGTATCCTAATTTTCAGGTGAGGAAACAAAGGCTCAGGGGAATAAATAAAGCCACTTTTGGCCCATGGCAATGAGATCACAGTGCCCCTCATATTCAGTCCTAAAGAAAATGCTTTATTTTGGCTCTAGTATTGATTATTTCCTGCTAACAAAAAGTAGTTTATTAGTTCTGTCCCATCAACTTAATTCTCACTAGTCTCTCTCATTAAATGGCAATTTATTGGAGGTAGAACATTATAAATGGGATAGTATGTTTATCTCTTTGCCTGAAGAGAAGAGAAGAGAAGGAAAAGGCTGATTCTAGAAAGTGCATTTTTTAGCTTATAATTGGGCAGTCTCTCTAGAACATGGCTTTGATAAAGGCTGTTTGTTTTGTTCTCCGTGTGCCTGTGGTCCTGTGGGAGGGGCAATAGTGAGACAATGAAGAGACAAAAAGTCAGCGGAAAGAGTATCATGTCAGCCTGAGACTGAAATCCTGCTTCTGACATGGGTTAATCCCTCCGAGACTTAGTTTCCTTGTCCGTAAAATGGGGAAATCATACTTACAGGGTTCTAAGGAGTAAGCTAATGGGTATAAAGGCACAGTATCTGTCACATGAAGAAGATGATGAGTAAGTGGCAGCAGTTACGAATTTGATGCTAGTTTTGTATTCATAAGTAGTGTTTGGGTGAGGGATAAAAAAGCCAGAAAGAGATGGGGAGCAGATGCAAGAGGAGACCGTTCTTAGAGGAGTGAGCCTTTGACTGCATTAGCTTCATCGACTACCAGCCTTCCACAACAAGTTTGGGTCCCTGGGCATTTAGAGCTCACCTAGGACCCTTAGATTTGGGGTTGTTTTGTTGTGTTTTGTTTTTGCTTCTTCTGAAAGATGGGAAGCAGTTCTGCTGGTGTTGCCAACTCTTGAAGAGCTGGAAATCTCCATGAACTTCACAAGCTATTACCATAAATTGGGAAAGAGAAGAGTTCTCTGTGTTAGGCATCGTGGTTGTGTAATTTCCTTTCATCCTTACAACAGCTTTCCAGCAGAGGCTGTGGCTTGCGCATTTCCCCTGGGTACTCACCATTCTATTACATACCCACAATGTCCTATTGCAAGAACTTGCAGCTCTCTGCCTTAGCACATCTCTAGACTTGTGTGTCGTGCAGGCAGGGAGTGCCAGGACTGAGGCCCCTGAGGTAGTCCTCAGCCAGTGAAAAATGGAAGTTGGGGTGTAAATATTTGAGCCTCCTTACCTCTTAGGTGGGTGCATTCTCCACCAGAATTCTGAGAGTTCCTCTGTGGGATTGAACCTCAGTAGCTCCCAGCAGCAACTTAATTAATATGCACTATTGTTTTTTTTCCTTCCTACCTCACTTCCAGGTCCCCTGTCAGTACTTTCTAAATGCAGGTTGGGACTAGGGTGAGGGGCCTTCAGTCTAGGGTACTTAAGGGCAGAGTGGGTACTTAACGTGAAGGTAAGAAGGCCTCTTTATATTTTATAGCTAGGCACTTCACATGCATCACCCTAATCCTAGCCCTGGCCGATTGCTTCCCGGTTAAGGTATTTGCATGCAAATTAGGTCTGCCTCCAGGGAAACCCAAACTAAGACAAATCCTATGGAGAAATTAGTCTCTATGTTTTATGCTTGGAAAACTCTTGAGACCCCGAGACGTGAATAGATTTGCCTAAAGTCATACAGCTGGTAAATGGGATGGGATTTGAACCTAGGTGTGCTTGATACTAGAGCTGATGCTCTGTGTACCTCACTACTCACTACCTCTTACCTCCCACTTGAGTCCCAAAACTCAGTGGAAACTGTAAGTTTGGATGGGCTCATTCTCTCTGCTCAAAGCACAGCAGCTTTGACCCTAAGTTGATTTAATAGATAGAAATTGGGCTGAAGGGAAGGCAGGTAGTAGGTGGATGGTAGTACCAGTGGGAAGATAGAAGAATGTACAAACCCAGAGTGGGAAGGTTGCTGAAGCCATATGCACCAGGAAGGCAGAAAGAGTTTACGTATTTCTTCTCAGTTACAAAAGCCTTGGACTATTATTGAATTTGTGGTTCTTCATTTTAACAAAAATTAAACTGATACCTGTTACGTGTCAGGTCTGGATCGTGGGCCCTGGAGCTCCAAAGATGAACAAGAAACATTCTCTGGGAGCCCACGGTATAATGGGGGAAGACAAACACATAAACAGATGTTTGTTTGTTTGTTTTTCTAATTACACCCAGCACAGAGCCCAATGCAAGGCTTGAACTCAGGACCCTGAGATAAGACCTGAACTGAGATCAAGAGTCAGATGCTCAACTGAGCCACCCAGGTGCCCCTAAACAGATAATTTTAATAGACTGTTGTCAATGCAATGATGTAAGCTAATCCAAGACGCTGGGATCAATAGACCACACTCAGCCAGGGTCAGGGCCAAGAGGAACTCATCAGGGAAGGCTCCACAGCATTGGCAGTGATTGAAGTCTACTTTAAAGGGTAAGGAAAAACTAGGTGAAAAGGCTGGAGAGGACAAAGAGGGGGGTGGCTATTCCAGATAAATAAGCATGAACAGAGACTTACAGTAAGCAGCTTGACGGGTGTAGAAGATCTGCAAGGCATACCTGGGGTAAAAGGGTGTACAAGGAATGGTGGGGAACTTATTGAGGGCTTGTGTCAGTTGTGAGAATCAAGCCTGTGAATAGCACAGAGGAGGGAGAGCCTGGCTCCTAGCCCAACCCTGGCTGCAACCCACCTTTCCCTGACCACCAGTTCCCATTCCTTAGTTCCTTCTGGACAGCTGGAGATTGGTACTAAGGGGCTATGAAGGAGGCTTGTCAGGGTTTGTCCTTCTCCTTGTTGGTCAGTGCCATCTGGCGTCTGAAGTGAACTGTTGACCACTACTACACCTCTGCTACAGCCAGGGTTGTCACAGCTGCTCACAGAATTTAAGCCCAAGGCACTTCCACCCTCCATAGGCGCTGACACAGACCTTCCCTGACACTCTACCTAGGGACCCCTCTCCTGGGGAAATAGATACAGGACTTCCAGAAACATGGTTTAAAAAACCCTGGCATTACTTGTCAGGAACATATCCTTACTCTGGCCCAAAAGACTGTGGACTCTCACTGTCAGCATGAATCACATTCAGTTCCATATTCTTTCCCAACTAGACAGAGCTGAGAGAGACTAGAGCCCCAGGCGAGGCAGGATGTTATGGGTGTCCTCCCTACACTCACCACCAATTTCCCTGTCTTTCAGAGCCTATATGTCTGATTGGTACCCAGTGAAATGTGCAACAGGTTTGATAATCTGGCATGTTTCTAGGCCAGTCATGCCAAAACTAATACAAGAGCCACTGTCCCTGGTCTCCATCCTGGTGTCATATGGAGGCCATGTTCTGTCTGTAGACAATGGTAGGGTTAACTGCTAATGAGGTAGCCCAAATTTTAAAATACCTGCTCACCAATTTCCCAGAAATGAAAATTAATACAGTATGTCATCTCCTATCATGGTGGGTATCTTAGTCTGTACAGACTTCTATAACAAAATACCACAGATTGAATAGTTTATAAACAACGGAAATTTCTCACAGTCTGGATGCTGGAAGACTCAGATCCAGGTGCCAGCATGGTTGGGTGAGGGCCCTTTTCCAGGTTGCAGACTGCCAACTTCTTGTATCCTCTCATGCTGCAGAAGGGGCAAAGATGTTCTCTGGGGCCTCTTTTATGAGGACGCTGACCCCATTTGTTAAGGCTCTGCCCTTATGATCTAATCACTTTTCAAAGGCCCAATCTACTAAAGTCTTCACCTTGGGCATTAGATTTCAAAAAAATTTTTTTTGGTGGTGGGGAGGGGGATATAAATATTCAGACCATAGCAGTGGTCGCAGTGATGCCCCAAGGTTCTATGCATTCAAGAAGACTGTTTGGGGGAAAAATCAGCTTTGTGGGGGCAAACAACTACTGTAGCCTGAGATTACCCTTCCCCTTCTGGTAGAGAAGACCCAGAGTATGAACCTACACCCCCTCTACCCCTCCCTGGCCTACCATCTGAGGGCTAGACTCCACAGTCTGGCTGCTACCTCTCCCATCATATATCCTCACCTACATGTATCTTTATTTAGGTCTTTGGAGCTGAACCGCATACCATGAAGGTGCCTTGTACTCCATGATTTTGCACAGGCTCTTCTCTCTTTGAAGGATTACCTCTGCCAGCATACTGCTAGTCTTTCTTCACGGCTCAGCTTCCTCAACTTGCCCTGCCCACTCTAGGGCAGAGTTAGTCTCTTTCTCTTATGTTCCACATTGCCTCTTGCTCCTTAGTACTTCAACATTTTGGAAGATTGTCTATTGTACTATATATTTCTCATGCTAGCCTCCTCCATCTTTCCAGGTGAGCCACCACCTCAAAACTCAGACTCTGAGTGTTTGTAAAGTGGGTGGGGCTCCCAGTATTACAGAGGGGATGTCCCAGGGTCCTTGACCTAGGTCAGGGTTCCAGCTTCCTACAGTTATCTTGCTTAAGTTTGCACCATAGCCCTGCCTGCCCTGGGCTTCTCTTAGGGCAGACTCAGAAGGAAGTGCATCTTCCTGAATTAACTGATGTCTAGATAGTGGTGGCCAAGAAAGAGCGTGGGACATTATAACTCAGGTGACCCGTGAGTTTCATTTTTGGGTGCAAACCAGGTCAGTGGGATGCCTAACATTGAGAGAGAAGAACTCAAGCCTGAAGAAAGTGAACAACTGCTGCTTCTCCCGGGTAAGACCCTCTTCTAATTCCTACTTACTTCAGGCCCATCCCCTCACCATCTCTCCAGCTTGGCCCATGCTAGCAGAGTAGAGGCTGGAACAACTAAGCCGGCTGGTCCTCAGTGATAGCTCTCATCCTTGGCAGGGGTCCCTGGGATCCTTCTCAGAAGAAGACTCACCTCATGTATCTGATTCAGCTGAGTTAAGCTAAGAGGCCAACTGTTACTCAAACGTGCACACCCTGGCTGAGTTCTGAGAATCTAGTGATGTGGGAGACATGTCCCTCCCCACTGGGCTCAGCTGGAAGAGGCAGATATGAGTACATTTACTGGGAGTGTAAATACTGAGGTTTCTTGGAGGAAGCTTCACAGTCTCTGGCATGTAGAAGTATCAGATAAATGTCCAATAGAGGAGTGAATGAATAAGAGTAAATGAATGAAAGAATGATTGAGTGAGCTGGGCCTCAAAAGGAGAGTGAAAGCTTACTCTGTGTGTAGTGGCTAGCCCTTTCCTAAGATTATAATTGCCTCAGTTACCCTGTTTTATCCTTGAAACAAACCTGTAACATTTGGGGAGTTAACATTCCTATTTGACAGATTTGGAAATTAGGTATATGGGATTTTGAAGACATTTGCTGGAAACTGATTTCTTAGTTCTCTGAATAAGAACCCCACTCCCACACCCCCCACCCCCAAATTTTTCAAAGCTGTATTAGCACATACCTATGTCAAACCCTCTGCTGGGATGAAGATGCAGGTGACTCAGACCAGTGGTTCCAGACTCGAGGAAAACTGTGAATGAAGGCTGGACAGCAAGAGACAGGGCGAACTTGTAGTCAGTGTGGCTGGAGTGTGAGGGAGAGTAGCAAGAGAGGAAACTTGGGGCCTGCAAAGCTATGATAAAGAGTTTTAGACTTTTTTTTTTCCCCCTGCAGTGGGAAATACCACAATGTGAAGGTTTACCTCCTATCTTAGGGGAGATAGAGCTGGGGAAAATAGAAAAATAGAAATATCTATTTTTGTGCAGTTATTCTGGTGATGTGTTAGGAGTTGGTGGGGCAGGGAGATGGACAGTATCAGTTAGGAGATTGTTGGAATAATCAGATGGGAAGAAGGTCTAGGGTGGTGGCAGTGGGAACCAGGAAGAGGGGATATGTGGGAGAGCACTTTCTGTTCTTAGCTCTTTCAGCCTCAGACCTGATTGCATAGAGGAGAGGTGAGAGTCAGGGATGTAGACAGGCACCTGAATAGCTGTGTGAGTGAGCAACCTTGATGCCTCCAGCCAAGGTGGAGGACAGGAAGACTATCATGGGGAAAAAGTGAAGGAGAAAATGAATGTGTCTTTGACTATGGAGTTTGAGAAGCTTCTCCAGCATCTGGAGAGGGATGTCTAACAGACCATCAGAATTTGGGATTTGGCTCAGGACAGGGATTTGGGAGACCTGAAACAGAGGTTTTAATCAAAACCTGAAGATGATACAAAGGGCTGTGGAGAAGAGGGCTATGACCAGAAACAGGGATGGGGTGGGGCATTGGTAAGGGGGAGTGGAGAGAAAAAATAATGAAGATTATGAGGGATTCAGGAAAGAGGCCCAGGAAAGACTAGTTATTGAAAGCCAAGAGACGAGAATTTTGCAGTGAAGAGATTGCTCATGGCTTTGCATACCTGACAGAGGACAGTAGGGGGTGGGGACTGAGGAAAAGACTAGGACGGGACAATCAGCAGCTCAATTTGACCATGAGGAGGGCAAATTCATGGGCATGTTGGGAGTGGAGGGTGGGCAAGGGTTGCAGGGATGGGAAGGTATCCTTCCCTGGAGTCTTGTTGCTACAGGAAGAGAGGTAGACTGATTCAGTGGACAAATCCCTTCTCCCTATCTTGGGGCCTTCACTGCATTTCCCTTTTCCTTTACTCCTGAAAGACACCTAAATCACTGAAGGCTCCCTTGGGAACTTCTTGGAATAGCAGTACCACCGCTAGCTTGAATTAGCAAAATACCAGACATTTCTACAGTTCTTTACAGTATGCAAACCATCAACTCCTTTAATCCTCACAAGAACTGAATTTTTGTTCTTTTATAGAGGAGAAAATTGAGGCTCAATTCAGATTCAAGTAAATAAATCTGAAGGTACATTCTGCACAAGGTCCTTTTGCTTTCATTATTTCATTTGCCCCACAAAGCTCTTTGACATATGTTGATCCCCATTTGGCAGATTAAGAAAATTGGGCCTCCCATTCGGAGACTTGGTGCTAGGTCTTCTGTGGAGAGTTGGGTCCTTAACTCTGAGCATAGGGCCCTTTCCATTCTGCATCACTGTACCTTCCAAAACCCACCCATGAGCTGATGTTTGTGTTGCACATTAAATTTCCCAAAGCATTTTTCAAGTCTTATTTAATTATTATAACAACCTTGTAAAAGTAGTTATTTCCTCCCAGATGAAAAAACTAAAATTCAAAGAAGTCATAAATGACCTGCCTGAAGTTATACCACTAGTGGAACCCCTTTCTGAAGTACAGATCCATCCCTGTCCACTTCTCCCTTCAGGATGAAATTTGTACAACATAGTTTGGCATAAAGGCCATCCATAGTCCAGCCTGCCTGCTTCTCCAGCAAGTCTTTGGCTCCTTGTTACCTCACTCTCTTTGTTCCAAACCACTAGAACATCCCTGAACTCCCAAGCACGGTAGCATGTCCATCTCTGTTACTGCCTATGTCAAGCGTACTGTGATTGTTGGTAAGGCTGTAAGATCCCTCAGGACAAGCCTACATCTGCTTTATATTCCAGCATCTGGGACAGTAGGCGTCAGGAACTGGTAAATGTAAATGAATGACAAAGCGAATAAATGGCATTGGGATTAGGAACCAGCCTTCCCAGTGCTCTGTTAATACATGTGCTTCTGGAAAATGGGGGCCTTCTGGTTGATTACTAAAGGATCATTGATGGTCAGAGGTTCTGAGCTCTGCCTACAGCTTTCTTCCTGGTCCTCTTCTCAAGGACAAAAGTTAAGGGCCACAGCCTCTGAGGGCCTGTAGACTATGTGGTTCACCTGGGCTGTCCCTTTCCTCCTATAGGCGGCCACCCTCCATTGTGGAACCACATGGACTCCATTGGGCCAATAGGGTTGCGGCAAAGGGAAGGAGCTCCTGGCTGCTCCCAGCAGGGCTTGCCCTGCCCCTCAGACAGCTCTGAGCTGGTAAGTTCAGCACTGGGTTTCTGATTCATGCCTATTTAAGGCTATCAAGAGTAGGATCAGCCCATGGGGCCCTGAGTTCACAGCCAAGCAGCCCTTTTTAGTTTCTCAAACCTTTCAGATCTGATCTAGTAACTGTCTCCTTTGTGACTTCACACAACAGCAGGGTGGGGATTATCTTCTCATTTTACAGCTGAGAAAGAGGGGCTTAGAGAGGTGCACTGATTTGAGTTTTAACTCATGACAGGAGCTTGAGCTGAGGTATTTCAGTTGCAAAGGTATTACTTTTGCCACTTTGTTGCACAGATGCCGCCCCTGACCTGAATGGGTTGACATAGTCTAGAAAGGACCCTTTTGGGGTTTTCTGGTAGAAGACTACATTCTTAAGACATTTCCTTCCCATATTTCTCTAGTCTCCTGCATATCTCCCTCCCTTCAACATAGCCACTGCAATCAGGCGCACAGAGATGATTTCAGAGCTGAACTCAACTTGGAGGTTATTCTTCAGCATAGTCCCTATGCCTCGGGTTAGCTCAGATTGAGTTTCTCTTTTCTGTCATCTTGACCAAGATTTAGAAACCCTTGCATGTCACACCATCAAACAGGAAACACTTGTGTAAGTCATTTCATATCTCCTAGTCTGTTTCCTCATCAGTAAAATGGAAGAAAATAAAGTCTAATCCTTCCACCCCCTGGAGGATTAAGTGAGCTAATGGAGATAAAGGACCTGTATAGAGGAGGCAGCCATGAAAGGATTCTTGAATCGTTCCCTGCAGTCTCTTTAGTTTTCCAGCTTGTTCTGACATCTGCTGGACTTGGCTTATTGCCCAAACTGGGGGGCATCACCCCTCCCTGCATTTCATGCTCCCACTTCACCTTTGTCCGGTCTCTGCCCCAGATCCTGCTGTAAACATTTCCTTTGTATTCAACTCATGGCTGGGCCACAGAAGTGAGAAATGACATGGTCCCTGGCATTGGGAACACAAGGGCCTTCTGAGTATTATTATTTTCTCAGCCTTATTCCAGGGCCACACAGCTAGGAAAGTGGCAGGGCAAAGACTCTGATGTAATTTTCTCAACCCATGGGGTTTCTTCGCTGCAACCTTCATCAGCTTTGGGTTCTTTTCAGGTGAAATTGCTAGGTTTTTTTGTTTTTTGTTTTTTTAAAGATTGTATTTATTTATTTGTCAGAGAGAAAGCGAGTGCACAAGCAGGGGGAGCAGCAGGCAGAGGGAGAAGCAGGCTCCCTGCTGAGCAAGGGGCCCAACACAGGACTTGATCCTAGGACCCTGGGATCAAGACCTGAGCCGAAGGCAGATGCTTAACCGACTGAGCCATCCAGGCATCCCTGAAATTGCTAGTTTTTATAAGGCTTCACATTTGTGTGGAAACACTTCAGTCAGATCTGGGTTCAAATCTCACTCTGTCCCTTAATAGTTGCTTGGATTATGCAGATGACTGTTCCTCTCTAAGCCTCAGTTTTCTCATTTGTAACATAACATAGGAATAACCCTTCCTAGTGTGCATGGCTGCTAGAAGCATCTCCTATAATGTAAACATCGAACTGAACATCTGGCACTCCATTTAGGATCATTTGCCTCCTTAGGAATCTGTTTTCCATTCTCTTTATAAAGCAGAGGTGGAACTGAGTCACCCCCATCTCCCTCACTGAACAGCCTCTCCTCCCTGGCTCCTCTGCCTCCTTATTCAGATGCCTGTGTGATTACTTTACAGACAAGTCCAGTGTGGGGCAGTGAGTCATAGGAATGGAATTTCTGTGGGACAGGCAATGAGGACCTGGGAAAAACAAAGCCCAGGAAATAGAGCTTCAGTTCGGGACTCCAGGGAACCCAGGGAGGTTGCTGGCATCTCTTTGAAGGACAGGCCAGAAGGCCATCTAGGGGAGCTTTTATATAGAGATGGAGTACTGGGGCTCCTCTTAGCTCCCCCACAGTGGGTTACTGGTGGAGAAGAACCTTGGGTATCCCATCTTCTGCTTTCTGCCTATCTACCCCCTCCCATCGCTCTGATTCACCCCTGGCCCAACCTTCCCCCAAATCCATCCCCTCACTCTGAAGAAAATCCCTTTATCCTCCTCCCCAGATCTTCAAATGGCTTGTCCCCTTCCTTCATTTAGTTCACTTCCTCAGAGAGAACTTCCCAGACCAATATCCAAAAACACCTTTTCCTCCCCTGGTCACTCTCAAACTGCTGTTCCTGCCTTTAAAAAAAAAAAAAAAAAAAAAGCTACTTTTACTACCAGAATCATATTTCATGTTTATTTCCTTATTTTCTGCCTCTATGCTGGAATCTGAGCTTGATAAGAACAGAACTCACCGTACTTGTAGTGCTTAGAATAGGGTTGGGCCCCTAATAGGTACTCAATCAATGCCTGTGGGAAGGATGGCTGACGGATGGGAGGACTGTCCTCCACAGTGTGGCCTCCAGGTTCTCCAGAGCTGAGCTTACTTAGGCTCCAGATTCAAGTGGATTGGGAGAGCGAAGCACGTGTACTTGAAATTCATCCCACATTTGTTCGTTTCTTTGCTCATTTGGTGAACGACAACTCACTGAGCAGTTTACCTCTGGGTACTGGGGAGCCAGAGTGAATTAATGGTATGACAGTAGCGGCCCCACTAAACCCTGAATTCTTAGAAATGGAAGGGTAGGGAACATCCCTATGTTGAGAAGGAACCACCAGAGAATGGAGCAGGAGGAAAAGGTAGGTGAGTCTCCCCTCCAGGAAGGAGCCTTCTGAGAATGCAGGAACTGAGTATGAGGTGTAGGCAGCAAAAGAACCTAGGTGCATGAAGAGGTGAGGAGTGGGGCTGGGCAGGTGTTGGGGAGACCAGCAAGACTCAGGGCTTAGGCAGGGCTCCAGTCAGCTCCTAGGAAAGCTAAGGGAGGTGCTGGTCTGGACTGGTAAAGGGAGGAGCAAGCTTGGCGGGGCAGTCCTGGTTGGAGTCAGAGAACTTGGCTAGACAATGGGGCTCCTGACCAGATATTAGCCTGTTTCTCCCCAGGTGCTGGCGTGTCTACAGCAATTCAAGGTGACGGAGACACAGCTACAGCAGATCCAAGCCAGCCTCCTGTGCTCTATGGAGCACGCACTGCGGGGGCAGGCCAGCCCTGCCTCTTCTGTCCGGATGCTGCCCACATACGTGGGGTCCACCCCACATGGCACTGGTGGGTGGCATAGACCAAAATAGGTGGCCAGGCCTAGGGAGAGAATTCTGATCTGGGGGAAGGAGTTCCTTATCCCTTTCCCCATTAAGAATCCCAACTCTAAGCTCCCTTAATGAGACTTTGCAGTCCTTGGGGATGTTTCTGGGAGGCAGAGGGCTTAGTCTTGCCAGCTGCATGCCTTTCTGTGTCCTGTTTGCCCCAGAGCAAGGAGATTTTGTGGTGCTGGAGCTGGGGGCCACAGGGGCCTCACTGCGTGTTCTGTGGGTGACTCTGGTGGGCAATGAGGGGCATAGGATGGAGCCCTGGAGTCAGGAGTTTGTGATCCCTCCAGAGGTGATGCTGGGTCCTGGTCAGCAGGTAAGAGTCCACTGCCTAGGCTCTGGGAACTGGCTGGGTGGCTGGGGCTCTGGTAGGCAGAGCTGAGACCCTAACTTGTCCCATAGCTCTTTGACTTTGCTGCCCGCTGTCTGTCTGAGTTCCTGGATGCAATGCCCATGGACAAGAAGGGTCTGCAACTTGGGTTCAGCTTCTCCTTCCCTTGTCACCAGACTGGCCTGGACAGGGTGAGGCAGAGTGGGCATGGGGACAGTGGGTGGAGGGTTTGTAGCCCCATGAAGGCTATTGGAGGAGTGATCCAGGTTTTCTGCCCCCAGAGCACCCTTATTTCCTGGACCAAAGGTTTTAGGTGCAGCGGTGTGGAAGGCCATGATGTGGTCCAGTTGCTGCGAGATGCCATCAAGAGGCAGGGGGTGAGTGGAGGGAGGGGCAATGGGAAGGCTGCCTGTGTGCCCAGCACATATAGACTGTGCCTGTGCTTCTGGGAGGGCCTGCTTTTCTTTTCTATTTATATCCTTTATCCAGTTTAACCCTGGGGTAATTGTTGCTACCATTCCCACTTCATACGTAAAGAGACTAAAGGCTAAGAAAGGACAAATACATTTTCAGGACCAAAGGGCAAAACAAAGATGAAATGACTTGATCCTGTATTCAAGGACCTCATAGTCTAGAGGGAAAGCATTCCAACAAAGGATTGTCCTTGTCAAGGAGGTAGTTCAGTGACTCTGGTAGCATGGGAAGGGCACACCAGGACTCGGGCAGGGGCTTTAAGGAGTTTGCCAGATGCATAAGCTGGGGTTGAGGTGGAAGGTTTGTTTTTCAGAGAAAGGTATGTGCAAACATTTGGATACCAAAGAAAGGTGGATCTGGATCCATCTGGACTAACTGTGATGCTAGTGGATGGAATTCAGGGCTAGGAGGGGCTGACTTAGAGAGTCAGGTACCTACA
The DNA here is from genome assembly GCF_963455335.1 of Martes martes. NCBI lineage: Eukaryota > Metazoa > Chordata > Mammalia > Carnivora > Mustelidae > Martes > Martes martes. The sequence goes on from NC_137892.1 coordinate 101,688,174, forward strand.
GTGCAGTCTTCAAGGTGCCGTGCTTGCTCACAATCATCTTGGTCCTGTGGGGAGCACTGGTGTTCTGGAGATGATGACTGAGGTCGGGAGCCTTTGAGAGCCCCAGGGCCTGAGTAGAGGGTGGAAGAGACAAGGGGGAGTGTGGGATGGGAGGAAAATTCTCTGTAGGGTGGGAGGACCTAGAATATATGTGTGGGCATGAACACACATTGAGCTTCATGGACTCCGAGCACCTCCATCAAGGCCAGGGCCCCTCCATCAAAGCCAAGGCCCTAGCCTTGCCCATCCCCCAGGTTCCCTGCATTATCCACTTAAGTCAGCCATGACCTCTGCCCTCTCCATTGTCCAGGCCTACAGCATCGATGTGGTTGCCGTGGTGAATGATACAGTGGGCACCATGATGGGCTGCGAGCCAGGGTTTGGGCCCTGTGAGGTCGGGCTTGTTGTAGGTGAGCCATGGGCCATTTGTGATGATGGGTGTGGGGGTACAGCTACCTGATGGGCAGGTCCTGATGGATTCATCCCTGCCAGACACTGGCACCAATGCATGTTACATGGAGGAGGCAAGGCATGTGGCAGTGCTGGATGAGGACCGGGGCCGCGTCTGCATCAGCGTTGAGTGGGGCTCCTTCAGTGATGATGGGGTCCTGGGACCAGTGCTGACCACCTTTGACCATGCCTTGGACCAAGAGTCCCTGAATCCTGGTGCCCAGAGGTGGCCTGACCTTCTGCTCTAGGGCCTATCACTCTTCTGCTCCCTTCTTTGCTGCTGTCCCTGAACTCAGGCCCTTGGGCCCCTCCCTATTGCTTGCTCATAGGGTTTCCAGGTTGCACCTTAGGGGGCCCTGGCTATGCTCAAAGAAGGAAGGGCTCAAGATTCTAGAACCCAGAATTTTCAACCCATAGCCCTCCCTTATTCCTGACCAGTGTTGGAGATGGGGGTAGCAAAGTGTTCCCTGTCCTCCAGAAGCCCCTCTGAACCTAATCTAAGCCTGAGGGGGCAGCGGGGTCTGGATAAACACCCACCTATCTCCTAGGAAACCATTGCTTCTGGAACCTCCAGTCTGGGGGACCCCAAAGAAAATGATCCTTCTTTTGGGACCTTTGGAGGTGGGACCAAGTGGGCTAAGGGCTTAAGGAAAGCTCTGTCCAGCCACCCTTCCTACCTGTAGGTTTGAGAAGATGATTGGGGGCTTATACCTGGGCGAGCTGGTGAGGCTTGTATTGGCTCACCTGGCCCAGCAAGGGGTCCTCTTTGATGGCTGCACCTCCTCTGCCCTGCTGACCCAAGGCAGCATCCTCCTGGAGCATGTGGCTGAGATGGAGGAGTAAGTAAGGAAAGCCAGTGGGCTTAGTCAAGGGGCTTCTTGGCTTGGGAGAGGGGAGGATGCTCTGTTCCCCAGGTAGCCATGGGGCTGAGGGAGGGCAGGGAGCTTTGGGGCTACTTGAGTCCCAAAGCAGTACCCTGTGTCCCTCCAGCCCCTTGGCTGGGGCAGCCCGTGTGCATGCCATCCTGCAGGACTTGGGCCTGAGTGTGCGGGCCTCGGACACTGAACTCGTGCAGTACGTGTGTGCAGCCGTGTTGACTCGGGCTGCCCGGCTCTGTGCCGCTGCCCTGGCTGCTGTTCTCTCCCGCCTCCGTCACAGCCGGGAGCTGCAGATGCTTCAGATTGCTGTGGCTACCGGAGGCCGAGTGTTTGAGCGACACCCCAGGTACTGGAAATAAGTACTTCCTGTGTGAGCAGGTAGCAAGAACGTGTTTTCCATAAAGACCCAGAGGGCACTCTAGTTCCATGTGTGCAAGGCAGTGGGTATGAGTGGCACCCAAGCAGGGTAGGGTCAGATGGGGACTAAGGGACTCCAGAAGTCAGAAGAGAGGAAAGATGCTTCTCTTTGGGTATGCAAGGGAGGGGGACTCTGAGGGCACTGGGAGCACTGGAGATACTGGGCACAAGGTTGGTGTATAGTTGGACTTAGAACTGAAGGGATTTGAAGTGATGGGGCCCAGGGCTTCAGCAAGCCCTGGAGTTCAGGGTCAGGTGTCAAGCCAGGTATGCCTGCTTTGTGTCTGTGTAGTTTCCGCAGCATCCTGCAGGAGACCGTGATGCTCCTAGCCCCGGAATGTGATGTCTCCTTCATTCCCTCTGTGGATGGGGGTGGCCGGGGTGTGGCAATGGTGACTGCTGTGGCTGCCCGCCTGGCTGCTCACCGGCGCCTGCTGGAAGAGACCCTGGCACCTTTCCGGTTGAACCATGAGCAGCTGGCAGTGGTACAGGCACAGATGCGGGAGGCCATGGTCAAGGGGCTCCGAGGGGAGGCCTCATCCCTCCGCATGCTGCCCACTTATGTTCGGGCCACACCTGATGGCACTGGTGAGGATCTGGCCTGAGTGTGGGGCTGGGATATGGGTTCATGGAGGTCACAGAATGTGCTTTGTCCTGACACTGGGGATCTCTGTTCCATAGAACGTGGGGACTTCCTGGCCCTGGACCTGGGGGGCACCAACTTTCGGGTCCTCTTGGTGCGTGTGACAGCAGGAGGTGTGAAGATCACCAGCCAGGTTTACTCCATCCCGGAGTATGTGGCCCAGGGCTCTGGACAGCAGGTACCCAGAGCTTGGACCTAATGTCAGGGGTGGGGAAGGACCCGGCTGGGCCACCCCCTGACTTGCCTTGCACCTCAGCTCTTTGACCACATCGTGGACTGCATTGTGGACTTCCAGCAGAAGCAGGGCCTGAGTGGGCAGAGCCTCCCACTGGGTTTCACCTTCTCCTTCCCATGCAGGCAGCTTGGCCTCGACCAGGTGAGGGAGGGAGGGCCAGGAGAAACTATCCCCAAGGGCTTTATACACTCATACCCTTCATGGAATGGGCAGGAGGCTGGGCAGAGGGCTTCAAGTATCTGGGGGTGGGGGTGGGCAGAAGCACTGCTGGGCTGAGCCAGCACCTAGCCTTGGTTTCACTGGACATGGTGTGTGCAGGTGAAGGGGTGTGGTAAAGTCACCTGGAATCCAGGACTGTAAAGAGGCCCGGGATAGAAAAGATTATGGATACCCCTGGGGGCTGCCAGTGGGCAGGAAAATGGAGCCAGGTTATGTCTGGGCACTTGGGAGCAGTGTAGGCCCAGATCAGGGCTGATGAAGGAACACATTGACTGCCTACTCCACAGGCCTGGTGTACTAATCTAGGAGACGTGCAGGAAACAGCATTAGTTCCTGTTTCGTGAAAGGGCTTACAGTTGCCTGGTTTCTTTGCCCTATCTCCCCTTCCTGAACTTACTGTGTCCCTCTCATGCCTGGCTTGGTGTTGGGTGCCTGACTGGAATGGTAGAGCAGCACACACAGATCTAGACACAGCACCAACTGAGCATACACCTCTACATGTCCTTCAAGAAGAATGCTGGACTTCTCAGTGCACATACCAGAGGGCTGTCATGGAGACAGCTCCTCCCGTACTCTGGTCCAAGCTCCCAAGAGTCTCCTCCTCAACACCCCTAACTTCTGCCAAAAAGCTGCCTTCAGCGAGGAGGAGCTTGCTGCCCCTAAAATCATCCACTATGTTCTTCCTGAAAAGCTCTGCCTTCTTTACTCCACCCAGCCTTTATGCAGTTTTCGGCTCTGTTCCAGGTCTGACCTCTCTCAGACACTGCTTCTGCACTTGGCTTTTACACAGTGGCCCTTTGGAATCAAGCATTCAGCAGTGTCTCTCTGCTGGTCTGCCCCACTCTAGACTAAGCATGCTGGCACCATTTGATTATTCCTTGTAAGATGTGAGAAGCAGGTGGGACTCAGTATGCAAAATCATGTGCACAAGAAGAAAACAGGGTCCTATTCGTTATCTAGAACGGAACTTAATTTCTGTGTTGACCCCACATTCTTTTGGGGGGATGGCTTAATGATAATCAACCTGGGGACCTCTTTCCCAAGGTAGGGGCCCCTTTCAGCTGCACAGTACCCTTTGCTGTGTATGTGCAGACACTCAGGGAAGTCGGGAAATGCCTAGGCCCCAGCTGTGAGGACTCTGACACTTCCTCTCTTGATTCTTAACACCTCCCTTGACAACTCACCTTCCCCTCCATGGGGAAGGAGGACAGAGACCTCCTCTGCTGTCAGATCACTCAGATCTCTTCTGTCTCCTTCCTACCCATAGGGGTATGGCCCAGGTAGAGGTATAGAATGCCTGTCTCAGGAAACTCCAAAACCTGGCTCTGAGGTCACCCCAGCTCCCCTTCCCCAGACCGGGGTCTTTCATCTGAGAGCAGGGAATTATTGCTGCTACTTACAATCTGGGTTCCCCCACAGTAGCCCTCCTTTTTAATTGCTCTCTCACTCTCTGGCTTCTAGTTTCTGTGTTTCACACGAGCATTCAGCACTCTGGCTGTGGTTACATAGGGCAGGGGATAAAAGGAAATGTTGTTAGAGGAAGAGTCGGTTCGTATCTCTAAAATTTTCTGCCCCAAAGATTTTCCTTTTTTTTTTTTTTTTAAGATTTATTTTAGAGAGAGTGCAGGGAAGAGGGCCAGAGGGACAGGGAGAGAAAGAATCTCAAGCAGACTGTGTGCTGAGCATGGAGCCCAGATGCTAGGCTCTATCCCAGGACCCCGAGATCATGACCTGAGCCAAAATCAAGAGTTGGACACTCGACTCACTGAGCCATCAAGGTGCCCCCCAAAGATTTGCATATCTGCTTTGCATGCTCTTACTTTGGGCAGAGCTGTTATTTTCTAACAGCAGGAGAATAATTCCCCCTACCTGCTCTCTCAGAGGAAGCTCACTTAGAAAAGGATAGTCCTAGATTGTCAAGCCCATCAATAAGTTCATAATTTAAGGCAAGTTTCTCATAATAAAGGCTTATCTGTCTTCTCTCCTCCCATCCTACCTAGGTGTTCTGGGTTCTGGCTTTTCCTTTTATCCTTCACTCATATCTGGAATACACAAGTGAATTTCTTTTCGACACAGCTCTGTCCCTAATCCCTCAGTTTCCTTCCTCTCAAATGACTCTTGCCAGTTCTAAAAGAGCAGAATATTCTGTCATTTGGACCTCTGAGCCTTCTCTGTCCTCCCCCTTCCCGTACATAGCACTTATTTTATCAGCTCTGTTCATTCCTAACCCAATTATGAAGGGCCATTCCTTCTGGGCAGCCGTCTTAAAACGTCCAGACTCTCAGACCATCTGAGCATTCTGGCACTAATAATAGAAGACACAGGTCGGATGGTTATTAATAGGTTTCTTTACACTGGAAGGCTCCTGGGGAGTTAGGAGGGGGCAGAGGGTAAGGCCCTCAGCCATGTGGCAGAGTGGGCATGGAATCCTGCTTGGTGAGAGGGGATAGCTTCTGATGAGATACAGGCTTTGGGGAGGGAGAGTGAGATTCCAAGGGGCCTTCACCTTCTGGCTCCACCTTTGTCCCATCCCAGGGCATCCTCCTAAACTGGACAAAGGGTTTCAGTGCATCCAACTGTGAGGGCCAAGACGTTGTGTGTCTGCTGCGGGAAGCCATCGGGCGAAGACAGGTGAGGAGTCTGCCTCCAGGGGTGCTTTGGGGCTGTGGCAGGACTTGAAGGGAGCAAAGGGTCTCCTGCTTCCTGACCTGGGTGGGTGGAGTGGGTGGCTCTCTGTAGTAGAGACCTCTGGGTCCAGCGCTGGTTGCCGTGACAACCACGTTGCCCAGCAACTAGCAGCATCCTTTTGTGTGCAGGCAGTGGAGCTGAATGTGGTTGCCATTGTCAATGACACGGTGGGGACCATGATGTCCTGTGGCTATGAGGATCCCCGTTGTGAGGTCGGCCTCATCGTTGGTGAGGAGGGCCCTGTTCTTTTGTGCTCCTACTGCCTGATGTTAATTCATTGCCTTCTGTTGATTCCTCAGGTTGGACATTCCTCTGGCCTTGGGGATGTGGTGTGATTCCCACCTGACTCAGCTAGGCCCTGCAACACTCATATGGGCTGGGTGTCTGAATTTTGCTCAGCTTAGCTATACTATTCATAGTCATTTAAGCTTTCTGAGCCTCAGTTTGCCCTTCTGTTAAATGAATATGAGCTTTGGAGTCATACAGATTTGGGTGGAAATACTAGCTCTGCCACTTCCTTCTGTATGACCTTGGGCAAATCACCAAAGCCTCCATTTCCTTCTAAGACAGAGATAATAGCAATGCCTATCTCAAGAATCATGAGAGTGAGAGGAGAGGGAACAAATTGTGGCACAGTTCCTGGCCCATGGTACACGCTCAGTGCTTGGAACTGGGTAGAGGCTGGGGTGGAGGACAGAGAGTGAGCTGTGAGGCTGTCCTTCAGGTAGTCCAAGATCCTAAGTCTTTATTAAACGTTCCTCCTCTGGCCAGATAGAGCCTGGATGAAGGGACAGGAAGACTATACATAAAGATGGGGGTAATACCTATCTTTTCAAAACCCACCATATAGTGGAGATCAAGCCCAGGACAGCATGTGGCAGTCAGAGCTGAATCTGACTCTGCACAACGGGATGACAAGGTTAAGATCAGAAAGGAAGTGGTCCTAACATGAGTGGGACTTGCAAAGAGTGTCTAGGTGGGGGAGGGCGGCTCTCATAGCTCTTTAGGCATCAGAATCCTAGGTCAGGAAGTATACGGCAGCCTCCTTTTGAAACTGGGAGCTTCTTGAACACAGAGCCCAGAGTGGGGAGGCGCTCAGGAGAGGTATGCCTAGATTGCTTTATGAATAAACTATTCAGAGGAAATCCAGGTGGGGCTGATAAGGAGACTACTTGCCTAGAGGGGACTATGTGTCGGGGAGAGAAAGGGTATATCTTAACCCAGAATGTGCCTTGTGTCGGGGAGAGAAAGGGTATATCTTAACCCAGAATGTGCCTTCTACCTAGAATTCCTTTCCTTTCTGTGTTCCTGGCTTCAAAGTCAAATCCAAACATCATTTCCTCTCTGTAGCTTTCTCTGACCCTCTAGGCGGGAAGACTCAGCTATGCTCAAGGCTCCCATCATGCTCTTCTTTGCACTTCTATTTGGGTACATACAGGCAATATCATGTTAGCTGCTTATTGCCCATGCCCTGGCCACCATGGGGCTCCTTATATCTGATCCCTGTCTATGTCCCCAGAACCTGCTAGTTTGACTAAAGATCTGGAAAGCTAGTCCAGGGAGCTTGGGCCTCTCAATTGCCGATAGTGGCGGAGCTCTCACACATCTCCCAGGGGTGCTCTGGCATAGCACAGAAGATACACTGATTGTGATGCTGGTAGGGAAAGCAGAGGAGGTCTACAGGGGTTGATGCTGCCAGGGTCTGCAGAAGGAATGTCAGGAAAGAAGGCAGACCAGGACATTAAGACAAGTTGTGGGTGTGAGGAAATGGAGAGGTCAGAAATGAGCCTAAATTTTGCCATCTCACTTTGGGAAGGGCACACAGGGGTCTTCTCTATGTCAGTAAATGACTTCCACCCTGTCTGGCCTCTCTGCAGGAACTGGCACCAATGCCTGCTACATGGAGGAGCTTCGGAATGTGGCAGCTGTGGCTGGGGACTCAGGCCATATGTGCATCAATATGGAGTGGGGTGCCTTTGGGGATGATGGCTCTCTGGACTTGCTTAGAACCTGCTTTGATGCAAATGTGGACCAGGCATCCATCAACCCTGGCAAGCAGAGGTATGGGTGGGGCTGGGCAGGGGCAGCTGGTGGTGGCTGGCACTGGTTATGGAAGCAGGTAGGGTCTCCTGACCTTTGTGCTTTCATGCAGCTTTGAGAAGATGATCAGTGGCATGTACCTGGGGGAGATCGTCCGCCACATTCTCTTGCATTTGACCAGCCTTGGAGTTCTCTTCCGGGGCCAGCAGACCCAGCGCCTTCAGACCAGGGACATCTTCAAGACCAAGTTTCTCTCTGAGATTGAAAGGTGCCTAAGGCCTGTATTGCCTCCTTCCACCTCCCAAGAGAATCTATCTACCTGCTTTGGGTAAAATGCTGGTTAGTGGGAGGTCCATTCTGGAGAACTCATGAGGTGGGAAAGCTAATGTAGGACCCTGGCTCTCTGTGTTCTGTTCCTTCCTGTCCTCCAGTGACAGCCTGGCTCTAAGGCAGGTCCGAGCCATCCTGGAGGATCTGGGGCTGCCCTTGACCTCAGATGATGCCCTGATGGTCCTGGAGGTGTGCCAGGCTGTGTCCCAGCGGGCCGCTCAGCTCTGTGGGGCGGGCGTGGCTGCTGTAGTGGAGAAGATCCGTGAGAACCGGGGCCTAGAAGAGCTGACCGTGTCCGTAGGGGTGGATGGGACCCTCTACAAGCTGCATCCCCAGTGAGTCTAGGTGCTGGGATGGGCAGGGAGGAATGGCCACGGGGGGATCTGGCTGGCCTGGGCTCACCTCAGTCCCCCTCCCCACAGCTTTTCCAGGCTGGTGGCAGCCACAGTGAGGAAGCTGGCCCCTCGCTGTGTGGTCACCTTCCTGCAGTCGGAAGATGGGTCTGGCAAAGGTGCAGCCCTGGTCACTGCAGTTGCCTGCCGCCTTGCCCAGATGGCCTGTGTTTGAAGAATTCTCTGGGAACTACCCTCGCTGGACCAGGGCCCAGGTCCCACCTGTCCCCAGCCATGCAGGACTCCCAAAGAGCCCAAGTGTGGCCCTTTTGTGTCCACTAGCCTTGACCTCTGGCTTTCCCAGAGAGAAGTAGCACTCGGGTTAGCAATATATATATATAATTTATTTACATTCACGTCCGCTAAAATCCCTACGCGCCCCGGCGGCCGGGCAAGGCTGTGTACATAAGGCCAAGTGTAAGTGCGCGAAAGCACTTAAGACAGAGTCAGGGCACGAGCTTCACACAACAGGCCCCACAGGGGGAACCGGCCAGCCCCAGGAACGGGCACACCACGGCACGCACACTTGCCATTGTCCAGCCCGGGACTCCCATTGCATATTCACATGCCCTGTTGGGCAGGGCTCCTCCAGGCTGGGGGCAGGGGGAGGATCAGGGAGGAGCCGTTGGGTGTCCCTGGGTGGGTGGGAGAAGGGCAGCATGTGAGAGGCAGATGTGGACTGACACTGGGTATGAGAGACGTGAGTGGCCTCTGGGTGTACAGCATGAGATGTGTGTGTGTTTGTGGTGGGCTGGCGGGGAGTATGTGAGATGAGCACACGAGACATGCATGGGCACATGCCCGCGTGGTGGTCGTACGCCTGAATCCAGGGGCCGCCCCTTGTCCAGCTGTGGCCCTCAGTCTCATAGGCTTGGAGCCAGGCCCCTCAGATGTGCCCCTACCTGGCAGGCACAGAAATGTTTGCATAAGGTCCAGCTCAGCCAGGAGCACTGGGGGCCATGTCCCGAGCCCAGCGTGTGCATGTATGCCCGTGTGTATGCGGCCTCCTGGCCAGGGGCAGGAGGAGAGGTAGCATCACACGCACATACACACACACGGATGGGCTGGGCCTGGCTTGGACTCTAGTCACTGTCCACCCGGAGCCCCAGAGGCTGGGGCAGGGTCAGAGCAGGTGGCAGTGCCAGCCTGGCCAGGCAGGCCTTGGAGGGGTGGAAGTGTGGGCAGAGTCTGAAGGGCCAGTGTTAAGGGACAGTGTCTTCCAGGAGGGGGCCTGTCCACACAGCTCCCCCTGAGTAGGGGAAAGGGCCCCATCTGGCTTCTGCCCGTCCCTGGCGGGTGCCAAAGCTGGTGAGAGTATAGGCGTTGTAGGCCTGGCTGGCCTCAGCACTCCGCCTCTGACACCGTGAAGAGGCCAGCATCTGGCTGGCCCAGTCCGGCTACTGCTGCAGCCAGCTGGCTGAGGTTGCCATTGGGGAAGTGCCGCGCCTCCCACAGGTTGAGGATCATGGCTGTGGGGCTGGGCTTGGAGGCAAAGAAGCTGAGATGGCTGTGGAAGGGAGGGGACAGGAGCCAGTCAGCAGCCCTGCCTCACCCCAGGCTGTTCCCTTCTGCCTCTCAGCCCACCCAAGGGCAGGACCTCCCCTTGGCCAAGTGCACTGGATACCCTTGCTGCTGGTGGTCAGGGTGCAAGCCCCACTGAGCTTCTAACCCACCCCACCCATCCTCTCCCGCCAGGAAGGACTGCAGGGGGCCTTTGCAGCCCCTCCCTGCCCATCTCCCACCCACCTGTCCAGGTGGAGTTTCTGGGCCAGAGTCCGCCAGTCAGCACCCCGGCTACAGGGTGGGTCGAGGCTGGTAATGATCTTCTGCCGAATGAGGAAGGGGATCTTGAAGGCACTGGGGCCCACTAGGGCTGGGACCCCCCCTTCACTCTCCAGAGCCAACAGCTCAGCAAATCTTGTGTCCTGGAGGTGGGGGAGAGGGGAGGTGCCTGTTAGAACTTTGATGGCCCAGGCCCACTGCCACCACCTGCTGGGGGAGCACCCAAACCACCACAGCATGGGGGTAGCATGGGTACTATTTCCTGGGCACCCTTGGTATGCCAGAGCTCTGCTCACTAGAGTTTAGAAGTTCTCAAGGCTCAGAGCTATGGTGACCTACCCAAAGTCTCATAGCCAGTGAGCAGAGGAGCTATCAAGCCTCATTCCCCTCCTCTCTCCCCATCACCCCTCCCCAAGTCACCCCAATGATTACTCAGAACTCACTGTGCTCAACTCACTATCTTTGTCCTCCCCACTCAGTTCCCACTGCCAGAAGCCCCCTTTCCCTCATTACTCTCTATCCCTTACTCATCCTTCAAGGCATTGTACAAAGTTCCTCCTCCTGGAAACCCCAAGGCCCCCAGGCTCTGTCTCTCCCTCCTGCTGCTCCCACATCCTCTTCAATTTCCACCCCCAAGTCAGATTGCGATCGCATCTGTCTGCATCTGTCTGTTTGCATCTGCACCTCTCTCTCTGGAGACTTGGGGGAAACTGCCAAGCAGTTTCTAGGAGGAGGTGGGCTTGGTGGCAGGAGAGGCCCAGTGTGTGTGTGTTGGCAGGGGGAGGCACATTTCTGCAGTGCTGATGCCCCCTTCTGCCCACCTTGGTGATGTTGAAGTTGATATTGAAGCTCTGCCCATCGCCTTCCACCTGCCACACCCACACCTTGCAGGCCAGGTCACTGGTGCTGGGGCTGACGCGCTCCAAGGTGAAGGTGCAGTGCAGGTACTGCTGGGTGCCATTCCAGATATGATAAAAGGGGATCTCCTGAGGGGGTGGGCAGAGAGGCTGAGTCAGGTGTGCCCAACCTTGGGTGTGCCCACTCTAGGCACCCTGAGTGGCCTCACCTGGTAGCTAACGAGGAGCTTGCTCTTCCACAGGGAGCTGGGCACATCGTGGATGGACAAGCGCAGGTTGTGGTAACTGTCCTTGAAGTGCAGGACTCGAGGCTCCTGGATCAGCTGTCCCCCCAGCTGCTTCTCCAGCTGTACCACCTCCTGTAGCACACCCCAGGTGGTCAGCTGAGGCTAGGGCCCAGAGCACCCTTCCCCACTGCTGCCCCTCCCAGGAGGAGAGGCCCTCAGTATCAGTGGTGGTGCGGCCTCCCTGTGGCAGGGTGGGGGCGGGGGGGTACCTTGAGTGCGTCGTGGGTGTCGTGTAGGCAGTAGACTCGGATGTTGTACTCGAGGGAGGTGCAGGCCACGGGGGCAAACAGAAGCAGCTTGAGGCGCTTGGTCGCGGCCACACTGAGGGCCTCTCCCACCAGGGCAAAGCGGCCCAGTTGCTCAGTGAAGACATAGCAGGCGCCGGCCTCCAGCTGGCAGTAGTAGAGGTGGGAGGGTGCCTCCTCGCCCAGATGCAGCACATCCTGCGGGCAAGGGCCTGATGGGTCAGCTCATGGCTAACTCCAACTGTGAGGAGTGGCCAGACTGGGGAGAGGGTGGCTCAAGGGCCAGGTAGGAAGCCCAGGCTCCACTCTGAACTCCTCAGTGCTCAGGTGGGTGGGCTCAGGGCCATTCCTGCTCACCTCCCAGCTGCCCTCACAGGACTGCTTTTTGAGGCGCAGGCTCCAGCTCTCTGGGCAGGGCTCCCCACAGTGGTCCATGGCGAGGATGACCGGCCGGGTGAGCAGGACTCCAGGGGGCCCACAGCTAACGATGGGACTCAGCAGGGTCTGACAGCCAGCTAGGGGCAACCTCAAGTGGGAAAATATGGGTGGAGAGGGAAAGGTGTCAGTGGGCTGTCCTGAGAGTTGGCTGGGGCAGGGCAATTGGCACCCCAGGGTTGAGGCCCCAGGGCTGGGTGGAGCTTATGGGCAGTTCTTCCCTGCCCTACCCAGGGCTAGGCCAGACCAAGTCTGACAGTAGATGGGTAGGGGATGTCATGGTGACTGAAGGCAGAGGGCAGGACCCACCCAGCCCTAGCAACAGGGCCCGCGCCCACACCTCACATCCTCTGGCTTGTGCAGCGTGAGGTAGATCTCGTAGATCTTTCCCCGGGGTATGGCATCTGGAGGAATGAGGAGGCTGATCCCTGTGACAAAGTAGGAGGAGGCCTGGGGTTTACCAGGGCTGCAAAGACATCAAACACCCCTCTCTCCCAGTCCCTACAGGCACCTCCCTTTGAGGACTGACCAGTGCCAGCCTGGAGTAGGGGACAGAGGTGCCACAGGGACTGCCAGGCTGTCCACCTACCCACATAGGCATGAAACGGAGTCCTAGTGACCCCAAGAGAGGCTAAGGGAACTCGGGTGGAAAAAGCATGCCTAGTTAGCCTGAGCACAGAAAGCTCTGGAACAAAAGGTGCTAGGTGTTCTGTACCTACCTGACCTATCACCCAAAAGACACTGGGTGGGGCCAGGGCACTCCTGCTTAAAATCTTCCCTGCCTCCAGCATAAGGTCCAGCTCCCTGGCTTAGCCCTTCACCTCTGGCCCCAGCTGCTTTTCCAGCAGCTTCCTCAGCCCAGCCTATGCTGTATCCTTGGCTATTCTGAAGTCCCTCTCTTGAGCACACCTCCGCCTGGGTGCCCTGTCCTCCTGCTCTGCTCAAGCTTTCCTCCTCCTATCGGCCCTGGCCATCTTTAGGGATGGCCATTCTCAGCCACCATGACTTTGCTCCTCATTTGGTAGCAGCGCCTGCAGGTAGGGCAGGCCTTTAACAGCTTTGCTGACCTTGGTAGCCCTCCCTGGTTTGGGAGTCACTGCACTCATGTCCTCTTGTCTGGTGGATTCAGCTCTGTGCAGTGTCCTGCTCGGCAGCACCAGAAGGGACTGCTCAGTGAGGAGTGGTTGCAGGGGAGAGCCAGTGGGGCAGGGGCTGCAGAGTTCCTCTGAGGACGGCAAGGAGTTGTCCTGCTCTACCTTCCTGCTCTTTTGGGACGGGGCGCCTACATCAGGAGGGACCTCGGAGGCACGTGACTGGGGAGAGGAAGGAATTCTATGCCTTTATCCCAAGTCCAAAGCTTGCATTTATGCTCCAGAGTGAAGTCTGAGGCGGGCTGGCTGGAGTATCACTACTTCCCAGAAACTGAAGCGCAGGAGAGGGAAGGCACTGATGCCCTATTTACAGCTACTGTTCCCTTCACCAGCTCTGTGCTGCCTCCTGGTACTGGCTGCCAGTGCTGGTGACGGTCGCAGAGATCCACGTGTGACTGCTCTCTGAGGCAGACGTATACATTCAGTAGATGCTCATGTCCAGTACTCAGGGCAATGAGGGAAAACCAGGGGCCCTGCTCTCCTGAGGCACTAAGCCCAGCGGGGTGGGGCAGAAAGACAAGTGGAGCAAAGGGTGCTGGGGGAGGGAGGGAGCCCCCTGCCCCAGGGGCAAGAAAGGCTGATGGTCTCTGAGTGTCACTGTGTGCCTGTCCCTGGACCATCTCACCTCATCATCCTAGCAGCCCTGTAAGGAGGACGTGAGGCACAGAGAGGGAGAGCTGCCAGGCCAACACCTGAATGAGAGCTAGCAGATAAGTCAGTGAATGGGGGCAGAGGAACCGTGTGTGCAAAGGGCAGCATGGTGTGCTTGGAGTGCCAAGAGCACACTGTGACTGCCATGTGCATGAAAAAAGTGCAAAGGAGGGTAGAGGCCTCTGCATCTGGCCGGCAGGGGACAGAGGTCACTGTGTCCTTGTTATGTGGGCTTTGTATGGGGCATTGGGGAGCCCCAAAAAGGGCTCAAGAAGGGGAGGGACATGATTAAGTCTGGCTTCATTGGTGAGTGCTTGTTGCCTTGAACCAGATGAGAGGTAGGTATGGTGGCCTGAGCCAGAAAAGGCAGTGGGGAAGAGGCAAACCAGGAGCACTTGAGGAGGAAGAAATGACCGCACTGGTGTGTGACTGACTAAAGCTGTTGTGGAGATGAGGGGGGCAAGTGAAAAAGAGTAGAAGGTCAAGGTGACCTCCAGTTTCTGGCTGGAGCAACTTGACTCTGTTGTCCCTGAGGTGGGGAAAGCCAGAAAGCAGGAGGTTCTGGGGGAGGGTGGGAGACAGTGCTGTTTTAGGCACCAGGAATCTGAGGTACTGTGAGACATCCAGATGGAGCTGCCCAGGAGGCAGCTGGGTGTATGATTCTGTCGCCCAGGAGAAATGTGGCTGGGGATGGAGGAGTGGGAGTGATCTGCACAGACATGGCGATTAAAGCCACGGAGTAGGCGAGATTGCTCTGTGAGAGGGTGCCAGGAGGGAGCTCTGAGGAACACCTACATTTAGGGCACAGGCACCAGGAGCAGCTGGAGAGGGGTAAGAAAATCAGGGGCAAGTGGGGTCATCTGAGCTGAGGGAGAAGAGACTTTCAGGGTGGGAACACCAGAGGCTGCTGTGCTTCCTCAAAAGAGGACTATGGAAAGGGTCTGTGGAGTCCCCATCGTGGACCTTGTCAGAAGGGTTTCCGTGAGGTGGTGGGCAGAGCAGCCCCCTGTCTGGGCATTTGTCCTCTGCCATCTCTCCCATTAGTTCCACAGTTCCTTGGGGCTGGCACCTGTCCTACCTCTGGGCCCAGGGCCCAACGCAGAGTCTGGTGCATGGGCTGGCTGACTGTGCAAATGAATGGCTAGTAGTCCTGTGCCCTGAAGTAACAGAAGGGAGACACTCTGGCCATGGCCTCAGTGCCGGCCCTACGGCCAGCCGTGACTGGATTCTCTCCAAAACTCTCTCCCCATTCCTTGGTGCCTGGCTCAGCACTTGGGGCGAGGGTGAGCAGCCCAGGAAAAACTTCAAGAGCTGTTCCATCCTCCTCTAGGAGGGACACAAGGCTAGATTTGCCTCTTAGAGCTCCCTGGGGCACCCTGGAGTCCTCCTCACCTGTATTAGGGATCATCAGCCGGCCCCCGAGGAAGTTGAAGGTCCCATAGGTCATGTTGCTGGTGCCACGGGGCAGGGAGCGGAAGTAGTTCTGGGTAGAGAGGCGGGAGACGAAGTCCTCGGCCTCAGAGGTGGGTGAGCTGTGGTGCAGCGTGTGGCGCCCACCACCCAGCGGGCTGAGCAGGTGCCCATTGGCGAGCTGGAACTTGGGGCTTGGCCCGTCCTGCCGAGGACACAGACTTCCCTGGCAGGTGGTGGTGGTGGTGCTGAGGTCTGGCTGGATGGTGAGCAGATGGGGATTGTCTGCAAGGGTAAAGACAGACTCAGGGGGTGGCACTGAGGTGAACTGTTGGGCAGTTCTTGGTGTGGGGGCCTGGCAGGAATGCTGGGAGTGAGGGGGCCCCCCACCTGCTTTGCTGGGCTTGATGCTGACGGGCTGGAAGCCTGAGGTGAGGATGGATGAGTCAGCCACGTCTGAGTCCAGCCCTTCCTTCTTGCGGCAATAAACAAGGATGAGGACGAGCAGCAGCAGGAGGAGGCATACAGCCACAGCAATGAGGCCCACGTAGAGGGCCACGTCCTCGGGCCCGGAAGCAGCTGCGGGAAAGAGCGCGGCCTTGGGAGGGGCAGGGTGCAGGAGGCCGGGAAGGAGAGGTCAGCAGTCTACACCCCAGGAGGATGAGGTGCTCACTCCTTGGGCATCAGCACTAGCGGGGCTGCGAATGCTGGTGGCAGGGAGCATGGAGTCAGCATGTGTGCATCTCAGACCTGCATCTGCCACCACCTTGCTGTGTCACTCTGGGCAAATCACATCTCTCACTGCTCATTCAGTCTGAGGCTGCTGCTACTGAAGGATGGAGGAGGGGAGGAGACGCTTTCCCAGGCAGCCCTAGTGGGCTGCTAGGCTGAACCTACTCTTCTGGGGCCCAGGGCAGCTGGGGCTGGCGGAAGTTCCTAGGATCCCCAAAGTAGGGGCTCTACTTCCTGGAGGGGAGGGTCTGCTAATCTAATTCCTAGCCATGTCCCTGGGCCAGAAGCTGGGGTGCCAGGGCTTTTCTCCTGGTCTGCTCCCCAGGCTTGAGGCAGGGCTGGGGTGGGGGTGATTGACTGCCTGGAGGAAGCTATATTGATTTTAGAAGGGCTTTGCATAATGGAAGAAATGTCCATCAGAAAGGAATTGACACAGATAATTAGGTTTTTAATTGAAAGAACGGGGGAGGGTGTGTTCTAGAGAAAAAAAAAATCCAACGGAGATCTTTAATTGTTAGTTATGGCCTTGTAATTAACAGGCCTCACAAGCCCGGTGTCCCCACAGGACTCGTGTGTGCACTTGGGGGACCGCGTGGAGGTGAAACTGCAGGAAAGGAGGGGGATCCAGAAGCCTGGGGGACATGGGAAAGGTTACCATGTATGCATGTTTCAGGAGAGGTGGGGGAGGTACTGGGGTATACAAGGGCACATGTGTGGGTATGTTAGGGATGGGGAGTTCCCGAGGGTCCTGAATTTTGGAGCGGGGGGTACAGCCTGTGTCAGGGGACTGATTCCCTTAGCTGTCACCTCCCTGGGGCTGGTCAGGGCCAATCCTGGCAAAATCAAGAGGACTCCTGGGGCAGAGTGGACTCACTGTGCACACAGAGGTCGCTGGTACAATTTCGGGTATCCAGATCAGCACCCCGGCACTCCTCACCTCCATTGCGGGGTGCTGGGTCAGAACACTCACGACTCCGCCAGTGGGTGCAGTCGAGCCCACAGGCTGACCACTTGCTCCATGGGCTCCAGCTGCCATCCACTAGAGGAGAGACAGACAGGGACAGAGAGGAGATGGTGTGGTCAGCCTGGGCAGCAGCCTAGGCAGTTCGCCAGTGCGGCCCTGCTGGGCATCCAGACCTAGGTGCAATGCTGTGGTAAGGAGCACACCCTCTGGTGTCCGGCTGGCCTGAATGACGCATGCTAATGACGGGAGGCACAATGATGCCGGGCTGCTTTACTCTATCCACACTATGGGGCCGTCCTGGCCCTGGGGCAGCAAGGGCACTTGGTCCCACGAAGACCCTGTGATTCCAGGCATAGGCGGTTCTGTAGCCTCAGGCGGTGCCCTGCGCCTGCCCCACACTGTCTGTACCTGTCCTGACTGTACTGCAGAGTCTGTGACTCAGCCCTTCTGCCAAGGCCTAGCCTGGACACAGACTAAGCCCTGCTTCCAACCACACTAAACCCCATCCCAGCCTTGGACTGAGCCTGGCCCTGCGTGTGGGTGGGTGGGATGGAGCCATGGGGGGCAGGCTGGTGGGCACAATGGAGCCAGGGCACGGAGATGGCGTGGTGAGGAGCGATGCGGGAGGCAGCGGCCGCTGGTACCTGGGCACAGGGTGGCGCAGGCTGTTTTCTGGACATTCTGCCCCTCACAGAAGGCACCCCCGTTGAGAGGCGCCGGGTTGGTGCAGCTCCGGCTCCGTTTCTGCCAGCCGCGCCCACAGCTGGCGCTGCAGACGGACCACTCGGTCCACGTCGACCACCCACCGTTCACTGGCCGGACAGAGAAGGACTGGGGTCAGGGAGCGGGGGCTTCCTCAGACACGCTGGCCCAGGGGCCAGGGCAGGAGGGCAGAGGGGCTGTGAGCT
The DNA here is from genome assembly GCF_963455335.1 of Martes martes. Taxonomy (NCBI): domain Eukaryota; kingdom Metazoa; phylum Chordata; class Mammalia; order Carnivora; family Mustelidae; genus Martes; species Martes martes. The sequence continues at coordinate 101,705,927 of NC_137892.1, forward strand.
GGAAAGGGGCGGGCTGTGGCTGTGTTGGTAGAGAAGCCCTGGAGGGGAGCCCATGCTGGTGCTCGCTAGCCCCCAGGGCCTGGCAGTACCGGCTCCACAGCCCCTTCTCCCAACAGGCTCTGCAAGCACCCAGGGCAGCCAGGCCTAGCTGCAGCTCCCATGCTCCTCCAGCCCAGACCCGTCTTTCACGAGGGCAACTCTGGCACCCGCCCCCTCTGCCTGGTCCTGGGGTGCCTGGAACACTCAACTTCCCACACCTGGGACACAGGAGCATGGGCTGTGGTCTGTTACTTTTCCTAGACTCCCATCCTGTGCCCTCATCTCCACTTGCACAATGTCCCTGGCCCATAGGTAACCCAAGGGATGGTCTCACCACAGAGGACCACCAACCTGTCCCACACCTCAGCCCAGTTACGCCCCTTGGCTCCCAGATAGCCACAGCAAGCCCTCTCCCTGTCCTTCCCAGGGAGGCCACAGCCTGGTCCACTGGGCCCTGGCTCCATGGGGAGCCATTCACACATCGTTGCCCATCTCCCTATGCCTGGGAGCCCCTCTGCCCCACCAGCACTGGGGCCCACCGTAGACGATGACAGCAGCTGAGGCGCTGCGGCGACGCGCTACGATGTTCTTGGCCACGCAGGTGTAGTTGGCCGTGTCGGCCAGGCGGGCCTGTCGCACCACCAGGCTGTGCTCCCTTGTGATGTACACATTGGGGTCCAGGGACGGGTCCACCAGGTCCTCGTTCCGGAGCCACTCCACCTGGGGGAGGGAGCCATGCCACTGCACTGCCCGCCCATGCTGGCCCTACCTGGAGCGAGAGTAGCCCCTGGGAGCGTCAGGGCAGGCAGAACCCAAGACCTGGGAGCCCTACCCACCTGTGGAGCGGGCACCAGAGCCCCTCTCACCTCAGCCGGGGGGATGCCCTCGGGTGGGCGGCAGGGCAGCACGATGCCCTGCTCCAGGGATACCTCCTTGGCCAGCGGCTCCTGCTCGAAGTTCTTGCGCAAATCTGAGAGAAGAGCAAGAGTGTCCTCCAGCCTGAGTGTCTCATGCCGGCTCAGCCTGGCTGGCCCTGTCCCCTGGTCCCGCAGGGGCTGTGGCGCATGGCTAGAGAAAGTGCCAAGTGACTAGGGGGATATGGGAGTGGCTGGGGAGTAGACAGAGGCACTTTCTCCGCCATCTAGGCAGGACCTGAGGTTTTCTGAACAGACCCTTACCCTTGGTGATACCCTCCGTCCACCCCTGACCAAGGGCCAGGCCCCGGACTCACAGGCAATGCGGATGTAGGCCTTCTGACTCTTGGTGGTGCCTGAGGAGCTCCACGCCACACACTGGCACCAGTACTCCTCCAGCCCAAACACCTTCTCCACCTGCTGCCTTGAGACGTTGATGCGGACCTCCATGGCGGGCAGCCCTGGGGGGGCAGGAGGGGTGGGTAGCCAGAGTTCTGGTCGTGCCAAGCCTCACACGGTTCTTGCCGCCCAGATGTGTCAGGGTCTTTGGCTCAGAAGGAGAGTGGACCCTGAAGGCAACCTTTAGCCTGGAAGGAACTCTGGGGGAGCCTCAGGGGGTGCTCCATTTATATCTCCCGAAGGCCAGGAGCCAGTCCTTAGCACTTCCATTCACTATACTTTGTTACCCAAGGCCTGTCTCCCTGCAGCCACAGAAATGTCTCTAAGCAGGCTTGCTGTTGTTTCAGAGACAACAGTACAGAGGAGTTTTGGGCTACAGAGGCTGGCCTTCAACAACCCCAGGCAGAAGGGGTGGGCAGATAGGATATCTCTGGGGCCTTTGTGGTTAAAAAAGGTGAGGAAGGATCTGGTTCCTCTCCCTGGGGTTTAGCAGGTAGATTATGACATGTGATAATATAATAACAGCTATTAACAGTATAATTACAGCGATTATGTAGTATGATAATAGACCCCTGGGGCTTAGCCAGGGTTTTCCCACATGCTGGCTTATTTTCTTCAATCTACTCCCTTGGATGGTATTGCTCCCACTCTACGGATAAGGAAACAGAGGCTTAGAGAGATGGTGATTTGCTGTAGCTGCTCAGGGCTGTCTGAATCCACAGTGCGTTCAGGTCCCCCCTGCCCATTTCACGGAGAGGCGGTGGGGTGGAGGGGTGAGGGGGCAGTCTGCAGAGGAGAAGCTGGCCAGCGATGGGTATCTGGGACCCTCTCTGCCCTGACTGGGCTGGGCTGAAGGGACCCAACTCAAGGATAGACTGAGCCCCTCTACCTTCTGCCATACCTGGACCCCGAAAATGGGACACCAAGGAGGCCAAATCCTCTGAGGATCCTGGACAGGAGATACTAGCCCTCTTCTAGTCCCCTGGCCCTTGGACAAAACCAGTGTCCCCAGGAGTGAGACAAGACTGTTTCCAATTTCTCCTTCTCCTGACCCCAATTTCCCTCGGGTCATTGGCTTATCAGAAAAAGGGAGAGAGGCCGGGCAACCAATGTGTTTCCATTGTTAACAGAGAAATTCAATTAGGGCTGCATTGCAGGAGGGGCGGCAGCCCAGCTGAGCAGGCAGGCCGGGAGGCTGTTTTCCCTCTTAACTTCTTTAACATGTCTTTCCCTGACCCCAGCCCAGACCCCTCCTCATGAGTCTTTCCAGCTCCCACACCGGGTCCCCAGATTTTTCCCCCTTGCCCCCAGCAAGCTCTCACAGGAGGTGGAGGGGGGCGGTGTCCACCTCTGGCTGAGGTCATCATGGCTGAGCTCCCTCTGTTCTGGCCACTGCCTGCAACCCCTTTTCTCAAAGGTGAAATAAAAAGGTGTGTGTATTCTCTGGCGGTAGGGTGAGGGCTGAGAACAGAGGGTCCCTCACAGGGTCTGTATACAGGAGAAGGGCCCTGGGCTCTAGCTACCTGACAAGCACAAGGAGCCATGTATACATTTGGGGGTGGTGACAGGGCCCTCCAGCTCTAAGCCTCTAGGGTTAGTGGTGAGAGACTTTTAGAACATTCTGAACCTGGTACCCTTCCTGAGTGGACAGGTCTGTGGATGGATGGACTACTGCATCCCCCATGGTGGTGGTGGGAGCTCAGGCAACTCAGTTTAGGGAGAACAGCACTAAATTTAAGCACTCCTATTTCTTTATCCCCATCTCCTCCCCTCTCTGTCCTGCCACTGCCACCCCCTCATCTCCTTCCTGCTGCCATGAATGAGGGCCAAGTTTGTCCATGATGTCCCAGATCTGGCAGCACCCTTGAGGTCCACAAGCTCCAGGAGGGTGGTGGATCCAGGAGGAGACCCAGACACTGCCCTATTGGTCCTTGATGTGAAGACGGTGCCTTCCTCCCGGCAGGTCACTGGGCAGATGCCGGGGAGGAAGGATGCAGTGTCCCTGCTGGCCCCAGAGTGTGTGGGGTGTGAGTGGGTGTGTAAATGCTGTGGGCACATGGGGAGGCCCCAGTGTGGGTGTATTGAGTATTTTTGGGAGATGGAGGGTTAGGGGGGTGGAGGTTGGGCTCTGAGGCCAAGTTGGGGTTTAGATTCTCACTTTCTCATCAATCTGCTTCTAATAACCAGTTTGTTTGACACACAATAAATTACCTTCCCAGGTGGGACTCCAAGGCTTGCTCTCTCTGACTTTAGGCTTTTATAGCATCAGCAGGGTTGGGTTTGAGGCTTTGGTCCCTCCTCCTGGCCTTCTGGATGGGGAATGGGGACAAGTGAGGGGAAGAGAGGAATGCTGTCTCTTGGGGTGTCCACCCAGCTACCCACACAGGAATGGGTGGGGCTGCAGATCTGCACTGACCTAGGACTCCTCCATACCCACCTGACAACAGAATGTTTCTGGGTCAGGGTCTTCGGTCTGAGTCCTTGCATGGCACCACTCCCCACTGCAGTGCCATCTGTTCCTGAGCAAGGGAAGCCTATCTCTTCTCAAAGCACTCAATGGTTTTGGGTTGAGAAATCAAGATCAATACAAAGTCAGATGTGCTGGCCATGGGATGCCTGAGTTTGTATGCTCAGGGCAGGAAAGGGCCGCAGTGATTATGGGAGGGATATGTCCCCACGAGCTCTGCTCTCCACCCGGTTTGAAGGGAGCAAGGCCAGAAGAGCCTGTTGGGGAGTGTGGGGTGGTGGGTCTTGGCATATGTGGCCCAGCCTGTGACTGCTATGCAGGCCCTGACCTGGATCTCAGCCAAGCCTTGAATTCCAGCCCTCCTGATGGCAGGAGACAAGGAGGGGTCTGTGGGGAAGCCTGGAAGGGGAACCTGGGAGCAGCTGGAGACTGGCCTAGAGCCTTCAAACTTCTAAGAAGTTCCAGACAGGCCCTTAATCATACAGGAAGGCAGGTCTCTGACTACAGCTTCCTTCTCCTCATCTGTCCTCTCCCTGGGGGCTCTGTCAGTGGGAGGACTCACTATGCCCCAAAGTGGTGCTGGGCCCTGGGTGTGGGGTGGGAAGAGAAGAAAGGCTTGGAGCTGGGCTCACACAGGGTGCATGAGTTCTCATGGCTTCTCCCACCAACCTGCAAGGGGACCCTCCTCACTCCCATTTTGCAGATGAGGAAACTGAGGCCCAGGGCAGGGAGGGCAGATACCCCACCAGGCCCTAAAGTTGCAGGGGCAGGGAGGCTTCTGGTACCTCTGCTGGGGTCTGAAGGTGGGGTCCGAAGGTGGCGGATCATTGTGGGTGCTAATCTAGGCCTGGCACAGAGTTAACCTCTGAGGACTCCAAGAAAGAAGCTGCAACTAGCAGCTGTGTCTAGGCCCAGCCAGCGCAGGTCTCGGGCCGGGGCAGGAATCACTAACTTGGGAGCCAACACCTGGCAGCAAGAAGGCCTGCCCCTGCTGACTTGAGCTGGGGAGAGTCAGGTGTGACTTCTAGGGACCGGAATGGTTGGTTGGAACCCTTTTGGGGCCCTGATGAGTCACAGCCATCTGTAACATGACAGGTTGGCTCTGAGGACCAAGTCACCTGCTGCCTAAACTCAAGGCTACTCACATCACGGTTACTGGGAGAGTTTCCAAGTTCTCCCAGGCAAGACCCCGTCCTGCAGTCTCCTTCTGCCCAGCACCAACTTTCCAAGGTTCTGGTGTGGTCGCAACCCCATGTCCTTCTGTGTGCCCCCCAGGGCCCCTTCTGTCCATACCTGGGTCTCTGCGTTTGGGTCTTGTGGCCCTTCGGCCTGGGAAATGCTCACTCTAGGAGGTTTTAAGACTCACGCTTGGAAATTACTCCTCATCTGGACTCTTTCCTGGGCTACGCAGACCCTTCTGCCTGGCAGCTTAGGCCATCCTTCTGGGCCTGCGGTTTCTTGCCTGCCTTGACATCAGCATGAATTGTCCCGGGCACAGCCAGCCTGTGCTCGTCTCACACTGGTGTCTGCAGCCCCACAAGTGTGTGCTGTGTGTCTCGGGACTCATCCTGAGGGCTCCTCATACGTGGGGGCCTCACAGAGCGCCAGAGCGAAGGGAGAGGAAGTAAACTGAACTGGGGTCCAGCTAGTGAGGAGGAAGGGAGGCTGTTGTCAGCTCCACCAGGCCTGATCTTGGGGAGTGCTAGGACCCAGACAAGCGCTCTCACTCACATCCCAAAGCCCACACGCTGCCTGAGGCCAGGGTAGGGGCACAGAATGGGGTATCCCATGGGAAGGGGTATCCCATGGGAAGGGTACTTCCTGAGTCTGCCTGTGGTTCCTGGAAGCCCTCCCTCTACATCTTCGCTTAGTCTCACTGGTTCCCTCTCTTCTGTGTCTCTGGGTCTGCCCCTTCCATCAGTCCCCTCACCCCCATGGGCCCCAAGTGTCACCCAAAGCTCTGACCATGCCACTTGGCAGTTTGAAATCCCATGGGACTGTGACCCCACTCCAGAGCCTGATGGGCAAGTCTTCCAGATGGTACCACCGTTCCCTGTGCCCACACCCCACCCTCCCTGCTGACCTTGAGCAGCACGCCAGCCTCTCTGACTCCAAGACTTTGCTCATGCTGAGCCCCTATCCTGGAATGCCATTCCCCTCTCCTCTCTCGGACTAGCTCTCAGAACCCCTTCATTTCCACGTCACTTCCTCTGAGGAGCCTCAGTCTGCTTTCCTCTTGCCACCATAGCCCCCAGGGCTCACTGAGATCTCCCCATGCCAACCACCTCTCTGCAGGAGTTGGGGCTCTCTGAGGGTGGTGGCTTGTCGCTGGCACAAAAGCGGGTGCTCAGGGAATGTACAAATGAGTGAATGGGGCAGGCAGATCAAACACTCACGGAGTATGAGGCCTGTGGGCTCCTCTGTCCTCTGGGAGCTACTCCCTCCCAACTCCCTCTCTTTGCTGGCACCTCTCACCAGGCTGCCCCTGGCTTAGCCCAGCCCTGTGGCCCTCCAACCACAGCATCCGGGGGGGCCTTTGTAGGGGCCCTCCCAAGTGGTCAGGTCTGGTGAGGGTGTGGCCTCCTAGGGAAGGCCCTGGTGTACATACAGGGAGACCTAGGTGTGGGAGTCCTCCCTCTTCTGGGGAGCTGGGGTGGTGGGCACGGGGCTGGTGACATCCTGGCCTCCTGCTCACAGGCGTGCAGCCAGAGGCGATCGCAAGCCCCCCTCTGGGCCTCCGTTTTCCCTGAGGTGGAGACTGGCTTCCCCTTCCCTGGGCCCTGCCTGGCCGCACAGCCAGGACTCACCGCTGCCATCATCCGTGCTGCGCTCTATCACGTGGTCCACCTGGCGGACCCACTCCCCGTTGCACTTGAAGAAGATCTGCGTGGCAGGCATGGCCTTGCACACCAGCAGCACCGGCTTGTTCTTGACGATGTACACATCCTCAGGCTCCACCAGGAAGTGGGGAAGCAGGTCTGGGTTGGCACCGGGGACCGGGTTGGCCACCGTAGCACTCTGCTGGGCACCTGCAGTGGGGGCAGAGTGGGAAGGTGAGCCAGGGCCACTGGCAGGCTTTTGGGGCCCGTGGGGGCTGTGTGCCCATTCAGGGGCTGGGGCTGGGCTCTGGGAAGGCAGCTAATGGGGCCAGGCTCCCACATCCAGCCCAGCGATCCAGGCTACTGAATGCTCCCCTGAGCCTCAGTGTCCCCTCTGCCAAATGGGGAGAGCCCACCCACTTCGGAAGACTATGGAGAGCAGAAATGAGATGGGGGTGGGAGTCCCAGCACTTAGGGGGCCCTCCACAGACAACAGAAGTTAGGGCCTCCTGTTACCCGGGTAGAAGTTCAGGGGCCTGGGGAGGCAGCCCACCACCCTCAGAGGTCCAGAGAGTGCTGGAGGGAGGGAGAGGACCCCAGCAGGACAGGTGGGCAGGGTCCCTTCCTCCCATGTCCGGCATCTCTGGGGCCACTTCTGGGTTCATTTCCATTCCTGGCCCCTGGAAGCAGGGGGTGCTCAGAAAATAGCATGTGAGAGAAGGAGGTGAAGGGGCAGCTGTGAGGGAGAATATGGGGGTTGCGGGTGGCCGCGCTATAGGAGAGGCCCAGGGGAGGTGTGGGTGAGGGAGAGCCTGTGCTGCCGGGCAGGGTGGGAGCTAGAAGTGTGTGTCTGAGAGCCTGAGGGACCTAGGCTAGGTCCCGCCCCTTCAAGGAGACCTGAATACATGCTTCCTTCTAATTTTAGCTGAAAACCACAAGCATCCACAAGTCATTTGTTGCTAATGACACAGGTAATTGGCTCTGAGGCTTTGGCGGAGGTCATCCCCCTCCCCCACAGCAGTCTGACAGTCTGTTGGACAAGCAGGACCCCTGGGAGGGTGGAGAAGGGTGAGTTGGGTGGGAGTGGGAGGATGGAGACGGGGTGCCCTCAGCTTCCAGCCAGTTGCCCACCAAACAGGCCCCTTACAGCCTGGCTTTTCCCTCAGGGCCACTGTGATTTCCCACAACCCACTCTCACAATCAACAGTGGCCTCTGGGCATAAAGAGGGAAGAACTTGGGCTTCGGAGACCAACGCAGCTCCTTGCTGGGGCCCCTCTAGGCATGGTGTCTCCGCAGACCCCACGGCTGCCCAGAAAAGGGCCAAGCCTGACCACTGAGTGGGGCCTGGAGGTGGTGACCTTGGGTGAATTAGCCATTCACCCATTAGTCATCTCTGACACCGAGGTCCCGTCCGTCCCTTGGGAGACTCTGGAGGTCCCTCACGTGGTCAGCCTCTTGGGTTTTCTACCATCTACCCTTTTGAGGGCAGTCCGAAACCCACAGTGGGCTTCTAACCCAAGAAGGCCTGGCTCCCTCTCTGTGTGGAGGGCAGCCACACAGCCCTTTCCCTCTGGTTTGCACAGGGCCTCTCTTTCCAAGCTGGGAGTCTGTCCTTTCCACCCCCAGACTGTGATTTTGGGGAGGGGATCTGTGCCTGGTCCTGTGGGTGTCCTGGGCCAGCTCAGGTGAGCTAGGAATGCCAGCCAAGAGAGGCTGAAACCTGGTGTGACTTCAGGCACACCCCCCCCCACGAGCCCATCTCCTCGCCTGCCAGAGGGAGCACCCCACTCTTTGGGCAGGTGTGAGGAGAAGATGAGAAAAGGCACTGTGCCCGGCTCATGCCAGGGCCTAGCGGTTTTGGATTTCTGAGGGCAAAGGAATGCCTCTCCCCTAACTCAGCAGTCATAACAGCAATGTCTTTGAGGAAACTGAGGCACAGAGCCAGATGCCTTGCCCTCAGGTTGGGGTGGGGAGTCATGCCCTTGGGTGGGAGGGATGGGGGAGTGTGGAGGGTGTTTCTGACTCAGCCAGATGGCATCTGCAGCACTACCATCAACCCCCACCCCTGGCCTCTCCCCAGACTGTCTTTCCTCTTTGAGCTCTCTTTGGCGTGGCCTGTGCACTTTCCTTCAGCTCCAAGACCAAGGCCAACCTGCCCAGGAAGCACACTTGCCAGTTGGGGAAACAAAGCTTCCCTTTCTCCATCCTGCCTGCTCCAGGGCTCTGCCAGTGCCCCCTGGGGTCTGGTGGAGGCTGAGGAATGTGGGGGTGCAGGCAGAGGGGAGGAGCGGTCTAGACATCTTACAGATGGAAACTGAGCTCTGAGGGTGAAGTCACGGCCCTTACACGCCCTGGCTCAGACCCTGGACTCAAAAAGTGTCGTGACCTTTGTTATTACACTTCCTCTTCACTGTCACTGGGCAGCCACTCGCCACTCCGCTAGGGAGGGCTGGGGCAGGTGCAGGCCTAAGGTGTGCACACGAACGGGAGCGTGGGCTCCTGCGTGCAGGCCTGGAGCGGGGAGCCAGCAGGCCTGGGGCCCCTCTAGACATGGTGTCTCCACAGACCCCCCCGGCTGCCCAGAAAAGGGCCAAGCCTGACCACTGAGTGGGGTCTGGAGGGGTGAGGGGGCAGGGGTCAGCAGCCCCAGCGGGGGATGGGACCCCTCAGTGGCAGGTTCCAGGCTTACCTGCGCCTCACTTCACGGAGGCTGGAAGCAATGGCTGGTGCCTGCCCACTAGCTCAGGGCTGGAAGGGCAGGGGTCCCAGCCAGGAATACGGGCAGCGAGTGGCCCTCTAGCCACCCTATTGCTCGCGACACCAAGCACTGCTCACGTCAGCTGCCTGCTGAACCCAGCACAATCCCTCATGTCTGCATTTAACTGCTAATGAAAAATAAATGTACTGTGACCAATAAGGGACATAGCTCACTTCTCCAGGGCCTCTGTCACGCCACGCTGGTGCGGCCTTACCCTCCTCACCCTGGGGGGAGGCATTTACGGGGTGGACCCGGGGGCACCCTTCAGGCTGCAGCTATGCCCTCTACCAAGGACACTCTGAGGCTACGGGCAGGGGTAAATTCAGGCCCCACTGGTTGTCCTCTTGGAGCTATTAGAAGCTTCCTGGGCGGCCAGAGCTGGCTTCTCCTCCTCTGGCCCTGGAGCCTGCCACGTGGGCTCCACCCCATGGTCAGCACATGATTGGCCTGACCCCTCACTGTCCCCCTCGGGCTTCTTGCCTGAACTAAGGCAGAGCATGAGCCGCGGGTCTCTCCCCCTCCATACTGCAAGCCACTAGAGTGAGCATCGCTGTCTTTGACTGAATCCTGTACTTGTCTAAAAAAAGGACAACACCAAACAGTCCATGCTCCGGGCCCAGTGACAGGTGATCCTTCCCATAGGGCCCAAGCTCTCTAGTTTACCACAGTCCCCACCAATCCCTATTGTCCTACCCCTGGCCTGCCTCTTCTGCTTTCTACTGTGTGCCTGGCTCCCATGGGTGCTTCAGGATGGGGCCAGTTGCTTTTGGCTGGCATCCCTGAGTTTTCCGTTCCAGCACAGACAGCTCTTTAGCCTTCCTGTGCAGAAACACTTACTGATCCCTTCAAGGCACCACCCCTACCACCTCTAGGTCTCTGCCCATGGTCTTCTCTGTCTCAAACCCCCTTCCTCCCTCCTCTGCCAGCACTTCCCTACCTTCTCCTCCGGGCCCAGCTCTACTGTCACTTCCTCTGGAAAAAGGGGTCCCCCACCTCACTCCCCCAGGCAACCACACATATCGCTTTACCCTCTGCACACAGGGTCTGGCTTCACTGGTGCTATAACTCTTACAGAGGAGAAACAGGTGGGCAGCTAAGCTCAAGGCTGCCTAGTGCTGGCATTCACAGCTGGGGACTTAGAGTGGGTTGCCTGCTGCTGCTGCCCTCGGGGCCACTGAGACAACGAACATGGGAGGATTGCTCTGCTGGGTTGGACACCCAGGGGCTGCAGGAAGGCTGGCAGGTGCAGGCCACATACAGCCCTGGCAGGCCCCAAACCCCAGCCTTCACTTCCCCAAGAGGCTCTGGTTCACCAGGCCCCAGCCAAGGCTCTCCTACCTGCTAAGGCCTGGCCCAGCTGCCTTACTGGAGATCAGTTAGAAAACCACTTTCACTTACTGACAGATCCCCAATAGGCTCTTGGTCACCTGCATACAAATCAGACCCCAAAGCATGACCCCACTTCTAGTGAGCCCTAGGGCTGGCCAGCTGGTCCCCACCTGTCTCGGGAGGGCACTGGCTGCCCAAGACAGCCTGAGACAACACCCCTGCTCTGGATGCCCCATTAAGGGTGGAAGCAACATTCCAAGCAGTCCCCACCCCCAGCATCCCTCATAACGAACAGCAAGGGAGAAGGGCTTGGGAGACCACGTAGGTTCATCTGTGTGTATGTGGAGGCAGGTGGGGGCTTGGCCAGAGCTGAGCCTGGGACTCACTCCCTCCCATTGCATAGGGCTCCCATGACCTGAAATGAATTCATTTGTTCATTCATTCAAACAAACACTTCTGGAGTGCCAGACCTGTTCTGGGATAGAGTGAGCAAGACAAACACAGCCCCTGCTCTCCAAGCTGGAGAAACAAAACAAAATAAAGGATTCCAGATGTTGCTGAGGGTTACAACACAGGTAAAAGGGGTGCTATTTCAGAAAGGGTGTGGGCTCAAGGGCTCTGGAGGGGAGGAGGACTCAGGGCAGATCTCTCTGCAGAGGTGATATCTGAGCAGAGCCCTGAATGCCAAAGCCAGATGGAAAAGGGTTTTAGGAACAGGAGCAGCAGAGGCTGTCAGGCAGAGAACAGGCTGTGTGAGGCCTGTGAGGAGGTCAGCATGGCCAGAGTGGAGGGAGGGCAGGGAAGACTCATGAGAGACAGGGAGCAGGGGCCTGACCTGGGGTCTTTAGGTCCAGTAGGGAGCTGGGATTCTACCGCAATGGCAATGGGAGCCTCTGGAGAGCTGTGTGCAAGGGAATGATGAGATCTTCCCACATGAACAAGCGGAGGGAGGCAGAAGAGGCAGCGGGCAGGTGGATGAGGGAGCATCTAATGGAGGGACCCTTGGCAGACCTGCCCCATGCGGTCCACCTGGGAGCCCTCACCCAGCCTTCAAGTTTTAGCAAATGTGCCACTTCCTCTGGGATGCCTTCCTGGAACCACACTATCTGTCACTCGTCCCAGTGCCCACGCTGTCCCCTGAGCCTCTCTCCATGGTGCCTTCAGAACTGGTGCTTTAAGAATAGTTTGCACACCGTTGTACTTGCTTGGGGCGGGAGCCCAGGATGCTGATGGAGTGTTTGTTGAGTGACTGAACGACTACCCCTTCTTCTCCCTTGAATTTCAACCGCTCTGCCAAAGATGGCCACCTCACTCTTGCCCTGCAGGGAGAGCCCGAGGCTGAGCAGAGAGGCCCGCAGGTGGAGCTGTAGGCAGGGAGAGGGCTCCTGCGTGGGCACGCATGGTCCCTGCCCTGCTGCTCCTCAGAGGCTGAGCGCTCCCTTTCTCACTTGCAGCGGGATGATAAGACCCGCCGTGCAACTCTGAGGCCCAGGGTGGGTGTGAAAGTGCTTTCAAATGTTTTATTTTTAAAAGCACCATGAAAATATGAGGTGTGATTAATCAAGCTATTAATGAACTCGTATTATCTGAGCAAAGACTGAGTCCTGGGAGTGGGGTGGGGGCAGGGGCAGGGTGTCATCCGGCCTCATTCAGCCAGGAGATTGTGAGCGCTGCTTCCCCGGCCGCCTTGCCCCTGCCGCCCCCTGCTCCTTTCTTCCTCCCAACAGTCCTGGCAGTCAGAGCCACAAGTCCCTGCTTTGGCTATGCTTGAGACATATTTGGGATTGGAAATGTGGTGGAGGAGGGAGCCGGGGCCTGGCGTCTTTCTCTTTCTCTAGCCTGAACTTTTCCTGCCCATTCATCCAGCTTGGAGCCCCCTGACCCCTGGGCACTTAAGTTCCTAGACTGCCTTGCCTGGAGAATTGCCATTTGGTAGGTCTCCATGGGGCCTGGGTGTCCGGGCTTCATAGGTCCCGGGGCAGGGGGAGAGGAGAGAGATCCATGCCCTTCACCTGGCACTGGAGGCCTTGTTGGTCCAGGGCCTGAGCTGGCACTTGGCCTTGTCTCTAGAGCCTCCCTCCAAGTGTGCCCGGTGGGATGGCACCTTGACGCTGCAGTTCCTCAAGGGCGTGTGCACACTGCAAGCCAGGCTCTGCCTCCCTCACCTTCTGGCTAAGGGTACCTGCTTTTCTGCAGAGGACGCTCTCCCCCGATCCCCTTCAGCCCATTGGTCATTCAGTCCAGGTGGACTGAGCCCATATCTGGCCCCAGCAGTGGGCATCTGACACTGACTGGTTCCCAGACGGACAGGTCGTCCCATGTGAGCTGATGGGACTCTGGGATTTGGGTGGGGCTGCCGGGAAGGGAACCTCTCTTTCTTCTGGGCCAGGCCCAAAGGCCTGGTAATTCCATCTGCCTGGGTGACTTCTACTTGCCCTTCCAGGCCTGCTCAAATACGTCCTCCCCTGGGAAGTTTCCCAGACCCCCAGCCAGAGCCCGCCACACCTCCTCTGAACTCCCACAGCTCAGCTGAACTGACCCAGTGCCTCCAACCTCATATCGTCCCCATTCACAAGTCTGTCTCCCCATAGTCAGTACCGTGAAGGCAGAGACCGAATGGTGACATCCCTTTGCACGTCCCCAGAGCCTGGCCGCGTGTGACGCACAACGGGTGCCCGGTAGGTATTTGTTGAATGCATGGTGAACATCACCCCCTTACATGAGCCAAAGACCCAGAGAGGAAGGCTGGAAGTGGAAGACACACACTCAGATCCAACGGGAAGCCGGCCCTGCTTGCCCTCCAATCAATCAAGCCAGCGATCGAGGAAATCAATGGGAGGGGAACCTGATTTCTGAAGCACCTGTGTTGGACCCCAGGGAGGCAGAGTGTGCCTGAGAGGTCTGGGGAGGGGCTGGGGCAGGAAGCCTGGGCCACAGTGGCGGGTGGAGAGCTAGGGGGTGGCGGAGACATGTAGGGGACCGGCGAGTCCTGTTCTCCTGCCAAGACCTCCACGGCCCAAAATTGCTTCCTGAGTTACTAGTCTTTAAATGTGGGCAATTGCACAATGACGGAGCTCTCCTGAGAGATTCTGAGAAGCAGGGACGAAGCCGCACTTGCTGTCAGAGACGCACAGACAGCGGCGGGATGGGGTGGCCATGGAGGAATGGTAGGCTGGGGGGCCTGGGACCACAGACCTGGGAGCCGCACCAAGAACCCTGAGGCTCCAGGCTGCAGCTCGGACACATAGACCTGCCTGGAGGTGACAATGGGGTGCCACAGGGTCAGGCCAAGCTGGGGTAGGTGCCTCAGAATTCCTCCAAATCCAACACATAATGAATCTCTGCGCAGCCTGTCTGTTGCTTCTGGGGCTCCTTCGGCTGTTGCAGGACCCCCTCACCCCATCTGCTGCTGTTTCTTAAGTCTCGGTTTTCCCATCCAGGGCACACATGCTGATCCCACACCAGGCTGCCCTCCTGCCTGGGGGCTGGAGGCGCCCACCAAAGCCGCTCTTCTTTCCCTGCCCCTGGGCCCATCCCTCAGTCATTTGTCTCGTGGGCCGCTGCTTATCACTCCCAGTAGTGAGGACTTCTGAGGCCAGGCTCTTTCACCCCAGTAGGTGCATGGTCAGTGAGTGAAGGACGCAGCTGCAGCCTCTCCCTTCTAGGAGTGTGCATGAGGTGGCAGTAACAGGGTGGGGGGCTGCTACCCTGGCCCACACTCACACACACGCATGCACGGCACTCCCGTTTCCATGACGATGCCTGCGCGGAAGTGCCGCAGCAGCAGCAGCCACCCCCCCAAGATTGGAGGAAAGTCACCCCCTTCCCCAGTGGGCTCCGGAGGCCTGGTCACAAGGACAGACACAGGTGCCATGAGGACGACACGCAGACAGTCCTAACTGCAAAGGACAAAGCGGGTAAGGGTGGGGGACGGTGCCACTTTGTCTGCTTGAGGGACACTCACACCTGGTGTGGCCAGGCCGTACTGCCCGCAGCTGCCACACACCAGGCGTGTCACCTGGGAGCTGTGCTCAGGGGTGCTCTGCTGGCCCCTCACTCTACAGGCAGGGAATGCAAGCTCAGGACTTACGTAAGGTCATCACGCTTCAAAGGCCTGAGTGGGTTCTTGACACCTCTCAGCCCGGGCCAGGCATAGGGCATGGGTTCTGGGCATTGACTGGACCAGTGTCTGGCCCTGTCCACCTTGCCGTCCTCTGCTAACTCTGTGTCCATGCCGATGCTCCCTCTTTCTCAAGCCTTTGAAGCTTATCTCACCCCTGGGCCTTTGCACTTGCTTCTTCTGCCTCTAACACGCTGCCCCTTCCTCTTCCACGGCTGCTCCCTTAAATCCCTCAGGTCTCCACTGCACTGTTACCTCCTCCAAGCTACCGTATCTGAAGGTGCCCCTTCTAGCCTCCCATCTCCTTCCCAGGCTATTTTCCTCACAGCACTCACCACTACCAGAAGTCATCTTGTTTGGGAACTTGTTTGCTTGTTACTCTCCATGTCCCCTTCCCTGAGATGTTCATGACAGTGGGGACCACACTTGTTAGGTTCACTGCTGTAATCCCAGAACCCAGCCCTGGGCCTGGCACATAGTAGGTGCTTGATAAACACACGCTAAGCTCAGGAACCCACAAACTCGGGTCTTCTGACCTGACCCGACCTGACCCAGTGCCCACACTCTGTCACACTGCTACCATCACTAAGGTCCCAAAACCCACCAGGGAAGGAGACTTAGAAACTAGCGGGATGCCAAGGGAGGGAGTGCTGTGATGGGGGGACAGATCCCAGGGGCCTCCTCCCATTGCCCCTTCCTACCGCAGGGCCTTGCTATGGGCCAGAGAAATAGTTAATAAAGCTGAGGCCTAAATAAGCATTTGATTAACAAACGATAAAATAGCTATTGTGTCCCTGAATTAAGCTGTAATTGTGGCTGATAATTGGCTGGTTAGAATTTAATAAGCTGCAATTAAATAGAATGGAATCCAGGGTAATTATGTGGTCGCACAGACCAGAGAGAACTAGGGAAGGAGGGCTTTCTCCTACTATGGAATCTTTGGCTGGTGCAGTGTGTGCTGCTGTGGGCGTTCCTGGTTGGGGTGGTAGTGGTGGTGGTGTGCGTGCGTGCGTGTGTGCGCGTGTGTGTGGCAAGCTTCCTCCACCTCTCACCTGGCAGAGGTGGGCGGTGGGCGCCGGCCCAGCCTCCTTGCCGGTGCTCAGTGGGAGGTCAGCATGCAAGCTCTGGGCCCTGCCAGCGCCTATGGCAGCCCTGGCTGAAAGGACTTAACAGGATCTCTGGCACTGCTCCCTGCAGGGCAGGAGGCTGTGGGATGGAGGCCAGGAGGGTTCTGGGCAGGCAGGTGGGGTGGGGGGTCTACCTGTCTTCTTAGTGAGGAAGCTGGGGCTCAGAGGGGATAGGGACTTGCTCAAGGTAACTCAGCGATCAGTGGCCAGGCTGGGTCCAATTCTCACACTCCCCGTGGATCGAGGTTACCTCCGACCTGCCAGCAGACTGAAGGATGCCGCCTGCCCTTCCCCTCCCCGCTGCCCCAGCCAGCTCCAGAGCTGCCCCTCGCCAGGTAACCATCCGGGCTGAGCTGCAAGCGGTGCAATTGTTGCACACATGCATCCTTAAAACAAGGTACCCCCCACTCCCCTCTCCCTTGGTCTGTCTGCCTGCCAGAGGCCCTGGTGGCTGCAGAGCTCCCTGGGGTTCTCAGCCCTGCCAGGCCAGGTGAGGCCCCGGCAAGTCCGAAGGGATGATGAACGGCATTGCCGATGCGCCATTTATGACCCCATCAGCATTTTTACAATGTTGCTGGCAATTAATTTAATTAAAGACCCTGTCTCGGATAGGGTGGCATTTCATATCTCAACGGTTTAATGCCAGCCTGGCCAGAGTGAAGGCCGGGGTGGAAGCAGGAGCCGTGGCTTTGCTCCCTCACCTGGGTTGTTTCAGCGTTCACTGCACAGGGCTGGGCAATTTCAGCCCCTGGACAGAGCCCAGCGACAGGAGGGAGGTGCACTGCGACGTGCCCTTGGCCAGTGGAAGCTGCTGCCCACAACCATAGCTCACAAATGCCCACCCACATACACGTGCATGCATGTGCACACACACACTCTCTCACACATACACGCAGTCTTAGCAGAACATGGATTTTCTTATTTAACCCTCAGCATAATTCTAGAAGGCAAATAGCTACTTTAAATCCCAACTTTAAGGCAATAAACCCAAGGAACAGAGAGGTAGAGTAAGTAGTGAATGATGGATTCCTACCCAGGCCTGATGGCTATGCTGCCCTAAGCCATTCACCAGGACACATGCGTTCACCAAGTCTGTGCTGGATGCAATGTGCCAGCTACTGTGCTAGGCACGGGCCACACAGCAGTGCCCAAGAGAGACTCCAGTCCTTGCCCCACGCCATGTCCAGTGGTCACAGTCCCACCGAGGAAGTCCTGGGCACACAGCATTCCAGAATCATACTCACTGTGCCTCGTGTTCTGGCATCCATGGACACACACATACCAAGGCTTGTACCTACATACACACAAACACACACACACACACACACACAGCAACACTGCCTACTGTCCTTTGGGCTAAATCTGGCTGGGGTGGCCAACACCCTCGCTATGATGGTAACCCTGAGACCACAGGTCATCAGCCATCCTGTAACCCCCTTCTCGGCAGCTGAGCCCACCTGGAGCTCTTTGCATATGGGGACCCATAGGAAAACGCAGTCCAGATCCAGCTCCTACCACAGCAGCCTACCCGAGCCTGCACCCCAGCTCCCGCTCCGTTCTCCACTATGTGGCTTGCCTTGCTGCTCTCCTCTTTCCTGAGGCTTCTGTTCCCATGGCCCCCCAGCAAGGGTCCCCAGTGCCCCTCACTGCTGAGCTCTACTGTTCCTGCCTCCGGACACCTCCTGGAACCTCACACCAGGCACATCCCAAGTGGGGCTCAGTGGCTCCCCCAAACCTCCTGCTCCCAGGAACTGCTCTCAGTCAGAGGGCTATACCCCTAAGGAGCCTCATGGGGAGTCCCAGAGCCACCAGGCCCTCTTACTCCCTGACCACTATTCTGAGCCCCTGAGTGCCCCCCGCCTCTCACCCACTGCTTCCTCTCTCCTCTCGCTGTATGGCTCCCCAACTCCTCAGCCCCCACCCTACACTGCCCCAAACGTGCCTTCCCATGACCACCTCCTGGCTTTCGTGCCATCCTCAACTGTACCACCACAGTGCTATTTCTAGAAAGAAAATCTCATCCCACACTTCAAACCCCTGAAATGGTTCCCACTGACCACAGGGTAAAGGTCAGCTCCTTATAACACTCCCCACCCAATGTAGCCTTTATTCCAGCCACCAGCCCATGCCCTGCAGCCAGTCAGTGCCCCAATGACCCCTCTCACCGCACGCCTGCACTCTTCCCCTCACTCTAACTTCCCCTGCACCTGCACGGCACCCCACTAACTCCTAATGCCCACAGCCCCGTAGACACCTAATTCAAGGTGTCACCTTCTTGCGATGCCTTCCTAGGTCCTCTGTACCAGAGATGCCAGGCTTGCTCCTCTGGTTCCTTGGCTGAGGGAGCATTACTGATGGATGGGCTTGGGGGGCAATGGCTGCTTCTTCCATCAGACAGTGCGCCCTCAAGTGCGTAAAGCAGGTGTGGGCCACCACCTCGCGGTGTCCGCCTCAGGGACCGGCAAGCTGGGGGGGCAGTAACTGTGGCTTACTTCTGGCAAGCTCTGGTCTGGGCGCTGTGTTGTTTCTATCCTTACCAGTGACTGGCCAAGAGGCACTGGGTTTTTGTCTTTTTTTGGGGAGGGGGTGGTTTGTCTTTGAAGAGAAGCTGGAAATCCATTTTTATGCGGAACTTCCTGTTTTAAAATGTTGACAACTAATTTAAACATTTAAACACCTTGTGGGCCAAGCTAGTTGGCAGGACAGAGCTAGACTAGACAATGTCCAAGGTCTCCTCCCACTTTACAGACCTAATAAACCGGGGTCTGAGCTGGGCAAGAGGCCCCCAGTCACTGCTCTGCCCTCCTGGTCTCCTCCTCCTCCCTGACTCTTCCCACCATTGCCAGCACCCCACCATCCTGTCTTCTCCCCCGACCCTCCTCATCATAGCCTCTGGAAGGAAGTCCCCTGGGGCCTGGGCCTCTGAAGGAAGTCCCCTGGGGTCTGGGCAGAGGCGGGAGGAGTCCTCTGTCTACCACCTCAGGCGTCTGGGATTTAACTGTAGGAACAGTCCTCCACCGTCAACTGAGGCCTACAGGCACTGCCCCTCCCCTAGAGGCTGAGGGCTGGAGAAAGGGGAGAGAAGCTTCCTGCTGTTGGGGGCGGACAGTGGGGTCAGGAGAAGGGGCAGACGGCGGGTTAGGGGCTGCCCTGCCTTGCTTGCCTTGGGTCTAGTCCTCAGATCCTGACCCACGGAGAGCCAAAGAAGGCTGCTGAAGACAGAGACACAGGTAGGATGGGGCTGGGCATCCACAGAGGAAACAGCCTGCGACGACCCTCCCACCTCCACCCTCCCCACCCCCTGCAATTCTGGGAGCCCAGGCCTGGCTGTGAACTTCCAGCAGGGAAGAGGGTGTATGGCTGCGCCCATCATACCCCTGACGAGACAGTAATGAGCCCTCACCCCATTTTAACTACCCGCTGTCCAAATAATTACCAGCTTGTTTATTTTACTTAATGGCAGCCGTACTTTTTTCTCCTAATATTGATTTCATGTTTTCCTGGTTTGTTCATTATCTTTCCTGCCCCTTTAATGGGCTCTGAGGTCTTGGGAGGGGGTTGCTGCGGGGACTAGAGGAAAGTAGGTGAGAGGGTATGAGGGAACACGGAGGAGGGAGAGATAGGTGGCCTGGGCCTTGCTGTGCAGCCTGAGGCAAGCCACTGCCCTCTCTGGGCCCTGAGTCCCCGAACCCCAGATCCCTGCATATTCTCTCATCCTTGATGTAATGGGGGTGGAGTACTTAAAAATAAGACAGGAAGGGAAGGGCAGCAGGGGAGAGAGAAGCTGGCATACTCTCTCCCCGAAAGGGATGGGCAGACACAGACAAACGTGAAGGAAGGAGGGATCTGGGGGAGGGCTGGGGTTGGGTGGAACTATGCTAATGCCAGAATGAGATGGGGGTGGGTGCTCCTGGAAACCAGCCTGGAGGAAGCTGCCATGCAGATGCTGCGGGTCAGCAGTGGTGTGGCCGGGCTGGTGGGCAGCCTCCTCATCCTTGAGTCTTCCAGGTTTGCTTGGGAAGCGAGCAAGAGCCTCCAGTCTCATGAAGCCCAGCCTCTCCCTGGGCCTGACCTTGGTCCTTGGCCTCCACCTCACCTGTCTGCTGTAGCCATGGAAACACGGGTGATGCTATGATGTCATCTGGGCCATGGAAGAGCAGCTCATTTCTCTGATCTGGGGGGAGGGGGCAATAAGGAGAGGTGGGGCAAAGAAAAGGGGGAGGGGGGGCCAGGGCCTCTGTGGGTGAAGATTTAGAGCCTCTTGAAGGGGTCATTAGCTTCTTAATAAATCACTAATAATTGCATGAATATTTAAATCTTAATAAAAAAATACAGCGGGCCCAGTGAGTCTCCCTGTGCGAGTATTTATGGCTCTCGGGCTGGAATATATAAAAGTTGGTATCGGTCTGATTGAACTGCTGTTATCGCCACAGCTAAATGGGTAATTGGGAGTGAGAGACGCTATCTGCGGATATAAATTACATACAGTAAACTGAGGGCATTAACTGAGGGTTTATTATCAATTATCTCTGCACTTGTTCCCCTTAAAACGAACTTTAAGTATATTAATGAGAAATTTACAGGTCTTAATGAATTGAGGGAAGCTCAGGGTTGCTGGGGGTCTCCCACCTTGGCTCCTGTTCCCTGGTGGGGGTCCCCACTCAAAAGAGGCCCTGAGGATGACTCACAGGTCAGCATGCCAGGCCACACAGCCCAGCTCTCCTGCTTGGACCAACTGGGACGGCGGGTCAGTCCCCCGGGTGTGTGGAGTCCCTCTGCCAAACCCCATCCCAGAGAAAGGGGCTAGGTGGGAATGGGGAGGGTCATCTAAGCATCCTTCTGTCCAAAAAGGACCCAGCCAGGGCCTGGTCCTGCTGTTGGGTACATACAGCCGGCTACAGCCCAAGAGCAGATGGACAAGAACAAGGCAGACCTTCGTATGCCCCTGAAACAGAACGTGGGGGCTGCTGTCGTGCTGTGCAGAGCGTGATGGGGTGGGGGGCTGGGAGAGGCTGGGGTGCTCCTGTGGAAGCTCTAGGCCAAAGAGCATTTTTATCATGTTTGAAGCCCCCCTGCTTCCTGGCACATCTGCCCCCTGCTGGGATGTGCTTCCAAGCCCACAGGCCTGCTGGCTTCAAGGTTAGCGTGACCTCCTTCTGGGCCAATTCACCACCCAGCAGCCTTGGCTCCCTCTGGGGCCTCCATGCTCTCCCTGGCATCCTCAGCCTCTCTCACCAGGCCTTGGGTGACAGCCCAAATTTTACACAGAGGGCAAAACCCAGGCCCCTCTCTCAGAAGTTTACCCACTTGTGGAAGACAGACACTGGCTAGTTGTCAGAGCAGGAAGTCCAGGATTATAACCCAGTCAGAGTTCTGGCAGAGAAGCACCAGTGGCATGAGAACACATAACTGGGGGGCTTGATCTGAAGCATCCAGGAGGGCTTCCTGGAGGCAGCATCACCAAGCTGTGTAAAATGTCACAAAGGCCCATGGGTCTCCAATGATGCTCAACTCTCTTCCATCACGGACAAGAAAAGTACTTGTTCTTCTCTTTTGCCCCTCTCCAGCCTGGGTCCCTTCTCTCTCTTGCCATCAGCCTACTTTGGTCCTCCCCCTGTTCCTGGCTCAGCTGTGACTGTCTGGCTTTTACCTCCACTTCTCCACTCAAACCCCTTCTCTCACTTGCCACTGCCTCCTCTGTCTGACTCAGGAGCTTCTCCTGGCCCCCACCGTCGGGGCCCTGCTGAGGCTCTTCCCTTTGTCCTGGCCCTCTGATCTGCTTTCTCCGTACTCCGGAGGATGGTGGGCTTCAACAAACACCTTGGGGCAGAAAACTCCAAAATCCCCACAGCAGGACCTTTGGGCCTGTAGCTGCAGAATGTGTCCTCTCAGCCATCCTGCATGGCCACGTCAAATGGTCAGTTCCCCACGCAAACAGCACCATCACTACCCCAGCTGGAAAGCTGCTGGCTCTGCCTCTCGCCTCCCCTTTTCTCCTCTCCTTCAGAGTCATAGGCCCTTATCCTCTCGCCCCTAACATCACGTAACCCTCGGCCTCTCACCTATTCTCCTACCACTCTAAGATCATTCCTGCCTTGGAGCCATCGTACCTGCTGTTCCCTCTGCCCAGGATGCTGTTCCTACTGATGCTGTAGCTCACCCTCATCGTCCAGATCTTGGCGCAGGGTACCTCTGCAGAGAGGCTTTCCTCGAGTGCCCCATCACAGACGGTACCCCTGGCACTCTCTGATAGCTTCCCTATTTGACCTGTTTGCTGTCCATCTGCCTGGGAGCAGCAGGGCAGCTCAAGGAGTAGACGCCTGTCTCATTCCCCTGGAACGGGGCCTTGAATCCGGGAGACCCTCACTATATACTTCTGAAGGAAGTATAAGTAAGTTTGTGCAGGACCTGTTAGGTGCCAGGCCCCGAGCCCCGCACCACCAGGGTGGGGGGCGGTTCTGGGGTGCTCATCGCCCAGCGGGGGTGGTCGGTGGGTACAGTGAGCAGCATGTGTGTGCCCCACTGGAGGGATGAGGGCAGGGGGTGCACTTGCACTGCAAGGCAGGAGCCTGGAGGGGGCAGTGGGGAAGGGTATTCCAGGCTGGGGGAAGGGAAGAAGTAAAAGAATTTGAGGCAGGACATATCCAGCGGCAGCGGAGGTTTGATTAGAAAAGGTCTGTGCCTGTGCCAGGACACGGCACGTGGGGAAGCAGGGCCGATGGGATCACAAGGCCGTAGAGATGGCTCTGCTGTGGGAGTAGGAGAGTGGAGGCTGTGCCACTCCACAGGAGGAGCAGCAGGACCTGGAACAGGCCCCAGGGAGAGCGTCTGGTGGGGGGCGGGGTAAGGAGATGCCCCTGGGGCCTGGAGGGAGGGAGGGAGCAGGGAGGGAGGGAGCAGGGAGCCAAAGATGATGCTGTCATTTCCTGCCTGGTTGAGTGGCTAGATGGCCATGCAGCCAGGCATAAATAACTGGAAAAGCCCACTGCTCCCACTCAGGGGAGGGCAAGAACGCTGCCCTCTGGCAAGCATAGAGAGCCATCGACCCATGGTGTGGCATCCCCTGCGACCGCTGTCCCCCCAGCCTCAGGCAGGAGTCCATGGCTGGACTGTGCTCTGTGCGCTGCTGAGTACAGTAGGTCACAGAGTCCCTGAGCTTCAGCCCTGCCTGGGCCTCAATCTTCTGAATGGACCAACAAGACACCAGGCTGGGTTTCAGAAGCTGCAAATTGTGGGTCCACAGGCCTCCAGATGTGTCTTGTAAGTTTCAACCAGCATTTAAAGAGTGGGAAGTTTCACACAAACATTGGTTTCTATCTCCTGTGAAGAAGGAAGCTGGGGCATAGGTGCCTGAGCCATGATGGGCTACACTCTCTAGGGGTTACACAGTTCCCCCAACTCCCCTCTGGTCCCTTCTCTCACTGGTCTGCTACAGCCACCAGGTGCCTACATTTAGCTCAGTCTGACCTCCACTCCCACCTTTGTGGGTGGAAATAACCCTTGGTCAACAGGAACAAGAAAAGCCCAGGAGAAGAGAGCGGGGCTGAGCAATGGGGCGGACACTGGTCCACAACTCCCTGGGATTCCATGTTTGCCCCATACCCCACCCAGAGAACCCCACAGACCCGTGGAATCCATCCCAATCCATCTCAAGGACATGACAAAGCCTGGGGCCTCAGATATGTGTACTGAGATGCTTTCATCAGCAGGGACCTGAGTTTAGTTATAGCATATATTTATTTATTTATTTATTTATTTAAAGATTTATAGATAGATAGATTGATTTATGAATGACAGAGACACAGCGAGAGAAGGAACACAAGCAGGGGGAGTGGGAGAGGGAGAAGCAGGCTTCCCGTGGAGCTGGAAGCCTGATGTGGGACTCGATCCCAGGACCCTGGCCTGAGCCGAAGGCAGGCGCTTAACGACTGAGCCACCCAGGCGCCCTATAGCTTTTATTTAAAACGTGACTTTACTCCCCCCAAACACAGCTCCATTTGCTCAACTCTCCAGCCCTCCGCCGTGTTTCTACGCCTCGCCTCTGAGCCCCTCTCCCTCCCTGCTGCCTCCTGCTTCTGTAAATAATCCTCTGTGCCTATAATTAGCCTCAAGAAGAATAATTCATAACAAACTTTATTTCTCATGGCATCTTTCTCACTAACGTGTCACTGAGTGCCTCACAGGATCAGCAGGAGGGAAACTAGACACAGGAAACAGCCAAGCGCCCTCCCTAGGCGCTGCCCTCCCTGTCTACCCACAAGCACAGGGTGGGTGGGATGGGCCAAGACTCCCCATGGTGTCCTCCCCTGCCAGCCAGAACAGGAGGGTGGGTGCTGACGCATGGCCAGGGTGGGTCTGGGATGTGAACCACCAATCCAGAGACTTCCCTGGGTAACCACCATCCGAAGAGGAATAATAATGATAATCACGGCAGCTAACACTTTCATCCTGTTTACTATGCCCTAGGCTCTGCTTTTTAAAAAATCAGGGTTGTCTCGGGTGCCTAGGGGGCTCAGTGGGCTAAGCCTCCGACTGTTGGTTTTGGTTCAGTTCAAGACCTCAGGGTCGAGAGATCACACACCCCCCCCTCAGTGCTGAGTCTGCTTGAGATTCTCTGCCTCTCCCTCTGCCCCTCCTCCTGCTCTCTGTCTCTCAAATAAATAAATATATAAATAATTTTTAAAAAATCAGGTTTTATTCTTTTAATGTAGAAAATAAAACTCACCCCCTTTAAATCTACAGTCTGATTTGGCCTGACAAGTATATCCATTACCACGATCAAGACAGAAAACAGTTTTGTTCCCCCTTAAAAACTTCCCTATAGCCCCTTTACTATCAATCCCTTCTCCCAACCCCAGCAACCACTGGTCTACTTTCCGTCACCATAGTTTCACCTCTTCTAGAACGTCACGGAAATGGAATTAAAACAGTCTGCAGCCTTTTGGGCCTGGCTTCTTCCACTCCCCATGCTTCTGAGGTTCATCAGTGTTGTTGCTTCAATCGGGAGTTGGTTCCTTTTTATTGCTGAGCAGTACTCCATTATATAAAAGTATCGCAGCTTGTTTACTTGTTCACCAGTGCTATTTCTAGATTTTGGTGATTATACAGCTGCTGTGAACGTTCACATGTAGGCTCTGGTGGACAGGTCTTCATTTCTCCTGGGAGTGGGACTGCAAGGACATATGGTAAGCTTGGGCTGAATTCGATTAGGAATTCTTTATGTACCACATACATTCATGTATAAACATGTCACTTAATTCTCTCAACAACTTCATGAGTTAGGTACTATCATTACTCCCACTTTAGAGAAGACAAACTGAGGCTCAGAGAAGGGAAGCAACTTGCCCAAGTTCACACTGCCAGGAGCAGAAGAGCTGGCAGTCTGGCCCCAGGATGCACATCCTGAGGCTTGGGAAAGGCTGCCTCTCATAGCATTCCTGGGTTGAGCCCTGGGTGAGGCTTGGAATGGAGGACACAACTCCGACCTGAGTGCTGAAGTCCTGGGTCTCAGTCCCAGCTTCACCCCTGGCTCGCGGTGTGCCCCGTACCAGTCCCTTAGCCTCTGGCACATCCCCATTCACCAAGAGCACCCACAACTATATCCCTGGGTGGCTCAGGGGCTTGAAGAAAATAAATTGGAGCAGACATTTGGCACCTCCTACAACTTGAGTTTTGTCCTCATTACCGCACTGTCGGACCTCAGGACTTACAAGTTCAGTGGAAGAGGAAAGAATACTCCCATTGCCTGCCATGGCTTTCGATGCACAACAAATCACATGGCCTGGATTCCATGCCTAGCCATTCACCCGCCTCTGCTACGGACTGAATGCTTCTGGGGTCCCCTCCATTCCTAATTTGAAATCCTCATCCCCAGTGGTATTAGGAGGCAGGCCTTTGGAAGGTGACAAGATCATTAGTGTGGAGCCCTCATGAATTAGTGTCCTCATAAAAGGGACCGTAGAGAGCTTGCCACCCGTTCTGCCATGTGAGGACACATGGCAAAGGTGGCTGTCTGTGAAGCGGGAAGCAGGCCCTCGCCAAATACCGAATCTGCCAGCGCCTTCACCTAGGACTTCTCAGCCTCCAGAACCAAGAGATAGATTTCTGTCTATAAGCACCCCAGTCTGTGGTAATTTTTGTTATAGCAGCCCAAATGGACTGAGACACTTTCTGGCTTGTGGATGGAGGTTTCCAGTGAGGAAATCCATGCCCAAATATCCAGAAGGAGAGGATCAGAGGGCAGCAGCCTTCCCCACCTCAGCCACTTAAGGACCGGGGACATCGACGAGGAGGGCGAGACTGGGGGAAGCAGAAAGCTCTCACCAACCCTGCTACCACCTGCCTTTTTGCAAGGTTGTCAATGTGGGGTCATCTGGGCAGGTCTTCCTGTCGTTGGGTCCCATTTGCTCCACTGCAGAATGAGATTTGTCTGAAGTTGTCCTGGACATAATATAGCCCCTTGTTTAGTGATTCAGAAGATGGTCATCAGCAAGGTCCGGGGCCAGGTTGGGGAGAAGCCTCCCTCTTGTCCTGTCCACCAGCTCCTTCACAGGGAATCCCTACTCATCCCTCACTTGAGCCCTTGGCCACCCTGGGGTCTGCTCCTGATTAGTTGGCTCCTGCACAGGGTGAGGGTCCCTATCAAACAGAAAGAAATGAAGAGATGTGGCCAGCCCCTGGCTGGACCCAACCAGCTCTTAAAACAAGAGCTTGAAAGTGTGAGTGTGACCTCATTGAGGGAAGCTAGAAGGCTTGGTGGTGGGAATGAATAATGGCTCTGGTCCCTCCCCAGACTCACAGCCCAATTCCTGTCATGGCACCTCATGTCTGCCTCCCCCTCCGCATGGCTGTGCTCCTTCACCCTTCTCTCTGACACTCCACTCCAGTGCCCCACCTCTCTTAGGCCAGCAGGTTCCTCACAAGTCCTCCCTCTCCCCGCCAGTGCCAGAGAGAGGGGTCTAAAGAAGGTTAACACTGAGGAGAAAGAGGAGGTAGTGAAGCCACAGGAAGAAAAAGAACCCAGGATGCTGCCTGGATCCTAGCATCGGACCCTCCCCCCAAGCGCCTCCACTTTCAGGCTAGGTCACCATGCACGTGGGCCTTCCTGTCACTTCCAGACTGGCACTGCCAGGACAGCCTCAGAGGCAAAGACTCTACCCACTGACTGGGCAAGTATAAGCCTTCACGGGGGGTGATGGCAAGGGACAGCCCAAGCCCTGTGGACATGGCCATGAGGGACAGGCCCTGGCCTGCCCAGCCAGCGGATCCTCCTGGCCTGTGGATCAGCAATGCTGTTATCCCACCCAACTGAGCCGATGTGACAGTGGCCATCCATCACCCCATTCCATTCAGCACACGTGCCCTGGGATGCGTGTCCACTCTGCTCGCTGCTTATGGATCAGGTAACGGGGAGAAGACAGAAGGGAGAAGTGAGCTAAGTGCAGTGAGGGATCAGAAGAGGTAGACAGGACTTCCTGATGGGAGTTAGGAACAGGAGTGGTGTGAGGAAGGCAGTAACATTTGAGAAAGGCCACGAAGGTGGCACAGGGTATCAGCAGGTGAAACAACAGGGGAGCAGCTGGTACGAAATCAGGGGAGCAGAAAAGAAAATAATGGGCTCAATGATTGGACACCTGCTGACCCCTCCCCAGCTTCCATCTCTCTCATTGCCCCAAACCACTTCTCTGGGGCTCCCCTGCTGTTCTACATCCAGCTGTGTGTGTTGGGTGGAAATGACACTCCCACCAGCTCCAGGAGTGGATCCTGATTGGCTTAAACTAATTGCATTTCCTGTCCTGGATTTGGTGATTTGTTTGGGAGAGGCACGGGAGCAAGTCAATGAATGATGTGGGGGCCAGGATGTGGGGGTTGGGCTGCTGCAGTCATTTTATTACCAAGACAAGGAGAGTATAGAGTTGTTGGGGGGTGCCCTGAGGATGGCAAGGATGTAGCCAATGGCACAGAAGCCAAAGCAGAGAAATGGAGAGAGTAGTTGTGGAGTGAGATAGTTTGAGCCAGTGGATCAAGCCTTGCCCAAAGTCAGCCATACCTTTGGGCTTTTCAGTTACAAGAGTCAATAACATCCATTTACTGTTTAAGTCTGTTTGAGTTGAGCTTTCTGTCATACTGCAACCATAAGATGCTTAACTGAGAATCCAGTTTGGCTGGAGTGTAGGAAACATGAGAAGAGAGGCACGAAAACAGGACCGGCAAGATGGGGCAGCAACATTTTACCAGGGGCTTGAATGACAGGTTGGGGAAGTGCTATTCATTTGCAGAGGCACTGGGGAACCATGGAAGGTTTTTTAGCAGAGGCATGACTAGATGCGCTGGCTTCCTAGAATCCTAAAATACCATCTGAATTGGACCTCACCAATGCCTACTCTCTATCTCTCCAGCTCCCTCCCACAAGCTAAGCAGCAGAATCAGGTTTGTAAGAAGGCATCATCTATCTGTTCCCCTTCCGTGGGCATGCAGGGCCACCTTGCCTGGAGCAAGCTCTGGGAACATCAGTGGAAGCCTATCAGGCAGGAGTCCACACCTGGAGGAATGGAGGCTCCACAGGGCAAGGATTTGTTTTGTTCAGTGACGTGCTCTCAGCATCTAAAATAGAGGCCGGCACATGATAGACAGGTGCTCAGTAAATCCTGGTGAATGGATAAATGAATTCTCTGGAGGTGGTGGTGGGGACCTCCCCAGGGGAGCTAGCGGAGGTAGGCAGTGGGGCAGCCCCTAGAGTGAACAGAGAGCGAGCAGCGGCACCATGTGAAACTGTCCATGGTGCTGAAAGCATAGGCCGGTGCAGGGGCCGCTATCCGTGGTGCTAAAAAGAGAGCCCACGGCCCATCCGTGGTGACTTGGAAAGGGTTCAGAGGACCTAAGAACCACTGTGGGGAAGCAGACTCCACAACCTTGCCTCCCCTTGCTAATCCAAGTCCCCCAACACCTTCTGCATGAGACAGATAACCTGGCTCAGACCCAAGCAGGCCTGCTTCCTGATGGTAACCTTGTCCCCAGCATAGGTA
Organism: Martes martes; assembly: GCF_963455335.1. Taxonomy (NCBI): domain Eukaryota; kingdom Metazoa; phylum Chordata; class Mammalia; order Carnivora; family Mustelidae; genus Martes; species Martes martes. The sequence continues at coordinate 101,734,925 of NC_137892.1, forward strand.
TTAGTCCATCCTCAGGTGTCCAAGCTCCCCAGGGTTATGGGTTCCTGAAGGGCTTGAATGTCAGTCTTCATTCAGTCAGCCTCTGCTGGGGACCCTGGGAGAGACAGCCAGGCAGAGATGGGCCCTGGGCAAGCAGCCGGAGAGAGAGGCTGCCTGCCAACAGCATTAAGTGGAGGGCCTGGCAGGAGCATCTAGTCCTCCCTGGCTCACCGGTGCTGCCAAGCAAGGTGCCTGGGCTAGAAGACAGTACAGAGGGAAGGCGTGTGGCTGCACTATGATGGCAGGTGAGATGGAAGGGGCAAGAAGGAGCACAGGTCAACATTGTGAAGGTGGAAACTGGAGAGCAGAAATAGGGAATGGCAATGGGGGTAAAGAAATGGGGAGGAAGTAAAGTTTCAGAACAGCAGTGGACTGATGAATGAGGAGCCATTTTCATCAGATAGGGACAAGGTAGACCCAAATACAGGCTCATAAAAACATATACAGAGACAGGGTGACCAGGTGGTTAGGTGTGGCCCAGGCATTTGGCTCTGACAAGACTTCCCCTCTGACATCATCCTTATGGGGTGGAGGCCTCCCAACATTCTAATTTTGCCTAAGAATCACTCTGACTCTGCCATCCATGAACTTATCTAAACCTTTCTGGAAGCAATTTATATTTCCAGCTTATATCACCTCTAGGGGAAATGATTTTCAAAGTTTATTCCCTGCTGAGTGCAGCAAGATTTCCTGTTATTGGTTTTAAGCTTACTTCTCTTGAGCTTTGGTGGGGTCCAAGAGTGGGGAGGGGTTCATTCTATCAGGCTGGGATTTAGTGAAGGAGCCCCTGTTCCTTCTCTACACCCTTTCTGATGCTATAGATTTCTACCATATTCCTGCTTAGCTTCTCTCTGTACCCAGAAGTTGTCCCAGGTGGGCTAGTCTGATTTTATATGACAGTTCCCCTCTCATCACAACCCTCTTGATAACAACCACACGTGGTTGTGCTGAACTTTATAATGACCCATACATTGTCATCGGTGCAAGATCTCAGTCTGTCTCACACTCCTGTGAAGAGGTCCCAGGGATCATGACTTCCATTTCACAGATATACAAACTGAGGGCAACGGAAGGGAAATGAATTACTCAGATTATGTAAGCCTATAATAAAACCCAGGTTCCCCCTGTCTCGGGTGGTTGACTCTCCTAAGGAGGCATGACCACAAGTACATCAGAATGCAGGTGACCCTTCCTCATGTCACAGGAGAAGGGAACATTTATGGCTTGTTTCAAACTCCCTTCCCAACCATGTCCAGGCTTCTATTGTCTTTCTGGGCCCTCTTTAGGAAAGAAACTTCAAATACATTTCCCCAGACACCATTCACATTATTTTCCCCCAACTAAAACTTGCTGGCCATTCTCTGCCCAGCCCACTGCCTTTCAAGATAAGATTTTTCTAAAGCTTATCCTTCACCAGCTTGGCATTTTACTACCACCCAGGAGAGTTTAGATTTAACTGCAAACTTGGTGATTTCACTGTACACATTCTCTTCCAGATCTTTTATTTAAATGTTAAAAAAAAAAAAAAAGATTAGCTCCAATTCTTGGCTGAGCTCACATCTTACACTTCTCTATCTAGAACACTGTTTATTAATTCAGACCTTTTGTTTCCTTTGTCAGCTTCTTATCAATGATAAAACAGTTGCTTCAAATTCCAGATTAATCCATTTTTAAGATACACTTACACATGGGACCCACACCCCAGAACACTTAGGATACAGAGTCAGAGGATGGACACACACACACACACACACACACACACACACACACACACACCTTTGTAAAAGCATCCATTTCTACTGATGTTGATGCCTCTATACCGATGCTCAGGCACACAAGTGTTTACTCACACACCACACTTCCCTCCACACTCACATATACACCTGTATGCGGAGGAGAGACTTGGCATTGGCCTTTGAGGAGCCCAGTGATTTCACATGTTTGACAGGAGGGAAGGGGATGGAGCCAGGCAGAAAAATGCCAGCACATGAGAGAAATGGATCAGAGGCTCTGGAGCATCTGGAACTGTTGGGAGGGGATCAGGGAATTTCCTGAAATCTGGACTAGGGTGGTTAGAGAAGCCAGGATGAGGACCTCTCTCAGCCATGGGCAGGGGCCCAGCTAGCTGCCCAGCTGCCATACAGTGGACTGGGCATGTAGCCTCTGTTCACACTTAGAAGAGAGGCAGGCCTGGCAGGTGACTCTAAGCCCCCAGGGGCAGGCATCCCTGCTTTCCAAGCATGCAGTGAGGTCACCTTCATCCAGGCACGTATCTCCTCAGTCTCACCAATACCAGGTGTGCAAAGCCAGCCCCTGGTTAGAGAGCCCATTTCCAGCCTCGTGAGATATGTGAGAACTTCTTTGACCCACTAAGACACCCTGAATCCACCTCTCTCCCTGGCTACACCGCTTCCAGAGTACAGAGGTCACGTGCAGTGCCAGGCAGGGACCTAGAATTTCCGAATTCTTTCATGAGAAGTAGCTGCCACCTAAAATCCTGAAGGGGCAATGACTCCTAGCCTAAAGAGTCCTCTGAGCTCCAACTGTGGCCCAGAGCATGCTTATCTCCTTCCTGCCTTCCATGTCGCCTTGGGCTGTCATGCTGGTCTGCTTTCTCTAGCCACCTGGTATGGGGTGGCCACTCTGGCCCAACTTCAGGGGACAGAGCACATCAAGGCTGTCTCCACAGGAGCCCTCCCGGGACACACAAGGCCCCTCAGGAACGGGGAAGGAGGAGGGAGGAACGCCCGCAAACTGAATTATAATCAGGGACACCATCTCTCAGCACCTGAGGACAGCCTGCCCTTGGTGGGGGTGCGATGTCAGGGCTCGGACTCCTGCAGGGGTGCAGGTGGAAAGTGGAAGGGAGGGGAAGTACTTACACCACTGGATAGCTATGTCTCTGAGCAAGCTGGGCCCTGATCCCTAAGGCATCTGTCCTGCTGCTTGGGAGTTCTGAAATCAGATTCCTCTTGCTCTCTTTTTCGTCCTCTCCTGGCATTTTTCTTTCCCTCGGGGTCCTCAGAGGAGAAGGCTCCATAGAAAGATCTTTAAATGAATGGCCCCTCCCGGGCCCTGGGGGATAGATTAGAGTGGTGAAGTGATGGCCAAAATGGTGGAAGTAATCCAGAGAAGACAGGGAGACATATCGGGCAGGCTGGGCCGCTGATGCCAACCATGCATCTCGGCAGGGCTGGGGAGCCGTGAGCCACTTCTCACAGGCAGACAGGCCAGGGACTGAGAGGAGGAAAAAGGAGGGGGACCCCCATCTCAGCTCCTTCTTTGTTCTCCTTTGCACTCACGACAGCGTGCAATTATTTCATTTCTTCATTTGCTCACTGGCTTGTTGCCCATCTCCTCCACTAGAACAGCAGCTTTAGGACTGCGCCCCCATACTTCCCAGCATCCCCAGGGTCCAGCTCAGAGCCTGGTACAGAAATGGTGCTCAACAAACATTTGTTGAGGACTGGAGTCAGGAATGTATGAATGAATTAACGAGCGAAGCCATCCACACAGACTCCCAGCCTGCACCCAAGCCGTCTGGGAGAGACACGGCCAGGCTCCTAAGGTTGCTCAGAGAAAGCCCCACCCCAGTCCCTGGCAACGGCCTAAAGATTCTCTTCCGTACTTGGACTTGGCCGCAGCCCCAGCTATTCCTGCTGTGCCCTGAGACTTAGCCAACTACCTGCATACTGTAGACGAGAGAGGCCACCACATATGCCAGACCCATGCTTGGCACTGGGTCTTCATGGCTTTGGTACCATCCCTGCCATGGCCAGGGTGAGGGCCTTGTCAGCCCTCATCTGGATAATTCTGGGTATGAGCTTTGCTCTCTCACCCATTAATCTGCCATTGGGCCACCATGAACCTTCTAAAACACAGATCTGATCACGTGTGTCCTGATTTCAAATCTTCAGCAGGTCCCCACTATCTCTGGAATGGCTTGAAACTCCTTGGTGTGGCATTAAGGGCCTTACATAATGTGGACTCGACTTATCTTCACAGCCTCAACTTTTGCCACCGTTACCATGGCAACAGCAAGGCCAGCAGCTAATGGGTCCTCAGTTCTCACCACACACCTTGCCCTAGGCTACTCACTATGGCATGGGTTATTTGACACCCTCATCCTATAGGATATGTGAACAATGCCCCCATTTTATAGATAAGGAAAGTAAGGTATAACTAAAGCAGCTAAGTGATTTGCTCCAAGTTGAACAGCAATAACAACAACAAGAATTATTATGAGAGCTAAAATGTATCGGCCATGAACTCAATTCCTGGCACGGTTCCAAGCACTTCACAACTATTACCCCATTTACTCTCCAGACCACCCCTCTCTCTGAACTCAGACTGACAACCAAACGCTTGACTTCTCCATGCCTCAGTTTCTATATCTGTAAAATGAGGAGTATAATGATGGCACCCCCTCAAAGCTCTGTGATGAGCAAATGTGTGAAAGTGCTTAAAAGGGAGGGGGGTTCCCCCAAGCAGGGGTGGGCCATTTTGGGCTTTGGGGAGATGCAGGCCCGGCAGTAAGTTTGGGTTGGTTGAGGGCAAGAGAACAGATAAGGAGGAGACAGGGCTTATGGGGAGGATCAGCCCTGCACAGAGCTCAAGTCCAAGATGGTGCCCAGGGCAATGGCCCTGTGTGGCTGGAGGATGGGGGTGGCCAGAGTGGAGCAGGGTTGTGGGGAGACAGGCCTCCATTCCAGCTCCAACCCAATGCTGGCATATCTTCCATGCAGCAGAAAGAGGGGTCAATCCAAAGTTCAACCTGCAGGGAATGGAGCCTCCAGGGCTCCACTGTGTATGGGCTGGCATATCACCCCTGGCACAGGAGACCTGGCCTGAGGGACAGGGAGAGGGGGGCCCTGGGGGCTCTACACCAGCTGACTGGAGTTGCCAGCTGCAGTCCCATAAATCGTGCCCTGGCCCAGGCTGGCAGTCCATTAACATGAAAGATTTTATCGCGCTTTACAACCTCCCTGTCTTGTACGGCGACAGCAGGTAATTAAAACAATAATTGTTTTCTGATGTTGCTTCTGCTGAACGATAAAAGCTTCTAGTTATTTTCCTTTCACTGGGGTAAGTGGGGGGAGGGGTCTCATCGGGGGTATGGGGGTAGGGTGTGGGGCCACGCAAGCTTAGGAGGTGCAGAAGGGTAAGGAAGGGCCTCCTGAGTGGCCATTGTGGGGAGAGGCCAGCAGGAGCCCGATTCCCACTTGGCAAAGCTCTGAGTACCTCCTATCACACACAGCCTAGTACATAAGCAGATTCATGCCACACACGCATCCCCTGCAGGCACATACCTTCACCCCACACCTTGGCTGCCCCATGAACTGCTCCCCTGGGAGGGGAGGAGAGGGCTGGCAGCAGTGGCGACCTGGAGGAACTCATCTATCCAAAGCCCTTGGGAACCCCTTCCAGCAGCTCCTGTCCATCCAGAGAGGGAGGAGGCACAGAGGTTCTAAAGAGCGGAGGTGATGAGGACAAGTTGGGGGGTGAGTTGGAGGCCTATGAGTAAAGCCCCAGTGCTAATGATTTGTACTTCCCAGGTGCCCAGAGTCTGGCACACCAGAGGTGATTTGCCAGGAAAGTGTTGGGTTTCCGCAGGTCACAGAAAGCTTGATTCAAAGATGATAGGATGCGACATATGGTGAGGGGTCTTCCATGCCACTCTATATCCAACCATCCATCCATCCACCTGTCCACCCACCCATCCATCCATCCAACAAATACTGAGCTTCTACTTAGTGCCACGCTTGTTCCAGGCATAGGGGATATAGCAGGGAGCAGGCCAAAGTCCCTCAAGAAGCTAATATTGGGATGGGGGGGAGAAAATAAACAAATAAGTAAATCAATAAAGAAGGTCACTTCTGATGTTGCAAAGCTGCCGCATGAGGCTAGGGGGCCAAGGGGAACCTCTGTGAGGAGGTGACTTTCATGAGGCTGAATGCATGGAGTCGAGGCAAGAAAAGATAGTGGCAGCCGAAGCTTATGGGTCCCAGTGCCTTTGAGGGACCCTCAGACCACTGTCTCTACCCCCTGGTCCTACAACACCCCCGCTCCTTGTCAACCCCAGCCCCACACCCAGGAAGCCTGTAACGGGCACAGGTAGGCACAGGGTGATGACTGGCGTGAGCCTGGTTTACGCTGGTGCCCGTGAATGACATCACACCTGGGGGCTCCCCCACCCCTGCCCCCACCGCCTCCCAGGCCTGCAGTAAATCATCCTGATGCTTTAAAACAAATACTTCTTAATCACTAAAAATTGAAATGATTTCATGTGAAAATGTTAATGTATTCAGAATCACAGCCGTGCACTGCGTCTGACAAATTAGCACCCAGCCCGCCGCATTGTTTGTAGCTACATTTATCCTGATGATGAGACGCACACACAGAACAGAGCAGAGGGGTGGCGAGGGCAGCTCCCAGCTAGGGGCTGGAGGCATGTACAGAGGGAGAGGGAGCAGCAGAGGGACACAGGAGTCTCTGAGGGCCCAGGAAGGCCCAGCCCCATCCTTGACAGCAGGCCTGACCACTGCCTGCTGCAGGACCAGGTGTCCCCAGCAGCCTGGGGGCGAGCTCACCCCCAGGCCTGCCCTCTGATGCCATCTCTGGACCATGAGAGCCACACGGCGCAGCACTGGCCGGCCTTGTGGCACGCTCCACGTGGATTCAGACGTGAGCAAAGCAGGAGCACCGGGAGAGGAGAAAAACAATCTTTTCAAGAATTTAATGAATCAGAAATTAGCACTAGGATGTGGAGACACTGGAACCCTCATGCATTGCTGGTGGGAGCATAAAACGGTGCAGTTGCTGAGGAAGACAATTTGGTGTTTCCTCAAAAAATGAAACCTGGAATTACCACAGGACCCAGCAATTCCACTCCGGGGTATATACCGAAGAGAACTGAGAACAGGTGCTTAAACAAACACTGACACGTAAGTGTTCAAAGTGGCGCTGTTCACAGGAGCCAAAAGGTAGAAACAACCCAAACGGATGACAATGGATAAACAAATGTGGTCTATCGGTACAAAGGAGTATTATTCAGCCATAAAGAGGAACCATGTACTGATATGCGCCCCAGTGTGTCGCCACCTGGAAGGCGCCCAGTGAAAGAAGCTAGACACAAAAGGCCACATGTTGTCCAATTCCATTTACATGAAAACTACCCAGAATAGGCCACTACATGGGGACAGCAGGCAGGCTGGTGTCTGCCAGGGGCTGGGGGGAAGGAGGGGTGGGGAGCACCTGCTAATGGGGTAACTCCTCAGGGTGAAGAAAATCTTTTACAACTAAAAGGAGGTGATGGTTATACAACACTGTGAATGTACTAAACGCCACAAAATCGTGTACTTTAAAATGCAACGGGAGTTTCACGCCAATTAAAAAATATATGTATGTGTATATGTATATATGCGTCAAAGCACTTGAGAAGGGAATGAACCTCAGCTTCGCCGGACCTCCTTCTGAGCATTTTACAGGCCAGTATTTGGTCCGGGAGGTGGTGGGAGCAGCAGGCTCCAAGTCTACAGGCCTGTCTTGCCTTCTCCTCGTGCCCTCCCCGACCTCCCGCCCTCTCCCTGCCCCTGCCTCAGGATCAGCTCCAGGACAGCCCAGGCCTGGGTCATTCTGGATTACTGGCTCCGTTTTACAGTGAGGCCAAGGTGCACATCTGGCCTAGGGCTCCGGCCCCCTCACCCCCAGGATAGAGCAGGGTCTGGCCGCTCCAGACCTGGGCTCTCTGGTGACCTGCCCCACCTCCTAGCCACCTCTGTCACCCCTGCTGGCCTCATCAGATCTACTTCAGCAATTTTGTGCCTTTCTTGTAGACAAGGGGTGGGGGCTATAGCAACAACGAACACAGAGAGAAGTCCTTCTGCTTTCTCTTCACCTAATTCCATATGTCCCTGTGCCCAGACCACAATGGACCTCTTAGTAACCAAGTTCATTCCCACCTCCAGGCTGGTGCACACTCTGGCTCTGCCTGTCACTTCCTCAGAGACGTCTGACCATCCAGTCTAACCAGCACCTAACAAGCCCGAATGAGCTCACTCATGGTCACCTGGCCATGCGGTCTCTGTGCCTGCCTTCCAGCTCCTGGAGAACATTCCTCATCTGAGTCTACTGGCTGATGGTTATCTCCTCCCACTAGAATGGGAGTTCCTCGGGGTAGGGACAGTTCCTGCCTTGCTCACTGCCTATTCACAGTGCAGAACGCCTGGCCGGGCACCAGGAGGTGCTCGATCAAATTCTTAATGACAGGTGTGCCCCCACCTTCATCTCGCCTCGTCCCCCCGTCCATCCGCTCCACTTCCCTCACAAGCTCCCTGGGGCCCTGGGCCTCCTGCCGCACCCTCTTCCACAGATGGCATGCAGAGGGGCGGGGGCTGCAACCTGGCTCTGCGGGTGTGACTCTGGGTGGTCATTTCACGTCCCAGCCCACCTGCCAAGAGCTTCCGTACAAGCGCTTTGCAAACACTCGGCTCTCACCCTTGTGCTGCCCCTGCTCCCTTTGCTCAGGCTCCTCCTCTGAAGAATCTACCAGGACCAGAGCCTTTTCTGGCTCTAATATCCTTGCACCCCAGCTTGACAATTTCTGAGCGTCCGCTATGTCCTGACACCTGCTTTTGCCCACTCTCTAGTGCTGGTTCTGTACTTCCAAGCATAGGTCCCAAGCAGCTCCTGCTGGCCTTCGACCGGCATGGGTCCTCCAGGCCTCATCTGCAAGCTCCGTCCCCACCTGCAGCCTTCCTTGCTGCCGCCTCCCAGCCCTGCTCCAAATTTGAAACTCTCCTGGCTTCCACTGTTCTCTCTTTGGTCTGCCTCTGGCTTCCTTGGAAACTCCTCCCAAATTTTCCTTCCCCGTGTCAGTGGCAGCCATCCCCAGTCGCTCCTCAGAATGGTATCTGAGCTCACGGTGCCGGTGACCCGCTCCTTATGAAAGGGCCTTTCACCTCCACTTCCCACCCTCACCGCATCTCCAAGTGTCAGTCCTACCTTTCCAACAGTCATTTAGATGTTTCCGCCTGACCCTCTGCTGCCGCCTCAAAATGCACAGGTGACATCCAAGGCCCCACATGCAGGCTCTTCAAGCTGGAAGGCAGGGAGGGGCAGGAGCATGCCCGCCACATGCTGAGCACAGTGTGCGAGGCACAGAACGCAGCCTGTGTGCATGAGCGGTGGGGGCACACCCGCCAAGTCAGCCTGGTCCCAGCTGCTGTCCCCTCAGGAAAATGGGGTCTCAGTACCTGGATCTGACTCTTCAAGGGAAGCCCAAGACCTGTTTTTTTGTGTGTGTGAATTCTCTGTTTTTTAGAATGCTGTATCTGCCAGCGGGGGGCCGAATGCTCTCCACACTGCCGCCTTCCGGTGTGTGCCTTGCCAACCGCATGGCGTTCTCCTGAGATCCTGCGCCAGGCCCCTTTCAGGTGCAGGTACCAAAACCCAGCCCACACCAGTTGTAAGCCTAAAGAGGATGTTCTCATGGGACTGACAGAAGAGTGCAGGGACCCTAGTCTCTAGGGCCTTAGGGCCACCAGGACAATCTGCCCTGCTGTCTGTCTCTGAGTTCCCTATGGATTGGCCTCACGGCCCTCAACAGGCTCTCTCCACGCAAGGGGGGAGCAGTTGCCGCTGACCCAAATCCCCACCTGCATCTTCACAGCTGCCAACCCCAGAGGCAGAGAAGGCAACTTCTCCACCTCCCCGTGGGAAAAGCCACAAGAAGAATCCCGACTGGTCCCGTGGCTGCTTGGAACCAATCACAGAGCCCAGAATCTGCACCAGGATCTGCCCGTGACTGACCATCCCAACAGGACCACCTGGTGTCAGGGAGGAATTCACCTAAGGGGAGAGGTGCTGTGCCCATGTTTCGAATGCTCAAAACCACAGAGAAACTGCAACATCCCACACAATGGGGGTCAACTTGCCAGAAACCCAGTTCCCAAAGGGCCTGAAACTTCCCAAAGGCAATGAGGAAGGGCAATGAGGGGCAGAGTAGAGCCCAAGTCGAGTCTGGATCCTCAGCCTTGCCCCTTTACCACAGAGGCTCACCAAGGCCACCTGCCTCCCGCCCATGGTCTCCTTGAGAGGCCCCAAAAGGGCCTGTTTCAACAGCCTCCCCCACACCCTCCTCCTGCCAGACAGGGAGCTCACTGCCTGCTGAGACCACCCGTGTCACCACCTGTTAGGACAGTCTCTCTCAGTCTCCTGTGTCTCCCCGCTGCTGGTACCGACCCTACCCTGTGGGGCCACACAGAACAAAGCCAATCTACATTCTCTTCCTGGCTTCAGTGCCTGAAATTAAATAGTACAACCCCATCGCCACCCAGGCCTTTGAGGACTTCTCTCTTAGGACATGACAGAAGTCTGTCTGTTGGTTACCCACAGGCCAGAGGAAGGTGCTGTCACTTACGGCCAGAGCGCCCAGGCGGATGGCCATGCTCTGAAGAGGGCTCGGCACGGTGCACTTCCCTGGTTAGAGCCACCGGCGCTGGGCAGGCTTCTTGCTCTCTCGGCCTCTCTCCCCTCCATTACACAGCTCCCAATCCATTTTCTCTTTCTGACATCACTTCCCCTGACTTAAGAGCTCTGAATCATGCCTGCCTCCTCCCGGTCCCTTGCCCCCAACATGTAACATCCAGGGGCTCCTCCTTTCAAACGTCTCCCACGTCCATCTCTTTTACTCCATCCCTGCCGCTTGCTCCCTCGGAAAGGGCGGGGGGCTCATCATTTCTTGTCTGGATGACCGCCACGGCCTCCTCGTTGGTCTCCTTGCCTCCAGCCTCTCCTTGCTCCCATCTATCCTCCACACACTGCCAGATTAATCTTCCTTAAACACCACTCGCCTCCTGTCACTCCCCAGTGATGATGAAGCCAGCCCTATCACTTGTTGGTTCCCTTCGGGCCCCGTCTGCTCCAGCTGGCTGTGCCTCCCAGCGTCCCCCGTACACACACAGTCACCAGGGAATGCCTGCCTGTGCCTTCATCATCTGGCCCATCCCACCACCTGCCAAGGCCCCAGGTGGAGTTCCTTTCTTCTGGCCTCGGGGCCCCTGGAACTCAGGAGCAGAGGATGGGGGCAGCCAGGTAAAGCCCCGGAGCCATGCTCTGTCCAGTCTGCAGGCCAGCAGGTAGGTTACCCCTGCCTGGCCAACCAAGGCTCTCCAATGTTGCTGTGGCCCCTGCCACCCTTCTGCTCTGCTCATCCTTCGGCCTCTAGGCTGGGAGGTGTCACACCTAGCCACAAGGGTGACTGACCATGTCAGCCTTCCTTCTCAAACCCTCCCACGAAAGCTTGTACCCCAGAATAAGCACCTTCCCAAGATTCCAGGCCAGCGGGGCCTTGCCCTTATGGCTCTCTGCCATTTCTGTTCACCGAGGACCTGGGGCTCCACTCCCTTACTCTTCTGGGCTGTGGTCCCGGGAGGGAGGCCCAAAGTGTCCCCATAGCATGGGCAGCCCCTGCTGTGTGGGCCTGGCATGGGGCTAAGTTGCTCCCCATGGAATATCTCATTTACTCCTTGCAACTCTATGAGGCAGGAACCTTTCATTATCCATATTTTCTGGATGAGGAAACCGAGGCACAGAGAGCTGAAGTCCCCTGCCTAAGGTCACCCAGTTGAAGATTCTAACCATCACCTGCAGAGCCCTGGCTCATAGTGGCTCTCATGCTTTAGGGACTCCCCAGCCTCAGCCCATGAAAGCGCCTGGTGTTCAGAAGGAGCAGCCCTCCAACCCAAGCCTACAGGCTGAGCACTAAGAAGCCTTTGTCACTCCCTTCCTGTGACCACTTCTTCAGAGGACTGGGTAACCAGGGAACGGCCTCTCCTAAAGAGAGCCCATCACTGGGGTGCCTGGGTGGCTCAGTCGGTTAAGTGTCCAACTCCTGATTTCGGCTCAGCCCATAGTCTCAGGGTCCGATCCCAAATCACTTTGGTCCCTCTCCCCCTGCCCCTCCTCATGCTCACGTATGCTCTCTCTCTAAAATAAATAAATAAATAAATAAATCTAAAAAGAGAGAGAGAGAGAGCCCCTCATTAAAATTTCTAGAATTTTGCAAGCCAGTTGACATCATGTTGGTAGCTTAAAATAGGCCATAGTGGGAGTATTTACACCATGGAAATTGGCAAATCAGCCCTCCAGCTCTCCCAGAGTGCCAAGTGTTAAACATTTAGGAGCACATTGCTGCTGGGGAGGGAATGCTGACCACCCTCAGAAAAGCAGCCTGGCTTGTGGGTGGTGGGCTTCAGGCAATCCATACAAAAACAGCCCCCTCTCCCCGCGTAGAGCCAGGGATCTAAAAGGAAAGGGGTCTTGAGAGGAATGGGTGGGTCTCAAAAGTGGACCTCTGGCTGTATGATCCCAAAGGATCTGGAGGAAAAAAGGTCTCTGGAATAGTGTCAGGGAAGCTCTGAGACTTTGGTAGGCTCAGATTCTGACCAGATGTGACCAACACGAAAAGATGGCCCCAAACCAAGTACAAAACCACTGACAAGAGATATGGGGTGGAGAAGCACATAGGGAGGGCTGAGCTCAGGTCCAGCTGTGGCCTGCAGGGAAATGCCAAAGCCACATGGTGCAGGGGAGCTTGGAGGAGAAACAGCAGGAAAGGGCAAGCCTGCTGTCTGGGGGGCTCTGGGAAGTCGGACTTCCCACCCACCAGTTCGTAGCTGAGGACACTGAACTGGAGGGGCGGGACACACTCTAGTAAGAAAGCACTGAAGATCAAGAAGGCATGATCAGAGAGGCTGAGTGGTTGTTTGGAATGAGTTCAGGTCTTCTGGGCCAGACAGGTCCCACCCCAGGTGTTGGCAGAGGATCTCGTACTGATCTCCGAGAAAGTGGGAGTGGGAGTGGTCATGGGGCAGGAGATGCCTGAGCTGCAGCTAAACTTTCAGAAGAGGAGGCAAACTGGATTTGGTGAATGCATCAGGGTTTTTCAAGTGCAAGCAACAAAATCCATTCTCACAAATTAAAGCAAAAAAGGGAAAATCCTGGCAAGAAATTGGGTCATTGAGAGAAGGGACAAGAGGCTTAAAAGCAGGCGCTGAAGTGAGAAAGGAACTAGGAGCAGGGAAATGACTTACCTGTTTTATTGGGTCCTGCTGCTGAGATTAGGGGCCCCCCAAAATCCCCACTAAGGTTGTATCTAAAAGGCGAGAGGTCGTGGGGTCCTAGTGGGCCCAGGGATGGAAGCAGGACAAATGCAAAACCCAAAAAATGTACACTGAAGGGGCCTCAGCCTGAGGACCCGATGCAAACCCCAGGCATGCTTCCAGTGAAGCTTCTCTGTTGGCTACAGCTGAGCAAGGAAGGTAGAGCCACACCGGGCCATACCGGGAATCCCACAGACCCTTCCCTCCAGACCAGCTTCCCTGATTACAGAGTTACTGTTCTGGTGGGTCAGGGCCAGACTGGAAACAGCGTATCTGGATTTCCGCCAGACACCTGATAGAGAATCTCAGGATCTGCAAATGGAGACACAGGAACCGGATGGCAGCATATTTAAAGGAATGCAAAACCAGTTGGACCGCCAGCATTGTTTTCTAACACCGCTGATTAAATAGCTAATGTGGATCCAAATTTGGGTCTTCCCCTTTGAGCCTCAGACTGTGACCTTGGTGCTCTTCAGCGTTCTTATTAAATATTTGGGCAATCTACGTTGATGACACACTGGTTAAACCCGAGAACAATGTGCCCATCTCTTCTTGGTGGACAACCTGTGAGTGATGGCACGCAGTACAGTGGCATAGACAGCTTGGCTGTGGGGCCTGGTTCCCACGGCACAGCACTTGAGTTGGCCCAATGAGAAAGGACCCGGGCATTTGTTGGATGGCTGAGGGAAGGGATGCTCCCTCCTTCTCCCTGGATTGGGCCTGCAAGAATGTACCCTGGTAAGTTGTGGCAGCCACCTTGGAACTGGGAGGGTAGAGGCTGTCGGACAGCATTGCCAGCCCCCGAAGAGCAGAGATGAGGCATGAATCCTGGTCCCACTGTCCCTCCTGGATGCAACCATGCCTGAAACTAACCTACTCCTGGTCTTTCAGTTCCACACGCCAATAAATCCCTTTTTGCTTAAGTCACTTTGGGTTGGGTTTCCCAGTATTTGCAATGGATACACTTAGTATCCTTTATGAGTTCATGCCAGGGCATTGTGTCACAGTGGGTTGAGCTGGGACTGACATCCAGAGGCAGGTAACAAGGATGAAGGGGACAGGGAAAGGGCCATGGAACCATGCTACATGAGGAACAGCTGAAAGGACTGGAGGTGCCCAGCCTGTTAAGAGCAGATGGGGCCAGGCTGGGGCCCCGTCTTAAATAAGTGAAAAGGGGGAAGCCATTCAGCATGGCCCCAGAAGGAAGAGCCAAGAGCCATTTGGGGGAGCTTACTGGGAAGGATTCCTCCTCATTCTAAGAAAATGGCTTTGAACAGTCCCAACCACCTGAAGGAGTACGGTGGGGGCAAGGTGGAAAGCCAACACCCAGGGGGTTTATATTCAAAATCCTGTGGCCTGGCCATTCAGAATCACCCAAGATGGGGCAGGATATAGAGGGGGCAATGAGCTTGGAAAGGTGGGGGGATTAGCCCAAGACCACACAGAGAATTAAGGTCCCCTGACTTTCTCCTACAGTCTTTCATGTCCATGGGCCACCACACAAGACCCTGACAGTAAATGACCACATGGGACAGTGTTCTGCTCCCCACAGTGTGGGCGGGGGTAGGGAAGGGGGTCAAGCTGAGCAGTAACAAGGTTCCAGCCCTGCCACTTCTCTGAGCCTCAGTGTCTTCATCTAATAAATGGGACTAACTTCACATATCTTGTGGGTTGTCCTGAGGTTCTGATCAGATAATGCAGGCAGAGCCCAGCGTGGGCCATGATTATTACCATTACGAATTTAATTAGGAGTTAAAAAGGTAACAGTTTACAGCCACTGAAGGCTCTACCTCTCCTCCACCCCAGGTTTCTCGCCTAGCAGACTCAGGATGAGTTTTGGAGTCAAAGACCTGGACGGTAACTCCAGCCCTGCCTAATTCGGCCCTAACTGCAGGAAGCCGTGCCCTCCCTCATCAGTAAAATGGGACCAACGCGGCGGCTCATTCGAAGCCCCCGGCCTACAGGAGGTGCTCACGGGGCTCCGCGCTCTCGTCAGCCGGCGTGCTCTAGAAGTCCCACGCACCCCACCCCACCCGCCAGTGGGGCCCACTGGCTAGCCCGTCTCAGGGGCCCGGGGAGGGCTGCAGGGGTGGGGGTGCAGCTGGGCGCTAGAATCCAGACGCCGCGGAGGCCGCCGAGCCGTGGTGCCCGGAGGCTGGACGGCCGCTCCCCCGGCGGCAGCCGAGCGCTCAGCCAGGAACTTGTTAACAGGCCCCGAACAAAGAGCCGCTAATCCCGCGGGCGGCCGCGGGCGGGCTGGCGGGCGGAGGGATCCCGCCCCTTCCCCAGCCCCTGCCTCTTCCCCGCGGCTGCCGAGTTCCCGGCGCAATCAGCCCTGGCGCCGGGGCAGGGGCGGGGCCGCGGGGGCCCGGACGCACCCCCAGGGTGCCCCTCCCCAGAGTCCCCGCGGGCGAGCCGGCTAATTGTTAATCCCGCGGGCTCGGTCTCCCACTGGCTCGGGTCTCTGCCGCCCCTCGGCCGCGAACGTGCCGGACAGCCGGCGTCTAGCCCGGGACCCCCGCCCGCCAAGCTACCCGAACAACCGGGCCACGGAGTGGGAATGGTTTTTTGGAAGCAGGTCAGGCTCCGGTCACGCGGGGACTCTAAGGAAGCACTTCTACCTGCCCGTGCCTGGCACCCTTTTGTTGGGGAGGAATGAGAGGGCTGGAAAGAAGCAGGCAGGGAGAGGGGGGTTACTCAGCAGCCTCTCAACTCAATGTGGTCTCTGTCCCAGTTAGGAGGGGTAGGGTCTCACTCCGGTGTACTCCCAACAAGCTCTCTGCCAGACGTGCTGGGGTGGGGCGGTGGGGGGCGGTGGGGTCCCACCTGCCCTCCTAGCTGAGGAGGTACCCGGCAGAGGTGGAGTACAGGGTCCGAGCTCTCTACCTACGCCAAGGGCCCTGCAGTTGCAGTTCGGGCTCAGTCTAGCCTGACTCCCCTCCCCAAATCGCAGGACGTATTTGCCTGGAGCTCAAGGTGACCCTGAACCTTCCAGATGGACAGAGCTCTGACATCCAGGTGTGGGGAGGGTCCTAGCTCTGGGAATTCACCCATCAGGGCGCCGGCCCTCGGTGCTCTCTTCAGGGGGCCCCTCCCCCATCTAAGTGGGACCTAAATCCTGCCTCTTTGTGACCTACCCTGGGGATGAGCAGCTGCCACTCAGGCCTCTCTAGATTTCTCAGTCTCTCCCTCCCTCTTTCCCCTCTCAAACAGGGCTGGGATGGGGTTGTCTACAACCACACCTGGAGAAGGGAAGGGGGGGTGGCAAAAGAGAAGAAAATGCCAGCCAAAATGCAGGCCTCCCCTCAGGCCTCTGCCCTCCCACCCGGACCCCCAGCTGCACCCTGTCCCGCAGAGATGACACCAAGGACTCCCTGGAAGTGAGGACAAAACAGTGCCCTCTGCTGTATCCATCACCATCAAGTGCTAACATTTACGGAGTGCCTACTGCGTGCCTGGACTATGACACACCAATGACGTGCATTAGTCCACCTAATCCACGCAGCAGCCCTGTGGATTAGGTCCTCTCAGCACACCATTTTTTTTATAGACAAGAAAGCCGGAGAGCTGGCTAGGACTAGGGCAGCGCACAGGGGGTGCCAAGGGCACAAAATTGAAGGAGGCTCACCCTGTACTTGCACAACTTAATTCCTCACCCCAGTCCAAGTCCTAGTCCAAACCCAGACCCTGGAACTGCCGACTCAGCCATTCCACCGCCTCCTCGACATGCCTGGGATCCTGGCTCCTGAGGGCCAAAGGCTGCTTGCGGCTTCTGACATCTGTGCCTGGGGAAGAGGGTGGGCTGCGGGCACTGACACTCTGACCTTCTGGGCAGCCCTAAGAAGGCCTGTTTTTGCCATTGGGGGTGTTCATCAGTTAAGGCAGGGCCCTGGTTCCTGACTCAGGCTCTGGGACTCACAATTGCCACCTCTGCTTCACAGCCACCTTCGGCCCTGCCTCGGCAGACACCTGGCTCCAAGGCAATGCAGGTGGCTACCGCGGGGGTGGTTGGGGGCTTCAGTGGGTGCTGGGCAGGTGTGAGCAGGTCCTGGGGGAACCTGCTGCTAAGGGCATGGTCCACCCCGGGCGACTTGTCCAAGATCACAAAGCAATCAAATGGCAGAGCTGGGACTAGAATTTAGTCCGGTCCAGGGCCCGCACCCTTTTGCTGCCATGTTCTGTGTCAGAGCTAATCATCAGGACACAGTTCCAGGACAAGCTGAACCCAAATCATCATTTTCATAGAGCCCCAAACAAAGTTCTTTGCGCACTGGAGGAATTGGTGTGTGAGTCAGGCCCAAGTCCCTGCAGGGGGCGGTATGTGTACAGATTGGAAGGGCGGGTGTTTACTTCTTCTACCTAAAACCACGACTCCTTCCTGGGACTCCTGCCTGGGGCTGGAGCAGCAACAAATGTTTTTCTCTCTTATCTCTGGACTTGGGCCCTGATCACCTCAAGACTCAAGCTCTGTCCTAATTCATGCCCCTTCAACGCCAGGGAAAATGGGAGGAGTTAAACAGCCAGAGCTGTCTGCTCCATGTTGGGTTTCATCCTGGGGCCCTCTATGTGACCCATCATCTCGTTACTATAACCTATTCAAAAACATGGGACAGGCTGGGGAATAAAAGCTACTTGTCCAAGGCCAGGTGGCTCAGACTAAAACCCAGGCCTGTCTGTCTTCCAAGGCCCTGCCCTTTCTATGCTACCTGACAGAAGGAAAGGGCTGAGGTTCCCCAGAAGGCAGAAGCACCTGTCAATGCCATTGCCATGGGAGCAGACAAGAGGAGTGAAGGGATGGACCAGTAGAACCAATCACAGGAAGCTGAGCTTCCATCCTGGTGGTGAGGAAACCATCCCCAGGGGCTCAGGGGCCTGACTGTCCTGGTGCTCAGTTTCAGGAATCAGAAGTCCCAACAGGTTCTGCACAGAGCAGCCCAAGTCCTGGTGTCAATTCCATTCCTTAGGACGGGGTGGGGGCTAAGGAAGAGGCCACCAGGGCAGATGTGCATGGACAGGATGGGCAATGCCATGGTTCCGTGCCCCACTGCCCCACCTTCCAAGGGCTTGAGTCCTCAGGGCTGGGGCCCAGAATGACATCATTTGCATGACAAAACACTGATCTGGGATCACCTATGCCCAGGAGGGGTAGGGATGAGCAGGGACGTTCCTACTCAGTAGTCCTGGGCATACGACCTGTACACCTGTACAAAGGACCCACAAACACACATGATCACATGAGCTGGGCTGCCATCTGTGTGAGGGTCCAAGGCACAGACACCCCATGGTGGGGCTTTAATTTGCTCATTCCTACCTTGGCCAGGAGCCATTTCCAGCCTCTCCAGAGTGAAGGAGTCTGTGTTCAGGGACAGGGAGAGGGAGGGCTGCCAAGGGGGGCAGAGTAAACTTCTCTTCCTCTCCCTAGCCGCAGCAGCCCTCCCTACCTAGCCAGAGAACCCAAACACAAGTGGAGGAAAAATATGCACTTGACTGGCCGTGACTCAGAGCATGTTAGGGGCTAAAAGCAGGGTCACGGCACTGTAGACCACAGCAATGCCCGCAGGAAGCACCGGCATGAGTGAGGAGGTAGCTCAGGACAGAGGCTCTGGCAGTTGCCCCAGGCCCCACAGGCCTCTCCGGGGCTGAGGAATCTGTCCCGTAGGCCACTCGAAGCTCAGCAATGTGCCGTGGGCCTGGGAGGAGTCGGGGAGGCCTCCTGGAGGGAGCTGGACTAAAGCTGGGAGCTGAGATAAACAGAAGAGTTGGGACTGGCAGCAAGCAGGGGGAAGTTGGCCTAGGTCTGGACAGAGCAGAAGATGTCGGCTATAGGGTGGGGAGGGTGGCTGGCGGGGCCTGGCGCACCAGGTTCTGCAAGGCAAGGGAGCTATAGATTGTCTGCGGGCATGGATGCCCAGCTCACCGGCAGTTAAAGCCAAGTCCCAGTAATGATACAGGTGTTTCCCTAAGGGTCCCCAGGCTCAGGGTTGGACTTCTTCTTCAGGCACTGGGGAGCCATAGAAGGCTTTCTAGTGGGGTTCCAGCCTGGATACCAGGGACATTAATCAAAGCAGAGGAGCCACAGAAAGGAGATGAATGGGGGTGGCCACTGAACTGATCCAGGTGGGAAAGGTGAGGGAGAAAGGGGCTGGGGGGTGGGAGTGCTGACAGAGGAAGAGAGGGACACGAGCAATGTCACAAGTAGAGCTGAGCTGGAGGACTTGGTGACAGATTAGACATGAAGCGTGAAGGAGAAGGGAGAGCCAAGAGAGACTGCAAGGTTTCCAGCCCCGGGCTGGAGGACTAGAGGGAGGGGGAAGGCAAGGAGGCGGCCGCAGGAGAGGTTGGCCTGGATAGAGAAGGCTCAGGCATGCATGTATGTGGACACGTGTGTTCCCAGGCAGTCAACACCACGGCCTCTGTGCAGAGACGGGGTCCCTCCACCCCAGGCTGGAGGTAGCTCCTGACTTTAAGACTGTGTGGCTTGAGTCTGCAGGTCTGGGGCCCAGAGCAGCCCCAGGAGGGACAAAGTTATGTAAGACAGGAGGGCTCCTGGCCCCTGGCTGAGGCCAGAGCTGGCCACTCTGAGGAACCTGCCAGTGGCTCCTGGCTGGGGCTTTGGAACTTGGATCAATGCCAATCCCCAGCTTCCTGAGGCCAGCCCCTCTCAACATGGACAAAGGAAAACAGGCCAGTCAGAGGACCAACCCTCTCCTGGGGACACCTGTGGGGCCCTAAAGTCCAGCCCAACCCATCCCTGAGGCAAGGTAGCTAAGGCTATCTCTTAGCCCTAAAGAATTAAGACACCCTCCCCCTAACCAGCTGCTCTAGTCCAGGGGTGAGGGACAGACAGAGGGGTCCAGGACCAGCCCTGAGGATGGGGGTGAGGCCTGAAGAAGAGACCAGCGGGACTGACGGCTGGGGTCAGGAGGGACAATACCAGAGCTTGGTGTCCCTCAGCGCCACCTTCCAGGAGAGCCAGCTCCTCACGGGCTCCTCCCCCTGGGAGTGCAGAGATCTGTATGGCCGGGCAACCAACAGGTGTGAGCGGCCCACCCTGGCGGGAAGGCAGGTGCCAGCTGTGTGACTGGGATGAATGGGAAAAAGCTGTGAGGCCGGGTGGGGGCGGGGTTGCTGTGTGCAGGGCCACACGGGATGGGGGTGAGTGTGCTGAAGGGACAGGCTTTTGCTTGAGGTGGCGACAGAGGGTGGGCCTCTGGCCTGGGGAGCAGGAGGCTGCAGTCCTGCTGGCCCCCTGCGCCCCCTGCTGCCCGACTGGCCTGTCCCTCCCTCAGCCACTCACACACATTTTTCACTGGCTGCTGTTGCCGAGGAGATGATGGGTGGTGTGGGAGGAGGTGCGGGAGGAGCTGGGGTCATCTCTGGGCCAGCCTGCCTGGGCACGTGTGCCCAGAGCCTGTGGGGGACAGCAGTAAGGGACCCCAGATAAGGAGAAGGGCCCCTGCATGCCCTTCAGAGGCTCCTCCCACAGGCTGAGTGGAGGCTCAGTGGCAGCCTCCGCTCCAGGGCGGCCCTCATGCACTGGTGCCCACCTGCCCCCTCTGCGGGCAACCTCGGACCAGGCCCCAACAGGTGCCCCACCAACCCGGGACGCGGTTCCCCTACTCTGTGACCATCTGAGGCATCCATGTGGCAACCCCCCCACCCAGGCTGTGGCACCCTGACTCGCCAGCACCCATCATCCCCTTATACTATTCATATGGGCTCACCTGTGCCACTGCTCACAACCGTCACACATGTGCAGCAGGCCAGCCATCACACAAGCTCATCTGGTCCCACATACACCGATGCCGCACACACTGCCAGCCTCCATCGTCGCCAGGGCACACATGCCAAGCCAGAGCCCTCACACGTGCTCACGTGGGCAACATGCAGATATGACCACACCGCCTTCTCACACACAGCCGACTCAGTAAACATTTCCTGGGTGCCTACTTGGTATCTGGCAACACCTCCCCTGTGTGAGGACATTGAACACCCCCAGTTCACCATGGTCAGCTCACCAAACCTGCACCCCCTGAGGGCTGCACGCACCACCTGGACACGGATATGTGTGCAATAGGAACACACCCGGCAGCAGCACAGCCTCCCAGCTCGATCTGGATGAAAAGGGGAGGTCATGGGGCAGGAGGGTTTGTTAAAGTGAGGCTTTCAGGGGTGAGGGGATGATGGGGTGTTGGAAAACGGATGAACTGAGGGGACAGACTGGGGAGGGCAGCCAGGCTGTGTGGGTGCAGGATATGCTACGCAGAGACCCTTTAAAGAAACAGCCATCAGCCTCAATCATCAGGCTGGTCTCAGCTGTCACTCATTGATCTCCAGTCTGGCTTCGCATCTCAGGAACCCCAATGCTCCCTTCTGACCCCTAGGATTAACAATGGCCCAGCCAGGCTGGGAGGCATCCCCCAGGTTCTCAGGACAGCAAGAATCAAGCATTGCTAGGGTGAGCCTCATGCTCCCTTGATCACACAAATGACAACCCCCCCCCCCAAATACACACATAAGCTCAGCTCTGCTAAGTGCATGGATGGTGGGGAG
The DNA here is from genome assembly GCF_963455335.1 of Martes martes. NCBI lineage: Eukaryota > Metazoa > Chordata > Mammalia > Carnivora > Mustelidae > Martes > Martes martes. Next base: position 101,756,680 of record NC_137892.1, read on the forward strand.
AGGGGATGATCAGAAGGCCCTAACAACTCAGCTCAGGTGGAAGCTCACGGAGAGCAGACAAAGGACGCTGGGGAACTCCCCCCACCCCAAGGGAGGTGGGCTGAGAGCTTAGTTACCAAGCAGGTTAGGGTGGCCAACGGGACATGAAGGGAGAAGGAAGGGCGGTACAATGAAAGCTAGAAGGGAGAGCAGCAGCGACCCCACAGTACACAACTCTGGCCCCCCATACACCAAGGAGGTTGGGAGCCACAGCCCTGGCCAGGGGCCACGGACCTTTGACAGTGCGGGCTGCAAGGGCCGGGGGCTGGTGTATGCGCCTCCACGCCTGAGTGTGTGCGTGTGCTAGCGTGTGGCGGGGACAGAGGAGGACACTGTGTTCTGGACGTGGGCAGAGGCCAGGTGCCAAGTCGGATTTGTGAGTAGCTGTTCGGGTCAGATGCTACCGGGAAGAGGTATCTTAAGCCCCCTCCTCATTTTCCTGGGCACTGGGATGTGGTCAAAATCTTCTAATCTGCGACCCTCAGAGTCAGGCTCCCCCGGGCGTTGATTCACACCCCCGACTCTGCTCTGGGGCCAGGCAACCAGCAAACTTCCCCCGCCCGGAGGCGTGGAGCGTTTACACTCGCCAGCCCCGCGCGCTGACAGCTGCTCCAGCACTTGGCAGAACCCAGGCTTCCGGGGAAGCGCGCGGGGAAGCTGCACAGCAGCTAGAGGCGGCCCCCGCGTCCCGCCTCGCAAAGTTTGGCCTCGGGGGGCTTCCAGCCGGGTCCGGCCCAGCGGGTCAGGGAACCCCCAGAGCAGCAAGCGTTCGCGCGCACAGTCCCCCGCAAGCCACCCCAGAGCGCGCGCGTGACTCACCCGAGCCGTGGAGCCAGACGGTGAGGACCATGCCCAGGAGCGCTGGCCAAAGGCCGGGCCGGACGGCCATGGCCGCGGGCGGGCGGGCGAGCGGGCCGGCCGGGCGCGGGGCCCCGCGGGCGGGAGGGAGGCTTTCAGCGCCTCAGCCCAGAGCCCCAGCCCGGGGCGCCCCCGGGGCCCATGCCAGCGGACTGCGCTGCCTCGGGGCGGCCGGCTGCGGGGCGTACGCGGCGCGTGGCTCCCCTGGGCACCCGGAGCACAGCAATGCAGCCGGGGCGGAGCGCAGCGCCAGCCGCGCCGCGCACCAAGCCAGCCGCCGCGCCGAGCCCGCAGCCGGGGAGCGGGCCGGCGGGCGCCGCAAAACCCGGACTGGAGCAGCGGAGCGGGGCGGCGGCAGGGTGGGGCGGGGGAAGGAAGGAGGGGCCGGGCCGCCCCACGCCACGCGCGCGGGCCACCCCCAGCTCCGGGGATCCCTCCAGGCGTTGCCCGAGGCTCCCCCGGGGAGGGGTTGGGGTGGTGGGCGGTGAGGCCTCCCACCGCCCCGCGCGGTCTCCAGGGACAGGGCCTGGAGTCCGAAACCCGGAATGGATCGGTTCTCCGGATCCGGGCTCTCCCAGGCCCGCCAGCCTGCGCACAGGTGGCCCGGGAGGGGCCCAGGGCTGCAGCGACCCCGGCGCGGAGCCAGCCTGCAGAGAACCGCCTGGGGCAGGGGTGCCGGGGGCAGGTTCCGCTGCAGTCCTCTCCCCCCACCCCACTCCGCTCCCCGCCTCCCGGCAGTGTTCCCTGGCCGTCAGCGTGCTGCGGTACGCCACCAGCCCGCGGCTTGGATAGGGGACTGCGGGAGAGCACCCGGGCCCGGCGCTCGGGCAGGCCAGACTCAGGGCCACCTGCAGTCCCAACCGTGTAGCCTGGTGGATCCCAGTGTGACCCAAGATTTCTCTAACCCCGTGGCGCCTCTCGCTTAAGGAAAACAACCCCAGGGCACAGCGTCTCTGACTGGGCGCGCGGTGTTTGCGCCCTGAGCGCGCACGACGCCAGAGATGTGGGCGTGAAGGACTGAGCCGGTCTTTGGAAGCTAAGGGGAGACCCGGGATAGGGTCTAGGCGCCTCCGCCTTCTAGCTCTGTGACCTTGGGCAAGTCACGTCGTCTCCCAGAGCCTCCAGCAGTGACCGCTGTTGGAGTCTCCTGCTCCCCACCCCCATTCCCTAATCTGGTTAAAGTAAACAGACGGTTCCCTTGAAGGAGAAAGGAAATGGCAAACGCGCAGCATATACCCAGGACGAATTGTCAGAAAAAGAGACGGTCCTACTCTGGGTCTGGAGAAGGACGAGAAGGGTGAGGGCATGGTCGCAGACCAAACCTCCTACAGGGACCAGTCCATGATGTAAATTGGTCCTGCAGGCTGGGTGATATGATAATGGTCTACGCTTCCACAAAGCGATATGAGCTCTCCTATTTTTCTTGAAACCACGAGGCCCTCTCTCGGTCTGTCTTTTGTTTCCCACTTTTGATAGAGAAGGGTTAGGAGAAATGTTTTGCTTTTCTCTTAACTAGTATAAGAAACATCAGCCAATGTCCGGATACACATGTACGGACGCTGGGCTTCAGGGCGGAGGAGACAATGGCGACCCGGTCACTGGGCGTGGGGTCCCATCGCAGGGGGGCAGCTGGCTTTTCTACTCCAGGTGCCAACTGGTGTTGAACTGGGGCCCAGTACGGCCATATTGTCCACATTTTCAAGAGAAGCCACTGTGTGTGAAATCTTGGCATTTAAAATTTTTAACTGAAAAGTAATCTTTATTTTATTTTTTTGCTTCATGTGAGCCCAGATGAAAATGTCCACAAATATCCAATGGCCTCCAGGTTTTGAACTCTGCTTTGGTGATTGCTTGTATGTAGGCTTTGTCTACCTGATCTACCCAACTGGAGTGTGAGTGTGTGTGTGTGTGTGTGTGCGTGCACATACACGTGCGTTTGCATGCATATGTGTGTGTGTTGCCAGAAGCGGTGTGTGCCCAGCCTGCTCCCTCTGACACTATGCCTCGCATGCTCCCAGGGAAGAGGTGGGTAGGAGAGGTGAAACCTTACTAGGACCATCATTTGGGGCACCTGGTGGAAGAGAGTTAGGAACTGGGGTTTAGGCACTGAAGAGAAGGAAGTACTGGGATTAGGGGCTGGGATATTAGATGATATCATAATGGTCTCTGCTGGACTCTGTTATGTCCTTGTCTACATTTTACTTTGATCCTCACATGCAATCCTGTTAAGTGAACATTATCATCCCCATTATACAGATGAAGTAATTGAGACTTAGGGAGAGGAAGTGCCTTATGTCCAGGGCCAACCTTATTCAATGTTTGCAGGGCTAGCTAAAATTGGTCCTGGGGGGCTTTGACTTCAATGTCTGTGCTCCTTACATTTCCTCTTCCAGCAGCTTTTGCTCTGGGATTAGAGTTTGGGAATAAGGTTTGGGGAACAAGAAAGGAAAGAGTCTGTATCTCTCTTCAGTTCTCTGTGGTGTTCACTTTGCTGGCCTCCTTCAGCTAGAGTAGAATGATCTGTGTAGCAGTCAGGATAGACTAGGTTATGTCATGGTAACAAACAGTCCCCAAATCTCAGTGGCTTCCATTTTGTTTCTCATTTGTAAACCATAGATCTACTGCCCTAGATTATCCTCCACTGAGGACACAGGCTGACAAAACAGCCACTCTCGGGAGCATCTTTGATCAGTGAGGCAGAGAAAAAGAGAGCTCTGGAGGTATACCCAGCAGCCATCGATGGCTCAGCCCTGAAATGACACAGCCACTTCCACTGACAATTCATTGGTCAGAACTGAATTGGTCAGAACTGAATGACCACCCAAAGGACCAAGAGGTACACGTCTCCTCTGTGCCAGCAGCTGAAATACAAGGAAAGTAGCATTAATGATAACCACTACCTCAAAGCCCAGCATGATGGGTCCCCTGCCTCACTCTGCAACCCTACCTGGACCCTAGCCATGGTGGCCTCCCTTCTGTTTCTCCAGCATCTAAGCTCATCCCCACCGCTGGACCATCCCATTTGTCTTTCTTCCCGGGACACTCTGTCCCCAGATCTTCACATGGCTGGTTCCTTTTAGCCACTCAGGCCTTGGCTTAGCTGTCCCCTTCCAATTGGTACTCAGGGCATGTCAGGCAAAGGAGCAGGGATGCCCTTGCTGAGATGGGAAGTAAATGTCTCACCTGAATTCTGCTTAAGAATCCAGGTTGGAGGGCTGCCAGGAAATGCTGGTCTCAGGCTCAAAGGTAGATGGTCAGATAGGAGGGCTCCTAACATCTTCAACCTTCTTTGCCTTTGAGCCTCAGATTTAAAGGGAGGGAGAGGCCAGACCCTGCCTAGGCTGGACCCTCCCATAAGTGTCTGTGGCCTCCTTGCAATATCCCAGTGACCATGCTTGGGTTTCACCTCCAGCTGCCAATGCTGGCTAGGAATTTCTCCTCGCTATGCAGCAGGAATCTACCCCTCACTGGATCACTGTATTCACATTCTGGGGCCTCATCAAACTTCTTTCCCCACTGCCCCCATGTTCATTTCTGTTATTCAGAAGACTCTTAGTACTTCTTTTTTTTTTTCTTTTGAAGACAAAGTCTGGGTCTATCCTGAATTTTCTCCTTTAGACCCAATAGTTCTGCTTCTGTCACTGGCATGGCAACAGAGCCTTGGGGCCCTGTCCTTGCCGCCCTGGCCCCTACTGCAAGTGCTTTCCTCCAAGTCTGCTCCTCAGAAGGCATCTCTTGAAGGGAATTGGCACATCTCCTGCACATGTGCCTGATACTTTAGCAAGGTCGCAGTCAGCTGCTGGTGCCTGCTGCATAGCGGGACCTCTAAGCCCACAATGAGACCATCACTGACTTGGAGATGTGCCAGGAGCTCCTGTGATGCTGGGTAAGATACCCATCTTCCGGTCCTGCTCATCCTTACTCAGATTCAGTATGTCTGGGGACGTGTCTAGGAATCTGAGCTTTTACCACCCCTCCCGCTCCCTCCTGGCTATTTCTACTGGTGCCACTTTGAGGAACAGTGCCCTGTGTCTTTGCCATAGGTACTGCCAACACCTGGATATTCCCCATCCACACTTGAGACACTGGCTTTCTGAATTTAAGTGCAGAGACTTCCAATCATCCCAATTCTATTGCTCTGTGTTACATCCAATCCCTCTTTCCTATATGGCGCCCTCTCAGGGTGTGGAAGCTGTCAGGCAGGGTACTTGCTATTTCTCCAGCTTCCAGTCATTCCCAGATGAGGTTGGAAACCATAGATTCTTTCAACCAAGTACTTCATAAACAGGTTGCTGAGGGCAGGACCAAGGAGAGAGCCTAGTGGCTGCCCACTCCCCACTACCATGTCAGTTGCACTAGGGCAATAAATCACTATCTCTTTCCTCCGCCCAGGAAACTTCTGGCCACACCATCCTTCAACTCCCATCTCATGGCTGCACCCAGAAAATACACAGAAAGACCCTCCAGAGCCCCAGATTCATAAGCTTTGTCCTCATCCACCAGGCCAATACCTGAAACAAGAAATTAATTTGGCAGGCTCAACTTGCTCTTGGTGACCCCACGCTGGCTCTTGCTAGTCCCTGGCTTGATCCAAGCATCCATATTTTCCTGCTGCTCAGCATCCAGCTTCTGTCTCCTGGAAGCATGAGCTTCCTGTCTTTCCTTTGAGGACTCACCCTGCCCCACCATCAGTGTATGAGATTCACATGAGACTACCACACCCCAGTTCCAGAGGAAAATCCATGCTTCAGATCTAAACACTCAGTATCCACTATTTCTTGAGCCACAGTGATTCACTTAGGGATAAACATATGACCCAACCAAGTGCTCAGGCTCTTTTCTGGGAATTTTTTAAAAAGATTTTATTTATTTATTTGACAGACAGAGATCACAAGTAGGCAGACAGGCAGGCACAGAGAGAGGAGGTAGCAGGCTCCCTGCAGAGGAGAGAGGCTGATTTGGGGCTCGATCCCAGGACCCTGGGACCATGACCTGAGCTGAAGGCAGAGGCTTTAACCCACTGAGCCACCCAGGCGCCCCTTCTGGGATTTTTATTAGAACTAAGGAGAGAAAGAATTTCTTTTCTTGCTAAACTTGGAGCAGAAAAGAGGAGAACCATGTGAGGGGCACATGCCTGAGACTGAGTCTGGTCAGGAAAAGCAGAGCCTGGAGAAGAGAGACACTGAACGCTGGTTCATCATTCAAGCCCCCTGGATCCAGCTGCTCCTGAAGCTTCCAGATATACCCCTGGTTTTTCAGTTACATGAGCCAATAAATTCCCCTTTTTCTTGTTTAAGCCCATTTTGAAAGGTTTCTGTCATGTACACTTTAATTTTTTTAAAGATCTTATTTATTTATTTGAGAGAGAGAGAGAGCATGAGTAGCGAGGAAGGGTAAAGGGAGAGGCAGAGGCAGGCTCCCTGTTGAGCAGGGAACCTGATGTGGGACTGGATCCCAGCACTAAGGCAGACACATAACCAACTGAGTCACCCAGGCACCCCGTCATGTAAACTTTAAAAAATGATGCAGAATCATCTTTTATAAAAATCTGTTCTCGAGCCTTGCCCAAGATGGAACAAGCATTTATTAGTGCCTACTGTTTGCAAGGCTTAATGCCATCCACTTGGGGAAACTGTAGACTGTGGGAGAAGACATAGATGTCTTCCCAGTTGTATGTTAGGGTGGAACAAGAGCCAGGTCATAAGACAAGTGAAGAATGTGTAGAGGTTAAAAGGGAAAGAAAACTAGAATCAAGCCTTTTCAGAGGACCATAAGCCATATCTGGACCAGTGTCTCCCTCACACAGAGCTCCAACATCCACCCATCCCTGAATCCAACAGACACACACACACACACCCAGAGCATGCCAGCACCTACTCAGTCTGTTCCCAACTCAAGTGCACTTCCCACACCCAAATCACACACGTGCATGCCCAGCAACTGAACATGATCAATAAAAACACGTTTCCGTATATACTTTCATACACGTAAAAACACTTCCAGATATCCCCACTTCCTTCGTGTACTGACTACTGCACTCTCTAGCTGCCCTATGCTACAGAGAACTTTGTGCCTGGGCCTCTCCTGTGCTGAGCACAGGGATGGAGATCTCCTTGCCTTGGTGCCTCCAGAACCAAGGACAGTGCCCAACACTTCTTCAGATCTTCCCTTGTGCTCAGCACAGGACTAAGATTCTTAACTGGTTAATCTTTTTTCTTTTTTAAAAGATTTTATTTATTTATTTGATGCAGAGAGATAGTGAGAGAGAGCACAAACAGGGAGAGCAGGCTCCCTGCTGACCAAGCAGCCCAACTCAGGGCTAGATCCTGGGGTTCTGGGATCATGACCTGAGCCAAAGGCAGATGCTTGACCGACTGAGCCACCCAGGTGCCCCTGGGTGGTTTATCCTTTTTCAGTTCTCACAACTCTTTATTAGGTAGATGCTATTATCATCCCCATTGTATAGATACAAAAACTAAGGCACAGAGAGGGGATGCAACTTGCCTAAAGCCACTCAGCTTGTAAGAGGGCCGGGACTTAAACCTAGAAGACGCTCTAGAAATGTTTGTACCCATAAACACACACAGAGAAACATACACACCCAGAGACCTTTCCAGTTCCATTAGCTCCATGGCATCCCAGACTCTGAGGGGCTACATAGCCCCCATTTCTGGTTTCCTCACTGGGCACTCTTAGGCAGGTTCAGTGGTGAGATGTTCCCTGCTGAAGGGCCTGTTGAAGAGGCGGGGGTGGAGAATCATCAGGAAAGGGCAGGAGGAGCTGGGGAGGAGAAGTAGGAGGAAGAGGAAGAGGAGGTGGAGGAGGAGGTGGAGGAGGAGGAGGACGACGACGACGACAACGACGACGACAGGATTGGACCAAGCAGAAGCCTGGCACTGTGCCCTCTGCAGATGACCTGATGGGCATTTTGCAGAGTTAATTTCATTAGCGTCTCTGGGAGATGAACAATTAGCAAGATGCTCTGATGCCTTTAAAAGCTTAAGAGAGGGAGAAGGATGGCTTCTTGGCTTCCCTACCAAACCACAGTGCCCCTCCTCCTCACTCTTTCTCTGTGCTCCCTCCATCAGGCTCCCTCCATCTCCCACCCACTGTCATCCCATTGTCTCCTCTCCTGCCATCAGACCCTCAACAGAGTCATTTCTATTCCCACCCCGCTCCTTGGCCACACGATGGCCCCTCCCTCTCTTTTCCAGCCTCCCATCTGCCCCTTGCCAGCCCTGTACTGGACCACTGCCCACGGTGCATCAGTTGGTCACCTGTGTTCTGATCACTCAGACACCCAGGGCTTGGCACGGGTCCAGGCCTCCAAAGTGGCACAGCTATTCTTTGGCCCCAACAGAGGGCAGGGCCAGGTAGGAGGTCTCCCTTTTTGATTGATTTTGCTACCAGGTCCTTGGCAACTACCAGACACGGTTCCAACCCTTGACAGCTTGGAACTCCCATTCCAATTCCAGGGCTGGGCTGGGCTGCTGCACAGGGCTGAAGTAACCTTCTGCCTCCTCTCCCAGTGCCTGGCATATTGAGTACCCAGGACCAGGGTATGTTGGGGCTCCCAGGAGGGAGGTCCAGGATAGTGTGGGGGCATCTGTAGCCCTACTGAACAGATGGAAAATGGGGCTCCAGACACCTTGGATCAGTGTTTGTCCCAGACTCCAGCTGCATGATCCTGGTCTTGGGGACACATTCCTCATTTTGCCTTATCTAAGGGCTAGGTCTGTGGGAGGAATTCTGGCCCAGCTGCCAGCCTCCCCCACTCTCCCCTGGGGAGCCCTGGGGCAGTCTGATACAGGAAGGTCCTGCTGGCTGGAACCCCAACCTCTGTGGGCTGAGATTCCAAGTTCTTTCGGACTAGGTGAAGGCCCTACATAGACCCCTTCTCAGACTAGATGGTCCCTGATGGTTCTAAACTCCCTTCCATCCACAGTCAGGGCATCAGAATCCCTGGGAGCTTTCTAAAACCTGGATTCCTGGACTCCTTGCCCAGGAGCACACAACATCAGGGGTTCCAGACCTCTGGAGCTAGAAACTTTTGCTCTGCATCATGAATTCTCAACAAGGGTAGTGTGACCCCCAAGGGGGTGGAAATTTTTCTTTGGGGGTGGTGGTAGGTGAAAAAAAAAAACTGGACTCTTTCCCTATATAAAGCACAGATCTATATACAGTACATAAGGAGATATGTAGTGTATCTGAGGTATACAATTCAGAGAGGGGGCGATTCAGAATCAAATGTCTACAAAGGCTCTTTCTGGGGGTGATAGTGAAAAATAGGCTGAGAAACCGCTCACCACCAAAAGATTCTAAGAAGCATAAAAACATGACACCCCGCTCACCCTCCACACCCAGACACGTACACACATACCCAGGGACACACACACATACAGAGACATGCACACCCCCCACCCCCAGCACACCCTACACACAAATGCATCGAAAGTCTTCGCTCACACATATGCAAATACACACACTCCTGTCTTCACCCTCCCACACAGACATCAGGAGGCTCCAATAACACTGCATTAGTGAAGAGAAGACTAGGTTAGGATTTGAATAAGCTTTCAAATAAATAAATATATAAAAACCCCTCTCCCAGAGCCTCGATGCGTCTTATTAATGTGACATCTCTGGCCTCACGCTTCTCGAGAACAGAGGAGCCATGTGGTCCTTCCATGAATGTGGGCGTGTTTCCGAGTCGGCGCATGTTCTGTTCGTGGCTGCGAAGGGGAATGTGTGTGCCTGTGTGTGGTGTGCTAAATGTGGGGCGCTGTGTGTGCGTGTGCATGTGTGTGTCCAGGCACATGAGGGTGACTTTGGAGTTGTTATCTGGACACAGTCAGTTTCCAGAGAAGTCGGTTTCTAAATTCTCTCCGTTCATTGTTGTACTGCTCACCTTTGCTAACATGCAGCGCATGAGCCATAAATACGCCCTAAATAAATGAATGAATACATGAATGCAATTGTACAAGGCGTCTTGACCTTTGTCATCTTCGTGAAGCCTCATGTCCTACGTATTAGGGTAGGACAGCTCATTTTACAGATGACAAAACCCCGGCTCGGAAAATCGAGTGCAGCACCTGCACGGTCCCCATCCAGCAAGTGGTAGATGAACACATGTCTCCTGGTCCCCAGATTACCCTGCAGACACTTGGGAGACCTGAGTGGGGTGGCCCAGGCTGACTTCTCTGTCTCATCTCACCCAGGGTCACTTGCAGGAGGGCTGTGGAAGAGGGGCCCTGTTGGAATCCAGCACCCACAGCAAGACCCTCCTGACAGGTCCCTAACGAGCCCCACCCACTTTTCCCTCCCCCATGCTCCTCCAGTGCCACCAGACCCCAGGCCCTCTGGAGCTCACTGCTCCAGTCCCTTGAGGGCCAGCTGAAGCTAGCACTGAGCAGATGGGCGATGTTCACCCAGCGTGGCAGTTGTGACTCAGTCCCTCGGGGGTTGGTACATACTGTGTGCCAAGGTTAATTAAACTGGTAATTAGAAGGAGAGATGCTTAATCTATCTGGTTAATAAAATAACCCCCCTTGCAAGAGCGTGCGGACGCTGTCAGTCGGCCAGCGGGAGCAGAGATGCTGCCGCTCCGGTATTGTGGGATCAGTCCAGCAGAATGTTCCGCATTCCCTCTGGGCATTGGCTTCCCACCCACTCTGCTCCTCAAGTCCTGGAACCAATTCCTGGGTCTGCCGCAGCCACCTCAGTGTGGGATCTGGAAGGGTCTGGTCTAGGAAGGCAGTCAGGGGTGCCCAGCCCCAGGGAACCTCGAAGGTGAACACCAGCACCTGTGGGGACTACTGCCCGTGCAGGATTCCTGGGGTGGTGGCCCAGATCATCACCTATGCCAGCCAGGACCCTCTTGTGTCTTTTTGTGAACCTTCATGCCACTTCCTTTAAGAGTTAGGTCTGACCCTCGCTGTCCAAATTACATCCTTGGTGAATAGCTTTAAAAAATAATTTTTAATTTTCCATATAAAACACAAATACCTTATCTTTATAAAAAATTTTTAAAAGACTACAAACAACCTTGGCCCAAGTCTCAGGGATTTCTTTCTAAGGAGAAAACCGCAGGTGAAAGTCCAGTGTGTAGCCTTCTGGGCCTTTCTCTGCATGTATACGGGTATGTCTGTTGCAGCAACTAGGCATAGTTTCATTTGATTTGTGACTTTTTACAACATGGTGTCTTACTGTATGCTTCCTCCTGCAGTGTGCTCTCCCTCCCACCCCCTACTCAACAGTGATGTGGAGACTTGATGTTTCTTCCAACAGATTTTGCAGTAATGGAATTTTCCAGATAGGGAGAGGAGCCTCCCTTGTCCTCAGGACCTTATGCTAAGAATGGCCTGTGACCTACATCAGGGCATCCCTTGAATGTGGGCTCTCAGCCCAGTGGGTCCACCTTGCTCCCCCATGGGTCCATTACCCACTACCCTGTCTGCTCACTGTTCCCCGGGACCCTTTACTCCTCAATGACTGGAATGAACCAGAGTCCCAGCAGCACACCTTCCTTCCCTCCTTCAGCCTCTGTCCCTGAGACATCAGGGAAGCTCACAGCAGGCTGTCTGTGTGTAAGGCCACCTCAGGCTCACATGCCATCCCATGGATCCCCCCAGCTCAGGAGCAGAGCCCTCAAAGTGACAGGCCACCTCCCATTTCTCATATCCCAGAACAGTTCTGGAGGGGCACCCCTTCCTGGGAGCTGATGTGAGGACAAAGGTGCTCAGCTCAACCTTATGGCTTGCCAGGCAAAAGGGGTGGCCAATCCCTCTCCTGGCTCCTGGTTACAGTGACAGGCAGGCCCAGCTGATGGGCACAGCAGGCAGCAGGCAAGGGTGGGGGTGTGTCCATGCAGGGGGAAAGGTTTTATTAACCTCCTAACAGTCGGTTTAATGGGCTTTGAAATCAGGTGAATTCAGTGACTAGAGCAGGTGGCATTGAGGCCACAGTGGATGATCTGGTGTGAAGTGGGGGGTCTGGAGGGTCTTTAGTGACCAGAGCTCTCAGTTGAAAAAGGGCAACAGTACATAGTTTTTTTTAAGGGCAAGAAATAAGTGAGTGAGTGAGGGCAGGACCAGACAGGCATGGGCTCAGCCCACTCTCCATCTACCCATCCACTTACTCTCCCACTCACCCATCTACTCACCAACCCACCCACCCACTCACCCACTCACCCATCTATCTACCCACACTTTTACCCATCCTCCCGCCCAGCCATCCACCATCCACCGTCCACAGACCAGCCGTCCACCCACATATTCATTCATTCAACAAGTACTTATTGACCCTCTGTCAGGCAGGTACTATGTGTAGATTCTGTTTTCTTGGATCCAATCATCCCAGTGGGGGTGGCAGGCAGGAGAGCGCCTGGCAGTAAATAAGCAAACAAACCAACAAGATAATTCCAGATGATGAAGAGTATAAAATAGGTGGAGTGAGAGGGAGTGAGGGAGAGCTGTGGTGGACATCAGTACAGAATCGTGGCCAAGGGACATCTCCAAGAGGGTGATTTTGTTTTGTTTTTCATTTTTTGAAGATTTTATTTATTTATTTATTGGAGATAGAGAGAGAGGGAGAGTACACGAGCAAGGCAAGCAGCGAAGGGAGAAGTGGGATTCCTCGCTGAGCAGGAAGCCTGACGTGGGGCTCAACGATCCCAGGACCCTGAGATCATGACCTGAGCCAAAGGCAGATGCTTAACTGACTGAACCACCTGAGCACCCCATGAAAGGATGATGTTTTAGCTGAGACCTGAGTGAGGAGAAAGTGGCAGCCATTTGGAGATCTGGGGTAAAAGTGTTTGGGACAGAGGGAACAGCATATGCAAACATCTGAAAAGGAAATGAGCCTGGTGTATTTGCCTAAGCAAAGTAAAAGCAGTGTGGAAATGGTGCCAAAGGAGAAGGGGGGTGGAATCTGAGAGTTAGGCAGGGACCAGATCCTAAGGGCCCTCAAGGCAGAAGAATCTAGACTATTCCAAGGAAAGCCCCTGGAGGGATGAGACAGGGGAGGGGACATGATGTGATCTGCATCTTGAAGTCATTCTTCTGGCTGTTTTGTATTGACTAGGGTAAGGTAGGGGGTGGGGTGGCCGGTGACTTCTAGGCCCTATTTCAGTTCCAGAATCCTGTTGATCTTGCCCCTATTCTATTCTAAACGGTTAAGGATAATCTCTCACATTTGAAGGGTGTTTCGCCATTTAAAAATCCTACTCACAGAATGATTCTGTTTAACCCTCCCAGCAGCTCCATTCAGCACTTGGGTGGGGAAGCAGCTTGTCCAGGCCCCTGCAGAGCAGCCCCAGAGTGGAGCCTCCTGGGATCTGGAGCCCTAAAGGGTGCAGCTCTGCCATGCCAGCTGGAAGGGGAAGAATACCACTGTTGGTCTTGCTGGGAGCTTCTATTATGTGCCAGCCAGGCACCCAGACCCTCTTCTGGGAGCAGCACCCCCATTCTCCTTTGCAGAACCTCTACTGCCACCACTCACAGTCTCCATGGTTCTCCATGGTTCTGAGCCAGTCCCACCCCTGGCTCCAGAGGTGGCAGCCAGTCTTTCCCAGTCTCCTGGCTTCCATCATGGTTGGTTCAGTTTGGGCCTTCAGTTCATATGAGAATCAATCTTGGGACTTAAGCCAGGGCTTATATAGGAGAAGCTCCCTTTTAGATGGGGCTGGTCATCTGCGAGCCTGGGGGCCTGGAATGGCTGATGGCCACCCACTGAAGAGAGCCTACTTAAGAAGGAAGGCCCTACAGAGAAGAGCTAACAAGAAGACAAGGAGAGGGACTCATTTTGTTGGAGCACCCTGATCCAGCCAAGCCTGAAGCCCCATATAGAGGACTTTCAACTTTTTTAAAAAAGATTTATTTATTTATTGGAGAGAGAGAGAACACATGTGCACAAGGAAAGGGGAGGGTAGATGTAGGGGAGGGAAATCCTCAAGCAGACTCCCTGCTGAGTACAGATCCTGAAGCTAGATATTTATTTATTTATTTATTTATTTATTTTAATTTATCTTTTTATTTAAATTCAGTTAGGAGGACTTTTTAATTGTAAGAACGCTTTTGAGTTTCAATCAGTTTGAGGGGGTATTTCTGACCCTTGAAGCCAAATGATTCCTCAGGCATATTTTAACCATCCTCGAAGGTTTATAAAATAGTCTTACACAAATGAGGCTTGGTTCCCTCTTAGAGCAACTTTGGAGGTGGACATTATTATCTCCAGTCCATAGAGGAGGATGGTGAGGCTGAAAGCTGAGCCGTGTTGCCAGGTGTAGGGCTCGAACTCAGACGAAGTCATCAGTCATTCCCATCCTGGAGGTGAGGGCGAGGCTGCCATGCATAGACCTCCACCAGGAGCTTCATTTCAGTCATGAGCCAGATCTCCGTTAGCCCTTCCTTTGTCTACCAAGGAGCATGACCCACTTTTCTGGCTTTTCTCATCTGGCCACTGCCCCCTTTGGCCTGGGATCCTTATAAGCCTGCTGCCTGTGACCCCTGTCTTCTGTTATTTCAAGCAGGCAAGGCCCTTTTAGGAATGTTACTGGGAGAGCCACACTATGACCAGCAATTGCACTACTAGGTATTTAACCAAAGGATACAAACATGTGATCTGAAGGGGCACATGGGTCCCAATGTTCATAGCAGCAATGTCCACAAGAGCCAAACTATGGAAAAAGCCCAGACATCCATCGACAGATGAATGGATAAAGAAAATGTGGTAAATACATACTATGGAATATTACTCAGCCATCAGAAAGAATGAAATCTTACCATTTAAATGACATGGATGGAACTGGAGAGTATCATGCTAAGTAAATCAATCAGAGAAAGACAATTATCATACGATTTCACTTATACATAGAATTTAAGAAACAAAACAGATGATCATCGGGAAGGGAGGGAAAAATAAAATAAGTTGTAATCAGAAAGGGAGACAAACCATAAGAGACTCTGTTATTTTATTTTTTTATTTTTAAAGATTTTATTTATTTGACAGACAGAGATCACAAGGAGGCAGAGAAGCAGGCAGAGAGAGAGAGAGGAGGAAGCAGGCTCCCTGTTGAGCAGAGAGCCCGATTCGGGGCTCGATTCCAGGACCCTGAGATCATGACCCGAGCCAAAGGCAGAGGCTTAACCCACTGAGCCACCCAGGCTCCCCAAGAGACTCTTAAAAAAAAAAGATTTTATTTATTTATTCATGAGAAATAGAGAAGGAGAGGGAGAAGCAGGCTCCCTGCAGAGCAGGGATCCCAATGCAGGACTTGATCCCAGGATGCCAGGATCATGACCTGAGCTGAAGGCAGACACTCAACAACTGAGCCACCAAGGTGTCCCCATAAGAGACTCTTAACTCAGGGCACCTGGGTGGCCCAGTGGGTTAAGCCTCTGCCTTCAGCTCAGGTCATGATCTCAGGGTCCTAGGATTGAGCCCCACCTCAGGCTCTCTGCCCAGCAGGAAGCCTGCTTCCCCGCCATCCCCCCCTCACCCGCCTGCTTGTGATCTCTCTCTCTCTGTCAAATAAATAAATAAAATCTTAAAAAAAAAGAGAGAGAGAGAGACTCTTAACTCTAGGAAACAAACTGAGGGTTGCAGGAGGGGAGGTCGGTGGGGGATGGGGTAACTGGGTGATGGGCATTGAGGAGGGCACGTGATGTAATGAGCACTGGGTGTTCTATGTAACTGATAAATCACTGACCTCTACCTCTGAAATTAATAATATGCTATATGTTAATTGAATAGAAATAGAATTATATGAAAAAGGAATGTTACAGGGAGTGACTCAAGGGACATAGACCAGGCCCCTAAGAACTTTCTCCAACCAGCTGGGAGGCCACAGGCCACAGGCCACAGAGAAGAAACTTGGAATACATGATTAACAATTAAGCTGCAACTACTTCATCTGCAAATGGGGTTAGTAATACACCAGCCCCAGGTGATGAACATTCGATGAGGTAAACTGAGCAAAACCTGTGGTCAAATGAGCACTGACATCATGAGTGCCTTGGAGGTCTCTGTGGTCCTAACCCCTGTCTCCATCTGCATTCCCCTCTGTTCTGTTTGGTTTCTTGGATGTGAGCTCCACATTCTGGGGACACTTGGTCTTTCCCTCTGTGATTCACTCACTTCACTGAGGGAATATTTATTAAATGCCTACTGTGTTTCAGGTTCTGCTCCAGATAGTAGGAAACAGCAGTGAACAAAACAAGAGCTTGTGTTCTATAGTGCAGACACAGACTAAAAACATACAGAGGACATATTTTCACATAGGGCTCTATGCTGCACAGTGTGCAAATGAGCAAAACCCAGGGAGGTGTGATAGTACTCAGAGGAAGGAGGGGGACACTAACAGGGATACAAGGATGGTGTCAGGCCATCCAAGACCTAAATGATCATAATACTACTAAAGCAAAAATGGCAACTGGAATGTCCCAGGCAGAGAGCACAGCAAGTGCAAAGGCCCTGAGGTGGAGCCAGGTTGGAGGAACAATAATGCTGGTGTTGATGGAGAGCAGTAAGTGAAGAAGAAGTAGGACACGAGGTGGGAGAGGTAGATGGGGCAGATCCTGGTGGCCTTGTAAGCCATGGGTAGGATTTGAACTTTATTAAATGTGCAGTGGGAAGCCATACGTAAGCAGGGGAGGGAGAGATCCAGTGCTCATTCTGGATAGAGCAGTCTATGGGAGGCATAGCATGGGAGGATGCTCATGGGAGGCATATGGGAGGATGCATGGCAGGGGCAAAAGGAAGCAGGGCTGTCAGCCCAAGCCCCTGCCTTGTCCACACCCTGCTGGAGCTAGTGCCCCACAGCCCAGCCCACCCCCAGCAATCAGATGGCGTCAAAAGCCCCTGAGCTCTCCACTCATCTGCAGGTACTGGTGAACAGCTCTGGGCACCCAGGGAAAGATGCACTTGACAAGCCTGAGCAGACACTAGAGTTTCTCCACCAGCATCCTCAGTTCTCCTTGATGCCTCATCCCCAGGGTTCAACCCTCACCACACCTGCTTCTGTAATTAAAATGGTCTGTAGCTTCCTATTACTGTCACTAACAGAGACATACCTCCTCAGACCCCAGTGTAAGAGAAGACCTCTGTGTAAGAGAAGACCTCTTCCCCTCCAGAGACTCCCTCCTCAGTAGCATCTTCAAATCTGGGGGGTCCAGTGGCACCTGGGTGGCTCAGTTGGTTGGGCATCCAACTCTTGATCTCAGCTCAGGTCTCGATCTCGGGGTTATGAGATCAAAGCCCTGCATTGGGTTCCATGCCCAATTCCAAAGAATTTTTTTTCCGGACGGTCCAGCACCCCTCTCCTCCCAACCCTGATGAGCATTAGGGTGCATGCATGTGCAAATGCTGTGCCAGCGTGCCCTCAGGCTGTGTGTGTGAGTGCTGATGACCAAGGGCAGCAGGCAGGGAGAGGTTCTGGTGGAGCAGAGTGAGGCCTCAGGCTACGGGAATCCAGCCACCACCGCCTGTCCATTCCTATCAGGAGAGCCATTGGCCACACGGGCTATTTCATTTGGCTTTATTTGTCTGCCTGCCTGTGTCCTGCTCTATCTTCTGATGTGTCCGTCTCAGCCGTCAGATGCTCCCTCAGCTGCCACTGGTCTTTCTGAAGTCAGACAGCCCGGATCTTTCACCTGGAGGCCGGGCGTGCGTGCTCTCAGGTCGTGGGGCCCTACTGCCTCTCTCGGAGCAGGTCCACAGCCCGTGAGAAAGAGCAAAACAGCTCCTTGGGCTGCACAGTACTTTACAGTTTGCATTTCTCTGTCCCACGCATGTGTTTAATTATATCCTTGTCTTGTTCCCGAAGGAGTTCAAGGCACTAGTCCTATGTTTGTTCTTTGCAGTGACGCTGCGGGATAGGCAGGCACCGACCTAGTCCATTGGCAGCCAAGGAAACTGAGGTTTAGAAGGGCTTTGTCAAGGTCACAGAGCTAGTGAGCATTAGGGGCAGGGCTGGGACTCAAGCCTCTGGCATGGGTTAGATTGCTATTGCAGGAAGTTTCCAGAGCTCTCCCAATCCCGGAGGTTGGGAACCTGCTCTGCTGGGGTGTGTCCTGGGCCACCTGCTCTGTTATAGGCTCACCGGGTAGAGCTGGACACCTCCTGGCTCCTTCTGGCCACTGATGCAAGCCTCAGTTCTCCTGTCTGGAGTCCTGGGGGAGGCTCTGGGGAGCTGTAAGTTGGGGAATCCCCAGGGGAAAGGGGTTGAGAGTCTGGGCTGTGGGTAGGGGGCAGGTAGGGTGGCAAGGGCTGCTATGAATGTCCCTGCCTGTGCCCATCTCTGCAGCCTGGCCATGGGGGCTGAGGATTAGGGACACCTGGAGGTGGCTGGAGGGGGCTGGTGGGGGCGTGGTGAGAGAGAGAAGGGGCTGCCCAGCTGACAGCAGGTGACAGGATGACTCGGAGCCCAAGCTGCTGCTGTTGCAACAAAGGAGGGGAGTGAGGGGGACAGCAAGGCTTGGCAACCGCTCTCCCAGCTGCTCTGGGTTTGAAGCTGAGCCACTTTGCTGGCTCCAGCACAGCGCGAACAGGTGGCAGCAAGATTGGCACAGCCAGGAAAATCCATCTTGCGGAGGCCAGCGTGCAGCAGAGCGGTAGAGGAGCAGCCAGACGGAGGAGGAGGATGGAGAAGTAGAGGGGGACATGCTGTGGGGAAGGGACCCTCTCTTCCCCTCCACAGGCTCAGCCACCCCTGGGGGCTGCTGAGGAGTGTCTGCACGTGTCCACACAGCTACCTCTGCACACTCAAGCCAAAGCACTCAAGACCCCTCAAGGCCCTCAGGGCCCACAGGCTGGCTGGGGCTCCTACCCTGAAGGGCTCATGGGACACCTGCCTTCCACTTTGGTCCCGCTGCCTATACCTTCCAGCCAGCTCACCTCTTTAGCTGGTGCCAGCTGGCACTGGGGACACCTGAGCACCTGGGGGGGATGGAGGCACCTGAGCCTCCCAGGTGGGCTCCCTATCCGAGGAGAGGCAAGTTGAGTTTTCTTGCCCGGTTTCTTGCTCCATTGGGTTGGGGAACCCCCAGCACGTGCTGTCTGGTAATCTGGCTGCGAACAGGCTCACTCCACAGTACCCTGACTCATGGCCATGTGGGCTCACCTGGAACCTCATGAGTTCTGCCTGAGTGACGTTTGCCACTCAGCAATTGCAAGACTGTGAGTGGTGCTACCTAGAACACCTGGTTTATGCCCAAATAAGCCAGGTGGCTCTGGTGTTCCCTCAGTCTCCACTCAGTAGATGTCTGTGAAGGGCCTGCTCTGGGTTCTGCACTGTATCAGATATGGAGGGCAGAGCAGGAAAGAGGACAGACAGGTCCAGGGCTCATGGCCCTCACACGGCAAAGGGACAAGTCAAGCAAACAAATAAACGAGGTAATTTTATTTTATTTTTTTAAAGATTTTATTTATTTATTTGACCAAGATCACAAGTAGGTAGAGAGGTAGAGAGAGAGGAAGGAAGCAGGCTCCCTGCTGAGCAGAGAGCCCGATGCGGGGCTGGATCCCAGGACCCTGGAATCATGACCTGAGCTGAAGGCAGAGGCTTTAATCCACTGAGCCACCCAGGCGCCCCAAAACGAGGTTATTTTAAATAGTGATAGTTTTGTAGAAATAAAAAGAGTGAAGTCAAAAGGAACTAGAAAGAGGTTTTTTTTAGTTGAGGGGGCTAGGGAGGGCTTTTCTGGTGGGCTAAGAACCCAGTGAGGAACTGGTCATTAAAAAGGTGAGGAGTGTGCCCAGCGGAGGGAATTGCATATGCAAAGGCCCTGGGGAAGAAGGACATTGGCCTGTTTGAGGGACAGAAGGAAGACCAGTGATATTGGGAGCAAGTAGGGCCTGGATCATGCAGGACCTGAAGGGCAGCAGGAGTTGTTGAGCTTTTCATCCTATGTGGGATGAAAAGCATTTGGAGGAAAGATCCATCTGGTGGCTGTGGGTAGGACAGGACGGACGAGGTGGGGAAGGGAGGGAGGTATTGGGCGATTAGGTAGGGGTGTCTGCCGTCAGCTGAGTGAGAGGAGGGTGCTGGACTGGAATGGAGATGGCAAGGGAGTGAGAAGCAGCTGCATTTGGGTGTGTTTTAGAGGTTGAGCCCATGGGACCACTCTGGAGTTGGATATAGAAGAGGAAGAGTGAAAGCTATGTTTAAGGTTGAGCTGGGCAGAGGGGGCATTCCCTAGGTGGGGGAGGATTGGGGACTCCCACGTAGTTAGGGAGGAGACACAAAGGACATTCTTTCTCCTCTTTCAAAAGCACAACCCAAAGGGGATCCCCTCGTTCCATGTGCCTGGAGCCGTGAATGCCCCTGCCCCCCATCCCCACCTGAGAGAGGAGTGACCGTCTTTACTCCACCTCCCCTCAGCCCCCAGCTCTGCCGCGCGTTCTGAGCAAGTCGGATCCCTTCTCGAAGATGGACGGCACTTTACAAACTCCATATGCTCAGTTTTCTTTTATTATTTTAATTTCTAAATACTTGGGAAGGGTTCCAGCATTGGCTTCTGCTATGATCCTGGTGCCAGCAAACACACTTTCCTCTCTCCCCCTCCTCCTCATCCCTTCCTTCATCCAAACCACAGAGCTTTCTTCCAACCTGAAGGAGAACTGGCATTCAGTGTGGGGGGGAAGTCCAGCCAGCACGTGGATGCCCTGTGGGTCTGGTCAACATTAAACGGACCCCAGAGGCACCGGCGGACTGCAGAGGGGGCCTAGCTGTGTGGGTGGGAGCGTGGGTTATGGATCAAGTCATGGGTTTCTAAAGACTCTTTCAAAGAGGCCAGGGCACTGAATGGACACAGCAGGCTTCCCCACCCTGCCCAGTCCACACAGCCACCCCTCGGGGGTCTCTCCCTTGCCTGAGCCCCACAGGGGCCGACTGTCCTCCTCCTCCTGTAATCAACTCTGCGGCACCCACTTCCCCCCCGCAGTTGGCTTGCTTTCTGTCTCTCAGACAACTGTCAGGGACTTTGCTTTGCTCTTCCCTCTGCCTGGAGTGCTCTCCCCCAAAACCTTTCCAGAGCACACCCCTTCTCACCCCAGTGTTTCCTCTTCTGCAAATCCTTCCCGGGATACCCGATCTGAGTCGGCTCCCCTGAACATTCTTCATGGTCCTTGTCATGCTGAAATCTCCTGTATTGCTCTGAGGCCGCGTTCCCATAGGATCAGGACCTTCTCTTTGTTTGCTGCTGTACTTCCAGTGGCTGGGACAGTGCCTGGTGTGGAGTCGTAAATTCTTGCTGAATGAGCGCACGGGTTTCCTGTCCACCTCCTCGTGCCACAGCCCATTTGTGGAAGGAGCTGGGAGCATTCTGGGGAACGCGGAGTTAGGTATACAGAGGGACAGGACAATCTTATTGACTGGCTAACCGTGCCAAGAACAAACCAAGGGACCATTCAGTGTGGGACCCCCATTTGATTCACAAGAAAATGAAAGCTCAGAAGAATAAAGGAACTTGCCCAGAAGCTGGCATCTTGTAAACTGGGGAGCACAGTTCAGATTCTTGGCTTTACTACCCACCGGGCTGCAGGTGACCACAGATAAATGACCAATTTCCAACAAAGTGGAATAATGAAGTGCACTTAGCACCCCACACTATTATTGACCGTAAATCAATGGCACTTTGATGACTCAGGAGGCAATGATTCTAGAGACCCTCGGGGCTCTGTTGAGCTGGGTCCTGATCTCCAGTGTGGGGCCACCACTGTGCCCCGTGTGGGGCCAGGATGAAGCTGCTGTGGCCCCAAGGTGTGCCCCAGGGGGCTGCTTTCCAGCTGACACCTCTCATCCCGGCAGGCCATCCCTTGCTTTTTTGCTTTTTTGTACTGAAGAAAGGAGCACGGGGCATCGATGTGAGGTTTCCTGGGGCATGTCGCTGTGACTGTGAGGAGTGTCCAAAACTAGTCCCAAGCAGGAGAGGCTGGCAGCACAGTTGGGTCCTTAGGTCTCTTTCACCTGCTGCAGTCCTTCCCTGGGTGTCTGTGAAACCAGGGCTCCACTTCCTCCAAGCCTGCACTCATTGCCAGGTTTTCCATGAAGCTTCACCAGGCTACTCTGTCCCCGCTCTGCAGTCATGGAGGCCCCGACCCCCATCTAACAGTCTGTGCATTTTATTTGTTTTGTTCATGTCTCACCTCCCTCCTGCACCATTAGACTGTAAGCTCTGTGAGGACAGGGTTTGGTCAGCTCTGTTCCCTGCTGGATTCCCAGCACGTGGTAGCTGGTAGGCAGTCCTTTTTTGTGCGATGAATATTCTTCCAAACTTCTTCGGTCATTCACATCCCACCTTCACAGTTGTGGTCATAGCTGTGTCCCACTTGTCTTATCTAATATTTTTCTTTCAACCATCCCCCTTTAAAAAACTTACAGAAATGAAATGTAAAAGAAAGCTTTTTATCACTGCCATAAATGGAAAGCCAATATCACTTGCCATAAATAGAAGACAACTGTTAAAATAAATGCCACGAAAACAAAACAGTGTGAGGGAATTTGAGCAAGAGCCTGTTGCCTGCAGAAGGCAAGAGGCTGAGGCCCACTCTCCCCCCCCAACACCCCCTCTGCTAAGAGGAGGGGTCAGCAAGTGCTAGAGAGGCATTAAAGACAGGCCAGCACCAAACGGAGACTTTGTCCCCGATAGGAGGTTTTAGAGACAACTGCATGGAAACAACTTTCTCACCATCCCAGTGAGACAGTTGGCTTGGTGCCATGCTCAGAACCTCCTAAAATCCTCCACCTTTCATGGTCCTCATCCCACACTTTGGGGAACAGAGAATCTGGAGAATTCGATAGGGCTACGTGTGGAGGGACTGCTCCCCCACCGTACCTGGTGCTTGGGACCATGTTAGCCCCTAAGGTGTCTTTGTGTCAATTTGGAAAGACTGGCCTCTGGGTGGAGGTAACAGCATGACTTTATTGATAGAGAAATTCACCCTGTCTCCTGGGTTCTGCCTTTCCGCACCATCTCCCCGGGGCTCCCGGGACTCAGGGGTCTCGATCTCCATCTGGGCACTTATCCTAGCCCTGCTTGGGACCCAGCGAGCTCTGCTTGAGCCTGTCTTCCTCACCGGACTGGCAACTCCCTGCTGTGAGGACTGTCCTGTTTGTACATGTGTCTTCCATCGCTGGGCAGGGTCCTGCATCTGACTGGCTTTCAAGAAACATTTTTGGACTTGAATGGGAACTGGTGATTAATCAAACTCAAAATAGCTGACATTTCCTCCTGTCCAGACAAATAATACAAAAAAAAAAAAAAAATCATCTACTCTCTCAGCCTTGGCTTTTTTTCTGAAGTTCTCCCAGCACCAGGTGAGTGGGTGGATATTCCGATTTCCCACATCCTTTGGAAGAATTTCGTCTTCCTGACTCCCGAGCTCTCCTTCCTGATCTTTTCTTAGTTTAGTCCAGCTGGCAGAGCTGCAGTTAGAACGTTTTGTGTTGCAAGTGACAGGAAAACTCAGGTCTCATTGGTTACATCATAGGGGGGGAGGTTATGGAGCTCTGCAGTTTTAAAGTCTGGAGGTAGCGTTAGCATCAGGTGAGGCTTGGTCCAGCAACTCCCAAGATGTCACCAGAGACCTTGCTTCTCTTCCTTGACAGTGTCACCCTCGGGCTCCCCACAAAGCCTCCGCCGACCCTCACCTGTGTAACTCCACACTAACCCCTCCTGATAGCAAAATCCTACCACCATTCTCATCTTATACCGCATCCTTCAGCGGAAGAGTGAAGATCTCTTCCAGGCTTGCTTTCCCAGAAACTCTAGGAACATTCTCGTGTCTCCTCGACTCTAATTACGTTAACTGACCATCTCTGAAGCAATAGCCACGGCCAGGAGGAGGGACTATGCTGGGTGGCCAATCAGATGGTCCGCTCCTGAAGGTGGGTGTGGAATCAGCGCACCAATCAAGGCTGAGATATGGGAGGGGTGGTCCTGAGGGGAGTTTGGAGGCTGGTTTCTGGATTCTGGGGGCAAACTGCAGATGTCCTCAACGTGGAGGACGTAAGCCAAGCAAGCCAGCCACTGCGGGGCTTGTTGGAATTTTGTAACAGCTTCTCTTCCTCCCCAGAATACAGTTAGGTGGGATTCCTGGCTGCGGCCTCTGAATCCAGGTGCTGCCTGGTTCAAAAAGGACAAGAGGAACCCAGTGAAACGCACTCCAGGCCCCACACAAATTCACAGAAGGTTCGGGCTGGAGGAACCATCAGCTCAGGGTCTTCACCTAGGATGCACAGACAGGAACCTCTGAAATTACTTGCCAAATCCGCGGGGTCCCGTGTGTGCGGTTTTCTGGGCAGAGAATCCACAACTTAATGAAGCCTCACAAGGGTCTGTTGCCTGAAGGAGGTACGTGCTCAAGTTAGAAAACGAGCCGGAGGCAGAATCCAAAAGAGAACCTGGGTCTCCCAGTTCCCTGCCCCTCTGGGCCTGGGTGGGATATCACCACAACGTTCTCACTGTGTGCGCAGCTCTCTCCAGCCCTCCCCTCCTTTAATCCAATCCCCTGCAAGTGCCCCCACGAAGTCGCTGCTGTCCGCATTTTGTGGGTGAGAGAATGCATGGTTTGTTCAAGGTCACAAGTGGCATAGTGGGTTCAAGCCCAGGTCTTCAGGGCCCTCAGCCTGAAGTGGAACCAACAATCCTTACCTTGCAAGGCTGTTTGGCAGGTCCCCTTGGTTCCTCCTTGTGACCACATCACGTGCACGGCCAGACCTGATGTTGGTGAGAGGCTGCTTGGGGGTCTTGGGCGATCTATGGTGTCTTTTAGAGGTCTTCGGGTGGCTTCCCCAGGGCTCACCATGGAAGCGGGAAAATAGTTCCTTGAGTGACAGCGGCTCAGGAAAGCAAGCGGGGGCGGGGGGGGTGGCGGGGAGGGTGGCGGGGAGGGAAGGTCACTTGGCCAGGTGATACAGCTGTGGTGGCTGGGATTTGAACCCAGGTCTGTCGGAGGCCAAAGGTGATGCATTTCCCTCGCGCCCTTGTTCTCTGTGAGCCACAGGGTAGAGTCTGGCGCTGTTTAATTGAGGTGCCTGGACCTCTACAAGGCTGGCCTGACCACCATTTAATTTAGACTTGTTCTGTGCAAGCCTGTCAAGGAAGCGCCAGGGGCCATGGCCTGGCTGGGGACAGTCTGGCCCAACCTCATTGCTCCTCTCGCCCTCCCTGCCAGCTGCCCTGCCCCCAAGTCGCAGCCAGTGCGGGGGTCACCAGACCCACTGCCCCCCACAGGGCCAGGCTGCCCTTGGGTCCGGCTCGGGGAGGGGGGCTTCCCGCTCCGGTGTGAGAAGCCACCGCCACCACACACTGCTCCAAGCAGCTTCGAAAGCCATAAAGCAGCAGAGAAAAATGACGGCAGGCGAGGAAACGAGCCACGGAGGAAATTAACTCTCACCCAGGGAGCTGCGCGGCTTTCTGCTGACAGAGAGGACCGGCTAGCTCATAAAACTAAACACTTAAACTCTTCTCTTTACAATAATTACAGCGCCTTGAACGCCTCTTCCCCCTGCCCCGGCTGGTCCAGGCCTGCTCTGCCAGGGGCACCGGGAAGCCCCACAGGGGAGCTAGGCCTCCAGAGACAAGGGGTGGAACCCGTGTCACCGCAGCAGCGCCAAAGCCTGTTAGAGCTGGGTGGGACTCGGGGACCGGCTGCTCCAACCCCTTCATGTAACCTATGAGGAACCTAGGGTCCCAGAGAGGGTTGGTGACTAAGTGAAGGTCACCCAGCCTGATATAGGTAGGACGGACTAACGCAGTTCCTCTTCCAGTGGACAGTGAGACCGTTTCCACCAAACTGCCGCCTTAATCCCACAGACACTTCCCAAAGCCCATCCAGGAACCAGACTCTGTGCCAGAGCCCAGTGAAAACACCAAGGGCCCGTCCTTGGCCTCAGTTAGAAAATGAGCTCCCGTCTGTTCCCCTCACACCACGTGCGCACTCAGAAAGACACCCTCCCGACTCCTGGAAGCCACTGGTGCAGACTTCAGAGCAGCAGCCCCAATGCCTTCTGCTAGGAGTGTCCTCCTTACCCCCTGCCCATCTGGGGCAACCCCAGAAAACGGCCGACTAGCAGCTACCCAGCAGCCAAGATCCTCAGGAGCGAAGGGCATGCCTGCCAGCTAAGGCAGTGTCAGACCCCACGCTGGAGAGGACAGGACTGTTCCCCAGATGCACGTGGCTCTCTGGGCCTTTGACCCCGGCTTCTGTTTAGTTCTACCTCGCCTGCAGGGCTGCCCAGCGGCTCTGCTTCGGAGGACCCCTGCCATCTGTGACTCCACACCTGCTTCCCAGCCAGCTCTATCCGCCCCCCCACCCCACCCCATTCCGCCATTCCCTGCTCTCGGACTCCTCCCCCCTGCAACAGCCTTCTTCTCCTGCTTGGCACACGGCCCTCTTCTGTACTTCCAACGCTCCCCCACCAGCCCCCTCCCCGAGTGAGGGACAGCTGTTGTTTTTTTCCTGCAGGCATCATCCCCCTCTGCGTGACTGCCCCTCCCCCTTGCTCAGTCCTTGAGGTCTGGAAGGAGCTGATCACTGGGAGGGGGAGGGGGGCGCGTGTCCAAGGCCTGGCCATCAGCATACCCCATTGCCCTGGTTATCAGAATAGTTGAGAGATAAACAGGAAGACCAGAGTCTGATCAAGGCCAATCCTGGGACTGCGGGGAGGGGTCCTCTTTCTGCTGGGACTGCTGAGCTGAGTGGGTTAGCCTGAGACTGCCCCAGTACTTGACAGGGAAGTAAGTGGCAGGGGAAGGTGCGGAGAGGTGGGAACTTACAACTTCTCGAGGGCTTGTTTAGCACCTGGACCCAGCAGTGCCTGAAATGATAGGAATCAGGAAATAATCTTATTTATAATGATATTAATAATTATTAGATTATATAGTGATATGATTATGTTTAAAATTACATAATTATCTATTAATTACAATTGTTGCTGTCTTGGTGTGTATATTGTGAGTGTTAATTTTATTATTGCTATTTTGCTTCAGCCAATCTGAATTTAGTTTCTGTTGCTTGTAACTGAAAAGATTCTGAGTAATATGGCAAGACCCCCTGTTTAAGGACCCAGCTTACCCTGTAATGGTCTCTTCCCGGTTCCTTGCAAGAGAGAGCGGTCTCAGGACCTGCGTGGGTCTGAGCTCTTGGCTCTGTTACTCCCTCTGCAAGTGAAAGCTGGGTCTTCTTAGTTTGTTCAACCATGGCTGCCTGTCACTCTGGGGACAAATACATTAAGCAGAAGGGGCCAGATGCTCCTGCCCAGGCTCCTTGAAGGTCCGTATCGTGACTTTTTTCCCAGACCCTGGCTCCCAAGAAGGTGAGCAAGAATACAGCTGACTTAGCTAGCCAATTTATGCTTCCAGTGGTAAATCATTGTACACGTAGATTTGTTAGCATACATTTTCTTGTGTTAGAAGGCACATTGGGCTATTGAAAATAAAAAAGAAAATTAGAAATGAACATAGAGCGGCCCCTGTTCTACCACCCAGCCCAGTTTCCACCCTCCTCTTCAATCTCTTTGCCCAGATACCTTTCCTCTGAAACCACCCCTCTCAGGAGATGGTCACTTGGGACAGGCATCTACCTGGCCAAGGCTTGTCCACCCAAAGCCTGTCATGCCTGACATAATGATGTCAGGGTGGTCACATGATCCTGGACAAGACAAGAGGAACTCCATTCTGGGTCATTTATTACATCATGAAAAATGAAGCCCCTTCTTTCCTCTGGGGTAGTCGGCCTATAGAACACAAATCTGGAGCTGCTGGGGACCACTTCATGGAAGGGGCCGATGAAAAATAAAGTCAGTGCAGAGGAAACAGACCTGGATTGTGGGAGAGGAGCAGAATCCTAATGACAGTGGTTTTTTTTAACGCCTGGATCCAGCCATGCCTGATGCTGCAGCTCATACCCTTCGACTTCCCAGTTCCCTCATTTTCTTGAGTTGGGTTTCTGATTCTTACAAACAAAAAAGTACGGATGAATATAGGAAGTATTCCAAAGAAGTCATTTTAAGGAAATAACAATGACAGCATTTTACAAGGTGCCAAAGTCCTGAATGACTGGTATAGTAGACAAGATCGATAACAGGATAAATGGACTGAGAGCAGACTGGCCCCTCTGTGCGAGCCAGGCTCTGAGTAGCTGGGTAAATAGAACGATGCTTTTCTCTTACGCGTTTGGTGTATACTGTGACTCTCAAATGATGGGATAGCTTCCACCAGCCTCAGTTACCAGGTGGCTCTGTGCAACTTTGTTGACTGGCTCAGGTTTTTCTTCCTTTTCCTGTCGAAGGGAAAAACAGGAGGCACAATCAGTTAGCAGGGTCCTGAAGGCTGGCTGTGTGCCCCACCTCCATGCCCAGCGGGAAGGAGGGTGGGGGCTCCAGGCAGAGCAGGGAAGTCTGGCAAGTCCCACATGAGTCCTGCTCCCAGGTCTCCCAGGAAGGCTCTACAGGGTCCTGGAGACCACAGTGGGAGTGCCCCCTGGCCAGAGCACTCAACATGGAGGTTCTGCCTGTTCCCAGCCACTCCCAAATACTAGGCTGGCAAAGAATTCTAATTGGAAAACACATTACCCAAGAAAACAATCGCTCTCGGGCCCCAAGTTGTCAAAACATTGCTTCTGGAGCCCTGCTTAGCTCTATTTCTCCTTTTTTGTGCAAACGAAAGAGGACACAGATGGCTTTGAAAAATTCTCCAAAGAATTGTCAAAGGTCCTTACCTTCAAAATCCTCTCTCTCTCCCTGTCTCTGTCCTGTCTCTGTTTCTGTCTCTCTCTGTGTGTTTCCTTCCTGCATCACTGAGAGCCCATGTCATTCCCTGCTCACAGCAGCTCACTGCCGACTAAATTGAATCTAAAGTTTTGGCCCTGATTCTAAATGCCTCCCGGGCCATAATCTCCCTATTTCTAGGCACTCTGGCTGCTGGCTGTTCCTGAAGCACATCCTGTCTTGCTAGTCCCACCCTGTCCCCGGAATGCCCCCATGGGCCAAACAGCCACCATTTATAGGGCTCCCAACACCCGCTCTACACATCACCGCCCTTTCTAGGGACAGGCAAGCAAGCTCTCAGAGAGGTCCGGTGAGTCCCTCTGCTCACCTAATTATAGGGAGAGGGTCAAGAATCCAAACCTCCTGTGCCTGGCTTGAAACCCCTTCCTGCTTCCAGCATCCCCGTTTCCCACTCCTACCCGTGCAGACCCTGCAAATGCCTCATCAAATACCCTCCTTCCTGAAGCGCTCCCTCAACCTCCCCATAGAAATCAACTGACATCTTTTCTGATGCTCACCCCCTACGTTATCAGGCAGGTTTCCAGCGGGAGACAGAGGGCGCTCAGCTAGGGCTCTGAGAAGAATTTAATGAGGGCTTCGTTTGCAGAGATGCAGGCAGGGTTAAAAGGGAAGCCACGATGGGTGTGGAAGCACCAGGGACAAGCCACTGGGAAGCCACAGCCCCGCACCCCCACCAGCAGAGGAGGGGAGGGAGGAGTGGTGTGACCAGAGCTGGTCAGAGCTGCCGCAGGGAAGGGCCCTCCATAGTTGCAGCCCTCATCGGAAGCAGGGAGAGAGGAAGGGAAGAGATATTCCCTCTTTCTCCTTCCACCCTCCAGTGTCCTGGGGATGTTCTCAACGAGGAGCCTGAGGTCCAGGGAGCCTGGGTGTGCAGCCTCGAGAGCGTCAGCCTCCCCCCGACACAGCTGAGAGAGAAGGGGGCAGAGGGAGTGGGGCGCAGAGTGGAGGTGGGAGGTGGAGGAGGGTGCTGTATTGGTTTCTGAGTGCTGCTATCACAAATCACCACCAACTCGGTGACTTAGAATAACCCACACTTATTCTCTTACAGTTCTGGGGGGTCAGAAGTCCAAAATGAGTCTCATGGGGCTAAAATCAGGATGTTGGGAGGGCTGCTTTCCTTTCAGGTCGCTATGGGGTAGAATCTGTTTCCTTGCCGTTATCAGCTTCTAGTGTCCACCTGCATTCCTTAGCTCATGGTCCCTTCCCCCATCTCCAAAGCCACGGATGGTGTCAAGCCTCATGCAGCCATCTCTCTGGTTCTCATCCTCTGCCCCCACCCCCATTTAACACCCCAGTGCTTACACTGGACCCACCCAAAGAATCCAGGATAATCTTATTTTAAGGTCAGTTGATTAACAACTTAAATTCCATCTACAACCCTAATTCTCTCTGCTGTATAATCTAAAACATTCCTGGTTCTGGGGATTAGACCGCAGACATGATTGGGGGGCCATTATTCTGACAACCGTGGGTGCCAAACAGAAAACAGTTGGCCCACCTGCTTTATATGCTGGTTACCCTGGGGGCTTGGTTTATTTTCTCTACTGGTGGAAGCACTTAGAGGACAGGACAAGACAGGCTGGTTTACCTACAGCATGTAACAATCCCCTCCAAGACAGTGGCTGAAAGCAACACTTCTTTATTGTCACTCGTACATCTGGGGATCAGCTTGGGTTCAGCTGAGCAGTTGGCTGTTGGTCCCCTCAGTGTCTCACTGAGCATCCGTGTTGGCTGGGGTGGGTGGCTCTCTTTCATGTTCCTCTCATCCCCTTGGACCAGCAAGCCAGCCGAGTGCATCTTTCCTGGGCAGCGACAAAGATGCACAGCAAAACAGGGAGGAAACACATGGCGCCTTCTGAGCTGTCAATTCCTCCCATTTGCCACTGGGCCAGGCAAGTCCCATTGGCCAAGCTCCAAGCTGAGGGGTCAGGAGATGCCCTCAGCTCTCGGGGAGTCTGTTGCTGAAGGCAGTGAGGAGAGAGAAATAGGGGTACAATCCAATCGATTCCAGGGCCACATCTTAATCGTGTTTGCTTTCCCACTGTCCTACAACTTTGTTTTTTACTGGCTTGGGTCTGCATGAAAATGTATCAAGTAAACGAATGAATGAATGAACAAATGAACTCCGACAGGTAGGACACCCCGCATCCAGGCTTAGTGTCTCTCACTGCAGTGGAGGTGGGCTGGAGATCACAGCTGGCAGAGCACAAACTCCTCTGTCTGGTGAGGGTTTTGCACTGTGGGTGGGGAAGAAGACACCAAGAGCTCAGCTCCCTTGTGGGGCAGGGTGGGTAGGGCACCTGAGGGGTGCGGAGTGCCCTGGAGGGTGCGGTTCCTGCAGACAAGCCATCTCTGGCACCTCTGTTCCTTTGCTCCTCTTCTCCCTTTCCCCGAACACCAGGCCCATGGGACAGGCTGGGGCTGAGCCCACAGTACTCAAGGCCGCCACCAGGGCAGGCCCTGCCCCCAAGATGCTTACAATCTCCCGAGGACCCAGAGCGCAACAAGTGAAAACAAGGTTTCAGAGTCTGCATAACCGAGTGTGGAAAGAGCGTCCTGGGAGCACCAACTGCCTCCAGGCAGCCTCAGAGCTGAGCCAGGAAGACCAGCGCCTGCTCTGTGGGCAGACAAGTGGAGAACAGTCTTCAGGGATGGGCACAGCCGGCATGGACAAGCGCACTGTCCCTGTGGGGACCAGTCTGGCAACTAAAGAAGTTTGGTGCCAAGGGTAGGTGTGTATGAACCATGGAGAGGCAGGGAGCGTGAGTGACAGACGAGGAAGGGCGTGGCTTTACGCCAGACAAACGGTTTGGATTTATCCTCTAAGCCGGGGATTGACAGACCTCTTGTGTAAAGGACCAGAGAGCAAATATTTCAGGATTTGTGGACCATACAGTCTCCCCTGCAACGTCTCAGCTCTGCCGCCACAGCGTGAAAGCGGCGTTGGAGGGTATGTAAATGAACGGGCATGTTTGTGTTCTAGTAAACTTTATTTATAAAAACAGCCACAGCCCAGATCTGGGCAGTGGCTGTAGTTTGTCAATCCCTGCTCCCCGCCCAGAGTCACACCCTGGCAGCCCACAGGCCAATTCCATCCCACAGATTTTTGTTTTGTTTTGTATCGTTTAGCCAACATTCAAAGATGAACTGATTTCACATAAAAATCTACATATAGATTCCTGGGGTTCCTTGAAAAGTCTGAAGCTCCAGTTACACCAGGCTTTCAACCCTACCGGGCAGTAAACCACCAGAGGCTCTTCACTAGCTCATGGTCCCTCCAGTTTGCCAGAATCTACGCCACTCCCTATTGCCTCCCACTTACGTTCCCCCTGCTGTGCTAATGCTTTGTTCCCCACTCCCACCAATAGTATTAGTTTCCTAGGGTTGCCTAATGACAAAGTACAACGAACTGGGTGGCCTAAGTAACAGAAATGTATTGTCTCATGGTTCTGGAGGCCCCAAGTCCAAGATCAAGGCATCAGCAAGTTTGGTTCCTTCTGAGGGCTGTGAGATCTGTTCCATGCCTCCCTCCTGGCTTTGGGTAGCCTCAGGCATCCTTGCAGATATCATTCTTCCTGTCTGCCAGGGAGAATCTCCCTGTCTCCATTGTCTGCCCCCTATGCATGTTTCTCTGTCCAAACTTTCTCTTTTTATAAGGACATCAGTTATATGG
This sequence comes from Martes martes, assembly GCF_963455335.1. Lineage (NCBI taxonomy): Eukaryota > Metazoa > Chordata > Mammalia > Carnivora > Mustelidae > Martes > Martes martes. The sequence goes on from NC_137892.1 coordinate 101,789,043, forward strand.
GATTAGGGCCCACCCTAATGGCCTCATTGTAACTCGATTACCTCTGTAAAGATCTTATTGCCAAATAAAGTTACATTATGAGGTACTGGGGGTTAGGACTCCAACGTATTTTTATGGGGGTGGCGCAATTCACCTACCCATCCCTTTGTGGCCTTAATATTTCCTGCCTGACTGCCTCTGCCATTAAGAGTGAAGACCCAGAAAAGTGTTCTTGGAACATTTGGATCTGCCTTTACAAAGATTTTACAGGTTAAAGGCATGGCCAGTGCCTTTGGAGGGGGCAAGACCTAGACTCAGAGGACAGATGATGGGGGCAGATATGCCCGTACCTGGGCCAGATGGGACCAGAGGAGGTGGCGGAGTCAGGAGGGAACAGGGAGGTGAAACCTACCCACAAGCCTTGGTGAGAGCCTGGAGGAAGGGAGAAGGGAGCTAATGTCCTGGTTTTCATTCTCTGTGGGTTTTTTGTGGGATTTTGTTGTTGTTGTTTGTTTTTTAAGATTTTATTTCCTTGGGGCACCTGGGTGGCTCTGTCGGTGAAGCATCTGCCTTCGGCTCAGGTCATGATCCCAGGGTCCTGGGATCGAGCCCCACACAAGTCTTCTTGCTCAGCGGGGAGCTTGCTCCTCCCTCTGCCTGCTGCTCCCCCTGCTCGTGCTCTCTCTCTCTCTGACAAATAAAATCTTAAAAAATTTTATTTATGTATTTCTTTACTTGAGAGAGTGAGCAAGAAGGAGAGATACAGGTGAAAATGGCAGGCTGAGATGGGGAGAAGACAGAATTGTACTCTCAGACTTTACACTGGAAGAGAGCTAGGCCAGGCTGACAGAAAGAGGCAGGGGAAGTTCAGGAGGCAGGAGGGGACACAGAGCAGGGGACAGTGGATGGGAGCACCTCTGAGGATGGCGGCCTGCCAGGGACTTCAGAGACCATATAAGCCCAGCACAGACTGACTTGCTGGTTCTGATGTCTACTCCTCTCTCGTGTGACTTTGCACTCTCTCTGTACAGAAGCTGAGTGTCCCCTGGCTCTTGAAACTCCAGTTCAGTCAATGGACAAGCTTTGGCCAATGGGACATGGGCAGAGGTGCCCATGCCTGGCCTTCAGGGTCCTCTTCACGTTTCTGCTTTTTGTCTTGGGCCTCTGCCATCCCCACTTGAAGACATGACCTGGCTACTCCCTCTAGAGCTAGACCCAGCCTGCCACCTGGTGTAGTCTAGGCTGGGTTGGCCAACAGTCTGACAGCTACAAACACAGGAATCAAATAATGCTCATTGCTGTTTGACACTCAGAGTCTATGGCTGTTTGTTACTCAGCAATAGCTGACTGAGATACAGTCAAATTGCACCATTGTGCACGTGAGGAAACTGAGCTTTCAGGAAGGTAAGGGATTTGCCCAATGGTGTATAAATGATAAATTGCAAAGGTCTCCTGATTCTTAGCCTGGGATTCCCTTTTTCCACTCCATTGCAGGGAGTGTCACCTAGCTTCTGATTTGTCCATTCATTCATTCAACAAGTGTGTTACTAGAAATACCTAGGTAACTTTTTTCTTAGCCCTCAAAGAGCTCCATGTGGTCATGGCAGGGAGGTAGACCCCAAGCAGATCACGATGAATGTGGCAAGTGAGGCCCTAAAGATGGGCTCAGGCTCCCAGAATAGCTGCCTAATCCAGCTAGGGAAAATCAGGGCAGGCTTCCTGGAAAAGGGGGTATCTGAGCTTCATCATAAAATATGAGGCAAAGCAGAGGAAGGAAGGGGTTGGCATAAGCCGGGGTGAGAGCTGAGGTGCCTGGGGCTGTGTGTATGGTGGGGGCCCAGGCAGTGGAAGGCAATATCAGGAGAACTTCAAATTCCCTAGAGTTATTCAAGTCCTTTCAGGTGATGCGGGGCCTGGCAGGAGATGGGGCTGGAGAGGAAAGTGAGGTCCACATCAGAGCCTTTCTCCGAATGGCTCAACCCTTGCACCAGCAGGTGTTTGGAGGCCGTTGTGAGTGTGGTCAATTCATTCCCTGGGCCTTGGTGTGCGTCCCTAATATGAAGAACCTGACCAGATGGTCTCTTGGGACTTCAAAGCCATTGTGGGGGACTGCCTGGGAGTGGGCACACCGTGGAGGAGACTGTCAGTCCTCACGGCCGATCCAGGCCAAGAACTGAGGAGTCAAGGCCCCCTCTGCCTGAGGGATGGAATTTGGGTGGCCTCGCCAGGAACCAGACAGTCCTTACCTCCGCTTTGGTGCGGGGCGGGGAAATCTCTTCTGAGCCAAAGGCTGGTCCGGGAACGCAAAGAACAAGGACAAATTGGACATTCAACACCCAATACAGGAGCATCCAGATGGAGGCAGTGACTTTCCGTTTCACTTCCTCTTCTCTCCGCAGAGGGAACACGGGGGTGGGGATTAGTCATTGGCCGGAGGGGAGGGGGGCTTCCAGGACGCCATCCAGGCTCAAAGAGCCATGTCCTCCCGCCCTGCCTCAGAGCCCCAGCAGAGGCCACCAGGAGGAAAAACGGACACCTAATACAAGAACCCACTATTTAACAGAAGAGGGCCAATCCAGCCAGGCTGGCAAGAAAATTTCAGGTAATTGATGTTATTTTCCCATTGACTATGTTCTGCTAGAAAAGATTTTGGTTACAGGGTGTAATCAAATCACACTTAAGAATTCTACTAAAAGATTACTTTTATAATGAGAAAAAGGAATCTGTGCCATACCGTCCTCGGAGGGCAATTCGGCAATACCTATGAAAGTGGGAAGCGCGTACATTCTTACGTGTAGCAATTCTGCTTGTGGGAATGGGTCCGACGGGCGTTTGCACACCCGTTCACGCCCATGTGGGAAAAGGCGCTTCTCTTGGCATTGTTTTTGGGAGTCAAAGATCGGGAACAACCTCAAAGTCATGAGTAATGACTTTGAGGGGGAGACCAATCCACCGTGCATGCATATGATGGGATACGAGGCAAACGTAGATGAGACCATGGCAGTTGTCCATGAGAAGATTCTTGAGCAATGGTTAAATGAAAAAAGCAAGAGGAATGACACTGAGCAGGCTATGCTTCACGCATGTGGAAATGAGGAGGAGAGATAGAGACAGGAGCAGGAACTCCGGATCACTTTCCCGTGGCTGCTGTAACAAATGACACAGACTTGCTGGCTTAAACAATAAGATTTTTTTCTCTCTCTTTCACTGTCCCGGAAGCCAGAGTCTGAAATCCAGGTGTCAGCGGGGCCACACTCGGTCCTAAAGCTTTGGGGGAAATTCATTCATTGCCTCTTGTGGCATCTGGTGACAATCAGCCTTTCTTAGCTCGTGGCCCCAGCGCTCCAGTCTCTGTCTCCAGGGTCACGTTGCCACGTTGCCTCCCCCCTTCCCTGCATCTGTTGGATAAGGATGCTCACACTGGATTTAGGGTCCACTTGGCTAATCCAGGATAATTTCCTCATCTGCAGATCCTTACTCAATTATATTTGCAAGTACCCTCCTTTAATCCCCCCCCAAATAAGGTCACATTCACAGGTACAAGGAATTAGGGCCTGGGCATAGTTTTGGGGGGCAGTCCACCATTCGATCTACTTTGGATTTCAGTTCCATGGGAGAGCAGAGTCCTCTGGGAAGGAAGATCAAGAGACCAGGGGTCAAGGTGAGCAGAGACTCGCTTCTCATACACTGTTCTCCATAGGCTGCCAACTTCTTTCCCATGAGCACGTTACCTATTTTTACAAACTTGAAGAAATCCAGCTAGCCAATGTTTTGAACACCTTAAAAGGGTCTTTTCACACATGTCATCTCATCAGAATGCCAACTGCTCTTACTTGAGGCCCTGCCAGAGTGTCCAGATCACCAGGGCAGAGGGTGGCCTTAAACATCTTTTGTGGGTTCCACAGCCGAACCCACACCAGGTGTCAGGAAGGTCCTGCTTATGGGGTTTGAAATCCATATTCAAATGAAACAATGGCAACTTTCAGCTTCACCAAGAATATGACTCAAGATCTTCCCAAGTGAGATGCAGACAGAAGTTCCCAGTAGTGAAAACTTAGTTCCCAAGGTTGTGTCTATGCTGTAGGAATCGTCCCCACTGCAGAAAGGACAAGCAGGATCCTTCAATGCCCCGAGGGGTCAGGTCGTGGTGTGGGATGGAGTAGGGTGGGGCTTATTTCCCACAGTGTCTTAGTGGATTGCTTGCAGGCAGACGCACTTTGCTTGCCTATTAAACGTGTTAGAATTGTCTCCATGGCCAAGAAATAGTCTTTCCCACATCTTTTCTCCCTCTTGCTCTGTGTTTTGTTTGACCACTTTCAATAAAGAGGAGCTTTGAGAATTATATTCCTTTCTTCTTAAATCTCCAGAGAGGAAAGCAGCCGGGCCAACTTGGTGACAAATGGCAACTGACACTTGGCCTCGGGTTGGGGAGACCTTGAGGGACGGGAGAGTCTGTGACAAAGAGGTCAGAGCTCCAAGGGATGGCCTGTTCCCAACCCCAGCCCAGCACCCCAGAGCTTCAGGCTTTTCAGGAGAAACTTAATATCCAAATTTGTATATAAGCTCTCCCAAAAATTTAATGTCAGAAATTGATTTAAATTTTTTTGTAACTGCTGTATAGGCCAAATAAAACACAGTCATGTCAGATCCAGCCTGCAGCCCTCGCTTTAGAACTTCGGCCCTAATGCATTAGCACTTGAAGTTTGGATCAGCCTCAAGCTATGTCTTCACTTCTACTTTTATATCCAGGCAAATCCTTATACTTTTTTTTTTTTTTTTTGGTGGGGGGCAGTTTTTCTCCGTTCTTATCTTCATGTGGTAGAAACAAAACAGTCCGTGACCATGTGCTGGGATAGGGAATGACAGCCAGGGAGATACAGGCAGAAAAATGGGCTTCCTGCTTGTTTGGGAAAAGGGGCGGCTTGTCCAGCCCAGGCTGGAAGGGGGCAGTGTCTGCTCCCTGGCTAATCGCCTGGTTGTTTTGGACATTTGCTTGTGTAGACTGTTCTGTTCTCAACCTAATGATGCCATTTTTAGTGACTCATTAGGATCCTCATTAAGAGTTGTTAGCACATCAAAACAGTGTTGGTGAGGGCTGGCGGAGGGCGGCTTCCTGGACATTAACAGTTGTCTGCATTTCCCTGGCAGCAGGGAAGGGACAAAATGGCAGTAAACGGATTCCCGAATGCTAGCAGTTCAGAGGGTGCTGTTTCTGTAGCGAGCACTTAGTGAGCACCTACGGTGTATATGTGTGGTGGGCATACGGTGGCTTTTCCTGGTCCAAGAATGAGATGCGAAGTGGCAATTCCTACCCTTCCCATAGCTTAGCCCCTCCCGTTATACCAACCTTTCTCCTTCATGGACATGTCCAGGGGTGCCTGCCTCAGGGCCTTTTCACTTGCTGTGCCCTCTGCTTGGCATGCTCTTCTCAAGTCTCAACTCGCCAAGATCCCCTTCCTGGAGAGATTTTCTCTGACTTCTCATCCATTGATGTAAATCCTTGCCAATCACTCTAACCTATTGCCCTATTTTATTTATAATAAGGTGCTTATCACCAGTTGAAATGATCATATGTATTTGCTTACTGGCTGTCTGTGTCCCCTCCCCCTAGAGTGTCAGCTCCATGAGGACAGGGAGCTCTTCTGCTGGGTCCCTGGCTCCCACAAGAAGCCCGGCGCATAGTAGGTACTCAACTAAAATTTCATTAACAAACGGGAGATGATGAGGAAGGCACAACCCCTCAGCCCAGGGTCACAAACGATCTGGCATACCCTGCAGATTCCCCTACCCTGCCCATTGTACATCTCCAGGGAATCAGTCTTGTGACTTTCTTAAAGAAATCTGAGATCAGGCTAAAGGAAAGATAACACAGGAATTTCTTCAGTGAATAACTCTCCTCAGCAAAGGATACCTGTGCAGGAGCCCCAGCCCAGGCCCTGCCTCCCACTCCCCGGTCCGGTCAGCCCCTGAAGTGAGCCTCAGGTGCCCGTGGCAGCAGGCTGAGATCAGGCAGGGCTATCCCAGGGCCAGGCTGTGCCAATAGATTATTTCTCTGAGTAATTAAGATGGAATTAAAAATTAATTCTTTCCTTCAGCCTGATTGCATTTCAAGGGATAAACAGAGTGTTATGGCTTTTGTGCACTTTTTTCTCCCTAAATTAAATTGGATCTTGTTTTCAGAGGTGGGGGAAGTGAGAATGCTGGGATTCATCCGGCAGCTCAAAAATCCCTGGGGAAGGAGCCAGGTGATTCTGCCTTGGGAACGGATGAACCTGAAGGTACGGCTGCTCTGGCCGCCATGGTGGACTTGGCTTCCCAGGGAGCAACGTGGGGTCATGCTGGGAGACCCCATAGTTCTGATCTGCTCTTATCACTGTCACTCAGGAAGTGAGGCTACCTTGTCTAGTCCCCACAGGGGAAGGAGCTGAATCAGTCAAGAGTCAGACCCAGGCTCTCAGAGGGCTCTGATGCTTACTGGTGGCAGCTATCTCAGCCAAGCTCCTCTTCCCTCTCAGCCCTAGCTTTCTCATCTGTGAAATGGGTGTAAACAGCCTACCTCCCAGGAGCGTTGGGAGCACTGTATGGTAAGTAGGTTAGCCCAGTGGTGTGTGTATCTGATAAATGTGTACGGGTTACAGAGGAGGGAGTTTCCCTCATTTCTTTTCTTTTTTTCTTTAATGATTAATTTATTTATTTGAAAGAGAGAGAGAGGCAGCAGGGAGAGGGGCAGAGGGAGAGGGAGAGAAAGAATCCCAAGCAGATTCCCTACTGAGAGCAGAGTATGACGCAGGGCTCAATCACACCACCCCGAGGTCATGAACTCAGCTTAAATCAAGAGCCGACACTCAACCCATTGAGCCATCCAGGCGCCCCTCCTTCATTTTTTTAAGTTTTATTCATTCATTCATCCATTCATTCATAGGGGAATGTATTTCCATGATTCAAAAGTCAAAAGGTAGAAAAGGGTGTACGGTGAGAATCTCCTTCACACCACTGTTCCCAGGGCACAAGCTCCTTTCTACAAAGGCAACAAGTGTTACCTGTGTCTCATTTAACCTTTTAGACATATTTTATGCACCCATGAGAAAATAGGTTCACGTCACCCCTCTCCTTTTTGTTACACAAATGGCAATATACTAGATGTATCCTTCGGCCCCTTGTTTCGTTTTACTTTGTGTTTTTCTCCCAACTTCACAATATATTTTGGAGAGTACTCCACATTGGTGCATAACACGGTTCCTCAGTCATCTCTACATCCGGAGAGTTCTCTGCTGCATAGACCTTCCATGGTGCGTTGAACCAGTCCCCCGTGGATGGACATTCATATCGTTTCCTGTCTCTTGCTATTCCAAACAATTCTGTAATAAATAATTTTGGATAGAAGTCATTTTTTTCACATGCATGTATGTCTCTCCAATAAATTCCTGGAGGTGAAATTGCTGGTCAGAGGGAACAAACTCACATTTGTTAAATTTTTTTAAAAAGTCCGTGTTATGGAAGAGGGAACACGTGAAGCAAGCAGTGTGGAATATTTGTCAGAGCTGAAGCTGATCAGTACCTGGGAACTCATTATACAGTTCTTTCTCCTTTTATGCATACTTAAAAATGTCCGTAATAAAAAATGGTAAAGATATTGGACTGAAGTTCGGACAGAGCTTGGAAGTTACCTCTCCCATCCATGGAAGAGAAATGCTGAGCAAACGGAAAATCAACAACTTTTCTTAGACCCAGAAGGGAACGGAAGTCATAGGACAAATTACCATTCCCTAAATTGTGATACAGAGAACCACAACTTCTCACAGCAGAAACCCAGCAACAGAAATCCCTGGGAGAACCAGTCATGGTAGGGAAATGTAGGCTATCATGGATGAAATGCTGGAGGCTCGGTGTGGATGAAGTTCAGAGTTAAAAACTCAGGGGGGACCCACTTTTGGGGAGGCCCCCACGGTTTTGTGAGTATTTCCTCCAGAAGCGCTACCAAGTACTCAGAGTGAAGATTAGAACTAAATCCCCTCTATCTTCTGGCAGGGGAAGGGGGAAAGTAGCCATTTTGAAGTATACCAGAACATTCTGCTCCTCTTAACAAGGCCTACTTGTCCCCTCAAGAGGAACTGTTTTGCCAGAGCTTAAATGACCTGGTGGGAGAGAAATACCCAACTTCAGCCCCATCTAGCTTTCAGTGTCAGGGGAAAATACTCACCTGCAGCCCAGTGTAGCCTTCCTGTTCCATCCAAGGTGGAGTTGGGGAAGGAAGAGGTGGTGGTGGTGAACTAAGAAATAGTTGCAAAGGTCACAGCCCATGGCACAGGCTCACTAAAAGTCAGAGCTAATCATAAGGCTGCAGAAAGCTTCCCCTCACCCAACACCTTACCACCACATCGCTAAAGGCCTAATTACCACAGTTCCTTTTGTTCAGTACATCATGTCCATCTTTCAACAAAGAATTACAAGGCATCCTTAAGGGCACAGTTTGAAGAGACAGAACAGCATCAGACCAGATGCAGACACGACAGAGATGTTGGAATGATCATGATCGGATTGGGAATTTTTTTTTAAGATTTTATTTACTTATTTGTTTGTTTATTTATTTATGAGAGAGAAAGAGAGAGTGTGAGCATGGAGAGGGCCAGAGGGAGAAAGAGAGAGAGAATCTCAAGCAGATTCCACACTGAGGGTGGAGCCTGATACGGGTCTTGATCTTTCCACCCTGAGATTATGACCTGAGCCAAAATTAAGAGTCAGACACTCAACCAACTGAACCACCCAGGTGCCCCAGATTGGGAATTTAAAATAACTATGATTAATATACTAAGGGCTCTAGGGGCATCTGGCTGGCTCAGTTGGTACAGCATGTGACTCTTGATCTCAGGATCATGAGTTCAAGCCCCACATTGGGTGTAGACATGACTTAAAAAAAAATAAAACTATTTAAAAAAATATTAATATGCTAAGGGTTTTAATAGAAAAAGTAGACAACATTCAAGAACAGAGTGTCTTTTCTTTTTTTTTTTTTAAACAATTTTTTTTAAAGATTTTTATTATTTATTCATTTGATAGACAGAGATCATGAGTAGGCAGAGAGAGAGAGGAGGAAGCAGGCTCCCCGCAGAGCAGAGAGCCCGATGCGGGGCTCGATCCCAGGACCCCGAGATCACGACCTGAGCCGAAGGCAGAGGCTTAACCCACTGAGCCACCCAGGTGCCCCCAGAGTGTCTTTTCATATGCTAATGAGGTGACTCTTGGTGGGCCCCTAGATTGTTTCAGGATGGGCACTGGTGGCCAGAGGAACCAAACCATGTGATTAGAGGGTTGGAACTTTCAGTCCCATCCCTAGATCTCCAGGGAGAGGAGAGGGACTAGGGATTGAGCTGGTCACCAATGGCCAATGATTTAATCAATCATTCTTACATGACAGATCTTCCATAAAAACTCTAAACAACAGGGTTCAGAGAGTTTCCAAATTGGTGAACACATCCACTTGCTGAAGGGTGACACATCCCAACTCCATGGGGACAGAAGCTCCTGCATTCTGGACCCTTCTAAACTCACCTTATGTGCCTCTTCATCTGGTTGTACATTTAAATCTTTTATAATACCCTTTATAATAAAGTAGTAAATGTAAGTTCATGTTTTCAAGTTTTGTGAGCCATTTTCAGCAAATTATTGAACCTTATGGGGTGCTATGGGAATATGTAACTCTGTAGCCAAGTCAGAGAGAAGTGTGGATACCCCAAGGACGCATTACTTTTGACTGGCATGTGAAGTGGGCAGTCTTGTGGAACTGAGGCCTTAACCTGTGGAGTCTGATGCTAACTCCAGAGAGTTAGTGTCAGAATTGAATTAAATTGTAAAACACCCAGTTGGTGTCCAGACAGTTTGAAAATTGGTTGGTATGAGGGAAAAACTCCCATACAGTTAGTGTCAAAAGTACTGTGAATAGATAAACAGTTTTCCCTTAGGCTCGAATAAACGTTTCTCCAAAGAAGATATTCAAATAGCCAATAAATACATGAATAGATGCTCAGCATAATTAATCGTTATGCAAATGCAAATCAAAACCACAATGAGATATCACCTTACACCCAGCCCAATAGCTGCTACCCTCCCCCCTAAATAAAGACCAAAAAAACCAGAACATAATTGTTGGGAAGGATATGGAGAAATTGAAACCCTTGACCACTTTCGGAGGGAATGTAGAATGGTGCAACCACTGTGAAAAACAGGATGGCAGTTCCTTGAAAAAACTTAAACTAGAATTACCATACAATTCAATAAACCCTTGGTAAGGTTAATCTTAATTTTTGTAATACTTATCTTAATGTGGTTTTAATTTGTCTTTCTGAGATGACTAAAGAAGGTAAACACTCTTTCATGTGTTTATAGACCAATTCCTTAGTCCCTGTTGTGAAATGTCTATTCAAGTCTTTTGCCTATTTTTCTATTGTCTTTTTTCTTTTATTTGATGTGTTGGAATTGCTTCTATGTACTAGATAAAAGTCCTTTACCAGTAATATGTTGGAAAATATGTTCCTCCTCTCTGTGGATGGACTTCCCACTGTCCTAATAGTGTCTTTTTGATGAATAGAAGTACTTTATTTTTTAAAATTTTTAAAAAGATTTATTAATTTATTTGAGAGAGAGAGAGTGAGAGAGCACAAGCAGGAGGGGCAAAGGGAGAGGGAAAGAGAATCTCAAGCAGACTCTGTGTTGAGTGCAGAGCCCAATGTGGGGCTCAATCTCATGACCCAGAGATCATAACCTGAGCCAAAACCAAGAGTTTTTTTTTTTTTTTAAGATTTTATTTATTTATTTGACAGACAGAGATCACAAGTAGGCACAGAGGCAGGCAGAGAGAGGGGGGGAAGCAGGCTCCCTGCTGAGCAGAGAGCCCGACACGGGGCTCGATCCCAGGACCCGAGCCGAAGGCAGCGGCTTAACCCACTGAGCCACCCAGGCGCCCGCAAGAGTCAGGTGTTTAACCGACTGCACCCCTCCCCGGCACCCCCCAGAAGTCTTTGGTTTTGATGTAGTCTAATTTATCCATATTTTCCTTGATTTATCAATTTTTCAATTTATCAATATTTTCCTAGTGCCATTCTTCCCCAGAGTCACAAAGATCTCCAATGCTATCTTCAAGCAGCTTTATTATTTCACTTTTCATATGGTGTGGGGTAAGAGATAAGATTGATTTTTTCCATATGGCTATCCAATTGATACTGCCATTTACTGGAAAGGCCATCTTTTTCTCACTGTGCTGTGATATCAGCTTCATAAGAAACCAAATTTCCACATGTTTGTGTATATCTGTTTCTGAATTTTATTCTGTCTCATTGGTGTATTCGTCTACCTGTGTGCCAATATCACACTTTCTTAATGACTTATATTAAATTTTAATATCTGACAGTGCCAGTCCTCCCTTCCCTTTTCTTCTGCAAGATTGTCTTGGCTATTTCTCATCTTTTACATTTCTATGTAAAATTTAGAACGAGCCTCTCAATTTCCACACACAAAAAATTGTTTTATCTCTGACTGCCTTCAAGATTTTCTCTTTGTCTTTGATTTTCGGCAGTTTTATACTGATATACCTAGATGTGGTTTTCCTAACTGCTTGAATCTATGGCATATTCTCTTTTGTATGTTTTTTCAGAAAATTCCTAGTCATTATCTTTTCAAACACTGTTACTACCTACTCTTCTATCTTCTCTTTCCTCTTCTTCCTGGATTCTAAATACTTATTACATGACTCATACGTCCCTTATGTTCTTTTCTGTATTCTCTTTCCTGTATTTTTTTCATACTTCAATCTGGGATATTTGTCTTACAGTTCCACAATCTTCCCTTCAGCAGTGTCTGTACCCAATTATTTAGTTCTTGCTTTCAGTCGTTCTAAGATTATTTTTTTCCATTTTACACAGCTTTTTTGGATCATAAGTGATGAATAAATGTCAGTACACATTTGGAGTATGCACTTTGATCAGGTTTGACATAGGAATACACCATTACCATAATGAATATAATGAGAATATCCATCACTCCCAAAGTTTCCTCATGCCCTTAACCTGTCCCTCTCTATGCCCTTTCCTTGGGCAATAACGGGTCTGCTTTTTATCATTACAGATTAATTTGCATTTTCTAGAATTTTATGTAAATGGAATCATAGAGTATGAATTTATTTTTGGTATGACTTGTTTTTAACTCAGAATAATTATTTTGAGATTTATCCATGTTGTTGCATCAATATGCATCAACTATGTTGTATTAATAGTTCATTCCTTTTTAATGCTGAGAAGTAGTCTATTATATGGATAGCCTACAATGTGCTTATCTATTCCTTGATGATTTTGGATTTTGGACCTTTGGATTTTTACAGTTGTTGGCTATTGCAAGAAAGTTATTATGAACATTCATACACAAATCTTTACGCAGACACACACTTTTGTTTCTTTTGACAAATACCTTATACTAGAATGTCTGGATTTTGTGGTAGTTGTCTGTTTAAGTTTTTGAGAAAGTAATACATTATTATCTACAATAAATATACCAATTTTGTACACCTATCAACAGTGCATGAAAGTCCCAGTTGCTCCAGATCCTCATCAACACTTGGTATGACCAATATTTTTAATTTTGGCCATTATAGTGGCTTCATAGTGGAATCTCATTGTGATTTTAACTTGCATTTCTTTAATGACTAGTGTTGTTGAGCATATGTTCATGTGCTTATTTGACAGCCGTTTATCTTCAATGGTAAAGTGTCTGAATAAGTACCTGCCCATTTTGAAAATTGAGTTTGTCTCATAATTGTCTTATTATAGAATGGTAATAGTTTTTAATGTATTCTAGATACAACTCATTTGTTAGACCTATGTTTTGCAAATTTTTTTACTTTCAGTGTTCTGAATACTATCTTTTCCTCCCATATTTAACAGTTTTATTAAAGTATAATTCACATGTCATACAATTTACCATTGTAAGTGTATAGGTCAGTGATTTTTTAGTACATAGTACAGTTGTTGAACTAACACCACAATCCCATTTTAGGACAATTTCATCACCCCCATAAGTTACCTTGTGCCTATTATAGCCACTCCTTACTCCCAACATGGGCCCCAGAAAAATCACTGATATGTTTACTTTATCTATAGTTCTGCCTTTTCTAGAAATTTAATGTAAGTAAAAACATACAAATTATATATATTTTTTGCCTTCGGCTCAGGTCATGATCTCAGGGTCCTGGGATCAAGCCCCACATCGGGCTCTCTGCTCAGCAGGGAGCCTGCTTCCCCCTCTCCCTCACTCTGCCTGCCTCTCTGCCTACTTGTGATCTCTGTCTGTCAAATAAATAAATAAAATCTTGGAAAAAAAAACAATGTTTTTTTTTAGTCTGGCTTCACTTGGTAAAATATTTTTGAGGTTCATCTATCTCGTTTCATTTATCAGTAACTCATTTCCTTTTGTTGCTAAGTAGTATTTATTGTATGATTCACTATTTGTTGGACACTTGGATTATTTCCAATTTTTGGCTATTATGAATAATGTTGCTACGATTATTCACATGCAAGTCTTTGCGTGGATCTATCTTTTCTTTTAGGATTAGAATTGTTGGGTCATATGACAAGTGTATATTTAATTTTTTAAAACACTGCCAAACACAATCATGTCTTGTGAAGAGTAAATATTTTTAATTTGGATGAAATTTAATTTATTGACTTTTCATTTATAGCTCATTTTTGTGACATATTTAAGAAATCTTTACCAAACCTAAGATCACTAATATTTTCTTCTAGAAGCTTTATAGTTTTAGTTTTTATGTTTAGATCTATGATTTATTTCAACTTAATTTCTGTACGTGGTGTAAGGTAAGGGTCAAGGTTCTTATTTTTCTTTTTGCATATGGTTATCCAAGTGTGCCAGTAATGTTTCTTTCTTTCTTCTTCTTCTTCTTTTTTTCTTTTTAGGTAGGCTTCACACCCAGCAAGGAGCCCAATGCGGGGCTTGAACTCACAACCCTGAGATCAAGATCTAAGTTGAGATCAAGAGTCAGACACTTAACAGATTAAACCACCCAGGCATCCCACCAGCAAAATTTCTTAAAAACAATAGCCCTTCCTCATTAGTTGCCTTGATATCTTTGTCAAATAGTGTGGTCTACTACTGGACTCACATTTCTGCTCTATTGATCTATATGTCTGCCTTTACACCAATACTACACTGTCTTGACTATTATAGCTTTATAATAAGTCTTGAAATAAGGTACTGTAAGTTCCCCCAACTTACTCTTCTTTCTCAAAATGTTTGACTGTTCCAGATCATTTGTATTTTCCATATAAATTTTAGAATCAACTTGTCAAGTTCTACCAAAAAAAAAAAAAATCCTGCATTGAATTTATAGATCAATTTGGGGAGAACTGACATCTTAACCACATTGAGTCTTCTGATCCATGAACACATATATTTCTCTGTTTATTTATATCTCCTTTAATCTCTCCGCAATGTCTTGAGTTTTACATGTGCAGATCTTGCACATCTTTTGTCAAATTTATCATCTCCTTTTATTATTTTTAGAATTTCCATTTGATTATTTTTTGATAGTTTCCAGTTCTCTGCTGAAATTCTTCTTGTCATCGAATTCGTTGACCATAGTAACTATAGTTATTTTATTTCTTTCCCCTACCCCCCACCCCAGTAACTACAGTTATTTTAAAGTCTAGCTCTGATGCCTAAAATATCCGGATCCCTGTGATATGTTTCTAATGTGTGGTTTTTCTCTTGATTTTTGTCCCATTCGTTTATTTCTACATTTTGGTATTTCACTGAGTATCAGACATACTAGATGAACATGGAAAAGGTAATTTGAGGCTCTGGATGTTACCTTTCTCCAAGGAGAATTTACTTCTACTTTTGCCTAAGCTAGGAGCACCAGTCATCTTAGGCTGCATTTATCAAATCAGGAATTAAGATGATTTGACATGGGCCGCCCATCCCTGAGAGAGGGCTGGTTTAGTTCTGGGACATTTGCCCCTGGTATATAATACTCCTAGTATATAATCCTTTGGGTCTTAAGTGAAAGCCTGGGCTGTTTACCAGGGTCCTTACATCTTCTTACATCTTCTTTTCTTTCTTTCTTTCTTTCCTTTTTCCTTGCTTTCTCTCTTTCTTTCTTTTTAAACTAAGTGTAACATAAAATGTACCATCTGAACCATTTTTTATGTACAGTTCAATGCCATTAGGTACACTCACATTGCTCTGTGCTACCATCACCACCATCTATCTCCAGAACTCTTTCCATCTTACAAAACTGAAGAAGGTCTGTACCCATTGAACAATGACTTTCCATTGTCCCCCAGCCCACCCACTGGCAACCACCATTCCACTTTCTGTCTTTATGAATTTGTCTACTCTATGTAACTCTTATAAATGGCATCATACAGTATCGGTCTCCCATGACTGGCTGATTTCACTTAGCATAATGTCCTCAAGTTTCACTGATGTTGTAGTAGGTGTCAGAATTATGTATACACCACATTTTGTTTATCTAGTCTGTCAGTGGACACTTGGGTTGATTCCACCTTTGGGCTATTGTGAATAAGCAGCTGTGAACATGGGTGTACAAAGAAGGTCCTTACTTCAGAGACCTGCACTCCAATTTTTGTCTCCCCAACCCCACAGAATTGCCAGAAGCTCTTCTCAGCCTCTCAGTTCCTGCTTTAGAACTAGAAAATGCCTCAAGAGGTAGAGCACTGCCAGATATCAGGCTTCCCTCTCTGAGCTTCCCCTTTCTCTGGGATCTTGGAGACTTGGTAGTGATCCAGTATCTTCAAACAGTGGTTTTTGTACAGTTTCATCCAGTTTTCCTAATTATTCTCAGTAGAATGATTGGTCTGATACAAGCTAGCCCATCATAGCTAGAAGCAGATGTGTCAATATAATTTTAATTTGCTTCTCTTATTATGGATGAGTTTGAGCGTCTTTTCCGATATTTAAAAGTTGTTTGTGTTTTCTTTGAAATACTTTCCCATTTTTCTACTGATTTGTGGGCATTTCTTTCCATGTCTGGAAACTTAGGCTTTGTCTTTGAAAGAGCTTTCTGAAGCCAGTTCTAACTTACCATATAACTAGGTCACTTTCACTTCTTGAGACTTGGTTTATTCCTCTGTGAAATGGGTGACAGGGCTAGACTTCCCCATATGGTCCGTTTCTTTTTAATCTCTCATTCATGGCTTGGTCATCTCCTTCTGTAAAGATGAGACAAAGAAATCTGGGGAGGAGGTTATTGAGACCAGAAAAAAGAAGAAGAAGGAGGAGGAGGAGGAGGAGAAGAGATCCTTCCCCCATCTTACCTCCACATCCCACTGTGGATCCACCACTCTATGGCTTCAGAAACATTCATTACTGTTAACAGGAGGCAGAAGCAGGGAGCCTGGGTCCGTGTGGGCTTCCCTGGGCCACAGCAATGCAGCACAAAGCCACTCTCCCCACACTTCAGCCCTTCCTGTGAGTTCTGTTACACCTATGTACTATGTGTACTGTTATTTACATGTTTCCAGCAAACTGACTCACTTGTTTTAAATCTAAATACCTTTACCCTCCTCTTCAAAGTAATGTGTGAAATCACAGGTTTGCTGCATGAGGGTATTTTTTTTCCTGCTATAGATTAACTTAAACAAATAACAGTTAACATTGGAAGTGTTTTGGGATGTGCCCCTTCCACCCTTGGTGAGCAGCCCCGAGAGAGGATCCCTGGTCTGGTGGCCAAACATGCCAGGCGCAGCCAGCATTCCCGGAGCCTCCACCCACCTGCCAGGAAACTTTGCCTAAGCATTACTCAAGCATTACTCATTATTACCGGGGTATTGGCAACCGATGCCGGCACACGGAAGCAGAACCTTTCCGACTCCGTGGTTGTGGGTTGTTTTTGTGCTGAAGTGTTTGCAGCCTTTGATGAAAGGTGGCCTCAGCTGGCCTCCCGGATGGAAGGCAGCTTGCTGCGGCTACCACCTGAGGTCTCCAGAAAATGTTCTCCTTTCAGAGGCGGTGCTCTTGCGACGCGGAGCCTTTCTCCTTCTTCTTCGGAGGTCGGTTATTGCTTTTAGCCCAGAGCGATGGCAGGACTCAGAGAGCAGAGATGCAGCAGGAGCCCTAAAATAAATTATAAAGTCCAAAATGGAACGCGCTTTAAGTGAGCTCTGAGTGAAAAATAGGTAACGCTTTAGTGCTGTTTTCATAAAAGAAACCGCCAGGCCAATATATCATTGGGTCTTTTTAACCGTGGCATCTGAGTAGATTTAATTCTGATTTTTGACGTGACCAGTGCAGTTCCAGTATTTGAGCGGTTGTATCAGACCTAAGCCAGATGGTAACTAGCTGACCGCTTCTTGTCTACTTGGGAGTAATTAATTCATTTCTCCAGCAAATAGCAACAAAGAGCTGCAGAGTACCAGCTCTCTACCAGAAATTAGGATTCTGGTGTTGAGCCCCACCATCCACAGGGAGCTTGGGGTCTGGTGGACAAGTTGAAATCATCCCGGGAAACTCCTGGCACAGACTTGGAGATATTGGAGGGACAGATATGAAGGCCTCTGGCCAGGGAGTTTCCAGGAAAGGTTTGCTGGACCACGAGGCTCAGCGCTCTGGGCTATCCTTTTTTAGAAGCTTTTCCTCCTCTGGTGAGTCCCCTAGCCTCCAGATCACTTCAGCGGACAGAGCTCGTGCCCCACCAGCTGACTGACAGGCACAGCCTCACCACAGGACCAGGAACTTCTCAGCAGCATGACTGTGAATTAGCCGAGTTTCACGGGTGACTGCACCACCGTCCCTCTTTTTCTGGATGTGTAACTTCAGTACAGACACCAAAGTTCAGAACTGAATATTGCCCCCAAAGGAGCCCACCTGTTGTCCTGAGGCACAGGGCAGACCTTTAGCCCGTGATCTGCGTGATGTGTCCTACAGCCTTCCTGGATTCATGAGCAATTGCAAAGCTCTGCTCCCATGACCTGGGGCAGGAACTGTCTTTCCCTTTATGCCACTGTCCCCTCTCACGGTTCTCCAGCCTCCATTCTGGAGGGTGACCAGAGTGGAGAAGTAGCCTGTCATTCCTGGCACTCAGACCAGCATCACTCCTCTCCAGAGCACTGCTGGTGAGCCAACTGACCATTGGTGACCACAGGTGCCTACAACGCTTCTCTGGGCAATGCAGCGACATGGAGCACGGAGCACGGAGGCAGTCCTCCAGGAGGAGCAGGAAGGCAGCGTGTGAAAGGGAGCCTCGTGACACGCTAATCCAGGCTAATCCGGCACAGGGTCCCCTCCCACCTCTCCTCCCCCTCAGCCCCAGCCAACACGAAACCCTGTCTATCAGCTTCTGCCTGCCGTGTGCCTGGACCAGTGGCTTTTGAGCCTTTGCAGCCTGGATGTCTGGTTCTGCAGCAAGTGACTCATGCTTGGCTGTGGAGGCTGGGAGAGGAAAGACACCCTAAGGGCAAGGAGAAGAAATTCAGTTACTGCAGAGGTGGGTGAGTGGGAGATAAACACACTGATCAAAACTTCAGTGTGCATGAGCTCATTCACCCAGCAACTTGCCAGAATCCCACCAGTGAGTCAGGGACAAGCCTATTGCTCAGACTAGACATGAGGACTGCTAGGAAGTTCCAGAGAGGGGAAGCCTCTTGGAAAGGGCTCTTCTGACCTTGGTCGTGAGGGCAACTTCCACAAAGGTCTGGCTAGGAGCTGGAAACAAGCACGAAGGCTAGGGGCTTGTCAAGTTCTCTCCCCTCTGGGGCAAGAGGCAGTTTCCTTTTAGACCAGGTCTGCAGCCCACAGTTTCTGGCTTGACAGAAACCTGAACTTTGGGAGTATGTCTGGATGGTGCCAATTCAAGTAAAAGGGAAGTATTAGATGGCTTCTGGGACCCTTCTCAAATCAGGAGGTTGGGGGCTCAGGCCTGGGGATGAGCAGGAAGGATGTTGAAGAAGCAGGAAGCAGGGGCACCTGGGTGGCTCAGTGGGTTAAGCCTCTGCCTTCGGCTCAGGTCATGATTTCAGGGTCCTGGGATCGAGCCCCACATCGGGCTCTCAGCTCAGCAGGGAGCCTGCTTCCTCCTCTCACTCTGCCTGCCTCTCTGCCTACTTGTGATCTCTATCTGTCAAATAAATAAATAAAATCTTAAAAAAAAAAAAAAAGAAGAAGAAGCAGGAAGCCAAGCAAATGACCTGAAGCCTTGTTGGGGTGGTGCTGGGGTCACCAAAGTGCCAGGGCCACGGGGGACAGGACAGGCCCTCCTGCTGTCCCCAAGGTCCCTGAGACACTTGATCAAGAGCCAGGGTTCTAGCAGACATCTGATGGGAAAGTTCAGGCCCTAGGCCTGCACCAGGGTACATCCAAGGTTCGGGAGGGGGAGGCTAGTACCTGTGTTCCTGCCCTGGGGGAAAAGTGTCTGAGTCATTCAGATACAGAGAGGGAATTTGGGGTAATATCTGTGAAGAGGGTGAATCCTGAGCAGCCAGAAAATGACCAACAGCCACCACAGTCAGCAGGACCGCATTCCTACCTTTTGCATTCTATTTGCTCTGTTCTGGTTTTCCCTTGAGCTCATGTGAGTTGTAGCATGGTGAGTTCCCCATCAGAGACCCCAAAGGCCTCATCAGCTGCACTGGAGAGGAGAGAAAAGTGTGAGGAGAGAGCTGCACACCCTGAGCCATGGGACAGTGGCCCTACACCTCCGACGCCCCGGAGAGCCTCCCCTGTGACTGTAGGGAACTTCTGAGGTTTGGCTGGGCAGCATCTATTCAGCCCGCTCTCATATTCTCCTTCGGGTTCTGGGGGTGGGCAGTGACCAAGACCCCAAATGACCAGTTCATTCCAGGCATGGTGGTCGGCCTGCAAAGGTCCAATTCAGACCAGCGTGTTCAGGATCAGTCTGATCTGCCTTCTGGAGTTGACCCCAAAAGGAAGAGAACTCAAAGGCTGCAGGTGGGTCTTGCCACCCCAGAGGGAGGTTCTGGGCTTCTGAGGGCCCCCATACGGAGCTCCAGATTGAAGCCAGCCCAGCAGAAGGTGGGCCCCCAAGAGAAAGAGAGAAATGGAGTCCCAAGGAACCCATCTCAATCCCAGATCCGCCTGTGTCTAAAGACCCCCTCTGACTTTTCAATGATGAGAACCGATACATAGTCTCTTCTGCCTAAGCCAGTGTGGGTTGGGTTTTCTGTCACTAGCAAGTAGAAAAGACCTGGCCACGAATACAGTGGGGTGGAACGAATCTGGGAAAGATAGGCTCAGTGCTACCAAAGGTTCAAGTGAGAGACGGTGGGGGCGGGGGAGCAAGCCTGGGGCGCAGGGGGTGTCCGTGTGTGTGCGCGTGCAATTTTTTTTTTTATTTCAGCCCTGCTCAACTGTACTGAAGGAACCTAGGGAAGGTTTTTATTCTGCTTGAGCCAGAGTTTTAGAGCAAGAAGCCACATCTTGGGAGATTCCCATAGTAATAGAAACAGAACTGACAATTCTTTCAACGGGGAATGTGAAATCTGGGAGGGGAGGGTCCCAGCCTCTTGTTCCTCCTGTTCTTTCCCACCTGGAGACCTTCCTTCTAGAGCTTTTCCGTGTTCTTTTAATAAGAGACCTGATTCTTTCCTCCAGTATTAATCTCATATTTTAAATGCGGCTTGACTCAGCTTGCAAAATCAACAGATAACACTATAAATACCCGGTATGTGTCTAGTTGTCACTGCAGACCCTCGTCCTCCTTCCACCCCACCCCTTCCTGAGTCCCACTGCTCCCTCGGCACCAGAGCGGAGCCATCATCTCCCTAGGTTGGTCCTCAGCCTCCTCCCGTAGCCTCGGTCCACTGTCCACTCACCCCGACAGGTCAGAACCATGGTGACGGCAGGCCCAGATGCCAGTCACAGAGTCGCCCTGAGTTTAGCCTTCTCCCCTCATGTCTGCGTGGTTCTCTGCTCTCACCTCCTACCTTTCCCACCTCCGAAGCAGTTCATATCTCTGTTAGCAGCTTCTCCTTCCTCTCTCCCCATTACCTGTGCCCCCAGCCTCCCAGAACACCCTGTGACAGCCTGGTGGCCCAACCTGTCACCTCTCAACCTATGAGGCCCTCAGTTCTGTGAGCTGCGTCTCCAGATCCCACCGTAGAGAACATCAACCTGTCCCCGTGGGCTCACTTCCACCCACAGTACTAGGGTGCATTGAGGCGGGAGAACTCCTGACCCACACTGGACTTTGGAAAAATTGGTTTTATTGATCATGGCACTCTCCCTAGGTTGCTGTCCCCTCTACGCCCTCTGTCCCTGTGCATACACGGGGTTCATTCATTCACAAATCCCCACACCCACACCCACAGGTGTCTCCCCTGCACACACACCGCCTGCTTTCTCCCTGCTTCAACACACACACACTCCCACTGTTTCCCTTCCTGCAGACGTGCGCCCACACACCGTTAACATGGGACGGGAGGAAATTTTGTCTTCCGCAAAAAGTTCTTCCCCTCAGGTAGGCGAGGTTGGGGATCAAATATAGGTTTCTTACAAGGCTGAAGGAACTTACACTGGTGTATCCTACAGACATCATTCAATTCCGAGAGAGACAGGAAGTAAGAAGAGAAAGAGGAGACAGGGTGATGCTAGAGGGGTCCTTCCCATGGGGAAATCACGGGTCCACCTTGCCATTCAGCCCGTGCCCCGCACCCACTAACAGTTAAATCCACTTCTGTGTGCTTTACAGACGTGCTTTCAATGTCAGAAAGCAGTTGATCAATGTTTATTTCTCTGCCTTCAAATTTTATTTCGAGTTGGAGTAAATTATTATACGTAACAATGTTCACTCTTGAGTTGTTAGGAGTATGCCCTGGTCAGATACTGCCCTCCGAGCATGACACGCCACATTCATTTAAATCTGCACAAAATTACAGGTAGATATCACTATAATCCCCGTTTTACAAATGAGGATACTGAGACCCTGACTTGCCCAAGGTCACACAGCAAATGTGGCAGAAATGCAGCTGGAGCTCAGGTCTGCTGACAACTCAGTCATAATCTCAACCAGCAAAGTATAATGCTTTACGCTTTAGAAATTTCCATTAGATCTGAAAATCTCCACTTATTTTGCCAGAGCAGGTGGCTACAAAATAACTTAGCTGTTCTTTGAGAGAATAAAATTATCTTGCATGTATGTGTTAATACTTTGTTGTTCTGAGGCTTTCTTTTAAAATCCACTAAATGTGAGCTTCCTGTAGCTAGAAATACATTTGATTCATCCTTCCATCTTGATGTTCTGCCTAACATCACTTGGCACATAGGAGGTGCCCAGTCTATGTCCAAAGGAAACAAAATAAAATGAAACAAAATCCAGGTTTTTGCTGTAGATGTTGTCCCAAATAAGCTCTTCAACAAGGGGAGGGGGGAACCAACAAGGACAAAAAGAACACTAAATGAGTAATTCCTTCAAGGGGTCAAATGGCGAAGCCCCTCTTCCCAGCTCTTTAAGGACTCTCTCATCAACGGGTGCCTGCGGGGGCAGAGGGGGGGGCTCAGTGGGTTAAGCGGCTCCCTTTGGGTCAGTCATGATCCTGGGGTCCTGAGATGGAGCCCCACATTGTCAGGCTACCTGCTTAGCGGGGAGTCTGCTTCTCCCTCTGCCGCTCCCCTTGCTCATGCTCTCTCGCGTGCTCACTCTCTCTCACTCAAATAAATAAATAAAATCTTTATTTAAAAGAAAAAGGACTCTCATCAAACTCTCAGTCTCTAACCTAGTTAGGAAGGCCCGCTCCTGGTTGCAAGCTGGTGAGCCATTTTCCAGATTCTGAAATCCCATCCCCCCCCCCTTGCGTCTGTGAGAAGAACCCCCACACTCATGCTTCCTATACACTCAAATGGAAAAACCAAAGCTTGCACGCTTGACAGTATCACGCAAAGGGGAAGAATGTGCAGTCTGGACATGAGCCTGGGTTTGGCTCTGACAGGAGTTCTCTTATCCGTAAGCAATGGCTCCCACTCACCTGTCGAGGTTGATGGGGACACGGAGGGTGATGTGGACCAGACACTCAGCACAGAGCCTGGCACCCAGCAGGCACCGGGGAGCAGCGGCAGTTCTCAACCCTTCTCCTGCATGTTTCTGCCATGGCTGCTGGTACAACAGAGGCGTGCCCCAAGAGCCCATCACCTGTCAAGACATTCTCATCTTCTTAACCTGGTTCTGCTCAAGCCTCAGCTTTTCGTAATTTCCCAGAGACAGTTCCCCACCCAGGAGAGCCCAACCCTCTGATCCTTGGAGTGAATTTCTAAACCTACCTCTTCCATCCCTGCCATGTCCCCATTTCCAATTTGCGCCTAACCTGGCCCTTGTCTCCCCTCCCCCCCCACCCCCCACCACCCCTTCCCGGACCTGTGAGATAGAGCGAGACAATCGAAAGGAGAATTCAGTCATACACATGGAAAAAAAAAAGATTATGAAAATGAAAAGTAAATAAATATGGATGTTGAGGACCTAATTCTGATAAGCGGATTTTCAAAATTAGCCATTTGCAAGAGTAGATTAAATGCATTTAATGTGGTGGGTGGAAGGAAGTCGATTAAGATGCGCAGCAAACCCCAGTTCAGCAGATTCCGGGGAGAAGGCATTGCAGGCCCCCTTTGCGGTGCGCTTGTTTGCTGGGATAAACGCTGAATGCCTTTTAAGAGCACTAATTTGCTGTTGTCGTGCTGGTAAACAGGCCTCCTGGAAAGGGGCCACTCACTGCCTTCTGTGCACGAGGCGAGGCGGACCGGCAGGACAGGGAGGGGACTGCTGGGGCCGGGCTGCGGAGGGGCCAGCTCCAGGGGTGCGGTGGGAGGGGGGGGACCACTGGCTGTCTGCAGGGATGCAGGAAAGCGCCAAGGACAAAAGAGACACTGGCTTCCCCATCACCTTCCCCAACCCCCCCCCACCCGGTCCTCTGCAGTGAGAATTTTGATCCCAGAATACCTTGCAGCTCCTTCCATGGCAACAGTCGCTCTCCCTCCCCACACCGTCTCTGCCTCCTTCCTTCCTGCTCCTTCTCCCCACAGCCCACTCCTGTCCCCAGAGCCAGGCCTCAGAGAGGGTTAGTGCACCCCTCAAGCAAGTGGCCAACCCCGCCATGCAAGGAGGAGGGGCAAACATAGATATCAAGCCACGCCAGGACCCACACCAGAAAGTGACCAGTTCTTTCCTTCCCTGGGGCACTACACTCAAAGACCTCGGACAAGGGCTCTGAGAAGCTCTGGCTGGATTTTAGGTTTGCGGAAACAAAGGAGAAGGAATGTTCTTTGCTGTGCACCCGATGGCAGAGAGGCAGAGAGGCAGATAAGCACATGGTGATGTCTTTAAATGCGATCTCAATGCCCAGACTTGGGAACAATCTTAGGTTCCTTATAGAACCTGAGGCCCCAAGTCACCATATGACCTTAATGCCACCGCCCTGGAAGAACTGCCTGCTGCTGATCTCTGACCTCTCCCTGCCACAGCTTCTCCCTCAGGAGGCTCATCCAGCCACACCAGCCGCCTTCAGGTCCCTTGATACTCTCCCCCCATTCCTGCCCCAAGGCCTGTGCTTGAGGTCCTCTCTGCCGGATGCCCTGCCACTGCTCATGCCAGGTGATAAAGAGCCATTCAGGTCTTAATTCAGGTTCCAGCTCCGGGAGGTGCCCCCCTGCCCTGGCAGTCCTTGGCCATCACCACGGCACATCCCCCCCGAAACCCCCCCCCCAACATCTTGCCTTCACAATTATCACTATTTTCAGTCACTTTGTTTTACTGATCTGTTTGTGAGTTGATCAGGAAACAGAGGCCCTGCCCCATGGGAGAGCTGTGCTCCAGCTCTGAGAAGGGACTTGCCCAACATCACACGGATGACAAGGGGTGAAGACAGGATTGGAAGCCTCGTGGTTTTGGTTGCAGAGCCTTCCCCCCTCCTGAAAAAGATCACTACCGGTTCCTGATGAGGAGAGGGACCAGTCTAGGGACTGGCTCCCATCTGTGACACCTACCTGAGTCACAATGCTCTCTCCTGCCTAGGAAGTAGGGCTTGGAGGAGGCTAAACAGAGGCAGTGGCTTCTGCTTCTCTCCAATTTCACAGATGAGACAGCTGAGGCAGGGATGTGAGGCACCCAGCCAAACTCTTCCAGCTTATTGTGGCAAAGATGGGGCTCAAAGTGAGGCAGTCAGGCAGGAGAGGAGACAGTTGAGGGGGGTTCTATCCCCAGAAGCACGACATCTAGTCAAGGGTAAAGAGTCACAAGCGTTTCAAAGCAAGAGACTCCGAGTCATGGATTTGAAAGGGCAGTTTTGTGGCCCTGCTTCAGTGATTCTCAGCAGGACTGAGGTGGGGACCCAGAACCTGCATGTACCCCAGGGGACTTCGAGCCAGGAACTACAGGGACCCTCAGGCTTTGATGGGTGGTATCCTGGCCAGAAACCAGAGGTGCTACCATGCCATGTGCTCTCTAAAGCTCTTTCCATCTGGCCTATCTCCAGCTCCAGCGTGAGGTCGTGAGGCCGGATGGACGCAGCAGCGGCTTTGCTGCAAGTCCTCTGCGTAGCTTCCTGCAAGGTGGGCAGCATAGGCGGACAGGAGGAAGGAAAGTTCTGGACCAGGGCCATCTTCTCTGCTCAAGAATCCAGAACAACAAACGCAAGGGTTGCTCCCAACTCACAGATCAGAAAACTGAGGCCAGAGAGGCTGGCCAGAGGAATGACCGAGAGCTTGGCCTCCCACCTTCTTCCCGGTGTCCCAGGCCTGTGCCTATAAGGACAGGAAGCTGCACAGCATGGCAGATCTAGCTGCATGGAAGACGCATGCTGAGTCCATGTCCATGCAGCAATTGAAGCCACGCGGAGGGTCACCCGGGGACACAGCATGGTGTGAACCAGTTGCTAAAATATTGAAACACTGCCATCCCACATAGAGAGTAGTTGCTGCCTCTGGCTCCCTGCGGACCCTGGCTCCTCAGTCCTGGCCACTCTGGTCTCCCTGAGCCTCCAGGGTCCCCTAGACCTGTCCCATCCCATGGCTGGCCACAGCTCTGATGGATCAGCGCCTGGGCCTTGGGGTTGGTAATTATTTTGACGGTCACCCAGGGTTTCAAGAGAGGATTTGTCACAGATCTGACCTGAAATCTTCCCTAAGCTATGGAAATCTGTGCCCCCGCGGAGGCTGCCCTCTTGGTTCAGGAGAATAACACAGGTGGGAGCCTCAAACCCTCACAGACGGAGACCCAGGTCTGTCCAGAAGCAATCCACGTTCTAAGCCTCGGTTCCTTCTTTGTCAGAACCAAGAGCCCTCCAGGCCCTACAGCTCTTCAGCTCCTGCAGAAGCCCCCGCCCCAAACCCCTTCTTTCCTGACAAGCTGTATTTCAGAATTAGTCTTCAGTTCGGAACAAAAGCAAAAATCATTAGAATTTTTCATCAGGGACTCGCCTCATTTGTATTTGCCAAACCCCATCCCGGGGTCTCTGCAGTTCATTATTTGTATTTTTCTTTTGTCACCAATGAGCTGTTTTCCAAATCCGGTTGCCCGTGTTGGAGGGAAGCTTGGGCCTCCCACACGGTGCTCAAACTGGCCTTCTCCAGCTCACATGTGGGGGAAGGGAGAATTGAGAGCCTGATTCCAGATGGCTTAGGGAGCCACGGTGGGATGGAGGAGATGGAGGGACGAGAGGGAGAGGGAGCGTTGAGCGCTGAGGTAAACAAATTCGGGGCCAATTACCCGTGGCAACCTTGCCCCCCAAGGAGGGGAGATGGCTGGAGATACATGAAAATAATATCTAATGGACCACATGATGGTGGAAGTTGGTACCCAGCTGGGAATTTACTGC
Organism: Martes martes; assembly: GCF_963455335.1. Lineage (NCBI taxonomy): Eukaryota > Metazoa > Chordata > Mammalia > Carnivora > Mustelidae > Martes > Martes martes. The sequence goes on from NC_137892.1 coordinate 101,815,859, forward strand.
TACCCCCTCCCCCAACTCTAGGAGGTGGGGGAGGAGGAGAAAATTCCAGAATCTGACAGGACAGGGAGGTTGGCAGAAGAGTCTGTGAAGCTAACAAGTACACAAAAAGGTTTGGAGGAAGGGGTCTGTGTTTAGGAAAGGGGAGAAAGAGAGTAAGAGCAGGCGCCTTGAGCCAAGCTGCTGTCCAGCCCTTGCCGGCCACCCTGTGCCCCCGCCTGCAGTGCCTGCTGGGTAATGAGGGCCCAGGTCTGTTCCAGACGCAGGACGCTCCCTTCCTGCGAGAACATCTTTTTGTCCTTGAGCGAGTGGTGATAGATAGAGAAACCAACTCAGAGTAGTGAGGTAAGTAGCCCAGGGTCACCTGGAGAATTAATATCATAATTGAGAATAACAAGTAGGCCTCCTATTTACTAGATAAAATAGCGCCAGGGGATGTGCTGAGAGAGACGGGAAAATAGAATTTGAAATCATTTTTTATTTCTCTGCAAATGTAGTTGGTGTTGCCTCTTCCCCCCCTCTTCTCCCCTGGAGATGCTGGAGCTGCCACTTTTTCTGGTCCATGCATGGATGCTGAGACCCTGTTCCCCTGGATTTCATATCCTCCCACCTGCCTGGGCAGGTTCTCAGAGCGGGACCCAGGGACAGGCGGAGAGTCACCGGGGTGGAGCTGGTAGGGCCACAAAGTTCCCTCCAGGGCCACCCCAGCAGGTCAGAAAAGTACCCGGGAACTGGGACCGACCACTTACTAACTCTACTTATGCCAGGAGCTCAGGAAAGAGGAGGGGGTGGCGGTTCAAATCCCAGCTCTACCCACACTAGGGCCCTAGACCCTCAGTTTTCCCTCTCTGTAAAATGAGCCTACACTTGAAAGGCAATTAGGAACATCTAATGCAACCAATGTGTCCAGGAGCTTCAGATGCAGTAGGCGTGCCTAGATCACCCTGCTCCCAGAGACGTCATTCTCACCCATGATGGTTAAACTGGACGGGTTTTTAGGGCAACTTATGTGAGAACTTTCAAGAGCTATGAAATTAATTTGGAAGTGTTAACTGAAGAAGAAAAGTAACAGAAGAAAATTACCTCTGAAGAATTAGAACAAAGCAATTAGCAAGAAAGAAAATGTCCTAGAGGAGGAGTAAGACACATGGAGATAGCTGTAGCGTTAAGACCCGGGCGAGCACAGTCCCTCAGTCAGGGCACGGGAGCCACAGGGACCACGGGGGCAAATGAAGCCCAGGCCCATAGAGTTAAGAGCAGGTTCCCAAGAAGCGGGGCATAGGGGACAATTAGACATGGATTCTAGTTTCTGTTCTGCATTCACTGTGTAACCTTGAGCATGTCACTGGAGGAAATTGAAAGCAATAGCTTTAAGATCATTTCCAGGCCCCAAATCTAGGAGTCTAAAGCCTCTGGAATATTAGGGACAGGGGCAGGGGGATGGGCTCAACCAGCAGGGGTTGGAAAGGACTTGGGACAAACTAGAATAAGGCTGGAATCCCTGTCTAAGTATGTGACCTTGGGCAAGATCCTCTACCTCGGCGTTCTCATCTGTCAAATGGGAAGAAGAATCTCTGCAGAGGTGAGAAGGGTAACTTGGATAAAGCATGTGAATGCAGGCTAAGTTGTCATGAGCTAGTTCTGCTTTCTTCCTAACCAGCGCAGCCCTGCTCTGAACCCTGCCCTCTGGGAGACCTGAATAAAATCGATACCCTCCCAAACTCTGCTGGCCCCTTGGAAGGGGCCCAAACAATCAGCATATCCCCTCCTTCTGGCCACCATGATTGTTTTGGGGAATGGTAACATGACCTAAACCAAACCAATCAGAAAGACTCTTAGGACTTGCAGGGAATGCCTGGCCAGAGACCTGCTCTTCCCCGTACCTTAAATAGGACATATTGGTCTCAGGAGCTACTAAATGTTCTCACAGCAAGTCCTGGATCCAGCCATTCCTGAAGATTGCTTGCCACACAAACCAACATATTCCCTCGTTTGCTGAAGCCAGCTCGGATCCTGGCTTATTCTCAGCCTCTACTTAATAAAGCCTTTTCTTTCGCACCCAATCACCAGCTCATCTGAAATTGAGAGGCTCTTCTCACAAGTGCCCCTGCCTGCTTCCCGGGTGGGAATTTTCACCTCCAGCATGCTCCAACCTCCCAGCAGCAGAGAGCACGGATTGTCAAACACGGCCCCTACTGCTCCTCCCACTCAGGAGCTCCACGTCCTCACCTGGCTATTAAGCATTGCCAGGAGACAGCCTCCTCTTAGCTCTGGGCCCTGTGCAGCCAGGCTCAGAGCTGCATTAAATAAAGACGGCAGCCCTGAAACTGTTCAAAAGGATCTGCATCAACGCGGACAGCGAAGGGAAGCCTTTAAATAGATGATCACCGAGACCCAGCCAAGGCAGGCAAAGTTTGCCTTCAGCATCATTCTCCCCTTGGTCCCATGCCCCTCCTCTGTCTACTTTCAGCAGGCTTCACCCCAAACCCTGTCATAAATTCATTCACACTATAGGTGTTCTCCTTCAGATTTAAGAGAGGACCAGAACATAAGGGTGGACAATGTTTAATCTGAGGGGTAGGCACGGAGATGAGGGTATTTTAGGCATCGTAAAGCCACAAGAGAGCCTTGAAATACATGCCCGGTGTCAGAGAAACTTCAGCCCCCACTCGAGCCACACCACCCAGTGTCCACTACCCCCATAATTTCTTTCACTGCTGGCAAGCCCTACCTGACTTACTTCCTCCTGAGAAGCTATCGCTCAAAGTAAAATGCAAAGCTCGGTCCAGGTCTGTGCACACCCTCCTCGGGGTGGGGGTGGGGGAATGGAAAGAGGGGAGCCTGAGTTTTGGGGGCAGGGGTGTCTTGGAGACTGGGATCAGATTTTCTGCTTGGCCAGGAATGGGATTCATCATTGGCTGCAGGAGCTTGAAGGAGAACCTCCAGGGGAATTGGTACCCAGGAGGTCAGACCTCCCCTGGGGTAAGATTGCCTCAAAGCCCACTGCATGGCCAGGGGCCCCCTGACCTCCACCCAAGGAGCCAGTTTCCCCACCAGGACTCTGAGCTTTGCTTACTGTCCTTGGCAGCTGCCAGGCACTCCCCAATGGCCTCGGCTGCATTGTCTCCTTTGATCCCCACAACTAGCCTATGATGTAGGTACTATTTTACAGTAAGTCTCCATTTCCCAGATGGGGAGAGTGAGAGCCCGAGAGGTCGAGTAGGCTAACCAAGGTCACCAGGCCAGGGAGCCACAGAGCCAGGATTCCAGCCCAAGGAGGTTGGCTCCCAAGCCCAAAATCTTGACCTCTACACTATACATCCTCTCTGTTGAGTCGCCTATTTCTATACATCACTACGTCCAAAAGCCGATGCTTATTGCCCACCATATGCCAAGCACTGAGCTAGGCAGTTTACAGTACATTTCATTGGCTCTTTGTTACCACCCTACAAGAGAGGCCGGGAGCCCCATTTCACAGACTGAAGGTGAGAGAAGAGATGAGACGTGACCGACCCCAGCCCAGTGGGCTTGTGAATGGCCGTGCTGGGATTCAGACCCCGCAACATCCATGCTCTGATTCCAACACCCATCTAGGGTCCAAGAACTTCCAGGTTGTGACAGCCTACTAAAAGTTTCCCTGTTTATTTTGTAATTATTAGACATTCACAGTAAGTGGTAGGCTTAGCACACAGAGGCCCCACATGCCCCTCACTCATCACCCCCCAACAATGACATCCTGCATAACTCCAGTGTAATACCGAGAGCAGGAAACAGGCGCTGCGACAATGTGGGCATCATTTTGTTACTGTGGTACGTTGGAGACATCACCACAGCCATTAGGTCACAGACCTGTCTCATCCCCACAAAGATGCCCCTCATGCCCCTGGTTTGTTTTCCCGTCCACCTTCCTCTCTCCCACCATCCCTAACCCCTGGCAAGCACACATCTGTGTGTCATCTCTGTAACAGCAGGGGCAAGTATGTTATGTAAATGCAATCATAGGATATGTTAGCTCTTGAGAGAGGCTTTCTTTTTTTTTCCAGCCACAAAGGCCTTATTTTAAAATAAATACTTACTGAGTACTTAACTGCATATCAAGCAGGTGTTAGCCCCTTTTAGGAATATATCAAAGACTCTTTGGGTTGCAAGTGACACAACCCAACTCAAACTACATCGTAGAAGGGAATGTATTGGCACGGATAATGGAAAAGTCCAGAGGTGGGCTGGCTTCAGGCCCAGCTGGATCTAGGGGCTTGTTAAAACTGCTCTCATTTTCCGTATTTTGGCTCTGCTCTCCTCTATTCTGGTTTCCTTCGCAGGCTGGCTCTCACTACTTGGCAGCTGTGGGGAGCTCCAGTTCCATGGCCGGCAAAAAGGGAGAGAAGTAGGCCCTTCCTTAGAACAGTTCAGCAAAGATTCTGGCCCCAACTGATCTGACTTGGTGCCCCTAAACCAATCACTGATTGGGGATAGATGTTTCAGTGCTCTGGATGGCTATTTCTTGGTCATGTGCCCTCTCCTGTAGTCAACCTGATGTCCACCCTGTCAAAATTCCAGAAATTGGGGGAGAAGGGACTTAAGGAAAATTCGGGGTGCTGTTGCTAACAGAAGGGGAAGTAGGTGGTTGGCCTATGGGATATATGATGGTGTTTTAATGCCTTAACGCAAATCGTTTGTTTTTAAAAAAATATGAAAAAAGTCAGATTTTGAAAGATTAGCCCAAATTTAGAGCTCTAGGTCCTGGAAACTGAATCCTGGTTTGAGATGCCCACCTTCCCCTCACTTCTGTGCTCAGATGCAAATTAAAAGGCCTTGCCTTACACCCAGCATTTCAGTTCCTGCCTGGTTGTGGCCTTAGCAAGGCCCGACATCTCCGAGAGTCAGCATATGGCCCGTGTGCCCCTCCGGGGTCACCCAAGTGGAGACTGGCCCTGAGGGACACCTCCCCCAACCAGACACACAGGCTGCCATGAAACCGCTCACAGTCCCAGCCCCACATGCGTGCTGGCACCTGATACACGCATGGGCCGCCACGTGGCTCAGGGAGAGCCAGGAAGAGCGGCCGCTGTCCCGCAGCGAGGACAGGCAGATGGAGCGAGTGACTCAGCACGGGGGACAGATGTGGCCAGATGAGAAGAATAAACAGGAAGGCCAGAGGCCAAACTTGCCACGGCCTCCCTCTGAGCCGGGCAGAGATGGTGGGGGCCCATGTGGTGACAGACAGACGGGGACGGGGATGGGGGAGATGGATGGCCCCATCGGGCTCAGTGGAGTGAGGAAAGCCAGACAGATGGTCTCGTTAAAGAAACCAGCCCGCATGAGGGAACAGGGCTCCGCCACAGAGTGGGGGAACCGGAGGCCAACTCCTTCCTGCCAGGAGCTGCTCCCGGCCGGATGCCTCTAGCTAGGGCTTGGGCCCTGCCCTCATTGTGCCTAAAGTGACCCGCAGGTGCTGGCAGCCTTTCCCCAGGGTCTGTCTCAGGCATGGCCACTGCTGGGATTAAGAACAGAAGCACTGGCCACAGCAGGTGGGCCACGAAGCCCCGGGAGCTGACTCCAATGTCGAGAAGGTCCCACGCCCACCCCACAACTCCTCCTTGCTGTCAACACTATCAGGCACCAGTGCTAGGCATTCTCACTTGCCTTTGCCATCCCTCCGACCCAGAACCCTCTTTCCTCGGAGGCCCTCACTGTCCACCCCACACGCAGGGGTCCCATCCCTCTCTTGCCCGTGACACCATTTGAGTTTTGTCATGGCTCATCACCATCTGAGCTCATCCCAACCATTTTCTCCCTGGCTTGTCCCTCTGTTAAAACAGGAGGTCCTCCAGGAGGGGGACCAGGTCTGTCTTGGTCTGTTCTTGGCTGTGTCCCAGGTCCCAGAACAGTGCCTGGCACATAATAGATGCTTATAAATGTGTGTGGACAGAATCTTCACAGCTCCGAGAGCGGCCTGCCCAATCCTCCTCTCCCATCCCTGCTTCCTTTTTCTCCTTAGCACTTCCCACTGCCTCTCCATGTATTTGTCTTCATTCTCCATCTCCCCCACTAGAACAGAAGTGCCATGAGAGAAGCAATTTTTGTCTGCCTCCCCAGTGCTTTGTTGGTTAGCAAATGGTCCTGCGGGAGCTGAGTGGGAGGAAGGAACAGCCCCCGCAACCCAGAGGGTCAGGCTAGAGCCGAGCCAGAGCCAGGCTGCCCGGCCCCTAGTCCTGTTCCTCTGCTGTGCCCGGACTCCGCCCCCCATCCCAGGCACTTTTGCCCCCACCGACCCTGCTCCTCCTGGCTGCCAGGGGAGGCCCCCAGGCCCTGAGCCAACCGAATGGGCAGTGCAGCAACTGAAGGGTGACCCCCAAAGATCTCCAGGTCCTCATCCCTGGGACCGTGGGATCTGTGAGACAATGTGACCTTTTATGGCAAAAGGGAGCTTGCGCTTGTGGTTGAGTTATGGACCTTAGGATGGAGTGGCTGTCCTGGTTTATCCAGGTGAGCCCCAAACATAGTCACAAGGGTCTTTATAAGAGGGAAGCAGAGGCAGATTAGACACAGAAGGACGTGTGACAGCAGAAGCAAGAGGCTAGAGCAGCGTGAGGCAAGGGTCGCGAGCCATGGCTGCAGGTGGCCCCCCGAAGCCAGAAAAGGCAAGGACATGGATTCTCCCCAAGAGCCTCCAGAAGGAGCCAGCCCTGCCCACACTTTGACGTTAGCCTAGTCAGACTGATTTTGGTCTTCTGGCCTCCAGAACTGCAAGCTAGTAAATTTGCGTTGTTTTAAAAGTCACCAAGATACAGAGTTCCAGTGCTGCAAGATGGAAAAACTCCTGGAGCTGTTTCTCAACAATGTGAGTATACCCCTCAGGACCAAACTAGACACTTAAAAATGGTTCAGATGATATGTTTTAGGGTATGTGTTTTTTACCACAATGAAAAGAAGAGTCACCAGACTTGTAATTTGTGACAGCAACCACAGGAAAAGAACATAACCAGCCTGCAATTGACCACACGTGGGGGGCACCAAGCCTGTGTGTCTCAAGAAGGCCAATCCCGGCCCCTTCCCTGGGGAGCCCCCCTAAGGAGCAGTGGCAGGGAGGGAGAGCGCTGGGAGCCAGCTCTGTGCCGCTGACTGGCTTGACAGAAAGAGAAGAGGAACCATTCTGGCATTAATCCAACCCTTCCTGGGAGCCCTGCTCCTCTCAGCATCTTTGAGAAGCAATTTCTACTACAACCCCCAACTTCCCCACAAGGAAACCAGGGCTCAGAGAAGTGAGGTGACTGGCTCAAGGTCACATAGTCAGTAGCCGAGCTGGCTTCTTAATCACCATTTCCTGCATCACTCAAGGCTGATTCAGCCAGTGTCTCATGGTTGCTGTCACAGGCCTTCAACGCCCCAGTGCGGCTTTTCAAAGAGCCATAGTATTGCCTTCTTTCTCTCCATTTGTAACCAGGCATTCTCTTCCAGTTAATCATAGACCGGAGAGTCTCATTCTGTCCCGATACGCCCACAAGTGTATGAAATTGCCTCGAAAAGTGCAAAGAACTGAGTTAGCTCATGTGCTATGTGCCGTCCTCCAAGGCCCTCCAGTGTAGCCTGAAATGGTGGGTGGCAAGCCTATGGCAGCAGGCCATGGCGAGCCTGAGGAGGGGTTCTGCTTGGCCTGTGCCATATTGGGCATTATTTGTAATGGGTGCCCAACATATAACATCGGAAGATGTCTCTTCAGAATCAGAAGTCAGGATGGCATTTAGCTCTAACCAAGACAGGCTGGGCTCTGGCACAGTAACAAACCTCTCTGAGTCTCAGAGGCTTACTACACAGATGTTTATTTCTTTCTCACGCTGAGCGTGCAAGGCAGGTGGGCCAGGGCTCTTCTCCACACAGTCACTTAGGGACCCAGACTGATGGAGGTGCCACCATTGTGTAGTGGCAACTGAGACACATGGCCTTATCAGTTAGTGTTTCAGGGAAAGAAGAGACAGGAAAAGAGCACTTGGACATTTCAAAGCCTCAGCGTGTTACACACTTGGCATTGACTAGATGAAGTCATGCGGCCCCTCTGGATCCCAAGGCAGCTTCTTTGAACACTAGTTTCACTCGTTCTGACATTGGTGAATGCTAGTCTACCATACCTTCCCCTGTGGCCGCAATTCACTGGAGCTGAGTGAGCATGCCCCAGTCAGAGCTGCCACGGACAGGTGTTCAGGATGTGCATGGCACAACACCTGGATGCACCAGTCAAGTTGTAATTTCTGGGACTGGTGCCCCCTGCAGGTGTGCAGAGCTTGACCTGTGGGGCTCTTGGTAGCAGCCCTTCCTTCCCTAGATGAACACATGTTCTCTAGTTTGCCCCAGGGCCAGGCCAACCTCTTCACTGAAGTCCTGGTAGCATTCTGACTGCTCGTCTGTCACCACAACTGTGCTCAGTCTTTCTCTTTCCTCGGAGTGGACAGGACCCCGAGACTCAGCCACCCACAGCTGTGCTAAACCTCAGAAGCTCTCAGAGGACAGGAGAGTCTCAAGAAAACCTTTTACGGGGCACCTGGGTGGCTCAGTGGATTAAGCCGCTGCCTTCGGCTCAGGTCACAATCTCAGGGTCCTGAGATCGAGCCCCACATCGGGCTCTCTGCTCAGCGGGGAGCCTGCTTCCCCCTCTCTCTGCCTGTCTCTCTGCCTTCTTGTGATCTCTCTCTGTGTCAAATAAATAAATAAAATCTTTTAAAAAAAAAGAAAAGAAAACCTTTTACATAAAGTCTTTTTATGTTAAAAATGCAAGAAATGCCCCCAAAGGGTGGCAGAAAGTGTGGGATAATTTAAATACTTATATTTAGCCATTCATTCATTCAGCATGTGTTCATAGGGCACCTACTATGTGTGGGGCACTGTTCTAGGCACTTTTCACAGGGAGAGAAGGGGTTCTGTTTTCATAATCACCTACATTTAAGGTGAGGCAAAAAGATAATAAATATGTAAAGGGTCAAGTGGTCATAGGTCTGTGAAGAAGAACAGAGCAGAGCCGAACAGGGAGGGAGGACAGGAGGTCAGGAAGGAAGGCCTCCCTTTTCTATTGGGTGGTTCCAGAATGCCTCCTTAATAGGGTGACATTGGAGCAGAGAGCCAAGGAGGGAGGCAGAGAGGGGGTGAGGCACATGGCCATCTGTGGGGAGAACCTTTCAGATAAAGAGAATAGCAGAAGCAGAAATCCTAAAGTGAGAGCATGCCTGCGAGGGGACCAGCTGCTGGAACAGAGCCTAGAGCAGGAGGGAGAAGCTGAGGCTTGGTACTCTGCTGGCGGGATCAGAGCAGAGGGGACAGTGGGCGTGTTGGACAAGACCCTGAGGAGACAGTTAACAGGGATTGCTGAGAGAACCCTCGGGAGCCCAAGAGAAAACAGGACTCAACTATGACAACAGTTAATGCTCAGTGATGAATGTTGTCTTTTTCCCATCCTGACAGAGCCTCTCTTGGACTCTGGCGTCACCTCATCTGGGGTCTGACTCTGAGGCTTGTTAACGCAAGGCCCCGGCCAGCTGGCCTCCCAGACCCTCTTCCTGCCCTGTCAGAGAAGACCCCAGTCCTGGTAGCACCCTCTTGACTCCCTGGGCAAACTGCAGTGTATGGATGGTTGGCCCATTTTATTTATTTATTTATTTATTAAAGATTTTGTTTATTTGTTTGACAGACAGATCACAAGTAGGCAGAGAGGCAGGCAGAGAGAGAGGGGAAGAAGCAGGCTCCCTGCTGAGCAGAGAGCCCGATGCGGGAGTCGATCCCAGGACCCTAGGATCATGACCTGAGCCAAAGGCCGAGGCTTTAACCTACTGAGCCACCCAGGCGCCCCTGGTTGGCCTATTTTAAAGGCTAGGAGACCGGGCCTCAGATGAGGGATGCGTCCATCAGGAGTCAGCAGGGCCCCTGGGCCCTGAGGGTGAGTGTGTCCTGCTCCTGGAATCCTACCGAGGCGCCTGCCAGGGGTGTTCTGTGGAGAGAGAAAAAAGGACAAAACAATTTGGTGTCCAGGCCTCAGGGGGTGAGACAAAAGACCCATTGGTCCAGGAAGCCTGCCCTTGACCAAAATCGGAAGCTGGTCCACTGAAGAGAGTGGGTTTCAAGGGGGCTGGCCGTGTTTGGGGTTCATGGCCCTTCGTTCCATCCTTGCCCTCCTGAGCAGAGAAGAGGGCTGGGGAGGCTGGGGGTGGGGGGGCAGTGACCGCCTCTGTGGTTCCAGAATCCCTTGTGGGAGAAGATGCCGGGAGTCCCTGGAGGCTCAGAGCCACAAGCTGCCCAGGCCCATTTGCCAGTGGAAGCAGAGGACTGAACACCCCGCGGGCGAGGTTGGAGGAGGAGCAGGAGCGCTGTGCCTGGACTTCTTCCCACTGGCCAGCACCTGCCCACCCCCACTCCAGGACCTGGGAAGAAAGGAAACATGGATAGTCCCGCAGACGGCTTGGAGACCTGCACTTCCATCCAGGGTCACCCCATCTCTGTGTGACCCCAGGTAAGTCCCTTTGCCACGCTGGGCGTCACTTTCAGGGTGGTGAGAAAGAGGGCGTGGGCCTCGACTGTGTCTAGGGACCCTTTTGATGCAAAGTCTCTGAATCAAATAGGAAGCTTTATACTCACAGTGGCTATGTAAACAGCCCCATGAGCTGGGCGCCACATGCCCTGGCCAGTGGCAAGCCAGGCAGGGGGAGGTGACACCCTCCACATAGGGTGCTGGGGCACTCCCAGCATGTTTGGCGTGAGCCAGAGACACTCCCTGCTGCTCTTACCTAGAGGCCTGTGGTTCTGGTTCTATTACTGGGTTTGGGTCTACCCTGTGGTCTCTGGTCCTGTACCTTCCCCCAGAGCTGGGGTGGTCATCCCAGCATCACATCCCCTACACAGCATTAGCCACTGCCCCAGCCTCCTGTCCCCGACCCCGTGCTTCAGTTCAGGGAGTGGACTGGCTTTAGGCACTGGTAGGTTACCACAGGAATGCAGGTGGGTGACAGAGGTGCTGACTGGGTCATGGGTTCTATGCCCAAAAGTCCATTTGGAGGAGGCACCTACCTGTCCTCCAGGCCACTGCCCTGAGTGTGCTGGAGGAGGGAGTAACTGAGACCATCTTTATGCTATGGACCCTGGTGTCTTCTGCAGCGCTCTGGTCTCTGCATTGCCTCAAAGCAGATTCTGGGCTGGTGGGGACCCCGAGAAAGACCATGGTGCATCATTTGGGGGTTTTCTTTTTTACCAGCTCTGAATGTCTCCTGTTCATTATGCTTGAGGGCAGTTTCGGGAAAAAGGTTTTACAGCTGCTGAGCAAAGAGTAAGTAATGTAAGACGGGGGGAAAAAGCAAATTCACCAAGTCCTTTCTGCAAAGGCTTGCCGAGCAGACGAGCTGACAGAGGCAGATAGATGACCCGCAATTACCCGCCCGGATCCCCCCAGCCTTGCCCGGCTCCCTCCCACCTGGTCTCCAAGCAATTTCAGATTTTTTGTACAGCTAAAGCAGAGATTGTATACGATTTCTTTCTCCAGCAGAAGCGGCTTTCAGGTTGGGGGGAGGCAGCCCTGGTGTGTTTATTTGAGAACAAAGGCAGTTGGAAACAAAATGGGCAGACAGCCCTCCCCCAGCCTCTGTGCCCACCCTCAGCCTCCGCTCCAAAGCCCAAGGCTCTCATTCCAGCCGCAGAGGGGAGATTTTGAGGTACGTGCTCAGCTCAGCCTCTACAAATGTCAGGATCGAGGGACAAAGGTGTGAGCTGCTCAGCTGGGGTCCCATGCATGACAGTCATAGCTGAGAGTGGGAACAGGTGGCCTCTGTGAGTATGGGGACCCAGCCAATATGGCCTGTCATTGGACAGCTCCCTGACCTGGGCAGGCCCCTCTGAAGACTTCTTTCTTGGGAGGGAAGCAGGATTTAAGGTGTCCGGTTTCAGCAAGAGGTCCCCTCATCAACACCCCTAGACACATGGGCAATGGGACAATGGGAACAGACGCTGTCGGTGGGTACACAAGCAGCAGGCAGTCACATGCACTGAACTGGGCAGGGGTCTGCATGGGTTGGTGCCAGCCCCATTCTCTCCCCAGCCCTCTGTAGGCTCTTGTGGATGAAAGAATAGTCTGGGCATGAGGAACAGCCCAAAGTCACAATACGGAGTAATTCCCAAATTCAGCCATCATCTGTCATCTTCAGGATTTTGGTCACATCCATGTGCCACCTCTATACTCATCTGTTTGTTGTTTTTATTTTTTTAAGATTTTATTTATTCATTTGACAGACAGAGATCACAAGTAGGCAGAGAGGCAGGCAGAGAGAGAGGAGGAAGTAGGCTCCCTGCCGAGCAGAGAGCCCGACGTGGGGTTTGATCCCAGGACCCTGGGATCATGACCCAAGCCGAAGGCAGAGGCCTTAACCCACTGAACCACCCAGGTGCCCCTGTTCATTGTTTTTAAAGCCCAGGGAATACAGCCAAGTGATTCCAAAGCAAAACAAGGCTAAAAGGTAGATGGAGAAGTCTCTCTCTAGCTTCTATCCCCGACACCCAGTCCCCCAACCCCTCCACCAACCACAAAAAGGCATTAGGTTTTGTCTATCCTTCCAGGCCTTATGGACACTTTCTTTTCCCTCTTTCTTGTGCAAAACATAGCATAACCTGTAGACTGTTGCATATCTTCTTTTGTCTCCTGATACATTGCACGATATTCTACTTTGTCCATATGAGTAGCCAATGTACAAGGCTAGCCACTGCACTATAAAAGCAAAAGGATGAAAGCAACTCAGTTGTCCCCCAAGAGGGGGCTGGCTCAGTGACATGTGGCCTTTCCTCACAACAAAATACCATACTGTGGGAAAAAATAGAGACAGAAAGCCTAGTGGGGGCTGGTTGGAGAAGAAAATGGTTTCTGTGTTCTGATCAGGAAGGATCTCCAATCTCCAGGCTATAATAATTGGATAGGGGGACATCTGGGTGGCTCAGTCAGTTAAGCATCAGCCTTTGACTCAGGTCATGATCCCAGGGTCCTGGGATCAAGTCCTGCATTGGGCTCCTTGCTCAGCGGGGAGTCTGCTTCTCCCTCTGTCCCTCCTCTCACTCATTCTCTCTCTCTCTCTCTCTCTCTGAAATGAATGTATAAAATTTAAAAAAAACAATTGGGTAGAATAGGAGTAATGCAAATTCCCAAAAGTGGGAATATTGGGTCAAAGGATATATCTACTCACAATTTTGATAGATACTATCAAATCTTTTGTTGCTTCTGGATTTCTGAATCTTAATTTGAAAGACACTTTAACTGACTTAATATTTTGCCTTACATCGATTTATGTTTTTAATTTAATAAACATATTTTTAAAGGGATACCAGAATAAGGAAAAAAAAAAAAACCCAGAAGTTGAAAAAGTGATGGACAAGCCAGTTTCTCCCAATACAATAGAACAATATAATGCAAAGCAATAGCAATATATTCTGGCGGATGTAAACAGAAAGGTGCTCCTTAAAGGATATGTGGACCCCAAAGACCCTCGGGGAGGCCTGAGCATCATGCTCATGGGCTGAATACGCGGGAAGAAATCATAAAGACCCCTTGCCCTTGCTCTTGGCTTTGACACCCCAACCTGCCTCTAGAAGCCAGAAGAGGCTGCTTTTGTATCTAATGCAGCCACCGCCCATTGATAAACAGATTCTTGAATTGAGGGTGGTCCCTGCTTTCTTCGTGACCCTGGCTAGTTGGGGCAGGTGTGACTGATGGGGGGCCTAGTGTTCAGGAAGGCCTGGAGTCCAGCATTCAGCTTATACAGAGAGAGGCCGGCTCTTCCTTGTCAGGAAAGAGGTTCTGGTAATGGGTGCCAGAAAAAAGGATGAGAGTCCACTCCCAAAAGGATGGGCTGTGTCTCCAGAGACACAGTGCTACATTGGAGAGAGCGAGGGAGACCATGTCTCAGAGCTTTGCAGAAAGAGGGTGTGGGACTGTGATCCCAGCGAGGACCCAGTGGGCAGGCAGATTGTGGAAACACATGGGGCAGTCAACCCAGAGGTCTGGGAGCTCCAGGAAAAGGGAGGGAAGACAAAGCAGGGGGAAGAAAGAGGGCCTGCCGTAGGGGTGTTAGGATGGGGAGATGGGGAGAGCCTAAAGAAGGTGGAGGCTCAGGGCTAAAGCTTGAAAGAAGGGTAGGGGTACATAGGGAGAGGTTGAGCCTGGAGGGTGGGCCTGGGGACCTGGGAGGGGTGCAGGGTGTTAAGGGAAGGCAGGCTGGGGGAACTGAACGAAGGGTGATCGGGGCACAGAGCAGATCAGAGGACAGGAAGACACTCAGGAGAAGGGATACAGAGCATGCACCCCCAAACTAGGCTGCGGGCTCCTTGCTGAACCTGGCAGAGAAGGCATACCTACCAGTAGGGTCCAGCAGGAGAGTTCCCATGTCCTCTGCATTTCCCCTAAATCTCCAGGGATAACCGGAGCCCACTTTGGGAACCTGGGATCGTATTTTTCCCTACGCCTGAGCTTCCCTCACACCCACTCAGCCGCACACAGAACCCCGGCAGCTGTGGGCTCTACAGCTCCCCCTGACCCCAAATCTTTCTCTTCACTGCTCTTTCCATTTGTGGTGAACCCTGCCTGGGGGGATCATGCCCAGCCCTACTTCCTCATGGTAAGGCCACACTTTTCAGGGAGGTTGGGGGGGACCCCATCTCCTCTCACACCTCCAACAGCCACACACTCTGGGCTGTGTGTGTATCCTCCATTATTCATGGCTCTCAGATCTCAGCAAAACACACAGATCTGGCTTGGAACTGGCACAGTTTTCATCTGTAACTCCCAGCCCTCTCCTTCTCTCACGATGCCTTTGCATTTGATCTTCTGCAAATTTGCGTCTTTGTTCTTCAGACAGAATCATATTGCCAGGGGCTCCCAACGGCCCTTGGTGGCACAGACTGCCATGGAAATTCTCTTTAAATAAAAAAATAAAAACGTCCCCAGAGCAATAAGTGAGACACCTCCAGGTGGAAATGTCACAACCTACCATGAGACAACAGCTCAGAGCAGAGAACAAAGCAGGCCCCGACCCAGTTGTACAGGGATGAGTGCTGAGAACTTGCGGGAAGAGAGAAGCAGCTGAGTCTTGTTTCTCTCTCCTTGGATCCCTTGTTTCCTCCCCAGATTTCAAATTCTAGGCTTGAAAGTTGGTTGATGATAATACGCAGCACTGACTAGGCTGCAGAGACCCACGCTACTGATTCACTGCTGGGGGTGGCGTATGTTTCTAGAGAATTCCAGTTCCTGCTTATTCTACTTAAATCTATTTGCTCACCCAGCAACATTGTGTCAGGCTTCCAGGAGCTAGTGACAGAGAGTCCAGCTCAAATTTGATCTAGATAGGGCAACTATTGGCCCCCAGAACTGAAACATCAGGGAGTAGTAACCATTTCAGTTAACTGCTAAATCCAGAGGTTCCAAATGTCTTCAAAACCCGTGCAGCCCTCCAGCGGTCCGCATCAAAATGGCTATGATGGTAAACTTTATGTCACGTGTATTTACCTCGATTTTTAAAAAAAATTTAAAAACAAAACAAAAAAACCCGTGCACCGTGTCCCATCCCAGCAGGATGGGACCTTCAGCTGGTTGCTTGCACCTGGAAGGCAGTGCCCTCTCATCATTTAGAGGCCTCCCTGAGGACCGGTCTAAAGCAGCCACCTTCCTTTGTCCACTCGCTCTCACCCTCCAAAGTCCTCGCCACTTCTGGAAAGTATCTTGTTTACTCACTTGTTTACATATAGGTCTACTTGTCAGGACTGCTTTTCCCCACTAGAGTGTCCATGAGCTCCATGAGAATGGGGCCTCTGTCTTGTCACAGCTGTTTCCCCAGGGCGGGAACAGGCCCGGCACAGAGTGAGATTTAACAAATAGATGTGGCAGGAATGAACGAAAGAATGTGCTTTCTGTCTCTAGTGCTACCTTCCTTGCACTTGGCACCATTCTCAGGAGGGGGTCTCCCTGGATGGTGGCCGAATGGCTGCAGGCAGCTCCAACGTCCCACCGTCAATATGGCCTCATAGGTCAATATTACACCAACAGTATCACAGCCTCAACGCATCATCTTCACAGCCCCATGCTCAATCGGAGGAAAGGGCTCCTCTCTCAAATATCCCAAGGTCGCAACTCATTGGTTCTGACTGGATCATGTGACCTTCCCAGAGCCAATCCCGCTGAGCGGGGATGCAGCGCTCTGATTGGCCAGCCTGAAGCCCAGGTCCACCAAGGGGGCAGCACCACCAACTTTGCGCCCGGGTGGGGGGTGGTTCCTTTCCCGGAGAAGATACTGGAGAAAGCGGCACAGATGTGGGGTGGGCACTTCAGACACACCAGCTTTTGTTCCGGGCTCCGGAGAGTCCAAGATAAATAGCACTTTAATAAACACTCGCTGAATGAGAAAACTCAGTCCCTGATCCCTCTGCAGAGCGAAGGAGACAGATCCGTGTAGTCATCGGACATGTTTATGCTGAAGGGAGACAGGGTTGTGGGGGCATCTGTGTCCCGCCTGAGAGATTGAAAAGGGTTTAAACCTCACCAAGGTGGCAGATTGAAACAGGGTTTAGAGCCAGGAACCTGCCTGACCCAGGGATTAAAGGAGAAATAAACGATATTGAGGCAATGGTTGTTGCAGCGTTATTTGTGGTAGGAAAAAAAAAATCTGGAAATAACCCAAATGTCCCCCAGTGGGGGACTGGTTAACTAAATTATGAAACATCCACTTGATGAAATATTCTGGAGCCGTTAAAAATGGTCGTTATGAAAACTACAGAGCAACAGGGGGAAAGGCATCTGTTCTACTGTGCAGTGACAGAACAGAATACAAAACTGTGACCGTGAGAAACACCGCCATGTGCCCTGCCTTGGGCTTGGGGCACAGAGACTCAGGGGACACGATTCCTGTCCCCAGGAAGTTTCTGGTCGGAGTAGAGGTGGAAGCAAGGAATAACACTGGGGGGTGAGAAGGGCAGCGACAGAGGTGGAAGGAGTTCCTTGGGGTCCCAGAAAACTGCCCTGGGAAGAGGTCTTTGAGCTGGATCTTAGGGTAAATGCGCACCAGGACTGGAGCTTTTAGGCATGTGGGCACTTGTTGAAAAAGGCTTAAAGGCAACACACACACACACACACACACACACACTCACAAATGAAAATAGTTGTGCCGGTAGAATTATGAGTGATTTCCCCCCGCTTTTTTCCAAAATCCCTTTCATGTTATATTGTTTTTACAATAAAAGCTAGTAGAAAACTAAGCTCAGATAAGAAAGAAAAATTTTCGCTGCCAACATTTGTGTCTGTAAATCATACATGAGTTCATAAGCACTTTATTTCCTCGACAGAGCAGGGATGTGGGGAAATATTTATTGAACATTTTGCATGTTGCCTGGCCCTTGTGCTCGGCTGTGAAGAGATGAGACACTTACAGTGCTAGTGGGAAGAACAAGATAGAAACATAGGAAATAGTAAATTTTTTCATATTAAATAATGGTTTGAGATGATTTTGGCAGCCAAGGGCTGGGGCACTGCTCTCTGGGTGTCCCAGCGCACAACCTGGGTGAAACAGTGGAGTGCAGACGTGGTCAGAGCTGATGTAGTTATGAGATCACACAGGACACAGAGCAGCCCCTGCTGCCCCCCCCAATAGAAGAGTCTCCCCTGCCCCCGCTTCTTTGTTCGCTAGCTCCTGGGCCCAGGTGTGGGGTGAGGAGCATCTTATTGGCTGGGCTTGGGTACAGACTCACAGGCTGCCTGCTAGGGACAACAGGCCAGTGTGGGTCTGCATTTTCAGTTTCCACAATGGGAGGTGAGCCTCATAAAATGAGTATCTGTAACCAAACAATGGGCTTCAGATGTATAGATGCTGTTCATCTCCCTAGGAAACCCTGGGCTCACACCCTTGTCCCCTCTTTCGTAGGGTAAGGAAGCAGGATGGCCAAATGAACACCCATATGTGATTGCACTCCCTTCCGGCTCCCACTAAAACTACAACAAATGATTTTTTAAAAGACATCAACTCAATAGGAAGGAGGAGATGGTGGCAATATGATGTTGGAAGCTGGAAACAGGGAGAAAAGACACCTGACTGAGAGGTCCTGGGTAGACAGAACAGTAGCCTGTTTGATCCCCAGAGGACACTCAAGTCTGCTCTCGCCCCAGACCTCAAAGCCTCTGGATGGTGCAGCCACGGGAACACCTGAAAATGGGGATGAATGAGAGTTAAAACAAGGAGTATAGAGCAAGGGTTTTTGTAATCTGTGGGAATCTGGATTCCCCAACTCACTTCAAACTGTTGGGTAACTGCCCCTCATCTCTCCAGCAAAAGTCCAGAGCTTATGCTCTCAGGAGAAGGCGAGGCACAGCTAAGATCTTAGATGCTGGACTGAAAACCGGATACAGAAGCTCTGACCACCACCCAGCTCCCTTCCCTGCTCAGCTCCAGCGGGCACCAAGCCAGACCTCTTCCCCAGGAGGAGACGGACAGAGTTTCCCTGGGGAGTCTGACCAGTCCCACAGGAAAGACCTCGAGGCACATACACTCTGGGATTCCCCCGCTAGTAGGCCATAGAGATCTAAGAGTTTCTAATCAGCATTTTGGTACTTAATCGTGATCTGGTGAACCACAATTCACCAGACATTTGAGGGACAACTCTGTCGTGGAACACACAACAAAGCAGACAAACTGAAGATAGAGTGTCCAGAAACAAGCTTCTGCAAAGTGCAGAAAGCCCTTAAAGACTATTGTTAGGGACACCTGGGTGGCTCGGTAGGTTAAGTGTCTGCCTTCGGCTCAGGTCATGATCCTGGGGTCCTGGGATTGAGTCACACATCAGGCTCTCTGCTCAGTGGGGAGCCTGCTTCTCCCTCTGTTTGCGCTCTCCCTGCTTGTGTATGCACGCTCTCTCTGTCTGTCTCTCTGGCAAATAAATAAATAAAATCTTTTTAAAAATAAAATAAAGATTATTAATAATCGCAGGGATTATTAATTAATTATTAATTAATTATTAATTAATAATTAATTATTAATTAATTAATTAAGAGGAGATATTATGTCCATAAAGCTCTAATTAAAGGAACATTCAGAGAATAGAGAATTAAAAGAGATTTACTTAAAAGCAGAAAGAAATTATTTTTAAAAAGAAATAGGAGGATTAGAAGGCCAATGTGAGGAAATCTTCCAGAAAACAGAGTGAAAAAACAAAGAAATGGAAAACAGGCAAGAAAAGGTAAAAACATTGAAAATTCAACACAAGAGATTCAACAGCTGAGTAACAGCAGTTGAAGAAAGAGAAAACAGCAAGAAATTGTAAATGAAATACTTCAAGAAAACTTCTCAGGAATGAAGAACATACATTTTTTTTCATCAAAAGGACCCAAGTTTTGCACCACAATGGATGAAAACAGACCCACATCAAAGCTGCAAAATTTCAGGACCCTGGGGACAAGAAGAGAAGTCTACACATTTCTAGAGAGACTGGAAGACATAACATCATACCCTCGAAATTCCAAAAGAAAATTGTTTCCAGACCAGATTCTATACCCAGGCAAAGTGAGAGGAGATAAAAAGGCACTTGTAGGGACTCCAGATCTCAAACAATTAAAATCTCTCCGCTCTTTCTCAGAAGGCCCCTGGAGCCTGTGCTCCACAACGTGGGGGAGGGGGAGCAGACTACAAGAGAGGATGACTGGAGGCACAGGGACCAGGAGAGCCAGCCAAGGAGAGAGGGCAAAAGGAATCCTGAAGGTGACGGTCACTAGGGATCCCAGGATGTCTGAGTACCAGGCAGAGACGAGAAAACTCGAACATTTGTGGCCAAGCACAGTCGGGGCTCCACAGTCATAATCACCCTTCCTCCAAGATGAACAGACAGGCACAATGAAAGTCAGAGGAGCCACTCCTTCCACAAGGTGACACCAAGTGAGGTGTGATGAAGTCCGTTCCTCACGTGAATGGCCACACTAAAGTGGGGCCTCTTGTCAAGACCCTTCTTACAGCCGACCCCATCGCACAGAGGGAGCATGAAGGACCAATTCTCCTTTATCTGCATATACGCCCATGTGTGAGCAGGCAGTGCCCAGAGTGCCGAGCAAAGGGGACCTTCCCTCCTTGTGCGGAGCGTACACATAAAACATGTAAGTTTGGACTGTACCAAATGCATTGGAAAAAATGAAACAGGTTAATGGAGTTGAGGGGGGGCTACAAGGGGAAGGTGAGGCAGGCCTGACCTAGGCCTGACATCCGACAGGCATGATAGGGTGAGCTGACTGTGCAAGTGTCTTGGGAGAAAGACTTACAGGCAGGGGGAACAGCAAGTGCAAAGTCCCTGAGGTGGGAAGGAGTTTGGCACGTTGAAGACACCGACCGAGAGGGAGGAGGAGGGCAGCAGCGGCAGATGGGTTAGGAAGGGGCTGGTGTGGCCAGAATCAGCAGGGCTTTGGCGGCTGGCACGAAGGGGCCACAGGGGAATGGAGGCTCAGAGAGTCTCAAGCAGGGGAATGCCTTGACATTATTTACTTGGTGTCACTATTAATATCCTGGGATGGAGATGACTAACTCCCTTCCAACATCCATTCCTCCTTCTGTCTCACTGCAGAATCCTGGGAAAGGGCTCAGAGAAAAAAAAAAACCAAACCCTACATTTCCCAGCCTCCCTTTCAGCTAAGTATGGTCAGTGCACAAATTCTGGCCTCCTCCATTTTCCTCCTTCCAGCCTGATGTGATGGCCAGAAGTCCAGCAGCCATTTTGGCCCATGAGGCAAGCTAGGATAGGAGCCACATGCTAGGGAAGGCCATACATAGACAAGTAGAAAGAACCCGGGTCCCGGATGACAACAGATGGTCTTAACAGCCTTATGCTGCCAACCTCCAGACTTGTTTTATGGGAGGAAATGAACCTTGTGAGGGTAGGCTGCCATCTTGCAGGCCATCTTGATTCCTGAGACTTCCCTTCTGGTAGATGGAGATCTTGCATGGGACTCTTGGAAGCGTTGATAGGTTGGAGGTGTCAGCTTCTTACCTGCCCATTTCCTCCACTCACACTCAGGCAGCAGGCATCTCAAAGATTCCCTCTACCTTCTAAATCTCAGAGTGTCAGAAAAGAAGGGGCCTTTGTCCCCCAGAAAAGGGTACTGACATTCTTGCTAAAGGAGGGGACTATGGGGTTTTCCCTTTCTTGGCTCCGTGGGGAGAGAGTAGTAATGAATGAGATGACAAGTGGGTTTCTATGTTTAAACTTTTGTATCCTGATCCCTTCCTGGGCAGCCAGAACCCCCCCAGGCTATGTTTTTTTATACACACAGAATTCAGCCTTCAGAATTGGAGTTTGAGAGCTCAGAGCTTCACCAGAATCACCTGGGTATCAGATCATTAAAAATACAGATTCCTGGGACCACACCCCTCTGTCGGGCATCCAGTTAGGCTCCTGATTTCCTCCCGCAAGTGTCCTTGCCTCCAAGACTGGTTCAGGCTCCAAACCTGGACAGTCTTTCCCTCAGTTCCCTCCCACATGCCCTCCATCCGCTGCCGCTGCTGGCTCCACCCCCGGACCCATCCCAGACCCCCCTGCCCACTTGCCTCCATCCATGGCCGCTCCCCTGGCCTGAGCCTCCTCCTTGCTCACTACAGCCTCCTGAGTTTTCCTACCTATTCTCTCCATTCCGAAAGAGCATCCAGTGTTTTTTTACGAATGTCAGCCAGAAACTGGAATTCTGCAGGTGAAGCTCTCCAAAGACTTCCCGCTACACTTAGAGTGAAATGCAAACTCCTTTCATGGCTGAATCTTTCTCATTCACTTGCTCCCTCTGCTTCAATCATTTCCCTCCTTTCCAGGCACCACCCCCACCCTGAACATTCTACACTGGTTCCAACAACAGGGCCCTGGCTGGGCTGGCCTGTTCTCTCCCCAAATTCTCATCATCTCTCAGGTCACAGTTGAAGCACCACCTCCCTCTCCTGTCCCCACCCCCAGAATTCTCCAGCTCATCTCTCCGCTTTATATTCTACACCACAGTTATCTGATGTTATCTTGTTCATGTATTTGCTTACTTGTCTATTGTCCTCTTCTTTCCTCACTGGAGTGTGGAACATGAGCAGGGACCTCAGCAGACGTGTCCACCAGACCCCCATGGACCAAGTGACACCTGGCACATAGTAGGTGCTTCGTAAGTATTTGTTGAATAGATGAACAAACGTTTGTGGCACTTGCCCACCCACCATCTTATTTAATCCCTGCAGCAGAGGAAGACAGCAGGGCACAGAGCTGCGCGTCCCCCTGGCTAGGTGGCTGGGCCATGACCCATGGACGCTCTCCTTGCCCGGGTTTGGAGGGTCACCTGTCTACCACAAGCCCATTGCTGTGGAGTGGGCAGAACCTGTGCTTGGCGGCTTCCCTACCTTCTTTAGCTCCCAACACTGGGCTGGTGCCTGCATCCCACCTTCCTTCCAAAAGAGGCCGTGCCCGATGTTCTCGGTCCCTCCCTGTGTAGTCAGAACCAAATGCCCAAGCAGGAGAAGGGTGTTCTGAGCAGCTGCCTGGTGGGGATTGGGGGGGGGGGGGCTCTGCCTGCTCTCTCTATTCAGAAGATGTTTTCCCAAGCTCCTCCTGGTGCTAAATCATTCCTCCAAATTAGCAGCAATGCTCATTACCAACCCAACCATCTCCCATTAGGCAGTAAATGTGTGTCTGCTGTGGAAGCTCCCCCAGACCCCGGGCCACCTCCCCATCACTCCTGGATGGGGGAAGGGAGTGGGGACTGACTAGGTGGTGGGGACAGGTGGCCACCCCTAACTGGTGGGAGGGCATGTCCCAGTGGCTGTAAGTCCCCGTTCTGTGCCCTCACCCCTCAGTCCCCTGTTCTGCCACCCCCTGCTTGGAAGGGCATATGTAGAAGCCCTAGCTTTCCAGGACAGTTTGTGGTCCTGCCTCTGTCACTTGCTGCTGGATTTTAAAGAAGATATCAGGGCAGGGGCATTTGTAAAGCAGTGAGAGACCAGAAACCATTTACTTACAGAAATGCTCTTAAAGTTCAGTTGCTGCACATTCTACAATTTGATGAGAGTGTTTAAAACAGCCCGGGGGTGCTCTCAGACTCCTGTCCATTCCCAGGCCTCCAGGGCTCCCTGCAGCTGGACAGGGCCTGGAAAGCACCTTAAATCCCAGGCTCCCAACAGGTGTGCTGAGAGTCTCCAGCTCACTGTGGGCTTTCGAGGCCGCTCACAAGACCATCTTCAGGGAAGGAGACACTGATTAGAACTCAGGAGTGAAATGGCTCATCCTACACAATGTGTATAATAAATATTAGACAACAACAATAACAATAATAATAATTCTGCCTGCATCTTCCATGTAGTCTAAGGAAGTGTCAGAAGCGCAATTACAGACTGGTGAAAAAGCAACATTTGGCTGCTTGAAAATAGCCTCTTTTGGCTCATTAGCGGGGCGTGTGCCTGAGGGCAGGGAACGTTCATTCAGCTCTGGAATTTTTATCACCACAGTGGCTCCACACATCATGCTGAAATCAGGCCGATTTCCTGAGACCTTTCTGCTAAGCACAAGGGGAGCCCTGGAGCTCACAGTGGGGAGAGCTCATCATTCACTTATCCAACACATATTAATTGAGCTTCTACTATGTGCCAGGCACTATCCACAGTGCTGTGGTACTCAGGAGATGGCAAACATGTCCCTGCCTTTGTGGAGCTTTGTCTGTTGTGGTGGATGTGGCGAGGCAAACAAACAAAACCCAAAAGACGATTACAGATGAGCGCGATGGAAAACTAAGAAAGCTAAGCAGAGGGTTGTCATGGAGAAAGACAGGGTGGGGGCAGCAGGTGACTTTAAATGGAGGGATCAAAACAAGACTCACTAAGTCAGAAGTATCTGGACCATTAGCTTCAGCATCCCTGAGAAATTAGGAATGCACATTCCCTGGGCCCCTGTGATCTGGGTTCAACAAGCCCTCCTGTGATTCTGACACATGCTTGAGCAGTGCATGGGCTAAGAGCTGAACGACTGGAGCAGGGAGCCTAGGGTGCCAGGAAGAGAGCAGAGCAATGAGGACAGCGAGCTAGAGCTTAGGGTATGGGAGGTGACATGGGGCAGCCAGCAAGGGCCTCTTGGGCCTTCCTGAGAAATTTGGATTTTGTTCCAAATGTGAGCTGTCCTCTCACCTTCCCCCTGGCTTCGCCTGGTTTGCTATAAATGTTCCGGATTTCACCTTCCACCTCTTTCCTGGGGAAGAGTCAGGGACTAACTCATGCCCTAACTCTCGGGAGTTTTCAGGTTTGATCCTGTCCCCAGATGAGATGGCTGGTCATTTGTCCCCTCCACTCTAGGATGGCAGAGAGGGATGGAGGAGAGACCCTCCTCTTTCTAAAAACAGGGAAATGAGTGTGGGGGCAGCAGAAGTGGAGATTCAATGGGAAAGCTGGGAGGGTCAAGTAAAACAAGCCATGATGGTGGGAGTGGGGACACGGGCAAGGGTCTCACAGTAACTAAGGAGACACTCAGAAGCCCTCACTTTCTCCCAGAACCGCAGATCAGCAAACACAGGAGCCCCCAACCTGCCACCTGACCATGGGAAGAGCAATACAGTGTGTGGCCACTGCCAAACCCATCACAAACTGTCTGGGGGCCACACTGGCAATGCACAACCACGGGGACGAACTGATGAACTCCTGGGGACCCACTGGAACATTTCTCCTGCAAGTCAGTCCATAGCCCTTCCCGTGGACACTACCTCAGCCTGCAGGTTAGCACTGCTTGCAAAAAAAAGCTTCCTGCCCGGTTGGTACTCCAGAAACTCATTTTGAAGCCGGGTGGGCAGCAGACAAGCCAGACTGCTGAATGGAAGTCCCAGCCCAAAATGCAGGACATGCATAAGAAAGACTTGATGAATTCAGAAATCAGAATGGCACATGGTGAATTCTGAGGCTATTCATTCGCTCTTCCTGTTGTCAAAGTATTTCCTGAGCATCTACTCTGTGCTGGGGACTGTTCTAGGTTCTAAGGATCCCACATCCTTAAACGAGATAAACAAGGTTCCTACTCCCCCAGAACTTACCCATTCTAAGGGCAGGAGATAACAGTAAGTGAGCTTTCAGTTAGGAACATTTCAGATTGTGAGTAGTACTATAACACATGGGGATGTTTATTGTGAGAGCTATTTAAGAAACGCCTCCCAGGGGAGCTGAGAGAGGAGCTGAGACTTGCAGAAAGTGTGTTCCAGGAGGGAACAGCAAGAGCAAAGACCCTGTCACAGGAGGTGGCACACACTGTCCCTTTTCCCCAGAACAAGCCCAGGTGCTCTCCTAAGTGGGGTTTCCCCATACTCCACGGGCTGGTGAGAAAGGAGACCCTATCAAAGACAATCAGCCTGATATTTGCAGGTCCCTGGGGGCCGGGCGGGGTTTAAGGTGGTGGTGGGAGACAAAGCCAGGGGCCTTAGAGTCAGCCAGACGTGGGTGAGGGTCCCAGCTCCGTCCCTCCGCTGCTGTGTGACCTAGGAAAATTGCTTCATATCTCTGGGCTTCCATTCCCTCACCACTATCTTGTTTAGATGTAATTTCTGAAAATGAGATTTGTAAATTGCTCTGGTAGGTAGCTGCTCCATCCTCAGTAGCTGTGGTTTCCGCATCAAATTTCAAGCCTCATTCTGTTTGCTCTACAGGGTTTATTAAGCACCTACTAACCACAGAAGGGAAGGTGACGTGATTCCCATCCCCCTGCCCCCACCTGTACACACGGAGTGGGCGATGTTCTCAGGGTACAACACAGAGCAATGCAGGCACTGCAGGGGCACTGTATGTCTTGTCTTGTCTGGCTGGCTTCCAGGCCTTCTCTTCTAGAAAAAGCATCTGGAGTTTCCATCCGTCACTGAGGGTGAGGTGGGATTCCTCCCTCCTCTCAGGTGCACTGGCCCAGGTCTGGGCCCCGCCCTTCAACTTGTGCCAGCCCCGCCCCACTTCAGTAATTGGTCAGGGATGGACCAATGAAAATCACCCTGGAACTTGGGCTGACCATTGGGCTAGCCAGCCGGATGAGCACCGGACTGCTGGGGCCATCCTTCAGCTCGTTGGTGAAAGCTTCCTAAGAATAAAGTCACAGGGAGGAGAACAGAGCTGAGAGATGGAGAGAAACCAAATAGCGATGACAGAGTCCCTGGAACCACCCAGGCCTCATGCCAGCAGCACTATCTCTGGACTTGACAATTATGTGAGACAATTTCCTTTTTGCTTATGCCAATTTTAAGTGGGTTTTTTTCCCTTGCAACGGAAGAGGACTGACTGATACAGAAGGTTGCATGCATATGGAGAGATAGAGCTGAAACTTCCACGAATGGTAGTGGGTCAGTGATTAGGGAGACACGAGGGTATAGACTGAGGAATGGTAAGAAATTCTATGATTACTATCCCATTGAGTGGTGGTGTGGCATGTGCTTGCTACTTCATCACCATCCAGTTCCTCCCTTCCCCCTTCCTCAGAGAACCCCAAACTTCCTAGCCATGCACTTAGATAGAAATGACCCCACAGGCAGCCTTGGGGTGAGCCCAGGTGAGCTTAGCCAATCAGCACCTCCCACTGCACAGTGACAGGTAAATTAATAAAGGAGCACAGGACCCATGTCAACACGATCAGGACCAATGAGATTCAGTTCTGGGAATCTTTCCTACCAGCTATGAATAAGGAAGCAGGTGGCCTTGGAAGCTTCTGGCAACCATCTTGGAACAATGAGGAGAGAGCCTGCTAAGAATGGAGTCTGTTCCAAGGCAGATCCAAAATATAGGAAGGACAGTCACATTGTGGGAGTCCCGAATTGAGCCTTGCCCGAAGAAGGAACAACCCCTGACTTCTTCAGCTGAGTGAGCCAATGCAGTCCCTTTGGGCTTAAGTCAGTTTGGTTCAGTTTTCTGTCATGCATGAAAAAGAATCCTTTCTACCTTCACTGGGACTCAAGATGGGGCTCCCATTTCCTGTCTTCCACCTCACAGAGGCCCATGCAGCATCTAGTGCAGCCTCCTTTGTAGCCTCCAGGAAAGCATTCTGGTTTTCTCAAATTCTCAAAATCACCAGAACATAGGGATCTCTCTGAAGCTTTGGAACTGAGATTCCTGAAGGGGCCAGGGATTGATGGAAGCTTGTCTGCCATGCAGGCTGCTATGAGCCTGCGCCCTAGATGCCCTGGGAAAGGTAATAACTCATCCTGGGTCCTCTTTGGGCCTTCCCCCAGCCCTGTCTAGGCAAGGACAGACATCAATCCCACTTATCAGGCTCCTTATTTCATCCTTTATCCAGCTGTCTCAGATGTCACTCCACATCCTTAACACAGAGTTATGAGAGATTGAGCGCTCAGGCCTGGGCTGGCTGAAGGATTCATTGGTCCAGGGCTGTCCATTCATCAGGAATAAATCTCAATGGCTATGGGGGGTGAGGTAGAATTTGATCAGCTGGACCTGGGGGTGGGGGCTTTGCTGTCAGTGACCACAAATATCAAAGTCAGATTGAGGACGGTGTTGGTAATGGTGGTGGCACTGGTGAGGAGAGGACCACTGTGTTCCTGGAAAAACAGTTCTGGGTCCACCAGGGTACAAGGAAGACCAGCTCCAGCAAGCTGTATTTGTCAGACAAACACACTTCACTCAGTAATTGTGAGGCTTCCCAGGCAGGGGAACCCTGGAAGGTAAGGAGCCCACCTTGTCCCCAAAGTAATAAAAAAAAATTTTTTTTTAAACTTGTATTGGACTATGTCTCTGCCCTGCTTAAACAACCCCTAAATGGGGATGCCTGAGTGGCTCAGTTGGTTAAGTGGCTGCCTTTGACTCAGGTCATGATCCCAGGGTCCTGGGATCAAGCCCCACATGGGGCTCCCTGCTCAGTGGGGAGCCTGCTTCTCCCTCTCCCTCTCACGCTCTGCCTGCTTGTGCACTCTCTCTCAAATAAATAAATAAATAAAATCTTAAAAAAAAAAACCCACAACCTAAATTGCCATTGCAATTAAAATAGAATGCTTATCCCTGACCCCAGCTCACAGAGCCTCCTTGATGGAGACTCCAGCCCGCCTTGCCCACTAACACTCCAGACCCTCCAGGCTCTGCCTGTTCTTTGGACACTCAGGTTCACTCCTGCCTCAGTACCTTTGCACTCGCTGCCCCCTCCCCCCAGATTCACTCTCCCCAGGTTATTGTCTGGTTGCTTTCAAGGCTCAGTGTAGATGGAATCAGGCATCTCCAGAGAGGCCCCCCAAGCCCCTCCTCAGTCTCTCTCTGCTGTATTCCCTTCAGTGCTTAGCACTGAATGAAATTGTCTTGTACTTTTTCCCTTTCCTTCAACAGAACCCAGCTAGAATTCTGGTCCCTAAAGGCAGGTTCTGTCTGTCTTCTACATTGCTGGGTCCCCAGCTATCATTTGGTGCATTGCTGGAACTCATAGACCCTCAATAAATATACATTAAAATGAACAAACTACTGGCCAGCTGCATCTTCCAGAGCAAATCCCTAAGACAAGGTGAGTTAGAAAACGGGCAGAGTCCAAACTATGGTTTTCTGTCCAGGGTGCTGAAGGCTCCCCCGTCCACCACTGCTGTGGCTTTTCTAGGAGACAGGGAAGAAGGCAGTCCTTTCTGGGAAGAATGGTTGTATTGTGTCACCATGAGGTTGCCATAGGAACGCCTTGTTGTGCAGCAAAGACCCCCACTTAAAGTTAGAGATGTGGAGATATGAAGCGATTGTGGAAGTCGATGAAGTATTGACCAGTAGCTGTGGAGCCCTTGGGGAAGGACTTTCAGGTCACACTCCTCCCCCTGCCCCTGCCCTCAGCTTCATCTCGCAACTCCTTTCTGTCCCTTCAATTCCACTTCACCCCTCCCCAGCCCACTCCCATCTGGGTTGCCAGAGCACTAGTCCAGAGGGCCATGAGAGGGGAGTGAGGGTCTGAAGGTAGACCAAGTGTCATGCCAAACTCATCTCAGGCATCTATGCCTGATGTGATAGCAATCATAGAAGTCATGGATGAGGTACAACAGTCCCAGGTACAGAGCGCTTACTTTATGTACATCATATTCAGTGCTTAGACTCAGTATTCAGACTCATGAATTAGTAGACTGAAGCCTACACAACCCAGAGGGAGTTATTACGATCCCCATTTCACAGATGAAAAACCTAAGGCTCAGTGAAGTTACATGAAATTTTTGAAAATTCCCGCTTAGTAAGGGGGTTCCTCCAGGATTTTAACCCAGGGAATCTGAACCTAGAGTTCAAGCTCTTTTTTTTTTTCAGGTGTTTGTTTGTTTGTTTTTAAGTAATCTCTACACCCAACGTGGGGCTCAAACTCACAACCCTGAAATCAAGAGTCACATTCTCCACCGCCTGAGTCAGTGAGGTGCCACCAGAATTCAAGCTTTTAACCATACCACCATCTCAGCAATTCTAAACACAACAAACCTAGCAACTCCCGTGTGTTGAATGGTTACAGTGGGCCATGCATTCTGGGAAACTACGGATTGCAAGGGCAAAGTCACTCAGTACCCAAGTGTTAGAGTCTGGATCTGCATACCTATCCAGAGCCCAAGTTCATTCTCCAACATCAACATTCTCCAACATCTGATCCTGGACCTACAGGGTCAGAGAAGACCCTCGAGGCTTGCCACTCTGGACTCAGGAGGGACTGCTGATACCTTCACCACCCTGGCCAATCCCAAGGTTTGTAGTAATGACCCCTTTCTCCAAACCCTCCATGCCTCAGAACCAGGGAGGGCACTGAGAATACCTGACAATCTGAACCCCCAACGAAGTCACTGGATGGGCTGCAGGATAGCATGGGACCATAGCCCAGAGGAGGACGGCACTCCCCGTTGCTCACGTGGGCAAGGCCATTAGCTTCTCTGAGCCCAGCTCTCCTCGTCATAACTGGGGGATAACCCTCCTCCCTCCACTCAAATGCATAGAGGTCTTGAGACTACTCTGACAGTGCTTCCTAACTTGTCACTCGGTGAACGTGGCTGCTAGAGTGTAGGCGAGCCCACCATTAGGAATTCAGATACAGAGTCAATACTTACCATTGCAAGCCTTCCTCAATTCTTCAACCTCCAACTGGATTCTCTTAAAGGCATTTCAAATTATAAAACTTCCATCCAAATGCTGTCTTCTAGGGGCACCTGGGTGGCTTAGTCAGTGAAGTGTCTGCCTTTGGCTCAGGTCATGATCCTGGGGTCCTGGGATCGAGCCCCACATCAGGTTCCCTGCTCAGCAGGGAATCTGCTTCTCCTTTTCCCTCTGCTATTCTACCTCTCCCCACCTACAGCTCGTGCTCTCTCTCTTTGATTCTCTTTCTCTCTCTATCTCAAGTAAATAAATAAAATCTTTTTTAAAAAATAAATGCTGTTTTCTGGGAATGTGCCAAGTGGCTAAGAGCTGAGAGGCTATGTTAGGGCCGAAACTAGCCCAGACCAGAGGTTGCCCTGGACTTGATGTGACAACATGTTCCCCAGGCCCTCCCCTTGGCTCTTCTGCCCTCTGCCTCCTGGTTCTATCTTCATCCATCATTAGGGAACAGGTAGCAGAGCTTGGGGCTAGGGTGGGCTGGGCTGGGGTCTCATTGCTCTTTTAGGTCTTGTTCTGGCATCTTCCCCCCAAAAGAAGCCTCTTTCTCCCAGGCCCCTGGCAAGAAAAGGCATGAGACATCCTGCCAGAGGGAAGACCAGACACCCTTCTAGATTTCAGAGGGCAAAGGGGGCTTTTCTGGAGGAGTCCTTTAATTTCCTTTCTGATGCTCCTCCCAACCCCCACACATCCAGAACGCCAAAACTCTAACTAACCTACCAACCTTTGTCTATTGACATTAGTCAGCTATTGCTGTGATAATGCTGTGCAACAAAGGACCCTAAAATCTCCATGACTTACAACCACTTTTATTTTTCTTGTCTGCAGTCGGAGGGCTGGCTGGGTGGCTCTGCTTTGGGCCACAGGGTCGGTTCAGGTTTGCCGCACATGTCTTGCATTCTAAGACCAGGGGCTATTCAGGGCATGTCCTTCTCACCGCAGCTGGAAGAAGCACAGGAGCCCAGTCTCAACCTCACAGATTCAAAGTCTCTATTCACATCATAACCCCTAACATTACACTGGCCAAGGTGAGTCATGTGACACGTTCAATATCAGTGGGGTGGGGAAGTGTCCTTAGTCCATTAGAGTGGGAGCTACTGCAAAGTCACATGGCACCCCAAAACCTAAGCCTCTAAGTTAACTAAACAGCAAAAGAACAACAGCAGCAGCAAGAAGGTGTGGCTATATAATTCCATCAGAGGAAGAGGGGTGGTTCCAAATAGGGTGGAGTGGGTTTGTGTTATCATTGCCTTCGAGGCCATTTTCATCCAAGGAGGATTCATTTTCATCCAAGGAGGATCCAAGGAGGATTCATTTTCATCCAAGGAGGATTCATCCTCCCTGTTTGGAGCAGCCTTGTTCTCAGTTTGAGTGGGACTGATCTCACTCCAGCTCTAGAGATGGACGTGGACTAGTTCAAAACAATCTGACAGCCCATCCCATGGCCACAGTTGTTGTTTCAAGGATAGGCATATGACCTAATTCAGGCCAATGAGAGACACTGAATCCCAAAAGAATCCAGAAATTTCCTCCCTTTCTCACTGGAAAGAAAAAAATATAGAGTCCCAGGAGCTTTTGGCAACCAAGTTATGATTCTGAGGGGACCCAGCCCTGGAATGAGTACAGAAAGTGGAAAGAAATCAAGTTCTGGGGAGACGTCATTCAGCTGGATCAAGCATTACCTGAAACTTGACCTACTACTTGACTTTTCACTTAAAGAAGCAAACGTGTTGTCATTTCTGTTTAAACCAGTTTAGGTTTTGTTCTCCATCATTTGCAACCCAAACATTGCTAAGTGAAGGATGATATCAGAGAGGAAACCAGAGAACTGAGGTTCTCTACTTACTGTCACCCCCATATCACACCAGCTAGAAACACTGAACCTAAGAGAATCATGGGATTTGGTCATCTCTGCTTAGAGCATTCAGAGCAGGCCATTCCCCCTGGCACCTCACTCCACCACCCTGGGCTTCCTGCCCTCCAAAATCACCCTCCACATCCAGACCTGTTCCCCTTCTTGATGCAGCCTCAAGTCTGCCCCAAAGCTCTGGGAGTCTAGAGTTGCTGCCTCATACATCAAAGATGCTTTTGCACGAAGGGAAAAATGTAGGTAATTTTTCAATGTGTGTGGCTATCTTTGAGAAACCCTGAATGCCAGAAGCGGGGCTGGGAAGCAGTAGTAGATAAATGGGATTGCCCCCAGAAGGAGCCCTGTACATCTGCCTACTCTCCCTACCCAAAGCGGGTGGAGGTGGGCGAATCTGGGAAAGGGGTTGTGGGTGTGTCCCATGCCACACACACTCACAATAAACCTGGATGAGTTTGGCTGTCTCTGGACCCCAAAGCATTGTCCCCAACCCCTAGTCACCGAGAAAAGAGAAAACTCTCCGTGTTATTGTTGCTTTAAAATCGTGTTTTGTGAACGAGAGGAAGAAAAAAGACAAGTCCATTAAGTCATTTATTCCTAACACTCCAGCCATCACAGGCTCCTAGGGCTTGAAGAAAAATCAAGAAAATTAGTGCTTGTGAAAGGCAAAGAGCGACAGCGCTGGCCTGGAAGAGGCACAGAGGGGGATCCACGCAGCCCTCCTCCCTCCCGGCTCAACCCCTCCCTGATACCGGCTCTCTGCTCTCCCCAGACATTCAGTGCTCCTTCCTCTCCCGGGCCCTTACTCCCTTCCCTTCCCGCCCCGGCCCTGCCCTGCACACCGGGCGGGGCGGTGTCTGCACCTCCCACTCCCTCCCAGACCCTCCCGCCCAGCCCGCCGCAGGTCCGTGCTCGGCCGCGCGCCGCTCTGCAGCCTAGACAGACAGTGCCCCCCTCAGGCCACACTCGGCCCTCGTTTGCGGCGACCTGCGCGACAAAGACGAACACCCGTGGGGACTTAGGGGGAGAACACGGGCGAACCTCCACTGGTGACCCCAATTTCAGATTCGAACCCAGGTCTCCAGAGGTGAGTGCGAAGAAAATGCCTAAATTAAAATGCTAATTACCGTCTTCAGCAATTCGTTAGGAGACAGTCACTTGTATCTATTATTAACAGCTTCCCGCCACAGCCGCGGCTCGCCAAGAGACACGGATAATTTAAAGATTCAGGTGCAAGAGAAAATAATAGAAGGCCGGGTCTGCACGGTGAAGCTGTCTGTGGGGGTGTCACCCCATTCTGCCCACCCTGCAGAGAGATGATAAAAGGTGGCCAAGGGCAACAAGAGGTGAGGCCCCAGAAGGTCCCTGAGGGCTCCCCAGGGAAGCGGCTGGATCAGCCAGGTGCACAGAATAACCCGAACCCTTGTGTTTACAAATATTTGCAGAGCCCTTTATGGCTCACAAAGTCCTCCACGATTTCTTAATTCAACACCAGGGTTTGGTGAGGGCAGGAATTTGAGCTCCTGTGCCCAGGTAGGAAGACACCCAGGTAAGATATGACCCCGGGCATGAAGGCTATCCCCTGATGCTGCCTACTCCTGGAATCTGGAAGGTTTGCTGCTGGGGAAAAGGTGGCCCATGAGCCAGGCTGTCATTTCCCAGGTGCACTACACGCGGGCACTTGGGAGAGCCAGAGTCCCCGTGCCTCAACTCTGCTGTCACTCTGACCTCTAGAAATAAGACAGAGCTGGTCCCAAGGGATGCCTCAGGGTCTTGGCAATGCCCACGGAGGGTCTGCCCAGGCAGGGGTCTTCCGGAGGGGGGGCTTGGGCAGCTGGGAGAGAGGAGGCGAGGAATAGAAAAGGAGCATATGAAACAGGGCACAAGCGAATTGCAGAGTAACAGAGCAGAAAAAGCCACGAGCGTCTACCCTCCTCTTTGTTCATGGCAGGCAGAGAGGGACTGAACTGCCCAAGGTCACTAGGAACGGCCCAGTCAGGGCAGAGGCAGCTTCAAAGGCCTTTCCTAGACTCACAGTCTAGACTCTAAAGGGACAACGCACAGAAGCCTTGAGCCCACCCTGTTAGATTGCTGTCACAGTCACTCCAGTCCACTGAGAGGATTTTGTCCTACATCGGTGTGCTCATGGAAGCAGGCATTGGGACGAAGGGTGCTTCGTGATTTCTTATGGACCAATGAAGAAACAAATCCGATGCCATACGTGAACAGCCTCGTACACAGGGCATTCTGGGGCCAACTCCTCCCGGCTCCTGGGAACAAATTGTTGAATATTCAAGATTTGTGAGCTGGTTGTTAAACAATGGGCAGCTGGAACTCAGGCCTGGTGAGAGTATTTACACCACGGCAATCCGGCAATCCGGCAATCCGTATTGCTCCTAATCAGGGCTATTTACCCTACCCACCCTTAATTCCAGCCAAACGCTAGAGCCACTCTTCTTAAGACTTCTTCTTGGGTTAATCATCTTAATCTCCGAATCTTCCAACTACTGGAAAAGTTGAAACGTCTCCTGCATTTTATTCCCTCATTCGGTTTCCTTGGGTGCAGGATTCCCCTACATTTTCAGCCACCCCCTGCGGCCACAAGGCCAGGCCCTCTTCTTCGGGAGCCAGTGTGAGGAGTTAATTCCCCATCAGCCCCCCTCCCCCTCAGGGCACCACCTGTTCCACGGGGCTCTGGCCCCAGGTGAGGTATAAACACCCCCAATGATGAATGGCCCCGCCAGCAGTGACGCCGGGGCCCTCTGCTCTCTCCACCACCTGTTCCATCCCAGCTGGAGGAAGGCGCGTGGAGGAGGGGGCTTCCATCTGAATCAGAATCATCCATCCTAAGTAATTAGCTGCTGAAGAAAATGCAAACCCATGGAGGGGGGCAGAGATGCCCCCCTCCCCAGCTTCTCCAAACTCCAGCTGCCCCAGGCTTGCCTCAGAGGCTGCTGGAAGAGCCAGAACCCTGAGGAGGACAGGATGCCATCTGCCAGGACATGGGGTTTCTTTGCAGAAAAAATACTAGGACACTCCTGGGGTGCCTGGGTGGCTCAGTGGGTTAAGCCGCTGCCTTCGGCTCAGGTCATGATCTCAGGGTCCTGGGATCGAGCCCCTCAGTGGGGAGCCTGCTTCTCTCTCTGCCTCTGCCTGCCTCTCTGCCTGCTTGTGCTCTCTGTCTCTCTCTCTCTCTCTCTCTCTCTCTCTCTCTGTCAAATAAATAAATAAATAAATAAAATCTTAAAAAAAAAAAAAAAATACTAGGACACTCCTTTCACGACTGCCGCTGTCAAGCCCAGGCAGGGACCAGCGCACATCTTCCCTCCCAAGGCTTGTGCTCTTGCTCCTCTATCACTGTCTCCTCAGCCAGGGAATAGAACATGTGCTTGCCAGACACCACCAGGCCCATACCCAGTGTCCATTTCCTTCTCACCTGACTCTTGGTGTTCCCATGACCCATGTCCCAGAGGGAGAGGGAGAGGGAGTGTGGTCCAGTTATATAGTCAATGACATATGAAGGGAGGTCTGACGTATCTGATCCTAGGAGACAATCATCACAGGAAGAGATGCTCTCTTCTCTCTGTCTCTAAACATTGTGGCATCTGGACATGAATCCTGGAAACTTAGCAGCCACATTGTGACCCTGAGGGCTGCCAGACTGAAGTTGGGGCTGAGCAGAGGCAGAGAAAGAGGCCAGTGAGGTCCCTGGTGATGTCCCTGGGTCTCTGATTCTTGTGCCTGGAGGCAGCACTCCTCTAGACCTCCTGCCATGGGAGATAAGAAAGGTCCTTATTCATTTTTATTTTGCGTGGCTGCCTGCAGCCAAAGGCATCCCAGCTCAGGGAAAGCAAAGGCTGAACATGATTACCCAACTCGGTCAGGCCCTGATCTTGGACCCCCATGTGAGTAACTAGGTTTGGATTGTGCCTGATGCCCAGGCCTCTTGCTCTGCTCAGACCAGTGCTCTCCTGAGGCCTTTCTCTGGCCTCAGCAGGGCCACTCTTCCCTGTGTTCAGGCCCCAAAGTGCCAGGAAAGAAAACATCCCAAGAATAGCCCTCAACCAACAACTGACAGGAGATGCTTTATAAATACCCCATATCCTTCTCCCTTTGGGTAGGAGAACTCCAAGGCAAGCTGTCTATACTGGCTGCCAGGGTTCCAGGATTGCGCTCTAGTTGTTCACAGTGGTAACCTGCTGGAGAACACTCCTCTTATTGGCTGCCTCCCCACTCCCATCATCTTTTAAAGTTGCTACCTGCACTCAAAACCTCATCCCAGGGTTCACTTCCCGGGGGCGCCAAACTCAGACTACTTCCCCCCTCAATGCACTGAGACCTGCTCTGCGGCAGACACTGCAGAGAGACCAGGAAACAAGGTGTAGGTCTCCCGGGCCCTGGGGCTATTTCATTGCAGAGAAAGGAAATCAACAAGTCAAGGAGTCATAGCATTTGAGGTGGTCTTAAATACGGGATCAAGATAAAACTGGATGGTAGCTATGATGGGGAAGGGTGCAATGAGGACAGGGGCTGAGAGTTCTCTCCAAGGCTTGTCTGTACTAAGAGCTACCGGAGGAAGATTCCAGGCAGAGGAAACAGCAAGTGCAAAGGCAGAGGCGGCTCACGTGGTAGGTTTGAGGAGCTGAGAGAGGCAATGTGGCAGGAGGGAGGTGAGGCAGGAGAAAGAGGAGGAGGTAAAGTGCGGAGGGATGGCTCCTGAAGGGCATGGGAAGGAGTTTGTGGGGTCAGGGTCAATGGGAATCTATTGCAGGTTTGTAAGGTGGAGGGGAATTAGCTGACCCAAGGTGGCAGCCTTCTGTGTACTGTATGGAGACAGGATTGGGGTGTGGGGTGGGGGGGAGCTGCAACAGTGAATCACAGAGGCCAGCTGGGGCCATCTGAGCAGAGCACACACGTGGGGGATGCTGGCACCTGGAGCTACCCTGTGTTCTCTATAGGGGAAACTTCCACTTGCAAACCTGCCTCTTCCCTCTCCCAGCCTAGGACCGGACCCTGACCCATGTGTGCCATTGTCCCCAGTCCCCGGGCTGGAGGTAGCCTCTAAACTGAAGGTCGATGAGTGAATCCTTGTTGCCCTGGACCTTCCATGGTGCCATCTGTCACTGACCACCCACCTGCTGGGGCCCACATTCTTGCTTTCTGAGTTTGGGCACTGCTGGGGTCTCCTGGCCCTGCCCCCCAAGTCCTCCTGCTCCAGAGTGAGCAGGTATCATTCCAGACTGCAGCACCCTCCCCCAACCCCAGACTGGATGATCCGTGGGAACAGCTTCCTGGCCGGGCTCAGAACCCCCTCCCAGGGCCCAGAACAATTATCATTTAGTAGCACCTAGGGCTCTTGCCACCGCTCTCCCTGAGTTTCTCGGAAGGCATTATTCACATTATTTTTCACTCGAAAAGCGTCGAGAAACCCTTGAGAGAGCTGAAGGACGTGGCTTAGCCCTCGTTTACAGACGGGCTGTGCAAACAGAAAGGTTTTCAAATTTTTCAGGAACTGGAGTAGCAGAGCTCACTTTTGCTGAAACTAACCCCAGCATCAATAACAAATGGGTGCAGCCAGGGGAAGACGTGTAAGTCTCGTATGGAGACAGGGCTGCGGGTTTGGGCCATGCTGTTGGCCTCCACTGGGGAATAGGCACCGCAAACCCATGTGGGACCCAGGTTGCTGGGGACCCAAACCCATGGATCGGACAGAAAAGACCCTGCTCCTTGACAGTGAGAGCTAGGTACTGGGGCCGGGACAGGAGCAAGGACAGGTTAGCAAAGGCAGGAGAGGAGATCAGAGGGCATGCTGTGCAAATCTTTCAGTCTCTCTGCCTTGACTTCCTCATCATAATGTGGGAAATACAAGTTTCCTCTCCCGGGGTGACTTGTGAAGTCATAGATATGGATACCATCCGACCTATAGATTAGGAGGATTTAGGACTTAGGAGGACTCCTTAGAGCTTAGGGAGTCTGAGCTGTAGATTGCTAGCTACCCCCCAATATCCATTCTCCCCACACTCTGATCTTCAGCTGGGTCCATGGCTGCCTCTAATCAACACTTTCTTTTCAGCCTCCCTTGTGGCCATTTTGCCCACGTGACTACATTCCGATCATAACACTGTAAACACTAGAGTGGTGTGCGGTTCTGGGGAGAGTCCTTAAAGGGACGGTATGCACCTGTTTGTCCCTTGCTCCTCCTGAGAGTTGGAACCAAACAGCATCTTGGCTCATGTTGTAGAAGACACTTGGAGAAGGCAGCTGAGCAGCAAGAAAGAATGATCGATGTTGACTTTGAGAAACCTCTCTTCCAGCATCTAAACTCTTGATTGAGGGAAAAATCTTGTTTTTCAGGCCTGGTTTTCTCTTTGGGGTGGTGTCTGTCACTCACAGCTGAACTAATCCTCATCCCTATAGACGAGAGCCTGTATCGCTGTCCCCAAAGCCCAGGCTGGTCCACCACAGCCCACTGCTTTATCATAGGTCCCAAGGGAAGACTACAGTGCTCAGATAGGATGAGTATAGTTCAAGATCTGCCAATGAGCAGCCCAGTAAACCACGCGAGCCCTGGCTCAGCTGACCCTCCAACACTGAGTTCCAGCTAGAAGGTGCCAGTGGCCAGCCTGATGGGGTTTCTGGAAATGGCTGGAGGTTTGGTTCTTGAGAAGGGCAGGAAAGAGCTTGAAGAATGAGAAGGCTGAGGACAGGAGAACTGGCTTGAAATTCCTTGCTGCCTGGCTTAAATCCAACGTCTGGAAAAACAGAATGTAGGCATACCTCACTTTATTGTGCTTTGTTTTATTGTGCTTTGCTAATATCGTGTTTTTTTATGAATTAAATGTTTGTGGCAACTCTGTGTCGAGCAAGTCTATCAGTGCCATTTTTCCAAAAGCATTTGCTCACTTTGTGTCTCTGTGCCACATTTTGGTAATTCTTGCAATATTTCAAACTTTGTCATTATTATATTTGTTATGGTGATCTGTGATCAGCGATGATGACTCACTGGAAGCTCAGATGATAGTTAGCATTTTTTAGCAATAAAGTATTTTTATTTTTTTTAAATTTTTTTAATTTATTTATTTGTTAGAGAGAGAGAGAGAGCGAGCACAGGCAGACAGAGTGGTAGGCAGAGGCAGAGGGAGAAGCAGGCTCCCTGCCGAGCAAGGAGCCCGATGTGGGACTCGATCCCAGGACGCTGGGATCATGACCTGAGCCGAAGGCAGCCGCTTAACCAACTGAGCCACCCAGGCGTCCCAGCAATAAAGTATTTTTAAATTAAGGTTTGTACATTTCTTTAGACATAATGGTATTGCACACCTAATAGACTACTGTATAGAGTAAACATAAATTTTATAGGCACTGGGAAACAAAAAAATTCATTTGACTCACTTTATTTCCATATTCTCTTCATTGCAGTGTCTGGAACCAAACCCCTGATGTCTCCAAGGTGTGCCTAGGTACGCTGAACAGGCCAGCAAGCAGGAGAATATGGTAGCAGGAGGCGTCAGATGCCCGGCTTCATCTCAGGGCTGGTGAGCGCTTCCCTCTACCCGCCAAACAGAAAGACCCACATGAGCCCCCTTCCCCCACCTGGGAAGACGGAGTGCCACGGCCCACTTGTGGCCACATAGTGGCCATCTGTGTTCCCACAGCCCAGCACCCATTTAGACATTTCAGTGCTAACGTAACCCAGCTTTTTTTTTTTTTTTTTAAGATTTTATTTATTTATTTGACAGGCAGAGATCACAAGTAGACAGAGAGGAAGGCAGAGAGAGAGGGGGGAAGCAGGCTCCCCGCCGAGCAGAGAGCCCAATGCGGGGCTCCATCCCAGGATCATGACCTGAGCCCAAGGCAGAGGCCTTAACCCACTGAGCCACCCAGGCGCCCCAATGTAACCCAGCTTTACTCAGGGAATCCCTATCCGTCTTTCAGCCCCAGGGGAGTGGGACTCCGCCCTAGGGCCACAGCCACCATGTGACTCAGTCCTGGCCAATCAGAGTGCCTGTATTCCCTCTGCCACTCTGATTGGTCAGGAAGGAGCACGTGCCCCAGTAAGACCAATGAGACCCCCGGAGATTTACTTTTCTGTTGAGAGAAAAGCAGATTTCTTTTGCCAGGGTTTGAACCCAACGGTAGCCATCTGCTGGCATGTGGAGCATCAGGAAGAAGCAGAAACTGGCAGAGCCAAGGCAGGTGTCCCGGTCCTAGCTGGATTTAAGCCTGAAGCTCGTCACCCCTTGGATTTATAGATATCAATACATTTCTTCCCCCATCGCCACCCATAACTAGCTGCCTGAGCACATTCTGGTCTAATGGCAACACCATTTCTTCTCGAGTTGGCAAATTTCCTTCCAGCGTCTCAAGGCCACCTTAACTACCCTTCCCGTGATGGGGTCAGCCCTCTGTCCCCTGCCCAAGTTGAGCAGGACCACGCTGAATGGACCCGTTTCCATGTCACCTCAATGACAGGACCTGCTTTCCCTTTAACACTGTAGCCAGGGCCCGGCATCCAGTAGGCGCTCACTAAATGCTGATTGGAGAAATAAATAAATGACTGCAGAGAAGCAAGCTACTCGTTCATCAAGTTTATGGATGACATGAAATTGGGAGCAGTTTCTAGCCAGAGGTTAGAATCGTAAAGCAGATTGGCTTTCGCAAATGAGAGTATGGCAAGGCTGAGTCGGAATTGGATGACGTTCATTAAGTAACTAGTTTGAAGAAGTCATCGCCAGCAGTCTGTGTGAGCTGGGGAGGTAATGGTTTCTGTGCACGTTCCAGGACAAGCTGTGGATGGCAGGCTGGACACAGCAAAAGAAGCTGGATATTGAGGGTCGGTCTCCCCATGGAGGTCATTTCATGGGCTCCTGACAGGCAAGACCCTGGCAAGTCCTTCTGCCTCCAGGAAGGCACTCTCTGCTCTGTATTTTGGAGACAGAAAAGATTCAGGGAAGCATTAAAAAAAAAAAAAAAGGCATTAAAAATAGGGAAAGGGAAGACAAATTGGATTTCTGAAGTCAGGTTAAAGAGACTGGGGTTGCTGCATCTGGAAGGAAAAGAGGGAGAAACCATTTCTCCAATGGGCTTTTATGAGGGGCGTCACCCCCCAGAGCCGAGAAGGTGTCCAAGAAGGGGAATAATGGGCAGGGAGGCAGTGGCAGCCCGCCCTGCCCCCACTGCCGCCTCCAGAGCTGCTACCACCCCTGCTGTTTACGCTTTTATCGTTTGCAATGAAAGACGATGATGTGTGTGTGCGCTGTATTGATTGTGCCTCTTAGATTTTTATGTCATTGTGGAAAGCGGCAATTATGCTCACCCGCTCTGGAGGGAGCAAATGGCCCCGGGGGAGGATGCCGCAGGGCCAGGAAAACTCCAAAAGCAGGTGGGAGGGGTCCAGCTCAGGAGGTGGAGGCATGAGGCAGCCAGAACAGGGGAGGGGACTAATTGAACCTGAGAAGGGAAGGAATACCACCAAGTGGATGCACCATCTACCCTGTAGCTGTTTGTTAAACACCTATGGTGTGCTAGATACTCAAGTCATTGTCCCACACTCCTGTGAAAGCCCTCCAGTGGCTTCCCTTTTGCATTCATAATAAATCTGTTCTGCTTATCAAGACATACGTCATCTGACCCTCACCTACCTCTCTGGTCCCCCTCCATCTCCTCCCCTCCTCACTGCCACCTAGCCATCTGACCTTTTCCTGGTCTGCCCACTTACCAAGCTTAGCCCTGCCTCAAGGTCTTTGCCCTTGCTATTCCCACTGTCTGGAATCCTGTTCCCGACACTTCATCCTGTCATTATCTTCACATTCAGATCTCAGCTGAAATGTCACTACCTCACAGAGTCCCATCATGAAGACCCCATGTCACGTCCACGCTAGCCTCTCACTGCCACACCATCTTCTTTTCTTCATAGCACTTCTCATTCTCAGATACGCTCTTGTCTATGGGTTCATTGTCTCTCCCACCAAAATGTAAATGCTCAAAGAATAGGGGTCTTATTTACTTCTTGTTCACTGCTTTGCCACTAGCATCTAGAGGAGTTCCTGGCACGCAACATGAGTATAATGAATATTGATAACTATTATTAGCTAGTTAATAGTAAAGGAAACTGAGATTTGGGGAGTGTATTAATTAGGACCATATTTAACTGGAAGTAACAGGATATCCAACTAATATCAAGAGGTGATTGCTAACATTGGTCCAATTGCTCAATGATGGCTTCATAGACTGAGGAATTTTCCATCTTTCTTCCCACTTTTTCTTAGGCTGTTTCTCTCAGCTTGCCCCTCATGATCACAAAGTGGCTGCTGCTGCTCCTGATATAATTTGGCATTCAAGGCAGGAAGGAACGGAGAAGGCAAAATTCTGGTCTAGCTGAGTATGTCTCCCTCTTTACCAGGTCTTTCCTGTTTCTAAAACACCCCTCACCAGGATTCTACTTCCAGCTCATTGGCTGGATCTGTGTCACTTGCTGCAAGAGATACTGGGTAACAGAGCTCTCTGAGGTCCAAGATAAGGGAAAGCAGAGGAGAGGTGGGTTGGACGTGAGTGTTGAGTGAGCCAACCTCAGCAACTACAGAGAAGTGAGCAGACTTGCTCACAGCCATGGCCATAGATGGCAGAGTTGAGATTTGAGTTGACATGTCTGGGCCAGGATCCATGCCCTACTTGTCACACCCTGGCAATTCCCTCTTGGCATCTGGGTAAGAGGGCAAAGGCACTAAACAGACCATAAATGCCATCAGGCAGGTCGTTCCCCCTCTCCCACCCCAAACAGTCCTGCCCACACTGGCTTTTCTTTATCCCAAAGTCTCCCCTCCATCCCACGGCACACAGTGCTCTAGCCACAACAATCTACTCAGGGCTCCCCAAACGCACACGGTCTTCCCTCCCCTGTCCCTTTGCACACATTGTTCAGAGCCCCTGCCAACTTTCACCACTCTGCTCATCCTTCAAAGACCAGCTCGAGTGTCGCCTCCTGTAACTCTTCCCCTTTCTTGCTTACTCACATGCTAGGACCTGTCCTTGTAACAAAGGGGAGACAATAAACAAAATAAATAAGACCATTTTATAGACAGATGGATGTGATGAGAAAACAAAACAGGGTGACATGTTAACGAACAACCGGAAGGCTGTGACAGATGGAACAATGCCCCCCAAAGATTTTATGTCCTAGCCCCAGAACCCAGGAATATGTTAGGTTACATGAGAAAGGGAAATTAATGTTGCAAGTGGAATTAAGGTTGTGTATAATGAAGATTTGGCTGGCTTCTGTCCCTGCTTCCTGGGAGGTGACCCTTAAATCCTTGGTATTTCTGGAGTGATAGGATTGTCTTTATTATTCATGGTGGCCCCTCAGACCACACCTGAAGATTTATGCTAACAAAGCCACTCAGATGAGGGCTGATCATGCCAGAAAGAGCAACCATGTGATTAGAGAGTTTTTGAGCCACCTGATACTAGCCCGCCCTCCTCGGAGGAGGGAGGCTGGACATTGAGTTCAACCACAGGGCCAATGATTCAACCAATTCAATCAGTCATGCCTACACAATGAAACCCTGATAAAAACTGACACCAAAGTTCCAGGGAGCTTCCTGGTTGACAATATTGTCACAAGCTGATGAGCTGGGAGGGTAACACATCCTGATGACACAGGGCTAGGACATAGAAGCTTCATATTTGTCCCCCACCCCAGGCCTTATCCCCCGGGTCTCTCCCTCTGTTTCTGATTTGTAGCTTTTTGCTTTCCTGAGTTTTCTGAGTCCTTCTAGCAAATTATAGAACCTAAGGCAGAAGTTAGAACTCCTGAATTGGTAGCCAGCTGGTCAGAAATGAAGATGGCCTGGGGACCCTGAACTTCTGCCTGATATTTGAAGTGAGGGTAGTCCTGTGAAGGACTGTGGCCTTGACTCATGAAGTTTGGCCTCATTCCCCATAGTCAGGGTTATGGCATTTTGCTAATCAACTGTCCTTGAGTTGGGAGATTATCCTGGATTTTCCAGTGGGCTCAATAACATGGGTCCTTCCAACTGGAAGAGGGAGGCAGAAGAGAGAGAACCAGAGAGACAGCAGCGTGAAAGCAGCTCAGCCCAATGTTACTAGCTTTGAGGAGGGAGGAGGGAGGACGGCAGGCCCTAGCTTCTAGAATCAGGCAAAGGCAAGGAAACGGATTCTCCCCTGGAGCCTCCAGAAGGAATGCAGCCCCACCGGCACTTGATTTTAGCCTCGTGAGACCCAATTTGGACTTCCGACCTCCAGAGCTGCAGGATAACCAAAGTGTGTTGTTTTAAACCCCTTGTTTGTGGTCATTTATTGCAATAGCAGTGGGCAACTAACACAGGGGTATTTTTTGGTGGGGACGCACGTTCTTCTGTCACTTTGTTACTGGCTTTGATTGTAAGACCCTCAAAAATGTAAATCTTACCTGATTCAACTTTGTACACACACTACTTACTGGAGACCCAGCAGGGACAAACTCCTTGGGAGCTTCTTCCCTCATAGCATTTTCATTTTGTTTAACATTGTGTGTGTGTGTAGTCTATGAATTTTAACACATGTAGAGACTCATGGAACCACCACAATCAGGATATGGAAGCTGTCTGGCACCCCCACAAGACTCCGGCATGCTATCCTTTCTCATCACACATTTCCCACGCCCCTAAGCCCTGGCAACCACTGACCTATTCTCCAATGCTATAGCTCTGTGATTTTGAGAACCTCCCATTAATGGAAATACATGTTACATAGCCTTTTGAGACTGGCTTCTTTCCCTCAGCATAATGCCTTCGACAGTCATTCAAGCTGATGACTGTATCAATGGTTCGTTCCTTTTTATCACTGAATTGTATTCCATTGAA
The DNA here is from genome assembly GCF_963455335.1 of Martes martes. NCBI lineage: Eukaryota > Metazoa > Chordata > Mammalia > Carnivora > Mustelidae > Martes > Martes martes. The sequence continues at coordinate 101,860,672 of NC_137892.1, forward strand.
TGGACGCACTGCAGTTTATCCATTCGCCTACTGGAAGACATTTGAATTGTTTCCGGTTCTTGGCAATTACCAACAGAGATGCTATGAACATTTGTGAACCATGCGAACATAAGTTTTCATTTCTTTAGGGTGAATACCTAGGAGTGTAATTGTTGGGTCATATGGTAAGTATATATTTAACTTGATAAGAAACTGCCAAACTTTTCTGGAGGAACTGTGCCATTTTGCCTTTCCACGGAGAATGTGTGAGAATTCTACTTTCTCCACATCCTAGCCAGCACTTGGTTTCGTCAGTATTTTTTATTTATTTATTTTTTTCCATTCAGCTAGATGTGCAGTGGTAACTTTTTGGCCTAATGGTTAATGATAGTGAACATTTTCTCTTGCACCTGTTGGCCATGTTTATATTCTCTTGGGTCAAGTGCCTGTTTTCAAATCTTTTGCTTGGTTTTTAAATAGGTTGTTTGGTTTCTTACTGTTGAGTTTTGAGCTTTCTTCTCTGGGAGCTCCTCTGGACTTTCCAGTTCATGGAGGTGCCCCTTTTCTAGTGCTCAGGGTAGAAGGTGGGGGCATTATTTACTTACATCTGTCATGCCCTTCCTGTAACTGCTCATGTTGGGCCCAAGTAGCTCATACTCTTACTGCGACTCCTGTGACCACACTGTTTGGTTGCTGGAGTAAAGATTACTGGGTGGCTCTGTTGGTTAAGCCTCTGTCTTCAGCTCAGGTCATGATCTTGGAGTCCAGGAATCATGCCCCACACTGGGCTCCCTGCTCAACGAGGAGACTGCTTCTCCCTCTGACCCCCCTCTCATACTCTCTCTCCACTCTCTCTCTCTCTCAAATAAATAAATAAAATCTTAAAAAAAAAAAAAAGTCAAACAGGAGACTTATGTTTTCTTTCTCAGCATTGGAAGACCCCTTCCTTGGTCTTCAAGCCAGAATTGGAAGGTTTTTCCTGTAACTCTCTCTGTTGATGCTAATACCCCCTTCAAGATTTTGGGCTGCATTGCATCAACCATTCAATCCAGGGCATAGTAGAGTGGGAGGAAGTAGTAAACTTACCACTAATTTGATGTTACTTTGGTATCTGGTCTTTTCAGAGAGTTCAAATAGCTCATGTGCATTCTCTCCAGGCGTATTCAATGGGAGAGACAGGGTGGAGTGTCTTACCTAGACCTGGAACCTCCCAGAAATTTTTTAAAGTACATGATGCATGTTTACACACACAGTGCCAAAGCCACCATGCAAGAAGCACCTCTTACATCAGGCACAGAAACAGAATTTTGTGTTCAAAGGGTTATGCTTAGGCAGCTACCCTCTTTCTAGCTGTGTGATGCTGGGCAAAAATCCAAATGTATCTGATCCTCAAGTTGGCTTGCCATAGGAGTGTGGCAAAGATCAGACCCAATAATATGTATAAAGCCCTTCACCTCAGGACCCAGAACATAGTAAGTGGCCAAGAAATGAAAGCTACTCTTGATGTTATTATTACCACTTATTTTGTTGTGGGCAGAGTCCTGGGGTTACAAGCTGCAGAGAGGGGCTCTGCCCATATTATGCAGAAACGGAAGGTCCGTTTGGAGTTCCCAGAATCCAGGAGCTGAGGAATCAGGTCTAGGAACATCAGGGACTACAGGCTGGGTCGAGCCTCACAGTTGAGTTTGCTCCTGGCACCACAGTGTAGGACAAGCTGCCCTCAGGGCTCCCACGGTGGGAGGTGGGTGTCATCCCTGCCCTCCCATGAAGACCACACCCACAGGGAACTTTCCATGAGGAAATGGGGACGAATAAGCAAGGGGGACGTGGATTCAGGGAAACCCTCCCCTTCAAAAAAATTCCTTTCCTCTTGCGAGTTAAAAGACCACAGGCAGGAAACATAACCTCTCTGTACCTCGATTTTCTCACCTCTGAAATAAGGTCATAATCCTATGAACTGAAGATTTCACCCAATAATATCAGGAAAGGACTATAACTCCGGATCAGACACCGAGCTAGTGCCCAATTCTAAGTTTTATTATTATTACATGTTACTGCCCATTCAATCCTCAGAACAACCTCTGGGTGTTGCTGACCTCGCTTTCCCAGTGGAGAAACTCGTAGGGGTGCTGCGATTTGGCCAAGGACACTGGCTTTAAAGCTGCTTTTTTCTTTTCTCTTCTTTCCTTTTTTTTTAAAGTAGCCTCCGTGCCCAGCGTGGAGCCCAACATGGGCCTTGAACTCACGACCCAGAGATCAAGACCTGAGCTGAGATCAAGAGCCGGATGCTTAACTGACTGAGCCACCCAGGTGCCCCAACGCTGCTTTGATCCCCAACAAGCTTTCCCTGTCCCCAAGGTGGGGGTGGTCAGAGTGCCACCAGCTGTGGGGCAGGCCCCGGTGTATACAGCTGATGGCAGCCACAGCAGGGGCAGCACTCAGGGAAGGGGGTCTTGTAACAAAGGGGGTTGTGAGAACCCCCTCCATCCGAGGTCCTTTGTGTGTTGGAAGCAAAGAGCCGCCTACAAAATGAGCTCACCTGTATACAAAGTGCATCTACCCTCAGTGCCCCCGTGTTTTGCTCCATGCTTTTCTCATGAAAGATACCAGTTATTTGGATGAAGCTGTCAGGATGAGGAATTGTGGGCTAGGAGACAGGACAGTGTCCCTAGCGGGTCTGTGGGTCACGAGGTTTGGCACCAGAAGCCCTGAGCTGACTGGGCACAGGCTGGGGTGGGGCGGAGGCCAGGGCTGGACCGCCAGCGAGACAGGAAACCTGGGGCAGGGGAAGCCGAGGGACCAATCGGGACCCATCCCGGGGCTGGAGGTGACAGTGCTATAGAGGGCTCCTTATTTTCTTTCCATTTTTTCCCTTTATTTCCCCTCCACTTAAGAAAAAGCTGTAACGAGACAGCCTATGGAACAACAAGATTGATTGTGTCGTTCTGGCCTTTGAGGGAAGAAGGGGGAAAAAATCAAATTATTGGACAGGTTCCTTTTAAGGAACTGCTACTTTAATTTATTTTCTTATATTTTGTCGATAGCTGTTGTTTTTTTCTTGAACAAGTGCTGCACTTTATAAATGGATTTCACTTGGGCAAAACAAACACAGTCATTTCATACTTCTCCTTCCTTCTAAAACTTACTTAAAATGTGGTGAGTGGCTGAGATTTACACATGGGGTCTGACCATCACTCGGGAGGAGGACAGATGGCTCTCGAGAAAGCACCCTGTCTCAGCTGGGGAGGGGACAGGCAGGGGTGGACACGGCCACAGACCACCTCCCAGCTACACAATCAGGAGCCCAGGCCTGTTGGGGCTCCCTGTCCCCCACCGAGGAGACATTTTAAGGAAACAGATCGCCCCACCCACTCTTAGAGTCTGATTCAGTGAGTCTGGAGTGGATCCCCAGACTCTGTGGGAGTTTTTAATCTCAGATGATTGGATAATAAATCCAAGCTGGGTGACCTCCTGGCCTCACCCCTACCACCTCCAAGTGCCCTGGACTCCTCTGGTGCCCCCAGCCTCTGTCCCTCTGCTTCCTCGGCCTGCAAGTCAGACTCACCTTTTCAAATGGCAAAATCCTGTTCAGCCTCATAACCCAGGGCGGGTGTCACCATTCACTCACTCAGTTATGCAGCTGCTCATTGAAAATGTATTTATTCAACACCTTTATATGCCAGGCACTGGGCTTGGCATTACAATGAGTAATATACAGAGATACAGAAAGAGGAAGAGAGAGAATCCTTGCCTTCTGGAAACCCACAGAACAGCCAAGAGGGAGGGAGAGAGCTCTTTCTGGCCCCTGCTGTGCCACTCGGAGTGGGGTCTCGAATCCAGACACCCCTGGGGGTCCAGAAGACCCCTATGTGAGCGAAGAAGCAGGCTGGGCCTGGCTGGTGCCAGGGACGGCCCACCCTCCACATGGGGCTGCAGCCCAAGTACGCCTTGTGGAAGGGAGCTCCGAGTAGACAACTGGTTTTTCAGGAGAAGCTAGGAATCCACATATTTATATGAAATCTCCTGTTTTTTTTTTTTTTTTCTTTAGAGCTACTCTCCCTGGGAGCCACACAAACCTGCCTGCCCGCCTGCCTGCCTGGCGCTCGGGCTGGGTGTGAAACCTTCCAGAGCCCATCTCCTGCAGAGGGAAGGGAGGGGCAGTGTCTGGGTGAGTGATGCCTGACCAGAGAGCCTGAGCTGCAGCTGGGCTCAGACGCCTCCCCCTGCTACTGCCACCTGGGTCCCCAGGTCCTGGAGCCAGCCCCCTCCAGTGCCCAGGAGGCCCAGCCAAGCCAGGCCAAGCAGTCCCCTTTCTCTGCCGCAGGATCCTCCAGCCCGGTCGCTCTGCGGACTTAAATAATAAATTGCAGCAGAGAGAGGGAAATTAAGCCATGCAGTGGGGGAGGTGGGGGCTGGGGGCTGGAGGCTGCGATGGAAATCTAATGAGGAGTCAGCCAAGTGAAAAGGAGCAGGCAGACAGGGGGCGGGCTGCAGGGATGGCGAGGGGTGGGTCTCTCCGCCACCCCATCCCCTGAGCTTAGGCCTGTAGCAGAGCTGCATGGCAGCCTCCATCTGTCCACACTAGAAATCTAGCTTGGTCCTGCCATCGCGTAAAGCAAGATGAAGCCCCCTGTCACGCCCTCACCTCCTCAGCACACCCCTTCAGGACAAGCCTTGCTCACGGGCGCTTGGCACCCAGGACCCCTCAGCTTCGTCCCCATCCTGATCCACCCTGATGAGTGGGAGTAGAGCTCGGCAGCTTTCTTCTTTGCACCCTTTACTCTCCCTTCCTCCCCGTGTCCCTCCTATGCTGAGGACCCCAGGGTGCCCAGTGACTAAGGTTAACATGGCACAAGCAACAGGTCAGAACGTTCTGGTCCACCACACTAGAAGAAGCCCCCCCCACCCAGGCTGGGAGAACCCTGGAGTGAGGGGACTGGGAGAGGTGGGGAGAGTTAGTCTGGCCCTGTGTGCCTCACTTTTTTTTTTTTTTTTATTTGACAGAGAGAGAGAGCACAAGCAGGGGGAATGGCAGGCAGAGGGAGAAAGAGAAGCAACCTCCCCACTGAGCAGGAGCCCAACATGGGGCTCGATCCCAGACGGGGTCCTGGGATCATGACCCAAGCCAAAGGCAGACACTTAATTGACTGAGCCACCCAGGCGCCCCTGTGTGCCTCACTTTTGAGGCAAGGCCTGGGGAGCAGCAAGGCCCCTCTACCTGTCCCCCAGCCAGCAAGACCTAAGAAACTCCTTTAAGAAGGGTGAGGACAGACAGGTTTACGGTAGCTCAGAAGGTCCCTGCGTGCCCCAAGGAGCCATAATATTGGTCTTGGAGTGAGATGGCCACCAGAGTGGCCCTGGAACATGACTGGGGGACCCCAGTGGCCAGGGTGGAGCACATGGCAGAGGAAAGACCTTGGACCAGGAGGAACTGGGAATCTCAACGGAGAACTCTGGGAATGAGGACGCAGCAAGGACGGTGGCACAGATGCAGGGTGAACTTGGCCCTCATTCAAGGCCTTGACCCTTTGTGGGCCTCTCCTCTACCTAACAAGAAGATGGGGACTTGAAACTGAAGAAGGAGACCCAGAATTAATCAAGAACACCTGAACTGACTATATTTACATGGAGTTGACCAAAATAGGGACTAAGATAGAAATTAAGTTCAGTATTACAGAACCATCTTTGCCCACCTGAGTTTGTAACCCTGGAGACTCTTCCCATGCTTGGCACCGAGGTCTCAAGAGGCATTTGGTGTGCGGGCAGGGACCCTCCTGAGTGTCTGTTCTGCTCCGGGCTCAGTCCGGGGGCTGGGGGTGCAGCTGAGGTCCCAAACCTGCCTGCTGATCTTGGACGTGGAGGAGACTGTCGGTGTGAAAGTGAGAGTGACTGCATGAGCTGATGTCAGATGCTAGGAACTGTGGCCTGAACCATCTGCGCAGGGTCCTGTGATCCGCGATTGCCCTGGAGGAGACCCAGGAAGGCCTCTCTGAGGAGGAGACACTGGGCTGAGTCTCCGATGAGGAGAAGGAGCTAAAGGGAAAGATCAGAGGAGAAGGCATTTCAGGCAGAGAGGACAGCAGGTGCACCGGGCCAGAGATGGGTGTGGGCTTGCAGAATAGTGAAATGGGGCCCAGTGGATAGCAGCATGGTGTGAGCAGGGACAGTGAACCCCGCAAGGCACAGGGGGGTCTGCCCTTCATTCCATATGATGGGAAGTCAGGAGCAAGAGAAGCAAAGAAGACTGGTTTGATTTACTTCTTTCGAAGACTGGATCTTGATGACAGGGGACAATCTGTAGTGAAGCACAGGGTCTCCTGCCCCCTTGAACGGTGCCAGATGCAGTGTTTGCAGCAGGCTTGTGGCCTCACTGGCCCAGCCGGCAGCCCCTTGCCCACTCCATGGGCTCCACCTCCAAGATGCTATTCCTCCACACCACACAGCCTCGCCATGCCGTCTCCATGACCCACTGTGGGAGTCCCCAGTCACTGTCCCCTGTTAAGCTGTGGTTTGTACGTCTATTCAGGCCACTGACCCAAGTGTGCCAAAGTCACAACGATATCTTCCTACTATCTGCATTCTTTATTTCAACCCATTTTCTGCCCTGCAGTGGAATGTAAGACTTGGTTATCTCAGTGATTAGGGTTTAAATTCTCTTGATTCAGATCTCCTTCTCCCCCATCTCCTTGTTCCCGGATTTCGGCAAATGTGGGTGGTGTCTCAACATGGCAGTGGTGGGGGGGGGTTGCAGGTGGGTCATAGGTCAATGTCTTGGCACTCACCCAAGACATGTCTTGGCTGTCCTCTCCCTTGAGCGTTGGCAGCAAAGAGGTGTCTGTGTCCCTGTCTGGTCCCTGCTTGTAAGTGTGGGTGGTGGTCTCCCTTTGTCACAACTGGGAGGTCCAGTTGTCCCCCTTGTGCTCTGGGACTGGGAAGCTTCCTGCTAAGGACCTTGCTGCAAGCCACCTCTCACCTCCTGTCTATTGTCACCACACCCCCTCAGGGCATAGAGTACCAGAGGACCTCACCCAACCAGGAAACAAAGCTCAGGTGCTCCCTGTGGCCAGATCCTCAGCTGCCCTGGGGGCTACTCCTCCCCAGCTCTGCCAGTGATTGCATAAAGAGGTCATTGCGGACATCTCCAGCCCACACTAGGGAAGATGAAGCCTGGGTGAGATGAAGCAACTAGGAGAGATGAGGCCATCTCTGGGGACAACTTGTGCTGAGAGCTACACTGGGGGGGGGGCTGGCTGCAGGGGAGGGGGTCCCTGCCTCGGGGGCAGGTCCATCAAGGCAACAAGATGCCCAGTGAGGACCCCTCCAGGTTGTTGTTCTCCATCCCCTACTCTGCGTTGACACCATCCACAGACTTGGACTTTGCCTTAAACCCCCTCCTTGGCCCTGCTGGCCAGCCACATGGTACCCTCTGATTCCTGCTGTAACCATCCTCCAGCCCTTGCCTGTGTCTCCATCATCCTGTCCAGCATCATGCCTATTGGCCTTTTGCCTCCCTCGCCTTGTTGGAGAGGACCCACAGACCCTGGAGCCCAGACCCTGGAGCTCTGGGGTTGAGTCTCCTCTCTTCCACTCTGATGCCCGGTCCATCCAGGTCTTGGCTGCTCCCTTCTCTGCCGTCCATTTCCTGCCCAAGACATGGGCACGAACCAGAGCATGAAGCTCTGTGTGCTTTCAATCACATTCACCTGGGAAATGACTGCCGCAGACGGGCTGCTGGGGACAGGTGGCTGGAGCCCCATAGCACCGCAGAGACACTTTGGGCAGCAATGGGACAGTATTCCGTCCACCTGTAAATGCATGCCCCTCCCCCCGCCAGGAGTCCAGTGCTCACCTGCCTTCCAGAAACTGGCCCAGCTGCCTGGGAAGGAGACAGGGATCCTTTGCAGCATGGTTTCTAATTGTGAAAAGCTGGGAGCCACCTAAGTATTCCTCAAGGGGGCACTGGGTGTGGAGTAGCTGTGGAAGGGAAGACCACATGCAGTTCCAGGAAGGATTGAGAGCCACGCAGATCTATGCACACAGAGCTGAAAACATACTGGTGCAAAAAACTGAGAAACTGATGATACTGTAGGATACCATTTAAAAAAGGAAAAAAAAAAACCCACAAAAGAGTACTAACTCTTTTAAGGTACATTTATGTATTTGTAAAATCAAGAGGGAAAAAAAAAATCATAGTCGTTCCCTCTGGGAAAGGGGGAGAAGCGGTGGGCTTAGTGCTGGTGGTCACAGGGGACTTTATCTGGAATGTTCTAATTTTTTCAAAAGAAGAACGGATCCTTGTATGACATGTGTAATTTATCATAACTGAAGAAGGACAAAGAATTCCAACAGCTGGGCCACATGCCCCTTGTGTCAGCCTTGTTCCTGGCTCCCCGCCCGCCCCCCCCTCCCCACCTTGTCTCCCCACCCCTCAGGCCTTCCTCCAGTCCCGACCCTCTCTCTGGACCCAGAGCTGGAGGCTGTTAGATCTTCCATTTAAAACTCCTCATTCGCGCCCGCACTGGGGAGTTTCTTACTCCCTTTCAGATGTAACTGTCTGTCACCAATAATAGTCTTTTTCGATTTCATTTCCTTCAGCTCCTGCCAGCCACTCTGAGGGCCTCCTTCCCATCCCTGCAGCCCCCCCACCCAGCCCCAAGTCAGGGGAAAAAAATACATTTTTGCCTTTACTATGATGTATGCGATCCCATAAAATAGTGAAACAGATATGAAAGGTTGAGAGAAGGTAGATAAATGGCTCCTATTATTCTACCAATCAAATGAAATACCTCTCCACGTCCTCATTTGAATGATAATAAAACTCGGAGAGGCTGCTGGTTCACTGTTGTCATCGCTGGCAGCCGCTGGAACCGAGGAGCCACAGGCCAAGGTAACCTTGGGGTGTCCTCTGCAGCCTGCTAGGGCCAGCAGTCCTGGCGCCTCACTCTCCCCCAGCCCAGGGCTCTCCCTACTCCCACTCCTGCCCCACTACCAGCTCACCCACTGGACAGTTCTGCACCTGTCTGCCCAGCCCCCAGCTCTCTCCGAGCTCCACAGGGCAGAGCCAGGGCCCCAGAATAAGAAACCAGGGTACTGCCAGGAATGCTCTGCTTCTCAACTTTCTCAGTCCAGACCTCCCCTGAAAGTCCCTGACGGCATGTCTAGACTGACCACCCACCCCAGGCATTCCCGAGGCACTAGCCACACGCCTCAGTGATGGGGCTGTCACTTGTGTCTTGTTCTGTCTCTAGTCCAGGGCATGTCTGTCTCCATGGCTTGGCTCTGAATTCCAGAAGGCGGGGACCACACGGGACTGGCTTGGCAGTGCCTCACAGCCTAATCATGTGTGCGGAGTCTTCATTCACTCCGCCGGCATCTACCAAATGCATATGGAGCCCCTCCTTGGTTCAGATGCCTCGCCATTGCCATCGAAGAAACTGATCAGAAGCCCTTCCTGGGGGAGCCCACTCATAGGTGTGGGGCGCAGGTCAGGCCACCTCCCCTTTTGAGCCCTGCAGTACCACAGACTGTAAGTGCCTGCAGTTCCGTTTCCAGTGCATTTTTAGGGCCTCCCCTGTGTCCTGGCCTGACAACCAGGGAACCCCTGTGGTTTGGCCTTCCCTGCATTTCCCCCACGCTGCGGGGAGCAGCACCCGAGGACTCCCCACGTCCCTGCCATGGGCAGTCCTGGCAGCTGTCAGTCCTGAGACCATGTACCCTGGTGTGTGCTAACACGGGTGGGTGAGGCCAGGCAGACCCCACTCTGTGACTGGGACTCTTCGGCAGAATTTAACATCCTGACGGCCACACCCTAAAGAGACTTGAAATTCTCATGACTCAGATTCCTAGCAGGGCCATGATTTTGGCCCTACCCTTCAAATAAATTCCCCTTGTTTAGGGTAGCCAGGTCAGTCACTGACCCCAGGACTGCCAAGGTCGGACAATGCCCCGAACCGGCCTGCAGGGCCCCAGGACTTACCCTGTTATCTTGCTCAAGTGACATCTCACTGTCCGCCCCTGGCCCCATCAGAGCAGAGGCCTGGCTGAGGAGGCTCCAGCATCACCGGGAACAGCACCTGCCCACAGGAGGCGTGGATGACAATGACTAAAACAGCGGTAACAGTACCCATTTAGAGATGAGGAAGAGAAGCCCTAGAGGGCCAGAGACAAGTCAGGACCCAAATCCAAGCTTTCACTCTCCTTGCCTGGGACTCCTCCCTCGGTACCAGTTGCTCCCATATACCAGATTCTCCCTCTTCCTCAAGCCAAGGAACATCCCTACGAAGAGATAAGCCAGAGCTGAGACTCAGTTCCCTAAAGGGGGAGGAGACTAGCAAATTCGGTCTGTGGGGTTAACTCACTGCACGCAGCAGGGAGTTCCCGGAATGCACTGGAAGTCTGTCTAGCAGTTCACTGGACTGACAGCAGGCAGAACATGGAGGCCTGGGAAGGACCAGGAGCAAGGGCTGCTCGGAGCCTGCTCCAGCTCCTTCTCAGTCCTTGTGTCAGGCCTCAAAACCTGAGGACAGGCGTAGGCATGTGGTCCTCCTCTGGCTGGCTGCCCCGATAGGGAATCAAACAGACACAAGTCAGCACCATCACCTCCTGCATGGGGAGTGGACTCGGAGTAGCTGAAGCCCCTCAAGCTAACAAGTGAGGCCAAACGGACTGTGACTCCTGGTTCCAGGCTGGCTCAGACTCCCAAGGGCTGCTTTGGGCCTGGCCGCATTGCTCAGGCTTTCAGCAGGCTTAAGAGCACCGGCTCAGAAACCCAAGGGCTCCTTGCAGGGAACTGAAATGGAACATTCTGCGGCTGGGGAACGGAGGGCTGTGAAAAGACAGTGACAGAGCCGAAGTCCCCCACCACAACGTGAGGCTGACCCGGACGAGGGACCCTCAGACCTCCACCAGGGAAGAGGCAGTGTGGCTGAGGCAGGAGCTAGGAGCCATGTGACGCTCAGCAGGCCACTGCGACTCTGAGTCCCTACCTCCCCATGTATAGGAAGAGGCTGCTCCTCGGGACCATTGCAAGGATTAAACAAACATGAAATTGATTTGTTTATATGAAAATAACTTGGAATGGAAATGAAAACATATATCCACCCCAAGACTGTACATGAAAGTTTGTGGCAGCCTTATTCACAATCGCCAGATACTGGACACCATCCAAATGCTCCATCAATCGGCAAATGAATAAAGAAACCGGTGTGTCCACGTGATGAAATACGACTCAGCACTCAAAGAAACAAACCACTGATACACCCCAAAACGTGGATGGCTCTCGAAAGCATAATGAAGGCCACTCAAACTCAAAAGACCACATATGCAGGATTCCGTGCACAGCTGGTTCTTGCTGTTCGAGGTCACCAAGTTCTGAGAAGTGGCCGCAGACACTGTGTTTGTGAATATAGACCTACCACTCCGAGGGACATTCAGGGTTCGCTTCCTGCAAGCCTCCGTCAGCCAATCAATATATAACTGTGTTGTATGTGAGGTTCTGTATCCAGAAAGACACTTCGTGTAATGTATATTATTGATTCATTAACGTTGAACCCGCAGCTGGCAACACTTAAACTCACATGAATGAAGCTTACCTAACACACGTAGTTTCTCCACAAGGCGCATCACAGCCTTCCTGACACCTCAGAACACTAGGCAGCCCTAGAGCCCTACCCTTGGGGGTTATTATAAACAGTAAAACCACCACCAACAAAGAGCACAAAAATGCGAAACACAGGATACTCAATGAACGCCACAAAGGACACTTGTTTACAGTATGAGAGCTGGAAGAAGAAAACGGAATGTCACCTTCTTTAACCTCAGTGGGGGACATGTGCGTCAAGCAAATTAAAATATGTTTTAATTTAGTTATTTGTCAGAGAGAGAGCGCAACGCACAAGCAGGGGCGGGGGGGCAACAGGCAGAGGGAGAAGCAGGCTCCCTGCTGAGCAGGGAACCCAACGTGGGACTTGATCCCAGGACCTGGGGATCATGACCTGAGCTGAAGGCAGATGCTTAAACGACTGACCCACCCAGGCATCCCGCAAATTAAAATTTTCACCACTCTGTACATGTCTGTGAATCACCATGAAAGCACCATGAGTCTTAATTTGGGGGTTACAAATAAATTTTAGTGAGTAAACATGTTTACAAATACAGAATCTGTGAATACTGAGGATTGACTGTATATAAAACTCTAAAGAAAAAAATCAGACCCACAGTGACAGAAAGCAAATCAGTGGTTGTCTGGTGCAGGGAGGCACAGAGACTGACAAGGAAGTACCACAAGGCACCTTCTGGGTGATGTTCTCTATCTTGATTGGGGGGGGTGGTGGGCGTTACACCGGGGGATAAATCTGTAAAACTCACTAGAACATACACTTGAAATGGATAACTTCTATTGTTCATAAATTATACCTCAATAAGTTGAATTTACAAAAATGACTTAGCATGATGTCTGATCATTCTGCTGTTCCTTTTGGGATCTTGGGGCCAGCCTCCTTGGAAGGGTCAGCAAAGGATAAAGGAAGAAGCAGGGAGTGCCGACGTGGGCTCCATTTGGAAGCTATTTGTGTCTTTCCCTCCCCATGAGATGGCGTGTATGACCCAGACCTTTGGTTTTTCCCAAGCAGACTTTTTCATTCCCACTTCGTCCATCAGAACACTTTTGATTGCACATGTCAGGAACCCAGTTCAAACCAGCTTATATAAAGTGGGGAGAGGGTGTTTTTTGCTCCTGTCTTGGAAAGAAAGCTCTGCATCAGGCATGGCTAGATCTAGGACTTAAGTGTGGTCACTGGGCCAAGGTTGGCCACCCTCTCCTGAGTCTGTTTCTCTGGGTCAGTTTCACTCTGGGACCATGGGTAGGAAGGTGGTCCCTAGCGGCTCCGGAACTCCAAGGAGAGGGAACTTCTCTGTCTCATCAAAGACAGGGAAGCAAGCATCCTTTGCCCAATTCACTGCTAAGGGGATGGAGTGTTGCTGACGGATCAGGCCTGCATCCTGTTCTCACTTCCCATGAAGAATATGGACCGAGGGTAGGGGAAGAGTCTTCCCAAAAGAAAATCCAGAGTATGGGACAAGAGACGGGGACGATGTGCCTAACAGCCAGTTTGCTTTGAGCCAGAGCTCCTTTTCCTGGGCTGATATAAATACATCAAGAACCTGGACCTGGCAGGGAATGGGTGGGAAATTGGAATTAAACTCAATATTCTAGAACCCGATGGAAAAAGGCAGGATAACTGCCTAACTGCCCCCAGGAGAAAGAGCAGAAAGATCTTATCTAGAAGTAATTGCCTGGCTTTGCCGCCCCAGCTCCCCACTCCTGATGCAGAATCCAGGTACCATCGTCTTCTCTTGCTACAGAAATTCCAGTGACCTAAATATCTTGTCCCTATTTTGAGACCAACACCAATCATTTTGAAAACTAAGTCCTTTCCTGCATGCCAAGAGTTCTGTCATTCAGTTCTGGCTTCTATCTTTTTAGCAGGACATGATCATGGAACCACCTGAGCATCAATGAATTTTCTTAGATTCTTGGTGATGGAGGATCAGCTCTGTCCCTGACTTTTTCAAGAAACATCTTTGAGGGGCACCTGGGTGGCTCAGTGGGTTAAAGCCTCTGCCTTCAGCTCAGGTCATGATCCCAGGGTCCTGGGATCAAGCCCTGCATCGGGCTTTCTGCTCAGCAGGGAGCCTGCTTCCCCCTCTCTCTCTGTCTGCCTCTATGCCTACTTGTGATCCCTATCAAATAAATAAATAAAATCTTTAAAAAAAGAAAGAAAGAAACATCTTTGAGAACACGCTGAATTTTTCTTCAATTTAACAAACACTTATTAAGCATCCACTTAATTGGAAACAATATGAAGGAGATGGTCCCAGCCCTTCTCTCTTCCTTTCTAATCTTTATACTTATTTATTTTCTTGTGTTAGTGCATTGGTTAGGATTCCACTATAATGCTGGATGGTAGTACTAACAGCATCTTTGCCCTATTCCTGCTAAATATTTCAACATTAAGTATGAAGTTTGCTCTGTATGTCTGATAGATGCCCTTTAATGGGATAAAGAAATTTTTTAAAATTTCTAGTTGTTAAGAAATTGTGATTTTTTAAATTTAATTTAAGTTTTTCTAAGTAGGCTCCACCCCCAGCATGGAGCCCAATGGAGGGCTTGAACTCTGGGTCCCTGGGATCAAAACCTAAGCTGAGATCAAGAGTTGGACACTTAGGGGTGCCTGGGTGGCTCAGTGGGTTAAGCCTCTGCCTTCGGCTCAGGTCATGATCCCAGGGTCCTGGGATCGAGTCCCACATCGGGTTCTCTGCTCAGCAGGGAACTGGCTTCCTCCTCTCTCTCTGCCTGCCTCTCTGCCTACTTGTGATCTCTGTCTGTCAAATAAATAAATAAAATCTTTTAAAAAAAAAGAGTTGGACACTTAACCAACTGAGACATCCAGTCACCCCAAAATTGTGATCTTTTTAAATTATAAATTGAGGGACGCCTTGGTGGCTCAGTCAGTTACGTGGCTGCCTTTGGCTCAGGTCATGATCCCAGGGTCCTGGAATCGAGTCCCACATCAGGCTACTTGCTCAGCAGGGAGCCTGCTTCTCCCTTTGCCTCTGCCTGCCACTCTGCCTGCTTGTGCTCTCTCTCTCTCTCCCTGATATATAAGATAAATAAGATAAGATATTTAAATAAGATATTTTCCTAAAAATAAGGAAATAAATTATAAATTGATGTTGAAATTTATCCAATATTCTTTCTAGATCACTTTTTACTGGGAAGTGTAATCCAAAAGCTTTACTATACTGAGCTTTAATAAACAGTAGACAGGAACCCACAGGAGGGGGTGAGGAGGACCAGGGACAGCCAGGGAAACAAAGGAACATCTGAGTAGGTCCTTCAAGGATGTGAAGAAACTGACCGGCATCAATGCAGGGAATTCTCTGACAAGCCGTCAGAGAATGGGGACTGGTCTGGAGTGGTCCTTTCATGTGAGACACCTCTGCTGGTTGGCAAATGCTGGCCCGCTGTGGGTCCAGGACACACCTTAGCCCTGCAGGAATGGCCGCTTGGGCACTTGATAGTGAAGTCAGCACAGACGGCAAAAATCAAGAGAACAGTCAAGATTACCCTTGGAAATTGCTTAAATTGTCCATAAAACGCATACATCGGTTTTATGTCTAAAACCCTGTAAGAATTCTAGAGTGTTCCTGCTTACCCGCCAGGCTAACTCCAACTTGCTTCTGTGTTAAGCCTTTTTTTTTTTTTTGAGATTTTATTTATTTATTTGACAGAGAGAGACACAGTGAGAGAATGAACACAAGAAGAGGGAGTGGGAGAGGGAGAAGCAGGCTTCCCGCCGAGCAAGGAGCCTGATGTGGGGCTCGATCTGAGGACCCCGGGATCATGACCTGAGCGAAGGTGGACCCTTAACGACTGAGCCACCCCGTCGCCCCCACTCCCATTTAAGCTTTATCCTGTAACGTTAATGTTCATTAGTAGATTTGTTCGGTTCTGGGAGGATTACTTGAATTTCATCTCAAGTCAGCCAGAAGTTAGACAATACAGGATGTCACTGTGATATGCAGGTCGCAGGCACTGGTCGCCTTCTCCTGGATGGCCAAGAAGGTCTCTGCGTCTCCTCTAAATCAGGCTGCGTTTGGCCCAGACACCCCTGGGAGTCCCCCTTATCCCCCTGAAGTCGGCAGGCACAGTGACAAGGGAGTGGCAAGGGTCTTCCCAAGCCTGGCTTCCCCAGGACCTTCCAATCTGGCCAACCCAGGCAGGACTGGTGTATGGCCAAGACCATCTCAGGAAAGGGGTCCCATCCACCATGACCCCACAGACCTGGTAATGGGGCTTCTGGCCTTGACCGTGACCCTCCTTGCTTTATTGCCACCAATTTCTCAGCTCATCTCCTCTTCATGGGCCACACTCCAGCACAGCGGCCTTTTCTTCATCCCCTTCTTCTTATTATTTTTAAGATTTTATTATTTTTTTTAATGTAATTTCTATTCCCACGTGGGGCTCAAACTCACCACCCCTAAGAGTCGCATGCTCTTCTGACTGACCGGCCAGGCTCCACAGTGGCCCCTTCTTATTCCTCAACACCCCAAGTTCACCTCCACCTTGGGACCTTCGCACTTCCTGTTCCCTTTGCCTGAACCGCTTTTCCTTCTCGTTGTTCAGGTCTCAGCTCACGTGTTGCCTCCTCAGAGAGGCCTCCCCAGGTTCCTTCCTAAAGTGCCACCTCTATCCCATCACCCTAATACACAACCCTCTTTCCTGCCTTCTGACCACTAACCATTTATTACCATCTTCAGTGTTTGTTTTCCTGGTTCCTCTCTATCACGAAGAAGGTCTTGATTGTTTCAGTCGCCTGGTAGCTACCCAGCGCCTGGCATACAGTAAGCACTTAATAAATATTTGTCAGTTGATTATGCAATGGAATCCTTGTTGCTGGTCGCTCCCATGACTACTTGGTCCTGCTTTGAAATGTCTTTCTCTCTCCCCCACACATGACTAATTGAGGACATTGCCTGCCCTACTTTAGGGCCCTGATGCTTTCCTGGGATGCCATCCCAGAACTCCAGTCCTGCCCCCTAGACGGCCCCTGCCCTTACCCCAGCAGACAGCTGAATTCCAGAGCCCTTCTGCCCACCTGTGTGCTCATGCTGCCCCAGGTCCTGGGTTGAGGGCCAGATGGCAGCCTTGGTTGCTGGGCAGAGGCAACTACAGGCTCCCCATCTGAGTCTTGGGTCTGCTCAATGCATCTCCATCTCCTCCCTCCTCTCCACTCCTGCGCAGGCCTCCGGGTGAGCGTCCCTTGGCGGCACCTCCCGCCCCATTCATCCCCATTAGCCGCTGTCCACACTGGGCCTGAGGGAGATCAATTACCAGTGCTGGCCACTGAACCGTGCTAATGAGGATGAACGCTCGCCCAGCTGGAGGCAGGGGTGGGTGGGAGGGGGTAGGGGAAGCAGCCAATGTGCGCTACCTCACTAAAGGCATCCGGGAGAAAGGCTCCCTCTGGGGACCCTGGAAGGAGCCCCCTGTGGGGTAGGGACCCCAGGAACCAAGGTTCAGCTCAAGCTGTGTTAGAAAGAAGAGGAGACAGCCTGGCTGGGGAGTAAGGACTCAGGAAGCAGGGGTGACCCTGCTAAGAAGAGGGCCGTCCTTGGGTCTGGACTAATCAGGCCCTTGGCTCAGGCCCTTCCCTCTGCCAAAGGTGCCCTCCCTGCATGCCCCACGCTCCGAGGGCCAGCTCAGAGGTGTCTGCCTCTACCCTCACCCCAACGGCCTCCTGCTCCCAGACCTCCTTAGACCTTGCCCTGCTGGATTCTAACTATGCCAGATGGTGCTGTTCTGTATGAAAAGACGCTTGACCTCTCTTGTAAGAGCCATGCAAAGGAAAACCGCAAGGAGATCGTTTCCTTCTAACAGATTGGCAAAGATAGAGAAGGCGGACAAAGGCAGAGCTGGTCGTGCTGCTGGGAGCACGAGGGGGCAGGGGCAGCTCTGCGTAAATGGGTGTGATCACTTCAGAGGACAATTTGGCAATAGCTATTTCAATTAAAAATGCACACGCCCTTTAACCCAACCGTTCACTCCCGTGCGTTTATCCTCTGAGATACGAGTGCCCAGATATAAAATTACAAGAGTGTTCACTGCCCGGAAACATCCCACATGTCCATCAGGAGCGGCCATGGAAGCCCAGGAGGCCTCATCACACCATGGGGCCTTCCCCCGGCCTCCTCGCCTGTGCAGCGAGATAAGCGGAATGCCCGTCTCCAAGCTGTTTGGGGAAGGAGAGCAGTTAATATAAATAAAGTGCTTAAGGGGCCTGGGTGGCTCAGTGGGTTAAGCCTCTGCCTTTGGCTCAGGTAATGATCTCAGGGTCCTGGAATCAAGCCCCGCATCGGGCTCTCTGCTCAGCAGGGATACTGCTTCCTCCTCTCTCTGCCTGCCTCTTTGCCTACTTGTGATCTCTCTCTCTCTCTCTCTGTCAAATAAATAAATAAAATATTAAAAAAAAATAAAGTGCTTAGAGGAGCATCGGCACACAGTAAGTACAAGTTCCTGCTATTATTATCGCTTTGTTATTGTTAAAAAGAACGGGGTGGGTCTATCCATTCCATACTGATATGTAATTATCTCCCAGAAATGCTGGTCAGTGAAAAATGCAGACAGAAGATTCTGTTGGAGGCGCCAGTCGCACAGTGCGTGGACTGGGTTCTGGCTTGCTTTGTTTCTTGAGGAGATCTGCTTTGGGATGCACAGACCATCTCCAGGAGGACACGGCCAGGACTAACAATAGTGGCTGCTCTGGGGAGGAGAAGGTGACCAGGAGACAGGGGCGAGAAGGGATTTGCACGTATCCTTCCATGCAGCTTGTGGTTTTTAACCACATGCCTGCACCGCCTATTCAAACAAATAAATCACTTGTCAAGCCTGGGAACTCACCTGCCTGAATCTCCCACCAGCCCGTGAGCCCCCTGAGGACAGAAATCGTGTCGGAGCTGCTGCCAAGCTCAGGGCACCCAGCATGGCCTGGCTGACACAGATACTTTGCAAATGTTGGCTGGCAGGCAAGCCACCTGGAATTCCATGTGGCCCCTCTGCCCAGAACCCCCTCTCCCCAGGCGTGATTCCAGGAGACTCCCCCAGATGGGGGCAGGCGAGTGCTGGAGCAGCCTGGGGACGGTCTGGCCTGATAGGGAGGCAGGCCCGAGAGCTAATTTCCAGAGGATCATACCTGGAAGCAGGACCCAGGTGTCCAGATGTGTCCAAGCCTCCAGGTGTCTAAGCCTCTGCCAAGAACTAGAACTTCGGGCCACAGCGGTGGCCCCTCTGTACACAGGTTACCGATGGCCCCTCTGTACACAGGTTACTGATGTTTCCATCTGTCTGCGTAGCTGCACAGGGGACCAGGTAGGCATCACCACGGCAACGGCCTTGGCAATGCCAAGGGGCTAATTGTGTGGCTTTCACATCTCTGATGGGGGCTATATGGAAGCCCCCAGAGGCAGTAACTGCTGCCTATCAGGCCAATGCTTGGGCTGAGGAGCAGAAATGAGGCCCCAGGCCCAGGAAGGGACCTGCCGGGGCCAACGCTGCCATCAGCCCTGACTTGAGGCCACCCTTCTCCACAGCCCTCATCCTCTTGTCCAGTGAAGGGGTAGCTGCTCCAGTCTAAACCCCAGGAGCAAGGGCTTGCCTGTGCCTCTCACCAGAGCCTTGGAGTGGAGCCCAAGTGGGAACAGCTTGACTCTCGACCACCTATCAGGTAAGGGACAGAGAGGCAAAACATGGCTTGTCCCTGCAGGGAAACACCCCAGCAGTCACATGAAACAAAGCAGCTCAACATGCACAGACATGACCAGGTCTTCAAAACACAGACATGACTGGGGTTTGGAAAAGCAAGCTACAGCAAGACAGGAGTGGTTTCCTGGCACGTCAAACACACACACACACACACACACACACACACAATGACACCAATATTTTCTATGTGTACATAACACGAGTGCAAAATTTTATTTTTTTTTGAAGATTTTATTTATTTATTAGACAGAGAGAGAGCCCAAGCAGGGGGAGCAGCAGGCAGAGGGAGAGAGAGAAGCAGACTCTCTGCTGAGCAGGGAGCCTGATGTGGGGGCTCGATCCTAGGACCCTGGGATCATGACCTGAGCTGAAGGCAGACACTTAAGCAACTGAGCCACCCAGAGGCCCCATGAGTGCGAAATTTTAAAAATATAAAATGTCTGGAAGGACTTATGCCTCACAACAGTGATGACAGGGAAGGAAGGCAGGAGAGGGGAGTAGAATGGGAGTTAGGGAACTCTAGTTTCATCCATTTTTCAAGGCAATTGGGTTCCTATTTTACCTGTGTTATCAAAATAATTTAAAATTAAAATCAGGGGTATCTGGGCGGTTCAGTTAGTTGAGAGTCGGCTCAGGTCATGATCTCAGGGTGGTGGGATCAAGCCCTGCATCAGGCTCTGTGCTTGGGGAGCATCTCTCTCTCCCTCTGCCCCCCTCCCTCTCTTCTCTCTCTCTAAAATAAATAAATCTTTTTAAAAAATTAATAAAACAATTGAAATTAAAGACTTTATTTCATGTCGCTTTTTCATAGAAAGCAAGACCACTCACTGACCACCCCGCACACTCCCAAGACCCCTGTTCTCTCTAATAATTCCCTTAGCGCTCAGCCTTCCGCAGCTGAGTGACTCACTGTGACGCTCACTGGGAGGGATTTCCTTCCTTGGCTGGTCTGCAGCTCTAGCCCAGGAGGAGTCCTGCCCACTGCCTGTTTCCATGTAGCTCCAGAGCTAAGAATGGGTTCATGTTTTTTGATGGTTGATCATCAAAAGGGGGATAATATTTTGTGACACATGGACATTATATGAAATTCAAATTTCAGTGTCCAGGAAATCTTAGGAGAACATTGCTGCGCCCATTTGTTTTTCATGTCAAGAGCTGAGTTGTTGTATAGCCTGAAAGCCTAAAATGTTTACTATTTGGCCCTTTGCGGACAAAGATCGCCGACCCAGAGTGCCACAGGGGTGGGGGACTTCGTTTTGTTCCTTATGTATCTTTTTTTTTTAAGATTTTATTTATTTATTTGACAGAGGGAGAGACAATGAGAGAGGGAATACAAGCAGGGGGAGTGGGCAGAAGGAGAAGCAGGCTTCCTGCCAAGCAGGGAGCCTGAAGCGGGGTTTGATCAAAGGACCCTGGGATCATGACCTTAACGACTGAGCCCCCCAGGTGCCCCTCGTCCTATGTATCTTTATACTACAAGTGTCTGACACATAGTAGGTGCTCAGTAAATCCGGTTGAATGAGTGAAGGTGTATGTGTTGGAGCCTGTTGCCTGGACCCCCTTCCCACTGTCTGAGGGGGCCTGAAGGTGGACTCAGGCAGAGTCATTGGCTCTGAGTCCTTGAAGAGAGGCCAGAGGATGGCAAGACCTTGATTTGGCACCAATAAGGTGGGCTCCCAGGTCTGTGGAACTGTGGCTATGGCCTTGCTCAGCCCCAGCACCCACCACTCCCCTCCTCCTCCGCAGTGATGGCCACACCCAGAGCTGCCCCCTGTCTGCAGCGGAGGTGGCTACACTGCATGGGCTGTGCTTTGGTGCCCTCTGGTGATCACTGGGAGTGGCTCCCTCCAAGGTCTGCACCACCGTGATGATGGACACCTCACTGTCCATCTTCTGGAGGAAACCCTAACCTGGCCTCCTGAGCCTGTCTGACCTCCTCATCCAGAGATCCAAGGGCTCACCAGCCCAGGATCTCTTTACTTTCTAGTTCCCCCATCTGGAGTAGCCTGATGTCACAGGACCCCCTCCCTCCAAGCCGATGTCAGACACTGCCAGCAGCTCTCCTCTGGTTAGACTGCAGGCCCAGGACTCTGGGAGGCTCCCAGGCTGTCAGACAATGGCCACCTCTGTCATAACCAGGGTACGCTCCTCCCTGACAGAGGGTGGGAGGGTGACCTCGGTCCCCATGGCCTAGGGACCTACCTAGAGGGGTGGGCTGGGAGTGGATAAATAAAGCTTCCTTATATTTTCTACACATCTGGAGAGATACCCTTCTGGGTAAGGATTCTTTAGCACAAGGGAAAGAACTGCTCTGGATTCCACTTTGGGGATAGGAGACATATCTAACCAGCATGAAACGCCGCCTAGGTGTGATCATCATGAGTTTGTCATGATGTACACATCACAACTATTCCAACTGCCTCTGCCAAGAGACCGTGGGTTCCAGGACAAGGGCGAGTTTGAGCTGCCTTGGTAACTCCAGCCTCCGTCCAGGGAGTACCTGAGTGGATGATGGTGGATGGGGAGGAGTGGATGGATGGATGGATGGATGGATGGATGGGTGGGTGGATGGATGGATGGATGGATAAATGGATGGATGGATGGATGGATGGATGGATGGATGGATGGATGGGTGGATGGATGAGTGGGTGAATGAAAGATAGACAGATGGATATCCTATAGCAGAACTAAGCTTTGGAGAATCCTGGGTCCCTAGCCAGGGTCACAATCACTCCCCAGTCATACCCATCCCATCCCATCATTCCCATTTCCAAATAAATTCTGGTTCTCCCATTTCCCTCTGCCCCTCTCACCACTCCCACCTCTTTGGTACCCCAGGTTCCTTCATGCTAAACCCATGCCAGCAGCAGGGTCTCTAAAGCAACTGGGACTCAAACCTAGAGAACACTGTTCCCCTGGAACTTCCCAGAGATGGCAGTCCCTCTACCTCCCCATCAAGGGGTCCCTTCTCCCAGGCACCCCAACTGTCACGGTCTAGCCATCCCTCTGCCTTTCTTGAGAGCATGTATTACTAACACAGATGCTTCTGCCCCTACCCATTTTTGTGTCTCCTGCAGAAGAGCACAGCACAGGGGCCAGGAGCTTGACCTTTCCTCCCCTTCCACACACCTAAGCAGGCGGTCGGACATCTGCGCTGAGACATGTTCCTGCCCCTCATGAGCTGACACTTCAAGTGTGTGGGTTCCACCTGGATGCCGCAGAAGGGCAGGACTAGTGCAGTGCAAGCCAGCAAGAGGGGTCAGATGGGGGTGGGGTGCGGCCCTCCCAATTGTGTGCTCCAGGAAACCCCTTCCCCCAGTGGGTTTCCTCATTGGGAAAAGACTCGGCCACCTCAGGAGGTGCTGTGAGGTTTGAGGGAAAGTGAAAGGCAGAAGTGATTACAATCAGAAACCACAAGACACGTGCACAATATCATGAGCCCCATTTATTGTAGCATGTAGAGCCCACCCACAGCCTGTGTCTCCCGGAGACCCCAGGACACCGCCTAGCCCACACCTGGGAGCCACAATGCCGTGCCACCCCACACCCCGCCCACCTGCAGCAGCTCCCAGCATTCCTGAACCTCGGACTCGCCAGGGCCCCCATGGGGCACTGTCCCAGAGGGACCTATGGTGGTGGGGGGGGGGGTGCCAAAGATGGCCCCCACACCTTTTGTTTGACTAGCAGGGTTTAAGAGGTTTTTTTCATTAGCTGCAAACAACTTAAAACTCGGGATAGTTCACATAAAAAATCTAGCTTCTTGGCTTCCTCAGACTTCTCCCATTAGACCTACCTACATTCTCGCTGTACAGCCATTAGCTCCAACTGAAGGACAGCCACCAATTTCAGGTGGGAATCTGTGGTTTGCCACAGTCCCCACCACACCTTGATGTCACTCAAGGCCAGTTGCCCTTAGCGACTCTGACTCAATCATGCAATTATTTCTCAGCACAAAGCAATGTCTCTCTATGTCCCATCTCCAAGAATAGTGGGAAAAATTAAAGTCCCAAAGGCCTCGCAACTCAAAGGCCTACTTTATTTTTATAACCCACCCAGCCCTGAGGGCATCTAAGTTGAGAGACTGGGCACTAGGCTAAACCTCTCCTTTGATTCACAAATACTCACTCCACACATACCCCTTTGTGCAGATCTGAGAACAGCAGCCCGGCTTCCCCAATCTGAGCCACTCTGCTCCTTTAGAAGCTTGTAAATTCCCTGAAACCCAAAGAACTGGTAAGCAGGGTGGACACACCAGACACAGGGCTATACTGGGTGGGGTTGCCCTAGGAAAGCCAGACCCAGGTAATGCTGTGTGGGCACGCCCTCTAGTGGTCAGGAGGCAACTCTACAGGCCACTGGGAAGAATTTGAACTGAATTCCAAGTGAGGCTAGGAGTCCTACCATCGGTGGCCCTCAAACAGGGCTCTCCCATCCCCATGGGTGACAAGCTCAGGCTTCCAGCTACCTCCTGCCCCAAAACCTTCCTGATCTCCATCCCACCCTTCGGCCACTCTCCTAGGCACGCTGGCACCCATCTTAGCCCCTAGGAGGGCCAGACCCTTCCCAGGCTGTGGCCTCTTCGGAGCAGGCTCCAACCTCCCCAATTCTTCACCCTCCAGGCTTCCATCCGGGCTTGGCCCACAGCAGCCTTGCAGCATTTGCAGGGGAAAAACTTGCAGAGGTGGAGGAGGCCAGCTCCCAGCCTCCAGGGTCAGGCAGGCAGGACACTTGGGTGAGTAGAACAGGCCAGGTGGGTCCCTCAGAGAACAGGAAGCGCACGTCCCAGGAGACGAAGCCACAGAAGAGCCGCTGTGGCCAGATGGCCATTCTTCACAAGATGCTGGGGATCTGGACTTTTACGTGAAATATGCCAAGTTTTAAAGGTTGGCTCAACGTATGTACTACCCAGGCCAAGAAAACATGTTGGCAGGGTGGGTCTGGGCTGGGGCCCCAGGCGGACGGCACGGCTGAGGCCCTGCGGCCCATGGAACCTCTGAGATGGTGGGCGTAAGCCAGTGGTTTTCAAGGTTTTGTTTATTTGAGTAGTTTGTAGCCATCATCATGTTTGATCCTGAGAGGCAAACGAGGGAGAAAAAATTCTTGGACCCATTCTAAAGTCTGACATATTGAGGCTGAAGGGGGCTTCTGGCAGGGTCAAGGTCCCAGCTAGTAGAGAAGACAGCTCTGAAGCTGAGTGAGGCTGTGTCCCAGGCAACAGCCCGCCAAGCCTGCCCTAAGCCAAGCACAAGGGAGTGTGTCCCAGCCTGGGCAGGGACAGGGCAGACCCCTCCCACCCCACCCAGCCAGCACCATCTTAGCTGTGCCATTCCTAGTTCCCTGGAGAGCCTGCCACCCCACAGCAGCCGAGATGGTGTCCCTGTGCACATTCACACAGACACACCTGCCCTCCATGCACACAGCTCCAGGACAGGCAGCGCGAGCAGAGGCACACAGCCGTCCCCATGGGCACACAGCGCACCCACACTCAAGCCCCTTGGACCCCTTGTTCGGGTCCAAGCAGAAAGACCTGCAGCCTTGCCCATCATGGGTATGGCGGCAGGGGAAGTGGGGGTCCCTGGGTAGGCCAGGCAGGTAGCCATGGCCAGTGTGGCAGCCTCACCAGTTGGCCTTCACTGCCTTGATGTCACTCACAAGGTTCTGGGCCAGGCAGATACCAAAGATCTGTAGGGACAAAGGGGCAAAGTGAGGGAAGGTCTGCTGGCAGGGCAGGGGTGTAGGGGGCATGCTGGGCTGAGGCAGTACCTGGAGGAGAGCGATGCCCACAAAGACCCCAGCCACAACGATCAGGTTGTCCTGCAGCCACTTCTCAAACTGGCCCACACAGCCTTTGGTGTGTATGGATCCCTGCTGCTCCAGCTCCTGGTGACAAACAGGCAAGGGGCTTGGCCCACCCACTCCCACAGGCCTCCTCTCAGTCCAGCTTGCTAGGCTCATCCCTGCCCCAGGGCCTGACATCTTAGCACCTGCTGCCTAGATGGAGCTCTACCACAGGGCCTTCGCATGACAGGCTCCTGCCAGTCATCAGGGTCTCAGAACAGATGTCCCCTCCTCCAAGAGGCCTTCCCTGACCACCCAGCCCCAACCCCATCACCCCCCTTACGTTATATTCTTCCAAGCTCTTGGCTGAAAATGTCATATTACTGTTCATGTGTGTTTATTCGTGAGCTTACTGTCTTTCTCCCTCTACTGGAGTGGGAGCTCCTTGAGAGCAGGGGCTCTGTCTGCCTATCTCCTAAGCAGGAATTCCCAGCATCCAGGGCTGCCAGGTGTGAGCACCAGTGCGTGCTTGACAAAGAACTGAAATGAGCAAACACTGATGTGTCTGTACCCACCAGTCCACTGTCCCCATGACTGGCAGTACCAAGCCCAAGGTGCCTGGATGGTTCCTAGGACTCAGCAGCCCTGCCCCCAACCACAGAATCCCTGAGACCTTTCAGAGGAGCCTATGAGAGGCTGACCTTCCCTTCCCAGTGCCCCCAATTCTGTCCCCAACCCTCTCACCAGTTTAAGCCGGACATCATAGCCACACTGGGTGTTGAGGACATCTTCCTGAGAAAAAACAGGCCAATGAGCGACTTGGTGAGGGGGTACCCCATGGGGGCCCAAGGTGCCCAGCGCTGCAACGGTTCCTGCTTCTCAGGGGAAGGAGATGGAACCACGGACTCTGTCCATGCCCAGCACTGCTACATGAGGCTCAGTGAGGCCCACGCACCTCTTTCCCTGGTGCCAGGACAATGTCAGCCTGAGCTGCCTCCTGTTTGGAACTCCTGTCTGCTCATGTATTATAAGAATGGGAAGAGTCCTGGCCCTCAGTGTCCCAGGTGAACTGTGATGGGAGAGATGTCCCTGGAAGTTTCTGCTCTGAAGAAAGCCATAAAGGGGTCAGAATCCCCATGCCCTGCCACTCCAGAATGGTGGCCCAGTGGTGTAGCAGCTGGCTCGCCACCATTGAAAAGACAAGTTTGGCTGAAGGGTGCAGCAGGCCTCACTGCTGCCCACAGACACAAAGGCTACTTTGTGTCTACTAGGAGGACTCCCTCCAGCACCCGAGGCCCCCAGAGTGGGCCGAGCCCAGAGAGCCCTATGGGGGATTTTTCCCCACATGTGGCCTGTGCACTGCGATGTCCCCACCCGTCCCCACCAGGCCCCACTCACCGCAGGGTCCCTGACACAGCAGGAGAAGGGCACCCCGCAGCGCTCCCGGCTTGGGTTCAAGTCAGTGCAGTTGAAATAGATATTGAGGTTCCAGTCATTAGGCCCTCGGGCTCCGCAGCAAGACCACTAAGGGGCGAGAGGAGAGCCGCAGGTGAGCCAGGCCCACCCCAAGAGCCCCATCTGGCTGGGAGTCTGGGCTGCTGGAGACAGCATAGGGCCGGGCTGTGAGGGGGTCAGGAGGCCACTAGGCAGGGGGCTTCTGTGGAGAGGGGAGGTCTCGAACTCGAACACATTCAGAGGCCAAACAAAGAACATAAGCGAGAGAAGAGGGCCAACGGGTATAAAGATGCAGAATGGCAGAGACGATGGCAAACAGAGAGCCCCTATACCAGCAAAGTGGACAGCAGGATTGTAACCCCAGCCATCACGAGTGGTCCAGAGTTTCTTAGAAGGGGAAATCTGTATTTTTCTATCAAATTTCTTCCTTTAAGTGTGTTGTAAACCCTGGCCTAGGAGCTGCCAGGTTGGAGCCTCTGGCTTCTGTTCCCCAACACCATGTTCCTGCAGAACTAGGCACATTGAGGACCTATAGGGATCACAGAAGCTGGCTTCACCTAGACAAGGAGTCTGGCCCTTTCCCTTGGGGCGTGGACAGGGGAATGGCCCCAGAACACAGGGAGCTTGCTCTCTCCCACATCTGCCCAGCAGCCACCTCCCGCAGGTGGAGCCCGCTGGCGCAGGACTCACATATTCCTGAGCAAAGTCAATGAGGTTCTGGAGGTCAATGTCGTCCCGATAGGCCTTGACGTTGTTGTTAATGAAGAAATTGAGCTGGTCTCGAATCCAGTCCTTGAATACGAAGGCCAGGATCCCTGTTGCCAGCTCCAGGAAGAAGATGAGGCCAAGGAACACTGAGAACTGGGGCACACAGACGGTTGGCATCAGAGATGCAGGGCCGGGGTGGGGGGAGGGGGGCACAGGACGGAGCTCCCCCCACCACCACCATCCCAAGACAGCCAAGAGAGTCCCCACCTTCTCTCCTATTAGTATTGTTTTATGATGGTGAATGACAACGCGGTTCTGACCTACCCATCCGTTCTGCTTCCTCAGGTAATCACCCTGTTTTCTTTGAGAAACCACCCTCCACATACACATTCAGCTCCTCAGGCCCAGCCAGAGCCATCTCCATCTCCTTTCCCATTCCTGATAGAGGACTGGGCATGCGCCGGAAGCCCACCAATCAGAGCACCTCTCCCAGGGCCACAGGGATTGATCCAGAAACAGCCAATCTGAACCAAAGAGATGCAATTAAAGGCCCTGCCCACTGGTTGGGAAGAGAGAGTCTCAGCCTCCAGTAGGAGCCCCCACCCATCCGTGGGCATCCTTCCGTCCCATGGGGAATGGAACCTACTGGAAGGACACACTAGAGAAACAGAGAGAACAGGCCAAGTGACACTGTGATGGCCCCTGGATCCAAATGTGTGGGCACCCAACATACCCCTGGCCTTTCCTTGGTGAGCCCATAAATACCCTTTTATGCTTGGGCCACAGGGTTTCAGGCATAACAGAAAGGACCCTATAAATACAGATAATACAATTCTGATGATTTTTGTTATAATAACACAACAGTAATAAACTGGCCACTATTAAGTACGAACGATATGAAAAAGTCAGTGGGAGGAGGCTGGGATCCCCAGCAGATCTAGGTGGGGGGTGCACTCACAAACTTGAGCAGGAAAGTGTTCTCCCGGAGGGCACCGATGCAGCCGGCAAAGCCCAGCACCGACATGACGCCTCCAACCACTACAAACAGCCACACAGGGTCAAGGCCTCCCAGATCGGTCAGCGCAGAGATGTTGGAGAGAACACCCTGTGCCAGGGGAGCAGAGGCAAGTAGTCAGGCCGACTGTCCCACCGCCTCAACCTAGGGCAGCCCCATACCCGGCTCCACCGCCTTACCTTCTCACCCCAGGCCCAGAGGCCGATGGCCAGGAACAGGGCTCCCAGCACCTGCAGAAGCAGCAGTGAAGAGCTAAGCATTGGAGTGTCAGCATCCTTCCCTACCCCCAGGAGAGTCCCTAGTAGTCAGGGTCTTGGGAAAGGGGACTGGACTATAAATGGGGTCCCAGGTCCTTTCTACCTCCCCAAGAACACATTTCAGTCTCACCCTAGCGCTTTCCAGAACTCAGCACTGCGGCAGAGGGTGGCCAGGACACTCCTGCCAAGCAGCAGCAACAGTGATGTCCTGAGCCTCTCCTCCCACCAAGCCTGTTCTAGCGTCTGGGCTGCTAGCCTCCTTCCTGCCTCCTCCCAATCTGGCCATCCTGCTGTCCGGCAACTCTGTGACGGCCGCCCTGCTCTGTTCTGTTTTCAATACTCACAAGCAAAGACCCCTGAATGACAAGGAATCCTGATGTGAGCAGGATCCAGCTGAGGGACCCCCATCTGGGCCAGAGGCTATGACCTTGAAAACATTTGGCCACAGTTCTATCTGGACCTTCTAAGCACCACCCACCATCCTGCCTCAGTTACTTACTATGCAGAGTCCTGGATGTCCAGGCCATATGCCTGAGCCTGAGCAGGTCCCCAGATATCCAGTCTCACATGGAGAGTGGCCCTTCTGCCCCAGCACAAGGCCATGACCCTGCCTCTTCACACCTTCCCCACCCACCCACTTTCCCAGGCTCCTTCCCCTCCCCCCACCAATTCCAGTCCATTCCACCATGACCACCCACTTTTAATGCTTTCCTCTCTCTGAATACTCTTCTCGCTGCAGTACTCTTCTCGAAAAATGTCTTTCCTTCCGTCCCCCCACACTAGATCTGGGATGTGAAACCAAACATCACTGCTCCTGCCTCATCCCACTGCATGGCCTTGTGCTAGGGCACACGTGCCTGAGGCAAACACTTCCATGTCCCAGGCTCAGTTCCATGCGTAGGAACTACATCAGCAAACAGGACAAATGAGCTCTCTGCCCTTAAGGAGTTTACACTCCAGCGGGGAAAATCCACAGTGAGCAAACATCGAATTACAGATACCAAGGGATCCTTTAAAGAAAAGCAAACAGAGTAATGCGGTGAGGAGTGACTGGGGGCGGTGGAGGTGTGCTTTCGTTAGGGAAAATGGGGACATTTTAGCTGAGCTCTGAATGATGAGAAAGTGTATCAAGAAGAAAATTTCAGGTGGAGGGACCGCTGGAAACCCAGGGGTAAGATCCAGTGTGGCGGTGCAAGGGACAGACTGAAGGGCAGCAGGGCCAGACCCCAGAGGGGACTGGAGATCGCTGGAGGAGTCTGGTCTGTATTAATCGCTGAAAGGTTCTTAGCAGCGTAACACCAGGGTCCACGTTCCATTAGAACAAACAAAAATCTCTGGCACCTCCCTCCAGCCACCTGGACCCAAACCTGAAACCTTCTCGTGGCCTCCCTAAGGGGCCTGGTCCTGTCAATTCAGCCTCATAACTTCCCCTGGAGACTTCCTCACTTCCCACTCCCCAACCCCCAGCTTCCCCCCAGCCCTCCTCCCTGGTCTCCCAACTTCCAGGCCCTCTGTATGTCCCCCCTCCCCCCAAAGAAGGCAGACAGATCTGCTTCCAATGCAAAAGCCAAAACAGACCCATCACCCAGCAATGAAGCCCTCACTGCTTTACACTGTGCTCAATGTGAAACTCCAACACCTGTCCCAGACCTGGCACCTTTCCTGCTCTGGCTCCCTGCAAAAGTGGGTGTGCCTGGAACAATCCTGGGCTACTCTCACCTGTCCCCCTTGGCATCCGGGGACTCACTCTGCTCCTTGCTCTGCCTCACCCCACCCACTGCCCCCTGGTATGTACCTTGGCTCTACACTTAACTAGCCTTGTGACTCTCCGTTAAACGACTTAACCTGTCTGTGCCTATTCCCTCACCCATAAAATGTAGATAATAAATAACAAAGGAGCTGTGTGAATACAAGTTAGAATTCATTTAGTCTGCCTAGCAACCCCAAGGGGCAGGCTTTAGTATCACCCCTCCCAGGTAAGGAGGCCAGAGTCTTGCTGAACAAAACTGAATGCGCCTGGCATTTTGACTGAAGGCAGCAGGAACAGAGACTGTGTAGAGGCAGCAAGGAGCCATAGAGATGGGATGCGGGAGGGAGAAGGGAAAGATGACTTGGCAGGGCCCTGGGGCAGGTGCCACCCTGGGAGGGCTCCACTAGTAGCTCCCTTTTCTGGCAGGGGCAGCACCGCCCCAAAGGCTCGGTTTTGTCAGCTGCGGAATGTTGAATTCTGTTCCTCCAGGGTCAGCTCCGGACGTCTCAACAGGGGAGATCTCCTGTCCCCAGCACAGTAAACTAGAGCTACTGGCCCTCCCAGCCCGCAAGCTCTCAGTATGGAGCAGGCTGACCTACCCGCCACCCTCCCACCCGCCTTGCAGGAGCTTAAGGCTAGACGAGGGGATCCGGCCCTTCCCTTCACTGAGACACTCCTCCCTGTGGACGAAACCAGGCGCGGAGCTCAGCGCACAACCACACTCCACACTCCAGAGTAGCAAAGGAGCTGGGCAGGAGAAAGGTCCATAGGACCTTCAAGGAAACACCTCCCCTTTCTCCACCAGGGCTAAAAAAGATACAGGGAGACTCCACCTCCATACCCTATCCCCGCAGCGCCTGGGGCCCCGCCTCCAGCAATCCGGGCCTCCCCGGGGTTCCCTGGGGTGGTCCTGAGAGTGGGCGTGGAGGTGGGAGTGGGAAGAAGATGGGGGGGTGACGGTCCCAAGCCCTTAAGGCAGGGAGTGGTCCCTCCACCATCACCACCAAGCAGGGGACTGAACCTCCTTCTCCCGCCACCCCCAACACGGGGCCCGGAACCCACCCCGCTCTCACCCAGAAGACAATGTTGAAGCCAAACAGGAAGTATTTCCCGCAGCAGCCGACCTCGGGTTCCTGGAAGTGCTGGTGCTTGCCCGGCATGGTGAGCAGCCGCCCGCCGGCCCGGGAACCGGAGCCGGGGCGGGAATCGGCCCTCCAGGGGCCGCCCTGGGCTGGAGCCGCCCGGGGCCTAGCCCGGCGGCTGCGGCTTCATGGCCGCGGCCACACAGAGCGCCGGTCCGGCCCCGCCCGCCCCGCAGGGACCGCCCCCGGCGACCCGCCCGCCCTGCTCTCCCCGCCCGCGCAGTCTCGTCTGAGACCCGCAGCCTCTAGGCCTGACTCCGCCCCTGCCCTTCTCTGTCCCCTCCGAGCCCCGCCCTCAGGCAGGCTCCGCCCCCGACTCGGAGCCCCGCCTCCAAGCCTAACCCCTCCCGAGCGCCGGCAGCTGCGTAGATCTCCCCAGCGTCCTGCGGACCTGCTTGCGAAGCGTGATGATGGCCCCGCAAGTCGCAGGCACGAAGCACCCCCGGTCACTCCTACCCTACAAGGCTCAGTACCAGAGCCACCCCAGTCCCCAGCTTTGCTGTCGGAGTCCAATCCAAGAGAGGAGTAACTGCTGCTCTAATGAGCAGATGGGGACGGTGATACGGTGTTTTTAAAACACGTGCCGTCCGCTTTATTACAGTGCGGTCGAATCAGATGCGCTTTGCACTCGATGGAAATTCATCTCGACCTCTCCTGGCTCAGACTCAGGGCAGAGGACAGTTGGGTCTTGTGAAGGCCGCGCCTGCTGCTCCCTGACACTCTGGCATTGCCAGGGGCATATATATACCCGACTCCTGGTCTCTAACCCCTCAAACATGGAAACCTGTCCCTGACTCTTCCCATCTTCCCCCTCTCCCCGTACTAGCTTGAGCCTGATTGGGCCCCGGGGGTCTCACATGAGCCCCCTTAAGGCCGGACAGGTGATTACGGTTTGCGGGGGCCCAAATCTTACTCCATTTTAGAACTCTAGAAAATAATTCTAATTTTGTTCAAAAGTGTTTATTTAGAACAGGAACAGAAAAAGGGCTTAAACTTCATCACCTTTCAGCTAATCCACCTCAAGCAGAACCATGAGGGGACCTAACCACCGCTGTCCTCCATTCCTGGGCCAGGACCTCGTCTGTCTACCCACCTCTGCTTCAGCCTGACCCCGAGGCGGACGAGGCCCAGACACCCCTGACACAGCTGAGGACAGGGCAAGAAGACACACTTGTCTCTCTGTGAGATAGTGGGGTTCTGCCTCCAACCCTTGTGACCTCCCATATAGCGCTGCTCCAGGGACCCACCCACATCTGGTCAGGGGAAGGTACAACATACAGTACAAATCTCATGAGAAGGCAAACGCATAAAGTCTTGAAGTAGAGTGATTACAAAGACAAGAGCCCAGCCCCCAGCCCCTGTTCTTGAGCCCCAGCTCTCAGTGTCTGGGGCCTTGGGCCCTCCCCCCCAAAACAGAAGAGTCACCCTCAGGCCACCCAGCCCTTTTCCCAGGAGTACCCAAAGTAAGTGCTGGACTGTAGGATTCTCTTGTCATCTTTCCACCTTCAGTTGAGCCCTGCTTCCCCCAGTGGCTCACCCCAACCCACCCTCTGATGAAACAAAAACACTCAGGGCTTTCCTCCACCTTTCCTGCGTCCTCAGGCTGGCTCCCTGACCACAGAGCCGTCCCCTAGGCCTGAGCCCCAACTCAGGCCTAGGGACATGCTCCTATTCACTCCAGGACATGGGAGTTCAAAGAATGTTCATAATCACTCCAGGACATGGGAAAACCCAGTTGTCTACTCCCCAGTCCTGCCCAGCATCAGCACTGTAGCCCAACACCACTTACAGAGAGAGAGAGAGAGAAGGGAGGATCGGGGGCAGTTGAATGGAGAGGGGTGCCAAGGTCTCATCACACCACAAACTTATTCTTAGTTAGGGAGTTGCTCTTGGTGGCTGTGTCTGCGTGGGCCTGGTACCCAATGACGATCTTCGCGGAGAGGCCCAGGCGCTCTTTGTAGACCTGCCTGGATGATGAGTAGAAGAGGAAATGAGACAGTCAACAAGCGGGTCCTGGAGATAACCTGGGACTCCGGGTCCTTT
This sequence comes from Martes martes, assembly GCF_963455335.1. Classification (NCBI taxonomy): domain Eukaryota; kingdom Metazoa; phylum Chordata; class Mammalia; order Carnivora; family Mustelidae; genus Martes; species Martes martes. The sequence continues at coordinate 101,894,120 of NC_137892.1, forward strand.
GCCCAGAGCTCCCATCCTGGTTCCAGTCACCATCCTGGTTCCAGTCACCATCACTCTCTCTGCATCTTACCTACATGGAAACCCCAGATAGGACTCTTTAATGCAAAAGAAGAGTCCTGTTAGAAATAGCTTGAAATATGGATTCCAAACCCCCATAACAGATGGGTAAGGAAGGAGGAGGAGATGACACAGAAAGTTCCAGAGCTCTCCCTCACAGGCCAAGCCACCACCCATCACACACACTCACCTCCTCCCCTGGAACAGACCCTGCGCCAGAGCTACCCCTCACCCAATGTGCAGCACGCCTGCCTGGTTCTCTGCCTCCCTCGTCCACACGGCGATCTTGTCCCCCTTGGTTCGGATGTTGATGACAGCCCCACACACCTCCCGGCTGTGCTCCTCGAAGCTCTCCCCAATCAGGCACAGCAGCTGGGGCCCAAAAGGGAGGATGGTGAGACCTCTACCTGAGTCACAGGGAATGCTCCCACTATCCTGGAGACCACTGACACCACATCAGCCCAGCTTCTTCTAGTGGGGAGCCCTCCCCAACCCTCCCTCCTCTCCCCATGGCCACTCACAGTCTCCAACCACAGGCGGTCCAGCTCGCTGTGGCGCTGCTGCTTGGCAAGACTGACCAGCCAGCGGCCACCCCTCTTATTCCTGCTGTCTTCCCACATGGGCTCAATGCCATCCTAAGAGGTGGGATAACCAATCAATAGCCTCCCTTTGTTCAAAGGGAAAGGTGGGCCCAACCACCTTTCCAGGCCCTGCTCCGACCCCTAAATCAGCCTCCATAGGCCAGGGTCCCTCTTGCCTCCAACCCCTGTGAACAAGCAGGTTTACCACCAGCCACTCAGCCCCCCAGACCCTCCCATGGGCTCCCCAGGCTGCTGATCCTCGACACTTGTCACCTTTTGCAACCTTGTAGATATACATGTATGTTTGTCTCCTTTACTGAACTGAGTTCCTTGAGACCAGGCTTCAAATGCCGGGGTGGGGGGTATTAAGGAAGCCTCAGGGGAGGTATTTAAATCATCTGGGGAGGTATTTAAACACGGAGGGGAGGGTCCCACTGCGCACACCTGCTGGGTCAAGACCTCCAGAGATGAACACTGATGAGGGCCTGGACATTGATACGGAGCGTTCCCAGGCAATTCTAAGGCATGGCCCTAGTTAAGGAGCCGGGCCAGAAACCTGGGCTTCTTCCGAATTCCCCCTTCTCCCCCCTCCCCTTCCAGACTCTTCAAGGTCCTACAAGGCACAGCTCCAGCCTGACATGCTGTTCAAGCTTCTGTTTAGCATTTCCTTGGACTGGAAGTCACATCTCGGCTGAGGAAGGCTGTCTGTGGCCACCCCCATCCCCAAAACCTCCACGAGGGAGGAAGGCAGCAGAAGCTGAGAAGGATCAGCCCTCTTGGGGCCTGAAGGGCCCCAAGTGGGGAAGGGGGAGGCAGAGCTTACCTTGAACAGGGCGTAGTCACAACCGGAAGAGAGCTTACTGGCCAGCTGGATGTGACTGTACATTCTGGAGAGAACCCCCCATCCCACCCCCAGGCTGAAAGTCCAGACTTTTTACGGCCTGGTTCCAACTTGCCTTGTCCCCCCCAACTTCTCACTAGACTCCACTACTTTCCACCCACTCTTCAGGCCTCCAAGACTTTGCTCACACCCTCCCACCCCCTGCCTGGAATCCCTTCTCTACTTACCCAAACCCTCAAATGCCACCTTCTCCCTGGAACCTTCCCTAATCATCCAACCACCTGGGGAGGCTTTTAGGGCCCCCCAGGGCTTGGTGGGAGAGGGGGTTCAGGCACCCCTCCCAGCTGAGCCCCAGACTCTCACCCGCCCTTCGGGTTTGTGTCACACCTTCCAGATTCCTTCCCTTGATCACCCACGGTCAGACCAGATGGTCAGAAGCAACCAGGCAGCCTAATCCTTCCTTCGTGGCTGAGACGAGCTCAGAGAGGGAAAAGAACCTCCCCAGAGCCACAAAGCCTTGGAGCTGCAGAGTCTGGGGCAACTCCTGGCTTCTCCCATCTTGTAGCCTCTCTCCCGAAGCCCCGAGAAGGTTTCGGGGGGGTCATGTCCCAGCCCCCAGGGTCTCCAACCCCAAGCAGAACCCACCAAGCCCCAGCCCTCAGCAAATGCTGAGAGGTCCCATGGAGAGCTGGGAGGAAGGAGCTCCGTGGAGGGGTGGGGCCTGGGAAGGATCGCCAGCTCACAGTCCCCTGGCTCTGGCCTCCCCTGCCAGGAGCAGACACTCACGCCCAGAAGTCCTCCACAGTGTCAAACTTGGTGACCAGATGCAGGTTGTCCTGCCAGGCACGGCTGCGGTCATTCTTGAAGAACCACAGCGCCCACCTGGGGGGAGGGGAGGCCAGGAGGAAGCAGAGAGCCCGCCTTCCTGGGCCCATCACCAGCAGCACCTACGCTGGCGGGGAAGTCATGCCCCTTCAGGGACAAATGATGAGATGGGATTTGGGCACACCACCCCCACCCCCGCCATGGTGACTGGGGTTAGTTATCCTGAAAGGCTGGGCAGGATGGGGGAATTTAACACAGAATCTCAGTTGGGTTAAGGCCAGACGGGCCAATAGGGCCCAAGCCTTATGCCCGCTCTGACCTTTCTTGGATGAGAAACGGGCCGAGAGAGGAAGGTCTAGTTCAAGGCCACAAAACCTGCCTTACCTGTTCAGCAGCGGGTGTAACTCCAACTTGACCCCCTGGGGGGCCCCATCCTGGGCCTTCCTCCTCTGGGACAGCAGGGCCCCGGGGGGATTCAGAGCCCCCTCTGCCATCAAGACCGGCCCTGCTGCCCCCTCTTTCTCTTCCTTTTTCTCTTCCTTCTCCCCCGACTTTCGGATTCCACCCTCAGCCTCTCTGGCCTGACCGAAGAAAGGAATCAGGGTGAGCAGCAAGCCCCGTCCCCCCCAGCCTTGTCTCTTGCTGCAGGAGGGACAGGGAGCTGGACTTACAGGACTGGTGGCGGCCATAAGGCAACCTGAGCTTCATCCCAGTTGGCCCCCAGCTGCCGGCTTTTAACCCACCAGCGCTGCCCCACCCCTCCCCCAGAGCACGGGATGGGGAGGAGCCGTAGTAGTGTGGCTGGCGCTCACAGGGGAAAGGGCTTGCACTATGCGTTTCGTCAGCAAGCATTTAGTGAGCACCTTTGCATGCAGGCAGGTGGGAGGGGGACAGATGTGACCAGACAAACCCAGCCACCACACACATGGCCATGGGCTGGCTGGGTCACAGAAGGTAAGGGTCAATATTAGGGATCTGCCCTTTGTGCAATCACATCCCCTGGAAGATGGGCCTAGAATGGGCACAGTAGGGAGGGGGAGGGACAGAAGAAGGAAAAGCTCTGGCTCTGGCTACTCTTCCCTTTCCTTCTCAACAACACTCTTTTCTGCAGGAGCTGAGGGCTCCCCAAATTTCTCACCCTCCTCTTGGCTACTTCTAGGGTCTGAGATCTATAAAGAGACTAGTCTCCTCCCCCTACACCCAGAGAAGCCCTTGACCACCTGGAGCCTGACAGTCAATCTATCTCCAACCCACATGCCCTAAGCTCCAGGTACAGGCCGGGCATGGGGCTGGGTGCCGGGAGGCACTGAGGGGTCAAAACTGAGTAACTCCTGTGCTCTGCTCTATCAGGGGAGCCAGAGAGCAGGGACTCTCACAAACACCTGTGTAGTCACAGATTCAGACCTCGGAAGGAAGGGAGTTCGCAGATGGAGAAAGATAAGTCCATGACCTGAATTGGGGGCTTTCGAGTGGCAGTTCTGCAGTGCACGGATCAGAACCACCTGCAGGCCTTGTTAAACAGGCCGCTGGGCCCTGCCCTCAGAATCTGATAGAACTGGCATTTCTAACAAGCTCCCTGAGGATGCTGGTCAAGAAGCCCATTTTGAGAACCACTAGCTTGGAGGCAGTTCGTGGATGATGTGATGTTTGCGCTGATACCTAAGGCATAAACAAGAGTTAACTAGGTGGGTGGAAAAGGGCATCTCAGGGACTGGGAGCAGCATGTGCAAAGGCCCAGGGGCAAAGGGAACATGGGGCACTGGAGGAAAAAAAGAAACACCGTGTGGCTGATGCTCAAAGAAGAAAGGCTAGTAGGTCTTGATCTTAGGAAAATGGAGAGCCACTGAGGACTTCAAGTGGATACAGATGGGCTGGGGAGGTAATCAGATAGGCTTTCCAGCAAGTTCTTTGGGCTTCTCTGCAGGAAACAGACTCTGTGGTAGTGAGAGTGCAGGGGAGGAGATCTATTCAGTTGCTAATATAGTTGATCTGGTGACAGGGAAGGTGGAGAGAACATGACTGGATGTCAGAAGTGTTTGGAAGGAAGACTCTCTAGCCTCTGGTGATGGATCGGCTCTGGAGAGGTGGGCCACAGTGTCCCAACTACCTGTTGCCATATCACAAGCCACCCCAAACTTAATGGCTTAAAACAGCAACAGTCCTCTGTTTTGCTCACCAATCTACAGTTCAGGTTGTGCTCACTAGGGACAGCTCACCTCTACTCCAAAGTGCTGTCAGTCAGAGAGGCTTACGGACTGGGGCTAGAGTCATCCGGTCCCTCCCTGGGACAGTTGATGCCAGCAGTCAGGTGGACCCTCAGCTGGGAGTGTTGGCTGGGACAGCTCTATGTACCTCTCCATGTGGCTGCTTGGCCTCCTCACGGCATGGTGGCTAGGTTCCCAGAAGCAGCATCCCAAGAGACAGGAAGCAAGAGCTGCCAGCTTCTTAAGGCCTGGGCCCAAAACCTGGCACGGGCATTGTGTCCGCTGTATTCTATTAGTGTCCCAGGGCCCACATTCAAAGACGGGGACATAATCCCATCTCCTGATTGGAAGAGTGTCCAAGAATTTTGGATAGAGGAAGCACTGGAGGAGGGCCAGGGTTGGGGAGAGATCATGAATCTATATTCGATGGAGAAAAAAGGAAAAAGGCCTTCCCTGAGTGTCAGGCATGGTCTTAGCTGCCTTAGAGTTCTGGCCCAGAGCCTGGCATGGAATGCCCCTGCCAGCCGCAGTGCCCCTTCCCACCTTCTTCCACATCTTCCTGTATGGGACAGCATGTGGACTCTGGAGTTAGATCACTAAGGAAAGACCCTAGGAGTAAACGTCTGACCTATGGGGTCCTGGTCCCTACTCAAAGCCCTCCCAAGTCTATCTATGGAGGACTTCTGCACAGTGGGCTCCTACACCCCTGTCCTACCATACTATTCCGAAAATATCTTGAATCTGCCCATTCCTCTTACTCCCCACTGCCCCCACTCTAGGCAAGCCTGCCATCTCTGGCCTGGGCCACTGCCCAAGTCTCTCCTAACGCTCTCCTTACTTCCACTTCCTCCTCCTTACAGAACATTCTCCACTTGCCTCAGAGGGCTCATTTAAAATATTGATCTGATCACTTAAGTCCTCTGTTTAAAACCCTCCAGGACACCCAGATTGTGACCCAAAGTCCAGGTTGTGGGCCTACAGGTTTCTGCATGATCCAGCCTCACAGTGCCCCAAGCACACCGAGCCTCCAACAGGCCAGACTGGCTCTCGCCTCAGGGACTTTGCACTTGCCATTTGCTCTCCAAATCTTTGCGGGACTGACTTCTTGTCCTTCTGGGCTGGGCTCAAATGTTGCCTTCTCAAAGAGGGCCTCCCAGTGTAGCCCCTCCTAACACACCATGTATTTTCCTTACTTATTTTACTCATCTGCCTTCCTCTACTAGAACAGAAGAACCATTCACAGCTGTGCTCTCTAGTACCTGTAGCTCTTAGCAAGGCCTCGGAGGGCTAAGTGAGGAGGGAGAATTGACCTTTAGATTTAGCAGGTGGACATCAGTGATTTGGACACAAGCAGCACCATCTAAAACATCTCATCTGGTCACTAGTTCATTGGCTGTCTATTGCTTCCTACTAGAATTTCAGTTTCAGAAGAGCAAGGACTTCATGGTTTTGTTTTCTGCTGTATCTCTGGTACTAGAACAGGGCCTGGCACCTGGTAGGCACTCGGGAGAAACTGACTGGAAAGAAAAGATGCCAATGGCGGGTTATATGACTTCCCCTCTTTGGGTGTTGGCTCCCTCATCTGTAAGCGGGGGAGGGGACTGAAAATGCCTGTTTTCCAGGATTGATTTTAGGGATTAATGATATAATGGAGGCCATGCCTGGGATGTAGTAGGCGTGCGATGAGCATCATTCACTCCTCTCTCCGTTTTCAGCTCCCACCCTGCCTGCCAGCCTTCCTCCCCAACCTGAGGCCTCTGGACAGCAGGATGTTGATAAATGTTTAATCACACTTGTCAGGCACCACACACAGAGTTACAAAGACCCAGCTGGATTTTCAAAAAACCCAGGCAGGGCTGGGATCACCAGGATCTCCGTGATCCTCTTAAGAGAATGCCTGCCGCTCCAGCCGCCCCAGCTGCTCCAGGCCTCCAGCTGCTCCGCTGGGGATTTTCTCCCAACCCCTCCCCACAGTCTCCACCCCTCCCTCCCCCAAGCTTCCGCAACCATTCTCAGTACATTCTTAGGAAGAGGAAAGGGAAGAGAAGAATGGAGAGCCCCATTTTCCTGGGGGAGAGAAAATGGAACTGAGGAGAGGTCCTGGAGAACTCACAGGATCAGGGCCTGGTCAGAAGGAGGCCCAGAGGGGCCTGGGCTCTGTCATCCTGTACCCTAAAGGGGAGAGGGGGAGGAGGTGGGCCGCAGTGTGACACAGGGTGAAGAATCCCTAGTGCTGGGAAGCGGCGGCCCAGTGGCCACGCCGCCTTCTTTCTGGAGACAGTACATAGAGAGTCAAAGAAAGATGTAGCAGATGTTAACACCTGGTGAATCTAGCTGGAGAATATTCTGGTATTCGTTACATTAATATTGCAACTCTTCTGGAGATTTTATTCACTGTAGTATGCTACTCGCAAATTTTCTCTAGGTTTGAAGTTTTTCAAAATAAAAAAGCTGGGTGCAAAAAGAAATAGCGACAGCGATGCTAGTGGCCTTCTCCATAACCATGCTCCCCGTCTCATACTTTGATTCTGGGAAATCATAGGCCCAGTTAGATTGCCACACATTTCCAGCCTCCCTAAAGCAAGGCATCGCCTGGAGGCATGCAGAAGTTGTTAGCTTCTGAAAACTCCTTGGGAAAGAGACAGACAACTGGCAGCTGCCCTTTTACCCTACTTCCTCTCCTCCTGCCTTCTGCATAGATATGATGGCTGGAGCTGCGGCAGCCATCTTGGACCATGAGATGACCTTGAAGGTAGAATTCATGTACTAAGAATGGTGGCACACGGGATGCCTGGTTGGCTCAGTTGGTTGGGCAGCTGCCTTCGGCTCAGGTCATGGTCCCAGCGTCCTGGGATCGAGTCCCACATCAGGCTCCTTGCTCGGCACGGAGCCTGCTTCTCCCTCTGCCTCCGTCTGCCAGTGCGCTCTCTCTCTCTCTGACAAATAAATAAGTAAAATCTTAAAAAAAAAAAAAAAAAGAATGGTGGCACAGGAAGGTAGGAGTCTAGATTCTTGAGGAATGTGCAGTCATCAAACCAACTGTGGCCTGCCTACCACTGGGCTTCTTTAAGTGAAGGAATAAAAAGCTGCTTTGCCTAAGCTTCTGTATTAGCAGCCAGATGAACTGCCTGCCAGATTCACAATGTAACCCTGTCTTCTGCTCCCTTTGCACCCTGGACTTTTTCACCTGTTGAATCTTCTGCCAAGAATGTTCACCATCACTTGTGAGGTCCTTCTCATCTTTCAAAACCCAACCTGAATATCTCTTTCTCCTGGGGGCTTTCTGGAGATGCCCCTTCCCTCGTGGGCTCCCTTAACCCCTGTGTTACTGTTAATGTCCCTGACGGCCCACTTGCTGTGAATCTGAGGGCTCATCGCTCCTCGTTGCTTTGGCCCCTCTGTAGCATTTAACCAGCTGTCCTCTCATCCCCTTGGTTTCTCGGCTACCAATCTTTCCAGCTTCTCTTCTTTCCTGTGCTGCTCCTTCTCAGTCTCTTAGCCAGTTCCTCTGCCCCTGGCCACACATGAAGTTTGCAGTGCCTCAGGATTCTGTTCTGGACCCTCTCCTTGTCAGTCTCCATGTTCTCCTGGGCAACTGCATCCCCCAATGGCTCTAGCCACCACCTGCATGCTAATGACTCCAAATCCAGTGGGATACTGGGCTGCCTTAGACAATTATTACAGTTTCAGGAGTTTGTGAGCCAGGTGTTAAGGTCATTATCAAAAATTAAATTATAAAAGCTTATGGTTATATAAATTATGTTTAAAACAGATGATACATACTCAAAACATAGGTTCCTAGTTATTTTATTATTATCAATGCTTTTAAGATTGTTCTTATTAAATTTATCTGTATGGTGAAAGTACTGTAAAAGGCCATACTGTGGCCCATCTTTTCCCAGTTCTTGCTCTGTGACATCACATTGACAGTGAAATCAATCACAAAGAGAGAATTCACACCACGGATGTGGGCAACTTCTACAAATCAAGGTATCTCTCTGCTTAAGAAAGCCACACGTTAAAGAATTCCAAGTACACAGTGGCCCAAATAGATACCTGCAGCCAGCCCCGAGTGATGCCCTGAGCTCCAGCTCAGATGTCCATCTGTTGGATACCTCTTTCAGTTTGTCTATCAGGCACTGCACAATCAGCTCTATTAGGCCTCAAACAAGCTCTCCATCACCCCTCCCCCCACCCAATCCTGGAAGCTGCCTCATCTCCTCTATGTTTGTTTCTTCTTTCTTTCTTTCTTTTTTTCTTTCCTTCTTTCTTTCAGATTTTATTTATTTATTTGACAGAGGAGAGCACAAGCATGGGGAACAGCAGGCAGAGGGAGAGGGAGTAGCAGACTTCCTGCTGAGCAGGGAGCCCGATGCAGGGCTGAGATCCCAGGACCCTGGGATCATGACCTGAGCTGAAGGCAGACACTTAACACTGAGCCACCCAGGTCTTGAGCCACCTCAATGTCTAATTCATTTTGCAACAGCATCTCTCACCTGCTGTCCAAGCCAGAAACCTGGGAATCTTCCCTCAACTCATCCCTCTGCCTCTTCCCCAACACATAATAGGTTACCTCCTAAACAACACCCAACTGCCCCTCCAAACCTGTTCCAGTCTCCCTGAGGCTTTCCTGGTTTGGGCTCCACCATCAGTCCTGATGGATTCTGCCCCAGCTTTCTCATGATCTTGCTGTGTCCCAGACCCTCCAACCGTTCACCTACATGTGGTCCCACAAAATGCAAATCTCATTTCAGTCTCCCTGGTGCTTAAAATCCTTCAGTGACCTCCCAGTTCCTATGACAGAAATACAACACCCTTCGTGTGGTCTTTCTCTCTTCCCTCCTCCCTCCTCTTTGCTTCTTCATCATCTATTTTGACATTCTGGGGTTCTTAGTCAAGAGTCACAAAAATCGTTTCTGGCTAATTTAAACAGGTAAGGATTTTATTATCCAATACTGGGCAGCTCAGAAACTCTCCAGGAAGGCCAGAGAGTCCCCCTTGAAGACAGCACATCCTGTCCAAATCACACTGCCAAGCAGACTCTAGAAGGCTCCCCCGATGCTACAGCTGGGCATGGACAACGTGGTTGCGCTCTTGGTGCTGGATACACCCAGAAGCAGTGTCACTGCTGTCCATGGTCCCTGGTAGGACCTGCCACCACCAGCACCACCAGTCCTAGCCAGAGCTGAGAGCCCTCCTTCCCTGCTAATTCAGGTTCAAGGGGCTGAGGTGTCTGGGACTGAGGTCACATGTCTGGGCTTCAAGGAAGGCTAGGAAAGCACTGTCAGCTCCCAGAGGAGGAGGTGGGCCCTGCCTCAGAACGTGGGGGGTCCCCCAAACATAAGAAGGGGACAGTTCTAATGCTGAGAGGCCAAAAATAATGACAGACATCACCCATGCTAGCTTTTAGCCTGCTTCCCCCCCCCCCCGCCTGCCTCTCTGCCCACTTGTGATCTCTGTCTGTCAAATAAATAAATAAAATCTTTAAAAATAAATAAATAAAAATAAAAATAAAATACTATTCAAAGTAAAATAACCAAACAGCATAAGAAGGAAGGTGATAAAATGTAAAAAAACTTCCCTCCCTGAGTGCTCTCAGCCCCATTTGCCAGGGGCAACTGCTAGAACCTTATTTTGGAAGTCCTTGCTGGCATGATCTTTGTATATCTAGATGTAAGAATGTATATATGTGTGTATAAGGGGTCTTATGTAACTATGTGTGTCTATGTATCAAAACTGACTAGTTCCCCACATTACAGTTTAGTACCTCCCTCTCTCACTTCACACCATTTCTCCATACACTCCCATGTCAGTACACATGGGTTCTGCTCATCTTTTCACTGGACAGATGTCCCACAATTAACTAGCCAGTCCCCTACAGGTGGACATTTGCATTATTTTCAGTGCTGTAGTGAACATCCTTGTACAAACGGCTTTGTGCGCTTGTGTGAGCAGATCCAAGGAATGAATTCCTGGAAGGGGAACTGTTGGCTCAAAAGGAGTATGCATTTATGTTTTTGGTAAACATTGGCAGACTGCCTTCCAAAAACCATGCACCAATTTGCAGCTCTATCAGTGGCCTATGAACACTTTCCCTCCCAGGCCCTTGCACCATCTGGCTGCCTCCTCACCTCATCCCCTGTCATTTACCAACCCTGCATTTCCAGCCACAGTGCCTTTGCCCATGCTATACCCATAGCCTAAAATGCTGTTCCAGCCTGTCTTCCAGGTAAAAACTTATCTCTCCCATGAAACTTAGCACAGAGGTCACCTCCTCTGTTCAGACTTTCCTGATTCCCCTGATCTGCTGCAGTCCTCTTCCTCTGGGATCCCATAACTTCTTGGGCATAATTCTGTCGTTGCTCCAACTGAGGACCTATGTGTGCCTGGCATTCTATGGCCATTTGACAATCCCCACCGTAACCACACACCAAAAAATGGTCTTGTCTAATCCTCATTCACGCCTGGCTATCCAGCTGTACTTCCTTTTATCTGTTCCTAAGCACAGTCCTGTCTCAGGACCTTTGTATGTGCAACTGCCTCCCTATGGATCTTCCCCATATTGGCCCGGATGCCTCTCTGGGGTCTCTGCTCCCACTGGCCTTCCCTGGCCACTCTGTCTCAAGCACCCTCCTCTAGTCATTCTGTTACATCACCATTCCATTATCTTCATAACATTGCTCACAAGCTGAAGCCAGCCTTGTTAGGTTTAAGTGCTGACACGTTTGTTTTCCCATTTCTGCACACACACAAACACATCATTGTAAACTCCCCAAGGGCAGGGACCTTGGTTTCCTTTTCCACTGTCCTCAGCCTCAAACCTGCCTAGCATCTGTCTAAACATTCGTTGAGCGAGTCATCTATTATTTTGCCGGAAAAGAAACCGGCGTTCAGATAGGAAGGCTGAGTAGCCCAAGGTCCCACAGTTAATAAGAAGCACCCCTGAGATTCAAACCCATTTGAACCCCAAAGCCAACTGCAAACAGTATGTCTTCCCTACTCTTGGCGCTCTGCATTGTCTCCCCCACCCGATTAGGCTCTCTGGGGCTGGATGCGGGTCTGACGCCCAGAGGTCCCCAGCGGCGCGTCGGGGGCCGGCCCGGGGAGGCTAGCGGGCTCCGCGGAGATGTCACCCTCCCCGCCCCCTGTCAGTCAGGCTGAGGGGGCGGCGCGGCCGCCAGAGGGGGCGCTGAGCTCAGAGCTGCCGCAGCGCGCGAGCGGGAGCCCGAGCCGGAACCGGAGCCGGAGCGTGCGGTCCCGCAGGACGCAAGGCGCGATCCGCGGCTGGCGACGCACCGAAGGCCCGGGCATCGCTGCGCCCCGGCTCAGGGCCCGCGCCCCGCCTGCTGCCGACCGACCTGGGCACTTGGCGAGGCCCCGATTCTCCCATCCGCCCCAAGCCCACCCCAGCCCGGCCTAGCCGAGCCCCTGCGTCCGCTCGCCGCAGCCGCAGCCGCTCCTCCATCCCCAGCCCGGGCCCAGCTTCCAGGTGAGGCGGCCGCGCTCCGGACGCCGGGGTCCGGGAAGGGGCTGGGGAAGGAGAGGGGACTGGGCGGGATGGGGAAGCGGCTGGGAGCAGAGACGGGGAACCCGCGCGAGAACGGAGAGAGGGTTCCGGTAGGTGCGTGTCGGTGTGCGCCCTGGGGTGTTTGTGTGACTGCTGCCCTGTGCCCGCAACTGGCTGGGTGGCCGTGTGGACGTGCTTCCACGCCCGTGTGTTCCTGTGTGTCAGGGCGTCCGTGCGCGTTCGAACGTCTCCGTGTCCTGTATGTGCACGTGAGCGTGTCGGTGGAGAATGTTTGTGTGTATGGTCGTGTGACTCTGTCGTGTATACAGGCAAGCCCCCGGACTTCGCGCCGAGCCCAGCACCCCGATTGCGCGGGGCTGCAGGTTGCAATGCCCGGAATAACCGAGGCAGTGGCTCCTCCCGCGTCCCCGGGTTTCAAGGACGCCGGGACTTGTCGCGGCCCTGTGGCCTCCCGTGGGGAGGGGGTATGACAAGGAGGGGGCCCGGCCTGGAAGGGCGCCGGGGTCTCAGGAGCAAAGGGAGGGGGGGTAACCAGCGTCCCAGGGGAAGGACTGGGGTGAGGGTGCGGGGCCAGCGCACCCGTGCCGGTGTGTTCGCCCTCCCCAGGCCGCCAGGATGGACGTGTTCATGAAGGGCCTGTCCATGGCCAAGGAGGGCGTCGTGGCTGCCGCGGAGAAAACCAAGCAGGGGGTCACCGAGGCCGCGGAGAAGACCAAGGAGGGCGTCCTCTACGTCGGTGGGCAAGGGGCACGGCTTCCGGGGCTCTGCGGGGTTTGGGGGTCCTTCGAGGGAGTGGGGCCAGGGTCCTTGAAGGGAGGGAGTTGTCCACGGAGGGGTCTGGGCGGGAGAATATGAGTCAGCAGATGGGGCGGGGTCAGTAGGGGTCACTGGGGACACAGCCAGAGGAAGGAAGCCTGGGTCAGTGATGAGACCTATGGGGAGAGGAAAATGGAGGGAAGAGTTGGGGAGGGTGGGGTTCAGCTGAAAGGCCGGGATAGATGCATGGGTCAAAGCAGACAGCCTTTTTCTTACTTACTAGTTCCTGGGGTTTAGCCCTTACTCTCTGCCAAGTACCGTGGGAAATGCCATAACATCCATTTCCTCATGTCATGCCCCTTACCCATTCCACAGACCAAGAAAAGTGGGGTTCCCAGAGGTTTAACTACAGTGTTCAAGGTCACACAGCTGCCGAAACCTGAAGCTGGAGTTAGAGCCAAGCCTTATGGACTCCAGAGCCCCTGTGTTATTGGAGAGGCCCCTTAACCCTCCTCTCCTGCAAGGTCCACCTCAGAGCCACTCTTAGGGTCTTCCTGCCTCCTGATGCCAGGAGCTCCATCATTGCCTCTGGGTTCCTCCTCCTTGCCGCTTCCAGCTGTGAAGAGAAAGCTGAGTGATTAGAATCTCTCATCCTAAGTGTGAATTTGCATAGGGGGGTGCAAGGCCCCAAATTGAGGATTACCGAATTTCATTTCCGTGGTGATTCAGGGCTTACCGGTGTGTAGTAGGCAGAATGATCCTTTGTGTGGGTGGAAGAGGGCTGGTTAATTTGCCCCTGGTTGTGGCAGATTTGGGATTGTGGCAATTTGAAAAATACCGACTTCTTACTACGTGCTAGTAGGTGCCGACTCTCCTGATAGTGATACAGAGCACTCCAGTTGTGGGATCTGACATCCAGCGGCTGGGATGGGGACCACTGCAGTAGCGTAATCTTAGAGGCTAGCATTTGAGCTGAACCCCAAAGAATAAGAAGCTGGCTGGAGGCGGGGAGTTGGAGGAAGCAGAAAAGGGCTGAAGGAGACAGGGCCAGAGAGCAGAAGGCAGGAAGCAGTGGTGGGGGTTGAGATCAGAAAAATGGGCGAGTGGCAGCTCACAAGGAGGCCTTGTTCCCCAGGCCAAAGGATCATTATGACCTGCCAGGAGAGATTGTAAGCTAGGGACTGACATGATCTGACTTCAGCGTAGAAAGTTTCCTTGGGTCTCTGCGGAGAGACCAAATGCAGGGAGGCTTGGTGGAGGGTAGTGTAGCCAGCAGATGAGGGTGGCTGGAACTAGGGCACAGGTGATGGAGATAAGTTGGAGGCTTGAGCCCACACCTGCCAGGCCCCAGTTCTGGCCGCCCTCCTCCTATGTATCTGGCCGCCCTTTCGCTCCTATGTATCCCTGGCACCCAGCTCGGTCTCCCTGCTAACAGACTCGAAGCATCCCTTTCCCCTTAGTTTAGCACCTCCTGCTCTTCCGCCTGCCCAGGAACCCCCAATGGCCCCCAGTTCCTACACATTAAAGCCTCAGCTTCCTGCAGCCTGTAACTCAATGCCGTTCTCAGTCCTGCCTCAGTCCGTCTCTCCAGGCGCACAGATAGCACTGCTGGGCTCTGTGCAGGCCCAGAAAGGACACTTCTCTGTGCCCTATCTGGGTGGTTTCCTGTGCCTGAGATACCCTCCCCAGTCTCCTTTCTGCATATCCCCCTGCTCCCCATTTGTCAAGGCCCAGGCAGTGCCGCTCCCCTACCATGTACCCCTTGGAGGCTGGATGGAAGTCCTTGCCCCACTACTTGAGGTCCAGGGCACCAAATCTGCTCTTCTCTTACCCCATCTGATGGTGAGCCTTTGGCCTAGGACCTGGCATGGAGCAGGTGCCAACAAATGTTTGTGGGAGGAATGACAGGGTGCAATGCAGCACACCACCACCCCCCACTGTCTCTGGCTGGCTGGCCAGAGCCTGGGGTGTTCCTGCCTTCCATGCCATCCTCTGCTTCCGCTAGCCTCAGCCCTCCCAGACACCCATTACCCATTTCAGGGTCTACCAGCTGTTGTCTGTATTGCTACATCCCCAGAATAGGAGGCTCCCCACTACCCTGAAGGCTCCTACCCACCTCCCCGCCCACCTCGGATCAGACCATCTTGCCTCTCCCAGCAGTTACCCTCCTGAGAAGACCCAGCCAGTGCCATGGGTGTCAGGCACCCTCGGACCCATCACATACTTGAGAAGCTCCTCACTTTGGCCAGAAGAAGGAACTCACACCCCAGTTAGAAGAGACTTTAGAAGAAATGGAGTGGGGTCTGGTGGGTGTGAGGGTCCATAGGTGGGATGTGGGCAGTCAGGCATCAAGGGCACCAGAGGAACCCTTCCAAATATACACCACTAACCCCACCCCCCGGCTCCACCCCCACTCCCACCCTCACCTGCTCACCCGGGGCTGAGAGGTAAAGGAATGTGCTTTGAGCAGTGTTGGCTCCCAGGCAGCATCCCCCCAGATGGCACGGAGATCATTTCAGTGGAGGGGGGGCCGGTGGTGGGGGAGAACTCGAAGTCCTCAGGAAGTAGGTGTGGAGGGCTCAGTGCTGTGATGAGGTGGGGGCATCTGTGGGATTTGTGATGGGGCCAGGATGCCCACTGCCGACTGGGTCCCTCTGCCCACTCCGTAACCACCACACTTGCCAGAGGCTCTGTTCCCTCAGCTCAGAGTCCTGATGTGTGCTCCTTTTTGTCCCTGCAGGAAGCAAGACTCGAGAGGGGGTGGTGCAAGGAGTGGCTTCAGGTACCAGCCCAGCCCTGGCACAGCTCCCTTCCCTCACCTCGGGCCTGGGATCTGGCCGGGATCTGGAGGGGGGGGGTGGCGGTGGAAGAGGGCACCCCCAAGGATTCCTGAGATTGTGCTCTATGAGGGAGGCCAGCTGGAACACCATGTGGGAGAGAGACAAATTTCTTTCTGCTTTACCTGGGCCCCCAACCCCCTTCCCCAATCGTCTCCCTGCTCCAGTGGCTGAAAAAACCAAGGAGCAGGCGTCCCATCTGGGAGGAGCTGTATTCTCCGGGGCTGGGAACATTGCGGCAGCCACGGGCCTGGTGAAGAAGGAGGAATTCCCCTCTGATCTGAAGGTGAGTTGTCCTCGCCATACACACGCACATGCACACACCCACGCATGTATGCACACACGTGCCAGGCACACTGTAAACATGCCCCAGCCAGCCGGAGGCATACCTGGCCTCACGTTCTATGGAGCTCTGCTAAACTCGGCTCAGAATGAGTTCGCAGGGTGGGTAGGGGTGTGGTAGTCCCTGTGACTGTGCCCCCAGTTCTGGCTCTATACATGTATCCTGCTTCTGAGTGTGACCTGGACCACTTTGGGCCACGTCCACATGTCACGGATTGTTTGTTCTTTCTTGTCTTCAACAAGTATCCATGCCAGAGAGGAATTATTCTAGAAGTTGCCATGGCAAATAAGTTCCTATGTTCAGGGAGCAGATGCTGTAGTGGAAGAAGATAGATAACCAATGAATGAGATGGTTTTAGACGGGGCTAAGTGCTATGAATAAAAGACAAAGGTGATATGGTAGAGAGTCAAGGTGTAAAGGGAATACTGTAATTGGGAGGGCTTCTCTGATGAGGTGACATTTGAGCTGACCCCCAAGGGATGAGGTGAGCCTTGTGAGAATTGTATTTCAGGCAGTAGAACAGCATTGGCAAAGGCCCTGAGGCAGGCATGAGCGAGTGTGGGCCACGGGGGAGGGCTGAGTTGTCCATCGCATACTTGTGCAGGCAGGAGAACAGTACCCCCACGTGCATGAAGAAAGAGACCTTCATTGGGACCCACTATAGCATAAGACCTGTGAACTCTGAAACGCCAGAGTTGGATTCAAGTGCCACCTCCACTACGTCCTGACTCCGTGACCCTGGGCAGAGTCCATCACCTCTCTGAGCCTGCTTCTTTGCCTGTAAGACAGAAGATGAATGCAAAAGGGCTTTTATACACATTAGGTATTTATCAGAGGTTCTCAAAACTTCTGTGTGCATCCAAATCAGCAGGAGGCCAGGTTAAAATACAGACCTTCCGGCCTCCCTAGAATTTCTGATTCAATAGGTCTGAGGTGGGACCTGAGAGTTTGCATTTCAATCAGATGCCTGAGTGATGCTGGTACTGCAGGTCCAAGGACCACCCTTCATCACAGGCCTTTAGACATTGATCCTTTCGCCTGTCACTGGTCTGGGGCTTGACTTGGAAGTTCTGGCTTAGGTCCCGTGTATGCGTTTTACCAGCTGTGTGACTCCCCATGTATTATTGTTCCAAGGATCCCTCTTGTTTACTGATCTCTTATGTGGGCAGGCAGGGCTCTAGACTCAGTACCTGGAGTAACTCACTGAATCTTTATATTCTCTGGGAAGAAGGCACTAGAGCATGTCCATTTTACAGATGAAGGAGCCGAGGCCCAGAGAGGTGAAGTGACTTGCCTGCCTCTCTAAGAAGGTACTTGGGAGGAGAAGCTCAGGTTTACGGCAGTGAAGTTGCTGGTAGCCGCCCCAGGGCCAGGGTCCGTGCTGGGAGCTGGGTGCAGAGAAAGCTAGATCTGAGCCTGAGCTCTCAGCCTCGAGGGGCCTTTGCCCAGAACCATTTCTCTCAGGCCTCCTCCTTCCTACGAGCACTTCTGACACCCCAAGCCTCTGCTCACAAGGGAGCTCAGGATCATGGACTTACTATTTAAACAGCAGCCCTTTGGAGCTACCAGGCATGCAGAACCCGCGCAAGCCCAGGGTGCACATTTCTGAGTGTCCCCACCTCCCAGCCTGCTTCGGTGCCTTACCATGCGACCCTCCCTGTCCCCCTACAGAGCAGACAGCACCATCGCATTTCCCATCTAAGGCAGCTGAGTCCAGAGGTGAAGTGATTGACCTGAGCTAGTGAGTGGCCAGGCTGGGATGTTTTTAAAGTAAACTTTTTATTGAAGTACAACATACATACAAAAAGCACACAGCCCCAATACATTTTCACAGAGCGAGCCCCCCGTGTAACCAGCACTCACATTAAGACACAGGACATCAGCCCCTCAGAAGCCTGCCTTAGGCCTTCTTTCAGTCCCTGACCCCTGGGACCAAGACAAGGGTAAGATGAGGGAGGATACTGGGGCCCAAAATTTGAGGGGGACACCCACTCTGGGGTGTCCACTCATGTGCATGGCCCTAAGAGTGGGGGCCTTCTTAAATGTGTACCCTAAGTGCCTTATTCACCTTCCCTTGGTCCTGGCCCTGCCTCCCCCACTAAGGGTCATTGCTCCTTGACTTCTGTCAGCACAGATGAGTTGGGTATTTTTAACCCCATTTCCATGTTGCCACAAAGCACACGCTCTTCTCCTGGCTGCTTGTGCTCAACTGTGCGGCAATTCAGCTGCGCATGGCAGGTGCAGTCCTTCTCCCCTCTCGCTGTGCACCATCCATCCCTGATGGGCCATACTGCCCACCTCCGTTCTGCTGCTGCTGGACGTGTGGGTTGTTGCCAAGCAATGAGTTCCAGCTGGAATTTTTAATACTGGGTGACTTGGGGCAAACTTCCAATTTACCCACCTCCTAGGCCTTGATATACCCATCTGTACACTGGGGAAAATGAGCCAGGACAGTAGCTGTAAACTCGGGTGCCCACAGGGCCCACCTCCACTGGCCACATAAAGGAACTGAGGCTACCTGGATGGAGGTCAGGCAAGCCTTCTCTGGGCCAGCCCTCTAGGCTCCTGGGATTCTTATCTCTGCCCAAAAGGGAGGGACAGTGGTTATATGTGGGGAACGGGGAGGTGGTATAACCTCCTACCTACAGGTTCCCCCCTCCGCAGGGTCCAGGAGTGTGCCACCCACATGTGGTCGTGTGCAGCCGTGCATGGACCCCAGGTGATTGTGGGTGGGCATGTGCAGCCAGCTCTGTCTCGTGTTTGTGCACACACGTGTGCTCACGCACAGGTGGCTGGCCATGTGTCTGGCAGCCCCCCTGCTTGTGTGCCTGCTGGTCTGCACCCGTCTGGGCAGCAGATGCAGGGGGGAGGGGAGAGTCTTAGCTCACACATCCAAGCAACACCATGAGCTGTTGCTTCCAGCTTATCTTAAAATAGCAACAGCTGAAGAAACCAGGCCACACAGGACCCTGGGGGAGGGATGGGTGGAAGGTGGCAGGGGAATGGCTCCGAGCTCCTGCCTGGCCCTGTCTCAGAGCTTCCATCTCCCTCCAGCCCAGAGGAGCCTCCAGGGTTCTCTCTGGGGTCCTGATGCTCAGCAGAGCCTAACACAAGGCAGGTAAGGATAGGTCGGTGATGGAGTATACTGTCTATCTCCCCATCCCATCCAGTCCAAAGATGGAAGAGCAATAGGCTACCAGGCACTGGGGAGAGGGGTATGGAGAGCCCCTCTTCTCACCACTCCCAGCTTCATGGTGATCTAGGGGGATTTCACCCCTCATGCCTTAGTCCACTTCCAAGGCACTCCAAATAAACAATTGAATTAAAAATTCTGGTTGTATAGCCAACAAAGCCTAGCCTTCCCCCAATCAGCCAAAAAAGCTTCCCAGGGTAGGAATTTGGGGGAGCATCTCCCAGCTGCCCTCATGGCCCTGTCCCTTCTCTGCCGGCAGCCAGAGGAAGTGGCCCAGGAAGCTGCTGAGGAGCCGCTGATTGAGCCCCTGATGGAGCCAGAAGGCGAGAGTTATGAGGAACCGCCCCAGGTGAGTGGTGGCAGGGCTGGGTGGAGCTTTGGGCATCCCAGAAGATTGCCACCATTCCCAGCTGGGGTGGGAAGTCCCTGAGAGGATAGGGTTGGGCCAGGAAACTTCACACCCCTTTTTCTAGAACCCAGGCCCTAGGAGGTGGCAGCAGAGAGGGAGGACAGATGGGGCCAAGCACTGGAGCCCAGGCACCCCCGCCCAGGGAAGTCCCAGCTGTCCCCAACTTCCAGGTTCTTCCCCTGCCCAGGGAGGGGGCATGCACTGTTCCTCCTTGAGGGGGAGGAGTCTTGGGGCCAGAACCTGGCCACTTGGTCTCCAACCCCTTCCTCTTTTGCTCTTCCCCACTCCACCCCCATCCCTCTGATGCAGGAGGAGTATCAGGAGTATGAGCCAGAGGCGTAAGGGCCCAGGACGGCCCCCCACCAGCAGCACAATCCCTTCCCTGTCCCCTGCCCCGTCCCCCAGAACCAGGGCTGTCCTTCTACCCCTTCCCCCCAAACACAAGATCTTCCTTTGCTCCAAGGAGCCCCCTTGGAGCCTGTGTTGGTGTCTGTCCATCTGTCTGTCCTACCCGCCCGCGTGGATCCCTGGGGCCTGGACAGGGCCGGGGCTGCGGCCGTGGCTGGTAGCTTCGCCCCACCTATGTTGCCTCCTCCTCACCCCACCCCGTCCAATGTCTGCGCGGATGTAGCATGTTCTATGTATTTTTAAAAGATCAGAAAGCAACGGCTCCCTCCAACACTCCCAACAGAGGCTCTCTGAGGGTCCCCCGGGCAGCCCCAGAGCCTCCCACCCCACTCCCACAACGACCCCAAGAACCTTTTTTTTTTTTAGCCAAACCAGGAGCCAGGCTGTGCCATGCCCCCTCCCTCAGCCAGCCCAGTCCGAACGCGGGCGTCGTGTGTCGTGATTGTGGCATGGAGAGTCCCCCAACCCCCGTGTGAGCGTGTCCTGGGTGGGCGGGCCCGGGTGCCTCCCCGCTCTGCGTGTCCACGAATAAAGCCAATCTGTCTGTAGCCGCCGCCGCTCGGGCAAGGCAGGGTTGGGCGGTGGGTGGGAGCGGCCGGCGGGCTTCCACGCCCCAGACTCCTCCACTCCGCTCTTTGGTGCCTGGCACCTTCAGCCCAGGTACAAGACTGACCACCTCGGGCCTCAGTTTCTCCATCTCCTATCCTCCCCCACCCCCACCCCGCCAGGGATGACGCAGGGGAGAGGGTCTACCCAGACTGGGAATCGCGGTTGGCTGGGCGGTGTGAAGGTGGTCTCGGGCGCCACCTGCTGGACTGTAAAGCGCCCGCTGGGGGTACAGGGCCAAAGGAAGCCCCTCGCCACCGCAGCGCAGGGTGGACGGGCTCACCTCTCTGTACACGCAAAGCAGGGTCGCGGATGACAACGCACACGCAGACATGTGTGCGCGTACACTGGTCCTGGCGCGCCCGCCTGAGTGTACGCACCCTGGCAGGGGCACACGTGCAGACACGCATGCACGCCTGCTGACCGGCACGTGCGGACTCGCGCGCACACTCAGTTACGCGCGCCGTGGAGGAGCCCCCGGAAACCAGCAGCGCGGGCACTGAAAGAGCCTTTTACGCTCAGGCAGAACGTTTACAGGCGCTCAGCCCTGCGCACTACTGACCAACGCAGAAAGACCCATCCAAGGGCAAGGGGAATGGACAGTTGCCCCAGAAGGAGGCAGAGCGCGGGCAACCGGCGCTCCATCCCTCTCGGAAAGGCGCTCGGAGGTTTGCGGCCTCCGCAAAGGTGGGCAAGCGCCCTCAGAAAGCTGGGAAGCCGGTCCGGAGCCCTGAGCAGATAAGGATCGGCACTAGAGGGCCCCCAACACCGCCTAGGTGTGGGGAAGAAGGGGGCGGAGACGCTGCGGTGAGGCGCAAAGGCCCCGCCTCCGGCAAGGCGAAGGCGCTACTCTGCTCAGCTTTGAGGCGCCCCACGCCGAAGCTCCGCCCCCGCCAGTGACAAGCCCCGCCCCCACCGGTGCGGCGCTCTGGCCTCGTTTGCCGCAGCGGCTCTCTAACCAGGCTTGTACGAGGCCCCACCCCCGCTCATGCGGAAGCCCCGCTCCGCTTTGCCGCAAGGGCCCCCACCAAGTCTGTGCAAGACGTCACCCTTTTTCTCCCGGGTGCGACCTCCTTTCCGACTTTAGCCCTGTTTCGCCGTTCAGCCCCAGGGCCGGAAGGAGCTTGCTCCATTTAATCAACCCCCGGGTGTTAGCGCTTCGTCCTTCCCTGAGTCGTTGGGGGCGAGAGATGGTGCCAGGCCCGGGTAGGCCTTGAACGCTGCAGGAGGCCGGTCCACTCGGGTCACCTTGGCCTGCAGTGTGCAAGCTATTATTTCCGGAAGTAGGCAGCTGGCAGACGTGCGTGTAGAGAACAAACCGGTGGGCTCAGATCCTCTGATTCAGCGTGCAGGTGCCGGGATCTCAGATCCCATTTGACTGAATTAAGACCCTATTTACAAACCCACTCATCGCGGGGATTGCAAAGTCGTGACCCTCATGTTAAATTTGGCCTGTAGGGATGTTTGTGCTAGCCCAAAGTTTAAATTTTTCTCATTTGATTCCAGTTAGCGACAGCCCCTTTCTCTCCCTCTCATCTTCAACTCATCCACTTCCCTCATTTTTATGAACTACCTGGCTGGTAAAGAATTTGAGTTTGCCACCTCCCCTCCCGCTACCAGCACCTGATTTCCATTTTTGGATGCTGAAACCAGGTTCACCATCTGGCTTGTAGGGAGGTTTATTCTTCCTTCCTGGGTGCCAAGCCACGCACCTGGTTTCCTGCTCAGAGACCAATGTTCTCATCTGCCAGGGTCACTTTAAATGCATTCCAGGCACAGGCCCAGATGCATCCTCGGAAGATGCCAGCCCTCAGTCACGGGGCACTCCTGACTCTAGGTACACGTGTGAGAAGACACAGCTCATGGGTTCCTCTCTTATGAAAGGATGAAGCCATTTCTCAAGTGCCCAGTAGGTCCCCAGCATCCAACACTTGACTCCATTAATTTTATTTGAAACCATCCTCAAGGATTCCTTGTTATTCCAACTCCCCAATTTATGGAGGAGAGAATAGAGGCCAGAGGGGCGAAGTTGCCTGCTCTGGGTCACATTGCTGGGAAGTGGCAAAGACCACATTTCAGCCCCATCTCTGAGTCTGAAGCTCACCTCCTTCGGAATTTTCCAAAACGGACTTGCTCTGAGAGAGACAAAGAACACCTACTTTAGGGAAACTTGGAAGCGGTTGCAGCACAGAAATCACAGACACGCAATTTCACGGGCGCTGCAAGCGAGGAGGGGAGGGCTGAGCTGTGTGTGATGCAGGTGTATCTGTGTCCACGCGTGTCTGTGGATGTTGCCCGAGTGTGTTGTGTGCGATTATTTAGTCCTTCGATGATGCCTGCCGTGTCTGAGACGCGAGGGGCTGCAGGCAACAGCTGTGACAGGACTCACATCCCATGGGTCAGCAAATACTTGGAACAAGATAATCTGGAGTTCCGTGACCAACAGAAAACAGTGATGTGAGAGACGATGACAAGGAGAGGGTAGTGACCAGTATTAAATTGGGGTGGTCAGGTCAGGTATCTGAGGAGGTGAGGTTGGATCAGAAACCTGAACAAAAAGGGGGTCACATGGGAAGATCTGGGGAGAAGAGAGCACTGCAGCAGCGGAAGGGCCCACCTCTCTGTGTCTGTGTCCATGGTGGGTGGACAGTCAGTGAGGCTGAACCCGGCCCAGCCTCCGCAGTCTGTGGGTCCAGCCCCCTCACCTTCCCTTCTTCTGCCTGTGCTCTTTCTTCCACCTGGGTAACTGCCCTCAACTGCGCCTGTTGAAATCCTTTCCTCCACTGATCTTTCCCTCGTTCTCCAACCACAAGTGATTTCTTATCACCCCATTCTGCTCAGCTGGGCACTTAAGGCCCCACCCCCACCCCTGCACCGCCCCCATGTCAGCCCTGACGGGCCTTTGCTAGCTGGCTCATCTGAAAATTGTCCTCTTCCCCTGACAAAGGGCTGAGGGCTGTCCTGGTGTTCCTCCCATTTGCCTGTCTCCCTCCCAGTCTCCCCACCCCCACCCCTAGTAATCTGGCTCCACAGCTTTCTCTGGAACTTTATTTTTGTTTTCTCCCTTCCCTATTTATAGCTCTCTCCCCTCCGAACCATCCCTGCATCCATCCCGTTGCCTAGAAACTGGCTCTGGGCTGAGGGTGGGGGAAGGCCAGGCCGAGCCCAGGCAGGGGGGAAGGAAGAGCTGTCACCCACACCCCCCCAGCACCACCCCCAGGCTCCCAGAAGCCCACCCCGCCCTCTGCCCAGCACCCATGGGTGTTTTTAAAAGATAAAACAAAATGTGAAAAACAGCAGCTATGGTAAAGCCCTTCACAGCCTCTAAAGGGCAGGATGCCTGTGATTTCACTTGGGCCTCTCAGTGGCCTACCCCCCAGAAGCCTGGACCCATTTTCTCAGCTGAGAAAACTGAGGCTTCAGGAAGCAAAGGCCCCACAGCTGAGGTCTTCTGAGTAGCAACGCCACAGCTCTGAATTTCTTAGTTTTGGGATATTGGCCTGAGACACTGAAAAGGAAGATTTAACAGTATAAAAAATTCCATAACCCATGAGTTGCAGAGGGTAAAGGGAAACATTTTGTCATGATCCTTTTGCACACTAAGGAACGGAGGATGCCTCTGCCATGCCCTCCACTGTGCCCCTTCGTGCTACTCCACCAGCACCCCCTTTTCTTTAGAGGGGGGAGGGGCAGAGAGAGACTCGTAAGCGGGCTCCACACCCAGCATGGGTGCCTGATGTGGGGCTCGATCTCACAAGGCTAAGATCATGACTTCAGCCAAAATCAAGAGTCGGAGGCTTAGCCGACTGACCTATCCTGGCACCCACACCATGCCCCTTTTGATGCCCCAACCATGCCTTCACCATGCCACGCTGCAGTCCCCCTACCATGTTGCCCCTATACCCCACCATGTCCAGCTGTAGCTCTTCTCTAGCCCTGATGCTTATCTTCCACAGGCTGGACCGGGAATCCTGAGCTTGGTTCCTTGCTCTGTCATTTCACCAACTGGGTGACCTCGAATAGTTCATGTAACCTCTCTGAGCTTCAGTTTGCTCAGCTCAAGAGTAAGGATATGAATTTTCACCCCATAGCACTGATAAGAGAATTAAATGAGATACTGATGAAAAGGTGTTTTGCAAACTATAGAGGGCTGTACCATGTGAGTGATCAATTAGAATAGTAAATGTTGTTATTGTTGTCATCATCAGGGCCAAGAGATGGGGCAGGCAAACCAAAGTGGGCCCTGGGATCAGAGAAGGAGCCCATGACCTGTGTTGGGGGAAGAAAGAGCTCCTTCCCTGGCAGAATGAAGGCCAAGGGTAAGGACTGCCTGAGAGCACCTGCAGGCCACTGAAGAGCAGAGTGTGCTCTTGTGCCTGATTCCTCTTTCTCAAGCACCCCTATTCCCTGTCCCCATCCCCTACTACCCCCTCTTCTTGTCCCCCACCCCAAGGCCCACCTCTGCCTTCAAAATAGCCTCTCTGGGGAGAATGGGGGAGAGGGCTGCCAAGGAGCAGCTGGGCCATGATTCAGCCTGAGTCACCCATCCAAATCCTAGGGCCGCCCCCAGCTGGGCCAGGGCCTGCAGCTGCCAGAGGGAGGGGCGGTGTAGCTAGGGAGGGAGGGGGCCGATGTGGGCAGCAGATTGTGCTCAGAGGTGCCTAGTCCAGGGGCTCTCAGGAATATCAGGGCAGAGCTGGGAGGGCCTGGGAGTGATGCATACGAGGAGGTCAGGGTGGGGAAGGTCACCCCACAGACATCAGTTATCTGGGCTGACTGCAGAGGCAGGGTTTTCGTGTGTGTGTGTGTGTGTGTGCACCTGCACATGCAAGGGGTGTCACACATATATGTGTTGCCAGTTTCTAGTTCTGTGACCCTGGCAAGTTACTTAACCTCTCTCTGAACATCTGTTTCCTCACTTAGGAAATGGGAAACATATTATCAATCTCAGATGGTTTTCCTTAAGTATTAAATGTAATAAGATGATGATTGAAAAACACCTGGGCAGTCAGTGAACGGAACACCACTACCACCACTGCCATCATCTAGGGTAGAGTGGATTATACATTGCTTGCATGAGAATGGATACATATCTGAGTGCTTATATTCAGGGGCGTGGGTACAAGCCTCAGTGCGGAGAGGGTCTGGATGAGTGTTTCTTGAAGTGGGCGAATGTATTCTGTGTGTTTGTTTCTGAAGCACAGATAAGAATTCTTCAGAAAGTGGGTTTATGTGGCACTGTCTGCCATATGGTCCCACCCCTTCTCTCCCTCTCCATACCCTTTCACACACACACATACACTCACACACACACACATCACACCTCCCTAAGAGGCCATGATTTGCTGAAATTCAGCCTAGACCAGGACCAGTGCTCAGGCAAAGGAGTTGAGAAACTGTGGACGCTGCTGTATTGGCAATCTCAGACTTTCTCAAAAGGCTTTAACCTCAAGCAAAGCTAGAATGAGTGTGAAAGGGAGAATGTGTGTGTTGGAGTGGATATGAACATGAGAGAGCATGAGCTGTGTGTGTGTGTGTGCATGCACACAAGCGTGCACACAGGGGTGGAATTGGGGGGTGGCTGCGTCTCTGCTCTGGTACAGTCTGCTTGTCTCCATGGCGCCTGTTGCCACACACGCTTGCTTTTCAGAAAGTCACTGGGATTGTTTATTCCACCCCCAGCCTGGGTGCCAGCCAAGGAGCTGCAGGCACTTGTTTATCTTCTGGTGCGTAAGAGTGTGTATGGCTTCCCAGCAGCAGACCAACCCGAGATACATGCGCACACACACTCACACGGGTGTGATGACCATGTTAGTTATCACAAGATGAGCCTGAGCCCCAGAGTGAGCCACAACGCGGGCCTGGGCAGATTTGCTCCACATGGGGAAAGAGATGAACCCCCAGCAGCTCCACGTAGACACACCACCAATTTAGCAACCCCTAAAGGGCCAGGAAAGTGTGAGAGCCAGTTGCCCTGGTTGTGGTCTTGGGCTCTAGCCCCACCCCCAGAACTAATCACTGCATGGTGGTTGGCCAGTCCTAGGTCACTGCCCACCCCTAAAGCTGACAGTGAGGCCTATCCAACGTCACCACATAGACTGGGGTGGGAAGGTAGCCCCCAAGGAAAATGGAGGTGCGGTGGTCAAAAAAGAGTGCACAGGACTGGCCTTGCCATAACCCTAACATCTATTACGAGTGCTATGCTATGCTTGGTGCTTGGTGGTTTTATCTCTCCCTATATCCTCTTCAGAGCTCTGAGAGCTGAGTTACATAGGATGAAGTTGAGGCTCAGACAGACCTCAATCAAGGCCACACAGCTAGTGCTGGCAAAGTCAGGATCTGAACCCACACTGCCTACTTCCATGACCTTTTTGAGCTCCCACTGTGCTTTAGCAAGTGTTTTGTTGTGTGGAAATTTTCATTTTTAAACACGTTTATATCAATAAGTCCCCATGAAACAAACATGGTTGGAGAATGTGACAAAGGGCACAGATGGAAAGAGGCCCTGACTGTGCCCATGAGGCAGACACAGCTAGAGCTCTGACCACATCCCTTCAGACGCCCTTACAATTTCTGTGCCCACCAACAAGACTCCCAACAGGTGGTCCCTGCACCTTTGTCAAAAATCTCCCCTTGGGCTTTGGAACCCACTTTACCCACATAAACTGTGTGCCATAAGTGCCTGGGAACTAACACATAGCTCCACGGGCTGGCCCTTCATCAGTGTCCGCCAGGTGCTGGGATATAAATATACCAGCTCCTGTACCCTCAGCCAGGGGAATTCTGAGGTGTACATTTACCCCATTTTCTAAACTTCCTGCAGGATTACACTTCACCCACCCACTGGGATAGCTGGCTTAACAACCACCTTTATTGGATGCCTTCCCCTCCTGGGTCACCTTCCCAGTCCACTGCTGACACCACCCAGGGAGGTGTCTCTGCACCTCCCAAGTAAACCACTTTCCTTCAATCTTCATCTCAGGATCTCTGGGTTGCCCCAGGGCTCTGGATCCCATCCTCTTCTTCCACCCTGAGCATCTGGGCCCAGCCATTGTGCTCTCCCTTCCTGGCATCTTCCCTTTCCCTCACTACTGGCTCCTCTCATCAGAATTTAAATGCCTCCAAATCTCCTCAATTTAACCTTCCATCCCACTGTAGAGCTTATGATATTGCCTGTCTCCCTCCAAGCCCAAATCTGCTGAGAGTCATCTGCTTGCTCTCTTTACTTCTTTACTCCAATTTACTCATCAATTCCCCCGCCTCAAGTCTGCCTTCCACCCCCACCACTCCACTCACTGTGTTTTCATCAAATTTCCATTACCTTCTCTGCAAAGTCCAGAGATCATCTCTCAGGCTATATCTTGTCATCCTGATGCAGTTGACCCTGCCTTCCTTCTGGAATATTATCTCCCCTTGGCTTCTAAAGCATCATTCTCCCGAGTTTCTCCTGGTTTATCAGATTACTGTTTCTCATTCTTCCTTGCAGTCTTCTTTTCCCAGCTGGTACCTTAATGTTGGCTTTCCTCAGGGTGGATGTAAGGTTCTTGTCTCACCTTATTTGGTCTATACTCACCTTTCATGTACTGATACCCCTCTCATGGCTTCCATCACCCTTGTATGTCTCCAGCCTAGTCACTCAAGAGCTCAGTTTTAGACTCAGACGTCTCAGCATGGAGATCCCACAAGCTTCTCCTTTCTCCAGGGCTCATCAGGTACCTGTCCTCCATATACTCAGCTCTCCAAGTCAGAGCTTCAGACAGGCAACAGAATCCTCTCTCCCTTCACAGCCACAACCACCCATGACCAAGACCTGTTGACTTTACCCTTAAATAGGTATCAAACCCAGCCCTTCCTCTATCCCAACAAACACTGCCGTGTTGGGCATCATCATCTCTCACCTGAACAACTTCACGGCACCCTCACTCATGCCCTGGTTCCACTTTTATCCACCTTCATCCTGACCCAGGGGGAGCTTTTTAGATCACAGGTTGGTTATTGCCAATTTTGATGTCTTGTGAGCCTCCCAAGATTCGATGTCTTCATCTGTATCATGGGGCCAGTAATGTTTACCTGGAAGGGCTGTAGGGGGAATGGAATGAAACAATGAATGTAGAATAGGTGTGAAGCAAAGTGCTCTTGTGGCAGCGAATGAGCAATTTTCAGGGCCTGAAACATTAGGAAGCATCCCTTATGTGGGTGTTGTCCGTGGTGCTGAAAACTGGTCCGGTATCCTGAGGATGCTGGATGCTGTGTATCCCTGGAATACTGGTTCCCTGGGATGCTGGCTGAAGACATAGGTCCGATAGATTTTCATTTGCTGCCTGGATTTTGAAAAGATCACGGTGATGTATGGTTCATCAGGTAAGTGGGAGGAATAGAAGCTAACGGTTTAGCGTGAGGTTTCAGGAGTTAGCTCCACTATTAACTAGCTGTGTGAAAACGAAGTAACCCATCAGTATCTCAGATTTCGCACCTGAAAAATGGGGATATAATAAATATTAATTCGCTCCTAAGTAACTGGAAATGAAATTTTGTGACACCTGTAACAAAAACTTAGCACGGTGTCTGACCCTAAATAAATGTTACATTGGTTGTTACCATTTTTAATAGGTGCTTCACTGTACAGGTGAGAAGGTCGTATCACCTCTTGGCAATTACAGAATTATTTTTTTAAAAAGATTTTATTTATTTATTTGACAGAGAGATCACAAGTAGGCAGAGAGGCAGGCAGAGAGAGGAGGAAGCAGGCTCTCCGCAGAGCAGAAAACCCGATGCGGGGCTCGATCCCAGGACCCTGGGATCAGGACCTGAGCCGAAGGCAGAGGCTTAACCCACTGAGCCACCCAGGCGCCCCCAGAATTGTTTGTTCTAATCTGGGAGGTCAAGGGGGATGGGACTATTTCTCTGAGAAGAAAGGTCCAGAGCGTGGTAGGTAAAAAGGCCTCATGTCCTCGGCAGTTCAGACTCAACTGGAAACCCCTGGACACCTACTTTGGGCTCCTTCATCTTTCCAAGACCACTGCGAGGTAATTAATGATAGTCCCATTTTACAGATTGGGAAACTGAGGCTCAAAAATGGGGAAATATCTTGCTCAAGGATACCCAGAGTGAAGAGAACCGAGCTTTCATAGCCAGAGAGTGGGCGGGCATCCTGGCTGGGGAGGCCCGTAACGAGGCAATGGAAGGAGCCTCGCTCGCACCCTACTCGTGTCCCTTCAACTCGCGGGAGCGTGGGTGGTGGCGAGACAAAGGGGTGGGGGCGGGGCGGGGTGCTGGGAGAGAAGACCGGAAGTGCGGCCAAGGCGGAGGCGGGAAATTTCCGCGCAGGGGGAGCTCGGAGATCGCGCTGACTTGCCTCCCTATACAGGCGCAGCGTGCCCTTGGACAAGTGGTTTTCCCTGTCTGAGTCCCAATTTCCTCCTCGGCGAAACTAGTAGAGGGAGTTCGCGGGGCTGGATTGAGTGAGATCTGACAGGCTACGCGCCCCGCCCGCAACAGGCGCGCAGCAAATGAGCAGGCGCTCCGCCCCTCAGTCTCCCTGTCTGTGAAATGGGAACCGGGTCGAGGAGGGCGGGGAACCCAGGAACCCCCGGACCTCGGTGAGAAGCGCCAGGCGAAGGGCGCCCCTCCTTCCATCCATCCCTCCGGCCTCCTCTTCCTCGCCGGCACCGCCCCCTCCCGGCTTCGGAGGCCTCCAGTCGGCCAGCGCGCATGCCCGGGGCGGGGCGCGAGGCGGGAGCGCGGAGCGCGGAGCGGGCGCGGGGGACGGCGGCGCGGAGTCCGCGGGTCCGCCCGCCAGCCCCGCCGGAGGCAGCCGAGGCCGCTCGGGCGGCGGCGGCAGCGGCGGGAGCCGGAGCGCAGCGCGCTAAGGAAACGGAGCGGCAGCACTGTCGGGTAAGCGCCTAGCCCGCACCTGCTGCCCGCTACGGGCGGGCGACATCGACCCCATTCCTCGGCTCCCAGCGGCCCCGGAGCCGCTGTCCAGGGTCCTCGAACCACCTGGGTGGCGGGGCTCGCGCACCAGGCGTGGCGTGTGCCCAGCTTGCGCCCGGTGTGTATGTGTGCGCGCGCGGCCGGGGGCGGAGGGTGTCCATTTCCAGGCTCCTAGCCGGGGCGGGGCGGGGGCGGGTCCCGCAGCCGCGGGCCGGGCACTGGAGGGGCCCTGAGGGCCGGCCCGCCCTCTGTATAGGACCGGGACCCCGCGCCCCGCCTCGCCGCGTGCGGCCGCATTGTTCGACAGGGCTGTGCGGGAGGGGGCGCTTCCCGCCACCGCGGGGAAGGGGGTCCGCCCGCGTTGATTCATTCCCCCCGCCCCGGAGAGAGCTCTGTGCTCGAGTGGCTCCCCTGGAACCACCGGCACCACTGAGCACACTCGCTGTCGCACACTCAGTGTGCCACACACTCTGGGGCACCATCACACACCCCATCACACACTTACCGCGTTCGCACACCGACATCTCTCTCCTGGATGAGGCCACGATCTTCACACACACACACACACACACACACACACGGGCCCTTGGTCATTCCATCACACTCATACACACGGCCACCTGTACACCCACCCAGTACACCAAGTAGGAGCCTTGCGTATATACCCAGGCATAGCTACGCATTCATACCAGACATTGCCTATCACAGCACACTCAACAATATTCCCTTATCACAACACACTCCCAGCCACCCTGCTCTGGCTTGCTTTTCCCTATTCACACTTGCTCATGGTGTCCCTCTTGCAGCCCTAGACCCTGGAGTAGGCTGTGCACACGCTTCCTCTCCCATACTCCCCATCTCTTAGCTTGCTGCCCATCCCCTGCACTCCCTTAGCTCAAGTGTGCACACCCCTGCAAGTCTACTCTTGCTCTCCTGTGGATGAATGGATGGATGGTCTGGGGGCCACTTCTGGGAAAAGGTATGGCTATCACCCTTTGTTACACTCTTTCCCCCCTCCAGTCCCAGGCAGGAGGCTTTGCTGCACCAAGGCTACTGGGAGCCAAGGGGCCGAGAGAGTGAGGGGCAGCAGACCAGGATTGTCGGAGACACACACACAGGCACACACTCACACCTGCTGAAGCACTGCCAGCCTTTGTTGGTCTTGTCACATGGGAGGAGGTGTTTGCAGGTGCCTGGCAGCCTGGGCTTCTTATTGGGAAGAAATCCTAGAGAAGAAGGAAAGGGCTGTCGAGGTCCCGGGGCCAGAATAAACATTCACAGAGGCTCTTTTGCCCAGGAGTGGGGCACAAGGCCCTCTGTGTACATCCAGGTCAGCTCTCTATGAGAGACCCTGAGGTCTCTCATGCACACACCCACAGGGTCTAAGTGGCCCCCACAAGATGTAAATGCACAGGCCATTCTGCATATATGAGTTGCATGTACACACACCAAGGTCTTCTTTAGCAGAATGCAGGAGCCAGGTCCTGGCTTTCCAGGCTAGCCTAAGCCGGCACGGACATCGACAAGCAGTCTTCATGCTCCTCTGCATGCCAGGTGAGCTGGCCCACACACCTTGGGGATCATTTCAATCTTTTACCTCAATCAGGTCACATAAGCGTGCAGGCTCATCTGTTCATCTTGGTGGATGTGTGCAAGTGGGGACACTCATGATTCCTCGGGTCCAGGGGATTGGGAGGACCCTGGGTCTGGCCCCAAAGAACAGAAAGGGGCTTTAAGAGCCAAGCGTCAGTGTCCAAAATCTTAGCAGATACAAACAGGAAGAACCCAGGCTTCGGGTTCAGACACAACAGGCTTTGAACTACAGCCTCCTGCACCAGCTGCGTGCCCTTGTCAAGCCTTTTCTCCCTCTGACCTCAGTGTGTGCATCTGTGAAATGGGATGATAATGCCCCCTCATGAAATCATGGTGGACTCCAGACGACCAAATGAGCCTGAAAGTTCTGGGCCCAGGGCTGAGCCCAGAGTGGGAGAGTGATGGAACTGGGTTCCAGTGGGAGGGGTGGGCACAAAGAGGGGGCACCCCAGGCCTGGGTTGCCTCTTGGAGAAGTGGCTCAAGGATACTGAGGATCCCTCGAGAGCCAGGAAGCACCCAGTAGAACTGTGAGCAGCAGAGTCTGAGAATGGTTTCTTGGCAGATCTTAAACCCAGGGCTGGGCCAACAATTCTAGATATAACTACATCCCTTCCCCCATTTCAGAGACTGAGGCCCACACCATGGAAATACTCACTCAAATTCAAGGAGCAAGTCAATGATCAAGCTGGTGCCTGACCCCACCCCTTTCTTATGCCCTGACCAGGCTCTTCATCCCTACCCCAGACCTTCTTCTGTGTCTGAGAACTGCACACTGGGAACCAAGAAGCCAACATTTTCCAGGGGGGTTTTCAGAGGAGACATGTTACCATCCGGGCCATGCCTGCCTCTCAGTTTCCTCTTCTGGAAAATAACACAGCACCTGCCTGGCAGGTGGATGAGGTTTGCATAGAGTAAACGTACTAAAGGCTTGATATATGAGGTCACCTCCCACCCTTCTCAGCATCTAAGTCAAGGGTCAAAACTCAGGGGGCTATAGGCCAGGCGGATGCCTACAGGAGGGGCTGGCTATAAGAAAAATGAGTCAGTCAACGAGAGCAACGTGAAGTCTGCCCTGGTGTCCAGGACACATAGGGAGGTGTGGAGATTGGGGCTAATTGGGGAGTACACCCCCATCCAAGAAGGCAGCCACTGCTTGGCTCCTGCTGACTGTTGCCACGCAGGAAGCATGCTCAGATTGCCAAATTTTAGTTTTCCAAGAGAATCTGGAAATCTGATTTTCACATGAAATCTTTGAATTTTTAAATGTTGATCGGTTAACGCCTTTAAAAATTTCCTTTTAGCACTCTGGGTCAAACAAGCAGGTCTGAGGGCTAGATTCTGCCAGTTTGCACCTCTGCTGCAGGCTGTCTGTCCCCTGCCCCCTCCGGGGAGCACAGCTGGGCTCTGACAGGCTTGAGTAGATAAAAACAGGCCTTCCATGTACACAGCCCAGCCCTAAAGCGAGCAGAGCCCCCCACACCCCTCATCTTCTCTAATCCTCACAGCAGCCTCGTGGGAGCAGGGGCGGCTTTCTCAGGGTCCCCAGTGAGAAGAGACTTGTCTCAGCTCATAGAACTGCTAAGTGGGGAAATGCCTCCTCTCTCTCCCCTTCTCACCTCACTCCAGCCACTCTGGCCTTTTCACGGCTGCCTCAGATGCTGGCTCCTCAGAGGAGTCTTCTTCAGCAAGGTGTGTAAATCAGCTGCCCCCCACCCCCATAGTCCCACAAGTCCCTCGGCTCAATTTCCAAAGCCAGGTGCCCCATTGCCCTCTGCAAGGGGTAGACTGCTCCAACTCTAGTGTCCCCATATTGGTGATGACCCCCATCCGCCCCAGTCCCATAAGCCCAAAGCCTGGGAGACACAGTGGTGAATAGTATCAGCTCAATCTCCATCCAGTGACTCAAGGTCTAGGTAGGGACCTGGAGGTCTAAAGGGCAGAGTGACATGTGTTTAGTTAGGGGAAGAACAAGAGGCCATAGGAACTCCTAGGAATCTGGTGGGTAAAGAAAGCTCACTGGAGCAGGAGACATTTGAACTGGGACCTGAAGGTTTAATGGGAGTCAGGCAACTGTTTAGAGGCTAAGGTGAGAGAAACTGTGAAGCCACGGATGAGCCCAGAGAAGTTATCACGCATGGGACACCTGTGTGTGCCCACACGTGTGTGCATGTTTGTACCTACTTTGAGGAATGCGTACTGAAAGGTAAAGCTTAGCGGGTAAGTGAGTACACAGGGGCTTGGGAACACATGATAGGATTGGACTTGACCCTAAAGGCAATAGGGAGTCATTAAGGTTTCTCCCCCACCCCCCATTAAAAAAAAAAAGTAATATATGCACACATAACCACAATTTCATGCATTGCAAAGGGGCATACAAAAAAAAAAAAACAAAAAAAAACGTCTCTTCTACCTCCAGATCCCTGGTCTCACTTCCCAGAGGCAATTGCTACTAAGTTTTATGGGTTTCCTTCCAGAAATTTTCTCTTCATAAATAAACCCATATATGTGTATCTGTCCTTTTTTCTTGTCTGCATGCATGGAATCCCACCAGCCCTGGCTTTTTTCACTTAATTTATCTTAGGCATCATTCCTTATCACTCTACACTTTCTGACAGCTGTGTGGGGGGGGGGGGGGATTCCGTGAGGCAGTCCCATATTTAAGGAACTGGCTTCCTGTTTTTTTTCTCATCACCAGCCATGTTCTCGTGCACCCTTGGTGCACCATCCATCCATCTTCAAGACCGTTCCTGGAGGTGGGCTTGCTGATCTAAATGCCAAGTGTATTGTAAACTTCTATAGGAACTGACAAATGTCTTTCCAAAATGATTACAGCTAATTTACTTCCCTAGCAAGAGCAAGGAGGAGTTGGAGACAGAGAGGGGCATGGTAGACCAACATCTTAAAAAGATCATTCAGTCACTCATTTAACAAATATGTCTAGGGGGCTACTTACTTACTATATGCCAGTCATTGTTCTCAACCCTGAGGGTATATAAGTAAATACTACAAAGTTCCCATCCTGCTGGAGCTGACAGTCTAATGGGAGAGACAAACCATGTGCAATAAATAATGGCATGTAATATATCACTGGTGACGGGTTCTATGAAAAAAAGCTGAGCAAGGCAGGGGGAATGGAGAGTGCCAACCAGTGCTGGGGAGGATGGGTCAGGGAGCAGACCATGCAGATTTTAGGAGGGTAAGCATTCCAAGCAGAGGAAAGAGCCAGTGCAAAAGCCCCAGGGCAGCGTGCATCCAAGGATCAGCAAGGCAGCCAGTGTGACTGAAGCAGCATAATCGAAAGTGGTAGGAGACAAGGCCAAGATCAGTGATGGGGCCAGAAGGTACAGGGACATGTAAGGAGTTTACTTTTACTTGGCATGGCATGAGGAGCTACTGCATGGCTCTGAGCAGAGGAGAGATGGGCTACCTTGGGTCTTACTAAAATCCTTCCAGCTGCTGTGTTGAGGATGAACCGTATGGGTTGAAGGAAAAAGCCAGGATAAGCCAGGAGGGAGATAGTCCTAGTTCAGCTCAGGAGAGTGACCCGGTTCCGGCTGTATTTTGAAGGGAGATCTGTTATGTTTTGCTGATGGATGGGACATGGGGTGTGCAAGAAAAGTCAAGGGTGATTCTAGGGCTTTCGGCCTGAGCACTAGTGAGATGGCTTTGGGAAGGAGGGTGGGTAGAGCAGGTTTGGGGGGAATCCAGCGCGCTGCTCACTCTGGCTGCCAGTGTGTAGTGGGACGAAGTTGCTCGCAGATCCAGCTGCCTGCCAGCCCCTCTCCCCGATGTTCACCAGACACTGCACACTCAGCTTGTCTAAAACACAGCTTCCCATTTCCCTAGATTTCCTGCCTCACCCCCACCCCCAACCCTGGCCAGAATCCCACAGGCCACCCCTACTGACACCCTCTGCAGCCGGCTGGCTCCTGTCGGTTTTCCCTAGGATCTCTCAGTTCTGCCAACTCTCATCTCGGGGACCTTTACTGTGCCAGCTCTCATCTAGATTATTGCAGAGAAGGGCTGGGTGAATGAAGGAAGAATTGGAAGAAGGAGAGATTAAAGAATGGTTGGCTAGCCCCTCTCCTCCCGCCTCCACACCATCCCAGAGCGGTCTTTGAAATCCCACATTTCAGACTATGTCCCTTCCCGACTATAAATCATCCACATCTTCCCAGGGCCTGCACAGACCAAAACTGCAGTCCACAGATATATTTTATTTGACCCACATGGTGTTTTTCTTTTTTGATCTTGAATTAGGATATGTTACATTAAAGTTCTGGATCTCCTGCTACTCACTGATACTACCGGGATGAATCTGTCCAGAACAGTGCTTGGCTAGCGGAGGAGTGGCTCACCTTAGGGCATACCCTCTCTGCTTTGCAAACTTTCCCTGCCACTCCCTATTGTTCTCTACCCAGCCTGGTTCCCTCATTTAAATTACCCTCCTGGGGGTGCCTGGGTGGCTCAGTGGGTTAAAGCCTCTGCCTTCGGCTCAGGTCATGATCCCAGAGTCCTGGGATCGAGCCCCACATAGGGCTCTCTGCTCTGCAAAGAGCCTGCTTCCTCCTCTCTGCCTGCCTTTCTGCCTACTTGTGATCTCTGTCAAATAAATAAATAAAATCTTTAAAAAAAAAATAAATTACCCTCCTGGCCCCTATGGCATCAGAGTTTGTGACCTGTGTCCTAGAAGACAAAAGCGTAACTGCAGAGTAGCATGCCGAATGGGGTGGGCTGACAAGGAAGACAAAGGGTGTATGCTGCATGAGGTGATGATTGATGAAGTTGAAAAGTCAGACCATGAGGGCTCCTGGGTGGCGCCGTCCGTTAAGCGTCCGACACTTGGTGTCAGCTCAGGTCGTGATCTCAGGGTCATGGGATTGAGCCCCCCATCAGGCTCCTAGCTCAGTGCAGAGTCTGTGTGAGGCTCTCTCTCTCTCTCCCTCTCCCTCTGCTCCCCTCCATGTTCTGTCTCCCTCTCTCTCTTAAATAAACAAATTTTTTTAAAAAGGAAAGAAGTTACACTGTGGCCAAGTTGTGAAGGGACTTGAATGCCATTTTAGGAAGTTTGACCTTTATCCAGAGGGCCACTGGGAGCAGAGAAGCAGGGGAGTGATGTGGGGAACAGAAGAGGACCAGATGCGGGCAGAGAACCCAGGGAGGAGGCCCAGCTGCTAGGAGAAGGGTGGGAGGGAGCAGATAGAGGCTCCTCCTCACTGGGTCTTCCCTGAGTCTGAGTCTGTTTTCTTTGTATTTCAGAACCAGATAGAAGCCTGGGGCACAAGTATGGTTAGGAGGGCAGTTGGGCAGTGCTGAAGACCCAACCTGGCTCCAGCTTCTTTGGAAGAACTCCAGCCCCCCAGCACCTCAGCCCACAGCCCTCTGCTGCCCACAGGATGGGAGCCTGGGGGCTGGGAACCCAGCCATGAGGGACTGCTGCCCCTCCCAGCAGAAGGCCAGCCCTGCACCCCCTAGGCACAACCCTGCCCCAAGCCCAGGCATGGACTCTAGACACAGCAGCTCCAGTGGGGCTGGGGAAGGGGCCTCTTGTTCTGAGGGCCCTGGCCGGAGCTTGGCCTGCACCCTTCCCCAAGAGGCAGCCAGCAAAGAGACACTGGGGGCACATGGAGCCTTGATCTCAGGGACACCAGAAGCCACCTTCTCTGAGAAGCCAGAGCCTGTGTCCTCAGTGAAAACTGATCCCTCATCCTTGGAGAACAGAAATCCTTTGTTTTCAGAGAAGATGGAGTCCAAGTCTTCAAAGCAGGCAGATTCCACTTCCATAGGAAAGGAAGCTGATGGGTCCTTGAGAACCGCAGATCCTATGTTTATGGTAAAGACAGAGCCTGCAGTCTTGGGAAAAGGGGATCCTGTGGCTTCTGGAAGGATGGATCCTGTGGCCCCAAGAAAGGAGGATCCTGGATCCTTAGGGAAGGTAGATCCCATGTGCTCTGACAAGGCGGAACCAGTGTCCCCAGGGATGGAGGCCCCTGTATCCTCTGCCACATCGGATCCTGGGTTCCCAAGAAAGGAGGAGCCCTGGTGCTCAGGAAAAGAGCTTCCTGTGGCCTCAGAAGAGGTGGCTCCAGCATCTGTGGGAAAGGGAGACCTTGTGTCCTTGGGAGAGAGAGCTCCTGGGCCCTCAGGAAAGATGGATCCTGGATCCTTGGAAAATACAGATTCTGCAACTGCAGGAAAGTTAGATCCTGCCTCCTTGGCAACACTGACTCCAGGGCCATCAGGCAAAACTGGGCCCATGTCTCCGGGAATAGTGGCTCTGGGGTCCTCGGGAAGGATGGAGCCTACTCACTTGGGGATGACAGATTCTCTATCTGCTGGAAGTGCAGAAACTGGGTCCTTGACAAAAGAGGACCCTCAGTTCCTGGGGAAGATGGAGCCTGCCTCCTTGGGAAAGGGAGACCCCATGTCGATGAGCGTGACAAAAACCATGTCTGCTGGGCAGGTGGACGCTGTACTTTCAGGAAAGATGGAGCCCACACCTTTGAAAAATGTGGATCCTGTGTCTTCAGGCAAGGTGGGTCTGGTGTCTTTGGGAAAGGTGGATCTGGTGTCCTCCGGAAAGCCAGAGCCCGTGTCTCCCGGGCAGGTGACAGAAACTGTCTCATCACGAAAGGAGGACCCAGTGCCCTCCACCAAGGTAGATCCCATTTCTGTGGGAAATACAAAAACATCATCTTCTGGAAAAGCGAATCCTGAATTGAAAGGAAGGTTAGACCCTGAGCCCTCAGGTCCAGGGAATCCCAAATTCTTGGGGACAGTGGGACCCTCATCCTCTGTCAAAGCTGAGACAGTGACTGAGAGGAAAACAGAGCCGCTGTCCTCAGAGAAGGCAGGTCCTATGGGCTCTGGAATGGTGGGTCCCACAGCCTCGGGGAAGGCTGATGCCATGGCCTTGGGCAAGACAGACACTGTGAGCAGAGGAAAGACAGAAAGTGTTCCCCCTGGAGAAGTAGACTCTGTGTCTTCTGGAAAAGTCGCCCCCGTGACTCTAGAAAAAACAGCCCCGGCACCCTTGGGAAAAGGAGAAGCTGTCCCAGAGGGAAAGATGGATCCTTTGCCTCCAGAGAAGGGGAATCCTATGAACTCCGCAAAGGTGGATCCCAGGGTCTCAGGGAAGGCAGAACCCAAGTCTGAGGGCAAAGCAGAAACAAAGCCCTTTGGGCAGGAGGGCCCTGCTTCATCGGGAAGGGCAGAGACTGCACCTCTGCGGAAGGAGAAGCCACTGGCCTTGGAGAAAGGGGAGCCGGCAGCCTCAGGAAACGTAGACCCTATTGCCTCTGGGAAGGTGGGGCCTTTGATTCCAGGGAAGGCTGAGGCCGTGCCTTCAAGAAAGGCAGAGTCCCCCTCTTCCGGGAAGTTGGGTCCCCTGACTGTGGAGAAGGCAGAGGCCTCCTCCTCCTCCAAGCAGTCAGATGGCAAACCCTGCGGCCCAGGCCCTTCTCCCGCGGGCACCGGGAATGGCCGGGATGGCGGAGGCCTCTTGGAGCCAGTGCCAGAGCCCAGCGCAGAGGCCTCTGGCCTAGGCCAGAAAGACCTGGTGGCCGCTGGGGCCGAGAGAAGCCCCGGCCCGGAGGCCATAGGGCCCCCGCCCGGGCCACGGACTCGCGACAACTTCACTAAGGCGCCTTCGTGGGAGGCGAGCGCCCCACCGCGCGAGGACGCGGGGACGCAGGCGGGAGCGCAGGCCTGCGTGTCGGTGGCCGTGAGCCCCATGTCTCCGCAGGACGGCGCGGGCGGCCCGGCCTTCAGCTTCCAGGCGGCGCCTCGCGCGCCCAGCCCCGCGCCCAGGCCACCCTCGCGCCGGGACGCGGGCCTGCAGGTGTCGCTGGGCGCCGCCGAGACGCGCTCCGTGGCCACGGGGCCCATGACGCCGCAGGCGGCTGTGCCGCCGGCAGCGCCGCCCGCCTTCCCCGAAGTGCGGGTGCGGCCCGGCTCCGCGCTGGCGGCCGCCGTGGCGCCCCAGGAGGCGGCCGAGCCGGTGCGCGACGTGAGCTGGGACGAAAAGGGCATGACGTGGGAGGTGTACGGCGCCGCCATGGAGGTGGAGGTCTTGGGCATGGCCATCCAGAAGCATCTGGAGCGACAGATCGAGGAGCACGGCCGCCAAGGGGCGCCCGCGCCGCCGCCCGCCGCCCGCCCGGGCCCTGGCCGTGCAGGCTCGGTGCGCGCTGCGCCCCCCGAGGGTCCCGCCAAGCGCTCGCCTGGCCTCTTCCGAGCACTGCTGCAGAGTGTGCGCCGGCCCAGGTGCTGCTCCCGAGCCGGACCCACGGCGGAGTGATCTGCTCCCCTTTTGTACGCCCGGGTTTCCAACCTTTTCAGGCCCCCTTCTTGACTCCAAGATCCTAGAAGGGATCCCCCTCGACGGGCGGGAGGCCCCCCTGAGAGGTGGGCAGCCTCTAGGGCCTTCTCATCCTCTTCTTTCCAGCCTCTTCCCCTGCCAAACTCACCAATGAACCCTCTCTACCTGGCCCCCTCATGGTCATGGGACCACGAACCCAGCCCTGACACCCTCCCTGTTCCCTTCCAGCCCTCATCGCTCCCTCCCTCCCTGTCACAACTCGGGGATCTGCTCAGCAGGCCCAGCCCTGAGAGCTGAGGCAGGCTCCTGGGATGTCCAGACTGGTAGGCTTAAGTCTTCAGTGGCCACCAGGTCCCCAGAACTGGAGAGACTATGTACAAAAGCTCCAAGTATGCAAGGATTGGTGTGTGAGACCCCTGAGTGCACAAGGCTCCAAATATGGGGCCCCTGGAAGAGTGTGTGTGTCCATGCAGTGGGCTGGCCCCCATGGCCCGGGCATGTCTTGCATGCTGGTAGTCATCCCCAAATCCTGTCTCCCCCTCATCTGGCCCAGTCCCCAGCCCTATCCATCCTCCCTCTCCCTGGACACTGTTCACAATTCCTGACAGCGGGAAGGCAGCTGCAGGAATGCCCGGGGGGCACAGTTGAAAGGAGAGTCTCAGACAGGTCTGGGAATCACAGTCAGAAGCTCATGGAAGGTCTTGGGTCCCAGGCAGCCTGGCAGCTGGTCTTGGGTATTGGGGGCAGGACAGAGAGCTCACTTTATAACCACAGTCCTCCTTTAAAGGCTACCCTCTCTCCCTCGTCCCTGTGTGTTGTGAGCCCCACGAGTCCCTTGTGACCACTCAATACCCCTGTCCCCACCCCTCCAGCCACAGTTTTTGGCTACAAACTGTCACAATATACATTGGTAATAAAATTGTCCCCCAAATCTTGGCAGGTGTGATTGCCTACAAGTAGAAGGGGACAGAGTAGCATGATATATTAATGCATTCAGAGAGGGGTAGGTGTGGTTTGGGGTGACAAGACTTCCGAGGTAGATCACCATGTGGGGCTCTGCAGCAAGGTGCCTGTGGCAGGGACATCACAGGTCTGTGGTGTCCAGGCCAGCATTGGTGAAGGACAGCTCCTGCTGTCCACCTCTGTCCGTCTTCCTTCCTGACAGCACCATGCCCAGAGGCTCTGTATCTAGCTCCATCGGACTGTGTAGGGGTTCCTTCTGTGGGGAGAAGGAGGAAAGGTGTGAAGGGCAGAGATGGGGTGATTTTCCCAGTCCGTAAGGGACTCTTCAACCCATGACAGATGGCTGCTTAACTGCAGTCCCACATGCTCTTCCTGGGGCCTGTTTCTTGGCTGTGTCCCAGAGGTGACCATGAACACTAGTGGTGCAGACGGGCTCAGGTGAACAGGTGAAGGGGCGGAGCTGAGGGGGGAAGTCTCCTCTGGCCTTTGCCTGACCCACGGACACAGCAGGACTTCGGTGTTGTTCTCAGTCCTGAATAATAGCAGGCTCAGTGTCCTGTGCCAAGGAGTCAGTCCAATCCAGTTCCTGCCACCTGTACCCCAAGGCCAGCACTGTGCTGGGCGAAGTCCATGACCTGAAGTACCCACAGGAGACCCCTGAGGCAGGGATCCTGTACCCCACTTTACAGATGTGGAAACCGAGGCTCAGAGGGCTCTCATGGCCAGGAAGAGGCAGAGCAGGGTTTGGATCACTGGGTCTTTTTGGCCCTAAAGACTGTCCGTTGCTGCCCCTGGTTGAATCTGGCATCTCCCTGTGCCACCCTCAAAGGACCACGTCACACCCAGGGTCCCACCTGCAGCTCATCACAGCACACGCTCATCTCCCTGCCTTTCCTCTTCCCCCTTCCCTTGCAACTTGCCACATACTCAAACCTCCTCACAAGGGCACCCTCCTGTGGAGCCTCCCCCAGGCTCAGCTCCGCCAACACAGAGACACCTCTGGGGGCAGAGCCCCTACTACCATTCTCCCCTGGGCATTCCACGGGCTTTTTCTGGACTAGGGCTTTTCCAGTCCCTGGTAAACAGTGGAACATCCGAGGGGCCCCAGGAACGACTAAACAGGGCTCCCCCGAGTCCTCACCGTAGACCCCCAGTGGGAGCCATTAGTGCAGTGCAGCCTAGGAAAATTCAAACTGTCCTTGGAGACAGGAGACCTGAGTTCTGGTCTGCCCTTGCCTTGCAAGCTTTCTGACCTCAGGCAGGTCAGCCCCCAGAGCCTTCTGGCCTTGGTTGCTTGTGAAGGTTGCATTAGATCACCTCTCAGTTCTCTCAGACCTTCCACACAAATATTTGCGGAGGTTTTGGGTGAGTTAGAGCACCAAGAGATCCTCAGAAAAAGGTCCCACCTGTGTTCCTCACCCAGAGACTGCAGCACCCACCCGCTGTTGAAGGATAGACGGTAGAGTCTGGGCGGCTTCTCTGAGTTATAACAACCTCTGTCATTTTAGGACAGTCTTGGCTCTTCTCTGGTTTTTGAAGGCTCTCAGTGTCCCAGCCTCTCCCCTTCTCTAGACTCATCTCTCAGG
The DNA here is from genome assembly GCF_963455335.1 of Martes martes. Lineage (NCBI taxonomy): Eukaryota > Metazoa > Chordata > Mammalia > Carnivora > Mustelidae > Martes > Martes martes. The sequence continues at coordinate 101,937,104 of NC_137892.1, forward strand.
CTCCCTGCCCCTCACAGCCCACAAGTCCAGCCCCACCAGGAACCCCCAATGCCACTCCCCTGTAGGGGTCAGCCTTGGCCTCCACCAGGGGCCACCAACCTGGCCACGAGTTCTCACCCACAAGACTGTTCTCTTCTTCCTCAGTTCCCCCCAGACATATTCATTGAAGTTTTGGCCCCAAACCATCTTCAACCAGAGATGAACCGTCCACCCCAAGGCCTTCAGCACTGCCTGGCCGCCCGGATTGCCATCCGTGACCTCCATCTTTGGGGGCCCATTTGGTGGCCTCCCTGCTACAGCCAGATCCCTGTGCAACAACCCCCCCCCACACACCCCACCTGCTGATCTCCTCCCTGGTTCTCTATCCTGCACATTAGAACTTCAAGAGCTTTAACGACACACTGAAGCATGTTGGATCCCCATCCGTTGGATCAAAATCTCCAGGCTGTGACACCACATCGGCATTTCTAAAGAGTTCCCCATGCGATTCTAGTTAGCAGCCCAGGCTGTGCGAACTGTTGATCTAATTGAACCATCTCCCCTACTCAACAAATAACAGCACCGCTATTTATTTGAGCCTCCCTTCTCTCCTTTACTAGTCTATGTCCACCTCTGGATTTCTTCCCTGTACCCCGCCAGCTTTCATACAAAGGTATAAACAGAAGGAACCAGATTTTTTAGCTCTTGCTTCATACCAGGTGATTCTCATACCTGCTCTAACTTCACTCTCAAAAAGCCCTGCATGTTTAGTGTTCCAATCTCCATTTACAGAAGAGAAAACAGAACCAGAGGGAAGCCACCCACCTCAAGCCTCAGTGAACCAGTAGAAGAGCAAGGGTTGGGTCCCATCCAAGTCTGTGGGCTTCCCAGGGCCTGGTGTGGAGACATGCATGTCAGCAGCAGGTCCTTCAGCTCTATCCCGAACCCCACGCCTTCAGAGAAGGACCCCACATCAAGAAGCCCCAGGCACCAGCTCATCCCCCAGCTTGCCTTGATTATCTCCTTGTCCTTTTCCAGGTCGACAGAGTTGTCATCCAGGGAATTGAGACTGTGGGAGAGACGATGGAGCTCAGTCAGTAGCCCCAGTCTTCCCTGTCCATGGCCAAGAACCACCATCGCCTCCACCACCATCACCACGCGACCATCTCCATCTCCACCACCATCACCTCCACCTCCACCATTACCATCACCTCCACTACCAACACCACCACACCACCAGCACCACCATCACCATCACCTCCACCACCAACGCTACCATCACCACCACCACCTCCGTCACCTCCACCACAATCACCTCCATCACCACCACCACCACCACCACCATCACCATCACCACCACCATCACCACTGTCACCAACACCGCCACCGTCGTCACCACCACCACCACCACCACCACCACCACCACCATCTCCATCACTGACCAGCATGGCTGTGAGGGTCTCTGCTCACCTCATGTGGTCTAGGTCACTGGAGGAGGATTGGGAATTGAAGTTGAGGTCCTTGGTGGGGAGGTCCAGCATAGGGTTGGCCCTGGAGAGAAGGCTTATTCAAGCAGTTGTGAACCTCAGACTCCCCATGGAGCTTCTTACCCACTCTCTGACCCCCGCTCACCGCTCAGTGGTGTACATGTTCGTCCCAGGGATGGCAGAGGCCAAGGGCACCACCCCTGCTGCTGTCTTTCGGGCCTCCTTAGCAGCCTTCACAGCCCGAAGCTTCCGGTGGTAGCTGTGGAGAGCCAGGGGCTGGGAGAGTCACTACTTTGCCTGCATGCCCACTGTGTGCCCAGTGCAGGTACTGAGAGTGTGGCTTCACAACAACCCTGGCAGGTCAGAGGGTTAGAACCATGATACCGAGGGCACAAGTAAGAGCCAGGGAAAGGAAAGGACTCATCAAGGGCTGGCCAGTGGCAAGGCCTGGAGTCAAATCCAGATGTGGCTGCTGGCCCCAAACATATTGCAAAAGGAAAAAGAGGCAGCATTTATGAAAAGACTAGCATTTTCCTGCTTGCAGGATGCACGTTGCATCCTTGTGCACCTTGAGGAATCTAGTGTTGTGCTCATTCTACAAAGGAAACCGAGGCTCAGGGAGGGGAGTTGACCTATCTGAGTGGTCACGACAGGTTTCAGGGGACTAAATACAGATATACCGGATGTCTAAAGCCAAGCTTTCTCTACCCACCAGATGTCTCAAAGGGTGGGAAAGGTAGGGCTGGAGACATGGGGGCTGATGGGAGCAGTACCTCTTCCGGATACACACGAAGGCCATGGTCATGATCACGATGACCAGCAGCAAAGCCACTCCCAATCCTATGATGACACTGATGAGCAACTTTGGCAGGTCTGACTCCTGGCTCTCCTGGGAGCCCTGGAGAAGAGGTGTGAGGGAGGTTGTGGGTGGACCTTCCCTCTCCCTGCTCCCCTCATCAGCTCTCCTGCGCTGACACTCACCAGTACCACCAGCCCCAGCTGCAGCAGCTGCATCAGTGAGTCCTGGTCATTCCGGATCATCCTGTCCACAGAGTCCCACTCAGACCCAAGGGATGTCGGCATCCCCCAGGGTTTTGCTCACCCTCCTGCCCACCCAAGGAGAGCCCCACTCACACACTCAGCTCATCAAGGGTCAGGGCTGTCCCATTCGAGAAGACAAAATAGGCATCAAGGTAGGAACGGCCCCGGGCCCTGGAATGGGGTGGGCGTAAAGAGTAAACCATCTGGAACCACCCAGCAGGCCCCTCATGCTGCTGCTTCTCATCTTCACTCCAACCACTGAGCCTGTGGGCACTCACCGAGCTGTGGATTCCATGTCCTGAATGCTCACAACATAGACAGTAGTCCTGGTGGCCTGAGCGAGAGCCCTGCAAAGGGGGCAGATGTCACTGAGGCTTAGGGTAGGAGCCTTAGACCGGGTCTGTGGCCAGGACTCTGCCAGGGGAATTAGGAATTGTGTGAATTAGAAAGGGACACCTCCTCTGGACAGCTTCATTGGCTACTCAGGTAGCACCTCTGTGCAGATTAGACAGAGCAGCCCCTTCCTCTGGGGTTGGGCTTATGACTTAGCAAGCAGAATGCCCCTGTGCAGTGCACAGCCTTCACAACCACACATGATGGTCCTATTTAGGCCTCTCTCTCCCCAGCCAACCCTATGCTTCTAGGAGCATTGAGAGAGGAAATGCAGGTACAGGTACAGATCAAAGACAGGGACAAAATCAAGTGTAGGCCAGGGACAGGTTTGACCTACATTCTGTCCAGGTCTTGTCAGGGATCAGACTCTCAGGCCCTGTTCTTCCCCACAGCCCCCTCTAAGCATCCCAAACCTACGCGATAATCTTCTCCATGTTGGCGCCCACCTCCTCCTTGTTCATGGAGAACTGCAACCTGACACGATAACTTTGGTCCACAGTGAAGAGCTACAGGAGGAAGGTATGGGGAAGATGAGGCACAAGGGACCCAGGAGCTGGCAGAGGGTACTGGGGGCTAGAGGCAGGACCCAATACTCACATTCAGGGTGATTTTAGCTTCCTGAGCAGGACCCACTGAAGGTTTGTCCTGGGCCTGGACTGTCACTTGGTAGGTGCCTTGGAGAGTGGAATCAAGGTTGGTCACCAGCCTATTGAAGGTAGATGAGCATGGCTCAGTCTTGGAACCCAAACTGGAGTCCTCTGGAAGTCACTGTCTTGAGCCCCAGTTGACTCCCCCCCATCCAGGGGCTGCCCACAGTTACTCAATGTTGCCAATGAACATGTCCGCCTCCAAGGAGGTAGTGACCCTGAAGTAGCCCTGGAAAGGGGTCGTGGCCCCATCCTTGGCGATGAAATCCACTTGGAGGATAGAGAAGAGGATGGCCCCGTTATTCCCTGAGTCATTGTCTCTGGCCTGGAAGAAAGAATGGACAACACATAGGGGCCAGGCCAGACAACCCTTCACCCCCAGCAGGAATCAGCAGGTGAGATGGCCTGGGCTGGTCCCAGTATTTCTATCAGCCTCCTCCAGGCCACTCCAACTAAGCAAACACTTTAAACAGTATGCTTGCTCTGCAAATCCAGGTTTGGACAAGTCCCTGCTTCTGGCCCTCTAACTCAACAGGTTGCTGTCCAAGTCTGTCCCATGTGGAAACCCTGTCCTGCTTTGCCCCAACCCAAAGCCACACACACACACACACACACACACACACACACACACACACATTTCCTGAACACCTACTGTGTGCACCTTCCCTTAAATCCTTCATTTCAGTGTTTACTGACATGAATACAAATTCCCTTAGCAGACCATGAAATAATTGGCGGGGGGGGGGGGCACAAACGTTCTTATTCATTCTAGTGCCTTTTAGAGATACGTAGAGCCAACACACAGACCTGTGAGTCTACTGTTCAGATTGAGACCAAAGCTGGTGTTTAAGTTTCCAAAAAAAGAGTCAATTTAAAGAAAAGGGCTCCAAGCTATGGCCTCTCATGACATTGGAATGTAATTGGCTGAAGATTGGAAGACTCTTTAGGGCTTGAAAGAACCTGGAGAGAGAATTAGTATCCCTATTTTATGAGAGGAAACTGCGGTGAGGACTCAGCGTGAAGTGGGGAAGGCTGGCCTCTTTCCCCACCAAAGGGGGGGCACACACATACCACCCAACCTCTTCGCCCCCACACATCACTGCCAGGAACTGCCAGCTTCTTCCAGGAGGGAAACTGAGCCCCAGAAAGGTAGATAGCTACCCAAGTCAGTTAAAGGGCACACCAGAGCCAGGTTCCTGGCCTGTGTGGGAGGCCTCGCTCGCCCATGTGGCACACCCAGCGCCCTCTAACAAGCACACCCACGTCCCACGTCCCGTGTATAAAAATACACAGAAGTATTTTTATAATTTCACTCTGGAAATTATTTATCTGCAAGGAACTCATTTAATTTACAGCTGTTATGATTTGTCTGTATGACTCAAGAATTGTGGCATAGTGAAAAAAAAATCTAGCCTGCAAATAGTTTTTATGATCATGAATTTTTTATGACAACAAAATGATAATTAATGGAGTTTAAATCCTACCAATTAGGCAAGTGTTCATCTCCATTCTGGGGTTCTCTTTCGATATGTTGGAGCCAATAAATTTCCTTTCTTGTGTTAAAACAGTCTGGGGGCAGCCAAAAGGCCTGAAGGCCTTCGTCCTGTGTCTCCTGGGGCTAACGTGATGGACAGAGGCAGGAGCCAAGGGCTTACCTGGACAGAAGCCACCTGCTGGTTGGGGACCACAAGTTCTGGGATGATAACTACAAGTGTGGATGAGAAAGGGTCAGTGGGGTCCAGGCCAGCGCCCACCCGGCTGAGTGCTGATCATAAGCCCAGCTCAGGATGCAATCCCCCCAAATCTTTCCTCAACCTCTCTACCATCAAAACCCCCATTACAACAGCCTCTGTGTCATCAGTTAGCAACTCATCCACCTCCCATTGTGCAGATGAGGAAACTGAGGCCCAGAAGGGAGGGCCTGGCCCGGGGTCCAATATTATGAGTTGGGGCAGATCTCCCCACCTCTTGAAACCTTGGGGGAGAGGTGGGATTGGAGGCCTTCCTTTCTCTCCACGGGCCAACTTGGGGATGGAAGAGGGCCTATGGGAGCTGCCTGAAGGAAATCCTGGCAGAGTATGGAGGGAAAGGCTGGCCGCTTACCGAAAGTCTTATTTTCAGGCAGAAAATAGGGGGCGTTGTCATTCATGTCCTCGATGGTGATGGCAAGGCTTCCTACAGGAACAAGTTTGGCTGGTTCCGGCCTCTAGGCCAAGGCCTGACCCAGAAGGCCTGGGCCTCAGCCATGCTCCCTGCTGCCTCCCTCCCGCGCATCTCCCATGCACCACCCATCCCCTGCTCCTGCCCAGGGGTGCCCACTCAGTTTCCTCTGGCCTTTGTGGCAGGAAGTATCCTCCCCATACCTCAGAGAGGGGAGCACTTGTCCAAGGTCATCCGGCAAGGACTGAGCCCGGCCGGGGAATGTCCCACCTGTTACTTGTTAGCTGTGTAAGCTAGGTTACTGGCACTGTGTGCCTCAGTTTCCTCATCTGTAAAATTGGACAGGGATCACCTAGCCTACCAGTAGTGTGGGAAGGACACACAGGAGGACTTTTATGGTGCCTGGCACAGCTCTCAGTGGCAGGACGGTCTCAGAGTAGGCTAGCTGTTAGTGCGGTTCTTCTAGCGACCACAGTCAGAGGTGGGCTACGAGCACAGTGATGGCTGCCCTCCCCCCTCCCCTTCACCCTGCCTCACAAGTGGCTCTGGGCCAGGCACCATGCTAAACGCTTTACATGTGTCCTGGTCCCTGTGCAGCAGCCTCCTGAGCCCAGCAGGCTGGGCTGCCTCACCATTGTCACTGTAGGCCAGGAAGCGGGGATCCGTGGTGATATCCCAGGCCCGCACAACCAGCGTGACCAGGTCACAGGACTCATAGTCAATGGCCTCACTCTGACTGATGAACACTGAGCCGTTGGCCAGCATGGAGAACCAGCCACGGCACAGGCTGCCCACGTTGACCCCGGCCTTGGTACAGACGACGTTCACAAGTTGTATCTCCAGCTGGGACAAGGTATCCACGTCCCAGGCCACCACCTGGGCCACCAGGCCATGCTGTGAGCCATTCTCAGAGACCCGGATGCCCCGGAGTGAGGCTGGGTCCAGAGTGGGGGGCTCATCGTTCACATCCTCCACGGCCACAGAGACTTCTGCTGTGGCCTCTCTCCCCTGGGGGTCCGGGTTCTCAGCACTCACAGTCAGATTGTAGGAGGCCTGTGTCTCATAGTCCAGGCTCACATCTGAGGGCAGCCAGAGGCGGCCCTCAGCCCACCCAGACCCCAGCACCAAGCCACGCAGTACGAAGTTGTTGGCGCCGCTCCCTGACAGGACGAAGCTGATGCGGTTGTTGGCTTCCGTCTGATCCGCATCCCAGGCAGTCACCACACCCACCAGCTCGCCTGTGGATGAGGGCAGACTGCACAGGGACCCCGGGTGCAGCCATCGGAGGCTTCCCCTGCCCTCACCTCCCTCAAGTGCCCCTGGGAGGGATCCGACACCTCACCTGGCCCCTGCCCCAGCCCCCAGCCTGACCCAGAGAGGACTTACCTGGGTCCCTCTCCTTCACTGAGAAGGAGTAGATGGACTGGTTGAAGATGGGCAGGTTGTCATTGATGTCCTGCAGGCAGAGGAAATTCTGAGCACACGAACCTCAGGAGCCCCCACAGTTCGGTCTCCCCAGAGCCAGTCTGAGAAGCTCATGTTTCCTCTGACCCAAAGCACAGACTCTCTGTCAGCATCTCTGCACTTCACTGGTGAGAAAAGTGCCTCTGAGAGGACAGAACGAGCCCAGGGCACACACCTGGGGCTCACAGGCCTGTGGCAGGACCTCTGGAATTGGTTAGACACTTTTAGGGAGGCCCCACTCCTCCCCGCTTCTCTGTCCATGACTCAGAGCCATCTCAGACTCTGCTTTCCAGAAGGGGAGTTGAGCTCCTTTCAGTGTCCCCGTCTGGCCCAGCTTGACTCACCATGTCTTGGGTTTATTGTGTTGGTCTCACTGTTTCCACAAAGGCCCACGGCCCAGGCTTTCCCTCATTTTGCCTGTCCCTCCTGCGCTCAGCCAACCCCAGGACCCTTGCTCTGTGCTCAGGCAGAGCTGAGCTCCAGGAACCTGCCAAGGCTCAGGCCTGGTCCTGGCCTTAGACGCCCACTGTTTTCCATTCTTGCCTACCCTCTCCGGCCCTGGCCACCTACACCTATAGAGACTGGCACTGTTGTCCCCGCACAGAGCCACCTCCACCTGCTGCTTCCTCCCCAAATACTAACATGTGCCGCAGGTGCCCTTGGCTTTTCCTGCCCTTCCCCGGGGCAGCACACAGGTATCTGCTTTTGCCTTCAGCTTTTTCTAAGTAAGCGTTCAACAGACATCTATGAAAACAAAGCTGTCTCCTCCTTAACTAGGTGTGTTTTCTGCTGGCAATTTTCCAGAATGACATGTCTGGCTCAGTGCACGCAGCCAGCAGCTTCCTAAGTCACAGGGGTGGGCGAGCTGTGGCAAATCCAGTCCCACCTCTGCCTCACATGTGACTTGACTCCTCTGAGTCTCAGTGTCTTCATCTGCAAGATGGGGTCGTGGTCCCCACTCTAGGGGTGGTTGTGAAGACGAGTCTGTGGGTGTGAAAGGACCTACTCACTCACTAAATGCGGTCCTGCTTTCTTCCTTCTTCATGGTCTACTTCACCTCGAGGACAGCGGAACAAGCTGACAAGGCCTAATTCGGCTCTGTTTCTCCATTTTCCCTGAGGTCTCCCTCTATCCTTGCAGGGAAGCAGCACATCCCAACCCAGTGGCACACAGGGCTGCCCTGTGGGGTGGTGCAGGCTGCTGTGCATTGCACAGGCCTAGGGGGCGCCATCCACATCATAGACATTGGAGAGGCACACATTTGTTACAACACTTTAGAGGAAGGTGCCCTGTGGGCTGGTGGCAGCCTAAGAACCAGACAGACTGGGTTCAAAACCCCATTCTGTGGCTCTAGGCAAGACTCTCACCCTCCGTGCCTCAGTTTCTCAATCAATAAAATGGGAATCACCATCTCCATTTTGCAGGGCCAGGTGTGCAGTAAACCCTGTAAATGCTGATTTTCACCCCTTCTCTTTGCCTGTGAATGGTGGTGAGGCGATAGGAGAGTTTCAGTAGAACTTCCTGAATTATAGCTAGAACCAACAGAGTAAATAGTTCCTGCCTTATCTGTGGGAGAAACGTTCCAAGACCCCCAGCGGATGCCTGGAACCTGGTACCGAGCCCTGTATGCGCTATGTTTTTTCCTGAGCAAACATACCCGTGATAAAGTTTAATTTACAAATTAGGCATAAGAAGAGATCAACAATAACTAATACTAAATAGAACAATGGTAACAATATACTGTGATAGCAGTCAGTGTAAATGTGGTCTCTCTCTCTCCTCTCTCAAAATATGCGATTGTCCTGCACTCATCATACTTGTCGTGCTGATGTGAGATGATGACATGCCCCCATACATGAAGAGAGGTGGACCACGTGGGCGTGGTAACATCACTAGGCTCCCGACCTTGTGATGACCTGATACGTCATAAGGGGGATCATCTGTTCCCAGAACGCTGTTGACCGCAAGTGACCCAAACTGGGGAGAGTAAAACCATGGAATTCGGGGGCAACTGGAAACACTGAGGACCTCCTCTGGGTCCGGCGCTCTGCAAAGCACCTTCCACTCATTAACTCACTTTCTGGCATTTTTGTCATCATTTTACAGATGAGGAACTTGAGGGCACAGGGAGGCTGAGTGATTGCCTAAAGCCCCACAACAGAGCCAGAATCCTAATCCGGGCGGCCTGCTTCCAGAACTCTCTTGCCCACCCTACCACAAAGGGCAGAAATGTGACTCAGCTGGAGGTGTGGGGGTGCCGGCCGCCTGCTGGGAGCTCCCCAACACGGGGCCCATCCTGGCATCCTGCCTGCAGCTAAGCCAGGCCTCACCTCCACATTGATGGTGACGTTGACTTCGGTGCTGAGGACCGGCTCGCCGCAGTCAGACACAAGCACAGTCAGCACGATTCGGCCCCCCAGGGCAGGTTCGATGGCCTCTCGGTCCAGGGGCCCCAGGTTTCTGAGGATCCCTTTATCGGGGTCCACCGAGAAGTTATGGCTGTAGGCGCCGGGCAGCAGGCTGAAATGTAGACGGCTGTTGTTGTTGTCGGGCTGGTCGTCGTCCCAAGCCTACGCGAGAACCAGCATCCAGCATCAGTTATTGGGGCTTCCCAGCTCCCCAGCACCTCCCCTGCAGCCTGGCCTCCCCCTCCAACACCGGCCCACAAGGGCAGTACCCAGGCCTAATGCCGGTGGGACACGGCCTCATTTCTTGGCCTCAGTGTCCCATCAAGGAGGGTCAGATCAACAGCTTGCAGGATTCTGAGGTCTTCAGCCCTGAGCTCGTTCCTCGATCCCACAGACCTTTACTGCACACTCCCAGGTGCCCGGCCCCGTTCTAGACACTAGAGCCGTGATCAAGACAGTGCCCATAGGGAGCTGAGGTCCTAGTGGACAGGAGGCGTGGGGCAGCATATCATAGATACTCAAAAGTCAAAAGCAAACAAGTGTAAACTGGGGTGATGTCCAACAAGATTCTGATTTTCCCACAATGACTACTTCAGTGCTGCTTTGTTTAAAACAGTTGAATCTTCACCCAACTCCTGTGTGTGTGTGTGTTCTTGTCCTGCCAGCATCTTGAACGTGTGTCGGTTTGCCTTTGGGGTGACCCAGCATGAAGACTACAGAGGTTCCATCATGCTCCCGGGCCTTTGCATAGGCCTTCCCCTCTACGCCCCTCTGCCTGACTCCGGGCCAGGCTGGTGATTCCCCTGGGCCTCCACGTCCCCTGAGCTATCTTCAGCACAACACAAGTGACACCCCTGGGTGATTCTCCAGCGCTCTTCCCCTGAGAGTCCTGTGTGGCAGGCATTATGGTGGATTCGTCTCAGAGGACTGGGGCCCAGCAGAGAGCCTAGTGCATAGCAGGTTCTTCGGCAAACATGGCTTTGAATCCAGAGCTGGGCTACTCTGACTTGGAACCTAGCCTTTTCCCTTCCTCCCTTCCCACCCCCCCCATTCTTTCATCTCAGTTCCTTTGGGATCTTGTTTATTAAATGCCTCCCCTACAGACAGCCAGAGATGGTTTTTCCAGTAGCCTGATCCTGTCTTTTCCCCTCTTAGCACTTTGAATTCAGGCCAGTTAATTCACCAAGCGCGTCGCAGGGCTCCTTTTAGTTACAGCAGCAGATCTGAAATGCTCCTGCCCCAAGGAACCCACAGACCAGAGGAGCAAGAAGCAAAGGCCCAGGTTTCCCTGGCAGAAAGTTCTGGGCTCTGGTTTCAGGGCTGCCACCTATTGGCTATGCCACCCAAAAAAGTCACTGAACTTCTCTAAGCCTTGGGGTTCCCCTTCTGTGACCTGGGGACCATCAGAGCATCTACTTCCCACGTCAGTCAAGACACCAGGGATGGGAATGTGCTCTGGAAACCTCACAGCCCCAGGAGTGGGAGAGTGCTCTGTGGCCACGTGATTGTCATTCTGAGCACCTGGTTTCTTTCCCACTTCTTCCAAGGCCCCCTTTTCAGATGACTCTGGGAGACGCGTGTCTCTGATATGTCTTTGGAGCCAACTGTGGGTTTTTATCTCATAGACTCTGAACCTGGCCGCTGATATTTCCCTTTTTGCACAGGCCACCAGGAATCTCAGAACTGAATGTTCAGCTGCCCTCCTGGCAATGGCATGGTTCTCGGTTCTAACTTCACTTTTGTGCCCAGTAGCAACACCACTCTCATTTTCTCTTTTTCCTTATTTATCCCATTTTTTTTACCTGACTTTTTAATCAAAGTCACCTCAAATTCTTTCTGGAATGAGACAGGGGCTGGAATTAAAAGGGCCAATATGTTTTTGAGGGCGTGCTCTGTGCTGGGCTTTGTGCTGAACACTTTACATGTATTATCTCATGATTCCCCAGTGACCCTGGGAACAAGGACCATGATTGTCCTCATTTTCCAAAGAGGAGACAGAGGCCCCGAGAGATGGATTAACTTTCTCAGGAACCACAGAGGAGAGCCCAGATTCCAAAGCAGGGCCGCCATGATCACAGAGCCCGGCTCAGTTCCCCGTCCCTGTCCTATCCGCACCTGGATGGTCACAAAGACATCGCCCTCCTCCTCCTGGACAAAGATGTTGTAGGAGCCGCTGACCACAGGCCGGTTGTCATTGATGTCCAGCAGGACAATGTGCAGCGTAGTGGAGGCCGACAAGTTCCCGCCATCCATGGCCTGCAATGTCAGGTAGTACTCGGCCTGCTTCTCTCGGTCCAACGCCTCGCCGTTCCTCACTGTCACTGTGCCTGAGTCTGGGTCCACCTCAAAGATGTCTGCCCTGTGCAGCGTGGCCAGAGGGAGCCAACAAAAATACGGGATGTCCACTAAAGTTAGAATCTCAGATAAACTGTGAAAAATATTGTAGTATGTCCCCTGCGATATTTGCCATCCACTTATACTAAACAAATTATCCGTTGTTTATCTGAAATTGAAATGGAACTGGGTGTCCCAGAGTTTGCCTGCACCCTAACCCCACAGCAAGGCAGCGAAGCAGGCCCGGGCCCCGCTCAACTGCCTGCACACCACCCACCCCCCGCCCACCCTGGGACCTTACCCGTTCCCTGGAAGCAGGCTGTAGGTAATGCGGCCCCCCTCTCCTGTGTCAGGGTCAAAGGCCTGTGGGGCAGAGAGTTAGACAATGGGACACGGTTTGGAAATGATGGTACTCGCTGCCAGCCAAGCGATCGAAGGGGACAGGGCTGTACTGCTTCCTGTCACAAAGGGAGAACGCCCGACACACTCTGATTCACAAATAGACACCCCCACACACACACGCGTGCATGCTGGCTTGAGCCTGAGGACATCAGATGATAGAGAGACTAGGGCAGGTCCCCAGTCTGTGTTTCTCCATGTCTCGCCGAGCCCAGCCCCACAGGGTCTCCCTCACTCACATGGATGTTGTTGGTGACCACAGTGCCGTCTGCACTGTGCTCCCAGATACTGAGGTTGTAAAAGCTGTAGGGGAATGTGGGCTGGTGGTCATTAATATCTCTAAGATGGATGGTCACCAGGGCGACAGAGGTGTTCCCACTGACTGAGTCAGTAGCCACGACCTGAGGATAGAGGAAGAATCAGTAGTGTGGGGACCAGAGGGCCCATAGGCCGGGCTCCCTGCTGGCCTAGAGCATCCCTCACCTGCACCAGCATCACTGTCTTCTCCTCGTAGTCCACCAGTGCAGGGGCTCTCACCAACACCTGCACGTCCGTGGAGCCTGCTGCCCGCTCGGGGGAGACGCTGAAGGCTTCAGCATCAGGGCCCCCCACAGATAGCAGGAAGGTGCCATTGCTGCCCTGTGGAGATGGGCTTAAGGTATGGTAGAGACCCCAACCCCTGCAACGCACCGCCCTGCCCCTTGCCCCTAATCCTGGCTGTAGGTGCCTGTGTCAGGAGGCCCTGCCTCTGAAGTCCCATGAGGGGAGGCTCTCAAGAGACTACGGCAAGAGGACCCTGGGGAAGCCGGGCTGCTCACTGTTCCCTGAAAAGGTGGGCTTGTTAGAAGTTGTCTGCAGGTGACTGGGCTCCTGGTTTGGGCTGGAAAGACAGAGCCTGGACACATTCCCCTCACTCCCAGAAGACATTCCTGAGTCTTCACCAACCCCCACTCAACACAGTCTGCCACCCATATCAACACCAACCACCAGCAACATCCAAAGTCACACCATTACCCACATCACCCTCCATTCCACACCCTTTCCACTCCACTCAACGCCAACCACCAACTCAACACACCCCCCCACCTACCACCACCCAGCACCTCCTCCACCCACATTTTGTACCAACTCAGTATCACCAAATACTACCAAACATTGTCCATAGGTAGTCATTGTTCAATACCACCCAGACTGCCCATCACTCAGTATCAATGTCCACTTAAGAATACACCTGCAGGGGCGCCTGGGTGGCTCAGTGGGTTAAAGCCTTTGCCTTTGGCTCGGGTCATGATCTCAGGGTCCTGGGATCGAGCCCCGCATCGAGCTCTCTGCTCGGCAGGGAGCCTGTTTCCTCCCTCCTCTCTCTGCCTGCCTCTCTGCCTACTTGTGATCTCTGTCAAATAAATGAATAAAATCTTAAAAAAAAAAAAAAAAGAATACACCTCCAGGGGCGCCTGGGTGGCTCAGTGGGTTAAAGCCTCTGCCTTCGGCTCAGGTCATGATCCCAGGGTCCTGGGATCGAGCCCCACATCGGGCTCTCTGCTCAGCGGGGAGCCTGCTTCCTCCTCTCTCTCTCTCTCTCTCTCTCTACCTGCCTCTCTGCCTACTTGTGATCTCTATCTGTCAAATAAAATAAATAAAATCTTTAAAAATAAATAAATAAAAATAAAAAATTAAAAAAAAGAATACACCTCCAACTTCACACCCACTCAGGCTACTTTATGTTCAACACTGCCACATCCCCCAATATCCAGTACCCCAACATCCCTCAACTTCACCAAGCACCCATCACCACCCTCTCCTCAATGCCACTCAACATTACCTAGCATCCAGTATCAACCTCCACTCAGTGTTGCTTTTCTGCTCAGCAGCACCTAGCACTGCCCTGAGCACAAAACTACACACCCGTGTAACATCACCCAACACTTCCAAATGTCACCGAACAACTCCGATTTCCTACCGCCGCTCATGACCAGCACCACCATCACCCACCTCCGCTCCCCTCCCCACTTCGCATCTGGGTACCTTGTTCTATGGATCACTCCCCACCAGCTCCCCTAGCCATCTCCCACCATCACCCTCACCCAGCCACCCCTTGTCTGGGCGCCCCTACCTTGTCTGGGTCGTAGACCACCATGGTGAGGCTGTCGATGGGGATGCGGGTGGAGGCATGTTCATCCACGTAGCCAGTGAAGTTGACTTGGGCCTCTTGGGGGGAGAAGGTGCAGGCCGGGAGGCTGCAGTTGTAGAACTCAGGTTTGTGGTCATTGACATCTGTCACTGTCAGCGTGACCCATGTGCTCACCTTGGCCTTTTGTCCATAGATGTTGGGGTGCATCTCTGTGGCCTGGGACCCGAGCAGAAGCCAGAAAGCAGAGGTCAAAAGAACCAAGGCTCAGAGAGAACAGAGATCAAAGGTCAGAAGTTGAAGTTCGGGTACAAAAGAGGCAGTGGACCCCTCACTCACCGTGACCTGCACCTTCACCTCCTCATTCTCCTCCAGCAGCTGCTCACGGTCCAGGGAACCGGTGACCCTGATCACCCCATTCGGCCCGATGTCAAACCAGCCGGGCATTGTGGAGTCTGGAGAGAGGCAGTGGGAGCTGCTGTTTCCAGTGGCTCTGGCAGAGCCCCCATCCCTTCCTCCACCTGGGGACACCCCCATTCTCACTGGAAATGCTGTAGGTCACCGGGTCATTAATGCCTTTGTCACTATCCACAGCCTCTACCTTCAGCACCGATGCTCCCTGTGCAGAGAACCAGCTGGATCAGCGTCCCAGGCCCTTTATCTGCCTCTTTTTTTTTTTTTTAAGATTTTATTTATTTATTTGACAGACAGAGATCACAAGTAGCCAGAGAGACAGGCAGAGAGAGAGGAGGAAGGAGGCTCCCCGCCGAGCAGAGAGCCCGATGCGGGGCTCGATCCCAGGACTCTGAGATCATGACCCGAGCCGAAGGCAGAGGCTTTAACCTACTGAGCCACCCAGGGGCCCCCTTTCCCTGCCTCTTGTGTCCACCCAGACCCACCCAGGTCCTCTGGCACACCTGGGGTGCATCCTCAGCCACAGAGGCCGAGTAAATCTCCCTGACAAACTGGGGGTCCAGGTCTGGCTCGTCGACCACAGAGATGGACAGGAAGACATGTGAGGAGTTGCGGATGATGAAGGTGTTGTTGTATATGCCACCTGAGTCCTGTGGGGAAACAGATCTCCATAAGGCCAGGCCTCGGGTTGTGGGGCCCCTCCATCTGCACCCCCACTCACAGAGGCCTTCAGCTCCAGCTGATAGAAGGCACTCTTGTTGTTGTAGCTGAGGCTGCCGTTGAGGATGATGGAGCCATTGGATAAGATCCTGAAGAGGTGCTGGCTGTCCTCAGTGCTAGGGATGACCTAGGGCAGAGCACAGTCAAGCCAGAACCTCTCTCAGAGAGACTAGAACTTGAACCCTAGCTCTGCTATTGACCAGCCCTGGCACCCTCGCCAGGTCACATAACCTCTCTGAGCCTCAGTTTCCACCTCTGGGAAATGAGCTCAGATATGTCAGCAGCAGGTTGAGAGGAAAGTCAAATGGGGTAATGAATGTGCTAGGCTCATCATAAGCACCTGGGAGACAGGAGCTATAGCTAGCAAACTTGTGTTCAGGAGAACTGAGGTCACAGCCCCCGCTGTCTCTGTGACCTTGGACAAGACACTGTACCTCTCAATTTCCTCTTCTGTGTATCAGACACCAGGTGATGTCACACGAACCCAACAGGGATGCAGACAGTGCCCCAGGCAAGAGGGTGGGGAAGAAGGGAAGAAGGGTCCTGTCCACAGAAGGGACCCTCCTTAGGTAGCTTGGCCAAGTGAAGTTCAGAGAGGGCCAGCAAAAGGTTTGGAAGCCGAGGCGGGGCCACCACTAAGAACCTGTCCTCATCCCAACACTCAAGGTTCCCGTAGGCTGTGTGTGACATGCTGCCCCCTGGTGGCCATAAGAGGCAGTGGGGCCCATATTCCCACAGGACTGGCACATGCTCACCTTCTCTATGGAGTACACCACCACTCCTGCAGACCCCGTGTCTGGGTCCTTGGCCAGCACAGAGAATACCAGGGAGCCGACTGGCAGGGTCTGTAATGAGGAATTCCAATCCATCCCCTCCATGACCGAGCACTCATGTCCACCCCCCGAGCTTGTGTCCCCAGTTGTACCATAGACATAACACCTTCTAGAGCCTGAAACCCAGTGTTCCCCTTTCTTTCCCACCTGGGCTGGGCCTCTGGAGACAGTTTGGGGTGGGGAGGGCAGGGAACAGAGTACAGTCATTCCAGAACCAAGGATGTGCCACTCCCCTGCTCTTCCTGTGGGCTTCCTACAGCCTACAGCAGTACATTCCAGACAGCACTCTGCAGAGCTGGAAGGTTCTCTGGGGAGGCCTTTGCCCCCTGTGACCTGTCCACACTTTCAGTATTTCCACACAGTGGCCAACGTGATATTTGAAAATCATGAATCAGACCACATTACTCTTGTGCTAAAAACCCCCCAATGGTTCCCCAGAATGCAGTCCACCCTGCTTCTATGGTCCTTTGAGGTCAGGCCACTGGCTAATTCTCTGAGCTCACCTTCTCCTCACCTTCTACCCTCCATTCACACCAGCTTCCTGGCTATGCCTAGAACACTCCAAATTCACTCCCAGCTCGGAGCCATTGAATCTGCTATTCCCCTGCCTGGAACATTCTTCTCCTAGAGCATCCCACAGCTGGCGCCTTCTTGCCATGTAGGTCTCTGTTCAGATGTCACCTGCTCAGAAAAGCCTTTCCTGGTCGCTCAACCTAAGCCAGCCCCCTTCCTGGTCACTTTCTTTCATTTTACCCTGTTTAATGCTCCTTGTGGAGCTTAGTACCACCTGAAATAATCCTGCTTATTTAATGTTTCATTGATTATTATCTATATTCTTCATTAGAATGCGAGCTACTGAGGGTGGTAAGACCAGGTCTGCCTTATTCACCAGGTAGTCTCAGCACCAAGGACAGTCCCTGGTATCCAGTGGGTGCTCCATCAAAGTCTGTCAAATGGCTGCCTGGACCTCACTGGTCTTATGCCTGACCTAGTGTGGGGCCCCACACCTCATACATCTTCAAAGCCACATGGTTATGAAGATCCAGGAATGGTGTTGTGTTTGCTGCTCAGGGACCATTGGGGAACCTCCTCCCCATGCAGGTGGTTCCAGTGGGCCTGCCCTCCCCTGCTAAAGGGGGGGGGGCTCATGATGTAGACCTAGCCAATCAGAGTATTCTGTACCCCTAGGTTGATAGGCACATGACCCAAAATGGGCCAATGATAGTCAATCCTGGAGTTTTGGCCAGGACCATGGAGAAAGAGTCTGTGTTCAACTTGCAAAGAGTGGAGCTGCTCTCTTATCACCACAAGAGAGAATGGCCCTCTTACCCAAGGATGGGGGCAACAAGATAAGCAGAGCTGAGAGGTAGAGAGAAATCTCTTCTTTTTTTTCTTTCTTTTTTTTTTTTAAGATTTTATTTATTTATCTGACAGAGAGAGATCACAAGTAGGCAGAGAGGCAGGCAGAGAGAGGGGAAGCAGGCTCCCCGCTGAGCATAGAGCCCAATGCGGGGCTCGATCCCAGGACCCTGGGATCATGACCTGAGCTGAAGGCAAAGGCTTAACCCACTGAGCCACCCAGGCGCCCCGAGAAATCTCTTCTTGATGGCATGGTTTGAGTACCTGGATCCATCGTGCTTGAAGTTAGTATACCTCTAAATTTTTCAGATACATGAAAAAATAAATTCTCTTTTTTTTTCTCAAAAAATTTGCTTTCATAACTGGAATCATTCTCATCCAGTCTGATCGTTTGCAACATGCTGCTATGACTATTCCATGGGGTTACATTCCCCTGAATTTAGATCCTGCAGCTACCCCTTTTAAGGGGTGCTTTTCCCTGATCCTGGACCCCCTGGCTGGCTGTCTCTGGTCATGTGCACCTTGAGAAGAGCTTCTGGGAAGCCTGCACCACACACACACACACACACACACACACACACACCCCTCTAGGGCAGATGTTACCTCACTGATGCTGGTGGAGAAGCCAGTATTCTGGAAAACGGGAGCATTGTCGTTTCTATCCTCCACAATCACCTGCATTGCCCTCTGCACCTGCAGGTGAGAAAACCCAAGTGAGCCTGGAAAATGCAAGAGCTTGAGAAGACAAAAGGAGCGTCTATGTGGGACTGCAAGTTGGCTTCGTTTCTCAGGCACTTTGGCAATATTTGGGGTACTCTCGTTTGTGATACAATTTCAAAAACCAGAATGTAGTACACAAAACTCCCAGATTTAGCCATTGTTTGATTTCTCTCTCTCTCCACATGTTTACAGAACCATTTCAGAGTAAGTTGCAGACATAATTAGGTCATTTTGAAAAAATCTGAAATGTTTCTGTTCTACTACAGGAATGTTCATTTCAGCTTTGTTTGTCATAGTTTTAAGTTGCGGACAACCTAAGTGTCTGTCCAAGGAGACCAGCTAAAGCATCATGGTATGTCCCCACATGGAAAATAGTACAAGAAACAGGCGGCTCATGAGGAGACACGGGCAGAGCTCCAAAGCTGATTGTTGAATCGGACAGGGCAGTTCAAGATACTATGTTCAGTAGGATCCCATTTGGGTTTCAGGAAATGCACCGAAACTGCAATCTTTCTTCCAGGGATGTGTATATATGTAAATGCATAGCGAGGGGTGTGGCAGAACTGTGACTGGATGCTTTGGCTGAGAGTGGGCTGGGAAGGGTCTACCCAGGGGACTCAAGCTTGAGCTGCAGCTTTTGAGATGTTTACAAGGAGAATATATTCATGAATGTCCAAGTCATTAAAATGATTTTTCTTAATGGACAGGGTTTGGGGAGTGTATTTTAAAGACAAAATCCTCAACTTTCACAGACGTAAGGCACAGTGGTGTCAGCGTGTCATTTAGAAATCTGAGTGCTGACACCAACACGTTTAGCCCGGAGAGTTGAAAGTATTGCCTCAAAAGAGCTAAGAGAGGGAGGTATTTAGCACTTGTTTTTTATTAATATTTGTATTAACATAAATTAATACAATTAAAGTTATGATGTAGGTGTGATCTTTATGTAACTAAAGTAAATTAATAATAATGTTAGAATCTTGCTAATATTGTGTGGCCCAAAATGGATGAGTATAATTTAGATGAAAATAAACATTGAATTCGGTTTTTGTTAACTAGGGCTCTCTCTGCTTGCTTGAGGTAGGGGACGCAGGCAGGAGGGGCCCCTAGTGCCCTGCTCTCCGATTCCAGGGCCACCTCCCCTCCCCCCCCCCTTCCAACTCACTGGGTTGTTGTGATGGTCAGTCACAGAGATGATGATGTGGAGCAAGTAGGCGGTCTGCAGTGGGCAGGGAGAAGAGGTCCAAGGTGAGCCTCTGCTCTGGGTGAGGGCACAGGGAGGGTGCCCACCTCCCCACGCCCCTCCCGGGGTCTTCCCAGGCTGCTGCCGTTTACCTCATAGTCCAGAGGGTTAGCCAGCTTCACTTCCCCGGTGGTCGGGGTGACAGAGAAGAAGGAGGCATCTGGGCCACTAATCCCATAGGTCAGTGCATCATTGTCCTGGTCCTGAGCGACCAACCAGAAGGCCTCGGCACCTGGAAGTGGGACAGGGAATGCCCACGGTCCATGGTCACCTCTTTCAGCGCTGGCCTGGCTGAGCTGGGCTAGGGAGCTTGTCTTTTCTGTGTGCAGAAATCTGGGACCTTCCAGCCGCCAGGGCTCTGGCCGTGGTGGCCATAAACGTCAGGTTTGATTTTGTTGCTTGGCACCTGCACAATGGCTTTGATAACAACATGCTGATTTCCTCCAGGGGAAGACACCTTCTGCCCTGGACATGGCAGGGTGGGCTGCGATCCAGGCATTACCCTTTCTCCTGGCCCTGGAATTTCCTGCCTGGCGTTCCTTGAGAGGAGACCAAAGACGGCTGGAGGGCAAGTGTCTGGCTGCAGCTGCTGGGGACATCCTTGAATGGGGGACTCCTGAAGTCCCTCTGGGGGTCCCTGGGCCACCTCAAAGCCCTCCCGTCACCCAGAGAGCTTGCTCAGATCCTGCCAGAAACACCACCTGGTCCAGTGAGCATCCACTGCTAGCCAGGGGCCCCCACTCTTTCACTGTGCCCCGGAGAGCATGTCCCTGGGCAGGGCAGGGGCTTGGAGATATTGGGGGACTCGAAGATCCCAAGGCCATCGACTCTCCAGTCTCAAAGAAACTTTTTACAGATTTATCCAGCCCCGCTCTAAGACCTTACCTCCATTATCCCACCCAGCCTCTGCTCTGCCACCGAGAAATGTTACTCTCTTCTCAGTCACCCCCTTCCACTGTCAGACAACTGTCCCTTAGCAAGGACCTTCCCCATTTTCCCAAAGTGTGTTTCCCTGTAAGTCCTGGCTGTGGGGACCCAAAGGCCTCATCTGTTCTGTCCATGAGGTATGGAACCCAGGGTCTATGAGACTTTTAGGAGACCTACAAGAATGTTTCATTTCTATCATAAAACATAATTTTAATATAGAGTCAGGGACCCACAAAGGCAAAAGTGCCACAGTAAATTCCATGGGGCCCTGCGGCCCCATGCTCAGCCTGAGGGCCTCAGCGGACCAGCCCACCCCTCCTGCCCATGACAGCTCCTCAGGGACAGGTTCCGCACCGTGCACCCGAGGCTGCTCTTCTCTGGCCCAACAGTTCCAGCTCCTCCCACGACTCCTCAGAAAGCTTGGTTACAGTCTTCCCCACCAAGACCCCCTCCTCTAGGAAGACCACCAGACCAACGTTCTGCAAAGATGACGTCAGTGTCTACTTTATATTTCCTTGATTGTGAGACACACTATCAATGTAATGACTGCTTCTGGGGGAGAAAAGTCACTCTGTGTTAAATGACTATCTCAGCAGTAAGATACATCCTGATTCAGTTAAAGTGCAAAAAGATGTGGCCTTTATACCTAAAGAAATCCAGGAGGTGTGTGGACGGGCATAAACCCTTACATGTATATATTTGACTGGGGGCATAGAAACATGCATCAGGGAGGAAATGCTCTTTTTTCTTTTTTTAAGATTTTATTTATGTATTTGACAGAGAGGGAGAGTGCAAGAGAGGGAACACAAGCAGGGAGAGTGGGAGAGGAAGAAGCAGGCTTCCCACTGAGCGGGGAGCCTGATTCGGGGCTCGATCCCAGGACCCCGGGATCATGACCTTAGCCAAAGGCAGATGCTTAACTGACTGAGCCACCCAGGTATCCCAGAAATGCTCTTTAAAAGTTGATCTGAAAGGGAGCTGGATGGGTCAGTTGATTGAGCTTCCAATTCTTGATTTCAGCTCAGGTTGTTGTCTTGGGGTTGTGGGATCTGGGTTGTGGGATCAAGCCCCGGGGCTGGGCTCTGTGCTGAGTGTGGAATCTGCCTGAGAGTCTCTTTCTCCCTCTGCCCCTTCCCCCTGCTCACACACTCTCTAAATAAATAAATAAATAAAATCCTTTTTTAAAAAGTGGCCTAAAAAAATTAAATGTAGGGGCGCCTGGGTGGCTCAGTCATTAAACATCTGCCTTCAGCTCAGGTCATGATCTCAGGGTCCTGGGATCAAGCCCCACATCAGGCTCCCTGCTCAGTGGGGAGTCTGCTTCTCCCTCTCCCTTCTCTCCTGTTTGTGTTTCCTGTCCCACTGTCTCTCTCTGTCAAATAAATAAACAAAATCTTTAAAAAAAATTAAATGTAACATATCAATAAAATCTACAAAAATAAAAGACATATATTAGGTCTCTGCATATTAAGAATTATATATGTTTGGGGCGTCCAGGTGGCTCAGTCACTTAAGCGGCTGTCTTCAGCTCAGGTCCTGATCCCAGGGTGCTAAGATTGAGCCTCCATCAGGCTCCCGGCCCACTGGAGAGCCTGCTTCTCCCTCTCCCTCTGCCTGCTGCTCTGCCTACTTGTGCTCTCTATCAAATAAATAAATAAAATCTTTTTTAAAAAAAAGAATTATATATGTTTGTCACTAAACTAAAATTGGTATTTAAAACATCATAATTATATATATATATTTTTAAAAGTCTGCCTGATGAAACAGATCTGTGGTACAGTGTTAGTGTCAGGAAAAGAGGTCTTGTGTAGGGAAGAAAGGACAGGAAGTGACCAAAGGGACGAGAGAGGGGGACCTGGAGCTGTTGGCAACATCCTAGTTCCAGATCCAGTGGTAATTCCATGTGATTCAATGCACTTTCCTGCACATATATTATACTTCAAAATAGAAAGTCTAAATGACATACTTGAAAAAAAAAACGTCTCACCGAGAGAGCCGTAGAATTTATCTCAGGAAGAAGGAAATCGCCCTTTGGTTTAAGAAAGCCCAGAGCAGAGCCATGTGGTTATCAAAGATCCTCATTTGATCTGGCTCGGGGAAGGAGGTGCACTGCTCTGAACAATGAAGTTATTCGTTTTCTGTTGGTGGGGGGGAAGTTGCGGAGGGCAGAGTGTGCAGGAGCCCCAGGGCTGGGGAGTCGAGGAGACATCTTTCATTTCTGCTTCCCCAACCCATATCCTGCCTGCTGGGAATTAGGCAGGATATCAGTTCCTGCAGTTTCTTCCAAAATGATGCTTCCCAGATGTCATTCCCTCTTGTACACTGCCGCGATCTTTACCATATCCAGTGTCTCATTCTTTATGATCCTTCTTTTAATCGACTTAGCATTTCATGTAAATACGTTTATTTTAAATAAGCTATAGGGATGCCCGGGTGGTTCAGTCAGTTAAGTGTCTGACTCTTGGTTTCAGCTCAGATCATGATCTCAGGGTTGTGGGGTCAAGCCCCACTTTGGGCTCCACGCTCAGTACAGAGTCTGCTTGAGATTCTCTCTCCCTCTCCCTCTGCCCCTGTTCCCACGCATGTTCTTTCTGTCTCTCATAAATTTTAAAAAATCTTTTCAAAAAAGAAAATAAAAGCAAGCTTTAGATTGTGGCTGTAAATAGAAATCCATTTCACTTGCCAGAGATAGAAAGCAGCTCTATGAACAAAGGCAATGGAAGTAAAACACAATTATTAACTTCCGGTGAGAAGTCTGTGAAAGGCTTTGAGCCTGAGACCTGCTTCCTGTTTAGGGGGGAGAAAAGCAGGGAGTGGAGGGAGCTTAGCAAGTGTGAGAGTTGGGAGAGAAAGAACGGTCCCAGATGGATCCTCTCTCTTTGGGACATCGGAAACACCAGCCAGAGATGGGAAACAGGAAGAATGTTCTCGTGGGGTGTCTTGGTTGCTTGACGCCATGTGGGGGCCCTGACACAAAAGCTGAAGAGAAGAAAACAAATTCTAGAACAAACTCCCTCCAGGCCACCCTCGCCCCATGATGAGCCACGGGGCTGCAGGATGGGAAGCAAGCCCATAAGGGAGACCCTGGGACCCTCTGTGAGTAAGGGCTTGGCACAGTCTGTGCACAGGGATGGTCACTCACCCACTGGTAGGTCCTCGGGCAAATTCACTCTTGACATGTTTCCTAAGAACACTGGGGCCGTGTTGGCTGTCACTGTAGGAACAGAGAGCACTTAGAACACTTGGATGCCTCTGAGAAGCCTGACGCCCTCCTGCCCTCTGTGGGAGCCCACACCAGTCCCAGCCTCAGCCCAGCTCACCCGCCTGGGCCTGGACTCCTCCCTAGGCCTCCCCAGGTCCGCCAAGCAGGGGTCTGGGCCATAGGAGCTGGGAGTTTGCTGACAAGGCAGTGCCACTCTCTTCTGGAGGGTCTTGCCAAGGATCTCCAGGCTAGTGTTACTCTAGTGGGGGAGGGGAGGTACCCACCAGACACCACGAGGGTAAGAAGCAGGAGGCAGGACAGCCATGGCCATGCCATCATGTCTGGAAGGACCTGAGGGAAGAGGGAACAGAGAAGGGACAAATGTCCCCTGGCCTCCCTCCCTTTGGTGGACACCACCCCCCCCATCTGGGTCTGAGCTGAGCCCACCCCCCCACTCCCACTTAGCAGTTCCTCAACCTCCAGGGCTCCTGTCACTCACTGCCCTTTTCCATATGTTCCAGGGTAGTGGGGGGAACCCAGAGGGGTAGGCAGGGTAGCTGAGCCTGGTCCAGAATTCCAGCCTGAGAATGACCCTGAGCTTGACTCCAGAATTCAGTGTCCTGTGTAACAGGGACAGCTGTAAGCACATTACATGTGTAATCTCACTATCCTTGCAACTATGAGGTGGCTGAGAGAGGAAGGGGCTTTCCTGAGGCCGCACGGGGCATCAATGACAAGACTCTGCTCTGAACACAGGAGTTTTGGACTCCAGAATTCATTTCCTCAACCACTAAACTATCCTGCCTATTTCAAGTGTCTAAGCTAATAGCATACTTCAAAATCCGGTGCCTAAAGAGGGACTGTGACTTATTGAGGACAATCCAGATGTTCTATGGGTGGGCAAGTTCCTTTGTCCTACTTGCTGATGCATTTAATAGCTGCCTTGGCAGCCTTTCCCAAAGTGTGCTCCCTGGAACCCTGGCCCTGTAAGATGCCGCACAGTGGGAGGGTTCCCTAGTCAAGTCAGTTTGGGAAGGACTCCAAAGCCATGGGAGAACCAAGAGAAAATGACCCCAATCTATGGCTGATTCCAAAAGATGGGGGTCCTCCAAGGGGGAGAGAAAGAGATAGCAGAGCAAGAAGGGCTGCCACAGCTGATCCTTGACAAAGAAACTGCATCAAAACCCGGAAGTCTTCTCCCTCATGCCATGCTCCCCTCCTCCCAAGTTCCCGCCTCAGGGATGCACCCATTTGCCCAGGTCACCCTTGACTCCCCTTTTCTGGAGTGCCCCTATCCAGTCTCTGATGATCCCTGCATTTCTCTCCATCCCACAGTGGCCACACTCACAGCCACCCTCCCCCTTCGCCTGATTCAGTCCTCCTCCAGGCCTCCCTCCTTTCAGTCTCTAATCCAGTTCGCTCAGCTCAAGTAATCCTTCCTCAACCCCTCTGATGACCTCCCTCCCCATTCCAAACCTTTTTTTTTTTTAAGATTTTATTTATTTATTTGAGATAGAATGAGAGCAAGTGAGAGAGAGAGAGAGAGACAGAGCACAAGAAGGGGGAGCAGCAGAGGCAGAGGGAGAAGCAGGCTCCCCACTGAGCAGGGAGCCCGATGTGGGACTCAATCCCAGGACCCTGGGATCATGACCTGAGCCGAAGGCAGGTGCTTAACCCACTGAGCCACCCAGGCGCCCCCCGTTCCAAGCCCTTTAGTGGCTTTTCATCATCTGAGTCCAAACGTCATAGAAGGGCTTCCATAGACCCTCCATGTCTGACTGCCGCCTCCCTCCCCCGGGGCATTTCTAACCATTTCTAACCATGCCCCGTTTCACCCCTCATGCCTCGCCAGGCCACAGGTACACCCCGTTTTCCTTCACTGCTGGGAAAACCACAGGTGTATCAGAAGGGTTGGTAATCTTAAATGTCTGCTGACATTTCCTGAGCACCTACCATGTTCTGGGTACCCTGATTCATTCATTCATTCATTCATTCATTCATTCATCTCCTGTGTGCTAGACCTTTTTCCCAGCACCGGGAGAATAATTACGAGCAAAAGAGCCAAGGGGATGCCTTCATTGAGCTGACAGTTTAGTGAATAAGACAGACCCTAAATAGGTAAACAAGTCTAACCGCTTGCTGCCTTCCGTGCTATGAAGAAAGAGAATGAGGCTACTGTGAGAGCCTGAAGAAGGCTGCTACTTTAGGCAGATAAAGAGGGCCACAAACCTTCTGACTCTGCTCCTAGCAAGAGATGAGATGTTTTTATTTTCTCTATTTATGAGGTTTTAACATCTCGGGGGCCTCACCGGCCTTTCCCAGGGGATCTAATTCCTAGAGATGGCAAATGACTTGCCTGCAAACCCTCCTCTCCTATACAAACCGACCAATGCAGAGCCTACACTCCAACTCCCTCCTTTGTCTAACTCACACACCAAGTCAGTATTGTCCCTGCCCTGAGTCTCCCCAGGACTAAGCAATGGGCAACTAGGACGACCCCTTTAGCCAGCGCAAATTATTCCAACTGTTCAGTCCTCAGCTTGCTCTACTGGTTGACCTGCAGCTTCCTTCCTACCTTCCTCCCCATGGAAAAACGCATTAAGGCTCTAGATCATGCTTTCGCCTTTCTCCTTCTGCCTCCTGACCGAATGCTCCCCCCATGTGGCCATGCATGGTATGGCAAGCCCCCTTCTCCAGAAAATCATGACAAAAATCTTCTCTCAATGGCCTTAGGCTTTCTTTGTTGTTACACAGCCATCTCCATAAATTAAAAATCCCACTGGCTGGGCGCCTGAGTGGCTCAGTCGTTAAGCATCTGCCTTCGGCTCAGGTCATGATCCCAGGGTCCTGGGATCGAGCCCTGCCTCGAGCTCCCTGCTCAGCAGGGAGCCTACTTCTCCCTCTCCCACTCTCCCTGCTTATGTTCCCTCTCTCGCTGTCTTCCTCTGTCAAATAAATAAATAAAATCTAAAAAAAAAAAAAAATCCCATTGGTTTTATAATTAAGACATCTGGGCAGCCGCCATGACTGATGGATACAATATAGCCCCAGAGATGCTATGCCCTTTCCAGGCCTTGGCCCCAAGATACTGGCAGTTTCCCCTTCTGGTCTCTTGGAACACTCACTCTTGGAACTCAGCAGCCATGCTGTAAGAAAGCCCCAGCAGTCTCTTGAAGAGACTCACGTGGACAAGAACCAAAGCCCCTGGCCAACAGCTCAGTTGAGCTCCCAGCGAATAGCCAACATCCACCCATGTGAGTAAGCCATGTGCATAAACCATCCCAAGATGGATGCTCTCCCTCCTAATGTGCCATCCATGCTGAGCCCCGCCCAAAGGGCAGATTTCTAGTCATAATAAACGACTGCTGCTGTTTGCCAGTAAGTCTTGGGGTGGTGTGTTACGTGGCAGCGGGTAATGGGAGCGCACAGGGTGGAGTCTCTGAGGAAGGGACATGTCTGAAGGGTAAGAAGAGGGCATCCTATAAGGAGTGGAGGAGGGAGCTTCCGGTTCAGCATAGAGGATTCAATATTTATCTCCACTTCCTCCCTCTAGAAACCTCACTAAAATGGTGGTAAAGATTTTAGAAGTTCAACAGAGTTGATGAGAGATGAACAACTTTTCAAGCTAGTGACATTTAAAATTTTTTTTCTCTTAATGTACTCAACAGAGAGAGAGAGCACAAGCAGGCAGAGTGGTAAGCAGAGGAAGAGGGAGAAGCAGGTTCCCTGCCAAGCAGGGAGCCCGAGGCAGGGCTCCATCCCAGGACCCCGGGACCATGACCTAAGCCGAAGGCAGACCCTCAACCGACCAAGCCACCCAGGTGCCCCAAAGCTAGTGACAGTTAAAACCAGAGTAGAGGGGGGCACCTGGGTGGCTCAGTCAGTTAAGTACCCAACTCCTGTTTCCAGCTAAGGTCATGATCCCGGGGTTCTGGGATCGAACCCCGTGCTGGGCTCTGCTGAGTATGCGGAATCTGCTGTTTCCCTCTCCCTCCGCTCCTCCCCCACCTCAAAACAATTAAATAAATAAACAAACAAATATAAATAAATAAAACAAGGGTAGGGATGACACCCACAGGAAGCCAGCTCAAAACCCTAGCAAGGCTGAAGTACTGAAGGTTCTAGAACCCTCTGAAAACAAAGGTGTGGAGTGGCCTAAAAGCAGGAAATTGGTTAAAAGTACCCATGTGGGGTGCCTGGGTGGCTCAGTGGGTTGAGCCTCTGCCTTCGGCTCAGGTCATGATCCCAGGGTCCTGGGATGGAGCCCCATATCGGCTCTCTGCTCGGCGGGGAGCCTGCTTCTCCCTCTCTCTCTGCCTGCCTCTCTGCCTACTTGTGATCTCTGTCTGTCAAATAAATAAATAAAATCTTAAAAAAAAAAAGTATCCATGTGAAGTCATTAGACTCCCAGATACCACTCCCCACTCCATGCAGTCAGGGGCTGACACCCTACCCCCCACACTAGACAATGTACACGGAAGCTCCTTCCTGGAGAGGCTGAATCAGAGAGCTCTGGACACCAGGACACTAGGCCTGGTGGAGGTGGGGCCCACAGCAAAACAGGGGACAACGTGAAAGACTGCACAACAAATGGGGGCACTCTCAGCCCCTCTCCCTGTCTCAGTCCCTAAAGCACTGACAGATGATAGGACATTTCCCTGCTGGGTCCCCCTGGGGGCTCAGTCAGTGAAGCATCTGCATTCCCTCAGGTCATGATTCCAGGGTCCTGGGATCCGTGCGGGGCTCCTTGCTCAGCGGGGAGCCTGCTTCTCCCTCTCCTCCCAGCTCGTGCTCTCTCTCTCTATCTCTATTGCTATCTCTATGTTTCCGTCAAATAAATAACATCTTTAAAAAAACAAAAATGGTAGGGTCGCCTGGGTGGCTCAGTGGGTTAAAGCCTCTACCTTCAGCTCAGGTCATGATCCCAGGGTCATTGGGCTC
Source organism: Martes martes (assembly GCF_963455335.1). Taxonomy (NCBI): domain Eukaryota; kingdom Metazoa; phylum Chordata; class Mammalia; order Carnivora; family Mustelidae; genus Martes; species Martes martes. The sequence continues at coordinate 101,965,900 of NC_137892.1, forward strand.
TCTGCTCAGTGGGGATCCTACCTCCTCTTCTCTCTCTCTCTCTCTCTGCCTGCCTCTCTGCCTACTTGTGATCTGTCAAATAAATAAATAATTTAAAAATCTTAAAAAACAAAACAAAACCAAAAATGGACACCTCCCCCCAACCACCAGAAATAAAAAAGCGGATAAAATGGACCATTCAAGAGAACAAAACCCACAGATTCTGAAACGTGGGGGCCTCCATTGGATCACTTTACGAAGTGGCTTCCAAAAGACAAGACCACCACCACCCCGCCAACCCAGGGACCTCACTGGACCCAGAGCCTTGTTCTTAATCATGAACAGGGAGCATCAGACACTGAAGGGAAGACAGGTGGCATCACACGCTAGAGCTGCTACTGAAAGCCGCCATAGCTTCAGGAAGTTTAGAAGCTGGTTGGCATTATGTTCGTGGCTTGAAGTGAGCCCAGGTGGAAGCATTTACACCACGGAAACAGGCAAATACAACACATCATGGAAACCTGAACACTAGGGACAGATGCCAAAAAATCCAAACCAAATCAAACAAAAATGTGGGAAAAGGCAACTCAGAGGTGGATTGTTATTATAAATCTTGTAGTATTATTTAATTTTTTAAAAATTCAGTGCCTAGTGGGTGGAGCATGCGATTCTTAACGTGGGGGTTGTGAGTTTGAGTCCCATCATGGGTGTAGAGAGTACTTAAAAATAAAATCTTAAAAAAAAAAATTCAGTCCCAGGACACCTGGGTGGCTCAGATGGTTGACCTTTTGCTTTCAGCTCAGGTCATGATCTCTGTGTCCTGGGATCAAGCCCCCAATGAGCAGGAAGTCTGCTTCTCCCTCTCCCTGTGCCTCTCACCCTGCTTGTGCTCGCTCGCTCTCTCTCTGTGTATCTCTCTGTCTCAAATGAATAAGTAAAATCTTTTTTAAAAATTCATTCCCATGTTACACTGCTAAAGCGAACACTGTTACAAGGTTGCTCCGGGTAACTCTGCCAATATGAGAGATGGCCCCCGGCCAACTAAGAACCAGGTGTGTTCCAGAAATTGGAAAGAGAGGCCCTGTGGCTGGAGCAAAGGGAGAGAGGGGCAGGGAGAGAGGCGGGGATGGGGAGGCAGGCAGAGGCAGATCGTGCCTGGCCCCATAAGACTCGGTGAGGACGGTCTGCTTTAGTCTAAGGAAAACAGAGGGTCATTTCAAGGTTTAAGCAGGGGAATGACAGAGACTAATTTGCTTTTCTAAAAGATCTTTCTAGCTGCTACGTGCTGGCGGATTGAAATGGTGGCAGCAGGGCTGGAGAGAAGAGGCAGGAATAGAGATATAATTTGGAGGCAGGACATTTGAAATTCACATAATTTAATCTCCCCAGGAACCCATTTTGCAGACAGAGAACTCAGAGGAGCTCACAGCTAGAAGGGAGGGGGACTCTCCCACACACAGAGGGAAGGGTGCAGCGTTCACCTTCCCCCAGGGCTCCAGCAGGAGGGGAAAACCCTGCGTAAACTGTGAACCCCAAACCTTCAAAAGATTTGTCCTCTCTGACCTGGTAATCCAGTTAACTGAAAATAAGGACTCTCTTGCTGCGGCAAACTGTTCATCACAAGCAGTTATTTATAATCATGGAAAACAGAACTAAACTAAGCATGGGAACACTAAGGAATGGTCAACAAAGCTGTCTCCAAGGCGTCAGTGGATACGTGGCAGCTGTTAAGTGTCATGAGGGAGCAGCAATACCTGTCGTAGAAGGAATGTCTACTTAGCGCCAGACACCGAGCTGGACACGACTTAACCAGAGAACACAGGAGATAGGCACTACTATACCCACTTTACAGATGGGGAAACTAAAGGTCAGAGAGACAAATTGCTTACAGACCTAAGAGGCAGCAAAGGCTCTCTAGAGGGGCAAGTCGATGCCCTCCTCTGAGCCTATTTCCTCAATTTTTTTTTCCTAAAAGATTTTATTCGTTGATTTGAGAGATAGAGTGAGCAGGAATTGGGGGGTTTGGGGGTGGAGGGGCAGAGGGAGAGAGAGAAGCAGACTCCGGAAGGCAGGTACTTCACGGACGGAATCACCCAGTAGCCCCTACCATTTCCTCATTTGTAAGATGGGACTGACAACTCCAAGAAGTCGTAAGGGGTGGGGGAGGGAATGAAAATAGATTGTGTCAGCTCAGTGCCCCGGGGCACAGAAGGTGCTCAGCAAATGCAAATACCTTCCTTCTGCCTTTTGTGGGCTCATCTTCACCTTAGGACTGCTACTGCCAGTCCTCTGTGAGACACCAGCCATGAGACGTGAGCCATGCTCTGGAGGGTGCCGGCTTGATGGCACTGAGGTCAAGTGTAGTGTGTGAGGCAGTCCTGGAGCTGGGCGTGGACAGGGGGTTGGGATGGGGACAGTAGTTTGGTTGGGGGTAGAGGTGGCAGTGGGGCTGGAAGCAGGGATGGGGATGGACACACTGGTAACGTTTGTGATGATGAGCGTGGAGAGACAGGTAGAGCTGGTGGAGGCTGCGGTGGGATGGTGGTGGGATGATGGTGTGAGCACACGGCGAGCCCACACATGGTGTTAGACACCGGTGATGGTGGCAACCGTCGTGTGAGCAAACTCCGGGGCACCTTAACCCTGGCTGGATGCAGCCAGCCCTGACATCCCCTCTCTGTGCGATCTTGGACCTTACCTCTCACCTCTTTTGTTCCCCTCCTTCCCCTCCTTCAGAGATGAGTCAGTCCCACAGGACAATTAGTCATTAAGCGTGCTGCCACAGGCGTGCAAAGCGTGCTCTTCACTATGACAAAGTGCAATTGGGAAAACAGGAAACTCCTGCCCTCGGGATCCAGTCCTCGAGTGGAAAAAATAGTAAGGATGAGCCAGGTGCTGCGACTGGCACACCCTGACCCATTCAACCCTCCGCACACCACGGTCAGGAGCACGAGGGACATGATCCGGTCGCAAATGGGATCAGAACCCCGAGCGGGAAGTCTGTGCTCTCTCTTTCCCAGTTTCCAGCTTGCTCTTCCTCATCAGCCAGACTTCCCCCAGACAGGGAAGAACCCCCTAGGGGAAGGTAGAGGGACAACAACCTTCACAGGCAGCTTCCCCCTCCAGGGTCCCTGACGCCTCCACCTCCAGGCCTCCTCCCCAGAGCCAGCTACACTTATTGCTCATGGAAGCTTCTTCCACTTTCCCCCTCCCATTCTCACAGGCCTCTAGAAGCCTGATAATCCTTACTTGGGGCAAGAGTGATGACCCTCTACGTTACAGTAAGGCAGACCTGAAGTCTTTCCCCTGCATCTAGTCCGGACCATCCTCCTAGAAGGCAGAGGTGGCTGTCAATCCCCTTTATGCCTGAGCTGAGGGAGGATAAGGCTCCTGCCCCCTGCCCCGGAGCCAGCTGGGGGCAAAGCTGGGATGCCACGCCTCCGACTCCCGTCTCACCCAGCCCAGTGCTCTTTCTTGCTGTGGTCCTGCCTCTCCTCCCCACTTCACTGCCTCCAAGCTCGGTTTCCCACAGTCTTGGCCCCTTGTTCGAGACTTTTTACACACACACAGACACATACACTCATTTGATCATAATGAGGCCAAAGTTCTTTGGTCCAGAGTGTCACCTTTGGATTTGGTCATTTGAAAAAAATTCACAGGGCCTGTATGAGCTAGAGAAGGAACAAGAATGAACCTGCCCTACCAGTGAGCTTTCCCACCCACTGGGCACAGCACAGACCTCTACCAGGGCTCAGGCTGGCTGGGGGACTTCCTGCCCCCTCAGCCTGGCGGGCTAAGTCCTCATAGGTCCTGACTCCTCTTCCCACCCAAGCTCCTCCCCCACCTTCTCCTGTGGTCTGGAGGCGCTGAATGCTCCGTTCTCAGTCCCCACCCTCTATTTCCTCCCTCCAGGCATTTGCATATGCTGTCCCCTCCGCCCAGAAAGCCTTCCCTGGCCTTCTGCATTTGTGCAAATTTTCTCCATCCTCTGAGGCCAAGTCAGGGGCAGAGCCCGGTTTATGTGTTGGCCGTCCCTCCTCTGGCCCCAAGGTTCCTGGCCTCCCAGCAGGGGCAGGGGACAGAGCAATTGCAGATGAATAAGACAGGAATGGAGCTGCCTATGGGCTGGGACTAGGGGAGATCTGGATGGTGCCCTGACCAGCCCCCGCCCCCCCCCCAGGCTTCCACAGTGCCAACCCACCCTGGGCCTTCCCTGGGCCAACCGCCCAGGGCCTCTGCTATGTCGGAGGTGGGGGGCCTGGGTGGGAAGGAGGCAAACTCACCCCAGCCCCAATACCATGTGGCCACTCCCAGAGGCTTTTCTTTCCTCCTCTCCACCTCTCAGTTTGCCTTTTAAAAGCTGGGACTGTCTACATCCTAGAAATTCCAACTTCTTTCCCCCCACACTTACTCTCCTTCCTCTCAAAAAGGACTGCTGGAGAAGGGTCAAGAAAGGACACAGAGGGGCGCCTGGGTGGCTCAGTGGGTTAAGCCTCTGCCTTCGGCTCAGGTCATGGTCTCAGGGTCCTGGGATCGAGCCCCGCATCGGGCTCTCTGCTCAGCAGGGATCCTGCTTCCCCCTCTCTCTGCCTGCCTCTCTGCCTACTTGTGATCTCTGTCTGTCAAATAAATAAATAAAATCTTAAAAAAAAAAAAAGAAAAGAAAAAGAAAGAAAGGACACAGAGGTGAATCAGGTGCTCCTGAACCCCCGGGAGGCCCCTTGGGTTTGGCACAGGCGCATTCGCCCTGGGCTTTGGCTGCACCGGTTCCTTGACCCCAGTGGGCCGAGGCACCGGCCGCAGCTCCCAACAGCCCAGGGCTCTCAAACTTTCTCCCAGACTGGGAGTGAGGACCCCAGGTGTGCCCAGGGCCTCTAGGAGGACCGAAGAGGGAGGCGGCCCTCATCATCCATAGGCCACCAAAGAGCAAACTCAGCCACCAAGGCCACTGCCTCTTCCAGCTCACCACATACTTTCACTTCCGCTCTGTTTCCTTTTCACAGCTGTGTCCCTGCTGAAGGAATTATCGTCCCAGGGCCCAGGTGAGAAACTGAGGCTCAGAGAAGCTCAGAGAGGGATGTCCAAGAACAAGGGACAGAGCATTAGACCCGGACTAGCTCCAACTCCAGGAGTCCCTGGGCGAGCCTTGATCCTTGCTCCATTGGACTCCATGGAGCCCTATGTAAACCCACAAGGCAGACGCCAGCCCACCCAGGGAGCACTGGTGCAAAGATGTGGACCCCAAGGGCACTGGGCTCCCTGCCATGGGACCCCTCCAGTGCCCATCACCCTGGCTGCCTCAGTGACAGACAGATAATGGGGTCAAACGGCCCTGGTTCAGATTCCAGAATCTTTCTTACTCACTGTGTACCTCCCCTGCCCCCTGCCACCAAACCCCAGCAAGCCTTTACTTCCTCTGGGCCTCAGTTTCCCTACCGAGAAATGGGGTGACGTTAAGAACCACATAGTCCACACACAGGTTTCCATCCATGATCCCACTGTTCCCTGAGCCCGGGCGTCTGGTGCCCTAGCCTGGCCATGCCTGCCTCAGGGAAGAGGCCCACCCTGCCCCTGGCTCTCAGCTGAGTCTCCAGCTGGCACACCAGACCTGGAATGAGCCAGAGCTGAGGGCCAGCCTACACTCAGTGCCAACCGGACACATCCTAGCGCTGGCTGAAGTGGCCATCCATCCACGGTAGACCACAGGCCCACCTCTGCCTCCCGGTTCTCCAATTTCCTTCCTGTGCTGGGACCAGCCTGCTTCCACAGATGTGGCAACAGAGGTCCAGAAGAATTCCAGAGCCCCCCAAAGCCAGGATGGATCTGGGATTTGGACCCAAGCAGTTGGGCTCAGAGCCCCGTTCTTTCTCCTTGAGCTCTGGGGCCCCCCAGCTCCGCCCCTCTGTCTTTAATCAACAGCCCCACCTGAAGATACAGACCTTGCAAGGAGTCAGCCTGGGACTCAGCTCCGGATTCACCCAACTCAGCACCAGGGCACCACCCACCCAGGTGGGTGGGACCCCCTGGGTTCCTCTGGGCCCCTACAACCCCACTCAGCCCCTACTCCTGACCAGAAGACTCCCAAGCCCCTGCGGCAGCCAGGCTCTACAGTCCCTACCTGGGCCCCAGAAGGGGCCGCGGATGCGACAAATGGGCTCCAGCGGGCACCGTCTGGGGCCTGCCACAGCGCAGCCGGCAGACTTTGGCACCATCTCCTCCTCCCTTGAACAATCATTAACTCTGCCAGAGACCACACCTCCCAGGAGGGGAAGTATGGGACCGACTCCTCAGCAGGTGCTGACCATGGCTGGCGAGGGGGCAGGAGGGCAGGATGGAGGCGGCCCGCCCCAGTACTCTCAGGACAGGATGCTCAGGCCCCAGGAGAGAGTGCCTGGCAGAGCCTGAGCCCAGAGGACCTGGGACCCAGGCCCAGCCCTCGGGCAGGCAGGAGGTGGGGAAGGGGACAACGGAAAGTCCAGACAGTTCAAAAGTGACACCTAGCGCCCCCAGTCCCACAAGGCTATAAAGGGCCTCAGTGACAGGAAGCCTGTGGAGAAGGGGAGAGAGTGGTTAAGTTAGGAGAGGGAACTAATAAGCAATCAAATATGGAGATTCCAGAGGGCATCTGTGAGGTTTTCAGAGAAGGGTGATAGCAACCCTGAACTTGGATAATGCACTCTCCTGCCTATTGCTATCACTCCCCCTCCCTGAGGCCCTCAGAAGGTATCTCCCTTCCACCAGGGGTTCATCCACACCCAGGCTGGCTTTATTTTATTTTTTATTTTTTTTAAAGATTTCATTTGTATATTTGACAGAGAGAGAGAGAGACAACAAGAGAGGGAACACAAGCAGAGGGAGTGGGTGAGGGAGAAGCAGACTTCCCACTGAGCAGGGAGCCCAATGCGGGGCTCAGTCCCAGGACCCAGGGATCGTGGCCTGAGCTGAAGGCAGACGCCCAACGACTGAACCACCCAGGCGCCCCGGGGCTGGCTTTAAATACCATCCAGGTGCTCAGCAGGATCTGAGCCCCCACATCCCCCTCCAGCCACACAGGCCCAACATCCCTGCATTGACACAGGAGAAAGGGGACCCCCGGTACAAGATCACCAGCCTCTTCTATGGTGGCCTCTCCTTATGGGTGGGGACCACTCCTGACTCAATAGAAACGGACCTGATGTTACTATGGGTTAGGTGCTTTCAGGGGGATGTTTGCTCGCCATCCCCACCCCCACGCCCCCAAAATTTAAAGTGGGTTATCAAAGTACACATGCTTTGTGTATACTCATGTTCCCAGCCTCCTTATTCTCATCAGCTAAAACGTGGAAACAACCCAGTGACCATTGACAGATGAACGGATAAACAACATGTGGTGCATACACACAACAGAGTTTATTCAGCCTTAAAAAGGAAGGACATTATCACACACGCTCGAACACGGATGAGCTTTGGGAACATTATGCTGAGTGGAATAAACCAGTCACAGAAGGACAAGTGCTGTATGACTGCACTTACATGCGGTATCTAGTCAGATTCATAGGGACAGAAGGTAGAATGGTGGTCACAAGGGGCTGAGGGAGAGGGAAGAAGTTATTTAATGGAGACAGAGTTGCAGTTTTGCAAGATGAAATGAGTTCTGTGATGAGTGCACGGCATTATAAATGTGCTTAATACCTCTGAACTCTACACTTGAAAATAGGGAATTTTGTGTTATGTGTATTTTAGCCCAACTGAAAAAGTGGAAAGAAAATATATGCTTCAACAAGCTTTAAAAAGGTGAAGAAACCAGGATGAAGGGAAAAGGTATAAGAAAAACAAGGAGAATATAGGCCTGAAGGAATTCCATAAAATATTTAAATATTTGCTTTGGAGTTCTGGTTGCTTGTCAGAGGTGGGTACTAAGTTGCACTCTGAGCTTCTTGGCAGGCAAAGGGAAGAGAAGAATACGATCCACTGATCCATTAAGTCCGGCATCCAGCCACTAAATCTCTCTCTCTCTCTCTCTCTCTCTCTCTCTCTCACACACACACACACACACACACACACACGGAGGGGTGCGGGGAAGGGGCAGGGGATGGCGGAGAACCTGCAAATGTCAGGATCTGGGAGCTAATGCGATCTGAGTTCTGATAACTGAGAGGTGCTTCCTTCTGTGCGACTCCTAGGAACGGATGCTGCCAAAGGTGGATGGCACTTGACACGACTATCACAAGATGGCTGTTGAGGGGGTACATGGCTGGCCCAGTGCATAGAGCATTATGACTCTTAATCTTGGGGTTGTGAGTTCAAGCCTCCCATTGGGTGTGTGGATTACTTAAAAATAATAAAATCTTAACAAGGGGGCACCTGGGTGGCTCGGTCAGTTGGTCAGTTGTTCAGTTGGTCAGTTGGGCATCCGATTTCACCCACTCTGATTTTGCCCGATCTGATTTCGGATCAGATCGTGATCTCGGGGTCATGAGATGGAAGCCTGCATGGGGCTCCGAGCTCAGTGCCTAGTCTGCTGGAAATTCTCTCCCTCCACCCCTCCCCACACCCTCGGGCTCACTCTCTCTCTCTCTCTTTCAAATAAATAAATAAAATCTTTAAAAAACAAAACAAAACAAGGTGTTCGTCTAGAGATTTGGCTCAGCGGCCAGAGAGCCAGGTTCAGTTGTGGTGGAGCAAGTTCCATCACCTCCGTAAGCCTCAGCTCCCCATTTGCTGTGGCTGTAAATCGTGGATAACATAGGCGACCCATCTCAGAAGGGGGTGGGGAGGGTGAAATGAAGTCCTACATTTAAAGTCCCAAGCACGGTTGTGGGATTGAGCCTCATGTCAGTCTCTGTGCTCAGTGCAGAATCTGCTGGAGATTCTTTTCCTCTCCCTCTGCCCCTCCCCACACTCATGCTCTAGCTAGATAGATAGATAAAATCTTTTAAAAAATAAAGTCCCGAGCACAGTATCCAACACAGGGTAAAATGTCAATGTTTTTGTTGTGATGTGGTGGGCTTTCTGGTAACCTAACTATTAAGAAGGCCAGGCAGCTCCCTGTAGGGCTCCAGGCTCCAGACCTGCCCCAGACCACGGGAATCAAGGCTCCAGGTAGGGAAGACCCCAAACCCAAGCCCCTGGTCTCTCTTCCTGCTGTGACACCAGGGGCCAACAGCTCTGAGTCATTGCTCCTGCCCCAAGAGGGCATGTCCTAGGCTGCCAGACCTTTGGACAGCATCTAGATGGGCCAGGTGAGGCCTATTGGTGCCCTGCCCATCTCAAGCAGCACCTGTCTGCCTGCCACAGTGTGGACTGAGAAGCTCACTGAGCTCCGGTCTGTGAAAATCCCGTCTGTGAAAATCTGAGTAGGAGTCCCAGGCCCAGGGTCAGTTTTAGGGAAAGGCAGGCTGCCAGTCAAAGAGTGGGGCTAAGAGGCCAGGATGTGGATTCAGATGACTTGGGTCCCAACCCCACCGCCCACTTACCAGCTGGGGGCCTTGACTATCTCCCTGAACCTCAATGTCCTCATCTGTAAAATGGGTGTAATAGCAGAACCCAACACAAAGGTTTATTATAAAGGTTAATCAGGTAGGTGCAGCTCTCTTGAGCCTACCCACTCTCATATCTGGAGAGTGTACTTTTTGGTTTCATAGACTTTCCCGCTTGTGTTACTCGTCCCCTATTTGAAAAAACAAGCAAACAAACCAAAACCCTCAGGGAATACAGCGAAGCACTTAGCACAATAGCAAGTGATAGAGAAGTGCACATGGTATAGTGATTCAGACACACACCAGGGCTCTGTCCTAGCCATTGTTCTAGGTGTGTGGTTTTTTAAAATTTTTGTTCAGAAAAGCTTCCCATTGCCTGTCTTTGTTGGCAATCTACTGTGTGCACCCACTATGTGCCTGGAAATTGACTGAGTCGAAATCAAGTCCTCACTTGCCTCCAGCTAGCTGGATGACATTGGGCAAGTCACTCTTCTCAGAGCTTCCCCTTGTTCATCTGCATCATGGAGATACCATATGCCTCCCCTTCCCACCCCCCACCTCCGCCACATGGCACAACCTCAGGGGTTGAGCTGGAGAGCCTGAACTGGGAGTGTCCATTTGCTGTGGCTGTGTCCAACCCCTCCTCAACTTCCCAGTCATCCCTCCACGCTGCACACAGCTTTGCAGAGTACAAGATTTCTTCCTTCCTCCGTTCTACAGCAAAGCGCCCAGCCCAAGAACAGCCCCTTGGTGTCAGAAACTCACAGCCTCCAACCCTAGAGAGAATTTAGGACCAAAGAAACCAGCTCCTCCCCAAACCCAGACTCCTGAGCCCCTTTCCCAGACACACATTCCCTCTAAAGTATCCTTTCCAAGTGGCTGCTCTGTCATGCTTGCATGCCTCCAATGATGGGGAGCTCACCTGCTTACATGGCCTCCACTCCATGACTCCAACAATACACGTCTCACTGAGTTGAGAGCTTCCCTGACCACTTCCATCGGGTCCGCCTTCTGAGAGTACCAGATCCTGCTTCCTGTCTCTGCTGTGAGGCAGCCCTTCCAGAGCTTTCCCTCAGGCCCCTCCAGCCTCTCCCCACTACCACCAGAAGCAGGCATAGCAGCCATGCAGACCTGGGTTCACATTCCAGCTCTGTCCTTTTTCTGGCTGCGTGTCCTAAGGAAAGTCACTCTCCTTCTCTGAGCTTTATTTAGCTTCTGCATCAGGAAAATAAGGGAAATGAATCATGTGGCTGTTTCCTTTCAGAAGTTTCACTAACCTCAGTTAGTGGAGTTCTGAGATGGAACACAATGCCTCTGAGCCCTCTAGGAATGTGACTTGATGCCTCATGGCCCTCCTGGGCCTCCTTGCCACTTCAGTGTTCATTCAACAGACAGGGATTGAACAGTCGCTTTATGCCAGACACTGTGCTTGGTGCTGGGCCCTGGCAGGGTTGAAGGGGATCAGGTATTCCTGCCCCACAGAGGGATAATCTGAATGAGAGCAGAGTAGGCCAGGCCAAGAGGAAAAAAGGGAAGCCCAGGCACACAGAATAGGGTGTACAAAATCCCATTCCAGAAAGAGCCTGACCCTTGAGGGGAGCTGAAAGACCAAGGCTGGAGCACAGAGGCCATTTGTCCAGAATACTGGGTTTCAAAAACGATTGTACATTGATACAGAGCGATACTATTCAGTGACTTAGAAACATCTCTGTGTCCATGGCAGTATTATTCACAGTAGCCAAGACCTGGGAAAAATCTAAGTGTCCATCAAGAGATGAATGGATAGAGAAGATGTGGGATATATACACAGTGGAATAGTATTCAGCCATTAAGGGGCGCCTGGGTGACTCAGTGGGTTAAACCTCTGCCTTCAGCTCAGGTCATGATCCCAAGGTCCTGGGATCAAGCCCCGAATCAGGCTCTCTGCTCAGCGGGGAGCCTGCTTCCTCCTCTCTCTCTGCCTCTCTCTCTGCCTGTCTCTCTGCCTACTTGTGATCTGTCTGCCAAACAAATAAATAAATAAAATCTTAAAAAAAGAAAAAAAAAAGGAAGGCAATCCTGCCATTTGTGACAGCATGGATGGGCCTGGATGGCATCATGCTAAGTCAAATAAGCCAGACAGACAAATACTGCATCATGTCATTAATACGTGGAATCATTTTTTTTAACTTTTAATTTTTTAAAAGATTTTATTTATTTATTTTAGAGAGAGAGAGAGAGAGCACGAGCAGGAGGTACAGATGGAGAGGGAGAGAGAGAGAGAGAGAGACTCTCAAGCCAACTATGCACCTAGCAGAGCCTGATACAGGACTCGATCCCAGGACCCCAAGTTCATGACCTAAGCCGAAACCAAGAGTCGGATCTTACCCAACTATGCCACCCTGGTGCCCCTATACGTGGAATCTTAAAGCAAAACAAAACAAAACTGAATATGTAGAAACAGATTGTAGAATGTGGTTGCCAGGTGCCAGGGGCATCAGGGAAATTGGGTGATGTTATTCAAAGTGTACAAACTTTCAGTTATAAGATGAGTAAGTTCCAGGGATTTAATATACAACATGGTGACTACAATTAACAATACTGTATCTTATTTTTGAAAGCTGCTATGAGAGTAGAGCTTTAATGTTCTCATCTTAACAACAAAAAAAAGGTAATTATATGAGGTGAAGGATGCATCAACCGATGTTATTGTGGTAACATTTTGCAGTATATACATGTATCAAATCATCAAATTGTACACCTTGAACTTACACAATGTCCTATGTCAGATATATTTCAATAAAGCTGGAGGAGTGACAGGAAGTATCAGACTACACTGATGTATGAAGTATCATACACACAATAGATAGGATCTCAAAAATATGAGGACCGCTGAAAGGTGACAGTATCTACAGAGCCAGCCATTCCATTGATCTAAAGTTCTAAACACATGTAACTAATCTATAGTGACAGGAACCAGAGGAATAGTTATGTCTGGAGGGAAATGACTTGAAGTGGGTAAGAGGGAACTTTCTGGGGTGATGAAAATGTTCTCAATCTTGATTGGAGTTTTAGTTATACGAAGGTATACATTTATGAAAAATTCACTAAGCTATACACATAAGGACTTGTGCATTTTAGTGTTTATCTGTAAAATATATTCTAAATTAGATGTAGTTCTGATGAAGGGAAGGGGAAGGAAGAAACAGGTTTATTGAAGGATGAACCGGAGTAAGGCAGAAAGCAGGCTCCAGGTGTCAGGAGTGAGTAGAAATCTTGGAGTATGCCACTTCCTAGCAAAATTTCTTCACCTCAGAGTGCCTGGGTGGCTCAGTGGGTTAAGCCTCTGCCTTCGGCTCAGGTCATGATCCCAGCGTCCTGGGATCGAACCCCACATCGGGCTCTCTGCTCAGCTGGGAGCCTGCTTCCTCCTCTCTCTCTGCCTGCCTCTCTGCCTACTTGTGATCTCTGTCAAAAAAAAAAAAAATTTTCTTCACCTCACTAATGCCTCGGTTTTCAAATCTATAGACCAGGGATAATAATTTTCTCTCAGAGTTGTTAGACTTTAAGGAATAACGAAGTTAATTCATGTTAAGCACTTAGAACATTGCTTTACACCTGGTAGAAACTCAACAAATGGAAGCTTTAAAAAATAAGACGGCCTCCAGATAGCTGGCAGAAGAGCCCAACTCCGCATGGGGGGCACCCTCTGCGAGGCGAGGCCTGCAGGGACTACAACGGGCTCGACCTGGTGGGCGCGGGGCAGGCTGGGAGTTGTAGTTCTCGCCCGTCTAAACCGCCCACGGACGCGGGGCCACCAGGATCAAGGATGCGCTCGGAGAGTGGGGAATGTCCGGCCTGAGCAGGGGGCGGCCCGCTCTGCTCCAGGGTGTCTCTAGCGATGGGCATATGCGTCCTATTGTCACTGGAGTCTCCTAACCTCTCGAAAACGGTATCAACGCTCGCAGTTCAAAGACGAGGAAACAGGCTTAGAGAAGGGACCAAAGCGGGGAACATCTGCGGACGGCAGTCTTTACTCTGCATTACCGACCCAACCCCCCCAATCCGAAGCCGGGGAGGGGGACAAACTCTCCGGGCAGCAAAGGTTCTTTGAATGGGCGTGGAGTCGCGTTATGTTCTGCATTTCACAGACGAGACAGAGTCACTCGCTCCCCCAAGATCACGGGGATAGTAAGTGAGCCGCTGGGATGCCAGGCCCCAGGTGCTTCGCCCTTGCACGCCCTTTGCCGCCGCACTCTGGGGGGCGTGGCCCATAGGCGCCCCGCCTCCTCCACCCTCCGCTCTTGTGCACTTGGTGCAGTCCAGGTAGTTCCACACGCGCATAGGATTGGGGGTGAAGCTGCGCAGCCGCCGTAGGCCGCGCGCACGGGTTGTGAGGTCTGTGGACGGTTCCACTGCACGGGGCCAGAGGGGGGCCGCGGCAGGCGGCGCTCAGGCCGCAGCGGGACCCGGACCCCGGGCTGCAGCGGGAGCGACTCGCCGGCCGCCCGGTTGGGGTGGAGCCCAGCTGCGGTCCCAGGTAACGCCTGGCTCGGACCCTGCGCCATGCGCCTCAGGCTCGAGGCCAGCGAGGACGGAGCGATAGGGGGCGGCCGCGGGCTGACAGAGTAGCTCAGGGACTTCCAGCGAGGCCTCTGCCTGCGTCTGCAGTGCTGAGCTCGCTGTCCCGGGACCGGGAGCCGGAGGTGCTCCGCTCGCCAGTGCGTCCGCCCGCCCGCTAGGTCCAAGTGGGGACAGCTCCCCCACGAACTACGAATCCCAGAGTGCCCTGCGCCCCGCACGTGACCCGACCGACACCCACCCCACCCCCACCCCGCGCGGGTTCCGGTCCCGCAGGGGCCCTGTTGTCAGGGAACAGGAGCTAAAGTGGCGCCGCAGTCCTCCGGCTTCATAACGTTCTTCGAAACATTTTACCAGCGCTCCTTGTGCCAGCCGCTGGGGAGCCAGAGCTTCCCGAGCCTTGCCCTGGAGCGTCTGCGGGTCCGAGGAACAGGCCACCACGCCCCAGCGCCGTCGATACAGCTTTCAGAATCGCAGAAGGTGGGGGGGGTGGGGGGCGGCCGTCCAGAGAGGGTCTGTGTCTTACGCAAGGTCACACAGCTTCCGTTGCCTGAGGATCTCTAGACTCGAACTGAGGGGCTGTCGGGGGTCAGGGCGGTGGTGTGGACAGGACGGGGTAGGAAGCTGGCCCGCAGGAGAGAAACTTACATGGAGAGAAAGTGGGAAATTCAGTTGAATTCATCTCCTTGGGTCTGCCAGGCGCCGCACTCCTGCAGGCCCCCGGATTTCATCTCTGGATGATGTGATAGTACCTGCTCCCACCTGTGCAGACCCCGGGAGTTACAGCGGCCAGAGCTGCAGGGGGAAGGGAATCAGAAAGGGGAACCCCTTCCAACACCGTGCCCACAGAGCTCACACACTCAGGTGCAGACCCAGACCCAGAATGTTGGGCAGGTCCGGTCAAAGATGCACACATAATGGGAGACACTGTCGACCCACTGAGGTAGGTACTGTCCCCTCCGTTTTACCCCTGGCCAAACTGAGCTGTAAAAAGTTGGTGACCTCCTCAAGATGACATAGCTAATAAGAGGCAGAGCCAGGCTCCAAGCCCAGACAGGCTGACCAACGGCTCTGTATTTAACCATCTGTGTGTGCCTGTCCTCAGTAGCCTATAGGAGATGAATAATAGTGGTGCACACTAAGTGCTTGGGAAATACCATGTGTCACTGGTGTAATTGTCTTGATTTTACAGATAAGACTAAAGTAGAGAGAAGCCAAGTAACTGACCCAACTTAGAACTAAAAGTACCCCTGACCTGAGCCCCAGGCCCGTGAACACCTTAATGGACGCCCTACCCCCATGTGCACAAACAGCCACTTCTTTTTAGGGGAGCAAAAGCTTGGAGCTCAGATGTGAAGGTGGTGTGTTCAGGCATGTCCTGAGCAGAGAGGACTTGGCAGGGAGCCCACCAACCCCCAATCTGGGGTGTGTGAGGCTCTGGGCTCAGGTCCGCAATGCTCTGTGGTAGCTAGGAGGTCTTTAGCCCAGGCTGGCTCTACCAGGCTATGCTTTGTGACCCTGGGTGATCCCTCAATCTCTGCTCCACAGGCTCCTGGGCCCTGCATCTGTAGAAGTTGAGGAGTCTTAGAAGAAAGGAGTGGGGTGCTTTCTGACCCTGAGGGAAGAATGGAGGCAACCGGCTGTCCAAGTTCTTAGGGAGGACAGGGCCCCAGCAGGAATCCATGACCACCCCCCTTTCTGCCAAAGTGGAATCCCTCCCATCTGAAGAGGAGGCTTATGGGTGAAAGCTGGAATGTAACATCCAGGGCTTTGCCTTGGAGGGACTGGGATTTGAATCCTCTGCTGCTCATGCACAAGTCCTTGAGCCTCCCATGGTCTACTTTTGCCTTGGTATATCTGTGCTTTTTATTATTGAGCAACCCTTGGAAACCCTGTTTTGACATTTGTATTGCATGAACCAAACTTAATGTGAGATTAGAATGTGATCCCAGGTTTGCCCCTTGATGGCTAAGTCATCCCCCTCCTCACCCATTTCTTCATCTGCAAAATCCTGGCACCTAGCTCTTTGGTCATCGGGAGGACCAGTGAGACGATCAGGATGGGACTTGCTTAGACTGTGCAGGAGACCCTAGAACCCGAATTTCTCCACAGAACCTCACTGCACTTGCTTGCGTAAGAATGAACCCCCCCCCCAAAAAAGAATGAGCTGCCCCCACCTGTGGCCTCTGGAACCCACTGAGCCACACTTCCGGGATCTGAGACAAGGAGAGGCACTTCCTGAACCACTTTCGTCATCTGTGAGATGAAAACAGAACCTGTCTTCAAGTGGCAGGGGTAGAGTCGGGTGGAGTAGGGTGGATGCGAGTGGGGCACACAGTATGTGTGCAGGCCATATCACCACGTTGGGGTTCCCAAGCAGACCTGTAGGTGAACCTGAGGGGATTTCACAGGAAAGCCCAGACTTCTGGCTTCTCTGAAAAATCTGGTAAAATTGAGCCTCCTGCCCACTTGCTCCAGGGTGATTCTGCATGTGCCCAGGAAGGTTTTTCAGATCAGGAGAAGTGTTACTGGCCTCTGGCCCTGGGGGCACCCTGGGGGTCTGTGGGTGCTTGCCTAGGGCCTCCCAGGGGAGTAAGCCAGAAGGTCATGCATGAGAAAGGACAGAGCAGGGTTTTTCCAGCCCTGTAGCATCAGAGGTGAGAGTCAAACTCAGAGCCCCTTCCTTAAGCATCTGCTACCCAGTGTGAGCCAGCGCCTGCTGGGGTGGGGGAGCAGTCCCATGGAGACGGTTTTTCTGCCATCCTGGTGCAGTGTGGTAACAGCTGTGCTGTGCATTAAGGAAGCCAGGGCAGCTTGCAGAAGACAGGTCAGGGAGGCCTCGCAGAGGCAGTCTTGGAGCCGAACCCCAAAGGCTGAGCAGGGTTCTGCTGGAGTTACAGGGTGGTGGGGAGGTTTTAATTAGAGTTGTACAGTCAGAGGTTTGGTGGCTTCAAAGTACCTGGCTTGATTGTGGCTGAAGAATTGCATTCTGAGGGTGCAGGAGTGGTAAGGTAGTCTCTCTCCGGCAAGTCACTCTTGGGCAAGTCACTTCTTTCTTGAGCCTCATATCCTCACCCGTAAACTGAGCCCTTCCGGTGAAGGCTAGATGATAGTGCACTTAAAGATGCTGAATTCCCTTAGGCCAGCTGGGGGTTATGGAGTGAGACATGAAGTGAAGTGACCGTGACAGGGCTATGTGCAAATCAGATGATATGAAGTGAAGACGGGTACGTCTAGCCCTGAGTTCAGAGATGGGGGAGGTTCAGTACATGCTGGAGACCCCAGAGCTTCCTATAAGAGGTGAGATGGGAACAGAGCCCTGAAGGACAGAGAAAAGAAATAGATTGGTAGCAAGGAAGAGAGAGGGCATCTGAGGGAGGCAGTCCAGCTAAGCACAGGCAGGAAGATAGCAGGCAGGGAAGGCCAGTAGGTGCTCCATTGTGGCTGTGGGAGAACTGGGGAGAGGTGAGCCTGTAAGGCTAGGGGAAGCCCTAGCCAGGGGCAGGCAGTAGGGAGCCATTGCAGGTTCTGTCCCTACACAGGCAAGCAGGGGGTGGTCTTAACAACGTGGCAGCTTCCAATGAAGGGAGGATTTTCTAGTTGCTTTTACATAATGGGGAGAAATAAAAGGTCAGAAGGGTTATAGGAGAAGGGAGAGTTGATGAAAAGGAGTTGCTTAGAGAAAGGCATCCCCTCTACACCCCCATTCATTCTCATGCACACATAGTTAAAAGCATGGTTAGAGTTGAGCAGGTAACATTGACAGTACTGCATCATGAACTTGCTCTCCTGTGCTTAGATATCTGCAAAGTGCCCCTGGGAACCATCTTCAGTCATTGCATTGCTGGCTGCACATCCACCGTGCAATAATAGATTGTTGCTGGTCTAAACAAAACTTGAATAAGTATCTCTGTTCCCCAAACTTCTGGGTTGTTTCCATTGGATAACTTTCCTGAAGGGGGATTTCTGGATTTCTTACTTTAAGGGAACAGAAGTTTTTATGGCTTAGAAGATTTAAAAAAATACTCTTTCACGTAATTTTTAAAAATTTCTTTAACTTTTTAAAAAAGATTTTATTTATTTGAGAGAGAGAGAAGAAACAAGCAAGGGACGTGGCACTCAGTCCCAGAACCCTGGGATCATGACCTGAGCCAGGAGAGAGTCTTAAACTCCATGCTGAGCACGGAGCCCAACGCAGGGCTCAGTCTCACCACCCTGAGATCACTACCTGAGCTGAAACCAAGAATTGGAGGTTTAATCGACTGTGCCACCCAGGCACCCCTGTATAGGTTTTTGTGGTTTTTTTTAAGAGCAAATGTACATAAGCATATACAATAAAAAGTCTTATCCTCTGGATCCCATACTCTCTTCCAGTTCTCCCTGAGGACAGTTGTTTCCTGTATCTTCCAGAATTATTCTCTGCAGATATTGTATATATCTAGTTTTCAGGAAAATGGATACATAGTAACACCCTGTTCAAGCAAATTGCTTTCCATTTTTATTTTTAAATTTGGGGTTATGAAGTACACCAAAGCAGCATAGAAAATGACACCACCCCACCCCCAGTAGCCCTACAAACAGGCTTTAACAAATGTTAAATTTTGCATTGGCATCTTGTTTAGGGGGTAGCCCTATGTCAGTGCAGCCCCACGCGGAGCAGTCCGGTTATTGATCATATGCACATGATTCTTTTCAGCCTGTGCCCAGCTCTTGGATATTTAGAGCATTACTGATTTTTTTTCTTAAATAATCGATGTGGAGGTAATACCCCACTTTGTATAATGTTGCCCCTGTATTAAGGCAGAGGAGAACGAGCTCGGCTGTGGTTTCGCTTCAAATACCTATTCGGCCACCCTTCATAGCTGTGTGACTTGGGGTGAGTGGGTAACGCCCCCCTTGACCCAACTGACCCATCTGTAAAATCCTGTAGCAATCCTTCCTTCTCATCGCTGCTGGGAGGAGTACAGTAGGAAATCGAAGACTTATTTGGGCTTAGTTTTCCAAAACCCTTAAGCAGGGAGCCCTCCATGGAGATCAAGACCTCCTGGCCACGCGCCGACTGCTACCAGAGCGCCGGACAACTGCAGCTTGTGCTTCAAACTGTTCCCCGCCCCTTTCCCGGGCCACGCCGGGGGCGGGGCGGTTAAGTGTCTCTGTGGCGTCGGCGCACGCAGGACCAATCCCCTTGCCCCGCAGGCGTTAGCTCGTTTGTATGGGTCACCCGCTATTGGTCCGTTGGGCAACCCAGGTGTCCCAGCTTTTTAAAGCTGCCGCGTAGTATAAACAAGATGCAGGGCGGCCAGGCCATGATGTCATCGCGGCGCGGTAGCTCTTGGGGCTGACGTCATCTCCGGGGAGGTTGCCGACCCAAGGCTGTTAGAGCCTTCCTAACCCAGTTGGTCTGGCTTAAGAGGCCGCTCCTGCCTCGTCGAAGGTCAGTCCCGTTGCACTTCAGTATCCCAGGAGGCGCCCCGTCCCCGAAGAGAAGACCATGACACAGTAAGTCCGGGCTGCGGCTCTTCTAGGGGGACCCATTTCTCCGGCAGGGAAACTGAGCCTCAGAGGCGCGAGTGGTTCACGAGTTTGCATAGCAAGTTCGAGTTGCAGCTGGTTGGCCTTGCCCACCCCGGGGTCTCCCATCTTTAGCTCAGGCCATGTGGCCCCGCCCCCTGCTTGTGATGAGGGCGGTCACTTTAAGTGCGAAGGTGGGGGCAAGAAGGAGGTTTTAAGAAAATCTGCCTTTCAAGATGGCGTCCCATTAATCACGTGCCGAGTCGCGGTGAGCGATTGGCTCTCATAGCCCCCTCGGGGCGGAGCTCTTGGCAGGGCTGCCGCGGGCAGCAGCCGGCTACTGTTTGCCGGAACCTCCCGGCGCGCCCCCGCGAGCCCCCCTCCCGTCCGGCGCGCGACCCCGCCGCCTCGAATGTTGTGAATCAAATGTGGGGTTTGTTACATTCCGCTGCCGCCGCGGACAGTTCTTAAAGGGCCAGCCGCCTGCAGCTGCGCAAACCCGGCTGCGTCCTGCGCCGCCTCCCGCTCCCGGAGGGCCTGGGCTGAGAGAGGCAGACCGCGCGTGGGCCTCGCGAGGCAGACGCCGGCGGACCGACAACAAAGAGAGAGCCCCGGAAGGAGCTGGACTGCCCCCGGACCAGGGGGGTGGGGAGGGGAGCACATTGTTCCGCAGGGCGGGGGCTCTTAAAGGGTCCAGGCAGCCCCCCCTCCCCTCTGTCCAGCTTGGCCGTCCTAGATCGGGAACAAAGGAGCCAACGTGTGGCCTGGCGGCCCAAGGTGAGTAGGGGCCAGAGCCCCAACTCCCTATTTCCGCATCCCTGGAACTCCTGTCCCTCTCCCCTGGGATTGGGGGCTGTGCTCTAGCTGGCTCCGCAGGGGTTAATCACGGGCGGTCCAGAGGGGATAAGGAGAGACCTCTAGAATCAAGGAGGATTCCCACCCCACCCCCCCAACCCCCAAGGCCGGGTCGAGCCTCCCTTCTCCGGAGGCTGAGTGCTGCGGAGGCTGAGTGCTGCGGTGGCTGAGTGCTGCGGTTGGAAAGGAAGGAGCCGCCCCCTCCCCCTGCCGCCGCCACTTCCTTTGTTGTTGCTTTTGTCTCACGCCGAGCACATGGTCCGGGAACCTCGGCTCTTAAAGTCACAGCGCTCTGGCCCCAACGCCGCAGTCCGGCCTTCCGCCCCCCATGTCCTTCCGAGCGCGGCACAAATGAGTGAGGGGGGACGTTGGGGGTCTCCTCGCCGGGCGGGTGTCTGTACCTTGGCCCCCCATCCGCGGGGAGGGGTGGCTGAGGAAGCTCCCCGGAGCCCCGAAACCTGCGCCTGGCCCGCGTTGAGGAGGGGCAGGTTCTTCAGGAACACTGGTTTCCTCCCCCGCCAATGTGACCACCTGGTTTCTTGCGTCTTGTTTCTTCTGGCTTTATTTGGGCGTTCTAGGAAGGAGAGATTTCCACCCCCATTTCACAGCTGTGACAACTGAGGCTTACAGAAGCAGAGAGATTTCCTTGACCAAGGTCACCTAGGGAACCTGGGCTAGCCAAGGACTCCTAGCTCTGAGGCTGATGGTCCTACTCTCAGCTACCTCCAGGCAGCACACGTTCGGAGAGCTCTGCTTGCCTACCAGGCAGTAGTGGCTTAGCCTGCCCCTTGCGGGGGAGGGGGCTTCTCATCCTGCCTAAATCTACTCGGGCTCTCAGGCAGACATCCCCAGGGCAAATGACTTGGCAGGGGTTCCATAGACTTGGACTGGAATAGCTGCCTGGGGCACTGGAAGTAGGGAGTTGGCTGCCTCCTGGGGAAAGAGGTGGCTGCAAAGTGTGGTGCCTGCTTCTGGGCAAGATTGAGTTTAGGGATGGGACCCTGCAGACCCATTTACCCACACCTCATTGAAAGTGCAGCACCAAGGACTATGGAAAGACAGAAATTGGGGGTGGTCACCTGGCCACCCTTGCAGTTTGACCTTGAGCAAGTTGCTTCCTCCAACTCTGGGTCTCAACTTGCTTCATTCACCACAATAGTTAGTCTTGAGTGCCTAAAACAGAAAACTCTTGATCCCCTTTAGGGACTGAAATTAGTTGGGATTAGGTGGCTTTTGGGGCTACTGATGCTAATGAGAGTGTCAGGGGTTGGGGGGATCTGGGCCTTGGTGGCCAGCAAGGCAGAACTAGTTCTGTCTCTCTCTGGCTTTGTGGGCTAGAGCAAGTTACTTCCTTTCTCTGGGTCTCTGTTTCCTCAACTGTGAAGTGGGTGTGTCCCTTCCGCACAATCTTTGTTCTTAGTAGGACTTCCAAGAACCAGGGGTCCTTCCCTTGCCATCTGGGGTTTCCCCTAGGGAGGCATATTTCCCAGTATCTCTTGCAGAGCTTGAAGTGGCACCCGATTTCTGTTTGTGAGGGTGAGAGTGGAGGTTAGCCTCTCTTAATTTCTAATAGGGATCACTCACATATGCGCTTTAGAAATCACCTTTCCTTTGCGCAGTCTTTGCCAGTCCACTGGCAGGTGGTTATCTGGCTGTTCCATCTTACAGGTGAAGAAGCTAAGGCTGAGAGGGGAAGTGATGCACCCAATCCTAAGCCAGGACTGTGGCCAGAGTTGGGGTATTGTGTAGAAGAATGCAAGGGTTGACACTTAAAACTTTGGCACAGTCATCTACAGCGGGAGGCCCTTTGGTCTGCTTGTTTGGTTTCTCAGCTCCTTGCCACTTCCCTTTCCTGAGGAATGGGTGTTTTTGAAGGGGCTGACCAGAGCAGATTCCTATGTGCCTGAGCCTCTATGCCATCCACATCCCGCAGACGTCAGCAAGGCAGCCTGGAGCCATTGAAGATGCTGCCTGGGCCATGTCCTAGTGCACTCATAGCTCTGGCTGACAGGCTCTGGACCTCACCTCTCTGAGCCTCAGTGTCCTTACATCTGAGGGTTGCTATGAGGACTCAGGATGGCATGTGAGAAGTGTCATAGTCATTACTGTTAATATTCTTTATCAGCAGGACTGTTGGCTCCCAGGATCTCCGAGGTCAGTTAGAGCAGAGGTGCCCAAACCTGGCTGTGTCATAGAAACTGCTGGGGAATTTGGTAAAATATCTCGACGTCTTTGTTCCCCAACCCTCCAAAGATTCTGATCCAGAAGGTCTGGAGTGGCCTAGGAGTCTCTCATTTCAGATATTTAGGGGTATACTAGGAGTCTGTCTTGGCCTTTTTGCTAGGCTGGATTGTCAGCAAGAATCAGGAAGGCTGTGGGTGTACACATGTGTGAAGGATGTACACTTGGCTCACCCCAGGGGTTACAAACCTAGTCACCTACGGTGTGCAGGTAGAAAATGGGCTTTTGGTGGCCTGGAGAGAAAGCTCCCGCTCCAGTGAGAGGAACCAAGCAGAAATGAGGGCCTAGTGGGACCAGATTTTCTGCTTTTTTTTCCTCTCAGGAAGGAACAGATTTTTATGTAATCTCCCAATTTTTAATCATGGGCACCAATTTCCCTCCTGCCAGACTGTGTGATGGGCTCTCAAGTGTACCACATCACTGCTGGACACAGGCTGGTCACTGGACTCTGCCCGCCCTTCTGCCATGTGCCAGAACCCAGGTTAGGCAGGAGAAATGTGAATTCCAGCTCTTACACGCCTGGCTGTGGCCATGGCCAAGTGCTATCCTAGCAAGTGAAGAGCTTCCCCTGGACGCTGGCTGTGAGAGTTAGGGCCCCGGCTTGTAAAGCCGAGCACAGAGAAGGTGTTCTTGCCACTGCTGGCAGGAAGGAACGAGGTGTTGAGGGTATGGTACACTGGCTCCCCAGCTGTGTCAGCAGGGAGGGAACACTGAAAGCTGGGTGTCGGAGATGCATAGGAGTTCTGTCAGATGGAGAAGGGGCGGAGGGAGGAAGCCTCCCTGTGGCAGGAACAGCAAAGGGCTGGTCCTATTTGATGCACCCTTCAACTTTGCAGGGCCTGACAGGTTCCAGAGGGCCTCATCCCAACCTCTGGAGTTAATAAATGGTCTCCCCAGCTTATCCCACCTGGACCCCCAACTCCTACCCGAGGGAGG
This sequence comes from Martes martes, assembly GCF_963455335.1. Lineage (NCBI taxonomy): Eukaryota > Metazoa > Chordata > Mammalia > Carnivora > Mustelidae > Martes > Martes martes. Next base: position 101,989,440 of record NC_137892.1, read on the forward strand.
AGACCTGCCCCACCCTATTCCCAGTCAACTTCCTCCTTTAGGTTCTTGCTTCTCCTTTTTTCTCAGCAAGCCCCACCGCCACTTGGGGGCTGTGTTAGGCCCCCAGAGCAAGGGCCTGGCTGTATGCCAGATGCACCCACCCACCAGTGGCCACTTCCTTCATAACCTCCTGCAGAGCGCTTGGGCTGGACCCCTTCTTGCTGGCAGCAGAGTGCTGTGAGAGGCTTGTGGCCAGCTCACCTCCCAGCTTTGACACTTGGGCAAGTCCCTTTCAAGCTCATTGACCCTCAGTTTTCTATTCTGTGAAATGGACCTTGAAGAGTAGATGAAGTCACATGTGGGTAGGCACTGTGGCAACTGGTTATGGAAAGAAAGCTGACTTGAATTGAGAACCCCTGAGGGCAGGAACTGGGTCAGAACCTCTTACTTGGCAATAGTGGAAAGAGAAGGCCTGACTGGAGTCCCCCTAGAGCCAACACAATGGAATGGAGGAGGCTGGAGTGCCCTCCCAGGGACCCCCTGCTTCTTGGAGGTTGAAGTTATTGACCACCACACCAGAACAGGGAGCCCTGGGGACCCCAGCTTTAGGGAACCTTAATGGAGCCACCTGGCCTGGAAGCATGCTGGCCAGCCCTCTTAACTCACCACAACCCTGAAGGGAAACTTGATTCCATTTCATGGAGCAGAAAACTGAGACCTGGGCTCCCTGTCCCTGATCTGTCATCCTGGATCCCCAGTGCCCAAGAAGAAGGCCAGACCCAGAGTACACACTGCGCATGGAGTACAGGGGCGTGGTGGACATCAGTAGCCCTTAGAATCAGACTGCTGAGGTTTGATTCTGTCTCTGCAATCCCTAATGGGGCAAATGACAGGACTTCTGTGTGCCTCAGTTTGTTTATCTGTTTGCTTCCTAGGGTTGTGAGCCCTGGCCCAGCCCCTCCACCCCTCTGCCACCCCTGATGCGACCATGGGCTCTGGCAGTGACTAGGTGGCCACCCTCTGCCCCTGTGGGTCAGCGGCGATTCTCTGTAGGACCCGGCACTACCCCGGGCCAGCTCCGGGGAAGGTAGGAAGGAACCTCCTAGTCCTACAGAGCCTAGAGCCCCTGGTACCAGGGCTGTCAGCTTGGGTTGGGGTGTAGGGGCCAGGGGTGGCAGGGCACAGGGCCCTGAGCGGCCTTTCTTCCCTAGTGGGTAGTGACCTTGGCTTCTCTCCATGCTCTCTGAATGAGTGGCTCCCCTCAGTTCTACTGGGGCCTCCTCTCTGTGGTGCAGCCCCAGCCGCGAGGGCCCCCTGGCCAGCCTGCCTGCCCAGGATGAGCGCTTACCCTCCCAGCAGCCACCACCCCGACCACCACACCTCCCTGTAGAGGAGCACCGAGCCTCGGCTCCTGCCGGCAGGAGCCCCCGAATGCTGCACCCAGCTTCCCAACAGAGCCCGTTCATGGTTGATCTCCACGAGCAGGTAGGCAGAATACCCATCACCTCCATTTCCCCACCCTGCTGGCCCCTCCCCACCAGCCTCTGGCAAGCCTGTCTGAGGACCAGAGGTAGCAGAACCCTGATTTCCCCTTGCTTAACTCATTGCATGTTCAGTGAGGCGTTATTAGCCCTGTTTTACAGGTTGGTAAATTAAGGCCTAGAGAAGGGAAGGGCCTTCCTTAGGACTACACAGTGGGTGAGTGGTAGAGTTGGAAGCCCCTCCCAGGTTCCCAGAGGGTTCTCTGCCCTCTAGGGCTTGGGACAAGGAGTACCGGCAGGTGGGTACCTAGGTAGGCCCCAGCTAGAGAAGGGAAGGGAGGTGGCCCACCAGGGCTTTTTCATTTGAGGGCAGCAGCATGGCTGTTTCCTCCGTACACTTCCCGGGTTTCTCTCTGCCCACAGGTACACCAGGGACCTGTCCCTCTGTCCTACACAGTCACGACAGTGACGACCCAGGGCTTTCCCTTGCCTACAAGCCAACACATCCCTGGCTGCAGTGCCCAGCAGCTCCCAGCATGCTCCGTGATGTTCAGCGGGCAGCACTACCCCCTCTGCTGCCTCCCACCCCCGGTGAGTGAGTGCCTCCACCTCCTGCCCCATCCCCACTTGAAAGCCCCAGACAAGGCCAGCAGCAAAAGCAAACTGAGCTTATGATACCCATCCGCACTGTCAGAGCGCTTACCCAGCTCCAGGCTTCCACCCTGCCCAGAAAGGCACGTGTACTTTCGCGGATAGTGAGAGAGCACCTCAGGGTTCAGGGACCTTCCCACCCCAGTGCCTACCTTATGGTTTGGAATTGTAACTGTGGGCCTTAAAAAAGAGTGTAGTGTCCTGCCTGGGTGGCTTCTGGCAGGGGTAGGAGGGGCCAGAAGGCTTCAGTGAGGTCACCTCTCAATAGGGGGAATGGCCCCTGGCCCTTGGCCCAGGCATAGGCGCAACCCAGAGCCTAGAACATTCTGCAGCCCCCTACCCCCTCCCTCTCTTGGCAGCTGATCCAGGCGTGTACCATGCAGCAGCTCCCCGTGCCCTATCAGGCCTACCCTCACCTCATCTCCAGTGACCACTACATCCTGCATCCCCCACCGCCAGCCCCACACCCCCAGCCTGCCCACATGGCACCTCTTGGGCAGTTTGTATCGCTGCAGGCCCAGCACCCGCGGATGGTGAGTCTGGGCAATGGGTTTGATGCTCCAGGGGATGGCATGGGGGCCAGGGCTTCCCTTGTTAGTGAGTCTGGCTGCCCACTGGCCCCCCCTCCCCCCCTTCTTCCAGCCTTTGCAGCGGCTTGACAACGATGTGGACCTGAGGGGGGACCAGCACCCCTTGGGGAGCTTCACCTACTCCACCTCTGCCCCAGGCCCAGCCCTGTCCCCATCTGTGCCCCTGCACTACCTGCCCCACGATCCACTGCACCAGGAGCTGTCCTTCGGTGTGGTAAGTACCGTCCCCAGCCAGACTCTAGGGTGATCGGGAGATAGATTCACTAGGCTGACCTGCACCTGGCACCCCTCTTGTAGCCATATTCCCACGTGATGCCACGGAGACTGAGCACTCAGAGATACCGCCTGCAACAGCCGCTGCCCCCGCCACCCCCACCGCCACCACCACCACCGTATTACCCCAGCTTCCTGCCCTACTTCCTGTAAGTACCAGCACATCTGCCCCAGAGCCATGGTGCTCTGGTCTCCTGGGGCCTCCAGTTGTTGGACCCAAACAAAGCCCCATGGGGTGCCTGGGGCCTCTAAAGCCATCTGGCACCCCCACCAAACCATATACATTCTCAACACTCACCAGCTGGGTTCCTGGCCCTCCTACAATGTCCTGGGACAAACGCTGGAGTCCCTGGTGTGAACGGTGCAGAGCTCTGGGCTTTGTTTCACGGAGGGAGTCGGGAGCAGCTCTGCACCCCCTACACCTACTGACCTTGACCCTGGGCCCCCCCACACCTGTCTCCCCCTCCCCTAGCTCGATGCTGCCAATGTCACCAACAGCAATGGGGCCCACCATCAGCCTGGATCTCGATGTGGATGACGTGGAGATGGAGAACTATGAGGTCCCGTGGAACACTGTCCTGGGAGGTGGGAGCCTGGGGGACCTCCAGCCCTGAGCATTAATGACCTTCCCTTCCTGCCTGGATACAGGCCCTCCTGAACCTGGCAGAGCGGCTAGGAGATGCCAAGCCCCGAGGCCTCACCAAAGCAGACATCGAGCAGCTCCCGTCATACCGCTTTAACCCAGACAGCCATCAGTCAGAGCAGACACTGTGAGTGCTGTGCCCCTATCTCCTGCCCCTCTGTGAGCATAGGGAGACTACAAGGAGACCCCTTTCTCCAGGGGGTTTTGTGCTGTGTGATGAACCTCCCCCTGCCATCAGTGACGCTCTGTGCCCCCTCCCAGGTGTGTTGTCTGCTTCAGTGACTTCGAGGCACGGCAGCTGCTGCGAGTCCTCCCCTGCAACCATGAGTTCCACACCAAGTGTGTTGACAAGTGGTTAAAGGTAATACAACCCAGGGCAGATTCCAGATGTTCATGATGTGGTAAGGGAGGGGGGTGGACGTTGGAGGGTTTCCCTTGTCATCATCTAGAAGTTCAGGCTCTGTTCAGGGATCAGGTCCCAGAGGCAGAGTAGACCCAGCTGGGGTGGGGGACAGGCAAGAGTGGAGCCTTATGTGTGGCTGCTCCCCCAGGCTAACCGGACGTGTCCCATTTGCCGGGCCGATGCCTCCGAGGTGCCCAGGGAGGCTGAGTGAAGCCCACAGCCGCCCAGGATGACCCTGCCCGAAGCTCTGGAAGCTCGGGTTGGGGGGACCTGGGGAGGACGGGGAGGGAGTGGCCCAGGCCTGCCCCGTCACTCCCGCCTGCATCTCCAGAGCTGGTGCCAGGTCAGCCCCGAGAGAAGCCCCTGCAATAAGCCCCTGCATTTGCCAAGCTCCAAAGACTCCTGCCCCAATCTGCCTGCCAGTCTGCCCACCACGGAGCTGCCTGAGTTTCCGTCACTCAGTCTCCCTCCTGTTTGCCCTCAAGTCTGTCTCCTTTTCCTGCCAGCCCTGGGAGCCAGGAGTCCATCCCCCCACCCCCACCTCGAGTGCAGCTGGGGGAGATCCTCAGCCCCAGAATGGGCAAAGGGGGCTCCATCCTGGGTTGCCTGGTCTCTTGCACTGAAATGGTATGCTGTCTGACTGGGTGATACTGACAGGCATGCGGACAGAGGGTAGCATGAGGCCATTTCCTGAGCCCCAGGCCTGGATCCTCCTGCCTTCACCCCAGACAGACTCAGGCAGCCAGCCCTACCCAGGCTGCTGTGAGGGTTGGCTCCCTCAAGGACCCTCGCCCCAGTCACAACATTCCAGCCCACCCCCAGGCTGGAGGGTATCAGAGCCAGCCTCCTGAGCAGATGGGAGACAAGCCCTGAGCTGGGGTGGCCTGTGACCTGAGGGGGCCTGGGCCATGTAGGGGAGACGTGACCTCCTGTGTTCCTGGCAGCCACCCCTTCCTGGCAGTGACGGCAGCCAGACACACGCCCAATCTCCCCTTTCTGTTGTTTTGCATGAACGTGAGGAACAGCAGTTTTTGTTTATTCATTTGGCCCAAAATCGCGTGTAGAATTTGGGGGTGTGGATTTTTAAATAATTTGTTTCCTTTTGGTTTAATGGGGGATATAGGGACCAACCAGGACCAAGCGCCCAGGGGGCCGGGAATGGTCTGGTGGGGCCGCCTGGTCTGCATGCATGTGTGCGGCTGGGGTTGGGCTGGGTGGCTGGCAGTCAGGGCTGGGGTTGGGGGGTGGTCTGTGCTCAGCTGATAACTGCCATGCACTGTACTGCACACGTCCCCAGAGCCTACTGGGACCGTACGCTTTTCAGGGCATTTCTCCCTCCAGCCAGGGCCCGTCTCCCACCTGACGGGGCAAGTCTCCTCCAAGGAAGTCCCAGGAGGACAGGGACCAGGGAGGGCATGGACCCCATCTCCAGGGGCCCCCTCCCAGCCTGAGCCCTGCCCTCCAAGGTCTGGAGGAGGTCCCCGGTAGGGTCTGGCTGAGCTCCCACCTTCTCTTTCCCTAGTCCCATTCCTTTCCTGTCCTACCCCCAGCCGGGGTTGCTGCCCCGAACGAACCGCGTGTGGGGCCGGCACATCCTAGCAGGCAGCCCCTGGCGCCTGCTGCCTCAGGGATGCTCCAACCACCCTCGTTCTCCCCACAGCGGCCCTGGCTCCCTGCCTCCCCTCAGCCTGCCATGGGGCCCCATCAGCCTGGCCCCACCCCCATGGAGAACCCAAAGTCTTACTGTATATAACTCCAGGTGATGTTTCTATATTTATAGCAGTGTTGAAACCCCATGTGTTTTACAGAGAACCACCCTCTCCAAACCCCCTCCTCCCTTTCCCACCCCGACAAAAAGGTTTTCCAGATCCTCAAGGTTCCTGGGGCGGGCGGAAACAGGCTCACGGGTTGTGTGTTGGCTGCAGCAGTCATTCTGACGAGCAGCTCTGGGGGGGGGACACAACATTAAAAAAAAATCATTAAAAAAAAGATTTATAAAACAATTATTTAGGATGTTTGTGATTTGCCGACCTTGCTATAGATGCCATGTTACCAATGATTTCCTGTGGTGGGGGCTTGTCATTGTTTACTCTTTTATTTACCAACTTCTGGCCTAGGCATGACAGTGGGCACCATCCCCCAGCCCTGGCTGGGCCCAGCACCTGTGTTCTGTGTTAGAAAGGTGTTTTATGTATATGTGTGTGTGTATATATATATATATATATGTGTGTGTGTGTGTATATATATATATATATATAAAATTACATATATATATAAAAATACATGTAATTTGGGGGGCCCTGTTCCTTGCACATTTTACAGTTACCTCATTTTTCCCATGTATGTATTTGAGAAAATGCTAATATATAGAGAAAAAAAATGGTTCTTAAAGCTTAAATGTGTGGTTTTTTCCATTCCATTGGATTCACATTGGTTTGTAGCATTTAACATAACTAGTATGTTGTATTATATATATGTGTATACTGATTGAAATTTTTAACAGATTTGTACTTTTTTTAAAATGAAAGTTGCTAGTTCTGCTTGACCAAGTAGTGCAATCATTATTTTTTTTAATATTGTTGCTGATTTCAGAGGGATATTCACTAATAAATGTATGATGTATATCAAGTATTGCCCAAGCTGCCTTTGGCTACCTGTGTTCTTCCTGTGGGAAGTGGGGGTAATGTCAGTCTGAGAGTGGGTAGGGGATAGGGATGAGGTGGGCAGAAAAGACTGTTCTCTGCTGTGGCACCTTGGGGGTACCTCCTGATCAAGAGGGTCTGCCAAGCCAGGTTAGTGATGACATTCTGGGCCATCTGCTTCACACTCAAATTAGGCAGTATTCTTTTGGCAAGTGGCAGGATTCCATGAAACTGGTTTTAGGCAACCATCACTTGTTGGTCTCTCATTTCAATTCTGGAGGCAGGTTCTGCCTCAGGCGTGACTGGATTGGGCTCGGGCATGTTATAAACCAAGGTCTCCTGTCTCCTTCATTTTACAGTTTTGTTTTGAAGGACCTGCTTCTGTGTGGAAGTTCTTGGCAGCTCTAGTTCAGTTTCTTCTAGTTTAGCATCATTCCATGGGAAAAACATTTTTTCCCTGGAATTCTAATATTTCTGGGATGGAGTCTTGTTAGATCCGGTTTGGATTGTGGGTGCATCCCTGAGCCATTCATTACCATATCAGGGAGCTACACCAGCATGATCAGCCTAACTTGCATTACATACCCTCCCACACCCAGGCACTACTAAGACTACCTGGACTTGAGTCCCTCATCTCCAAGCTCGGTGGGGACTAGGGGCCTGAGAACCTCCCAGGGGACCAGGTTGGTGGCGCGGTTACGTAACTCTTAACCCATGATGGTGTATGGTGCTGCAAGAATATCAGCTGATTGTTAGCATGTCAAAGCAACATGGTCTGGAGCAGGAGCAGTGGGCTGGGGTCAGGAAACCCAGGACCTGGTGTCTGTGTGATGCCACTATCTGTAGCCTTGGTCAGGTCACTTCTCTTTCAGCCTCTGGATCAACTGCAAAATAAGGGACAATTAGTTGAGTGGTTCTCTGTGTCTCAGGGCTATGGGAGCATAAGTGGGGTTAAGAAGGGCTCTGTTAAACAAGTTTGGGAAATTCCACACTAAAGGTAATAGGAACCTATGCCGCAGGGCTTCTCTGAGCCTTGGTTATGCTGATGAGTGTTATAAGCCTCTAGAAATGGATACTGTGAGCAGCACTTGCTATATTGGGCTTGTCTGGCTAAATGTAGTGCTCAAATTGCATTCTCTGGGGCCACACTGGGAAGTGCTGGACCAGACCAGTGATAGCGACGGAGTTCCAGGGCCCTAGTCTGAAGTCTAGGGAAGTCTCTAAGCTTTTTTCAGTATTTAAAAAAAAAACTTATGGGAAAGCTGATGATCTTATCAGTTGATTTAAAAAAAAAGAAACTTGGCAAAATTGAACATTTATTCATGATAATAACTCTCAGCAAGCTAGAAATAAGAAGATAACTTCTTCAATTTGGTAAGTTACATCTACAAAAAACTCAACAGCTAACAATGTAATGGTGTGAAAGACTAGGTGCCTCACCCTTGAGATCAGGACAAGGCAAGAATATCCACTCTCACCACTCCTTTTCAATATCATATTGGAAGTCCTAGCCAGCACAATAAGTATAAGGCAAAAAAAAGGAAATAAAATTAAACATAAGATACTGAAAAGAAAATTGTCCCTATTTGTAAATTTGATGACCTATAAATTATCAAAATCCCATGGAGATTTTGAAAATCCCAAGGAATCTAAAAAAATGGAACTAAATGAGTTCATCAGGTCATCGGTCACAAGATGAATATACAAAAATATAGTCTATATGGTAGCAATGAACACATGAAAATCAAAATTTAAAACTATAGAGTCACTCAAAAGGTGAAACCTAAATCTAACAAAATGAGATTTGTGTGTTGAAAATAAGCACTGGATGAAAGAAATCAAAGACCTATATAAATGGAGAAATATGTCATGTTCTAGAATTAGAAGAATCAGCAATAGGTTAAGATGTGATTTCTTCCCATACTAATCTATGGATTTAATGCGATTCCTATCAAAATTCTGGCAGGTTTTGTGTGTTTGTGTGTGAGATGACATTCTTCAAAATTCGTATGAAAAGGCAAAGAAACAAGCAGCTAAGATAACTTTGAAAAACAAGAAGAAAAAAGAATCACCATACCTGATTTTAAGAGTTACTGTAGATCTGCATTAAGACACCATGGCAGAGGGACAGACAAGTAGATCAACGGAACAGAAAAAAGATCCCAGAAAGAGACCTGCACAAGTAGGGCCAGCTAATTTTTGAGCATTCAATGAAAGACAGTCTTTTCAATAAATAATACTGGAGTAGCTGAACATCCACTAGAAAAATTAAAAAGAAACTTAAGTCACAATACAAAAATGAACTCAAAACAGATCAAAGACTTAAAGGTAAAACATAGGGGCACCTGGGTGGCTCATTCAGTTAAGCATCTGCCTTCAGCTCGGGTCATGATCTCAGGGTCCTGGGATTGAGTCCATCAGCGGGGAGCCTGCTTCTCCCTCTCCCTCTACCTGCTACTCCCCTTGCTTGTGCGTGCTCTCTCTCTAATAAATAAATAAAGTCTTAAAAAAAATAAAGGTAAAACATAAAAGTGGAAAACATTTAGAAGAAAACAAGTGAAAATCTTCACTAGGACCTACAGTGAAGTGAAGAGATTTTAGACATGACACTGAAAGTAATCCATAAAAGAGAAAAGTAATAAACTAGACTTCACCAGAAATTAAATGCTTAATTTGCAAGTCACATATATGAGAAATGACTCATGTCGGATAAAGAAAGAACTCTCAAAATTCAACAAAAGACAGTCCAATGAGAATATGGGCAAAAGACATGAACACATTAAACAAAGAGGATATTTCATTTGTTCACCACCATAAGCTATTAGGGAAATGCAAATTCAACCACAATAAGATTATTACACACCTGTAAAAACAATGAAAATAATAAATAGTGTCAATACCAAATTCTGGTGAGGAAGCATTGCATCCTCCTACATCGATTTCTCCTACATCGCAGACGGGAATACTAAATAGTACAGCCACTCTGGAATATAGTCTGGCAAGTGTTTTTTTTTTTAACACTTATTTTGATACAATCTATGATAAATAAGTCAGTAGAGGTTCCACTCTGCCACTGAAGCATCTGAGAAGAGCCCTGTACCATTCAACTGATGAGCATCTAAAGGATGTCCCATCTTTTATCCCAGCCACCACACACACCTTCCATGTTGTTCCTGTCCATTAACTGCTTCCAAATCCAGATGACCAAATAGTTCTTTATCCCCTGAGTAAACTAAAAAGGGTTAGCTTAGACATTCCAGGATCTGCACCCCTCCTAAATCCCAGGCAAATCATGAGAGGAATAAGGTTCCAGGGGGTGACAAACTGGCCCCCCTTGAAGGGCTGCTGCAGCCTCTGCTTGGCCTCTTTGCTCAGCTTCACCATGGCGACAGCCTGGCAGTTTCCTCTAAAACTAAACATATACTTATTACATGACCCAGCACTCCTGGGCATTTATCCCAGAAAAATGAAAACATGTCCACACTAAAACACATACATAAATGTTCATAGCTGCTTTACTTGTAATCACCCCAAAGAGAGAACAATGTACACGTCCTTCAGTGAGCAAATGGTTGAATTGTGATCCATCCAGATCACAGAATACTACTTAACAATAAAAAGGAACAAACTAGGGGTGCCTGGCTGGCTCAGTCAGTGAGCGTGCAACTCTTGAGGTCATGAGTTCAAACCCCACATTTGGTGTAGAGTTCACTTAAAAAAAAGGAACTATTAATACATGCCAACAACTTGGATGGATCTCAAGGTAATTATGGTGAGTGAAAAAAGCCAATCACAAAGGAGAGATATATATATATAAAGTCAATATTAGGAGAGATGGAGAATAGATTAGTGGTTGCTAGGGGTTGGGGATGGTGGAACAAGGGTGTGTGTATGTGTGACTATAAAGGGGTAGCAGGGGTAAGATCTTTGTGGCAATGCAGTGGTTCTGTATCTTGGCTATAGTGTGGTTACATGAATTTATATAAGTAATGAAACTGACAAATACAAATACACACAACTGGGTGGATGTAAAACTGGTGAAAACTGGATTATATCAATGTCAATTTTCTGGTTTTATGCAAAATGTTATTATTGGTGCGGCGCCTGGGTGACTCAGTCAGTTAAGCGTCTCCCTTCGGCTCAGGTCATGATCTTGGGGTCCTGGGATCAAGCCCCGCATTGGGCTTTCTGCTCAGCAGGGAGCCTGCTTCCCCCTCTCTCTATGCCTGCCTCTCTACCTGTGATCTCTCTCTGTCAAATAAATTAATAAAATCTTTAAAAATAAAAATACATACATAAATACATACATACATAAAAAGATGTACTCATTGGGTTACATAAGACATTTTTGTAATATTTTTACAAGTTCCTATAAATTTATATATATTTCAAGTAAAAAAATTTTTAAAAAGCCTTTGGGAAATTGGGTAAAGGCTGACATTATGAATCAGATTAAAATCCTATCATTTTTGTACTATACACAGAAAATCCTAATGACTCCACCAAAAACTACTAAAAGTAATAAAAGAATCAAGTGGCAGGATACAAAATTAATACCCAGAAATTGGTAGTGTTTCCATACACTAATAGAGATAGACACAAACACATGAAAAGATGCTCAACTCAACATCACTAATCATCAAGGAAATGCAGAGTAAATGAGTATCACCTTACACCTGTCAGAATGGCCAGAATGAGGTATCACCTTACACCTGTCAGAATGGCCAAAATCAAAATGACAAGAAACAACAGTATTGGCAAGGATGTGGAGAAAAAGCAACTATTGGTGGGAATGTAACGTAGTGTACAGCCAACTGTAGGAAACCTAGAAGGTATTATACTAATTGAAATAAGTCAGACTGAGAAAGACAAATACCAAATGTTTCCACTCATAAGTGAAATCTAAAAAAAAAAAAATTATTAAACAAAAAGCAGAATCAAACCTATAAATACAGAGAACAAACTGATGGTTGCCATAGGGGAGGTGCGTGGGAGGATGAGCAAAATGGGTGCAGGGGAGTGGGAGATACAGGCTTCTAGTTATAGAATGAGTAAGTCATGGGAACAGAAGGCACAGCATAGGGAATATAGTCAATGATAATTGTAATGGCGTTGTCTGGTGACACCAGCTACACTTGTAGTGAACATAGCATAATGGATAAACTTGTTAAATCACTGAGCTGTACACCTGAAACTAATGTAATGTGGCATGTCAAATACTCAAATAAAAAATAAGTTAAAAAATTTTTTTTCTAAATTCTATCATCTTGGGACTCTTGGATGGCTCAGTTGGTAGAGCATGCGACTTTGGATCTCAGGGTCATGAGTTCAAGCCTCCCTTTGGGCATAGAACTTACTTAAAAAAATAAATAAGATATTTTAGAAAATCCTATCATCTTTGGGCTGTAGTTCTGTTACTTAAAGGTGTGGCAGTGTTGCGTGGTTTGGGGTGGGTAGAAGTTCATTCTGGTTACCGTGGCTGTTCTATCAGAAGCTCTGCCTGCCAGTAACTACAACTATGTCTGACCCATGGTAACCATTTCTTAAAGAATGAATGAAGTGGCAGTCAAGTGTGTCTTTACTTTAATAACGGTTGGTAGAATTGGTAACATCTCACCAAGGGGTGCACACCACAGGTCCTCGGAGGGAGGAAGGTGGAGCTCCAGGAACAGATACTTTCTCACCCCTTTGGCCGTGGTGCCTCAGCACCCTCTGAACTCAGCCTGTATGCTAATGGGAAAGACTTTCACGGTTCTTCTCTGGGCACAGGTGTAAAAGCCTACACACTCTATAAGGGCAGTTTAACTGCCACTGAGTCCTCAGCACTTCGTAGGTTGCTTTGCATGTTGTTTGTGCTAAATAAAGTCATTCAACAGAGCTGGCTGAGTGTTTCTGCCCAAAGCCATGCACTGTTCTAGGCAGTGGGGGAACTCCAGTGAATGAGACAAAGTTCCTGCCTCCAGGAAGCTGGCATTCCAGGAGAGACAGACTATATATAAGTAAAGAATAACTTCAGATTATCACAAGGGTCATGAAAATGGGGCAGTCTCCCAGAGGCGACATTGAGATCAGTGAGGCCTGAATGATGAAAAGGAGCTACCTAGTCAAGAGAAAAGCATTCCAGGAGGAGGGAACAGAACATGCAGAGGCCCAGAGGCAAGAAATAGTTCGGGCAAGAGCACAGGGTGAAGTTGAAGAGATGAAGTTGAAGAGGTGGTCAGGGGCCAGGCCCCAGGGGGCCTTATAAATCATAGTGTTTCATTTGCTCTTCAGCTCCCTGAATTGAGGCATTATCATCTTTGGTTTCCCGCTGGAGGAGCTGCAGCTCAGAGAGGCCCCAGGCTAGCCCTAGGCCCACATAGAAAATGGCGAGAAATCAGGATAATCTGGTAGTCTTTCCACTCCTGCATTCTCCAAGTCAGAAAACCCACTTTTGAAAAACCCTAACAGAGGTCTTCAGTCCGTTTTCCCCCCTCCTCCATGCTCCACTGCTACCTTACAGCCTCCTGGGATGCAACAGAAAATGGAAGTCCTCTGTCCCTTATGGGGTTCTTGATGATGACAGCCACAGAAGGAATGTTGTCTCCTCTTTTCCTTTTTTTATGAATGGGGAAACTGATTGCAGCCCTGGAGATAAACCCCCTTTGTCATTTCACTGGGAGATGGGTGATGTCAAAGAAATGGGGTTCCATACTCGTATTTCTCTCCTTTCCCCTGCCTCTCCAGCTTCCCTGTGGGAGGGAATGTAGGCAGGAGAAGAACGATTATCACAATCTCGTCTCACTCTTGTCAGCCCCTGCGTCTCCCCTCCTTCCTTCAAGCCTTCTTTCAAGTCAGACCAGGTTCTCATGGTTTCCCCAACAGGCTGTTTTTACCCATGTTGTGCATGCTGGTCCCCCTGCTTGGAAGACCATTCACATTTCGTGAGTGCCTACCATACTGCTGAGTTATCCCTCATGGAGTCCTTCTGTTTTCTTTACTGTAAAACTGTTACTACCTCCCTCATGCTTCCTGCTGAGGAAAGGGAGGCCCAGGAATGGGAGAGGACTTGGCAAAGATCCCAGAGCCAATACACAGCAGAGCTCAGATCAAGGGCTCAAGCCCAGGTCGGTCTACCCACCCCTGCAGCCTTTGCCATTGAACCACACTATGTAGCCTCAAATGCCTTAACTTTTCCTGGTAAGCATGCTCCTTTCCCAAAGTCCAGTTTGAATGCCTCTCCTCAAGTGAGCTTCCCCAGATCCCTCCCTCAAGCCAGAGCAGGCCCCACTTCTGCTCTGCTTCCACAGCCCACCATGCAGACAGCTTTCCCCCACCCGTCTCACCTGTTATGATCAATCCAGCTGGCTGCCCATGTCTCTGCTTCACTAGACCAAGGGCCATCACAGTCACCATGTTCCCAGATCCTAGCAAAAGGGCATGGACACAGTAGTCATCAGTGAGGGTTTTCTCAACAGGTGATTGAATAAGTGAACAAATAAGCTGCTGGGAGGGAAAGCATGTGGGAAGTTGACCCCAGCCCCAGGGCCCAGGTGTTTGCCCAGGCCCTGACCTCTCGTTCTTTCCATCATCCCAGCATAGTAAATTAACTGTTATCTGTCCTGTATCCAATGATCTTTCTGTACGATGATGATTCCTCGAACCATCCCCTCCCTGGCCTCCACAGTTCTGACAAGCTGAGGCAAACTCATTGCCTTCTGCTGTTATTTCAACCTCAGATCAAGTCTCTGACAGAACTGCACACTGGGAAAGGCCTCCAAGAAACAGAGGGCTCACTGCCGATCAGTGCGCAACACAATGGCAGGTGCTCCATCAGAAATTAGCCACATCTGCTGAGCATGAAGGGATTTATTTTAGCAAATGTATAAAGATTTGATGTGATTTTAACTAAAGTATATCCAGGAAAAAAAAGTTTGAAGCAAACATGCCTAAATATTAATAATTTGGGGTAGTAGGAATGTGAATAAGGGTTATTTTTTTATACTTTTCTGCAATTTTTTTAAAAGGCCCTGCCATATATGTGGTGCAACTTAGCACAGAAACCCCAATCTACTTGCCGATTATGTTCCTCCCTCCCAAAGGTGGGAGTCCTGACTTCCCGAGGGTATCTTCTACCTCTGACAACACCCTCCCACCAACCCACCCCTTCTGAAACCTGGACCTCACCCTTTCTGTGATCTGACTTTCAGTTCTGGGACCTACCCCATGGTCTTTCAACACATCAGTTTTTTTCCTTAAATTAGCTACAGTGGGTTTCCTGTTTGTTACTTGCAACTAAAGATCTCTAATAGAGGCACCAAAAGGTAAGAGCTACCTGAAAAGATCCAGATGTATACAATTACTGTGTTCCTAAATTGGTATACCATGCTAATTATGATTTATATCTACTCTCCTTGCTAGCACCTGTGTTATAGTAAGCCAGAGTCTTATAAACAGGATTCTGGAAGACCAGAATCACGTGGTCTAGGCACTGCCTGCTGGCCACCAGAAGAGTTTGAGGAATTGACAGCATGTCTTTTAAACCATTTCTCTTGGGGCGCCTGGGTGGTTCAGTGGGTTAAGCCTCTACCTTCGGCTTGGGTCATGATCTCGGGATCCTGGGATTGAGGCCCACTTCAGGCTCTCTGCTCAGCGGGGAGCCTGCTTCCCCCTCTCTCTCTGCCTACCTCTGCCTATTTGTGATCTCTCTCTCTGTCAAATAAATAAATAAAATCTTTAAAAAAAAATAAACCATTTCTCCTGAGTGCCAGTTGTGTTAGTTTATCTTTAGGCAGGAAATGCACGGTATATTTAGGGAACAACCAAGAGATCCATAATGGTTGGTTAGTGTGGCCATGAGGAAGAACAGGAAAACAAAGCTATGAAGTTCTGCAAGGGCCCAGAGTTGAAGTCTCCAGCTCAAGGCTGAGGAGCTGGACTTTGACCTGGGGCAAAGGAGGTGCTGAAAACTGAATGCCCACATGTGACCCATTTTCAGAAAGAAAATTGGCAGCAGGAAGGAAATGGACTGGTGACAAGGCCTGGCTTTTCGTGTCTTTCCCTTCTATGTATTCTGGTCTGAGTCTCACCTGGGCTCTGTTTTTCCAGAAAGCCACCTAAGTCTTCCCATACTCGGGCCTGCTCTCTAAAATGGCTATTTCAAGTCTTCTTAGACATCTGACCTCATCAACCCCCACAACCTGACAAAACAGAGGCCATCACATGCACACACTCTCAACTTTTTGCCTTCAAATCTACAAATACCTTGACTTCTGTTCCCATCCTTCCTCCTAAGGCCAACCCTTCCACCACCCCAGGGGCATCTTTCTGTTATCCTCTCTCTGTGCGTCTTCAACCTTTTCCTCTAAAATCTCATTGCTTTTAATGTTTACACATAATGAAGTCTCTCCCACCTTAAAACAAATGACCTTTTCTCATTCACAGCTCCTCTCTGGCCTGTTCTATTTCCTCCAATACCTTCCACCGACAAATTTCCCAAGAGCTGCCTACACTTCATCTCACATTCATTATTTCTACCTTCCGACACTGTACTCCCCTGAAATAGCACCTGTGAAAGTCACCAGTGACTGTCTGTTCCTAAATGCAGTTGTCAGATCCTTGACATCACCCTCAATTTCTCACTCCATCACCCTCCATATCTTATCAGCCTTCAGGTCCTTCCTGGTCATTGTGCTTCCTAAATAGTTCTCATTTCCATCATTAACACCCCCACCATCCCCAAATCATTCCTGATCCAGGACTCTATCATTATCACCTCCTAGTCCTGGCTCCCTCCCATTCAGTCTCCCCAGTGACAGAATCAGCTTTCTAACACCTAAATCTATGTATCTCCCTTGCTTAAAGCCCCTCAATGGCCCTCAGGATAAAGTGTGATTCCCTTACCTAGTTCACATAATCTGACCCCCAATCTGCGGGCCAGAAACAAGGGGACACACTTGAGTCTGTATCAGGTACCAACTGGGGAACTTTTACATTTACAGAGATCTTGTAAGAGATCAATTAGGAGGTTATAGCTGACCGTAAGAGATGGTTAGTGGGGATGGAAGTTCAATCAAAAGGAGGTTAAGAAAGAAGTGGAGGCTGGTTGTGCAAGCCATCTTGGCAGGAAAGGAAGTAGGATGGTAACTTGTGGGTAAGTTTAAGGTTTTGCAAGGGAGGAGATGCCAAACATTTTTAAATGGAACATGGAAGGAGATTCAAGTGATTGAAAAAGGGATAGTTGTTAGTAAAGGTTCTGGCAATGATGACACAAATGGGAGACTGAGCACACACTGCTGGCAGAAATATAAATAACTTTTCTGCACGACAATTTGGAAATCAATCATTTAAAAAAGCAAAATTCCAACCTTTTGTGCCTCAGTAATTTTGCTTCGATTTCTTTTTTCCCCTGAGAAAACAAACATGGATGTGAACATTTATCACTACATGGATGTTTTTTAAGTTGTACATAGAAAAGCAAAAAAAGAAAAAAAAAGTTGAACAACCTAAAATGTCATAAGAGGATTTTTATTAGTTTATAGTTTATGGCACATCCATTCAGTGAAATGCTGCATAGTCACTTAAAAATATATAGAAGATGTGAAATTGAGATAATACAGTATTTACAATGCCATCCCATTTTTGTAGAAGAAAAAGTTTTTAATAGGTGAAGTCTGGGAAGACATACACTGGAATATTAACGATAGATACCTCTGGACAATGTGGTATTATAAAGTTTTTTTTATTGTTCCTTTGCACTTCCTAAAGTTTCCTATCATGAATAGGAATAGTTGAATAAAGAACACAATTGATGGGGCACCTGGCTGGCTCAGTCAGCTCAGTGACTCAATCTCAGTGTTTAAGCCCCATGTTCGGTGTGAAGATTAATTAATTTAAAGAAAAAAAAAACCACACACACACAACAGGAGCACTTGGGTGGCTCAGTGGGTTAAGCATCTGACTCTTCACTTCAGCTCAGGTCATGATCTCAGGATCATGAGATCAAGCCCTGTGTTGGCCTCTGTGCTGTGTGTGGAGCCTGCTTACAATTCTTTTTTTTTTTTTTTTTTCTGCTTACAATTCTTTCTCCTCCTTCCCTTCCCTCCTCTCCCCCACCCCAATTCATGTGCTCTAAAAAAACAAAAACAATTTATAAAATCACACACACACACAGTGAGTCCATTCATATGAAGTTTAAGGACAAGCAAAACTTCTATGGTAAAAGAAGCCAGAATAGTGGTTGTCTCTGAGGAGCTATAGACACACAAGGTAACTTTCTAGAGTGATTAAATATATTATATTGCACCTTGATTTTGGTATACACATAAAGGTAAAATGTTATCAAGTTGTGGATTTAAGATTCAGGGATTTTATTGTGTGTTTTATCTCCTTCAGGAGAAAACAGACCTACAAGACAGAAAAGAGAGGAAACAGGTAACAACACAGAACCATTTGGAAGTGAAAAAGAGGATGAAGTTCTGTGACAAGAACTTGAACTTCTCAAGAAATAGGCTGCTTAGCAGTGGACTTAGAGTGAAAAGGATGCAGCAGGGCTTCGATTTGAGAAAGGGGACACAGTAGAGCAATGCTTATGAGGCAGAAACACATGGGGAGTTTCCCAGAGCTGGAGCACAGAAGTGGGCACCAACACCAAGGTGCCTCAGTTTACTGTGATATATAAGCTAGGACTTTGCAACTTAAGGAACAAGAGGAGAGAAATCAAATGGTTCATTTAATTCTGGGAATTGTGACAGCACTGGATTGTAGTGGAGAGGGGCAAGAAGCCAACAGAATTCTGGTAGGGAGAATTAAGAGGTGTAGAGAGGGACAGAAAGGCCTTATGGGCAGTGTAGGGACAATTGAGCTGGAGCACTAAAGGCTGTGGTCAGTAAGGGTTTGGTTCTGAGGTCTTGAGGGTGAAGCAGTTCACACTGAAGGCACAGCACTGCTGGGACAGGAGCGAAGAAGGCAAACATTTACTAAGCATTCTTCCACCTACCACCAGGCACTTCACAGCAGCAGTCCATTTAAAGAGCACCTAAACTTTGCAAGGATGCACTGCCTTGATGTTTATAGATGAGGAAATGCCCTAGATTATTCAGCAAGGGGTTGTTTCAAATTCAGATTTGACTCAAAGCCTCTTTCTACTACATTCAGCAGCTACATAAGTCAAATCAGGAGAAGGACCAGAATTTTAGGAAATTCACGGATATAAGATGTAAGAGTCACCCAGGTTGCTGGTGGAGAAAAAGTATCAGTCGCCAGTATCTGGGGGAATGTCCAGTAGCAACCAGAACAGTATAAAGTAGTCCAAGGAGATGGCATGTGCTTCAGGAACACTGTCCTGGACGACAGTGGATCAAAGCAGCAGAAGAGAAATACAGATCCATTTTCTGGTTTCTAGACTTGAAGGAAAATGAACAGTCCCTGATTATGGGTTTTTCTGAAGTGGTATCTTCAAGAGAAAACCAGGTTTCGGCTTACCAGGGTTAAAAACCTGGGAGTTTGGGGCATCATTCTAAGAGTTCCCAAGAAGGGCAGACAGAAAAGGGGAGAGTTAGAGCCATGAGAAGGAGGAGAGGCTCGGCACAGAGCTCACGGTCAGGAGGAAGAGACTTTGGGGCTGGTGGCTCCATCAGGGTAAAAATACATGGAGTTACAACACTGGAGGCATGGCAAGAAAAAAAGTGTTGGACATTATCCGCCCATAAGCAAAGCACCCACTTAACCCTTCCCCTTTTGCTCTCCTTCCTTTATCTGCATCTAGGATGGACTGTTAGCAGTGGGCAAGCTACAGACTGTGCTGCAAACAGTAATCAAAGCTATTCCTTAGCAAACACCTATTGTGCGCCAGGTCACTGCAGCAGCAATTCACTTCATCCTGACTGCAAAGCTACAACCAGCCCCATTTTACCGATGATGAAACTGAAACCTAGAGAGCTGAGGTCATTTGGCCAAAGCCATGGCCACAGCCAGGATTTGAAACCAAGTGTATCTGGCATCAGAGTTCAAATCATCCTTTAATCTGTCAATCGATGGCAAAAATTTTACACATAACCTTCACAATCAATTGCGAAGTGTTCATTTTTATTTATTTTTATTTTTTTATTCATTTTTTAAAAGATTTTTATTTATTTGACAGACAAGTAGGCAGAGAGGCAGGCAGAGAGAGGAGGTGGCAGGCTCCCCGCTGAGCAGAGCCTGATGTGGGGCTCGATCCCAGGACCCTGGGATCATGACCTGAGCCGAAGGCAGAGGCTTTAACCCACTGAGCCACCCAGGTGCCCCTATTTTTTATTTTTTAAAGATTTTTATTTATTTATTTGAGAGAGAAGAGAGAGAGCATGAGAGGGGAGCAGGTCAGAGGCAGAAGCGGACACCCCATGGAACTGGGAGCCCAATGTGGGACTCGATCCTGAGACTTTGGGATCATGACCTGAGCCAACAGCAGTTGCTCAACCAACTGAGCCACACAGGCGCCCACAAAGTGTTCATTTTTAAAAGTGGATTCTAACCTAAGGTGAACCAATGCTTCTTGCAGACTTATGAGACTGAGCAGAAGACATTCTAGTTTACACTTAAGATCTACATTTTAAAAAAATGAACAAGCAGTGCTTGGGTGGCTCAGTCATTAGGCATCTGCCTTCAGCTCGGGTCATGGTCCCAGAGTCCTGGGACTGAGCCTTGCATCAGGCTCCCTGCTCAGCAGGAAACCTGCTTCTTCTCCCTCTCCCCCTCCCCTGGCTTGTGTTCCCTTTCTTGCTGTCAAATAAATAAAATCTTAAAATAAAACACACACACACACACACACACACACCCCCAACAAAAAGGAAGCCCACATCTTCAGATAAGCAACAGGGTAGACTATGAAGATGACAAGAATTCGTAGCTCACAGGAGTGAGTTCTTTGAGCAAGGTCAGAGAGTGGGGAAGAGAAAGGCAAAGAACCAAGGCTTGCATTTCCTCTCAGAAATTAAAAAACAAGCAAAAATACCTTAGGAGGGGAGTTCCAACAGTCCAGACTTCGTTAGATCAAAGGTGACTCTTCTTTAGGCACTCATTCATTCATAAAGACATGGGTGTGTTCTAGCAGGAGACATGGCATCCCTTTTGAAACTGACAGTTACAACTGCAAGAAAATATTCCTTCAGAACACACTCCCATGGAAAAAGGGAACAATGACACCTGTGTTGGGCACTTTATATACATTTGATTAACCTACAAACCCTCCTGACACAGATGGTGTTAACTTAATTTATAGTTAGGGGAAACGAAAGAACTTGTCTGAGGTCAGAAAAGCCCAAACTCAAACCTGGATCTGTCTGCTTCTTCTGCTACACCACACTGTGTTGCCTGCCTCCTTTCACTGGATTACAGTATTTCAACTCCATGGTCTTCTTTGATTCTCTCTTGCTTTTCGGCAATGCAGTACCCTGTTCCCACCCCCATGGTTTCCCAAACTTTCCTTCACACATAGGAAAATACCTACCACCTCTCTCCTGGACAGAAAGACCCACAACTTGTTTGGAGATTTTTGTTATAAAACATTTAATGTTAACCTACAATACAATGTAAACTTTTATGAAAAAAATTTAAAGTACACTAGATTTCTTCAGTAAATTATCACATAACTATTCAGGTGCAGTACAAGTTAGGGCACTGCATCCTTTGTGGATGGATTTCCTGTTGCTGCATTCCTCACAAGTCCTAAAAAAACCAGTTGTAAAGTGGAGCTCCTTGTTCAAGCACCAGATAATACTCCCCTGATTTTGCATTCTGGGGGTTATCACTTCTTCCCACAGTCATTTTCTGAAACTCTTTCCTTGGCCTTGGCACCATTAGCAATTTTCATAATGACTGCTCAGTTGAAGATTCTAGGTTCCTTTTTTTTTTTTTTTTTTTAAAGAGACAAATATTCTCCTCTGCTCATTTTTTATCCAAACATCATAGTGGAGGAAAGCAAGGACAAAGAAGTATTTGCTGCAGGAAATTCTGTAGAAGTGGAAGAAAAGACCAGAAAAGCCCCACTGAGGCTGCAGAAATTCAACTGACTCCAATAGGTGTCTTGGTCATTTCCCATGGTTTTTCAGCTGAATCTACAACTTCAGTTTTGGGACTGCAGAACACAACTTGAAACAAGTGTTTTTGTTAGGTTGATGACTTGCTGTTTGATAAACAGCTGAAATAACCCAGAGGTGATCTGGAAATGAGCAAATCCTTGCAGATACTTCTCAGTTATTTTCTCCCTTACAGGTCCCATTGAGTTCCCAGAGGTCCTTGGGAGTAACATACAGATTGTACTGGCTTTAAGTGACAAAACATGCATCCTTCACGGAGGAGGGAGATGGCACCTAGGCAGCAGCCCTAGGGTCAGCAAGGAGACAGGAATGGGGTCTGAGCAAAGCAGGCCTGTTTCAACATGGACTAGGAAGGTACATGTGCTTCAGATAAAACCTCCTGAAACCTGAAGTAATGGGCAGGCCATTCCAAGAACTGTACCGACATAGACTTTTTCTTAATATTCTGGCATCTGACCTTCACTGAACAAGTTTTAAAAGGGCACGAGACATAAAGTGCACATTGTAGAATAAGATGCAGACTGAATTAGGGAAAAAGTTTTACAACTTCCCAAAGAGTTGTGGGCAAGACACTTGGTACACCCAACCTAGCGAAGGCCCTTAACATCATCCCCTCCTGTGTACTGCCAGGGAAACAGCTGCGAGTTCAACAGGTAAGGAGGCTCTGAGTTAAGTGGAAAAATTCCTCTCTGCATGGTTGTTAGCAGGAAGCAGAATTCACATAAGGTTGGATGGAGAATACGCTTTATCCTGGTACTCACTCCGGATTCCTTTAAGGCCAACACAACAGTCAGACAGTGATTTCCCACTCACCTGGGCTTGAGGCAGCAGGAAACAATGGAATAATAGGCAGCCAGGAGCAGAATTAAAATTTCCTAGAACAGTGTTCTAGAAACCTGTGCCGAGGCTACTGGGAAATTCCTAGGCTTCCCAGGTGCTTTGTGTGAGGTTCCTTACTCTGTTCCTTGACGTTTACCCCAACCCCTGAGGGCTGCAGAGAGTAGAAGACACATCACTGCTACCTAAAAGAGTGGCCCTTAGATTTTAGGTAAGCAAGAGAGAAAGCCTTTGGAGGCTGGAAATCTACCATGTTTTATTTTGATGTGAACACCTGGCCTCACAGCATGCTAAGAACTAGTTACTTCAGTAGGCTGCAGTGTTATGAGCCTGCACCAGTCTAGCTGAAGAACACTTTGGAGTATTTGCCAGCTCATGCTGGCATCTGTTAATACATGGCCTGACCCATGCACCCATTACCATAAACTCTACCAGAGAACAGATATCCAGAGGTTAAAAAACCCTATTACTTCAACACAGCAATAGAGAGGATTAAAAACTGCGTCCAGCAGATGGCTACATCAGAAACCAAATGTGCCTTCCAACAGTTTACACAGGCTGAGAGTTGGCTTGGCTCCCTTCAAGGTCTCTAGTTCTATCCTTAAACCACCACCACCACCACACTCCCACTGAGATAGGCAGGGAACTCTCATGGGGTTCTTTCTGGCTCTACCATAGGTCCTGCTAGTCCTTTGGGAAAGCACCAAACTTGGCAATTCAGAAAAGCTCAAGGCTGGGCAGGAAGAGCATGCACACATCAGAAGAGGAATGACGAGCCGCTATCCTTTGGTTCAGATCCCATAACCACTTGATACAGACTCCAAGGGAAAGCTGCAATCATGTGTATACTAAGTATACACGGAGTTCACGCCCTGTATATGGGTCTATCTGTATAGACTCTGTGGGGCAACGGACCCAGATTTCCTCCCAATACTCCCCAGTGGGGCACACAGATGGCAAGAAAGGACAGCAAGAGTTGGACCAAAAAGAACCACCTCTCTGGGAATGTGAGAGGGAAAATGGCAGAAATAAGCATAAACCAGCCCAGGCCACCTTTATTACACTCCTGTGGGCTAAGGAGCCCAGGGCATGAACTCATGGGCTTAAGAATTGGCTCTCATCAAATAAAGTTGAGGAAAAAAAACACCTATGTCAGCCTCATTCCTTTGGTCATTACAAAGCAACAGAAAACATTTAGAAGTTATTCATAAATTGTGGGAAGTTCAAGAACATCTCTGTTCTGTGCCTTCTCTTCCCTCTCTTCTCCAGTGGTGGGAGAAGCAAGTCCTCAGGAGATGCTGCAGTAGCTGGTTGATGGAGGTCTTTTTCACTTTTATTTTCCATAAAAGCAAGAATGAATGAGAACTAGTGGGAATGTCCCCTTCCCCAGTAGGGACAATGACTGGGTTGGAGGTGAAGAGTCTCCTTTTGTTGGAAGGTGTGTGGTGCAGAGGCAGTAGGGAAGGGTGGCCTTGCCAGCGGGAACGTTCATTGCTGACCTCGCACACACACACAGGTGGTGACTCTTTTAGGCAGCATGGTTTCTGATCCTTCCTCAGGATGCAGCAGTCTTTTAAAAAAAATATCGTATTATAATAATAATAATATGAATTTCTCTCTTGTTTTTTTTGTTTTTGTTTTTCCATTTCTTTAGGGATTAGGGTAGGAGGGGAGAGGAAGAAAAAATGTCATTCATCTGTTAGGTCCTGAACAAAGAGAACTTCTGTGTGGCTGAGTCCGGCCTCCTGCAGCGTGGGGGGGTTGGGCCACTCCTCTGAAGGGATGCAGGGCAGCACCCGCCGGGGAAAGTTGGCTTCAATCTGAAACTTTTCCGGGCTTTCTTTCAAGGAAAATAAGAAGTCATGGATTACCTGCAGATCATACAGAAAAAGGACAGTTAGAGAAAGACACAGACAAACAGACAACACAACTATGAAATCAAATATCCCCTTGCCAGCTCTCTCCAGGATGACTCGGAATATGAAGTCATTGCATGACACTGGAATTCTATTACGAGGTCCTTCCATTTCATAGAGCAAATACATAGGGCAGCTCTTAATTTTAAGAGATTACATTGCCCAATGCTAGTCCTACTTCTGAAGTAATTCATCTGCTTTTTTCTTGACAACTTGATATAGAGCTAAAAATTCTTTACTTAGAAATAATCAGAGTTATAGAACAGTGGGAAGTACAGAAATTTTTTTCTTTGAACCAGTTGAGAATGAGCTGCCAGCCTGATGGCCCAGCATCCCTAAAATACTTGTGTATGTCTTATAAACAGGACAATCTCCTACATAACCATGATACAGCCCTCAAAACACAGGAAATTTAACTGGCACATTAATGCTGTAACAATATATGTTAAATTATTATTAAAGTTTTCAGGTTTTGCTAGTTTCCTTTCATAGCAAAAGCATCTAGTTTAGGATTATGTGTTTCATTTCAGTGTCACATCTTCTAAGTCTCCTCCTTTAGTCTGGAACAAACCCTCAGTCTTTCATTGACTTTCATGACCCTGACACTTCTAAAGATTACTGGTCAGTCATTTCGCAGAATGTCTTTCAATTTTTGTCTAATGTGTACTCATGATTAGATTCCAGGTATGTTCTTTGGCAGGAGTGTTACAGAAATGATGCTGCATTCTACTAAATCCATCCTATCCAGCTGGAGCACAATTCCCATCTGCCCCACTACCTATAATGTGCACTTTGATACCTTCATTAAGGTGGTGCCTGCCAGGCCTCTCCACTGTCACAGCCATTCCTTTCTCCTTTGTAATTAATTTTGTGGGGAGGTACTTTGAAACTAGAGACAACTATTCCTTAAACTTTTGACTTTTTTATTTTTTAAGATTGTATTTATTTATTTGACAGAGAAAGAGATCACAAGTAGGCAGAAAGGCAGGCAGAGAGAGAGGGGGAAGCAGGATCCTTGCTGAGCAGAGAGCCCAATGTGGGGCTCGATCCCAGGACCCTGAGATCATGACCTGAGCCAAAGGCAGTGGCTTAACCCACTGAACCACCTAGGCACCCCTTATTTATTTATATTAACACAGAGTCATGATTCCCTAATTTTATTCAGTAGGTTATAATGTTATAGTATTTATTTCAATATTCAAATGTTCCAGATGGAGTTAGAAGAGTCCATCCAAGATAGCTTCTGTGTCTTTGTGGCAAGTCTCCATCATTTTTTCCAATAATTCCTTGCTATTCTGGGTTGGTCTTGTATTTTCCTGCCCACGCTCTGGAATCAGTCATTTCTCTAAGGAGCCCTGGTTCTTCTTAATGGACAATGGTTATTTAAAAGCCACGATCTAGGTGCTAGGTATGTTCATTGCTATTGGGGTATTGCTGCTCCCAAGCACTCTCTATGGAGAAAAACTAGAGAATATGTGTATATATATACACGCACATCTATATCTGAACTTCCTTATATATATGTACACAGAAAAACCATGAGTTCATTTCCCCCTCGTCACTCAGTTATGGCTTTAACACCCCACATCCCACACCACACCAGAGGCCACTTGGGCTCTGACTCTGTGCACTAGGCAGTCCCCACATGTAGACACTCTCCTTAATTTGGTCAAGATCTGACATTCTTCATGCAGACCTCTCTTCTATGAGAATGCCCTTCTCACCCTGCTCTGTCTGGCTCTGAAGAATAAAGGTAAATTCTTAATGAGAAGTAAGGTGACATCAAGAAAACTCCCATTACTAACACTTAAAATGTGAGGTACTATGAACAGGCCACCTTTACCGCTTCCTGTCTCTTGACACCACACATTAAGTATTGGCATACTGGATCTACTCTATGGCCCTCTTCATCCCGCATGCTACTTCTACCAAAGAGTCTGAAGGATGTGTTGTGAAGGGCAGCGCTAATCTCTTTCAGGTCAATCCCGAAGATCAGGAACGTAACATTCAAGTTACCCTATTTGGAGGGAATCTATTTTCTTTTTGTTTGACCTCTCATAAGTTTAGTCCCCTTTGTGTGAAGCAGTCCTTTTTTCTTTTGTCTTAAATTTACCTCTTTAGAGCTTTTAAGAGGCTACATATGACTCCAGAATTTAAGGAGTAAATCCATACTCCTCTTCCCTAAATCCATTCATGATTTTATAAATTCATACTTTAATCTATCAACCTCAATCATTTACAGTTCCTGTCTCTCTGTGCAATTTCCATTAATATTATTTTCCTTATGTTGAGATGCATCAATTAGACTTGCAACAAATACTATTGGTACAAACCCAACACAGACCTTAAACAATATTTTGTTTCCTTTTTAATCTTGTTGAAAATATTCAACCCTGGTAAAAAACTGGCATCTTCTGTTTACCACTGACAATGCACATCACCTCCAGAGGTCACTTTTGGTTCCTAACAGATAGAAAAATGATTTGGAGTGTGTCTAACATGCATCCATTTAACAGAAAGTCAGCTGCCACTTTTCTGCCCATTCATGAGACCTGGAGATTTTTCTCTACAGTTTATTCCTTTTAATCTTAGCATTGTACTACTATCAAGAGCTGAGCTTTGTGCAAATTGAGTATTCCACTGCACATTCACTTTTTGGGATTATTTACAAAGAGGAGATCTCACAGGAAGATGACACAAAGTCTGCAAGAACATGAAAAACTATGAATTTTTACTCAGTTATATGTATAAACTCCACGGATGTTAAAGGCCCACAGCATCACTACACTTTACATTTCTTTCCCCTCTCTGAGCTTTGTCCCCACTTATGATCAAGTATTTCAGTCAGAGGTTTGTTTTTTTAAAAACTGAGAACCTATTTAAGAGTCTTAAAGGACTGGGGAGGTCTGGATGGCTCAGTTAATTAAGCAACTGCCTTTGGCTTAGGTCATAATCTCAGGATCCTGGGATGGAGCCCCACATTGGGCTCCCTGCTCAGCGGGGAATCTGCTTGTCTCTCTCCCTCTGCCTCTCCCCCTACTTGCACACACACTCTCTCTCAAATGAATAAATAATATCTTAAAAACAAACAAACAAAAAAAGTCTTTAAGGATTAAATAGTTAACAAATGGGTTGGTTTCCCTTAGGCCAGAAGCCTATTCTGTTCCACATTTCTAATAGATTTTCTTCTGAAACTCTCAAGAGAGTTAATTTTTGTTAGGTTTTTCACATACACAATTAGAGTTTAGGGAGTAGAAGTTCCATAAAGCTCAGGTATACTATGATGTGAAACTGTTAGTGAACATGGTTGCAAGCTAAAATCCAATGCAAACCTCCGTAGTAAGGAAACACCAGGGGGAAGGGAATGAACATTTAGTAACCACCTACTACACGGTATATACTATGTGAGGCTCAATCATGTTATCCCAATTTAAGAATCCAAAGTTAGGAATGTGAACATTTCACTCAAAAGAAATAAATGCATAAATGGGAGATAAATAAAACGAGAAAGCTATTCACTTCTCTCTCCCCAGGATGCCTCACAACTTTTTACTTTGTATTAACTCTGAGTCTTACATTCCCTACTGGCCATAAGTTCCATGAATGCCAGATCCATGTCTCACTCATCTGTATAACCCCTAGAGTGCCTAGCACAGTGCCTGAGATATCTTCAGTTTAAATTTATCAAAGGGCAGATTATATCTCCATTTAATTGATGAGGTATCTGAGGCCCTGTAAAAGATTCTACAACTTGTCCAATGTTCTTTACTTAAACAGAAGTAATAAATGTGCCACCTGGCCTCACCCGACTGCACTGCATCCTCATTTCTATCATGCAGTTTATTCTAGACTGTTTTGAGTTATCAGGGAAATGGCATGATCTACTACAGTTGGTAAATTTAAAAAGACAACGCACTATTAATATAAACAGAAATTTCCTTTTGGTTATAAATACCAAAAACTACAGTTAGCTTGTGAGTGCTTACTATGAGCCAGGTACAATGTTGAACACTTTATGTCTGAACTTAATCCTAACAACAATCCTATCAGAGAGTACCTATTATGATATCCATTTTACAGATGAAGAAACTTGAGTCAAAAAGTACACTGATCAAGAAAATGAATCCATTAATCTTAGAATGAAAATTTGATCCCCAGTTTTTAAAAGATTTATTTATTTGAGAGAGAGAGAGATAGAATGTGCACAAGTGGGGGAGAGGCAGAGGGAGAGGAAGAAGCAGATTCCCCGCTGAGCAAGAGGCCCAACACAGAGTCCCGATTCCAGGACTCAGGGATCATGACCTGAGCCAAAGGCAGAGGCTTAACCAACTGAGCCACCCAGGAGCCTCATCATTCTGGGGGACTCTAAGAGACTCTGCTTTTAACTATTTCCCTATGGAATGACAAATACTATTTACTTCTAGATACCAAATACAAAAGGTAGCCCCACAAAGTGGGGATTCTTATGGGCTAAATGGATAGAAACAAAGAGAGACAACTGCATGCAAACTGTACATGCATTTATATTCAGATGTGTAATTCTGATGCTTTCAGGTCAGTGGAGACAGAGTGTGCTGTGGAGACAGAGCAACAGGTTCTGCTGGGATTCTGAAGCCAATGTGAGCTAAGCAGCATGGAAGAGCCTCCCACCTTAAATACCCAAGTCTTCTGTGGAGCTTCCTGGTGAGGAACACTTCAGAACTCAAACACGATGAAAGAAAACCTTAGCAGCAACTTTGAGTTGGCAGCTAGAACTGAAGGAACCTCACGGTTCATTGCACTCCTCTCTCTGCCCACCCCTTCCTGTTCATCAGAGCAACAGATACACCAACAACACTTTCTAGAGTCCTTAAAAGCTTCCAAATCTATAGCCCAGACCCTACATACACTTCACACAACTTAGGGGGTCCTTACTGTTAGAGATTGTGAAAAGTGGAATCGTCTCTCGACTCGAGAATCATTGGGTAATTTGAAAATGATCTTGACACTTTCAGGGTCATCAGGGGAAGGCTCCGGGGGCAGGCACTCCAACTTCCTTTCCTTTTCCTCTTGTAAATTCTGTACAAACAAAAAACAAAGTTGAGGCTATGGTTCTAACAGAGAAACAGGACTACTATCATCATGTAGGTTTACTGCGCAGCCAGAAGGCAAATGAGTGACAGCTATCATAAGAAAAACATCTTGGCAAGAATCAGAAACACTCTAATTCAAAGTGCTACTGCATTACATGTATTATTTATTGATGATGTTATGGTATTTACCTGTCAGGAAAAAAGGGAAGGGCTAAAAGACACCGGCTATAATCAAGTAGCAATACGTGATGAAAGATCATGAATGAAATGCAAAATTAGTTAACACTGACTAGTGTTAAGAAATAAAAAATATTGCTATGAATTCTGAACTGCTTGTTACCCATTTATACTTGCTTTTCATGGAACAGAGTTGTTTTGTCTGATTTTTGCTTAGTGATATATTTGTTCTTAATAAAAAATTGAAAAAAAATTTTTAAATTACTTTTTGTAGTAAATATAAAAACGGCAAGGAGGGGGCAGCTGGCTGCCTCAGTCAGTAGGGCATACAACTCTTGATCAGGAGTTCAAGTCCCACACTGGACACAGAACTTACTTAAAAAAAAAATGGCAAGGAATTAAAACACCCACAAATCCCATCATTTTCAAGTTTTTTCCTTTCACACTTAAGATCAGTTTGGGAATCACGAGGAGGAAAGATGGGCTCATTACCCGTCGACGTCTCTCCTCTGCTAACTTTTGCTGCTGCACCTCCTCTTCCTTCCGCCGCTTCCGTTCCCGCTCCTCCCGTTTCTTCCTTTCTTTCTCCTGGTCAGCCCTGAGAGAGGCCAGATAGGCCTCATCCTGCTGTTGTCTCAATACCTGGGTCTGGTTTCGTTCTTCCCTGTGGCCAGACCAAAAAGGAGAGAAGGAAAAGAACAATCTCTTTTTTTCTCACACTGAAACTTCTGGGGAGGTAAAAAGGTTGACAATCTTGACAGATGAGTATTTCATACTACTATGAAGGATTCCAAAGCAAAGCATGGCAGAATTTGAATGAGCTTTTTTCCCAGTTTAATCTGGCAGAAAAATAAATGGCAAGCCTCTCCTTCACCTTTTAACTTTACAAACAGAACTATCCTTTTCTCAATTCTAACAAAAGTAACAATATTACTACCAAAAAGTGATCATCAAGATCATGTTTTACATTTAAATACCCTTTTGGGTTACTGCATTTTTGTATATATTGCTTTCATAAAACTAAAAACCACATACATGCCTTTTAGAAGATTTGGAAAATGGAACAATATCTTGTTCAGAATCCTACTAACCAAAGAGAAAATACTGTAACATTCTGGTGTACTTCCAATTTTCTCTCCAAAAAAAAAAAAAAAGTGTGTATGTATACGTAGGAGTGAGTGAATGAGAGAGACTGGGTATCTATAAAATAAAATACACCAGAATATCAAAAGTTGTGGTAAGACTGTGGGTGATTTTAAGTTTCTTTTTTGTGCTTTTCTGTGTTTTTAACATTTTCTACAATTAATGTACACCACTTATGTAATGGGGGAAGAGTTTTAACAATTCCATCTTTTTTACATTTAAGCTCCTTAGATCATGGTTCAAGTATTCTAAATGACATGACATACACATTATTGAGCACAGAGCCTTGTCTTTATTCTGATTCACATCTCCAAGAACAGATGACTTGAATAGAGAATTATTTCAGTCAACGTACATAAATATTTTAACACTAAATGCATAAGGTTTTCAAAATTGCCCAAGACAGAGAATAAGTCAGGATCTGTGAAGCCCTGGGTCAGCCACTCCAATCTGTAGCTGGTCTCTCTGTTCCAGAAAGGAACTCTCCTATACCTTTCAAGGCGTTCTGACACCAGGTAAGTCTGGTTTGCATCCATGATAAATGTAAGCTGGTTAATGAGGTCATCGGGTTGAATGAGGCCTTCTAGCCGTCCCACCACAGTCATTCTCCGATCTTTCAGCATAATCATGGCCAGGAATGGGTAGGTGTTCTCTCGTAAAGCCTGCGAGACTGACAGAAAGAAGAGCCAACAGGTGAAGTGCAGCCCTAGGGATGAATCAGATCAGCTCTTAGACTTTCCACAATGAGCAAGAGAGAAAGGTTTTAATCCCACTTGGGAAAGAAAGGAGGTCTCACTTATTCTCTAAGTACCCTTTTTTCATCCTAGTTTCTTAATCTTTGCTGCTGTTGTTTTATTTTTGTGTCTCTATTCCCAGGTAATTTGATTAGAATGGAACAGGCTTTTCCGGTGGAAGGTGGCTATCATAACAATGCTATGGAAGACTGCAGGGGTCAAGGACAATGTCTTTTTGATAAGAAAGGATCTATAAAAAAATCTGACTAAGCATGATTTTTTCCCTATGTTGGATGTCAAGCCTAAAGGAAATAAGGCTGCAAATCTCAGCCTTATATCACTGGTGATGAGCTCCACCACTGTCTTCTGCCTTTTCTTCCTCTTATTCAGTTCTTTCCTTACCCCCCTTTTTTTTTCTTACCCCCCTTTTTAAGTCTCCCCCACATCACCCTCAAACAAAAGAGCTAGTTTTTCTGTTCTAAAGGAGTTTTAGAAAGTTGGTTTTCCGAATAACCAAGGTTTTACCATAACAGAGTTTTACTTGTTTTCCTTATGGTTTGAAAGAAGAGATTTTATAAGCTTCTATAAAAAATATCCTTAGTCTCTTTCTATCCACTACCCTCCAACCCCAAAGTCGTATTTGAATGGCAAAATGCACACTGTACAAACTTATCAGATGCTTAAAAACCAATTAGGAGTAAAGATTCAGATTTTAAGATGTAGGCAAAACATCTTGATTCTTAGGATCTAGCATAGTGCCTAGTATGCTAGTATATACTCAAGTTGCTGAACAGAAGTAGCTGCAAAGTAACTACATTTTTCTTCACTGGTTACCTTTATATGTTATACTGAGTTCTAACAATACTTATCTCCAGTGAAGAGTTACTGTCAGCAAAGATTTGAACTTTCTGAATCCCTATCAGCACTCAAGGTACTCAAACAACGATCTGTTAAAATTGCTGATGACAAGAGTAAACTCCTCTGTAAAAAGCCATTTAGATTAAAAGTAAGTTGCTGGACAGGACTGGGTGTTTTAAAACTCAAACAGGTCCTGGCAATGATTACCTGTAAAGAACAGACTGAGTCTAAAAGACCTGAGCTTGCTAACTGTATGATCTTGGGCCAGTCTCTTAAATTCTGAGCCTGTTTCCTAAACCATAAGTGGAGATAATACAATCCCCATCTCAGGACTACTGAGAGGATTAAATAAGGTAATGTATAGTCACTGGCACTGTGTCTAACACGGAAAAATCATGTACTAAATGGCACATTTTCCCAGATTATTTCAAGGATATCTCACCAATCTCAATGAGGAAAAAGAACTACAACTCACCCCTGTAGCCCTCAGGTTTATTTGTGGAACACGCCCAGAACAGCATCCTAGTGTTTATCAGGGAAATAACTTCAGGTGCACAGAGTGTGTTGCTGTGGAGAGGGATGAAAAGGACGTGAGCAGAACTTGATTACTACAAAATATCAGCAGATTAGAAAAATTAAATAACTAAACAAATGATTAATCTACTTACCGACAGAACTCATCAGAGTCCTGGTGATCATCTCCATGAAGATAAACCAAAAGGAAGCGAAGCTCCCGCTTGGCATCATTAAGTGCCTGTGGAAAACAGAAGATCACTAATTATTATGATGACTGTGCCTTGAGCTTTTAATTAGGCTAAAAGAACAAAAGGAGAAATGAGGGAAAAAGGTGAACAAGAAATCAGATTCTGGGCTCCTACCTTCACATCCCTGGCATTTTTATCCCTATAAAAAGTCCACGCTAACAAGCTTTAATGAAAAGGTTTTAGTGTTGTTAGGATTTAAACTGTATTAGGCACATGAGAGTAGACAGGCTGACAAAGAAAGCTCCCCAACAAATCACAGGAAAGTCAGCTGTTCCCACAGTCTAAAGGAAGATAAAAACAGGAGAATCTGACCAGGTGAACAGGAGGTGAGAATTTTGCCTCTTTACAGCTACACCATCTTTGTCCATTAAAAAATACAGCAAACATGAGCTTGACCCCAGGGATGAGAGACTGGGGGACCCGAATGCATTCTAAAGAGCAAAGGGTTTAAAAGATCTTTCAAGACAAAGCCAGTGTCCAAGATTCCTATGTATACTTTGGCATTTCCAAAATCCTTAGTACATTACAATTCAATTAAGATTTCCTGAATGACCAATGGCGGTCTACCCTCAGGATCATAGCAAGGAGGGTGCATGAAAGGTAACCATCTCATTCACGTCTGCATCTCCAGCATTGAGCACACCATCCAGCATAAAGTGGGAGCTTAATGCTTGTTGAGTAAGGTGGCAGCAGAGCCACTGAGACCAACTATGAGAAAAAGCTGATATGGGAGAATCAAAGCAGGAAGCAAGAGTAAGCGTTTTTCTTTGTTACCAGATAGATTCAGGAATACAAAAACCTGAAACAAAACCACCCTTTGGACTATGTTCACAGTGTTATTTCTACATTTTTCTCTGACAAACTAGAGATATGCCTAACACCCACAAAACTCTTAATTTTCACCCCCTGAGAGTTAACAGTTCAAAGGCCTGTGTGGCTTGGGTTGAATAAGATGTGCTGCCTTGAGTCTACGGTCTATGCCCTTATTCAATTCTGTGAGGGATCAAAGATAACTTGGGCTTTGCCTTCAAGGGGATTATTGTCTGATACAGGAGATAAAACATGAACATAATCAACCATAATATAAGGAAGAATGTGAAACTGCTGTAAATTTAAAAAAAAAAAGGCTATGAAAGCACAAAAGGAAAGACTACTATTTTAGATTGCAAGCTAGGCCAGGTAGGGCACATCAGTCAGAAAGGGTATAGGGAAGGGAGTGATACGACCTAGTTGAAGGATGGGCAAGGTTCCATTTAGCAAAAATGTGAGGCAGGCATTCCAGGTAGAGGGAAAAGCAAAAGCAAAGGCACAGAGGTGAAAAAAGTAGAGTATGTTCAGGAATGGTTTAGCTGGAACCTAAGGTATGGAGAAACAAGTTATATAGGAAAAACCTCAAAAGGAGGTTGGGATTAGATTAAGTAGGGCTGGCTTTCTTTTTCTGTAAGCAGTGAAGAGGTATTTAAGGTTCCTGAGTAAAAGAATGACATGATCAGTGCTGGGCTATGCTTTCCTTTGTGGATAGAACCATATCAATAAATTGGCATCTATATGGTTTGTGGCACTGACCTGGCTGTACGTTCCCTGGTAGAAGACAGGGTGTGCCCTCCCATATTTCTCTTCAAAAGAGTGCATAAATGAAACAATGTCCCCAACGGGGTCAGTGACCCGGCTGCGAGGGTCAGGCCGTATAAAACGAAGAGCAAACCTGGGGAGGAAGGAATAAATATCACATGAATCGGCTTATTGTAGTGCATATGGAGTGGGCCAGTTTGTAAAGATTCCTACAACAGAGCCAGAGGCATGGCAGCAAAAGGGGGTGAATGGTCTATGAATGGACCATCAAACCTGAGAGTAGAGTCTGGCTCAAAAGCTGCAAAGCAGCAAGTGTTTTTCCATTGCCTGTTTAAGACAAATGTAAACTACTAGGATTATAAGTTCCAACAATGGCCTAAACAAATCTAAGTGTTTTTTTGCAGAAAAATTCAGGACTAGAAAAATTGTGAAAGGAA
The DNA here is from genome assembly GCF_963455335.1 of Martes martes. Classification (NCBI taxonomy): domain Eukaryota; kingdom Metazoa; phylum Chordata; class Mammalia; order Carnivora; family Mustelidae; genus Martes; species Martes martes. The sequence goes on from NC_137892.1 coordinate 102,024,668, forward strand.
GACACAGTCCAAAAAGATCATAGGTCACACTGTGCCCCCAGACTCCCTAGAATGGCACTGTCTAATAAGGCAGCCACTAGACACATGGGGCTAAGTTTAAATTAACTAAATAAAATACAAAATGAAATTCAGTTCCTCCGTCTCTCACCACATTAAGTACTCAACAGTCACATGAGGTTAGTGGCTTCCACACTGGACAGTGAAGATACAGAATGTTTCCATTATCACAGAAAATTCTACTGGATAGCATTGCTCTAGAATAGAGTCTGTCTCTTTTTGGTTGTCATACTTGCCTCTCCCTCTCCTTTCTATTGTCCTGGGATTTTGAATTTCCAGTGCATACTCCCAAGTTATTCAAATTATGGACAGGCTTCAAACTCGAACTTGCAGTCATGATTTACTTGCTTTTCAAGGAGGCAAGTAAAATTCTGCTAAGTGATTGACGGTTAATGGCATCCATGAAGGAAGTTATAAAACTTACCTAGAGTACACTGGTAGATTTGGAGACCTGGCAGCTTTGTCAAGTTAAGGATGATACCACACATCTGTTTCTTAAAAGCCTATCTTCTATTTGTATAGCACAACTTATTTACCCTTTGGGTTTCCACAGAAGGCAATGGACAGAGTTTTGACAAGTCAATGTGCTACATAACATTAAATAAGTTGTCTGGATGATACAGTTGCATTAAAATTAGTCAGACATGCCATGCATACTCTTTTTCCAAGGAAAGCACACAATACTCACATACTTGAGGCATTTTCAAGCACAGAAAAGTTGACTAACTATGACACTTTCCTTTCCAAATACTGAGCCAACTCCTTAGCCTCTCAAATTCCCCATGTGTATACAATTTCACTTAGAAATTTTCCTAAGTAATCAAATCAAATTCACTGACACAAACATTGCAGAGGAAATAAAAAACAAATGTAAGAAGTTGTATATGTGGGGGGGTGGTTAGAAATCATTTAGAAGATTGATATTTTGGTAACTTTCTTGGAAATTAAGGATTTAAGACTATTTTATTACTCTCTTAAGTTTTCAAATTTTGATGAACAAATGGATAAAGGCTGTAACTTTTCTTTCTAATTACAATACAGTCCCATGGCCTACATAATTCAGGACAATCAGCTTTTTTTTTTTTTTTAAAAGATCTCAATTCAGTCTTTGTTATAACAGTTTATATGTGCCCATTATTTTAAAATAAAACAGAATGGAAAAAGTACCAACTGATTAACTGGTAACCAATAAGAACTTTGCTAAAGCAAAGAAGTCATTAAGCAGGCAACTCCTAAAACACCCAAGTAGTCAAGGTAAAAGGTATTACCTGATCCTTGCACTTTTACACCTGCTGGGTCCTCATCTCCAAAGCCTCTGCTCTCTCCAGAGCAAGGCAAAGCTTTTCCATATATGGTGGGGAATATAGGTTGCCCTGTATACAAGGCCCAGACCACATATTCTAGCTCCATCTGTTGGCCTGGATGCCCATACAACATGTTAGTTCCCCATAAAGCCTAAGTATGGGTTCATTTACTACTCAGCTCTAGACCAGATGCCCCAAGACCGATATGCCAGAAACTTGGTCCCCTTTGACATTTTCTAGCCCAAGCCCCTCTTTGTCTTCCAGTGCTGAGCTCTCTGAATGGTACATGAAGGAAGCAAGAAGAAAAGTGAAAGTATGAATCAAGAGGGTAGACATAAGGAAGGATGCCACTGTCAGCAACCTATGGGTTGCCAGTACAAAGGAGAATGTACAGCAGTGTCTGAGAGGTAAAACTGTTGTGGGAGAGAGAAATATGGGTAATCTCAGAGCAAGAAAGTTTGTTGGTATTATGAGTAGTCAGATGAAGTTAGATGGTTTAGGGTAAAAGTTATAAGGAGTGTACAAGATAATGGTGGTTAGAAAGAAAAGGGTGTGAAAATTAACTAGGGAATGTAGAGGTGACAAACAGGGTGGGCGGAGGGAGGATAATGATAAATGTAGGTAGACTGACCTTCAAAACAACAGGCAAGATTACTTTACAGGGTCAATTTAAAACAGTTCCATTTCACAACATCTGTTATGTTTGATCAATTTAAAATCTTGTCATACTACGTTAAAAGATTGTTCAGGAAGACTATTCAATGTGATGACAAATTGGCAAGTCAAAACCAACAGCAAAAACCTTATTATTCTAGTCTATGTTTCAGCTCCAAAGTCTGCCCTATTGCTACTGACGCATAAATACAAATGTACATACCTAAATATATCAAGTATTGTGTAATAGGTAAACCGGAATGGAAGCATTATCAAGTAATAACCCCATCCAAGCAGCCCCTGAAATTCCAAAAACAAAGTTAGACACCATTCTCTCAATCCCTAATACCCTGCAAAATGACTAGTTCAGATTTTCACTCTCTTTTTGTTCTTTCATATGATTCCTCCCTCTATAATATGGTTCCAACTCTTCCCTGGCCACTCATCCTTCCTAAAGATCTACTGCCTTGCATCTCATTTCATCTGATACCATCATACTTTTATCACATAATTTTTGTATTAAATCTGCTTCAACACTTTCTGCAGCTACTTATACTAGTTGTCAAATTTAATTATAAATTTTGCCTCCCAACATCGTAAATATTCATTCTTTCCTTTTCAGATTTACACATTTCCTTTTCAGATTCCACGTTACACATTAAAATATGGTATACAGAAGTAACAAGAAAGATAACCACCTTGGGGCATTTGTATATAAATTTGTATATAAATGACAGATAATTACATTAACCACAATTATAAATCCCCAAATAGCTACTAATATTAATAATAATAATTACTATTATTTTAGCAATGCTGATTACTGCTGCTGTTATTATTAACTAGAATATATAAGGGGCTCTATAGTTTACAAAGCACTTCTTCTATGTCACATTGCATTAACGTGAGACCTTCCCTGTGTCTATAGCCAGGGGGCTCTGAAGCCCCATGGCTGACATTAGGGTCCCAAACAATGAATCAAGCCCAAAACAAACTGAGGAAATATTAGGCATATACAGAATTTCTGGAGTCATATAATTGCTCTAGGAATCTGTTTTCTTCTACTTTAGAATACCCTAAAACAACTAGTTAGAAACTCTGTTTTTAAAACGTTGTCAAGTACTCCATAAACAAAAGTATGATAATGGAGTAAATTCTAACTGCTGAAAGGTTAAAGAGAGTGCTTTCTTGGAATTTTAAGTCCAAGTTTATGAGGTCAAGTGTAACTCCAAGAATAAGAAAGAGGAACTCCTGGAGGGGCGCCTGGGTGGTTCAGTTGGTAAGCATCTTTGTCTGGCTCAGGTCATCATCCTGGGGGTCCTGGGATCAAGACCCACAATGGGCTCCTTGCTGAGCAGAAAGCTTGCTTCTCCTTCTGCCTGCGGCAACCCCTCCTTGTGTTCTCTATGTATCAAATAAATAAAAAAATCTTAAAAAAAAAAAAAAGTCCTCTGGAGTTCATTTATTAGTATACATATCTGACTTTCCTAATTAGACTATAAGAGCAATTTGAAGGGGGAGGACTGGCTCTTTATTCATATCTGGATCACCAACAGCAAAATACCAGGTACAATAGAGCACCCTTAAATGCCTGCTGAATTTAAAGGAACCACCATCACCTCCCTGCTACTAGCTGTTCAAGACAAATTTCAAATATACGGCCAAAGACTCCACAAAGATTCCAAGTACTTCCCCAGAAGTAGCTTAAAATTAAGTGAAAGACCTAGGGGTGCCTGGCTCAAGTGGCAGAACATGTACTCTTGATCTCATGATTGTGAGCCTGAGCCCCACGCTGGGTGTAGAGATTACGTAAAAAAATAAAATCTTGGGGAAAAAAGTGGAAGATCTATTGAATATGTAGCAAACGTTTTTAGACATGTAAATAAAACTGTGTACTCAAAACAAGGTACACAAAACTCCTCAAAAAACTAGCAAAAGGAAAAAAAAAAGGATAGTTATCAATTCATTGAGGAATCAAGGGATAATGATAAACCCAATAAATCAACCAAGGAGCCAGGTCTAGCTAAGGTTTCCATTCTGATTATTTCCTTACTCCTGTCATACAGAGATCAATACAACCTAGTGAATGGACTTATAAAATAAGGGGGAAATTCCAACTACAAATAACTTGCCCTTGGTTGTGGTCTTGAGACAACATAGCTGTAGATCCTATGGTCAGCTGTATTAACTTGCAGGGGTCGAGATGGAGGTGGGTTGAAAACACTTGGTACACCTTCTTGCTCATTCAATCGGTCCTGTACAGCAGCCTGAGAAGGAAAAAAGAGCATAAGAGTTTCAGTGATACTCAAATCAACCCAAAAGAAAAGATGAGACAACCACTGCTTGGTGTTTCAAAAAGGATTACCTGAGGAGTATACCTTTATAGACATTTAATGCGCTATGCTGGGAGGCAATGTGTGGTGATGGCTCCAGAATTCACAGGAGTCCAAGAAGCTTACCTGGAAGCTCCATTTATGCAGCAAACACATCTGCTTTTATCCAAATGGTACGTGTTATTAAGGGTGGCTGGGATCCAAGGTGCTTCACTGTAGGAAGGAAAGCCATCCACAGAGAATACAATGTAGAAAGTGCCCCTATAAGCTGTGCAATGGAGCAGTCATGATGAGCAGTGTTTGATGGAGGGCTTGGCTTTGGAACAGAGAAACTTAGGTCTGAATCTTAGCTCTATCACTCAGAAGTCGCTTGGCTTATGAGCCTCAGTTTCCTCACGTATAAAACGAAAGAATAGTATTTTCAGGGTTAATTTGAAAATTTAATGGGATGTCTATATGTAAAGACCCTAATATAATATTTTAAAGATTTTATTTTTTTAAAGACTTTATTTATTTGACAGAGTGAGTGAGTGAGACAGCTAAGCAGGGGGAGTGGCAGGCAGAGGGAGAGGGAGAAGAAGACTCACTGCTGAGCAAGCAGTCTGATGCAGGGCTCGATCCCAGGACCCTGGGACCACGACCTGAGCCAAAGGTAGATGCTTAACCAACTGAGCCAACCAGGTGCCTCAAGATCCTAATATAATTCTTGATAGAATATTCAATAAAAAACCTTACTCTCTTTTTTAATAAAGATTATTTATTAATTAGAGAGACAGCAAGTGCGTGTGAGTGGGGGGAGGGGCAGAGGGAGAGAATCTTAAGCAGACTCCTCCCCCCCCCCCGGAGTGTGGAGCCCCATTCAGGACTCAATCTCACGACCCCAAGATCATGACCTGAGCCAAAACCAAGAGCTGGACGTTTAACTGGACCTGAGCCAGTTTTTGGGTGTCCCCCAAAACTTTACTCTCTTCTTAACTCTGCCCCAGAAAATGCGTATTTGTCAGTGTCGTAAAAAATCTGGCCCTACCCAAAGAGAGATCTGGGTTTTTGGTTTTAGATTCTGGGAGATAATCTCTAACTGACAGAAGTGTTTTTGTTGCCAGATCTCACGGCAAAAATGGCCATCCCAGAAAGACCAACCATATGTTTTAGGGTGGGGACTTTGTGTAATGAGTATCAGTTGATCTGGAGACTGAGCTCAATAGTAGGCAACAAATCAATTCAATCATGACCATGTAATGAAGCCCCAGTGAAAACTCTGGACGCAGAAGCTGAGATGAGCTTCCCTGGTTGGCAATACTTCATGCATAATGTCATAAATCTTTGATTCCACTGAAGAGGAATATGGAAGCTTTGTGTTTTTAAGTCAAGATTCTGCCCTACATGTCTCTTCCTTTAGCTGATTTTAGTCTATATTCTTTCCGTGTAATAAACTGTCACCCAAGTATAATAGCTTTTAGAGAACTCTTCTAGTGCATTATCAAACCTGAGGGTGGTTTTGGGAAATTCCCAAACCTGCAGTTACTGTCAGAAGTGAAGGTGGTGGGGCTCCTGGGTAGCTCAGTGGGTTAAGGCCTCTGCCTTCGGCTCGGGTCATGGTCCCAGGGTCCTGGGATCAAGCCCCTCATCGAGCTCTCAGCTCAGCAGGGAGCCTGCTTCCCTTCCTCTTTCTCTGCCTGCCTCTCTGCCTACTTGTGATCTCTGTCTGTCAAATAAATAAATAAAATCTTAAAAAAAAAAAAGAAGTGAAGGTGGTCTTTTACGAACTTGTGTGTGCTCTCTAACAATGATAGTTGGCTTTAAACTTTGTGATGTGGCGTGCTCGCTTCGGCAGCACATATACTAAACTTTGTGATGTGGCTAACATCAGGTAGTTCTCTAAGTTTTCATATTTTTGAGTATTAAGGCACAACTTGATGTGGAAAGAGCAGTCTTCAACAAATGATGCTGGGACAACTTACTGACATGCAAAAAATGAACGTGAACTCCTAAATCACATTATATGCAAAAATTAACTCAAAATACATCAAAGACCTAAATATAAGAGCTGAAATTATACAATTCGTAAAAGAAAACAAAAATTAAAATCTTCATGACCTATTAGGCAACTGTTCCTTAGATATGACACTAAAAGCACAAACAACAAAAAGAAAAAAATTAGATAAACTGGACTTTCATCAAAACTGAAAACTTCTGTGCATCAAAAGGATACCACCAACAGAATCAAAAGACAACCCACAGAATCAAAGAAAAGATTTACATATATCTTTAAGAGTGTGGTATCAAGAAAATATTAAAAACCTTTAGAACTCATCATCAAAAACATAATAACCCAATTTAAAAGTGGACAAGATTTAAATAGACATTTCTCTACTGATACGTACATAACCAACAAGCACATAAAAATATGCTCTCTATAATTAGCCATCAGAAAAACGCAAATCAAAATCACAAGAAAATATTTCACATTCACAAGAAGACTATAATATAAAAGATAGTAACAAACATTGGTAAGGATGTGGAGAAATCGAAACCCTCATACACTACTACTGGGAATGTAAAATAGTGTAGCCTCTGGAAACAGTCTGGCAGTTCTTCAAAAGGTTAAACACAGAGTTGCCACAGGACTCAGCAACTCCACTCCTAGATATACACCCAAGAGAAATTAAATCATCTCCATAAAAACTTGTATACTATTGTTCACTGCAACATTACTGATAATGGAAAAAGTGGAAACACCCAAGCATTTATCAACTGTGGTATATTCATACAAGGGAATGGGATTTGACAATAAAAAGAAATGAAGTATTGATACATATTATGACATACATAAATCTTGAAAACAACATGCTAAGTGAAGTAAGCCAGACACAAATGGACAAATACTGTCTGATGCCACTTATATGTGGTATCTAGAATAGCCAAATTCTATAGAGACAAAAAATGCAATTATGGTTACCAGAGGGAGGGGAAGAGGATAATGGGAAATAATTGTTCAAATTTAATAGGTACAGAGCTTCAGTATGGGACTATGAAAAAGTTCTGAAGATGGACAGTATTACCACTATCACAACAATGTAACTGTACTTAATGCAACAAAATTGTAAACTTAAAAAAACGGTTAAAATGGTAAGCTTTTATGTTATGTTTATTTTACCACAACACAAAAGGAATGCAGTGCTGATACATGCTAACATGGATGAACCTTGAAAATATTGAGTGAAAGAAGCCAGTCACAAAAGACCATATACTGTAATTCCATTCATATGGAAGTCCAGAAAATGAAAATCTATAAATGGAAAGTAGGCTAGTAGTTGCTTAGGAACAGGGAAGGATAGAAGTAGGTGGGTAATAGCTAAAGGGTATGGGGTTTTGGTGGGGGTGGGGGGTAGGGGTCTCAATATTCTAAAACATTTTTGGGAAAATGTTTTAAAATTGATGGTGGTAATGGCTGCACAATTTTGTGAATATACTAAAATCTGCTGAATTTCACATTTTAAATGGGTGATCCGTTTGGTATGTGAATTACATATCAATAATAAAGCTGTTATTTAAAACCCACAACTGAAAGCAATTACTGTCAATGATAAATTAGAGCTTCTAGGCAAAAATTAGAATTTTAGAAAACTTGTATTTGCCTCTGTAAACTTGGTGATTTCCTAATGCCTTTTAAAAGCTTTTCTGATGAGTATGATGGTGCTATTAACACATGAAATTATATAGTAAAATGCAACAACATTTGGAAGATCTGTACTAATTCAGTGAACACTATTTTCTCCAAATAACCAATGTTTGAAGTTATGAAATCATGCAATGGTCAAAGATTCTTATGAAGTGCAATGTCAGTCTTTACAAAGTGCAATGTCAATCACTTTTCAGTGGGACCTTCATGACAAGGGAAGCACGAAGCTCAGGATGGTGAAGGAGAGACCAGAGCAGTCTTAACACAGAGTCAAGTTAGACATGAAGTCAACTGCCATGCTGGGAGAATACTCAAGCAGTCCTACAGAGCATTTCACATGGCAGGGAACTGAAAGCCTCCTGCCAACCACTGGCACTACCTTGTTAGATGTGCTTGGGTTTCTTCTTTAAACTGGAGTTCATGGTTTGGCTTTTTACAGACGACAACAGCCAGAGAAGGAATGGGGAGAGAAAGCAGGTGGCAGACACCAGATAGCTTATCTGATAGCCAGTGCTGCTGCCAATTCCACTTCTGATTCATGAAAGCCTTTAAGGAACAGTTCATTCTTGGGAAACAGGTATGGGGGAAGTTCAACACAGGAAAGAAGGACTAGAGGTATAACTTAAGAAGATGACTGGATCCAGCATCCTGAAGCCACCTACCCCAAATATCCTCTCCATAGGCAAGATCAAGGCACGAAGCAAGAGGGGAGGAGCCACTGGGCTTCAAGGATGATGGGAGGTAATGAACTGAAGAAAAGCAGATCTTAAAAGTTTCGTAACAAGAAAAAGAATCTGTAACTATGTATGCTGACAGACACTAATCAGACATACTGTAGTAATCATTTTGTAATATATACAATACCGAGTCATTATGTTGTATACCTGAAACGAATATAATGTTATGTATCAATTACATCTCAATAAAAAATATTCTTAAGTAAAATAATAAAAATTAAGGCTAGACCTCAAAAAAAAAAAAAAAAAAAAGAACTGAAGAAAAGTGATGCCCCTCAGAAAACTGTGTGTCAAACTACTAACTACTTTATGGGGCACCTGGGTGGCTCAGTGGGTTAAAGCCTCTGTCTTCAGCTCAGGTCATGATCTCAGGGTCCTGGGATCAAGCCCCACATCGGGCTCTCTGCTCAGCAGGGAGCCTGCTTCCCTCCCTCTCTCTGCCTGCCTCTCTGCCTACTTGTGATCTCTCTCTGTCAAATAAATAAATAAAATCTTTAAAAAAAAAACAAAAAAACTACTAACTACTTTAAAAAGGACATTCATGGGGCACCTGGGTGGCTCAGTCAGCTGAGCATCCAACTGTTGATTTCAATTGGGTTCATGATCTCAGGGTTGTGGGATCAAGCTCCAAGAGAGGTTGACGCTCAGTGTGGAGTCTTCTTGTCCCTCCCCCTCTGCTCCTTACCCCAGCTCACATCTGCACTCTCTGTCTAAAATAAATAAATAAACCTTAAAAAAAAATCATTCATAAGAACTAAACAACAACAAGCGCAAGAAAGATCAATAGATTTCAATGTAAAAGAGTGTGAAAAGTTCCTTCATACGGTTTCAAATTCCGTATCACAACTAACCTTAAGAAACTGCCATATATCAGAGAACCACCATGGTTATATGGAAAGGTTATTGAAGTACTTTTCCCATTTTCAACTGTAATTGGGTGAAACTGGATTTTCTTCACATACTTCAACTAAAGTGACGTTATCACAACAGATTAAAGGCAACACAGATGAAAATAGTTTTTTTTTTTCTATTAAGCCAGACATTAAAGAGATTTGCAAAAATTTATGTTAACATGTAATGAGTTTATTTTTAAGATGAGCTAAATTTTTTTTCGGTTTTAATTTATAATATGGTAATAAATATCAATTGATAAAAGCCAATATAAACAAGCTCTATGGAGGTTCTCAATAATTCTTAAGTGTAAACAGTCGCATGAAAAAGTTCGAGAACCTCTGGATTATTTGGGGGAAAATATATACATATATTTTTAGACAGGCATAAAAATATCTGGAAACAAATTAAAAAATGTTAATATTACTACATTAGGGGTTTAGGATTAAGAGACTGTAATAAAAATGTGATCTGAATGGGATTTTTTTCATATTTCATCTTAGGCTTTAAACTTTATTTATTTATTTATTTATTTATTTATTTGACAGACAGAGATCACAAGTGGGCAGAGAGGCAGGCAGAGAGAGAGGGAGAAGCAGGCTCCCTGCTGAGCAGAGAGCCCGATGTGGGGCTCAATCCCAGGACTCTGAGATCATGACCTGAGCTGAAGGCAGAGGCTTTAATCCACTGAGCCACCCAGGCGCCCCAGGCTTTAAACTTTTTAAAGCCAGGATTATTTTAATGTATTTCATGTATTATTTTTATGAGTTACTAAAACAGACTAAGGTGAAAAAAACTGTAAAGATGGCATAATCCCACTAGTGTAGCAAGAAAATTATACTTCAATCTACAGTCATATAAATAAATATAAAAAGTCCAAAAGGACATACAATAAAACTTAATACCAGTAGTGGAATTAAGGGAGAGGATTTTCTTCTTTATGCTTTTCGGAATTCTTTTTCTGTGTGGGTATGCACATGTGCACAGGTATTTTGCAACAAGTTATAATAAGTCATTTCCTATTAAAGGATGGTCAACATTATACCAGGTAACTGAAAATCAATAAAGAAAAGCAGGCACGACAATATTAATAAATCAAAGTAGAATTTAAAGCAAAAAGTATCATCCGATATTAAGAGATATTACAAGAAAGCTCTAACAGGCACTTGTCTTTCTGTGTCAAATATTCAAACTATGTAAAATTAGAAAGTGTCTAAGAATAAAACATAGTATTTTTTTTAAAGATTTTATTTATTTATTGGACACAGAGAGAGAGATCACAAGTAGGCAGAGAGGCAGGCAGAGAGAGAGGAGGAAGCAGGCTCCGCACTGAGCAGAGAGCCGGATGCGGGCCTCGACCCCTGGAACCTGAGACCATGACCTGAGCCGAAGGCAGAGGCTTAACCCACTGAGCCACCCAGGAGCCCTAAAACATAAAATTTATTAATATTGTTTATCTGCACCATGGCCTTCCTTTCCACAGCATGTACAAAAGATCAGAATTTCTTTGACATATTTGTTATTAACACTGGAAAAGTATATACATAATATTATCAGTACACTAAGCAGAGTTACATATATATGAAGGTCTGGAAGAACATATACTAAAACATCAAATACGGTTATCTTAAGTGTGATTACCAAGAACTTTTATTTTATTTATTTATTTTTAAGATTTTATTAATTTGAGAGAGAGAAAGCACCAGAGGGGAGGAACAGAGGGAGAGGGAAAAGCAGACTTCCTGATGAGCAGGGAGCCTGGTGTGGGGCTCAATCCCAGGGCCCTGAGATCATAACCTGAGCTGAAAGCAGATGCTTAACCAACTGAGCCACCCAGGGCCCCTAAGCCCATGGTCTTAAATTGCAATAGTTAAATTAGATGTCATTGGACACTGCCTACTTTTTAAAAAAAGATCTTTTTTAGAGAGCGTGAACACATGACTGGGAGCAGGTAGAGGCAGGGTCTCAAGCAGGCTCCAGGCCCCGGGTGGGGCTCAATCCCATACCCCAAGATAATGACCTGAGCCGAAATCACAGCCTGATGCTCTACCGACTTAGCCACTCAGGCACCCCAAGAACTTTCACTTTAAACTTTATCAACTCTGTGTTTTAAATCTGGGGTAGACATGTACTGTTTTTGTAATTAGGAAAAAAGACATCACCAGCGAGAAATAAATCCAACGTGGAGCTCGATCCCACGACCCCAAGATCACGACCTGAGCCAAAACTAAGAGCTGGATGCTAAACCGACTGCACCACTCAGGCGCCCCAGGAAATAGCAGATTTTAATTATACAGTTAAATAAGCTTGATTGAATACAGACACCAAATCTTTATCCAACAAAAAACACATTCCTTGATAACCACCTAGTTGTCAACAGCGATTACTTCTTAAAAAAGAAGGCAAAGAAAGAAGGTGCGGGGGTTGGAGAGGAATGACATGCAAGCAACTTACATGGGGTGTGATTTTACCCATATGTGTTTATTTTGTTCATTTTTCATTTATATTTTTATATACACATTTTTTTCAGATTTTTATTTAAATTCCAGTTAGTTACCATACAGTGCAATATTAGTTTCAGGAGTAGAATTCAGTGATTCATTACTTACATATAACACCCAATGCTCATCACAAATGCCCTCCTTAATGCCCTTCACCCAACTAGATCATCCCCCACCCACCTCCCTCCAGCAACTCTCAGTTTGTTCTCAGTCATTAAGAGTCTCTTATGGTTTGTTTCCCTCTCTCTGATTTCCCCCCTTCCACATGCTCATCCGGTTTTTTCCTTAAATTCCACATGTGAGTGAAATCATATGGTATCTATCATTCTGACTTACTTTGCTTAACGTAATATATTCTAGTTTCATCCACATCATTGCTAATGGCAAGATTTCATTCTTTTTGTTGGCTGAGCAATAATCCACTGTGTGTGTGTGTGTGTGTGTGTGTGTGTACACACATCTTCTTTATCCATTCATCAGTTGATGGCCATTTGGGCTACTGTTGATAATTCTGCCATATATATATCCAATGCTGCTATAAACACTGGGGTGCACGTACCCCATGGAATCTGTATTTTTGTACCCCCTGGGTAAATAACCTAATAGCGTAATTGCTAAATTGCAGGGTAGTTCTACTTTTAACTTTATGAGGACTCTCCATGATTTTCCACAGTGGCTGCACCACTTTGCATTCCCATCCAACAGTGCAACAAGGTTCCCCTTTCTCTGCATGCTCGCCAACACCTGTTCTTTCTTGTGTTGTTCATTTTAGTCATTCTGACAGGTGTGAGGTGGTATCTCATTGTGGTTTTGACTTGTATTTCCTCTATGATGAATGATGTTGAGCATCTTTTCATGTGTCTGTTAGCCATCTGGATGTCTTCTGCCCATTTCTTAAGTGGATTATTTGGTTTCTGAGTGCTAACTTTGACAAATTCTTTATAGATTTTGGGTACTGACCCTTTATCAGATATGTCGTTTGCAAATATATTCTCCTATTCATTTTAGTTTTGTTGATTGTTTTATCTATATTTGTTTAAAAGAAGCTTAAAACAAGGATTGCAAAATGCCTGGCTATCAGGAGTTGGATGGTAGGTACATGGCTTTTCACCTTATCTCTACATTTTTCTCTAAATTTAAAGTATTAATTTAAAAATATATCTTGGGGCACCTGCGTGGCTCAGTTGGTTAAATGTCTGCCATCGGTTCAGGTCATGATCTCAGGGTCCTGGGATCGAGTCCCATGTTGGGCTCCCTGGTCAGCAGGGAGTCTGCTTCTCCCTCTCCCTCTGCCTCTCCCCTTTCCCCTCTCCCTCTGCTCTTCCTCTGTCTCTGGCTTTCTCTTTCCCAAATAAATAAAATCTTTTAAAAAAATTAAAAAAAACTTGAAAATACATCTCATAATGTTAATGGAACATTATTAAGCCACAAGGACCTCAATACACGCCTATATGAAATAAAATGAAAGATTAATACAAAAAAGATAAAAACCAAAAAAAACAAGGTACTAAAAATTCCAAATATGTTTCTAAATAACTTCTGGGTCAAAGAAGAAAATCTAAACTTTAAAAGGGTATTTTCAGAAGAAAATTCATGGCCTTAAATGCAAGAAAGAACATAAATAAACCAAGCTATAAAAATTAAGATGCTAAGTAAAAGAATATAAATATACAAAAGCGTGTATATATTTTTTTCTTTTTTAAAAAAGATTTTATTATTTGAGAGAGAGAGAGAGAGAGCGTGAACAGCTAGGGAGAGTGGCAGAGAGAGAGGGAGAAGCAGGCTCCCCACTGAGCAGGGAGCCAGATCTGGGGCTCGATCCCAGGACCCTGGAATCAGGATCTGAGCAGAAGGCAGACGTGTAACTGACTGAGCCACATAGGCACTCCAGATTTTTCTTAAATAAAAAAACAAAAACAAAACAAACAAAACCAGAAAGAACTGATAAATACAAGAGCTTTTTATAAACCAAACAAATAATAAAATAAACCAATCTCCACCAAGTCTCATTTTTTAAAAAGGAAAACAATAAAAACAATGAGGGCTGCCTGGGTGGCTCAGGTCTCTGCCTTCTGCTCAGGTCACGGTATCGGTGTCCTGGGATCAAGCCCCAGCGCTGGGCTCCCTGCTCAGCGGGGAGTTCGCTTCACCGTCTTCTTTTGCCCACCCATTTGTGCTCACGCGTGCTCTCTGTTTCTTTCTTTCTTTTTCTTTCTTTCTTTCTTTCTTTCTTTCTTTCTTTCTTAAATAAATAAATAAATAAATAAATAAATAAATAAATAAAATCTTAAAAAACAATGAGGGGGCGCCTGGGTGGCTCAGTCGGTTAACCATCTGCCTTCAGCTCAGGTCATGATCCCAGGGTCAAGTCCTGCATCAGGCTCCTTGCTCAGAGGGGAGTCTGCTTCTCCTTCTCTCTCTCCCTCTGTCTGCCACTCCCCCTGCTTGTGCACATGCGCACGCACTCTCTCTCACTCTCTCTCTCTCTGACAAAAAGAAAAAAAAAAAAAAAGAACCAACAATGAGAAGAGGGGCAAACAGAACAAAGAGAGAAAAAAGAAGATATGCTACTTTGTATAGCCTATGCTAAAAAAAAAATTTGAAAATCTCTAAGAAAAAAGCATCTCCTAAGTAAGCTTATGAAGAAAGATGTAGCAACCTCACACCAGTCAGAATGGCTAAAATTAACAAGTCAGGAAATGATAGATGTTGGCGAGAGAACATGCAGAGAAAAGGGAATCCTCTTATACTGTTGTGGGAATGCAAGCTGGTGCAGCCACTCTGGAAAACAGTATGGAGGTTGCTCAAAAAGTTGAAAATAGAGCTGCCCTATGATCCTGTAACTGCACTACTGGGTATTTACCCCAAAGACACAAATGTAGTGATCTAAAGGGGTACCTGCACCCCAATGTTTATAGCGACAATGTCCACAATAGCTGAACTATGAAGAGGCCAGATATCCATCGACAGATGAATGGATAAAGAAGTAGTGGGGTGCCTGGGTGGCTCAGTGGGTTAAGCCACTGCCTTTGGCTCGGGTCATGATCTCGGGGTCCTGGGATTGAGTCCCACATCAGGTTCTCTGCTCAGTGGAGAGCCTGCTTCCCTCTCTCTCTCTCTCTCTGCCTGCCTCTCTGTCTACTTGTGATCTCTGCCTGTCAAATAAATAAATAAATAAAATCTTAAAAAAAAAAGGTAGTATGTATATATATATAATTTATATATTATATATATATAAGGGAATACTACTTAGCCATCAAAAAATACGAAATCTTGCCATTTGTAATGACGAGGATGGAAGTAGAGGGTATTATGCTAAGCAAAATAAGTCAGAGAAATATGATTTCACTCATACGTGGAATTTACAAAACAAAACAGAGGATTATAGGGGAAGAGAGGAAAAAATAAAAAGATGAAATCAGAGAGGAAGATAAACCGTAAGACGCAATCATAGGAAACAAACTGAGGACTGCTGGAAGGGAGGAAGGCAGGAGGATGGGGTAACTGTAGGATGGACATTAAGGAGGGCACATGACGTCATGAGCCCTGGTATTACATAAGGCTAATGAATTACTGACCTCTAGCTCTGAAATCAGTAATACCTTATATGTTAATTAACTGAATTTAAATAAACTAAAAAAAAAGAAAGATGTAGCAAAGAAATTATGGATGGGGAAAACATGAAAAAGTTAACAGAGAACTGACAGAAACAAATTTTGAAGTGCTTTCTTTCAAATCTATGCTATGTACCCTTCTCGATTCATCTTATCAAGTCAGTCATCTTATAAAGTCAGCACATGCTTGAAATAAAAATTTTAACAAGGAAATAGCACAAAATTATCATACAGAGCAACATCATTTCTTCAGCCTAAAATGCATTCTCTGCCCCAAATGTTCACATTCACCATCCCTTTTCATCATTCAGGTGTCAGCTCAAATATAGCCTCCTCAGAAATGCCTTACTTCACCACCCTATTTAAAAAAACTCAGAGTTCCTGTGACATTTCCTATACTCATTCACAGCATTTATTACGAATTAAAATTATCTAGAATTAAGCTCCCTGAGAGTAGGATTTTAGTCTTGTTCTCTGGTATAGTAACAGAGCCTAGAACTTCATTGCTCAAAAATGTGCTGAATAACTAAATATAATTTAGGAATATATTTTCAGAAATCTAGCACCCTATTCAAATAACATACTATAATTAAAACATAGTAATCTCAACAGAGATCTCAGTAGGCAGATATTTACTGAGAGCCTATGACATGCTATAATTTTTTTTTTAAGATTTTATTTGACAGAGAGAGAGATAGTAAGAGCAGGAACACAAGCAGGGGGAGTGGGAGAGGGAGGAGGAGGCTTCCAGCCGAGCAGGGAGCCTGATGTGGGGCTCGATCCTAGAATCCTCAGATCATAACCTAAGCCAAAGGCAGACACTTAACGACTGTGCCACCCAGGCGCCCCTCTAGAACGTTTTAGATGCTAGAAGACAGCAGTTAGCAAAACCAAAAAATATCTGCTCTCATGGAGATTAATTTCTAGTGATTTAGGTCAAAACAACATCACACTCGATAATAAAACATTAGAGGCATTATAGTATAGTGTTTACTATTACCATTATTAAGTGACACTGTTTATGAAGTTCTAGAAATTCCATGATCAAGTAGAAGAAACAGAAGATCTATATACGGAAAAACAGTATCATTGAGTTGCAGATGACACAGCTACCTAGAAAATCCAAAAGAATAAACTATAAAATATGTAATAAGAAAGTTCACATTAAGGTATTTGGTTACAAACCAAATATATAAAAATTGAGTTTTCCTGAAGAGCCACTGAAAAAAACTGAGAGTGGCACTATACAGAGGGATCTCTTCACCATCTTTTATAAAAGATTGTAATAGATTTTGATCATAATTTTTACCTTTCCCACACATTTATTTTGAAAGACTAAAGAGTTGTAAATTAAAACAAAACAAAACAAAAACTTCTATGAGGAGAAAGGACTCCTGCTGTGAAAAAATACATGTCTTTGGTTCATTATCAAACCGGGAGAAAAGAAATAAGCTCGGAATGAATCTTACTATACCTCTATGTTCCAGTTATGCTGTTCCAAGGTATGGCGACATTGATCCATAGATTCTATGCCAGTCAGATCCTGAAAAGAAGGAAAAACCAAAAAGTTACTTAGGGAGAAACCAACAGTAAATATGTATATATTTTTACCTTTTATACTTAATGAATGCTGCTGGGAAACTACACTGAAAAGTACTGAAGACAGATGTTCAAGTATGGTAAAAATGTCACTATTCAGAATTTATCTAGGGGGCACTTGGGTGGCTCAGTGGGTTAAAGCCTCTGCCTTTGGCTCAGGTCATGATTCCAGGGTCCTGGGATTGAGCCCCACATTGGGCTCTCTGCTCAGCAGGGAGCCTGCTTCCCCCCCCACCCCCGCCTGCCTCTCTGCCTACTTGTGATCTCTGTCAAATAAATAAAATCTTTAAAAAAACAAAAATAAAATACTATACAAGTTTCAGAATTAAAATTGTTAAGTTCTGTTCATTACTCTAAAGCTCTATTAATTAGATCCACTGGCTGTGGGATGCCTGGGTGGCTCAGTTGCTTTAGAGTCCAACTCAGATCATAAGATCGAGTCCCATCAGACTCCACTCTGGATGTGGAGCCTACTTAAGATTCTCTCCCTCTCTACCCCTCCACTGCCCTCTTTGAAAACAAATAAAGAAACACTGACTTTGACAGCTCTCACAGTCTAGCCTTTAGTTTCTGACCATTCTAGGCCTTTTATCAATTTGGCTACTGCCTTCTTTAAAAAAATATATATATATAGATATAGAAAAAGATATATTCATTTATTTCAGAGAGAGAGAGAGAATGAGCAGGGGGAGGGGCAGAGGGAGAAGTGGGCTGCCTGCTGAGTAGGAAGCCTGATGCAGGACTCATCGATCCCAGGATCCTGAGATCATTACCTGAGCTGAAGGCAGATGACCAACCAACTGAGCCACCCAGGTGTCCCTGCCTACTGACTTTTAATAGGCTCCCCCTTAACTTCCAATTTCCTCACAGCCTTCTGCAGGAGACTGGGATATCCAGGGTTTCCCCTCCTGTGTATACACTGTCATTAAAAATTAAACTCCACTTCTCACCTTCTTCTCTGGGTGAATGGCCAAGCTGCCTTTATTTAAAGAAGATTTTATTTATTTATTTGAGAGACAGAATAAGAGAGGGAGAGAGAGAGCACAAGAGGGGGCAGGGTCAGAGGGAGAAGCAGATTTCCCACTGAGTGGAGACTGATGCGGGACTCTATCCTGGGACTCTAGGATCATGACCTGAGCCGAAGGCAGACGCTTAACCAACTGAGCCACCCAGGTGCCCCAGTCACTGCCTTAAATTGTTTTCTACTCTCTTATGTACGTATTATTTTCTGCCTTCTCCTATGATTATTTATACTCACTCTATTGCCTTATCAGAACATACAGACACCTTGAGAGCAGTGTCTGGGATGTATCTATAGCACATTTAAGAAAGAACTTAAAAAGTTACAGAAGTAGTTACTTGGTACACAGTAAGGACCTAAAAAGTTACAGAAAAAGTTAGACTAAATTAAAAAGATCGGGATGCCTGGGTGGCTCAGTGGGTTAAGCCTCTGCCTTCGGCTCAGGTCATGATCTCAGGGTCCTGGGATCGAGCCCTGCATCGGGCTCTCTGCTCAGCAGGGGGCCTGCTCCCCCCCCACCCCCTCCCCCGCCTGCCTCTCTGCCTACTTGTGATCTCTGTCAGTCAAATAAATAAATAAAATCTTCAAAAATAAATAAGTAAATTAATTAAAAAGACCTTTTTGTATACGCTTTGATGACTGTAGCTATGAACCGAAATCCTCCAGACAGTCTCACCAGATCTCATTGTATATTAATACCCTGGGGCTTTAAAATCCCCAAAACTTCTGACTAGATGCTAAGCTGGGTGTTAAAAACATAAATTTGCAGAATCTTCCTAAAGGTAGGTCAGATGTGAAGCCTGGGAATCTTTTTTTTTTTAAAAGCTCCTTAATGAATTCTAATATACACTGGGCTGGGCAATTCATGGTACTGTACAGTGCTACAAACAATGAGAGATTATACTGTATGTCACTTACTAACTTTAAAAAAAAAGTTATAGACATTATAGGAGAGAAAAATAAGAATAACTGCACATCTTCGATATACTGAAACACTTAACCTAATTTGCAAGCAAAACTCTTTCATAAGTAGTGAATCAGGGTGAACTGGAAGCCCAACTGAATAAGCCTGCTTTTCCATCACTACTGATGAGTACTAAAGCCATGCACTAGGAACAAGCAATGTGGACACACCTAGGACAGGACTACTTATTCATCTATCAACAAATGTTCACCACCCCAGTATTCTTGATATCCAGTATACAAATACAGTTCAAATAGTGTTCGTGTTTTCATTAAGTTTATATCCTACCAGAGGCAGACTGGTAGGATACACACATAGAGCAAATAAAATGAACACTTTTCTAGGTTAGGAGATTCCTTTGGATTGAGTGTTCAAGGAAAGCCTCCACAAGCGCTAACATTTCAGCAGAAAACTGATGAAAGATAAGGGTCCAGTCATGGAAAAACATGCAGGAAGAGTATTCTAGGCAGGACAACAAATGTAAAAACTCTGACAAATGGATACATGACACTATGCATTTGCCAAAACCCATGGAACTTCAAAACAGAGTAAATCTTAATGCATGAAGTTAAAAAGATCATTTAAAAGGTCAGGGGATCCTAGGATGGAACACCGATTACGACAAAAGAATCTAATTGTATTATAAATATATGAAACAACCTCACTGAAGGGGAAGAAAGGGAAAGGTGTGGACCTAAGTAGCTGTGGACATGAGTGGGGTCTATAAGACTAAAGGCAAAAGAAACTGCACATAGGTGCTGTTCTCCAGGTGATAAAGGTGTTTGCCATAGGGTGTTAATTCTGAAGCCACTAAATCTATTGACATATACAACTAAGTAAAAAGATGAGGGGAAGTCAGTTTCCTCAGTATTGAAGCAGGAAGTTACAGGTAACCAAGGGGAGAAGGCTATAATGATCCATGTGGTAATGGATTAGAGTTGGAGACATCTGAATCAACTCATGTTTAGCTTAATATAGAATGGTTAGAGAGAGAAACTCTTTGTATATACACATGTATGCCCCTGCTCCATCAACTGAGAGGACCTAGAAGCAACAACACACAACCCAGTAGCAAGCACCCGTTAATGCTCAGATTTTCGTTGCTAACATCATTCTCTAAAAAAAGGAACCACGTTCCTTGGAAAAATGGGTGATCCTAGGACTAGGGCAGGAAATATACAAGGTAAGCCTAGATAATCTCCTAGTGCCAGAAAGTAAGGAAGTGCCCCAAAGAACCCCACAATGATGGGGGTATATCAAGAGGAGTCAACTCGAAGAGCTACCAGTAACCAAAGATGGTACAATTTGAGTAACAAAATAGTCATGGATTATACTACAAAATAAACATCCATGAGTCCACATAAATACATAAATGAATAAATAAATGAGGGAGAACAAACATCCTGTGCAAAACAACACCAAATAATTGTGTAAATACTATGCCTTCAAGGAGATAGAACATAACTCTGTATTCCTTTAGTGTGAGCTATGCACAGTGACTTTCTTCCAAAGAGTACAGTATGGAAAAGGAGGGGAAAAGATTAATTATACAGCTGGGAAACCCAACACTACCACAACCAGGTAATCAAGTCAATGTCAACGGTGAAAAATTGTGTTCACATTATTACATCTTATCAAGGGTACATAAACAAAGCACTTTACCTCTGTGGTCTTCCTTCCAAAAATCTGTAACTCTTGTCTAATCATGAAAAAACCATCAGACAAATCCTAGCTGAGGGACATTCTACAAAATACCTGACTAATACTCCCCAAACTGTCAAGATCATACAAAACAAAGAAAGTCTGAGAAACAATGACAGCCAAGAGGAGCCCAAGGAAACTCGGCTACTAAGTGTAATGTGGTATCCTAGATGGGATCCTGAAACAGAAAAAAGAACATTAGGTAAAAACTAAGGAAATCTGATTAAAGTATGAACTTTAGTTAATAATAAATACCAATACTGATTCATTAATTGTAACAAAAGTACCAAATTAATAATGTAACATGTTAATAAGGAACACTGAGTGCAAGGAACACGGAAGTTTGTGTACTATTTTCCCAACTTCTCCATAAATCTAATTCTGAAGTAGAAAGTTTACTCGAAAGTGAAAAAACAAAAGTAGGGGGGGACTTCTGAGGCAGAACAAATCTGGCAAGTTGGCAGATAAGGTCTGAGAAGAAGGCAGGGGAGAGAACATTCATCTAGGGTAGTATTTCTCAGAAGACAGTGTTATTTACTGAGAATGAGGAAAACAGCTGAAATAATTTTTGCAAAACTGTGAGAAAAATTTACCTCTGGTAAAAAAGCAAGTGGTTTTTAAAAAGACTTATTTATTTATTTTAGAGACAGTGAGTGAGTGCACACGTGAGTGACAGGGAGGGACAGAGCGAGCGGGGGGGGGGGGGAAGAAAAGCAGACTCCCCACTAAGTACAGAGTCTGACACAGGGTGGAGACCCTGAGATCATGACCTGAACCAAAATCAAGAGTCAGATGCTTAACTGAGTCACCCAGGCGCCTCTGAATTTGGGGTTTTGATTCAATTTCCATCCAAACTTTTAATAATAGAGGGAACTGGTTAAAGGGCGTTGCTTCTCTATTCCAGACTATAAGCATCTTGAGAAGAATCCATCCACTTGTGCTTTCTGATCTTTGTAAGACTCTTCTGGTATTTTCTCACCTAGCTTGGGAACCAATCCCTCCACCACTCCTCCCTTTCCACTAACCAGCACCCCCCACCTCCCACATCACTGCTTATAGTCACCAGGTGAGGAGCTTTCTATATTTTGTCTCCCCTGTGAGACCCCTCTTTCCTTGATACATACAATTTTGAGCACTCTTACTTAATACATTAAGTAACCATTAGTTATATAATACTCCAATTGGCCAAAACAATTTACTATAGATGTTACAATTGCTTCTGATTTTCCACTATTAAAATAGCACTTTGATGAACATTTCTGCTTGTAAAGTTTCTCTGTATTTAGAATTTCCCCCTTTAGGGTTCAATTAAAATTATGAGCCAAGGAATACACCTAATTTTTAAAGTTCTTGATACATATTGCCAAAATGCACTTTGAAAGGACTATTTCAATTTACACTAAACAGGGCTGGTTTCAATGTGAGTCAAAAGCTAAATATGTCTCAAGCCAGTATTCATTCTCACTTTGGTGCCAAAGGGAGCTCTGCAACACTAGCTTTGTTCGAACAAAAAATATAGCAGTTTTAGCTAGAGACATTACATTAGCTTGCAACCAATTCTTTGCTTATCAAGAACATGTTTGGCTACTGGCACTTAAGGAAGACAGGTAAACAGAGAACTTAGAAAATGCTGGGCTTAATAACCTTAGTCACTGGTTCCCAGCTTCTCCCAAATTAATGTATTTCAATTACAAGGAACTTTTAATTTAAAATAAAAAACTTTTTAATTTGAAAAAGAAGTTTTAAAAGGAACATTTAAAAAAAAATGCTCTATGCCCAATGAGGGGCTTGAACTCATGACCCCCAGATCAAGAGTCACACTCTCTATCCACTGAGCCAGCCAGGTGTCCCTCTCCACGCCACCCCCCCCACACTCAAAGGAACTTTCTTTTTAATATAACACCATATATTAACTATACTGGAATTTAAAATTTAAAAAAGGGGGGGGTGCCTGGATGGCTCAGTCAGTTAAGCATCTGTCTTCAGCTCGGGTCATGATCCCAGGATCCACTTGTGCGCTCTGAGTCAAATAAAATCTTTAAAAACAATAAAAATAAAATTTTAAAAAGGGAACTTTCTTTTGTAGAGAGAACCCATTTATTTATATTATCTTCAAGATGCAGTGAAGTGCCTCAGCAAATAGCAGAAAATATTTGAACAAGGGTACCTGGGTGGCTCAGTAGGTTTAGCATCTGCTTCAGCTCAGGTCATGATATCACAGCCCTGGGATCAAGCTCCACATTGGGCTCTCTGCTCAGTGGCGAGTCTGCTTCTCCCCACCGCCCCGCCGCTGCCCCCGTGATCTCTCGTTTTCACTCTCTCAAATAAATAAAATCTTTTAAAGAAGAAGAAGAAGGAGGAGGAGGAGGAGGAGAAGAAGAAGAGGAGAAAATGTTTGAACAAATGAATCCTGTTCCTTTGCCAATAATTGACTTTATCCCTCTCTGGGTGTTTTTTTTTTCTTTTTTCTTTAAATATTTATTCTTTTGAGAGACAGCGAGCCAGAGCGAGCAGGGGGAGGGGCTGAGGGAGAAGCAGATTCTGCACTGAGTGTGCAACTCGACTTGGGGCTTGATTTCACAACCCCAAGATCATGACCCAAGAAGAAACCAAGAGTATCTTGGTTTCTCACCCAACTGAGCCACCCAGGTGCCCCTAAAGATTTTTATTTTCAAGCAATCTCTACACGATGTGGGACTTGAACTCACAATTTCAAGGTAAAGAGTTGTAGACTCCACTGATTGAGCCAGACAAGCACCCCATCTCTCTAGTTTTTAAGTATTTCTAAAATATTTAATTTTAAATATTGTTCTTCTCATTACCACATACTCCTACTTTGCATCAGGCTATTAGCCATCTTTACTACATTTTCCCCAACAATCCTATGAGATAGATATTGCCATCATACCCATCAGCAGTTGAGAATACTAAGACTCTAAAAAGAATTATGTGCATGTACCCCACACCAAGTCAGGTAGCACCATAAGTGCTCAAAAAAGTTCAGCTAAATCTGCTGACCTTTATCTCCTACCTAGCTTGCTTTTCAGAACTCTGGTTTACATTTAGATCTACTGACATCTGAGGTGACTTGAGATGGCACTGGATAAAACAGCTGCCATGGATATAAACGTTAATTTTAGTGCCTGTACATTAACACTGGGACCTCTTTCTCCCTCTAATCTCCCAGGGCCAGCATCTAATGTCAACTGCTACTACAAATCCCCTACTAGGAAGGTGCATCCAGGTCTGTCTTACTGAGAAATATCCCTTGCTCCAAGATGATCTTTCCTTCCTTTCTCCTCCTCTCAGAGATAACTCCTCTTCCATTAATTGCACTCCTAAGGATTTAGGATACTACTGCATTAATTACAGCAATTTACACAAAAGTGTAATTGATTTATAGCATTAGTAGGAGAAAGGTATATATCTTTAGAGCAAAAAATACCCTGAATCCCAACCAATCTCTAATTAGCAAGATGCACTGGGGAAACTGGAAGAAAGTGTGTGGACTATTCTATATCCTTCTCCTATTCCATCCTTGGTCTAACTTCCTCCTCTCCCAAGAGGAGGAAAGTGTGTGGACTGTTCTATACCCAGAAGGATATAGGATATATCCAGAGGATATCCTTCTGGATATAGAACACAGAACTAGAGGATATAGAATACAGATACAGAATATAGAACTGGAGGAAAGTGTGTGGACTATTCTGTATCTTTCTCCTATTCCATCCTTTGTCTAACTTCCTCCTCTCAGAAGACAAGAGCACAGCAACACCACTTGGCAACCCACTTCCAAAATACTGAAATCCTTGACCTATCTCAAGTATGATTCAAGGAAGGTATTATAAACAATAAATGGTGTAGTGTTTTACCTAGATGTCTCATTCAACTATTTGGATAGGGCTTAGGTAACACGCTAGATTACCCAAGTGTAATCACTAGAGTGCTTTCCTAAGAAGTTTCTCTTCCCACACCTCATCTGTTTAATCTAACAGACACTGTAGGAAGGAGGCTGATGTGAAATCTCAGTTGAAATTTAAGTACTCTCTAAATTCCAATTGGAGCGTTGGCTCTAAGTTGCTGGGGATGGATATAACTTGTTTTCATTTATTCCCAGAGAGAAATTTGACAAAAACCAGTGATTTTTGTTCCCTCCTTCCTACTACACAGATACCTTTGCTTTATGCAGTAAGCAATATGCCCTCTCTAGTAGTAGCAAGAGAAATGGAATTTGAGGTCCTTTCAGGAAGCAATCACATACAGCCTCTATTTATTACAACTCTTATATTCAGATCTTTGTTATTCATAATTACTGGGCTCCCCTAAATTAAACAGCAGCAGATGGGGTGCCTGGGTGGCTCAGTCAGTTGAGGGCCTGCCTTCAGCTCGAGTCATGGTCCCAGTGTCCTGGGATGGAGCCCATGTTGGGCTCTCTGCTCAGCAAGGAGCCTGCTTCTCCTTCTCCGTCTGCCTGCCACTCCTCCTACTTGTGCTCTTTTTCTGTCAAATAAATAAATTAAATCTTTAAAAGAAAATTAAATACCAGCAGCTTCCATTTCCTAAGCACCTATTACTATGTAATAGGCAGTATAAGTAATAAAGCCCTCACTTTCACTACTGAGAAAGCCAAAGGATTCAAGAGGTTAGGTAACTTGTCTAAGAATATCCTTGTCTAGAAATAACAAGAAGTGGTAGAGCTGAGACTGAAACCTAGAATAACTACATCCAAAGTCCAGGCTCCTTCCTATGCCATACTGCTTCCCAATATCATTTAATTCATATTAGAAGACAAGTTTTCAAAAATTCTCAATTCAGAAAAATTCAAAAAAAATTTTTTTTGTTTGAGAATACCTGGAATGTTTCTAATTTTCCCACTAAGGATTAAAGATAAGACGAAGAGAGCAGGGACGCCTGGCTGGTTCAGTCGGTTAAACATCTTGCCTTCAGCTTGGGTCATGATCCCAGAGTCCTGAAGAGAGTAAATCAACCCCTCATTTTGCACAAAAGGAAACTGAGGGTTAGTGATGTGAAAAAGCTTTCCCAAGTTACAGAGCGTCTGGGTGGCAGAACTATCTGGTCTTTGTATTCCTGGTTACTGCTTTCTTCCTTCCCTTCTCTCTTTCCTTTTTTTTTTTTTTTTTAAAGATTTTATTTTTTAAGTAACCTCTACACCCAACGTGGGCCTCAAACCCACAAGCCTGAAATCAAGAGTCACAGGTTCTACTGACTCAGCCAGCCAGGCACCCAAGGTTCCTTCTTCCTTCCTTACACTCACTGGTAGCTAACTATCAGCTCACAAATGTATGCAAAATTGTTCTCTTTTATGCCTAGATTCAACAATTTATTGGTATAGTTTTGCTCTATGAACAAAGGGTTTGGTGTTAAATAAGCCTAGAAAATGCTGCATATAAAAATCCCTTTTGGAAATTCCCAATACATCTTTTAAATGTCTTCCTTTTAGGTAAAAAGAAAAGAAAATTAACTTCACAACTGCACAAAGGAAAAGGTCTATTTTAAAAGAATACTATTAATATCCATTGAGGAGCTTTCCCATAGAACTGGCCTCGGAACCACAGATTAGAGACCATCACTGGATGTTATAAACCAAATGGTCCATGTGAATCAAGAGATAATCCTACCCACCTGTGTAGATTCTTAAATATTTGAAAACTGGACACAACAACAGTATATAGGATATTTTATATGCAAATATCTGAATCTACATTATTTTTTTTTTAAGATTTTGTTTATTTATTTGACAGACAGATCACAAGTAGGTAGAGAGACAGGCAGAGAAAGAGGGGAAAGCAGGCTCCCTGCTGAGCAGAGAGCCCGATGTGGGGCTCGATCCCAGGACCCTGAGATCATGACCTGTACCAAAGGCAGAGGTTTAACCCACTGAGCTACCCAGGTGCCCCTTGAATCTACATTAAAATGCCACATGGAGGGGTGCCCGGGTGGCTCAGTCCTTAAGCACCTGCCTTTAGCTCAGGTCATGATCCCAGAGTCCTGGGATTGAGGCCTTTGGGAAGCCTGCCTCTCCCTCACCCTATACAGGGCTCAATCCCAGGGCTCATGACCTGCCTGAGCTGAAGGCAGACTGAGTCACCCAGGCGCCCTAAGTGGTTGATCTTTGCTGGAAAATTAGAGGATACCAGAGTCTTCAATAATGCTTCATTCTAACTCTGTTGCTAACTGGCTTGGGCATGATTCTGAGGTTCAGTTTATGTCTCAGTAAAACATAAATAAAAACAGTGACTAATTCATTGGGCTGTAAAGATTAAGTATACAATGCTCAATATAGCTATTATTACAAAGAAACATGGAAGAAACATTAAAAATGAGAATGTCATCATAAAACTTAAGTTCCATGTGGGCAAGAAAAAGACATTTTATTTGTACATCAAATGAGACGATCATGTGGACTTTTTCCCTCTTCATTCTGTTAAGCTGAACATAGATGTTCATACTCTCAACCACTGTTGCATTCCAGGAATAAATCCCACATGGTCATGGCACATAATCCTTTTAATATGTGGCTAAATTCAGTTTGCTAGTATTTTGTTGAGGATTTCTGCATTAATGTTCCTAAGAGATAATGGTCTCTAGTCTTCTTGCTGTGTCATAATCAAGGCAATGCTGGCCTCACAGAATGAGTTAGTAAAGTGGTCCTTCCTCTTCCAATTTTTTGGAAAATTCTGAGAAGGACTGGAATTAGTTCTTTTTAAAATTTTATTTTTAAGTAATCTCTACACCCAACGTGGGCACCAACTCACATACCTGAGATCGAGAGTGACATACTCTTCCAACTAAGTCAGTCAGACACCACTGGAATTAGTTATTCATATGGCTAGTAGAATTTACCAGTGAAGCCATCAGGCCCAAGGCTTTTCTTTGTCAGGAGTTTTTTATTATTGACTCACTCTCCTTACTGGTGATAGGTCTATTCAGATTTTGTATTTCTTTGTGATTTAGTCCTGGCAGATCTTATGTTTCCATGAATCTGTCCATCTCATCCAGGTTACCCAATTTGTTGGCATTCAACTAACTGTTCATAATACTTTCATATCAATTTAATTTCTATAGAATTGGTAATTATGTGTCCATTTTCATTTCTGATTTTATTAATTTGAATCTTTTTTTCTTAATCCACTGAACTAAAGGTTTGTAAATTCTGTTGATCTTTTCAAAAGAACCAACTTTTGGTTTCTCTGATTCTTCCCTACTGTTTTTCTAGTCTCTATTTCATTTATCTAGGCTCTAATCCTTATTATTTCCTTTCTTCTGCTAGCTCTGGGTTTAGTCTTCCTTTTTCTAGTTTCTTAAGTTACAAAGTTAGGTTGCTGGTTTGAGAGCTTTCTTGTTTTTTTTAGTGTTTTTTATAGTGTAGAGTTGAAAATTTACTTCTTGTTGTATCCCGTAAATTTTGACATGTTTTGTGTTCATTTTCATTTGCCTCTACATATTTTCTAATTCCCCTTGTGATTACGTCTTTAAGCCACTGGTTGTGTAAAAGTATGTTGAAGGTCACCCAGGTGGCACAGTCAGTTAAAGCATTTGACTCTTGGTTTCAGCTCAGGTGGATCTCAGGGTCATGAGATCAAGTCCTGCATGGGCTCCCTGCTCAGCATGAAGTCGACTTGAGTTTCTCTCTCCCTCTCCATCTGCCCCTCCCCTACTCACTCTAATAAATTAAATCTTTTTAAAAAGTGTGTTGTTTAATCTACACAAATTTGTGAATTTTCCAGTTTTACTTATTATTCATTCTAATTCACCCAGTTGTGGTTGGAGAAGATATTGTATATCTATGATATCTATCTATGATATACAGACACACACACACACATATGATATCTATGTTTTAAAGATATCTATGATATCTATGATATCTATCTATGATATACAGACACACACACACACACATATGATATCTATGTTTTAAAGTCTATTGGGACAAATTTTTTACATGTAGAAAACCCCTGGGGCACCTCGGTGGCTCAGTCAGATGTCTGCTTCTGGCTCAGGTCATGATCCCAGAGTCCTGGGACTGAGCCCCACTTTGGGCTCCCTGCTCAGCAGGAAGCCTGCTTTTCTCTCTTCCACTCCCCCTATTTGTGTTCCCTCTTTCGCTGTGTCTCTGTCAAAGAAAGAAAGAAAAAAAAACCCAACAACAACAAAACAAAAACAAAAAACAAAAACCCAAAGACCCCATCAAAAATACCAGAACGAAAAAACCCTGTTAGAACCATTAAATAAATTCAACAAAGTAGCAAGATACAAAGTCAACACAAATTTCAGTTGTATTACTTTAGACTAACGATAAAGAATCTAAAAAGGAAATTAAGGGGTGCCTGGGTGGCTCCGTCGGCTAAGCGACCAACTTTTGATTTCGATTCACACATAATCTCAGGGTTGTAAGATCCAGCCCCATGTCAGGCTCTGAACTGAGCATGAAGTCTCCTTAAGATTCTCTCTCCTGGGGTGCCTAGGTAGCTCAGTCGGGTAAGCATCTGCCTTTAGCTCTGGTCATGATGCCAGGGTATTGGGATCGAGCCCTATTATCGGGCTCCCTGTTTGGCGGAGAGCCTGCTTCTCCCTCTCTGTCTCTGCCTGCCCCTTTGGCTGCTTGTGTACTCTCCCTCTCTCTCTGACAAATAAACAAAATCTTAAAAAAAAAAAAAAAAAAGAAAAAAGAAAAGATTCTCCATTTCCCTGTTCCTCTCCCACCTCCCCTTGCTGTCAAATAAATATAAATAAGTAAATAAAAAGGAAATAAACAATTCCATTTATGATAATATCAAAAAGAAAAACTAGAAAAAAATAAAATACTAGGAATTAACTAAGGAGGTGAAAGAAAACTACAAAACATTGTTGAAAGAAATTTAAAAAGATCTACATGAATGAAAAGAAATTCAGTTTTCATGGATTGGGAAACAATTGTGTTAAAATGTCAATACCACCCAAAATGATCTACAGATTCATAGCAACACCTATCAGAATTCCAATGACTTTTTTATAGAAATAGAAAAAACCAATCCTAAAATTCATATGGAATCTCAAGGGATCCTAAATAGCCAAATAAAAGAAGATCAAAACTAGAGGACTCACATCTCCTGATTTCAAAACTTAGTACAAAGCTACAGTAATCAGAACAGTGTGGTACTGGCACAAAGAGAGACATAGAGACCAATGGGATAACAGAAAGCCCAGAAGTAAAACAATGCATATAAGGTCAAATTATTTTTGACAAGGGTGCCAAGATCATTCAGTGAAGAAAGAACAAACAGTTTTTTCAACAAATGATGCAGGAACAGTGGATATTCACATGCAAAAGAATGAAGCTGGACACTTACTGTGAAGTTATATATATATATCTATCTGCCCCTAGTTTCTGACAGGGAGCTCCTAAAATCCCTGTGATTTCCTAAGTGATAAGAGCACTAGGAACATCATTTGTTCTAGTATTTGGTCTCTGACCTTGGTTCCTGGCAGAGGGATCCTAAACCCCTTGGAATTTCCTGGACAGTGGCAGCATCTTTCATTTTAATGAGGTGATTTCAGCTCCTGGAATATGGACTGCTCACCAGACAGACCAAGCCATGATCAGAAGCTGGAAATTTTCAGCCCCACCCCCCATTCTCTAAGAGAAGGAAGAGAAGCTGGAAATGGCATAAATAATCAATCATACCCACAAGATGAAGCCTCCATAAAAACCCCAACAGAATGAGGTTCAGAGAGCTTCTGAGTTAATGAACACATTAACATGTGGGGAGGGCGATGCATCCCAACTCCATAGAGACAGAGCTCCTGAATTTAGGACCTTCCAGACTGTCCTATGTATCTCTTCTTCTGTATCCTTTCTTATATCCTCTCTAAAAAAACAGTAAACAAAAGTGTCTCCCTAAGTTCTGTGTACCATTCTAACAAATTATCAACCCCAAAGAGAAGGTTATGGGAACCCCCAATTATAGCTGGTCAGTCTGGGAGACCTGTGATTGGCATCTTAGAAGTCACAGTCTTTAAGCCATTAACTTGTGGGATCTGTCGCTAATTTCAGGTAGCTTCAGAACTCAATTAAACTGAATCTAGCATTGCTTGATCTAGCATTGCTCATGTATCTGGTGTCAGAAGTATGGTGAGTGTGGTTAACAGTCCGAGAATAAAGGAGAAACACGGGAGTGTGGTCTTCCGACTCATTTACCTAACACTATATACAAAAATGAACTCAAAATAGATCCATGACCTAAAATAAGACCTAAAACAAAATTCTTAGAAGAAAACAGGAAAAAAGCTTCCCAACATTGGATTTAGCAATGATTTCTTGGATATTAACACCACAGGCACAGGCTACAAAAAAAGCAGACAAACAGGACTTCATGAAAATCTTAAAAATTTGGGCTCCTGGATGGCTCAGTTGGCTAAGTGTCTGCCTTTGGCTCAGGTCACGATCCTGGGGTTCTGGGATCAAGCCCCACATCAGGCTCCCTGCTCAGTGGGGAGCCTGCTTCTCCCTCTCCCCCCTGCTCATGTTCTATTTGATAAAATCTTGAAAAATAATTTAAAAAATTTGTGCATCAAAAGATACTATGGAGGGACACCTGGGTGGCTCAGTGGGTTGAGCCTCTGCTTTCGGCACAGGTCGTGATTTCAGGGTCCTGGGATCGAGCCCGGCATTGGGCTCTCTGCTCGGCAGGGAGCCTGCTTCCCTTTCTCTCTCTCTGCCTACTTGTGATCACTGTCTGTCAAATAAATAAATCTTTTAAAAAAAAAAAGTCTAAAAAAAAAGATACTATAGACAGAATAAAAAGACAATACACACAATGGGAAGAAATATTTACCAATCATGTATTATTTTACAATATTATTTATTTATGTGTGAGAGAGAGCACCCACAAGTAGGGTGAAGGGTTAGAGGGAGAAGCAGACTCCCTGCTGAGCAAGGAGACCGATGCAGAGCTCAGTCCCAGGACTGGGAGATCATGACCTGAGCCAAAGACACACGTCCAACTGACTAAGCCACCCAGGTGCCCCTGCAAATCATGTATTTAAAAAGGGATTAATATCCAGACTATATAAAGAATTCTTAAAACTCAACAACTGAAAACCACCAACCTGATTCAAAAATGGGCAAAGGACTTGAACAGACATTTCTGCAAAGATACACAAATGACCAATAAATACACAGAGAGATGTTCAACATAATTAGGGAAATGCGAATCAGAACTATGAGCTACCACTTCACACCTAACAGGACGGCTCCTATTAAAAAAAACAAAACAGGGAACAGGGGCACCTGGGTGACTCAGTTGGTTAAGCATCTGCCTTTAGCTCAGGTCATGACCCCAGGGTCCCGGGATCAACGCTCATGGAAAGCTTGCTTCTCTCTCTCTCCCTCTGCCTATTGCTCACCCTGCTTGTGCTCTCTAACAAATAAATAAATAAAATCTTAAAAAAAAAAAAAACAGGAAACAAAAAGTATTGGCAATGATGTACAGAAATTAGAATCCTTGTGCACTGTTGGTGGTAACATAAAATGTTAAAAACCACTGTGGAAAACAGCATGTGTTCCTCAAGAAATTTAAAGAATTACCATATGATACAGCAATTTCATTTCTGGGTAAATACCCAAAATAATGGAAAACATAGTCTCAAAGAGATACTTGTACACTCATGTTCATACCAGCATTATTCACAGTAGCTAAAATGTGGAGACACCCCAAATGTCTATTGACAGATGAGCAGATAAACAAAATGTGGTGTATATATATACAATGGACTATTACTGAGCCTTTAAAAAGAAAGAAATCCTACAATATGCTACAACATGGATGAACTTTGAGTACACTACACTAAGGGAGACAACCCAGTCACAAAAAGACAAATACAGGGGCGCCTGGATGACACAGTCATTTAAGCGTCCGACTCTTGGTTTCAGCTCAGGTCATGATCTCAGGGTTGTGAGCTGCATTGGGCTCCTCATTCGGTGCTGAATCAGCTTGAGATTCTCTCTCTCCCTCTGCCCCTCCCACTCATGTCTGTGTGCACATGCATGTGCTCTGTCTCTCTAAAATAAATAAATAAAATCTAAAATAAATAAATCTTTAAAAAAAAGACACATACTGTATGATTCTACTTATAACAGGTATCTAGAGCAAAATCATACAGACAGAATAGTGGATGCCAGAAGCTACAGGAAGGGGAAAGGAGGGTGTTGTTGTTACAGGAGTTCTCCTCCCCAATCTGAGATTTTCAGTTACGCACAGTCAACTGCCATCTGGAAGCAGATGATCCTCCTTCCGATGTGTCATCAGAAGGTTATTAGTAGCCTAATGCAACATCACAATGCCTACATCACTGACTTCACTTCATCTTATCATGTACACATTTTATCATCTCACATCATCATAAGAAAAGTACAGTACAATAAGGTATTTTGAGAGAGATCATACTCACAAAACTTTTATTATAACAGTTTTAATTATTCTATTTTATTATTGTTGTTAATCTCTTAGGTGTCTAATTTGTAAATTAAACTTTATCACAGGTATGTATATATAAGAAAAACATAGTATATGTAGGGTTTGGCACTACCTGTAGTTTCAGGCATCCACTGGGGGTCTTGCAATGTATCCCGGGGGGAATACTGTAGAGTTTTAGTTTTATAAGATGAAAAAACTTACGGCCTTTTTCAACCTTTCCTAATGTGACTGCACTACTCAGGATTAAGCAGAAAAGTTGGTTAGGGAGATAGGAAGATATTATTTTCCTCTTCACAAGAAACACTACAAGGTATCAAACTTTACCAATTTTCCAAAAGTCATCTGAGAGTCTGGCCTTCTCTGTTTCCTCCCCACTCTCCAGGGACAATTCTGCCACTATTTATATGTTTCAAAATAGCTTGAAATCACATTTCTAGAACTTGCCATGCGTAAGGTATGTTTGTGTATATAAACATAATCTAATGTCAAGTCTCACAAAATGTTAATAATTTATCACTTTTCAATTTCAAAACAGAATGTTCTAGGATTTAGATTCAACTCTTAAGAATCTATGAGCCAAGGCACTTTTTTTTTTTTTTTTAGATTTTTATGTATTTATTTGGCAGAGCAGCAGGCAGAAGGAAGGGAGAAGCAGGCTCCCTGCTGAGCAGAGAGCCTGATGTGGGACTTGATCCCAGGACCGAGACCATGACCTGAGCCGACGGTAGATGCTTAACCAACTAAGCCACCCAGGCTACCCAGCTTTCTTACTGATTCTTAAAACAACCTTGTAAAGTTAGAAATATCAGAGTCACTTTGCAGATGTGGAAACTAAGGCCTAAGATTAACTGCCATACAGATATCAAATGGCCAAGTCCTAACATGGAGCTCTTTCCCCTTTACCATGCTGCAAAGATGAGAATATGACTAACTGGATTTTTTGGATTTTTTTGTTTTCCCCTTTCTCCTAAAAATGGAATACCTAATACTGTTGGAAATACTTCAATAAAAGGGAGGGAGAGAGGAAAAAACATCAAGAACAATTGGAACAAAACCCCTCTGGTTAAGTGAGATTTCTGGTGAATTACTCAACTCATTCAAAAAATATTAATCCAGCAACTGTCCTGCATCAAGTACATCAAAGAAATCAAAGTCCCAATCCCCAGTAATTTTGTGGAGTAAAATGACATATACATGACTGTATTGACAACACACCAGTGGTAAAATAATCCTGAAGTCTTTCAGAGGACTAGGGGAAAATGCAAAGGAAGACACAAAGTTCCAAACTGAAAATTAGCAGAAGATAGTGTTTCAGAGCAAGGGAGAATTATGTATGGAGGCACAGAGGCATGAAAAAGAATGTTACATTAGGGGAACTAGAAAGTCTACAAAGTAGCATTGGAATAGAAAGGGAAAGGATATGGGGCAGCTTAGCTGGCTCAATGGGTAGAGCATGCAACTCTTGATCTCGGGGTTGTAAATGCAAGTCTCGCATTCGGTGTAGAGATTACTTAAAAATGAAATCTTAAAAAAAAATAAATAAATAAATAAAATAAAATCTTTTAGGGGCGCCTGGGTGGCTCAGTGGGTTAAGCCTCTGCCTTCAGCTCAGGTCATGGTATCAGGGTCTGGGATTGAGCCCCACATATCATGCTCTCTGCTCAGCAGGGAGCCCACTTCCCCTCCTCTCTCTCTGCCTGCCTACTTGTGATCTCTGTTAAATAAATAAAATCTTTAAAAATAATAAATAAATAAATAAGTAAAATATTTTTTTTTAAAGATTTTATTTATTTATTTGACAGAGAGAGATCACAAGTAGGCAGAGGGGCAGGCAGAGAGAGAGGAAGGGAAGCAGGCTCCCCGCCGAGCATAGGACTCGTTCCCAGGACCCTGAGATCACGACCTGAGCTGAAGGCAGAGGCTTAACCCACTGAGCCACCCAGGTGCCCCAATAAATAAAATCTTTTAAAAAGGATGGGGGAAGGGTAGAATTATCGGGTTGGACAGTAAAGTATGGGTCAGCTCAGGAGATTTAAAGATTTATGCAGGGCGCCTGGGTGGCTCAGTCGTTGGGCGTCCGCCTTCGACTCGTGCCCAGGGTCCTGGGATCGAGGCCCACGTTGGGTTCCCTGCTCAGCAGGAAACCTGCTTCTCCCTTTCCTAGTGTTCCCTCTCTGTGTTGCTCTTTATCAAATAAATAGAATCTTAAAAAAAATGACTTATGCAGTTTTAATCAATGCAAAGCAAATAAAAAAGTCTTAAGAGAGTGACACAAAATGCATTAAAAAATTGTTGAAAAGGAGATCTGAAACTAAGGGCAC
Organism: Martes martes; assembly: GCF_963455335.1. Classification (NCBI taxonomy): domain Eukaryota; kingdom Metazoa; phylum Chordata; class Mammalia; order Carnivora; family Mustelidae; genus Martes; species Martes martes. Next base: position 102,060,526 of record NC_137892.1, read on the forward strand.
CAATATAAGGTTACTGAAATATCCAAAGGAAAACCAAAGTGTAAACTAGGGTAGAGGCAATGCAGATAGATTAGAGGGTTAACCGAGGATAGTGGATTTTTTTGTTTGACTTCTCTGTAACGTTTTTTTTAGTACTTCATTCCTTTTATTTATTTATTCTGGAGAATAGCTGACACACACTGTTACATTAGTTTCAGGTACATAACATAGTGATTCAACAAGTCTATACATTCTCCTATGCTCACCACAAGTGTAGCTACCATCCATCACCATACTACCATACAAGAGTACAATTCTAATGACTATATTCCCTATGCTGTAGTTTTAATCCCTGTGATATTTCTTTAATTTCAATAGGAACTTACACATACTCAAATAAATTTTTTTTTTAAGATTTTATTTATTTGACAGAGAGAGACACAGCAAAAGAGGGAACACAAGCAGAGATAGTGGAAGAGGGAGAAACAGGCTTCCCACTGAGCAGGGAGCCCAATGTGGGGCTCAATCCCAGGACCCTGGGATCATGACCTGAGCCAAAGGCTGACACTTAACGACTGAGCCACCCAGGTGCCCCTAAAATAAAGACTTAAAAAAAAATCCGGAGAGGGCACCTTTATTTGAGAGGGTTTTGTTTTGTTTTGTTTTTTGTTTTGTTTCGAAACAAGCATTTTGGGATGCCTGGGTATCTCAGTCAGTTAAGCATCTGTCATCAGCTCAGGTCATGAGCCCAGGGTCCTGGGATAGAGTTCCGCATCGGGCTCCTTACTTGGCAGGGTGTCTGCTTCCCCCTCTGCCTGCTGCTCCCCCTGCTGTGCACTCTCTCTTTGACAAATAAATAATCTTAAAAAAATAATTTAAAAATTTAAAAACAAGCATTTAAAAAAAGATTTATTTATTTTAGACAGAGAGCAAGAATGAGAGAGTACACACAAGCAGGGAGGATGATGGTCAGAGGGAGAGGGAGAGGCAGACTCTCTGCTGATCAGGGAGTCTGATGTGGGGGGGCTCAATCTCAGGACCCTGAGATCATGAGCTGAGCCTAAGGCAGATGCTTAACCGACTAAGCTAGCCAGGCACCCCACAGACATTATTTCTTTTTTTTTTTTTTTTTTTTAAGATTTTATTTATTTGCCAGAGAGAGAGAGAGAGTGAGTACACACAAGCAGGCAGAGAGGCAGGCAGAGGCAGTCAGAGAAGCAGGCTCCCCGCCGAGCAAGGAACCCGATGCGGGACTCGATCCCAGGACCCTGGGACCATGACCCGAGCCGAAGGCAGCGGCTTAACCAACTGAGCCACCCAGGCGTCCCCAGACATTATTTCTTAAAACAGTTTTAGGTTTACAGAAATACTTGAAGTACAGCCCCCACCCTGCCCCAAAACCTTGTGTATGGCAAAAAATACCATACACAAAGTGCAAGACCTAGGAATAATATTGATAATTTATTTCACAGACAGAAGGTTAATATTCCTAACATAGTTTATAAAAATAGAGAAGAGGGAACCTGGGTGGCTCAGTGGGTTAAAGCCTCTGCTTTCGGCTCAGGTCATGATCCCAGGGTCCTGGGATCGAGTCCTGCATCGGGCTCTCTGCTCAACAGGGAGCCTGCTCCCTCCTCTCTCTCTGCCTGCCTCTCTGCCTACTTGTGATCTCTGTCTGTCAAATAAATAAATAAAATCTTAAAAATAAAAAAATAAAAATAAAAATAGAGAAGAAAAAGGACAACAAACTGATAGAAAATGAAGACTATACAGAGTTTGACAACACACTGTTGGTGAGGCTCTTAGGGGCCTCATACATTGTTCATGGGAGCACAAAATGGTACAACCCTCATGGAGGAAAATCTGACAAAATCTAAGAGTTACATGTTCAGATACACACACATAAGCATTTAACCTTTGAGCCAGAAAGCTTTCCAGGAAGCTATCCCATAGACACACTAGCAAAAACATAATGTCATGCATAAGGGTACTTATTGCCCTATTATTTGTAACAGGTAAAGATAAGAAATAACCCAAATGTCCATCAACAGGGGGCTAAATCATGGTATATCCACATAACAGAGTATCACATGGCTATAAATATGAAAGAGAAATAATTCCCTATAATGCTATGCAAGGACTACCAGGAGTTTAGGTATAAAAATAAGATGGAGAATGACAGGGGGTGAAGTGGAGGGGGGGGTGCATGCAGTCAGTGTTAACTGACCCTCTCTTGATTTCAGCTTGTGATCTCAGGGTCATGAGATCGAGTACCCCCACATCACACTGGGCTCCATGCTCAGAGGGCAGTCTGCTTGAGATTCTCTCTTCCTTTTCCTACGCCCCTCTTTCTCATGCACAAGCGCTCTTGCTCTCAAAACAAACAAACAAACAAACAAACATTTTGGGTGGCTCAGTGGGTTAAGTGACTGACTCTCGATTTCTGCTCAGGTTGTAACCTTAGGATCATGGGATCGATCCCCATGTGGGGCTCCATGCTCAGTGTGGAGTCTGCTTGTCCCTCTCCCTCCCCCAGCTTGTACTCTCCCTCAAACAAATAAATATCTTTAAAAAAAAAAAAGAGAGAGGAATAGAAGCTAGATTTCTTTATGAACATATTCATAGGGCACCTGGGTGGCTCAGTTGGTTAAGTGACTGCTTTCAGCTCAGGTTATGATCCTGGAGTCCCAGGATCTAGTCCCACATTGGGGCTCCCTCCTCAGAGGGGAGTCTGCTTCTCCCTCTGACTCCTCCCCCTTCTTGTGCTCTTGCTCTCTCTCAAGTAAATAAAATCTTTTAAAAAACATATTCATAAATATACCTATATTTATTTTACATATATATAATATGTAAATATTTATAAGACAAATTTTAAAAAGCAGCAGCAATCCCTAAACATGAGAAGTAAAAATCAAATAAATATACTGGGTTGGTGGCTTAAAGAATGACAAAGAGACTATCCCAAATGACTTTAGCACTTAGTAAAATGAAAATATACCATGCAGAAAAAGAGGCTTAAATTGTTCCAGATAATCATATTGCTACTAGTATATAAGTATTGTTATTTTGAGACAGTTAAGTGTTGATTACGTGATAAAGTAAAGGAATAGCCATGTAGTATCACTAAGAACCAACTTTTTGGCATGAAGAAGGATGATAAGAGAGGTAAGGTGTAGTGCTGAATTTGAATTGGTAGTCCCGAATCTGAAATGGAAATATCAAACTGTTTTATCATGAAATAAAACACAAATATATTTGTGTGTCTGTGTATGTACTACATATTCTTAGTTTTGTCAACTAAAAAGTTCTAGACCAACCCAGCAGCAACAAGCAGTCATAGCTCTGATGGCATCTAAATATTATTTCTACCCCCCCCCCCCAAATGAGTTTTCCTGGAGAACTGGCTGATTCTAGATCTAGGCAGAAATTCTAGATCTACTCAAGATGAGTCTGACACATCTTATGTCAGAAAGCTAAAAAGCTATCAAAGATCAAAATTACTTAGGAGCAATAATACAAGGTTTTTACAAATTCAAAAGGAAAATCTTTTCTGTGTCTCTGAAAAATAAACAGTGTAAACATTAGAGATTTAAAAAAGTCATCAGGAGCCAAACTAAAGAAACTCACAACTGTCAAAGACGGCACCATCTGAGCCTCAATAAGCGCAATGGCAGTAAGTTTCAATATGTTAAACATGTTTAAATTCATGAGTTCCTATCAATACTCAATTTTTTAAAAACCTCACTGGTTACTTTTGGAGGATGGTAGGAAATCAACTCATTATTTAAAACCTAGTAAATAGGAGCACCTGCGTGGCTCAGTGGATTAAAGCCTCTGCCTTTGGCTCCAGTCATGATTTCAGGGTCCTGGGATCGAGCCCAGAGTTGGGCTCTCAGCTCAGCGGGGAGCCTGCTTCCCTTCCTCTCTCTCTGCCTGCCTCTCTGCCTACTTGTGATCTGTGTCTGTCAAATGAATAAAAAAAAAAAAGTCTTAAAAAAAAACCTAGTAAATAACTGAAAGAATCAAATGTTTATCCTGCCTTTACTATACATACTGTAACTCAGTGTAACTAAACAGATGAGGGAATTGTATCTTTTCAAGATTTTATTTATTTGAGGGAAAGAGTGAGTGAGCAAGCGAGAGAGAGAGAGAAAGAGAGAGAGAGCGAGCGCGCGCGCGCGCAAAGCAGGGGTGGGGGGGGGTGGAGTAGAGGGAGAGGAAGAAGCAGACTGCACTGAGCAGGGAGCCCAACGCAGGGCTCAACCCCAGAAGCCTGAGATCATAACCTGAGCTGAAGCAGACGCTTAACTGACTGAGCCACCCAGGTGCCCCGGGAATTGTATCTTTACAGAGCAATACTTATTTTATTTCAAAGGTTTTATTTATTTATTTGACAGAGAGAGAGAGAGATCACAAGTAGGCAGAGCAGAGGCAGAGAGAAAGTGGGAAGCAGGCTCCCTGCTGAGCAGAGAGCACGACCTCAAGACCCTGAGACCATGACCTGAGCTGAAGGCAGAGGCTTAACCCACTGAGCCACCCAGGTGCCCTGAGGAATCTTTATTAATAAAGGAGAAATGAAAGAATTAGAATGTCCTCATTTTGTATATGAAAAGCCTAGGTAAAAGCTAATGAAATATATTAAGCCTGTAGAAATGTGTTTAAGGATACTAATACTGTAAGCTAATTTTTTTTTTTAAGATGTTATTTTTTTGACACACAGAGAGATAGCAAGAGCAGAAACACAAGCAGGGGGAATGGGAGAGGGAGAATCAGGCTTCCCGCTGAGCAGGGAGCCCAATGCAGGACTCGATCCTGGGACCCTGGGATCATGACCTGAGCCAAAGGCAGACCCTTAACTGACTGAGCCACTCAGGCACCCCTAAATTTTAATTTTTAAGTGAAGAAATTCTGCAAAGATTAATTATCAACATTTTAAATTCCTAAAATCATTGGTTTAATTCTGTACATCTGAATATAAGATATGTCTTCTCTATGTAAAACCTTTTCTATATCATTTTTTAAGAAGATTTGATTTATTTATTTGACAGAGACAAATTCTTAATTCCATTCTTTATTAAATACTCCCCAGAAAAATAAATATAAGAAAACATGTATACAACTGAACATCCTCCAGGACCACCCACCTGTCCCTTTTATGTCTTGGGACAAGACAGAACAGGATCACATCTTGTTTGGGTTCAGAGAGATGTGGACAGGTAGGTGAGAGAGGTGAGCTAGAAAGGTGCTCTCCCTCTTCTGGGTGTTGAGGTTGTCCTTGCCACTGGAAGACTAAAACAGCTGCTTAGCACTGCCCCTGAGCCTTGGATGGGAACCACTTTTCCAGCTTCTACCTAACAGAGACCTGCCCAGGATAAAGGGTGGCACCGAGGGGCCTGAGCCCATACAGTAACTACGCATCAGGCACTTTACATGCATTATCTCATTTAATCCTTTTAAGAACTCAAACCATCCTTTCACAGTAAGAACTTAAACTAGGAATAGACAGGAGCTTCCTCACCCTGATAAAGCACATCTGAGAAACACTCACAGCTAACTCAATAATGTGAAAGACAATGCTTTCCTCCTAAGATGCAGAACAAGACAAGGATATCTGCTCTTGCCACTTATATTCAATACCGTACAAGAGCAATTAAATAAGAAAAAAAGCCATCCAGATTGGAAAGAAATGAAACTTTATTCACAGATGACATGATCTTAGATACAAGAAATCCTATGAAATCTCCAAAAACCTAATAGAATACTGAGTTCAATAAGATTGCAGTAAGATCAACATACAAAAATCTACACACTCTCAATGAACAATCTAAAAATAAAATTCAGAAAATATTTCCTTTCATAGAAACCTCAAAAATAATAAAATATTTATGAATAAATTTAACCAAAGAAGTGTAAGACTTACACACAAAACACTAAAACATCACTGAGAGGAACTCCAGAAAGGAAGCCTTCCCATGTTCATGGATTCGAAGACTTAGTTTTGTTAAGATGGCAATAACCTCCGTATTGATCTACAGAGTAAACAGCAATCCCTATCAAAATCCCAGCTGCCTTTTTTGTAGAACTTGACAGGGTGATTCTAAAATTCATTTGGAACTGAAAGGGACCAGAAGAGCCAAAATAATTCTGAAAAAGAACAAAGTTGGAGGACTCACACGTCCTGATTTCACACGTTTTTGCACAACTACAACAGTCAAGACAGTGTGGTACTAGCGAGAGGATACAAATCAATGGAATAGAAATGAGAGTCCAGAAATAAATCTGTAATTATGGTCAACTGATTTTCAACAGCAGTTCCAAGGTCATTCAACAGGGAAAGAATAATCTTTTAAATAAACGGTGCTGGGGAAACTGAATACCTGCATGCAACAGAATGAGGGCAAACCCTTACCTCACAACTATTAATCCAAAATAGATCAGACTTTATATGTAAGACAACAAAAGGTACAAATATGACACCAATGCACAAGCAACAAAAGATAAATAAATCAGGTTTCATCAAAATTTAAAACTTCAATAAACACCATCAAGAGAATGAAGACAACCCACAGAATGGGACAGTACTTTTGCCAATGATATATCTGATAAAGGATTTGTATCAGAATATATAAAGAACTCTTACAATCCAGTAAGACATGGAACCTAATTTAAAAAATGGGCAAAGAACTTGAACAGATGTTTCTCCAAAGAAGACTGACAAATGGCTAATAAACATATGGAAAACGCTTAATATCGTTTTAGTCATTAGGGAAATGCAAATCAAAATGAGATACCACTTCACTCTTAACAGGATGGCTACAAAGATGGATGATAAACAAATGTTAGCGAGCGTGCTCGCTTTGGCAGAACAGATACTAAAACAAATGTTAGTGGGGATATGAAGAAACTGGAATCCTCACATACTACTGGTGGGGAAAATGATGTAGTTGTTTAGGAAAAACAATTTGGCAATTTCTCAAAAAGTTTTAAACAGAATTACCTTTTATTTATTTTTTATTTTTTTAAAAGATTTTATTTATTTATTTGACAGAGAGAGATAACAAGTAGGCAGAGAGGCAGGCAGAGAGAGAAAAAGGTGGAGAGAGAGAGAGAGACAGGTTCCCCGCTGAGCAGAGAGCCTGATGTGGGGCTCGATCCCAGGACCCTGAGACCATGACCTGAGCCGAAGGTAGAGGCTTAACCCACTGAGCCACCCAGGCGCCCCCAGAGTTACCTTTTAAACAGATATTCTACTACTAGGAGAAATGAAAACATGTCCACACAAAATTCTGTATACAAATATTCATAGAAGCATTAATAATAATAGCTTTAAAGTAGAAGCAATCCAAAAGCCCAATGAATTGATAAAACAAAATGTGGTTTATTCACACAACGGAATATTATTCGGCCATAAAAAGGAATGAGGTACTGATAAAAGCCACAACATGGGACACCTGGGTGGCTCAGTCGGTTAAGCTACTGCCTTTGGCTCAGGTCATGATCCCAGCGTTCTGGGATCAAGTCCCACATCAGGCTCCTTGCTCGGCAGGGAGCCGGCTTCTCTCTCCGCCTCTGCCTGCCACTCTGCCTGTTTGTGCACTTGCTCTCTCTCTCTCTCCCTCTGACAAATAAACAAATAAATAAAATCTTAAAAAAAAAAAAAGCTACAACATGGATGAACTTCGTGACTGTTAATAGGCAGTTTTCTGGCGGGTATGATAAAAATGACTGAGAAGTAAATACTGGTAATGGTTGCACAACTCTGTAAATATACTAAAAATCACTGAACTGTGTATTTTAAAAGGGTTAATTTATGGTATGTGAATTATTGCTCAATAAAATTGTTATTTTAAAAAAAGAGCCCAAGAGACCAAATTAGAAAACTATTAGTAATGATCAGAAAACATGACAAGAAATTAGATAAAAGAACCAAAAACTTAAGATAAATGTGCAAAATTCAACAGCATTTCTATTAGTAACCATTTAGAATAAAGAAATGTTCTATTCATAAGGACCATACAAAATCTAGATGAAGAAATTTACAAAAAACATTTTAAAGGATATGTGACACATCTGAATAAAGAGATGTGCTCGTTCCTGAATGTCAACCAGTTCCAAATTAATATACACATTTTAGGCAATTCCAATAATCCGGAAACAGCACAAAATGACTCTTAAATGTATATAAAGGGGAACCTGGGTGGCACAGTCAGTTAAGCGTCCAGACTCTTGATTTTGGCTCAGGTCCTGATCTCAGGGTTGAGACTGAGTCCCATGTCCGGCTCCATGCTTAGCACAGAGTCTACTTAAGACTCTCTCTATCCCTCCCCTTTTGCCCCCTCCAAGTGCTCTCTCTAAAAATAAGTAAATCTTTAAAATATATATATATGTATATATATATATTAAAAACCTTGTAAGAATTACCAATAATTTGTCAAAAAATAAATAAATAGGAAGGAATCCTATCCTATCAGATATTAAAACTTAGTGTAAAGCCCACTGTTATTAATCTAGTAATGGTACCAGCAGACAAATTAGTGAAACAGAATACAGTATGATAAAGAGGACTACTCACAGTGGGGCAAGGGATGGATTATTCAGCTAACCTATAATCTCCAGTAGAAGTAAGTGAAGTTAGGTTCTTATATATACAAAAAATAAAGTTCCACATGGATTAAAGATCTGATTTTAAAAAGAAAACCATGAAACATTTTGAAGAAAGCAAAAGAGAACATTTGTATAACTTCATTAAGTGCAAGCATTCTTAAAAAGAACCAAAAACCCAAAAGCCATAAGGAAAAGAAATGTCAACTTCATAACAATTTAAACAAATGTAAAGATAACAAAATAAAAGATGAAAGATATCATGAAAAATATTTGCAATATGTGATCAATATCCCTTTTTATATAAACAACTACAAACTGATAATAAAATGTCAAATAATCCAACAGTAAATGAACAAAGGATAGGCAGGCAATTTACACAATAAGTGTAAATAGCCAGAAGAAGCTCAAACTAGGGGCGCCTGTGTGGCTCAGTGGGTTAAAGCCTCTGCCTTCGGCTCAGGTCATGATCTCAGGGCCCTGGGATTGAGCCCCGAGTCGGGCTCTCTGCTCAGCAGGGAGCCTGCTTTCCCCTCTCTCTCTGCCTGCCTCTCTGCCTACTTGTGATCTCTGCCTATCAAATAAATAAATAAATAATCTTTACAAAATTAAAAAAAAAAAGGCTCAATCTGTCAGTAATCAGAAGTTTATAGAATGGGATTCAATCTTCAAATAAGCACTTTTACTCTACAAACCTCCCATACACCCAGGGACACCGACAGTATCTCTTAAAAAATAGAGGCTGGGGGACACCTGGGTGGCTCAGGTCCTTAAGTGTCAGCCTTCAGCTCAGGTCTTGATCTTAGGTCCTGGGATTGAGTCCTATATCAGGCTCCTTTCTCAGTGGGGAGCCTGCTTCTCCCTCTGCCTGCCGCTCCCTCTGCTTCTGCTCTGACAAATAAATAAAATCTTAAAAAAAAGAGAGAGAGAGAAAAAAAGGAGGCCAAAAAGCCAATCCCTGTCCCTGAAGTTCCTTATTCTCTCCTACTTTTCCTGTTAGAAATAGCTTAAAACAAGTGTTTGCATTAGTCATTTAAACTTGACTGAAAAACAAAACTAAATCTGCAACCACCACTACCACTAGAAGTGCAAAATTAAAACAAGAACTTTTAAAATTTGATCATATTGACAAAAATTCAAAAAGCTACCATCCAATGCTGGCAAGGGTATGGGGAAACAGGTCCTCTCAAAACTCTCTGGAAAATAGTCTGACAGGAGCTATCAAAACGTACAAAGTACATTTGTTTTGAACCAGTAACACCAGGATTCTGTTCTACAGAAATAAAAGGTCTGCTATACCAGCAATATCCCCTATATCCATAACTATGTCTCCGAACACTTCCTTCACTTTCATTGTCTAACTGAAACCTGGCTTTTCTCTGAAGATACTTCTTCCTCTGAAGTCTTCTATCATTTTCTCTCTCAGATCTGCAAGTATGGAAGTGGGAGAACTGTCCTCTTTATTCATTTCCACTTTTGAGATTCTTCTTTCTTTTTTTTTTTAATATTTTATTTATTTGACAGACAGAAATCACAACTAGGCAGAGAGGCAGGCAAAGAGAGAGGAGGAAGCAGGCTCCCCATAGAGCAGAGAGCCCGATGCGGGGCTCGATCCCAGGACACTGGGATCACGACCGGAGCTGAAAGCAGAGGCTTTAACCCACTGAGCCACCCAGGTGCCCCTCTTCTTTCTTTCTGTTTAAGAAGTCCACTTTTATCCTGAGTGATGATATCCAGAATTAGAACCATACTTTTGACTTGCTTTGCTGTGTTTGCTTTCTTAAAACTACCACAGAGCAGGGGTTAAGTGGCTGACTCTTGGTATCAGCTCATGATCTCAGGGTGATGGGATCGAGCCCCACGTCCTGCCCTGCACTCAAGTTTGGAGTCTGCCTGAGCTTCTCTCTCCATCTCCCTCTACCCCTCCCACCACTGCACACAAACTCTCTCTCAGATAAAGAAATCTTAAGAAAAACAAAAACAAAACCCTACCACATAGCTATTGTTATTGGTCCTAGTCACTTACCTGTAGTTGAAAACAAATCAATACTTAATGGTGGAGAGGCAGTGCGAGGAAAGAGAAGGAAAGAATCCAGAGTTCTGGATTCAAATCTAAGCTTGTTGCTACTAACCTTAGGTAAATTAAGTACTGATCCTAGTTTACTCACCAATATCAGAACCTACACCATTTATTTTTTGAGAGTAATCAATGACACAATGAATCTACAGCACTGTGGATAGAATACAGTAAACACCTGAACAACATGGAAGTGAGGAGCACTGAGCTCCATGCAGTTGAAAATCAAGTACGACTTTTGACTCCCCAAACTTATCTACTAATAGCCTACTGTTGAACAGAAGCCTTATTGATAACACAGTTGGTTAACATGTATTCTGTATGTTTGTATTGTATACTGCATTCTTACAATAAAGTAAGCTAGTGGAGACAAATGTTATTAAGAAAATGGTAAGAGAAAATATATTTACAGTGCTGTATTTATTGGGGAAAATACCACTTATAAGTGGACCTATGCAGTTCAAACCCATGTTGTTCAAGGGTCAACTGTAAATGCTCAATAAATGTTTAAGTGACCTCATAATATCAAAAATACCTTCAAATCTCAAAATTTCTTTATGTATTCTTGCTCTACAGATGACTTCAAACAGTTTCAGGGCTTTAAATATTATCTACACACAGATGATTTCCAAATTAATATTGCTAGCCTAGATTATTCTCCTGCCCTCAATACTAGCATATACAGTTAGACATATTCAGTTGGATGTCTAACAGAAACCTCAAACTTTACATGACCAAAACTGAGTTACTCATCTCACCCCCACACCCAAATGTGGTCCTCCCATAGCCCTCCTTATCCCAGTTAATGACTCTTCCATTTCTAGTCACTTAGGTCTAAAAGCTGAGATATCCTTACTTTCTTCCTTTCTCTCTCCATTCACATACAACCCCTTAGAAAATCCCATCCACTTTATCTTCAAAATATATTCAGAACCCAACTACTCCTCATGATTACTTTCCTACTTCATCCTGGTTCAAGCAGTCTTGCATCACTGCAAAGATCTCCTAACTGGTCTCCCTACTCCTCCCTTACCTTCCTTGAGGGTATCCTCAAGAAAACAGCCAGAGTGACCCTAATAAATCATAAATCCTGTCATCACTCAAAATCCACCTTGTTTCAGAGTTAAAGCCAAAATCCTTACAATAGCCTACAAGGCCATTTGTGAATTAGCCCTGCCTTTAACTCTCTAACCCTGTCTCCTACTACTTTCTTCCTTCCTCCCTCCCTCTCTTGGTACCAGCCACACTGTCCTCCTTGCCATTCCTGGACAAGGTCCCCTGACTCCCTTGACTCTTACATGCTTTATTCCCTCTATCTGGAATCTTCTTCCCCTAAGCACCTACATGATTTCTTTAGTACTTAACCTTTAGGTTTTCACATAACTGATACACTCTCATCGAGGCCTTTCCTTGATAATCCTATTTAAAATTAAACACCCCACTACCCCACTCCCCCACTCCCCAGGCCCTTGGGTGGCTCAATTGATTAAGTTGATTAAGTGGCCAGCTCTTGATTTCAGCTCAGGTCATGATCTCAGAGTCCTGGGATGGAGCCCCAACTCTGGCTCCAGGTTCAGCAGGGAGTCAATGCTTAAGTTTCTCTCTCTCTCCCTCTGTCCCTCCCCTGCTCAGGCAGCATGATCCCTAACTCTCTCCCTCCCTCTTTCTAAAATAAATAAATCTTTTTTTTTTTTTAAAGATTTTATTTATTTAAGAGATAGAGAGAGAGATCACAGAAGGAGAGGGAGAAGCAGACTCGCCGCTGAGCTGGGAGCCTGATGCGGGGCTCGATCCCAGAACCCTGAGATCATGACCCGAGCCCAAAGCAGACGCTTAAATGATTGAGCCTCCAAGGTGCCCAATAAATAAAACTTAAAAAAAAAAAAAGTTAAACACCCCCTCCCTCCTCAAAATTCCATTTATTTCTCTCTCCATAGCATTTATCACCATCTAACATAGCCTATATTCATTCCATTTATTTATTTTGACTTTTTGTCTCTCCCACTAGAATGTTAGCTTCACAAGGGTAGGAATTATATTTAATATTCCCTTATATCCTGTGCCTAAAACTATCCTAGCACATAACAGGTCCCAAAAAAAGTTTATTGAGAATGGGATAAATGTTTGTGGACAAGGATATTCACTGTGACATTAGCTGTATGAAACCAAAAAATGAAAACAATCTGATTGTCCCTTAATTTTTTAAAAACCAAAAAGTAATAACTACAATAGTGTTTAACGTTCAAGCACTTAATTTGCCAGGGCTTTAGATATGTTAACATTAATTACTGAAACAACCCTTGAAGTAGGTAATACAGTAACTGCACACATGAAGAAACTAAAGTAGAAAGGCTAAGTAACTTGCCCAAGGTGACAAAGTTATTAACTGGAGAAGCTAGGATTCAAAACTAGGCTGTCTTACTTCACAGCCAGTCTTCATGACAACTTACTATGCTATGCTAACTTTAATAATTATATACGATCCTACCTCTATTAAGACAAAGACAGTAGAAGCTCTTATCCAATGAAAATAAGACCTACTAGTCAATTAATTCAAAAAGTCACTTAAAGTGAGGAATAAAAACATTTCATACACATATATTTCATTTAAAACATAAAGCATACACATTTATGCAGCAATTTTTTGATGAAAGCCTACCCTTTTCTTAAGGGCATGGGTCCACCAGCATTCTTTGGAGTCTTTCTAGCATAAACCATATCCATAAGACACTGATTTAATTTCTTGGGAGTGGAAGAACTCCAAACACTTGACAAGAATTAAGTGCACAATACAGAATCTCAATGATTTTTTTCCAAAGTTATCTATATACCTATCTTGCCCACACCTAACTGAACAATATTCTAGCAAACTTGACCCTGTAGATCTTTCCCAAAGCATTTACTTTAGCTTTCAGATAAAAAAAAACCTCTCACATTGATGCTTAAATTGTTTATGAATTATGTTTTTATGACAAATATAACCAGTACACAATGATTTGGGAGCAAATACAACTGACTTTTGAGGTGCCTGGATGGTTCAGTTGGCTAAGCATCTGCCTTCGGCTCAGGTCATGATCCTGGGGTCCTGGGATTGAGCCCCATGTGGGGCTCCCTGCTCAGTAGGGAGCCTGCTTCTCCCTCTCCCTCTGTTGCTCCCCCTGCCTGTGTGTGCTCGCACGCGCGCGCACTCTCTCTCTCTCATAAATAAATAAATAAAATCTTGAAAATTTTTTAAAAAATAAAACTGACTTTTGTCAAGAGTACAACTCCACTGGTGAAAGCAAAACTACTTGGACATATTACAGAGTAGATCTTAGGAAACAAAAACCATCTGCTCCAACTAATCAGTCAAGTGAAGGGTAAGAGGGCTTATACATTAAGTATGTGTATCTGTATATGCAGAAGAAAAAAGTATACAAAGACACACAACAAACTGGGAATGAGGAAAGGGGAATAAGATCAAATTTAATTACACTTTTATGATTTTATGTTACTGACTTCCATAAAGTATGCATTACTTGGTAGTTTTTTTTTTTTCTTTAAGTAAAAAAACACAAAACCACTGTGAATTAAGTAACAGTATCCCCATTTTATAGGGGAGGAAAGATTCAAGAAAGTGGGAACATGCCCAAGGTCACACGACTCACGAGAAGCTAAGCTGGAAGGCTAACTCAGGTTTGCCCCAAGTTTCAAAGCTCATGGTTTTCCTATAATACGAAGTTCCTGGTCAAAAACTTCACACAGATCACTCTGATTTTTTGTAAATACATGTACAAAGAGCATTGTGTTATTCTTTTTCTTTTAGGTAATAAAAGAGTCAGATGAAGCCAAAAAGAGATTTTCCAAGTGAATTATAAGCTTGATTCTACAGGCCAGTGTTCAGGCTTAACTTTCTATAATTTGAAAGAACAAAGATCATACACCCTAATATTCATTTAAAAGAAAAGAAAGTTCTTACACCTGTACAAAAGTAGAAAGGGGTCATTTCTTCCTCCACTGGCCACACATATAGCTCCTTTAGCCCCTTCTCTCTGTCCATGTCATCTTTCTCCAGGGGTTCAACAGCAACCTAGAAGCAGTAAACCAAGGCACTAGGGGAGTCTGTTATATTTGGAAATTTGAGAAAATGGATTTCTGTAAAAGTAACCTTACCCATACCGGCATTAATTCTTCTTTCTTTTTTAAAGATTTTATTTATTTACTTGAGAGAGAGAGAGAGAAAGAGAGAAAGCAAGAGAGAGTGAGAAAGCATGAGTGGGGGAGAGGGGCCAAAGGAGAGAGAGAAGCAGACTCCCTGCTGAGCAGGAAGCCTGATGTGGGGCTCAATCCAAGGACCCTGGGACCATGACTTGAGCTGAAGGCAGACACAACTAACTGAGCCACCTAGACATCCCCCTGCATTAACTTTTTTTTCCTTAAAGATTTTACCTACTTTACCTACAGAGAGGGAGCACATACGCGCACAAGCAGGGGGCACGTCAGGCAGAGAGAGAAGCAAGCTCCCCACTGAGCAAGGAGCTCAAAGCGGGACTCGATCCCAGGACCTTGGGATCATAACCTGAGCTGAAGGCAGACACTTAAGCAACTGAGCCACCAAGGCATCCCTGCATTAACTCTTTTTTTTTTCCCCTGCATTAACTCTTAAGACCTATTCTCCTCCATTTGAAACAGCTTAAAACAAATGTGTGCATTCACTATTCATACTCAATTGGTTCCAAAACAAACAGGAGAAAAGGACAACTAAAAAAATCCTAGAAAACAGCAAATGGACTGGTAAGCGTGATAAATCTACTCCAGGGAGTTCCAGTCAAATCACATATCACAAAAAACGTGACAGAGGAAACCTAAGATTTCTAAAATATTTCACTTTTGTTAGTTTCAATGTATCAAATGAAGCAACATACTGAGAACTAGTTCCTAGCAGTATCGCCCAGTTCTGTCCTGACTCCTAGGGATATTCCAAGCACACACGCCATACTGTTAGTGAAGCAAACCTGAAACCTGGTGTTATGTTACTCTCTAGTGGGAAAAAAACTGATGGCTCCCTATGTGTACAGATTAAAATTTAAACCATTCTGCACAGCTTTGAAAGTCCTCCAAAATCTGGCTCTAATTTACCTATCCAATCTTATTTTCCACTTCCAATTCTCTAAATCCATCACAACACTTCATACTATTCCATCTTCATACATTGCTCAAGCCATTTCCTCAGCTTTGAGCATCCTTCTGCCTACCACCTGCTGAAATTCTATTCCTCCTTCAAAACTAGCAAAGTACAGTGGGAAGAGCCGAGCCTTAAAGCCTGACCCAGACCCAGACCCACCAGATTTCTAAATATAATTCCATTCTCACTATTTAATAACTTAATGAACTTAGGCAAATACTTCAATAGATCTGTTTCACCACTTAGGAGTAGCTATATCATCTACGGCACTTTACAAGTCTACTGGGAGAATTAAGCGTAACAGTTATCAACTACCTATCTAGCACCATGCCTAAGGTATAGTAGATAATAAATGGTTAACTCCTAGGTCATCCTTCTCTCTTCTCTCCTCTTCCCACCTCAGTGGATACTCCTGTTTCTCCCTAAATTCCCACAGCACTTTGTTTACACCATGAGCACTAATATACTGCAGGATACTCATTATTCACGTATGTATGTATCTTGCTTCTCCAATAGGTTATAGCTAAGATGGTTATGGGTATGGATTTCTAAATCTCTGCCACTTAACTAGTGTGAGTTATTTGACCTCTCAGAACCTGTTTCATTAACAAAATGAATGAGAGTTAATTCCTTACAATGTTATTAAGAGGTTTAAAGGAGTTAAGGTACATTAAATACCTGGTATAATGCTTGACACCTAGTAAGTTTCAAACAATTTTCAATGGCAACTGAATGGTGAACCTCATCCAGCAACTGCTTAAGGAACACATAAATGCAAAATGCATTTGCCTTGGTAAATCCAGTTTCATAAAGCAATCTGCTTTTTTGGTTTTTGGTTTGTTTGTTTTTTTAAGTTCTACACCCAGTGTGGGGCCTGAACTCACAACCCTAAGATCAGGAGTCACATGCTCTACTGACTGAGTTGGCCAAGCATCCCTCACAAAGAAATCTTAATACAACTTTAACAACTTTAACCTACCACTCACCCCTTACTGATAAAAATGTCCGATGAAGACAAAAGGAAGGTACCAATGAACTTTACCTCAGAAATACTACCACATGGGGCACCTGGGTGGCTCAGTGGGTTAAAGCCCCTGCCTTCGGCTCAGGTCATGATCCCAGGGTCCTGGGATTGAGCCCCACATCAGGCTCTCTGCTCAGCGGGGAGCCTGCTTCCCCCTCTCTCCCTGCCTGCCTCTCTGACTACTTGTGATCTCTCTCTCTCTCTCTGTCAAATAAATAAAAAAAATCTTAAAAAAAAAAAAAAAAAGAAATACTACCACATATTCATGCCTTCCCAGTATCAGACTAAGTACATCATGACATATAACTCACATCACCTTGTAACACTTACTCTGGGAGCTTACCCTTAAAGAGCTGTGTAAGGGGTAAAATGGCCTGTCATATTAAACAAACTCTGAAATAAGGGGTCTACCAGGGAGAGAAGGCTGGTTGTCTGATGTTTATTCACTCTGATCCTAATTTGCTGTCTTCAATTTCTCTACTTAAAACTCCAAACAAATGTCAACTGTTTCTATAATAGCACTTTTCCATTAACACACTTCCAAACCACTGCTCAATTTAAAGAAAAATTAACCTCAAATTATAGTGAAATCTAATCAAGGAAAGTACAGCAAAGTGATAATTTGTTTAAAAAAAAAAAAAAGTACCACAACATTTGCATTCCACTCTCAGCTGTACACTGATATTTATACAGGTGGTACAGCACACAAGAGCTCAGGAAAAGTTCTGGAAAGATGCACCTGGCTTTAAATCTGCTACCACCACTTATTGGGTGTGTAACCTAAGTATGTTACTTCTTAAGCTTCATATTCCTCATCTGTAAAATAGGGATTGTAACAGCATGAGTCTCATAGGGTTGTTGTATTAAATGCGATCATGTGGGGCACCTGGGTGGCTCAGAGGGTTAAGCCTCTGCCTTCAGCTCAGGTCATAATCTCAGGGTCCTGGGATCCAGCCCCACATTGGGTTCTCTGCTCGGCTGGGAGCCTGCTTCGCCCCCGCCTCTCTCTGCCTACTTGTGATCTCTCTGTCAAATAAATAAGTAAAACCTTTAAAAACAAAAAATAAAAAAATAAAAGCGATCATGTACACTATGTGTTTAGCCAAGTACTTACAACATTGTAAGTACTCAATAAATGGCATCCGAACTAGCAGTGCCTGAGCACTAAAGTTCTTGGTAAATAACGCTGAATTAATGAATGTTCTGTACACTTTATATTAGGAAATAAGTGTACCACTAACTTTAATTCTATCCTAAGTTAATGATTAATGGCAGCGATACTGCTTGGGAACAAACATTTCAGTTTACAAGCCGTTCATACATCCAAAACCTCATTTGATCTCCACAATATCCTTAGAGGGTAGATATTTTTTTAAAGAGAAGTATTTTAGAAATAAGGAAACTGGTATCCATTAGAGTAATAAACAGCCAAGGTTACCCACCCTAGTGGTCTCCTCCAACCATATTCTCCAACTCGGAATAACTGCTTAGTGCCAAAAGTTCCTAACATGACAACAACCACCAAAAGGAGGCAGATTTCTGCAAGTTACCACCCACCTCAAGAACTGTCAAGAACGTGAGTCCAGGAATAAGCCCAGGGTAAAAAACCCCGTCAGACGCCACTGATGACACTTATAATTGCTGCATTGTTTCCTTATGTGGTGTCCTCCCACACCTTTAGGGTGGGGGCCAAGTCTGCCCCCTCCCCCACCACAGCGCCCAATACAGGACACCAAGCACCCAAGAAGTCATCAATAAATATTTGTAGAAATAGCATGGGATGCTGGTAGATTTTCCAGAGACCCGAAACGAGGCCAGCTACGAGGTAGGGATTAAGCATCTCGGTAGGTCTAGAGTCGAAAGGCGGAAAGGGTCCGACGGGTAACCGGATTGGGAAGAATGGTTGAGGACGGGTCCCGCTAAGGGAAACCAGGGAAGCTGACCCGCTGAGGGGAAAGGAGAGGGCCGCAACCCTGGCTAGAAGGCCGGGGACCAACAGAGGCTCGGGGGCCGGGAGCAGCAGGGCAGTTGGCGTCTGGGGGGGAGGGGGCCGCCGCTGGTCTGAGAAGAATCTCGGGCCCAATCTGAGGAGGGTTCTGGGCTCCTCTAGGGGCCCACTCCCCAGCCCGTGGCGGCATTTGCTGCACCGAGTACTCGCTGCTACCTGAAACTGCAGCAGCTTCTCTGTCTGCTCCTGGGTTAGATCCCGCTCCTCAGGCGCCGCCATTTTGCCGCCGCCTCTACGCTTCTGACCCGTCCGCACCGTCACCCGCCGGAAGTGACCTCAGCAGTAACAACGTCCGGTCTGAACCGCCGCCAGCGCGCAACTGCGTCTGCGCATGCTGGTGCAGCCGGGGGCTGCTGGTGGTGACAGGTCCCGCCGTCAGAGGGCGCCACCCTCGGGCCAATCCCGAACACTTCCGGAAATTGCCGAGGGACTGTTGGCATCAGTCGCCCTCACGGTTTAGGCGACAAATGGGTGTGCAGGGACCCAAGACTCCTGAATAGATCCTGAAGAGGCGAGAGCTCCCGTGTGCTCCTTGAGAAGCTCCGGAAATTTTCGAACGCCAATTCGCAGATTTAGCCTGCTTCCTAACCGTTTTCCCATAGTCTCCAATATTTCAGAATATTTCTTAGGACACTGTGGCCCTTCCAAAATATCGGCCGTTTGATGTTTGATTCCTTCCGTGACGTTTCCGAAAGCGCCTGATCATCTCTCAGGAGATTCTGAAAGTCCCTAAATAGCGGTCGGGCATTTCTGATGCCGCCCTGAGCTAGAAGTTGTGAAAGGCCTCGTTGTGAAAATCGGGGCTTTGAAGTCGTTTGCTAGGATTGTTTGGACTTGGCTACTTGAGTCTTTGATGGTTAATGGCGCTGCCAGACTTGGGCAGAGTTTCCATCCACTGGGGTGGCAACTGCTCCTACCTCCCTCAGGCCCATTGGCCCGTTGACCCTGTGATAGACCAAAGGAAGTCCCTGGACTGGGATCGGGATTCTTGGGCTCAGGGTCTAGTGCCCACCTGGCAAAGTGCTGGACGTCCTTGGGCAAACCACCACCTCTCTGGGCTCCATTTTGCCATTGGTGGAATGAGATTCCCCCAAAGCCACTGACACACCACCTCAGTTCATTCTCCTTGGAGGGAGGCTCTTACCCTTTCCACTGTCTAATTTCCAACCTTGGCTGTCTGACTTCCTTCGCACTTTGTCCCTTCAAACTGCCACCTTTGTTTAGAACTCTCTTTCTCAATTCCACTTTTGTTCTCCTGCCATCACACTCCAGAAAGCCTCGAGAAGACAAAGGGGTCTGGGTCTGCTGTATGCTTTTCCCAGACTACCTGTGTACCTTGGAAGTCACTCTGCCTCCCCCATTGGCGGAATTCCACTCATTTTCACAGGATTGATCAGGCAAGACAGGACAGGTGCTTTGAAAGCTGAAGTTCTGTGAGGACTACATTAAAGGATGGAAGGGCACTACTTGCAGGCTGTATCATGTAGGTCTTAACCAGGTCTGCACAAAAAGTATAACAATACCTTGGAACTTTTCTTAGATCTTTAAGGTAAATCTGGAAGCAAAAGATGTGACTTTACATCAACTTAAACCTCAAAGGAGACCTGGTGTTATTCAACATCTTGGATAATGTTGGAACCAGACAAACTAGATGAGAGATCGCAAAATCATACACCGTCTGGAGTTATTGCATAATTCTGATTTAAGATTATTCCTTCAATAGACAAACTCTGTAGTTGTATTACACACCATAGAACGTTCTTCACGTAAAGAAATACACAGCTTCTTGGTCTGCTTTTCTGTTTTCTTTGAATTAAGACATGGTTACAAGAAATATTTTGCTTTTCTTTTTTTAAAACTCTACCAGTAAGAATTTGCCTCAGTGTAGAGAATACAGTATGGCAAACTGGAGAGTCCATTCTCTGTCCAAAGGTGGTTTCTGCTTTTTAGCTGTAGCTGATGGCTTCCATATAAGACCAATATTGCTAGAACTTCCCATTTCTTTTTATAGGTAATACCCTTATTTTATTTTATTTTTTTTAGTAAGCCCTTCACCCACCTTGAGGCTCGAGCTCATGACCCTGAGATCAATAGTCACATGCTCTACTGATGGAGCCAACCAGTCAAACTAGAACTTCTTATTTTTTGGTGTTTTTTTTTTAATTTTTGAAAAGATGCATTTATTTGAGAGAGGCAGTGGGGAGGGTCAGAGAGAGAGGGAGAGAGAAACTCCAAGCCAACTCTGCACTGAGTGGAGCTCATCTCACAACCCTGAGATCGTGACCTGAGCTGAAACCGAGAGTTGGACACTTAACAGACTACACCACCCAGGTGCCCCAAGAAGTTCCCGTTTTTAAAAGAATAGTTACAAATCCATCAACTGATGAATAGATAAAGAAGATGTGGTGTATGCATGTGTATACATATTTGTACACATATATGTGTACATATATATATGCACTCACATACACAATGGAATATCATTCAGCCACCAAAAAAATGAAACCTTGACATTTGCAACGATGTGGATTGAGCTAGAATGTATTCTGCTAAGTGAAACAAGCCAGAGAAAAGACAAATACCATATGATCTTAGTCATATGTGGAATTTAAGAAAGAAAACAGAGGAACATATGGGAAAGGGGAAAAGAAAAGAGAGAGGGAAACAAGCCATAAGAGACTCCTAATGATAGGGGCACCTGGGTAGCTCAGTCAGTTAAGTGTCTGCCTTTAGCTCAGGTCATGATCCCAGCATCCTGGGATTACCCCCCGCATTGGGCTCCCTGCTCGGCAGGGAGCTTGCTTCTCCCTCTCCCACTCCCCCTGCTTGTGTTCCCTCTCTTGCTGTGTCTCTCTCTGTCAAATAAATAAATAAAATCTTTTAAAAAAAATGAGAGAGACTCTTAACGACAGAGAACAAACTGAGGGTTGATAGAGGTGGGTGGGGGATTGGCTAGATGGGTGATGGGTATTAAAGAGAGCACTTGAGATGAGCCCTAGCTAGGTGTTGTATGTAAGTGATGAATTACTGAACTCTACTCCAGAAGCCAATATTGCACCGTATGTTAACTACCTAAAATTTAAATTAAAAAAAAAAGAGCACCTACAAATTTGGAGCTGCGTATGAAATTTCCCCATTTTAAAATGATAACTTACTCAGTTTTTAAGAAAATTACTCTGTCAACCATAATTGCAGCCACATTCTACCCTATGAGCTGCCAGTCGGCCCCTCTGACCTAGATAGAATCCTGATGTGCTCTGTTTGCCATGGAAGAAAGTGGCCTTGGAAAAAACCTTTAATCTCTTGATATAGTCAAGGTGAAACCTATAGAAAGTGTAATTAATTAATTAATGGCTTGCCCTCTCCTTTAAGAACAATTTTTCCGCCTGAAATTTATTCTGCCTTTTGTAGCAGTGCTGTCCAATCAAAATGTAATGTAAGCCACATGTATAATTCTAAATACTCTAGCAGCCACAGTTAACACAGGTGAACTTACATTTAGTAGTGTATTTTATGTAACACAATATCTCCAAAATATTCTTTTTTAAAATGTTTTAAGTCTTTAAAATCTGATGTGTATTTTACATCAGATTTACATTAATTATCCCACATCTTTATTTGGACTAGTCACTTTTCAAGTATTCAGTTGTCACATGTGGATGATGACTACCATATTGGATAGTGAAGTTCTAGAACATTCTAAAGATCTTTTTAATAGATTTACTAATTATACTAATCTCTAGATTTTAGGAATTCACTCAGCAAATATTTATTGAGTGCTTATGCTGAGCCAGACTCTGGACAACATACTACACACAGTTTAATGGTCAATTGAATGGATTTCATCACTCTCTGGAAGGATTGTGTGTGTGTGTGTGTGTGTGTGCGCGCGTGCGCGTGCATGCGCACGCACGCGTGTGATAGGTTCTTGAGTCCTAGTTTTATGCCACATACTTGGATTTGTAACTGAGAGCTACTTTAGAGAATCTAATGAATACATGTGTTTCTCTAATCACAGTAATAGGCCTTTGTTGATGCATTACCATTTTGTTCCTGATAAAGAACAAATTCTGTCCTGCCAAGTCATGGAAATCCTAGAACAAGCCCTCAATTTCTGAGTGGCTGGAACATAAGATACTTTCTACCACTTGGGGACACAGAATCTTGATTACTGAGTAAAGCAGACCATTGAGATGCCAGCAACAGTTTTTTGTTTGTTTGGCCTCCTGCCCCATCAAATTAATGAGAAAGGTAATACCTGAACCCCCTAGTATATTATAGATCCTCAGGCTTCTGCTGGGGGTAATTGGACTGATGAAACAAATTAGGCTTGGAGGCAAAGTTTTGCCTTACATAAGTCACAAATACAACCATCTCATGCTCTCCAGGGAGGCCTGAGTACAAACTGATGCCACCATCAATTGACTGTGTGACTTTGGCAGTTTGCTCATCTCTCAGCTCTAAATAAACTGATAGTCCCTATCTTACAAGGTCATGGCAAGTATTAAAGAGGGCACGTAAAGTCCATGGCCTAATCATAGCTACCTCGCAGACTTGAGAAAAGAATGGAATGAAATAATGGATTAAGAAAAGGCTTTGTCAGAGCACCTGAGTGGCTCAGTCGGTTAAGCATCAGACTCTTTTTACATTTGCAAAATGTTTTTGGCTCAGGTCATGGTCTCAAGGTCATGATATCAGGGTCATGAGATAGAGCCGTGTGTCGAGCCCTGCTCTCAGTATGGAGAGTCTACTTCTCTCTGCCTTTCTACCGCTTGCATACGCATGTGTACTCTCTCTCTCTCTCTCTCTGTAAAATAAACAAATCTTGGGGCACCTGGGTGGCTCAGTGGGTTAAAGCCTCTGCTTTCAGCTCAGGTCATGGTCCCAGGGTCCTGGGATCGAGCCCCACGTTGGGCTCTCTGCTCAGCAGGGAGCCTGCTTCCCTTTCTCTCTGCCTGTGTGTGATCTCTGTCAAATAAATAAAAAATCTTAAAAAATAAACAAATCTTTAAAAGAAAAAGAAGTGCTTTGTCAGTGCTAAAGTCCTTTGCAGAAATTACCACTGTAGATGGATTCAACACACATTTGTTACTGTCTTACAGTTACTTAGTTCTCAGGATGACCTGGTATTAGGTAGGAATCTCCTAGTCGAGCAGGAAGTTAACTGCAGTATCAGGCAGGAAGTGATAGAGACCCAGAAGTATGTAGTTGGTAGTGGACTGTATCAGTAACATAGGCCCTATTAGCTCTGCATCTCATCTCTCACCTGGATCACTGTAGGTACCTATTAACCTACTGGTCTCCTTGATTTTACTCTCACCCCTCTCTAATTCAGTCTCATCACAGTTGCTGAAGAATCTTTCTCTTCTCTTCTCTCTTCTTTTTCTCTTTCCTTCTTCTCTTCTCTTCTTTATCTCTTCCCTTCCCTTCTTTTCTCCTCTCCTCTCCTCTCTCCTTTTCTCTTCTCTTTCCTTCCCTTCTCTCCTTTCCTTTCCTTTCCTTCCTTTCCTTTTCTTAGGAGGCTCCATGCCCAGCATGGAGCCCAAAGCGGGGCTTGAATTCACAGCGATGAGATCAAGACCTGAGCTGAGATAAGAAGCTGGACGTTGGACGTTCAACCAACTGGGCCACCCAGGTGCCCCAGGAATCTTTTTACAAATGTAAATCAGATCCTGTTGTTCCCTGACTCAAAAACCTCTATTGGCTTCCCATGGTCCTTGGAATGGAATCAAGCTCCTTAATGTGGCCTACAAGGCCCTTTGTGATCTGGCTCCTACTGGTTCTCTGACCTCATTACTGGGAACTTATTACTTTCAAACTTCCACTTCATTATTCCCATGTATACCTCAGGGATTTTTCATTTGCAATGCCTGCTGCCTGGAACACTCTCCTTGAGTCCTCACATGGCTGGCCCCTTTTGACATTCCGATCTCAGCTCATGTGTGCTGTATCCTCAACGAAGACCTAAATATATTATGTTTCCTCTGAAGCACTTATCGCTAGATGCTTTGTCTTGTTTACCTGTTCATTTTTTATTTCCCAGCTCTGCATTCCATGAGGGTGACAGAGGCCAGGTTGGCTTGAGCCACCACTGAGTCCGTAGTGCTGAGAATTGCACTTGGCATGGAGTACAAGATCTGTAAATATTTGGCACAGGCTAGATCCTGAGAGCAGGGCCTCATGGATGGGGTGGGGGGGGGCGCTATGGGATTAAAGTCATGGGAACTAAATGTGAAAATTAAGTGACTGTCTCTAGGATATAGAGGGATGGTCTTTAATTAGAGCATCTTAAATTAAAAGACAAAAGAGGGACCGCATCAATTTTGGGTGATAGGGGGAAAGAGTGCTGATAACAGGTGACCTTTAAAACACAGATATTTATTGCTCATTTAAAACCCCCATGCCCATAAAAAATTACATGATTTGTGAACTGTGAACAAGTTCAAATAACACCTCAGCTGGCAGAATGGAAAAGGGAGGAAAGCAGGAGACCTATTTACAGATGATTTAAATAACCCAGATGCATTTAAATTGTCCCTACAATCAGACTCTGTCTGATTCAGAGAGGAGGCGCATGTTTCTCAGGGGACAGAGTGTGGGTTTCACTGAACTGGGTACTCCGATTACCATCTGGACACCTTGGGGTCCTTATGCCTGTGAACCTGGAGATGGTGGAGCTACCATACTGGCCAGCTAATGCCCCTGATTACAATGAGGGGCCAGTGTTCCTGATATGCACAATGGAGTCAGGAAGAATATGCCTGGAGTCCAGGGGATTCACTGGAACAACTCTGGGTACTCCCATACCCAATGATAACAGAAGATAAGCAATTGTAACAACTACAATTTGACAAGGGAAAGGCAACTAAAGGCTCAGAACCCCTCAGAAATGAAAGCCTGGCTTAGTACACTGGAAAGCAATCAGGCCAACTGAAGTATTAAGACAAAAATGAGGGAATCTAGAATAAGTAATGGAGGAAAGAGATGCTATGATTATCATTTACAACCTTGGGACCAGCTGTAGCCTCAGAGAACTGTAGTTTATTTCCTTAACTCACTTGCCTTATGTCTTCACAGAGATTGTGGCTGGTTACTACATTAAAGGGACTTCTGTAAGTGATTGGACTTGCACAGTTCCTCTTGGGAGGAGTGAAGGCATTTTGTCCCCATGATGGGAGAGAAACCATATTGTAGTATGGGACTGGACATATGAGGGGAAGGAGCAGCACTGAACAGTACAAGGAGGGTGACTGTATCCAACGCCTCTTAGATTTTTACCTCCGATCCTTGCACTCACCTGTCTCTGGGGCTCTTGGCCACTTGTTTCACCTCAGCCACTTCTATGGTGACCAACTCTACACAGATTCTGTCTGGCCACCACCCTGGTAACCAGCTTATCCAGACACAATCCATCAGCACCTCACCTCATGCACATACCACAAGCCGCCTGCCTTCTACCCTACGGCTTGCTTATTGCGACTGAAGCACAAGACACCACAGGCCAGCAAAATGGCCATACATGCAAAACTCAGAAGTGCAGGGGAATTAATGTCCCCAGGGAGCAAAACCCTGACAAATAAGAAATGGGATCCAGCAAATTAGAGCCCATTTCCGGCCCCATGATGAGCGATCTTGAGATGCAGTCATTCAAATGGGCTCTCTGGGATGGAGCAACACACTTGCTACCAAACAGAAGCCAGCCCCTTGTACTTGCCTTCCATCTTTCCCTGCCCTTTCCCTGATTCCCTGGGATTGACAGACATGACAGAACATTGACATGACAGACATGACAGACATTGACAGGCATGACAGAACCCTGCCGCCGGTTCTGTCATGCCTGATTCCCTGGGATTGCACTCCCCAGTAAATAAGAAAGCTTTTGATTCAGTCTATGTTTTCTATGAAACTTGGGCTGTGATGCTATATATCAACTTAGTGGCTCAACTACAGGGAAAAATAACAATTTCAGGTGAATTTAAAACACATAATTTGCTTATATATTCCCTATAGGTTTTATTCTAAGAACACAAAAATTAGCAAAGAAATCTTAAATGATACTTAGTAATCACAGTGTCAGTAATAATATTGATATTGTGGGGTTTTTAAAATAGATTTTATTTATTTATTTGATAGACAGAGATCACAAGTAGGCAGAGAGGCAGGCAGAGAGAGAGGAGGAAGCAGGCTTCCTGCTGAGCAGAGAGCCCAATGTGGGGCTCTATCCCAGGATCCTGGGATCATGACCTGAGCCGAAGGCAGAGGTTTTAACCTACTGAGCCACCCAGGTGCCCCTGATATTGTTATTTTAAAACTATACATATATGGGGGTGCCTGGGTGGCTCAGTGAGTTAAAGTCTCTGCCTTCGGCTCGGGTCATGATCTCAGGGTCCTGGGATCAAGCCCTGAGTCGGGCTCTCTGCTCAGTGGGGAGCCTGCTTCCCCCTCTCTCTTTCTGCCTGCCTCTCTGCCTGTCAAATAAATAAATAAAATCTTTAAAAAAATAAAAAATGAAAAAATAAAACTATACATATATGTAAATAGAGCAAAAAAGTGTATGTTATGCATTAGAACAAAGATTTTCCAGAGGAAGGGAAAATGCATCTAAAATCAAAGAGATCAAGTAAAAACATTGTAATATTAAATTTGAATTAGAAATATTAGTTGAGGCACCTGGCTGGTTCGGTCGGTAGAGCGTGCAACTCTTGATCTCAGGGTTATGGGTTTGAGCCCCATGTTGGGAGTAGAGATTACTTAAAACTACAATCTTTAAAAAAAAAAAAAAAGAAGGAAAGTAATATTGGTAAAAACACGGTGCATTTTTCTTTTTCAAAAAAAAAAAAAGTATTTCCTAGATCTGTTGACTGAAGAGGACTATAAGAAGTACTTAACTACTAAGGGGCGCTGAAAATAGTTTCCAAATATTTCCCCCACTAAAAGGTTGTAGAACTCTTCGAAGAAATGACTGATTCCAGTCTGGGACAGGAAATGTACATGATGAGCCACGAACACCTTGATTACCAAAAAGCAAAGAAGCTATCAAATTGTTACAAGGGGATGAAGATGGGAAAATTTAAGCATCAAAAAGTCCAAGGATTGGATATGTTTATTATCTTTTTTTAATTATTATTATCTTTATCATGGTGAGGGTTTCCTCAGTTATGCATATGCTGAAGTGTATCAAATTGGAAACTTAACGCAGGGGAAGTCTATTGCATGTCAATTATACCTAAAGGAAGGTATTAAAAAGTATAATACCTACATTTGATTTTGGAACTCAAACACCATGCTTGAAGAAACCACAGGGAGAAAGAAAGAAGAAACCACAGGAAGAGGTTATGTGTGGGGGTCAGGCCATCAGCCCCAGCTGAAGTTCCAGCAGCCAGGCAGCCTCAGTTGCCAGGAATAAGACATGCCCAGATGACCTCAGCTTGAGTTGGAACACATCAAATATGTACAGGAGTTCATTATGTTACCAAAAAAATAAAAAATTAGAAAAAAAAAACCAAAACCAAACCAAACCAAGCCAACAAACAAACAAAAAAAACTTAACCCAACAACAACCCCATAACAAATAGCTCATTAATCACTTTTGAAGACTGTCAGCATATTAAGTCATTTTTTTCTGAAAGCTGGCAAATTAAGAGAAGTAGTCAAGCATTTTACTCATCCTCTATGAACTCTACCTCTGGGTAACCAAACTGATAATGAATGAAAGTTCTTCAAAAATTTCTAGCCAATGACAAAGATATATCCCCTCACACCTGTCAGAAGGAATAAAATAAAAAACACAAGAAACAAGTGTCGGTGAGGTTGTGGAGAAAAAAGAACCCTCTTGCACTGTTGGTGGGAATGCAAGCTGGTGCAGTCACTCCGAAAAACAGTAAGGGGTTTCCTCAAAAAGTTAAAAATGGAACTGCCCTACAATCCAGTAATTGCTCTACTGGGTATCTACCCCCAAAATACAAAAACACAGGGCCCTAGGTAGCACAGTTGGTTGGGCGACCGACCCTTGGTTTCAGCTCAGGTTGTGATCTCAGAGTCTTGACAGTGAGTCTCACATGGGGCTCCACAAGCAGTGCAGAGTGGGCTTGGAGTTTCTCTCTTTTTCTCCCTCTGCCCCTCACCTGCACTTTCTCTCTCTCTCCCTCTAAAATCAATCAATCAATCTTTATTTTGTTAAAGATTATTTATTTATTTATTTATTTGAGAGAGGGCGAGAAAGAAAGAGCAAGAGCACGAGCAGGGGGTGGGCAGAAGGAGAGGGATAAGCAGACTCCCTGAGTGAGGCTGAGTGACCTTGGCACCCCCATAAATACATCTTTAAAAAAATAGAAAAACATTAATTCAAAGGGACACATGCACCCCTACATTTACAGCAGCATTATTTACAATATCCAAATTATGGGAGCAGTCCAAGTGTCCATCAACAAATGAATGGATAAAGAAGATGTGGTACAGGGGACCGGGGTGGCTCAGTCATTAAGTGTCTGCCTTGGGCTCAGGTCATGATTCCAGAGTCCTGGTATCGAGCCTTGCATCAGGCTCCCTGCTCAGCGGGGAGCCTGCTTCTCCCTCTCCCACTCCCCCTGCTTGTGTTCCTTCTCTCGCTGTGTCTCTCTCTGTCAAATAAATAAATAAAATTTTTTAAAAAGAAGATGTGGTACACCGGTATGTGTACACACACACACACACACACACACACACACACACACACTCTGGAATATTACCCAGCCATAAAAAAGAATGAAATCCTGCCATTTGCAATGACATGGATGGAACTATAGAGTAAGGCACTAAGCGAAACAGGTCAGGCAGAGAAAGACAAATTCCACTTGATTTCACTCATACGTGGAATTTAAAAAACAAAACAAATGAGCAAAGGAGAAAGAGATAGAGAAAAACTAAGAAACAGACTTTTAACTATAGAGAACAAACTGATGGTTACCAGAGGGGGGAGGTGGGTAGGGGGATAGGTGAAATAAGGTGAAATAAAGGGATTGGGAATAAGGAGGGCACTTGTTACAGTGAGCTCTGGGAATGGAATTGTATGGAATTATTGAATGTGAACTACACTGGAATTAAAATTAAAAGTTCATAAAAAATTTTCTAGCTAATGCAGAGATGCTGACAAAAGTAGGATCACACAATTTTTAAGCCTCAAATAAAGTAATTGATTTAGATGAAGATCACAAAGGCTGAAAAAACCTGAGGGGAAAAGCTGATCTGGAGCTTTGCTATTGATGGATCAGGCTGACAACACTTAAATCTGCTGATCGATCTTAGTGTCACTAGGAGGTAACTAGACGTGCCATGATGCAATTGGGTTTCCCAACACTAAATATGAAATAGGCTTGCAAAAAAAAAAAATGATGTGGAATCCGATCAAGTCTCTAAATCAGGGCTTCAACTTGGGTATTACTGACATTTTAAGTTGGGTAATTCTTTTTTTGTGTGGGGGCTGTTCCATGCATTGCAAGATGTCTAGTAGCATCCCTGGCCTCTTCTCACGATGTTAGTGGCACCTCTGCAAGTTGTGACAATGAGAAAAGTCTCCAGATATTGCCATATGGTCCCTGGGAGGTGGGGAGCGGAGGGGGGAGAAAGTGGAAATCAACCTTGGTTTAAGTGGGGGAAATCTATTTTGGGGTAGTAAAGAAGCTGAAAGTCAGGAGAACAAGAAAGGCAGTTGCAGATCTTGGAGGAGAAAATGTCAGCTTAGTGCTCAGGCGTAAGGAGAGAGTCTCAGCATAGGCAGATCCTTCGGTTGGATGTCCCTGCAGCCTTCATGTGGCCCTGAATTTTCTAGGCAGAAACAGGCAGTTCAGAAACAAGGATGTCACAGGAAAACTGTGAAATTCCAAGACCAACAACTATGGTTGAGGATTCTTCCTTCCCTGCCCCCTTAGGACCCTGTGCCCCATCTAGAACCTGCCAGGATGCACCAAAAGTGCCAGGACTTCAGAATGCTCTCTGCCATCCCTGGGGATGTGTGTTTCATCGTAAACCAGAAAGTTGTCCTCCAACTCTTTTGGAGAAGAAAATTTTGTTCAAAAAAAATGTCTCTGTCTAGTTTCAGCAACTCTATTAACTCTCACACATCCTCTAAGAAGAATTAACTCTGCTCTTCTTAAGCAATGATGTTAATCCTTTACAAACACATTTGGGGTTTTTTTCCCATAAAAAAAAAAAAAAGACTTAAGAGGAGATAGCTACTTTTCCACAATGACCATGAAGGAATAACAAGGTTCAAAGTTACTTACCCACTGTAAACAACTGGAAAACTGAACAAAGCATGTGTAGAATTGTTTTTAAGATATTCACAAGAGATAGCACAGAACTGTGATCCCTGCAAGAAGAGAAACAAAGACGAGCCCTGTGATTTTTCAAGCTTTCTCCCTGAAGGAATTTCTAAACTGTTGAGTAAGAAAGGGGAACTCAAAGAGAGGCCAGTGGTCTCAAGAGTCAAGGAGGCAGAGATAAGAGTTTGGGAAGGTTGGGGTGCCTGGGTGGCTCAGTGGGTTAAAGCCTCTGCCTTCGGCTTGGGTCATGATCTCAGGGTCCTGGGATCGAGCCCCGCGTCAGGCTCTCTGCTCGGCGGGGAGCCTGCTTCCCTTCCTCTCTCTCTGCCTGCCTCTCTGCCTACTTGTGATCTCTGTCAAATAAATAAAATCTTAAAAAAAAAAAGAGTTTGGGAAGGTTAAAGTACCTATGGTTTACAAGGCAGGGTACTGGGAAGTGGGACCGAGGCAGAGCAAGTATCCAGAAATATGCATGGATGGTCCCCATGAATCTTTGGCTAAATAATAATCTGCTTGCAATGATGTGATCTTATATGTAGAAAACCCTAAAGATCACACACACACACACACACACACACACACACACTGTTACAACTAATACATGAATTCAAAAGGTAGAAGGATACAAAGTCAACACATTAGTTTCATTTGTATTTCTTTTACTAACCACGAACAATCTGAAAAAGAAATTAAGAAAACAGTTCCATTTATATTAGCATCAAAGAGACTAAAAGGGGCGCCTGGGTGGCTCCGTTAAACGTCTGATTCTTGATTTCAGTTAGGTCATGATCTCAGGGTTGTGAGATTGAGCCCTGCATTGGGATCCACACTGGACATGGAGCCTGCTTAAGATTTTCTCTCTCCCTCTCTCTCTGCCTCTTCCCCACTGCCTAAAAAGAGAGAGAGAGAGAGAGAGAGAGAATAAAATACTTGGGAATTAACTTAACCAAGGAAGGGAAAGACTAATACAATGAAAAATACAAAACACTGCTGAAAGAAATTAAAGAAGTCCTACATAAATGGAAAGACATCCAATGTTCATAGATTGGAAAACTTAATAGTGTTAAAACATAAATACCACCCAAAGCGATCTACATAAATTCAGTTCCTATCAAAATCCTGATGGTATTTTCGGCAGAAATAGAAAAGAACCATGACAAGAAAAAAATTTCTAAAATTGATATGGACTCTCAAGGGGTCTTGTACAGCCAAAACAATCTTGAAAAACTGGAGGACTCATACCTCCTGACTTCAAAACTTACAGCAAAATTAAAATAATCAAAACAGGGTGATACCAGCATAAAGAGATACATAGACAAATGGAATAGAATACACAACCCAGAAATAAACCTTCTGCATATATATTCAAATGATTTTTGACAAGGGAGACAAGACCATTCCATAGGGAAAAAAGTCTTTCAACAAATGGTCCTGGGAAAACTGGACATTCCCATACAAAAGAATAAAGTGGGGGCACCTGGGTGGCTCAGTGGTTTAAGCCTCTGCCTTCGGCCCAGGTCATGATCTCAAGGTACTGGGATTGAGCCCCGCATCGGGCTCTCTGCTCAGTGGGGAGCCTGCTTCCCCCTCTCTCTATGCCTGCCTCACTGCCTACTTGTGATCTATCTCTCTCTGCCAAATAAATAAATAAAATCTTCTTTTTTAAAAAAAGAATAAAGTGTGACCCTTATCTAACACCATATGTAAAAATTAACTCAAAATGGATCTAATGGATCCAAGACCTAAAACAATAAGCCTCTTAGAGGAAAATATAGCATAAAAGCCTCCTGACATCGGATTTGGCAATGATTTCTTGGATATGACACCAAAGGCACAAGCAACAACAAAAAGGCAGACAAATTGGGCTTCATAAAAATTTTAAAATTTGTGCATTAAGGGGTGCCTGGGTGGCTCAGTGTGTTGAACTTCTGCCTTCAGCTCGGGTCATGATCTCAGGGTCCTGGGATGGAGCCCTACATCGGGCTCTCTGCTCAGTGAGGGGCCTCCTTCCCCCTCTCTCTCTGCCTGCCTCTCTGCCTACTTGTGATCTCTGTCAAATAAATAAATAAAATCTTTTTTAAAAATTTTGTGCATCAAAAGACACTGTCAACAGAGTAAAAAGGCAACCCACAGAATGGGAGAAAATATTTGCAAATCATATATCTGACAAGGGATTAATATCCAGAATACAGAAAGAAGTCCTAAAATGCAACAACAAAAGATTAAAAAACCCAATTCAAAAACGAGTGAAGAACTTGAATAGACATTTCTCCAAAGAAGATATACAAATAGCTAATAAGCACATAAGACACTAAACATTAGAGAAAGGCAAATCAAGGCACAATGAGATACCCCTTCACACCCATTATGAGGGCTACTATAGAAACAAAACAAAACACACTGTCAAGGACATGAAGAAACTGGAACCCTTGCACACTGCCAATGGGAACGTAAAATGGTATCGCAGCTGTAGAACTGCAGATGACACAGAAATTCCATTTCTGGGTATATACTCAAAAAAATTGAAAGCAGAGTCTTGAAGTGATATTTGCACACCCATACGCATAGCAACATTATTCACAGTAGCCAAGAAGTGGAAACAACTCAAGTGCCTATCAGCAGATAAATGGATAAGCAAATACATATATGGTATCTACATACCATAGAATACTATGAAGCTTTAAAAAGGGAGAAAATTCTAATGTATATACAATATGGATGAATCTTTAGGGCACTATGCTAAATGAAATAAGCCAGTCATAAGAAGATACTCCATGGGGCGCCTGGGTAGCTCAGTGGGTTAAAGCCTCTGCCTTCAGCTCAGATCATGATCCCAGGGTCCTGGGATCAAGCCCCACATCGGGCTCTCTGCTCAGCGGGGAGCCTGCTTCCCCCTCTCTCTGCCTGCCTCTCTGCCTACTTGAGATCTCTGTCTCTCTCTCTCTGTCAAATAAATATATAAAATCTTTTTTTTTTAAAAAGAAGATACTCATGATTCCACTTACATCACTACATGATTCCACTTACAATGATAGTATTCAAGATCATACCTCAGAGTCCACAATCTGCTTCCCAGGAGGGGTGAGGATAAAGTTAGAAAAACTGAACCAGATCTAGAGCAGAGCACCAAAACACAGTTGGGGTGGCTTCAGCACACCAGAGAGGGAAAAATCACTTTAAATGTAAAGACACATTTAATGCATGGGGAAAGATACCCTGCAAACAGTAATTGTAAAAAAGCTGAAATGGCTATATTAATATCAGACCAAAGAGATTTTGGAATAAAGAGTATCACCAAGGATAAACAAATATCTTATCATCATGATAAAGAGTTAAATTCATCAGGAGATCTTACAGTCCAAAATGTATATGTACCTAATAACAGAGTCTCAAAATGCTGAGAAGCAAAAATTAATAGAACTGAAAGGAGGAAGGGGCGCCTGAGTGGCTCAGTGGGTTAAAGCCTCTGCCTTCGGCTCACGTCATGATCTCAGGGTCCTGGGATCAAGCCCCACATGGGGCTCCCTGCTCGGCGGGGAGCTTGCTCCCTCCCACCCCCGCCTGCCTCTCTGCCTACTTGTGATCTCTGTCAAATAAATAAATAAAATCTTAAAAAAAAGAAAAGAACTGAAAGGAGGAAAAAACAAATCCACAATTACAATTGGAAATTTGAATGCTTCTCTCTTGGGGGCACCTGGCTGGCTCAGTCAGTCAGAGGATCCTGTGACTCTCGATCTCAGGGTCCTGAGTTCAAGCCCCATGTTGGGTGTAGCAGAGATTACTTAAATAAATAAACTTAAAAAAAAAAAAACCAACCCACATGAATACTTCTGTGTCAGGAATCAATAAAACAACCATAAAGCAAATCAGTAGGGATATAGAAGACAAACAACACGACCCAATAACTTGACTTAAGTAATATAAGACGCTGCCTGAAACTGTAGAATACATATTTTTTTTTCAAGAGCATATAATAGATTCTACGCTGGGTCATAAAACAAGCCTCATAAAATTTCAAATTACTGAAATCATGTAAAATATATTCACTGTAAAACTCCCAAATCTTTGTAAATTAAACAACACACTTCTCAATGACTAAGTCAATGGAAAACTCATGAGGGAAATTGAAAGTTATTTTCACTAAACTAAAATTAAAATACAATACATCAACCTTTGTGAGATGCAGCTACAGTTTTATAGTTTTAGCTTTTAAATTGGGTCTATGATCCAGTTCAAGATAATTTATATGTGTGGTATGAGATAAGAATTAAGATTCTTTTTTTTTTTCTATATAATGTCCACCCATTCAAGCTTCATAACTCACCAATAAGAAAACAATCCAATAATGTAAAATGGTACAACCACTTTGGAAAACAGTTTGGCTGTTTCTCATAAAATCAAACATACACTTTCACACAGCCAGCAATTCCATTCCTAGATTTTTATGTGAGAGAATTGAAAATCTGTCCACACAAAGATTGTACATGAACTTTCATAGCTGCTTTAGGCATCATAGCAAAAACTTGGAAATAATTCTAATGTCGATCAACAGCTGAAAAGATACACAATTTAGGTTATATTCATACTACAGAGTTCCACATAGCAGTGAAATGTTGACACACGCGGGGCACCTGGGTGACTCAGTCGGTTAAGTATCTGCCTTCGGCTCAGGTCATTATCCCAGGGTCCTGGGATCGAGCCCCATGTCGGGTTCCCTGCTCAGCAGGGAGACTGCTTCTCCCTCTCCCTCTGCCTTTTCCCCTGTTTGTGCATGCTCTCACTCTATCTCTCTCTCTCTCTAAAAAAAAAAAAAAGAGAGAGAGAGAGAGAGAAAGAAATGTTGACACACGCAACAACATGGATGAACTAACAAAAAGTGATCTGTGGTAACACAAAGCACTCGTCGCCTGGGGCCAGGGTTTGTGTTTAGCAGGGGGAGTTGACTGAGAAGAGGCACAAGAGAACTTTTAAGGGCAGTGGATGTGTTTCATATCTGGAGTGTGCAGGTAGTTACACAGGTATGCATACCTGTCAAAACTCAGGGAATTGTACATTTAACACGGTGTACTGTATCGATTATAAATCTTACCTCCTAAAATTGATTTTTCAGATAGCTTTAAGAAGCATAAATAAATGCAATGTGGAGACATTGTTTGCATCCTGATTCTAACAAGCCAACTGGGGAAAAAAAAATTGTGACAATCACAAAAATCTGGATATGGACTGGATATTTGGTGATAGCGGTATTGCTGACAGTTTTTGATCTGTGATCATTGTATTGTGGTTATATTGCCAGAGAGAAAAAGAAGTCCTTCTCTTTTGGAGAAGTACTCACCGATGACTTGATAGAACACATGAGATTTGCTTTGAAAGAATTAAAGCACAGGGCAGTGAAACAAGTTTGGTCAGATATTGGTAACTATTGAGTCTGGGGGATGGGCACACTGGCATTAATTATGTTATGTTATTATAATTAAAATTTCCTTGTTGCACTAACTTTGCTACCATCCCCACATTTGTACATGCGGCTATACTTATTTGCAATGTGTTGACCTTCTCTGGGTCCTGACTGAGCAAGCTCAAAACAGGAAGATATTTAAGGGACAACTGGGTAAATTTGAATACTGGCCAGCAAACAGCTGACACTGAGGAATTTGGGGGAGAAAGTTTGTGATGTTATCATAGTTCTGTGGGTGTGTAAAAAAAGAAGGTAAAGATGAAGATGGAAGAGGAAGAGAAGAAATTGCAGCTGGAGCAATGATCCCACCCTGCACCCAGAGCTTCGTTCCTTCATTTTCCACTCAAAGGTACCAGGAGTCCTTGTAGAAATGGCTTGTTCTTAAACCTGGAACATTTTGTTGTGCCGGAAAGTAAGAAAGCGTTCAAAGATGATGAGGACATAAAAGCACAGGAGTCAGCTTGAAGGGGTTCCCACTGACCCAATCTTGACAATTAAAACAGTAAAAGAAATCATGATAGCAAAGTATCACAGCCACTGGGATAAAATAAAAGTCTGTGAACCCATGGAGACTGAAACAAACAAAAGTTCTTCTTGTAGTAGAGAGCCAATTAATAATTGTATATGGAATGACCATGATGGAAAATTACCATTGGTAACTATCACTGTAATCCCTGAATCATGGAAAAAAGAAAAAAAAAATAGACGCGCTAATGAATGAATAGGTGAGAGTCGGAGGAGTGACATAAAATTTACATAGTCTTAATGCAGCTGTCCACAGGACATTCGCTAATTATATAAGGAAAAATAGTGATTTAGCCTTGTAGAAACCTGACAGACACCACCTTAATCAAATGCTCAATGTTAACATCATCAGTAACTAGACGTCAGCATCACATCCGGGCTAATCATGCCAAAAATGTTTAGCCTGAATCTAACCAATAGGAACATAAGACAACTCAAGCTGAAGGACAAAATAACTGGCCAGTAATCTTGGAGACATCAATGGTCATGAAAGACCAAGAGAGGAACTGCTCCAGATTAAAAGAGAGCAATTAGATAGCAATACAAGGTGTAATCTGGGATTTTCTCTTCCTCTATTGTTGGGGCATTTGGTGAAATTTAAGTTATGTTGATTAGATAATGGTTTTACATTGATATTAATATCTAGATTTCGATCATTGCATAGTGGTTATGTAAGTTAATGTCCTTATTTCTAGGAAAACTGTGAAATAGGAATAAAGGGGCATCACGTCTGCAATTCACTGTCCAACAGTATGAGGAAAATAGAAAAGGAGAGAAGAAAAGAGGATAAAGCCACTGTGATAAAATGTTATCATTTGGGGAATCTGGATGAGAGGCAGATGGGGATTATTTGCAATTTTCTGTAGGTCTGAAATTATGTCAAAATAAAAAGTTGAAAAAAAGTGAGGAAAAAAAAACCCCAACCCTTGAAAGTAAAATCAACCAATTCAAAACAAAACAAAAAAGAAATTATTAATGGGAATGTAAAATGATACAGCTAGTATGGAAACCAGTACGGCAGTTCCTCAAAAAATTAGAATAGTAGTGCCTGGCTGGCTTAGTCGGCAGAGTATGTGACTCTCAATCTACTCTTATGTATACTTGAAATTTTCCCTTAAAAAAGTTTAAGGATGCCTGGGTGGCTCAGTCGTTAAGCGTCTACCTTCGGCTGAGGTCATGATCCCAGAGTCCTGGGATCAAGCCCCGCATCGGGCTCCCTGCTTGGCAGGAAGCCGGCTTCTCCCTCTCCCACTTCCTCTGCTTGTGTTCCCTCTCTCACTGTGTCTCTCACTGTCAAATAAATAAATAAGATCTTTTTTAAAAAATATTTTATTTATTTATTTGACAGAAGTCACAAGTAGGCAGATAGGCAGGAGGGATGGGGGGAAAAGGAAGCAGGCTGCCCTGCTGAGCAGAGAGCCCCACGTGGGACTCGATCCCAGGACCCTGAGACCACGACCTGAGCCGAAGGCAGAGGCTTAACCCACTGAGCCACCTAGGTGCCCCAATAAAATGTTAAAAAAAAAAAAAGTTTTAAAAAACTTCTCTGTTTCAGACGACATAAATAGAAACTCAGATTCTGTGAGCTTGTCCCATATGTTTTACTCAACTTTATTTATTGATGTCTTTTGACCATCACTGAGTTTCACAATTAAATGGAGAATTTAAAAACTAGGATTGTCTTTAGAGGTCTACAAAGATGGAGGTGTCAAGGTGCTGGGTATCTCCAGCCCATAGAAATGCTACATGGTCCAAAATATAACTTTAATAATGACTTTTAATATATTAATGCAGAAAATTGGGGTAATGTACAAGAGCAAAAGCACAGCTGCAGAATAATTTGGACCAGTAACTTGTGTAACTCAAGCATGGAGTTCAATGCTGCTGATGGCTAAATTAGTTGGCCTGGAAAAGGAAGGAGGAAGTGGGAAGAGTGTCTACGGTGGATTTGCTCATGGATATGCTGTGTTGCATTGCCTAAGTTACTGACTGAAGTCTCCAGGAATCAGATAAGAACAGTCTATGGAGGTCACAATGGGCACAGTGTTCACAGTCCTTCTGTCTCCACAAAGCCTGGAGTTGATATTTAGGGCTGGTTTGTTAAACGAACAAACTTTCTAGGTCTTTCCAGCGCCTGGGCTTCCAGCTGGGGAGAGGTGTGTGATGATCGTGGAGTAGTGGGCTTGGACGGGGTTGGGCAGGGCCTTAAGTGTTTTTCTTTTTTAGACTCCTCATAAACAACTATATTCTCATAAGATTGAGACCTACATCAAAGTATTACTGAGCCAAAGGGAAATTCCCTTCACCCCAACCCCATTAGGAAAACCACTACTCACAGTTTAGGGCACATCTTTTCCTTCTCTCTTCTAGTTCATAGTTGACCTTCAAGTCTCAAAATCAGAAAGAGAAAAATCCCGAAGTCCAAATCTGATGGCGGTTCTCTGGGTTTCCCGGGGAGAGTTTTTTAATGTGTTTAAATGTTTAATGTTGATATGTCAGAGCACCTCACCTACGATGCTGTGATGGGCCATTTGCCATCTATTGGTCCCACAGACTGTAATCTCTCCTTGACCAAGGCAGGCTTTATTACTCCATTTTGTTGCACTGGTACTTGGTGTGGAGCTGGCGGGGAGGAGGCAGAGACTGTCCCGAGGGCTGCTAGGCGGAGGAGTGGCAGGCTGCCTGGACAAACTAGGTCTGCCCTTCTCCAGCAGTTTCATACTTTAGGGATATTTAAGGGACACAGCCTCTAAGGTAGAGGCCAGTCAGGTCATCCAAACTCTGGCAGTCTGAGCTGAAGCCACCCTAAATGCAGAAAAATGCATAAGAAATGTGCGTTAGCAGCAAGGCCCAGAGGGGACAGCCCTGGACTTGCAGGAAGGAGGCAAGAGGCGGTAGGACACAGCGTCACCTCTCTAAGCCTCCTTCTCCACCTCCTATAGAGGGGAGGCTCACAATAATAGGATTCATAACATTTGCCCAGCTTAGGCAAAGAAACGTGTAGAATGACTCAGGAGCAAGATCCCGGCAGCGCCTCACCCCCCTCGCTGCTCCCCAAGCCGGAGTCGCCTGCCCGCCGTGAATAAATTTGGTCTTTCTCAGGCCAGTTCATACTGAAGAGACTTTTAAGGGGCTCAGCCTCTCAGTAGGGGCCCAGCCGGCTCATACAAACTCTGGCTGGCTGAGCTGTTCGTGCCCCGGCCACCTCGCCCTGGCCAGCTTGCCCCTCGGCGCAGCGGGCGCTGTGTCTCATCCTGGTGTCCTGGCAAAGAGCTGCCCCGGCCTCCGGGTCCCCCGGGCTGCGCCGCCGTCCTGCTGCCGCCCTCCTGTGGCCGCTGCGAGGCGACCTCCGGCCGCGCTGCGGGCCCCCTCCCTTGGCCGGTGACATCACCGCATTCCCGTCCCGGCTCCTCCCGCCTGCAGCTGCAGTGACAGGCGAGCCGGGCCCGGTGGCGGAGAGGAAGTGTGGGGCCGCCGCGCCGAGCCCGTCCCAGCCGAGGCCGGCTCCCCGGGCGGCTCGGGTGACAGTGTCGCGGCCGCCGGGCGCAGTGCGGGGCACGCGCCGGGCAGAGCCGAGCGCCAGGAGGACGCTTCAGTAGAGACGCGGGGAAAATGGCTGATGACTTTGGCTTCTTCTCGTCGTCGGAGAGCGGGGCCCCCGAGGCGGCCGAGGAGGACCCGGCGGCTGCTTTCCTGGCCCAGCAGGAGAGTGAGATCGCGGGCATAGAGAATGACGAGGGCTTCGGGGCACCTGCCGGCAGCCATGGGGGCCTCGCGCAGCCGGCACCCGCGAGTGGGGGTGAGTCAGTGCAGGGGCCTGGGAACTGGGGGGCCTGGGGCTCGCACCCGGGTACCTGGCGGCGCAGACCCGGCCTCAGGGCCCTGCGGGGGAGTGAAAAGGGCCTGGTGTGGCCGGTCAGGTGCAGGCCTGGGGCTGCGTGTGTTTGAGAGGGACCTGGTGGAAATGGGGAGGAATCTTCTTGGAGAGCTTCATCTGAGGCCCTGCCTGGGGCTGTGAACCCCGTGGCTCTGCGCACAGGAATTTGTCATGACATTTCAACCCAGGGCCAGCTCCACCACTGCCTGGTTCTGAAATCAAACACAGTCCAGCTCTCAGAGTCCCTCCCCAGCCGCCCCTTGGTCTGGTCCTCCCAGGCCCCCAGCTAAGCCCTGTGGGTATGGGCAGAGCCACAGACCTCCCAGCCCCTGAGTTTTAGCTCTTTCCTACAGCTGGCAAAGCAGGGGACACTAGGTGCTCCAAGAATTCACAAACCTTCTTTGGGGGACCACCTGCATCCTGCTGGACTAGGAGCTTTATTTACATTTAGTCACTTCATATGCATTTTTAAACCCATTTCAGAGAAGGCAAAACCGAGGCTCAAAGGGTACACTACTGAAGCAACTAGTAAGTGGGCAGTGAGGATTTAACCTGTTTCTGTCAGACCGGAAACTCAGTCTCCTCTTGACCACACTGTCTTCCATATGCCTGGCTCTGGGTTAGAGACCAAGGCGGGGGGCAAGGGCACAAAGGGCTTCAGTTAGATGTGGTCCTGCCCTTCTGGGGTTTCTAACTGTCCATTAATGGTTGTCTAAAGGTGGTCCAGGGCTACTGTGGTTAGCTTTAGATCCGGGTTCAGGGCCTGCTCCCTGTGATAGCATGTTTATCAAGGATTTTCCTGTTCTGGTTCTGGCTTGAAAGGACAGTTTCTTAAAATATTTAGTTAAAGAGTAGATACCTTCATGGGTGCACCCAAAACAGCCTGTGCTTCTTGTTAATGTTGTCGTTTTGGTGGGTGTTTATGGGCCTATTGGAATGAGTGATAGCTTACATATTAAAAAAAAAGTTTATAATCATATTTGTATTTATAATCATATAATCATAATTGTATGATATTTCAGTAGAGATGTGGGGAAAATAGCTTATAATCATATAAGCCTTATAATCATATTTGTATTTATTCAACCTTTATTGAGTGCCTACTGTGTGCCAGGACCCCTGGGGATACAGAAATGAATATGACAGTTTCTGTGGCTTGAGGAGTTTGATATATCTTTATATCCCTTGATATAAGAAATGTAACAAGTGTGAGCGCCTGGGTGGCTCAGTCAGTTAGGTGTCTGCCTTTGGCTCAGTCAGGTCATGATCCCGGAGTCCTGGAATCAAGCCCTATGTTGGGTTCACTGCTCAGAGGGGAGCCTGCTTCTCCCTCTCCCTCTGCCTGCTGCTCTGCCTGCTTTTGCTCTCTCTCTCTTTCTCTCTGTGTCAAATACATAAATAAAATATTAAAAAAAAAGAAAAGAAATGTAACAAGCTTTTTGTAACATCTAAGAAATTGGAGGCCCAGAAAGCCTGAGTGTCTTACTCAAAGTCACACAGCCATGAGTGACAGATCTGGGACTTGAGCCTAGCCTTCCCAACTCAGGGCCCCACACTCTTTCAAACCCTGTAGCAGTCACCCTAGGAGGTGATGGGCGGGAGGGGCGGCTTTTGCTACCCAAGCAAGCCAGAAGTGGAGGGCTTCTGTGGTAGCAGCTCCTGGACCCTCAGCACAGATCTGCACACATCCCAGGGAATTCAGAGGAAACGCCTGCCTCTATTGATTATTCACTAGTCCACACCGCCTCTGTGAAACCACCAGCTTTCTTGGTCTAGCTTGGCCTCGAGGAGGCCCCGCTGAGAAGAACTGATACCAGAAGCCCTTGAGAGAGAAGGGCAGGTAGAGCTTAGGCTGAGCGCAGCCAGAGGCATCTGGGAGTTTGAGCAGGTTGTGGCCTCTCCCAGGACAGTGGGGTTCCAGGGGGTCACAGCCTAGGTGGGAGTTTCCCTCTGTGGCAGGATTGGCCCCAGACCACAGCGGGCAGGGGAAGAAGCAGAGACATGGCCCTCTGAAGGTCTTCCAGACCTATACCTGCTGAAGCTGCCAAAGTTCAGGGTCAGGGAGGTATTACAAGATGGTGGCTCAGTAGGTGGCCAGACAGGATGGAATTGATCTGACCTACCTAGGCCTCGATGGTGCTGAGCAAGTAATCTTCCCTGACCAGTGGTGAATGCCAGAAGCTCAGATGGGGTGGAGAGACAGTGCCTTGGCCTGTTGGGAGCTGGGAGAATCTGGCTTCCGGAGCTGCCGCCCATCAACACGTCTGAGTCTGTTCTCCTAGATGATGCTCCTGGCCAAGTGCCCCCCTATGGGGCTCCCTGCAACCCCGGGGGCGGGGAAGAGGTGTCTGGTCTAGATCTGAGCCTGAACCGCATGGAGTCTCTCCTCTGGGGCGGCATCTGGGGCCAGTCAAAGCAATGGACACTTTGTTTCCATTCATCAGCC
Organism: Martes martes; assembly: GCF_963455335.1. Lineage (NCBI taxonomy): Eukaryota > Metazoa > Chordata > Mammalia > Carnivora > Mustelidae > Martes > Martes martes. The sequence continues at coordinate 102,103,984 of NC_137892.1, forward strand.
TTGGGGAGGGCCTAGCAGGTTTACATTTTCACACCCAGATTTCTGATCCCCAGCCTGGCTCTGCCTCTGACTTGCCCAGTCAGTTCCTGGCAAGCCTGTTTCCCCTGCTGGGCCTCAGTAAGCTCCCAGGAATGTTCTGGACCCTGTCTGCCCTTGTTCCCAAAAGGGGTCAGGAATCTGAGGGAAGCAACGCCCACGGGGTTATCCGTGCCACTTGTATCTGCCGCGGTCCTGTTCTGCAGGCCTCTGACTGCGGACGTGTGATTGTAAATGTGCAATAATCAGAAAGCACTGTGGGAACAGATACTTGATTCTATGTGTGGGTAGGTGTGGATTCTCAAAGCGGCTGAGATTTCATCTCCAGAGGAATGTCCACAGGAATGAGAAACCGAGGCACCGAGACTGTGGACCAGGGGCCCAATACTGGTCCGGTCAGAATGGGGTGGGGTGGGGCAGCTTGCATTTCAGGAAGGCCAGACGTCCCACCTGGCACATCATCGTGAATGGATGCTGATAATTTCAGGCCCTGAGGAGAAGAAGCCAGGAGAAGCCCCCAGGAGAAGAAGCCCCTTTGCAGATGTTGCCACTAAAATCCCATGGTGCCCCCCTTCGCCCCCTGACTTAGGGACCAGGCCACCCGTGCAGGAGTAACCCCAGCTGAGTGAGCAGGGATGACAGGAGACATAGTTGGTCAGAATCAATCACTGAACATTTCTATCAACCGGGGATTATTTCCATTAGATTAAGGATCCCTCCCTTCAGTCCCCAGGCTGAAATCAGTGTAACTCCTGCTCACAGCCCTATCTGGCTGGAAAAGGGGTGCTTGTCCATCTGTCGGAAGCTCATGTTGCTTCCTGTGGCTCTTTGCTGGGAGGCATCACAGTTTCTGAGAGGCCTTAGGCAGGCCTTGCAGGTCACGGTAGACATCCAAAGAGCTGTTCATCGTCCATTTAGCCAGCATGCCCTGCTCACCTGTTCTGCACAGGAGCCCTTAGGAACTGAATAGGATACAGAACCCGGCTTGATAGGGAGTGTATGACCCTTGGGAGGTCACAGATAATTGCCTAAGAGGGTGGGGAAATGCTGTGCCATATTGTGGGATATCCCAGAGGTGAGGCCTTTCTTCAGGGCCTAGAGAAGCAGGGGAAGTAATGGAGGGCTTCCCAGAGGAGGTGACTTGTGAACTGGGTCTTGAAGAATAACTGACTCCAAAAGAGCATTGTGTTGAGAGAGAAGGAGAACAAAAGGCATGGGGAGCAGACTGGTGTGTTTGGGGAGGGAGAAAACCAGAATGGTTATTGTTGTTGCTAGAGAGTTTTTTAAATTTATATATTTGACAGAGAGATAGAGAGAGCCAGAGACCATAAGCAGGGGGAGTGGCAGGCAGAGGAAGAAGCTGGCTCCCTGCTGAGTGAGGAGCCCGATGTGGGACTTGAGCCTAGGATGGTGGGATCATGACCTGAGCCGAAGGCAGGCACTTAACCAACTGAGCCACCCAGGAACCCCCCAGATTAGTTTTTTTTTTCTTACGATTTATTTATTTACTAAAGAGAGAGAACATGCATGCTTAGCAGGGAGTGGCAAAGGGAGAGAGAGTCTCAAGCAGACTCTGCCCTGAGCACAGAGCGGGATGCTGGGCTTGACACGCTCAGTCTCACGACCCCAAGATCATGACCCCAGCCGAAACCAAGAGTTGGATGCCCAACCGACTGCACCCCCTGAGCTGTCCCCAGGATAGCTGGTTTGAGGGACTTGTGGCAAGTGAGGCAGGAAAATGGGCAGGGCCAAAGTGTAGAGGTTCTCACTTGCTATGGTCTGAGGTTTGATGTACTCGTTCAACAAGTATTTATTGAGCCCAGCTATGTGCCAGGCACTGTTTCCGATGCTGGGCACTAGCACTGGATGAAACCAAGTCTCTGCCCCTCACGAGGGGCCATTCAAGTGGGGAGGATAGATAGTAAGCCCCTAATACAAATAAGCATACCAGTCATTGGTAAGTACTATAGAGAAACACTGCAGGGGCGGGAGGGAGGGTCCCGGAGTGGCAGGTGTCTCAGAGGGTCAGGGGAGGCCTCTGCTGAGACAAGGTTTGAGCAGAGGCAGAAAGGAGTGAGGGAACAGCCCACGTGGTGTGGGTAGGAAGGCATTCCAGGCCAAGGGAAAGTACCTGCTGGTCCCCAAGGCAGGAGCCAACCCTAAAGGCCACTGTGGTCCGTGGGAAGTGGGTTTCTTTTTGGCTTGCTGTAGTGACATAGGTAACTGTATGCTTTACAAAATATCAGTGCTGGTGGTTGGTTTGAAAGAGGGCTGGGAGAGGGCGAAGCTGGAGTCAGGGAGGCCTGTGAGTGGATAAAAGCCGTCCGTTCCTTTTCCTGATGCATTTATTCATGTTTATTTAACACATACGTTTCCGAGCTCTTACTAAGTAGCAGGCGCTGGGTACGCGTCTGAGAAGGACAGTGGTGAGGAGCAAGGACCCAGGTCTGGCCTTCTAGGTGTCTGCCACTGGCAGGGTAGACAGACTGGACAGGGGACAGAGAGCAGAGGACAACTTGGAGGATCACTGTTGCAGCAAAAGCTACAGGAATTTGTGACTAATCAGCTGTCAGGGAAAGGGACTGGGAGGAGTTATTGTTGAGGGCAAAAGAAAATCCTTTTGGGAGGAGCAGAGGGAGGAAAAATAGGCCAGGTGCTGCCTGGTGGGGGCTGCCGTTCCCGCTCTCCCAGGCAGAGCAATTGCTCGAGGCACCGCAGGGACAGGCCTCGGCGTGCTAGGCCCCTCTCCATAGCGCATGCAGACACTGCCCTGAGCTGACAGCCCTCTGCCGACTCACTGGGCCCAGGCTCCACACACAGTCAGGCCATTCCTAGCCATGGCCAAGCGTAAATCACTTTCAGGTAGGTGAGGGGCTGTTACTGGCTGGGTGGCTGTTGGCAATCACCTAGCCTCTCTGAGCCTCAATTCCAGTATCTGTAAAATGGGTAGATAACTTCATCACAGAGTAGTGGTGAAAATCACATGTGATAACGGCTGTGAGAAGTCTTTGTGAACAGTCACGGCTTGAGCCCAGCTTATTTATGTATCCAATATGTCTACAGGGGGAGTGGGTGTTATGACACACCTGGACATAGATGGAGGTTGGCTGGGGGCACTAATGTAGGACCGTCTGTGTTTGCTTTAAACTGCACAATGAGTAATGCCATTTCTTTGTTCTCTTTCCAGCTGGTTCTGAGGACTTGGGGACCACGGTCAATGGAGACGTGTTTCAGGTAAATAAGATTCTGTCGTAGCAGTGGTAGGGACTGACAGCTGGGACTTGGTAACTTATGGCCCCCATCACCGGTAGTATTAGGGTTCCAAGTTATTCTGTTCTGCATTGGAATGGGAACATAGGCAAGGGTTTTGACATGTTTTCTTTCTTTTGTTTTCTCTTCTTTCTCTCTCTTCTTCCTTCCTTCCTTCTCTCTCCCTTTCTCTCTTTGTTTTCCTTCCTTCCTTCCTTCCTACCTTCCTCTCTTTCCTGTTACGTAGGGGAAAGGCACAAAGAATAAGGACCACTATAGACTGGGATTGATGGCGTGTGGCCTCAGGTTGCCCATGGTGATGTCTGGCAGGGAGAGATAAAGTGGCCCAGAGTGGCACAGTGCACACTGGGCCCTGCACGCAAGCATGCCACTGGTGGGAAGCAGGATTGAGTGGCCATGTCTGAACATTTTAAGTGGACAGGTCTTTGATCCAAAGATTCCACTTAGAATCTTCCCTAGGGAAAGAATTAGCCAAGGACTCCCAGATTTTTGTGGGATTATTTACAATAGCAGACAATGTGGTGAGCATAGCATGACATACACAGAAGTTGAGTCACTATGTCCTACATGCAATTAATGTAACATTGTATGTTAACTGTATTCAAATAAAAAGGTAAAAAAAAACAAACCAGAAAAACAAAACCAGACAAACTGCAATGACTTAAGTATCCAGTGTCAAGGGCCTGGGCAGGTAAATTGGAAAACCGCACTGCCATTCAAAAGAGCAATCAGAGCTTTCTGCATTGATGTGAAAAGATGCTCACGATATAACAAGTGGAAAAGTCTCTTGCAGAATAACTTACACAGTTGTTTTTTTTTAAAGATTTTATTTATTTATTTGACAGACAGAGATCACAAGTAGGCAGAGAAGCAGGCAGAGAGAGAGAGGGGAAAGCAGGCTTCCCGCTGAGCAGAGAGCCCGATGCGGGGCTCGATCCCAGGACCCTGAGATCATGCCCTGAGCCGAAGGCAGAGGCCCAACCCACTGAGCCACCCAGGCACCCCCAGTTTTTTATTTTTATTTTTTTTAAGATTTATTTATTTGTCAGAGAGAGAGAGAGAGCACAAGCAGGCAGAGTGGCAGGCAGAGGCAGAGAGAGAAGCAGGCTCCCCGCTGAGCAAGGAGCCCGATGTGGGACTCGATCCCAGAACCCTGGGATCATGACCTGAGCCGAAGGCAGCAGCTTAACCAACTGAGCCACCCAGGCATCCCATTTTTATTTTTTATTGGGCCAGTTTTTTATTTTAGAAATATGTTTGCGCAAAATCTCTGAAAGGATGTGCCCCAGCTGTTAACAATGGTTAAGAGTGGTTAGCCCCCAGGTTGGGGGGTGGGGAGGGGTGAGATAAGAAAAGGAAAAGGCTTTCACTTTCACTGGATTGTTTTAAAATTCCTCATAATGATCTTATACTAACCCCCCCACCCCAACACACACACAACTCCTAGTAAGGCTGTTCCTAGTTAAATTACTTCTATCTGTACCCACCTCCCCCTTCCCCACATTCCTACACAAATGGATTTAAGAGTCCTTACACTGGGAGACCTTGGACCACAGATGGCATCCCCAGGATCCTGCAGACGGAACAGTCTCCCCCTCCCCCATGCTTGGGCGGCATAAAGTCTTCACTGCATGAGGCTTACTTCCCACTGGACTGGACCGAAGACCCTTGACGCCTGGGGCTGCAGCTTCAGGATCTCCCGAACCCCACCCTATTGAGGAGCTGGCCTCCCAAGTTCTCAGTGGGGAATAAACAATACTTTCTTATGTAAGAGGGCTAGGCTGGTACCTTACACGGGGAACCTAGCCAAGTCCCGTTTCTGGAAAATTACTCAACTATCAGCAAGCTAGAAAAGTCAGTCTCCAAGACTTCGGGGGCTTTGTGTCTCCTTAGGCCTGAGAGCACCCAGTAAGCAGTGTTTACTACTCTACAATTCAGTAGATCATGGAGACCTGGGAAGCCCCTATCCTGGGCACACTCAGAAGGACTTCACTTGACCCAGAAGGTCTATATCCTAAAGTGGACCTGGACCTGCAGAAATATCTAGAACACTGTGATCAACCTAGTTTCCCCTTTCTGTAGCTAAGGATCTTGAGGCTTCTCCGACCCCGACCACCCCCCACCAGCCTCACTTTGTATTTGGTAGATACAGGGAACCCCATGCCTCCTTTCCAGTGTCAGTGGGAACTCTTATTCTCACTGCTACTCATAACCCACGTGTGTTTATTTGCAAATCATTCCACTCCATGCCATCCTAGAATCCTTACAGACAGGGGAGGGGTCAAGACTGCGGTGAGTCACTCAGGAACTTAGTGACCAAGCTCAAGTTCTCTTAGATCTCCTGCCCCTGATCTGGTGCCCTCTGTCCCACCCCTTGTGCTGGAACTGGCCTGCCACAGCAGCTGGATCTTTTGTAGAAAGGCTCTGCAGACTTTTGTAGGATTGACCATAGACCAGGGTCTGGTTTGTGCTGCAGGAGGAGGGTGGGGGGAAGCCTTGCGTGGACATGCCCAGCACTTTCAAGGGTCCTGGGCAGAGCTCTCTTGCTACATTTCTTATTCTATTCTGGCAACCTCTGGGCCACAAGGGGGTTCAGCTATAAACTTGGTCCTGGAGTTGTAAGGGTAAGTCTGCCCACACCTATTCCAGTCCCATCTGGAATTGCCAGGGACAGGGATAGAAAGCCCCTGCAGGCCTCCCTCCCCCTGCACAAACTCTCTCTCCCCCCACGCATTGCCATCATCCCCCTCTGAGCTACTTAGGGGAATCAACAGCGCAGCTTAGCTTTAGCTGGACAATCCCAAAGACGGATATGCCTCATCCTCCTGGCTGTCTCTGGAGCCACCAGCCTGCCCCACGGAGGCTTTCACTGTCATGTCCAGCAGAGGGGTCCCCCAGGAGCGGGGGTGCCAGGGAATTGGACCAAGATAAGCCTGGCCTGACTGTAGCCTTTTGGTCCCAGCCATTCCTGCCTCCTTCCCTGTCGAGCTTGGGGGCTGAGGGGGAGAGGGGGGGCGGTGCTCAGAGCATTCCTGCAGCCCCTGGGGAGCCCGCCTGGGCTGCCAGCCTATAGCTGACCCGCTTTCCTCTCTGGGGCACTGAGTGATTCAAGAGGAGCCCTGCTGTGGCCCCCGACCTCAGTGCTCACTGGCAGGGGCTGGGGCAGGAAAATGAGTCCAGCGGCGCCAAAGTAGAGGAGCCAGCAAACCGCTTCTCAGGACTCAGTGCGCCGCCCACACAGCTGTGTGGCTGTGCTCTTCCTAGCCCGGCTGCAACTCCGGCGGGGCGGCCGGGCGTGCGCGGTGTCTACTGGACAAACGGTGAGCCGCACAGCCCCGCGGGCCCTCCCGGGCGCGCGTCCTCCGCAGCTTACAGCGGACCCCACTTCTCACTCTCATTTAATAGGCGATGAGACACAAGGAGCCCAGGGAAAGGACTTCCCAGAGGTCACACATCCACTGAGTGGCAGGGGGGTACCTAAAGCCCAGGCCCTCTGATGCTGTGTGCCGTGGGCTTTGCAGACAGCCCCTGGCCCCTTCATTTCGTCAGCTCCCAAGACGTGAGTGCAGCTCACTGTGCTCTGGGCGGTGGATGTACGCAAATCCGCTTCTGACAGAGGACAGAGCCCTGGAAGGAACTGTTGGTAGTGCAGGATGGTAAGGGCTCGGATGCAGGGGTGGTATCAGGCGCTAGGCATCCGAGTTCTTAACAATGTGTCTGTCAGGCATCACCCAGGAGCTCACCGCGGATGCGCTTATTTCATCCTCCCAGCACCCCCCGTGATGGAGGTTCCGTCTTTACCCCCATCTCACAGACCAAGAGGAGGATGCCCAGGGAGCTTTCATAGCTCGCTCTCATTCCGCAGCGGGGAAGAGCTGGGACTTGAACCGGGATTCTGCTCCAGGTGCTGCACTCACTCACTCAGTGATTGCCACCGGGAGAGGCTGCTGGAAGTGGGTTTCCAGGCTGCCCAGGGGCACGTGGGTGGTCTTGGCTGGTAGGAAAGCACGTGCAAAGGTACAGAGGGTCACAGGCACTCTTCTGTGGGCCTGGTCTGGGGCCAGTGGAGTGCTGGAGGATCCCAGAGAGGCCAAAGCCTCAGGGTTCATGTGATGCGAGGAGAGCGCCCCTCACCCCTACCGGCCTAGCTGGGCACAGCTACCACGCAGAGCCTGCGTGATGCACAGGTAGGGGAGGCCCATCTAGCTTGGCCAAGCTTCACACCCCGGGACTCAGGCATGGCTGCCTCTGGGCACTGTGTGTGCTTGAAACTACACTGAGCAGTGCTCGGGGATGCGTGGTGCCCTTTGATGTGCTGCTCCAGGGCCCAGAAGAAGCACCCACGGGGGTCCAACTGACTCCTTGAGGCTGCCCCCACACCCAGGCTGGGGCACTGTGGTGGGCTGTGGCAGAAGAGTTTGGAGTAAACCAGAAGGCCTGGGCTTCAGTTTCTGGCTCTTCCCAACCAGAAGGGCTACTCTCAGACTGCTCTCTGAGTTGATTTCTCACTTGTCAAAAGGGGATTAGAGGCCCTGCCCTGCTGTCCCCCACTGGCTGCTGGGAAAAGTGCTCTGCCGCCCAGGGAAGCTTCTTCTAAGTTCCTGGCCATGCTTCTCAGTGAGCTGAGGGGTGGTAGTGTGTGGGTGTGAGACATGGGGGATGCGGCAGGGGACACTTGGAGGAGCAGGCACCCTCTCTGATCTTGGGGAAATAGACTTATCAGGGAGACAGAGAGTGTGTCACAAATCACACGACACAGAAGTGACTTTGGTCCCTGCTGCTATGTGGCCAGTATGTTTCACATCCGGGAATTCAGTTGGAGTCTTAGCTCTGCCAGTTCCCAGCCCGGTGACCTTGGGACTCTGGAGCTAGACTTTCTCTACCTATAAAACACTGATGATAAAACCCATCATGCAGGGTTGTAAAGATCAAAGAGAACTGTTTAATTGTGATTTCTCTGCAAGCTTTAAAGCACTATAACCTGGGCATCTTAATTTTGGGGTAAGCTTTATAGGGATGGTGGGCCCGAGGGACACCAGTGTGACCAAACTCCTGCCCAAGAGACCCTTCTCCAGCCCACATCCCCCACCCCTTTCCCTCCCACACCTGGAAACATCGCTGTGCTCAAGAGTTTCCCAAAGGAACCGGCCCCCCGGGTCCTTAGGCTTCCAGTCTAGTCTAAAATGGTCTTTCCCTGTCTCTTCCTGCCCTACTCTGCCCCAGACTAGAATGACCTTGTGCCTGCTCTTTACCTGGCTTGTTTTATAGCATGTACCCTAGCCATGGTCCTCGCTTGTGAGAGACTCCTCCTGCCAGACTCCCCGGGGACAGGTGGTCTCGTTCATCCATGGCCCAAGCCTGAGCAGATGCTAATTCATTCAAGAAATGTTCTAGAGATCCTCCTACAGCCAGGCCTTCCCCGTTCTAGATACTATACAAAGACAGGTGGTCTCAGTCTTTATGGGGCTCCCTTACTTGTGGCTGGCGGGGGGAGGTCAGTGGAGACAGAGAGTAAACATGTAAACAAGTCATTTCAGATAGCCGTAAGTGCCACAAAGAACATGAAACACAGCCCCTTAATAAACACATATACACAGAAGTAACTGCAGTTTTCTGCAGATGGGACATCCTGTAGGGTGCCCGCCCCCCGCACCTCCCCCCCCCCGCACCTCCCCCCCCCCCCCCCCCCCCCCGCTGGTGGCCTGGCCTCAGGACAGGGTTGTTCCCGGAAGGGGGCAGGGTGGGGCACCCTCATCTCAGTGACCAACTTGTGTTCTCCAGATTAGAGCCTTGGAAAGGCCCCTTGGGTGTGGTGAGAGACTGTCTGAATTGAAGTGTAGCGCTGTGCCAGAAAGAATAGGGCGGTGCTCCAACCGTCCCACCCAGGAGTGGGTCTGACCCCAGGGACGTGCCAGGCTACCCACCGTGCCCTGGGCCCGCCCTTCCCTCTGCCCGGAGACAGCTGGAGACAGCAGTCCTCCCATTCCCGCTGTGTGCTCCTTTACCGGGCTGCCCACACCCCTTTGGACAGGCATTTACCCAGCACATCTGGCTCCAGGAGTATGCATCTATGAAGTCACTGCTTACTGAGCACTGGTGTGTGCCAAGGACAGTGGGGAGCATCCCTGGGCGGAGGGCGGCACCAGACACGGTCTCATGGGGAGAGGATATTAAACACCAATGTTCCTGACTTCTTTTTTTTAAGATTTTTTTTTTATTCATTTGTGAGAGAACACAAGTCGGGGGGAGGGGGCAAAGTGAAAGGGAGAGGGAGAAGCAGACTCCCCTTTCAGCAGGGAGCCTGATGAGGGGCTCGATCCTAGGACCCCAAGATGCTGACCTGAGCCGAAGGCAGATGCTTAACCCACCGAGCCAGCCCTCCATCCCTGTTGCTGACAGTTTTGATGAGGGATTGAAGGAGGAGCACAGGGAGTGGTGAAAGGATGGGGCAGGGGTTCAGAGACTATAAATGAGGTCCTGCTCTGCCCACCAAGAGCTGCTGGTCCAGCAGGGAGACTCGAGCAGAATGTGAAGGCTGTAACAGCAGCACAGAGAAGAAGGGGTGTGAAATCTGCCGAGGCGGGTGGATATCCTAGAGCTGGCAACTCTAGACGATAGAAGATTTCATCAGCTGCAAAAGGGAGGGGAGGGCAACAATTGCAGCTAAAGCAGGAGGAGCCAGAGGCTTGGGGCCGCAGGAGTGTGTGGGGTTTGTGCAGACTGGAATGTGTAGGGGCGGAGTGTCGGGAGGGTGGGATGGCAGGAGATGGGGCTGGACTGGAAAGGGTCCGTGGCTTTGCAAGACCAGAGGGGAGTCACAGCCTTGCTGGGTTGAGCTCTTAGTCCCCAGCCCTTGGGAGTGCCTAGCTCTGGCAGGGCTGCCCAGGGAAGTGGGCAGAGCCCTGGCCTGGGAGTCAGAGGCCTGAACACCGGCCACGACATCATGCCATCGCTCCTGGCCTCAGTTTCCTCCCCTAGAAGATGAGAATGAATAATGATAATAATTCTAGCTACCACTCATGGAGCCATCACTCCACACCGGGCCCGCTTCTAGATGTCCTACAAAGAAGGTCCTGTTGAACCCTCAGAACAGCTCTTAGAGGTGGTTTTATTATTATTCTCATTTGGGGATGAGAAGACTGAGGCTCAGCAAGGTGGAGCAACTTGTCCCTGGTATATGGGCATCTAGTTGGCCGTGGAGGTGGGGTGTGGACCCAGACCGTCTGCCTGCAGTCTCAGCCGTGGCCATCCTGCCTGTCCCAGGGCTGCTCACTCACAGCCATGGCCATCCTGCCTGTCCCAGAGCTGCTCACTCACGTGCAGATGTTCACTGAGTGTCTTCTGTGTGCCAGGCTGGGCAAAGGGGACACGGCGATGAGCAAGCTAAACAAGGACCCTGCTGTTACGAAGGTAGACAGTGGACAAGCAAACATAAAGTGAGGTCATTTCAGACTGTGTAAGTGTTAGCGGGTTAATAAGACAGCAACAGAGACTTTAAGAACAGTAACACAAGGGACTCACTGTGTGCCAGGAAGTGTACAAGGTTCTTCACATATTTAAATTCCTTGCCTCCTCCTATCAGCATGAAGGGGTGGCTGCTCTTACGGAGCCCGCTTCCTGACCAGGAAGGTGAGGCACACAGAGGCCCCGTCACTCGCCCAGGTCCCCCATGCAGGGTACGGTCCCAGGAGGCAGCAGGTGGGAGACTGTCGGAGCCGGCTGAGGCAGCCACACGTGGGGGGTATCCGGTGCTCAGGCAGCAGTGGCAAGAGGGCGGGTGCACAGGCTGTGCACACTGCTGTGTGTTTGTGCCCTAGGAGGCCAACGGTCCAGCAGATGGCTATGCAGCGATTGCCCAGGCTGACAGACTGACTCAGGAACCCGAGAGCATCCGCAAGTGGAGAGAGGAGCAGAGGAAACGGCTGCAGGAGCTGGGTAAGGGCAGGCCTGAGGCTGGGAGCGGCTCCCAGCTGGGTTGGCTGTTTGGGACTTGTGGGACTGGGGCAGCCTTAGGGTATGGGGTTACCGCCCTAGCCCCCAGCTCGCACTGCCTTAATGTGGGTATTGGGTGAGCGTGGGCCCTGAGGCTGCCTGCCAGGGGCCGAGGGGAGGACTAGCCAGGACAGCTGTGCCCTCACATTCCTACTGGAAAGCTGCCACTTACTCTCCTGTTGGGGTCACAGATGCTGCCTCCAAGGTGACAGAACAGGAGTGGCGGGAGAAAGCCAAGAAGGACCTGGAGGAGTGGAACCAGCGCCAGAGTGAACAAGTCGAGAAGAACAAGATTAACAACCGGTGAGAGGAGCTATGGGGACATGAGGGGACTCTGAAGACATGAGGCCATGTGGACAGTGAGAGAAGTTATGGGATGGGGACTGTCTTGTGGATGGGTGATTTGGGAGCAAGAACATAGAGGCAAGAGAAGCTGAACCCCTCAGGGTTGCTTTCTCAGTTGCCTGTGGAGTTCAGAGCCCTCCAGAGGCAGGACACTGTTGAGCTGTCATCTCAGCACGACAGAGAGAAGCAAGTTCTGCGGTCAGCAGAAGAGGTCCTGGGACCCTGGCATGGGAGCCAGACTGCCTGGGGCCCCACAGTTAGTGTCACAGAAAGCACAGGCCTGGCCAGGAGTGAAGAACCAACCCGGGGACAGGATTTTACTGCTTGTAGAAGTGGCAACACTTCAACCCAGAGAGGCTAAATAATAAAAGGAAGTTGGTGGCCTGTATGACCGAAAAGGCCAGGGGTGGGACTGCAGGACTAGACTTGGGGCCTCAGACAAGTCAACTGGCACTCACTTTTACTGTCTCTGATGCTGCTTTCCTCTCTTACCTGGAATGGGACAGGGGGCTGGAGGGACAGATGGCCACCATCAGCTCCAGGCTTCTGCTATACTCTTTTGGCAACCTCTGTGAAAATAGCATCTTGCTCTCAATGGCTCCACTGGAATCCTCGACCTGACCCTCACTGGTTTGGTGTGGGTCCTGCGCCCGTCCCTGAGACTATACCGGGCGAGAGACTCTCTGATGGATCCCGCCTGGGCAATGGTCCCATTCCTTGGGTTGTGCATGGGGTCAGTCTCACCCAAACCACAGGGACTGAAGTGGGGCCAGCCTGATCCTGCCAAAGGCAATGAGATTCCCCTTCCTGGGAGGAAGCGGCTGGATTCTGGCCAGGCAAAGACAGGGGATGCCCACCAGAGAGCAATTTCAGGGAAATGGTCTCAGACCACTTCTGAGACCCTGGCCAGCAGCTCTGCCTTTGGAACTGTGTCCTTCGAGGTAGTTGGCTGGCTTGGGAAGGCAAGGCTGGCCCTGGGAAGCTGCTGTGGGCCAGGCTCTGGGTTGGGCACCGGGGAGACTGATTGGGGAAGGATGTAGTCTATATCCTTGAAGAGCTCAGAGGAGAGAAGCACACATGTGCACGCGAACTCACCAGCAGGACTTTCTACAGGAAGGCTGTGGAAGCAGGGGGTGGGGGTGGGGGAGGGACCTCTGTGTCTAGGACCTGAGCTTTGAAGGATGACTGGAAGTTCATTAGGGCAGGCTTGGATGAGGGTGTTCTAGACCAGGGAACAGCATAATGTGAAAGGCTGTTGTCTTGGGCACCGGGGAGTGGTAGGAGAGAAGGTAGGAATGAGGAGTCCCGTGGGGAGGGCCTCCAATAATGGTGTTGGACAGATGGGGGTTGGAGCCTTGGAAGGCTTGTGAACAGGAGAAGTAACATGATCAGGCCAGTTTTAGAAAAGGTGCTCAAGCTGGCCCAGGATCCCTGCTCTCCTTTCTGCGTCATGGACGACTGCTGAAACTCACAGGACTAAGCTTCCTAACGCTCTCCAACTGGAAATACTAATGCTGTCTCCCTTTCTCTTTAACCCTCTGCCTGTCTGTCTGCCATCTGTCTTCCCCCACCTAACCCTTTCCCCTGAAGGATCGCTGACAAAGCATTCTACCAGCAGCCAGATGCTGATATCATCGGCTATGTGTACGTGTCTTCTTTGCTCCTCTGTCAGGGGAAGTGGGAGAGGGCGGGGGCCCCTGTGTATGCTTTGAGTGTCCTGCTTGTGGGGTATAAATGAGTATGGCCAGGCGGGGAGTGGGGGGCGGGGATGGGGCAAAGATCAGAGCAGGAGGTAGTACAGGCACCCACCTTCACCTCTGTATCTGCGGCAAGTGTTTATTGAGGATCTATTCCGCCTGAAGTCAGCTTTGCTGAATCAAAGCAGAACAAAGAAAAAGAATGCACTGGCTATCTCAGGTGGGAGGGGCAAATGGCAAACAGCCCAGCTCCGTCCTTCTGAGATGCCTCTTAGGGTTGGGAGGTGGGGTGAAGGAGTCTTCTGTTGAACAAAACATCGAGTGCCAGAGGCATAAAGAAGAGATGCTCCCCCGAATACCCCCCATATTCTACTCCTGCCCCCAATGCACTGCTCCTCCTCAAAGCCTCAGGCCAAGTTTGGTGACCAGACCCTGCCTAGACCATGGCAGGCCCCTCTCTCATGTTCCTGTCTTGGGGGCTAGCCAGGACTATGCCTAATCTGGATCTGAGATGGCAGATGGGGCCCCCGTTGATCGGTGGTTGACAGCCTGAGGGTATGTTGGGATGGTGAAGGGGAAGGAAAAGCAGGGATGAATGAGTGATGCCCGCCACGTGTGCACGTGCCAAGTATTTGGTGTCCCTCACTCTGGGGTCACCCTTAGCAGGCCTCTGATGCTGTCTAGGTTGGCATTTCTCTCGTAGGGCACAGGGCCAACCAGAGAAACAGTCTTGTGTTCCTTCCTTCTGTCCGCTATCCCATCTGTCCAGTACTTAGTGGGACTTGCCCAATGCCAGTCTCTGTTGGAACAGGAGTAAGACATGTCCTGTCCCCATAAGTTGCTCATGGTCAGGACAGCATTGTCCTAAGGGCCGTGTGGAAGGGCACACTGAGGCCTGGGAGCCACCATCTGCGGGGGGAGCCAGGGCAGGCTTCAGAGAGGCAGGCCCTTCAGCGGGACCTTAAAATGTGAGAAGGGATGAGCTTAGTGGTGATGGTGGGAAGAGGGCAAGGGCAGCCTCTATGAGTGGGGCGTGGGGCCGTGGAGATGGCCGGGAGCTAAGGACAGGTCAGCTTGGGGCTAGTTGCAAAATGCCTGTTGGGCCAGGTCTGCCAGCTGGGGCTCAATCTTGAAGGCAGTGAAGATCTATGGGAGGCTTCTGATGGAAGAGTCAGGGTGACCGGAATATCGGTGCTGGGGAATATGCTATATGGGGGGTTCAGTGCTCTTGCTGCACTTGAGGAAATAGCACCCGGGGGGTCCTGGAGAGGGGAAGAGCCTGGACCAGTGCTTCTCAGACTTTTCTGTGTCCTAAAATCACAGGGGGACCTTATTCAAAGGAGATTGGGATTCAGTAGGGCTTAGGCGAGGCCTTGAGTCTGCATTTCCAATGAGCTCCGTGGTGAGGCCAATACCCATGCACCACACACTGAATAGGCAGGTTAGAGGACAGTCTCCTACTGATCTAGCAGGGATGGCTCCTAAGACAGCACCCTTCATCCCACCGGTCACCCAGCTCCACACAGTGCTTTACTCTTTCCCAAGCCTGCACACACCTTGCCACTCTGTGAGATTCTCAGGCTGGTGAGACAGATCAGCAAGGCGGAGGCTCTGCTCCTCTCTCTACAGGTTAGGAAATGAGGACGCAGAGGGAAAGGAAGATCACTAGGTGGAGGCCAGGTCACCCCCCCCAACACACACACACCCCCACCCCGGGCCAGCTCATCCTTGGCACAGCCTGTGGGGATCACTGGGAGAGCGCCCTGCCTGGCATGTGGCAGAGCTGATCCTGCTTGATACACAGAAGGGGCCATAAGGAGAAAGGGGCTTTCCAGGGACCCTTGCTGGCCAGAGGACACAGACCCAGCCCTCTTCATGGAAGATATTTTGTTTTCCTCTTAATGAGTCCTGCATTTGGGTTTGCATTCTACGTTCTATTTCTCCATTGTTCCTTAATCAGTGGCGTCTATAAATGTCTACCAGAACTACTGATGAAGAAACCCCCAGTTTTCAGCCTAACCTGATTCCAACCAAAAGCAGATACTTCCATGGAGCATTCCCCAGGCTGTGGCTCCATGGAGATAAGTCATTCTGGGCTAAAAAGAGTGCTATAGTCAAATAGACTTGGAATGTGGTGAATTCTGTCTGCATCTTACAGTCTGCCTGGGAGGTTCGGGGTGCACCCTGGCACATTAGAGGCTTTGGAAGTTTTGCTTTGAAGATCCTCTTTAACTGAATTTTCCATGTGTATTTGACCACAACCCTTTTCCAGAGAACACTTACAGGGTCCACAGAACACTGAGGCAATGCTTAATCAGGTACTTCAGTTAGTAAGGTGGTTAGTCAATGTCCTACCTCTGCTAAGTTTCTGGAAATGTTTAAAATAGCTGAGGTACTGCATTAGTTCCTCCAAGGGTCTTTAGGTGTTGGGATTCCCAGGTTGGGAACTCTGGCCGGAGAGGTAATGAACAGAGTGCTAGGCTGGGCAGGGGTAGGGGAGGGTGAAGAGGCTACCGTAGCTAGGCTGGCAAGGGAAGATCATTCTGAGAGGGTGAGGCCTGCTCTCAGACCTGAATGAAAAGAAGTGACAAGCTATGAGCAGGTCTGGCGGAAAGCATTCCAGGGAGAGGTGACAGCAAGTGCAAAGGCCCTGAGGCAGGACCAGAGTAGGCTTCCTCTGATGCCAGGGCTGTTCCTGGGGGCCTGAGGTCACAGGGCACAGGGCTAAGAACTCTGGATAGACTACCTCAGAGTAGGCCAGGCAAAGCAGCCTTCCTCAGTGGGAGCAGAACATCACCGATTCAGGGGAAAGGCAGACAGCAATGAAACCTCTGTCCTGTCTCTACCTGCAGGGCATCTGAGGAGGCTTTCGTGAAGGAATCCAAGGAGGAGACGCCAGGCACAGAGTGGGAGAAGGTGGCTCAGCTCTGTGACTTCAACCCCAAGAGCAGCAAGCAATGCAAAGATGTGTCCCGCCTGCGCTCGGTGCTCATGTCCCTGAAGCAGACACCACTGTCCCGCTAGGTGCCTGTCACAAGCATGGCCACAAAGCATGGGCTGGGCCTGGGCACAGGAGGAGCAGCTGCTTCGCCAGGGTTGGGGGACAACGCCTCCAGCAGCTGCTACACACAGCCTATCTGTTCCTCCCCATCTCCCGGGGCTGGGAAGGGGAACCCTCCCCACTCTCACCCCATTCCCTCCTGGCCCTGTGGCCCAGCCCTTCACACCTCCTCTCAGTCCACAAAATTGTGACTGTCCCTCCTGATGTATTTTTTTTTTCTTGGCTTAAAGGGTGTGTTGTTAACTCTTTTTACACTTATTTATTATCATTCTCATTTCTCTGGAAGCCATAACTGGTGTCAGGGCTGTTTGTGCTTAGAATTTTCCCAGCTTCATGGCCTTGAGAGGTGAAGCTAGCCCCCTAGAAACCGTCCCAGCTGGAAGTAGGTGTCCCAACTTGTGTGTGTCTGCTGCCTCCCTCTCCAGGAAGAAAGACAACTTCTAGTGGAATGCTTTTGAATCTTGATCCTTTCTGATCTTTGAATAAGCCTGTGAGGTAGGGACTCTGTTGTCGTCATCACATAGCCATGGATACCAAGGCTCCCAGAGAGTAAGAAGGTTTAAGTGGGAGGAAAGAGGCAAGACCAGAGGTTCCCTGTGGTGTCTCCCTCTAAGCCCGGGTCAAGGCTGGTGAAGGTCGCTGCTGCCAGACTCCTTTCCTTGGGCCTGGCCAGTACCCTCTGGATGTGGAAGGCTCAATGCTTTCCCTCCTTTAGATAGCTGTCCCCTCCTTGTAGATTTGGGATAAATACTCAGTGACCATACCTTCTTCAGCAGAGGTTGCAAACAGGCTGTGTTTAAGTCATTGTGAGCTGTACAATGTTTAAAAAGACTTGAGTAACTGCCAACTGTCTTTATTTTATTAGAGCTGCCATAACAAAGTACCATAGTGTCTGGCACAGAACAACAGAAATTTATTGTCTCACTATTCTGGAGGTCTGAAGTCCAAAATCAAAGTGTCAGCAGGGCCACATTCCATCTGAAGGCACGAGGGAAGGATCTGTTGTACAGGCTTCTCTCCCAGCTTCTGGCAGCCTCGGGCATTCTTCGACTTGTAGGTGCATCCCTACAATCCCGAGTTGATCTTCATATCATCTGTGCAGTCTATCTTTGTGTCTAAATTTCCCCTTTTTATTTATTTTTTAAAAAGATTTTTATTTATTTATTTGACAGACAGAGATCACAAGTAGGCAGAGAGGCAAGTAGAGAGAGAGAGAGAGAGAGGGAGGGAAGCAGGCTCCCCGCTGAGCAGAGAGCCGGATGCAGGGCTCGATCCCAGGACCCTGGGATCATGACCTGAGCCAAAGGCAGAGGCTTTAACCCACTGAGCCACCCAGGTGCCCCTAAATTTCCCCTTTTTATAAGGAAACCAGCCAGAATGGATTAAGGCCTACCTTAATGACCTCATTCTAATTTAATTATCACTGTAAAGACCCTGTTTCCAAATAAGATCACATTCTGAGATACTGGGTTAGGACTTCAACATATCTTTTTTAGGGGAACACAATAACACCAACAGCTAAAAATAATGGCCTTCCTCTTTAGAAGTGCCATAGTCCTCACCCCTTCCTATCCAGTTCTTGAATCCATCACCACAATGTACTGCTTCACATTTATAACCTCTGCCTTACAACTGAGAGACCATGATGGGAGCAAGAAACTTAGTGGGGCCCTACTCATACACTTCTCCACTTAGAAAGCTAGAGGGTGTTAGGGGGCCCAAAAAGTGAGTGTGTCTTCCTTACTTCCTCTTTCCTTTCTGGCAGCTTGCAGCTGGTGTTGAAATTGATGGAGTTATACATGGAAGGAAACTGGGTCCCACCGAATCAACATTTTAGATCTGACCACAGTCCAGGAATACTTGTTTGAGACTTTGCAGGAATGAGAAACTCACAGGTTGCCTCTTGTAGAGTTCACTCTAGGTCTCCAGCCCCTTCTCTTCATTAATCCTAAAACACTAGATACACAGAACAATGGCAAGCTTTGTGACTACGCTCTTACCACTCCACCACACTGCCTTCTCTGAGCCTCAGTTTCCTGTTCTTTAAGATGCATCAAGAACCAAGTGGGGGTAGTCTCCATCAGTGGAGCCTAGATGCTCTCAGGAGGTGGGAGTGGGGTGAGGAGCAGAAGCAAAGTGGAGGGCAGAACCTCCCTGCCTGGGACAGGGCCATGGCCAGCCTCATCTGAAGGAAGGGTTTCCAGTTGAAGGTCTGAAGATTGTTGGAAAGATCAGTTTTTGTTTTTGTTTTTGTTTTCTTTTCAAATAGCATCACTCTACCGAATATCTACCTTTAACAAGTTCCCCCAGGTGATTGTTACCAGAAAAGTTTGGTAATCATTAGACTGCAAGATTTCTAAGGGCCCCTATAGTCTTCAGACAATCTCCTAAAACCAAAGACCAAAAAGCCTGAGGGTGCTAGATTGAGAATGAATTCACCAAAGTACAAGTGGATCAGTTTATTAAGTAGGAAGTGAAGAGAGTGGGGCACAAATACAAGTATGCAACACCCAAACTGAACGGAATCCGAGATTCCTGAAAAAACATCTGTCAGTTACACAATTGGCCACTTCTTCCCCCGCTGATAGGGGGCCTTGTCAGGGGAGACGAAGGAATAAGTCAGGTAGCGGGGCCGGTGGTTGCTCCTGGGGCCGGGAATGGTCTCTGTGTGACGTTCAAGGCCAGGTCTCGGACTCAGGATCGAGACCTCATAGCAGACGCAGCCAGACCCAGCAAGATGGCTGCGACCGTGAAGCCCTGGGCAGCGATCCGGGTGCGCATCATGAGCTGAGAGCGCTGGCTCTGACCCCGGTGGAAGCAGTAGAGGCCGTAGGTGAGGGCGGCCGCCGTGCCCAGGCAGCCTGAGGAGGGGACAAAGTAAGTGGGGGAGTGGCACGTTCCGGCCCTGGAGGCCCCTCCCCGCTGTGGGCCTCCAGTACTCGGAGTCCAGAGCTCTGAATAACAGCGGCGGCAGAGGGGACCTAGTGGGAGGGTCTGGTCGAGGAAGGGTCCTCCCAGTTACAGGGCTCGCCCTATCTCAGCCCCCCAATTCCGCCCAACTCCTGCTCCAATCAGGATCACCTCTCACCGCCCGGCCTAGGCGCCACAACTCTGGTCCGCTCTCACTCCCTTCCCCCTTGGCGCTCCCGGTCCTCCCCTAATTCATTCCCTCAGACATCACTATCCTCTCCGTCTACAGTTCCTACGACACCTGCTTACCTATGGGTACCATTGGGTTCTCGCGGGTCTTGCGAAGAAATTTTTCCTTGAAGCTTTCTTGAGTGCTGTAGATACTGGGGCTAAAGCCCTCAATGACTGGGGGCTGTGCTGGTTCAAAGGGTGGCCCCGGAGTCACAGGACCAGGAGCCGCCATGTCCCGGGAAACTGCTTTGGAAAAAAATGCGAACGCTAAGCTCCGCCTTCTGATGAGGTCATTGAAGGGGAAAGGAAAAAGGGATTTGCTGAGCTTGTACGCAGGCGCCAACTGCTCGTTGCATTCTGGGAGTCGTAGTCATTATAGTAATCTGCATGATGTCTCTATAGGGTGAACTACATTTCCCGAAAAAGCCCGCAAACCCTTGCGAGCATCCAGAGGAAGTAGTCTGAGACACGAGGCGCTGCGTGTGAGAGGCACGCAGTTATAGTTTTCGGTTCGGTGGTCAAGGCAATGCCCAAAGCCAAGGGGAAGACCAGGAGACAGAAGTTCGGTTACAATGTTAACCGGAAGCGGCTCAACCGGAATGCTCGACGGAAAGCAGCGCCACGGATCGAGTGGTGAGGGGACCGGGGTTTGGAAGGCAGGGGACCTCGGCTGGGACGGCCGGCGAGATGACGGTTCCGCGATCTCTCTCTCTTTGCCTGTAGCTCCCATATCCGACATGCCTGGGACCACTCCAAATCCGTGCGGCAGAACCTGGCCGAGATGGGGTTGGCTATGGACCCCAACAAGGCGGTTCCCCTCCGTAAGAGAAAGGTACTGACATGGCAGGGTCCCTGCCCTTCACCCCTATTTGCCACCATACTGAGCTAAGTTTAAGAACTTCTTCCTGTGGATTGCCACGCTTAACGCCTTTCCTGGGTTTGCGACCTTCCTATAGCCAGCTCCGGCAGCTTGCACTGACTGTGGTTGAAGGGCTCTTTACTACCTCCTCCTACTTCCCGGAACACATTGGACCTGGGTTGGAGCTCCCCTGTTTTCTTCACTCATTTTCTTTATCCCTCCGAAATGAACCTGTTTGGGTCCCTTGGGATCTCAATGGTATGTCTCAGGATTTATCTTTTTCTGCCCTTCACTTTCCTAGTAAGGACTCCCCAGAGTTAGGGATTTTTACTTACTCTTACTTACACCTTCCCCCAGTCATCTAATTATCCTTGGTCTGAGGCTTCCTTAGTTCCTCCCAAATAAGTCTTTTTCTGCACCACACTTTAAAAAATAGAACTCTTTTACCCAGTAATTTTTTTCCAGCTTTAATTCATAGCACTTGTAAATACTTGATGGTGTTTTATATATTTATTTGTGCCTCTTTCCCTCAACATAATCTTCTTGGGGACAAGGACCTTGTGTTTTGTCCAGTGGTGGTTAGAATGTGACTAGTGCTCAATAGTTAACCTAATGAACGGACTTGCTGATTGTATTTGTCCCATTGCTTTTATTTATTTATTTATTTATTTATTTAAATAATTTTTAAAGATTTTATTTGTTTATTAGCCAGCCGAGAGTGGAGCCGCGGGGAGGGCAGAGGAAGAGGCAGACTCCCTGCTGCGTAGGGATCCTGACACGGGGCTCCATCCCAGGACCCTGAGATCATGACCTAAGCTGAAGGCAGATGCTTAACTGACTGAGCGAACTGGGCATCCCTGTGCCATTGGTTTTAGATAAGTTTCTTCTTACCCCTTCATGCCAGAGGAAAATGGCACTACTGTTTCTTGATCAAATGTGAAGCTGTACCCAAGCACTCTCAGGTTGCTCCTCTTCATAGAGAAGATATCTGACATCTTTTCATTGTAAATTATAAAGAGCTTTCATGGGCATTGTTTCATTTGATTAGCACACATGAGGTGAGGTAGGCAAGGAGCATTATGCCCATTTTTTAGATAGGCACAGAAAGATGACTTGCTTCCTTGAGTCCCTTTTGGAAACCATAAGGCCTCTGGGGCATTGGTTCTCTCGGTCATCTGTTCCTGCCTGAATATGTGTAGGGATTCTCATGGATAATCAGTTGTGTTGGGATGGGCAGGATCCTCTAGAATTTTCTCTCATCTAAGATTCTTCCTTTGTCTACTGGTCTCACAGGCTCTCTTCTCTGCAGGTGAAGGCCATGGAGGTGGACATAGAGGAGAGGCCTAAGGAGCTTGTGCGGAAGCCCTATGTGCTAAACGGTGGGTGCTGTCCACATTCCTCTAGGTCACCATGCTGCACAGTCAGGGCCAGAAAGGGCCCTCAGATGTCTTCATTTTACAGATGGAAAAACTGAGGTTCGGAGGGAAGAAGGGAGCTGGTCCAGGGCTCACAAAGTTAAGGCTGTCTCTGACTGGGATATTTTCAGTCTACTTAATAAACTCAAACATGTGAAGTGAGGTCAGAAATGTTCAGGGAGGATGCAGCCAGGTGCCTGAGAGGATAGAAAAGAAACCAGTGTCTCAGGCACATGTTCAGCTTGTCATGAATTTAAGGATGAACAGATTTTTATAGAGATTCCACCATCTTATTTAATCTTTTCAGTGACAAATCAGTTTCATGTATATTAATGCCATAGAGACTGAATATTAAAACAGAGTAAATTTTGCAGGGAAGCAGGAATACTCTGAAATTCTCCACTCATCTTCCTCTTATCTATCCAAGATATTAACGGTTCTCCTGAAGTTAAAAGGGTTTTAAATGGCCAGACATTTGATAGAGAATTTCTTGAGTTCCTATCAGTGATTCTCGTAAGAATTCTTGTAAGAATTACTGCACAGGATTGCATGAATAAAATCAGGTGTATTTTCTGTCAAATTTCTAAACTTTGTACTTCTCATTTTTAAAAAAATTTTATTTATTTTTTACTTCTCATTCTTTAAAGAATTTTTTAAAACTGTGGTAGAAAACGTATCACGTAAAGTTTACCATCTTAATCATTTTTAATTATATAGCTCAGTAGTGTTAAGTATGTTTATGTTGTCATGCATTAGATCTCCAGAACTTTTTCATCTTCAGAAATGGAACTCTACCCATTAGACAGTTCCCCATTTCCCCGCCTCCCTCCCACCCCAGCCCCTGCAACCAAGTCAAAGATAATTTTGACTATAGGCAATTTAGCACTTAACCCCTGGATAACATTTGACCACCTTGTTTTCCTGAGCTGTTTTTCTCCTACTTGAGAAATGGGGAGTATTTGCCTACCTATTAAATTAAATTAATTAATTAATTTTAAAGATTTTATTTATTCCAGGGAGTGAGGGAGAGAGTGAGAGTGGGGAGAGGAGTAGAGGGAGAAGGACAAGCAGACTCCATGGTCAGTGTGGATTCTCACACAGGGCTCAATCTCACGACCCATAAGATTATGACCTGAGCTGAAACCAAGAGTCGGATGTCTAACTGACTAAGCCACCCAGATGCTCCTGCCTAGCTGTTTTAACAGTGAAGCCACGACTTGTGGTAGGCAATGTATCTTCACCTTTGTCCCCAGGACCCAGTACTAAGTAGAGATTATTAATTTGGTCCCTGCCCTTTACCCAACTGAGACCCAAAGAGAGATGAC
The DNA here is from genome assembly GCF_963455335.1 of Martes martes. Classification (NCBI taxonomy): domain Eukaryota; kingdom Metazoa; phylum Chordata; class Mammalia; order Carnivora; family Mustelidae; genus Martes; species Martes martes. The sequence goes on from NC_137892.1 coordinate 102,127,125, forward strand.
TTACCTTTTAGGTAGTTGCCACAGTGATAAATGATTGTGTCATAGGCAGGGCTTGGAATCCCAGGGGCTGAAGAGCACTGAATTTGGGGCTGGAGAGGCAAAGCCCATCTGATGGCCTTGGTTTGGGATGGGGTGAAAGGGTGATTGGGCAACTCAAAAATGTCATTTTCTGTGTCCTGGTTTCTCTCACCCTAGACCTGGAGGCAGAAGCCAGCCTTCCAGAAAAGAAAGGAAACACGCTGTCTCGAGACCTCATTGACTATGTGCGCTACATGGTGGAGAATCATGGGGAGGATTATAAGGTGAGTGGTTCAGGCCTGGCAGGAAGAACCACTTGGGTCTGTTAGGAAGGTGCCCTGGACCATTGGGGTCTGATCTTGTCTCTTGCCTGAGACTGAGTGCAAACAAAGGAAAGAGAGACTTTAGGAAATTGATCTCATGGACAGATGCTTGTAGCCAGAATAGACTGACTGGCCTGTGGTTCATATTCCACTCAGACATGTAGTTTTGTTTGCATGGTATTTTTAAAGAACTTGAACTAGGTGCCATTTTAATTATGAGAGTTTTTGAATTAAAGTTCATATTTTTGACTTCTCTTAAAAATTGGAAGATCTGGCTGCACTGGATTCTGGTGCCCAAGTGGGATCAGTGAGCTATGGATGGAGCATTAGCCACTCATATCTGGCCGCAGCTCCTGCCTGGTTCCGAAGGGCATTTGCACCCATTTCCCCACATACACCATGGTTTTTGAGGTGAGGAACCTGGACTTCGGGGACACTAAGTGGCTTGCCCAACTCAAGCAGTACTAGGATTTGAACCTTTGCCTGTCCAGCCCTCCTCAAGTGGCTTCTCCCTTCTTAGGCTATGGCCCGGGATGAGAAGAATTACTACCAAGATACCCCGAAACAGATTCGGAATAAGATCAACGTCTATAAGCGTTTTTACCCAGCGGAGTGGCAAACCTTCATTGACTCTTTGCAGAAGAACAAGATGGAGGTTGAATGATTGGCTTATGCCTGCCCTAGGCTGAGGTCTCCTCCTGGACCAGAGAAGCTCAAAGCCAGGGTTTAAGGCAAGGAGGGGTATGTGGCTAGATGAGGCTGGTCAAACCTCATGGAATCAGAAGGTTACACACACATGCACATGCACGCACACACTCATATTCCCCTTTCTGAAGGAAAGGAACCGGTCTCCAAGAAGCTTCTGAGGGCCCTGAGAAAAACCAGAACCTATTGTTTCCAGAGTGGGTGGGTGGTTTACATATAGCCTGTACATAATAAAAAGACTATTTTACTTCTCTGGTGGTTGTGTGTTCCCTTCCCAACCAAGCTCTGGGACTGTCCCTGTGAAAACCCACTCAGCCGGGCAGAGACCATCCAGCCCTTAATGTGCCACAGTCCTATTCTTAGGTGTGGCCTCCCTCCTCTTGTCCCCTGTTCCGGTTCCATTGCTCTGCTTGGTTTCCTGCACAGCATTAAGCCTTCTACACAAGCCTGCTGCTAACCTTGGGCTACTTGGGAAGTATGTCTCAGTAGACTGGCTCAAGGGCCAGAGGGGAGGTAGCTGGATTGCTGCCTCTTTATGACTGGCCTTCACTACTTATCTTGAGATTGCTTGCTCTGAAAGGAACCCAAGGCCCCCAAGTCCGCTGAGACTGGTGGACTGCTGAATAGCATCTGTCTGCCGGGTACTGGGTACACACTGTGTGGCCCTTCTCTGGGGCAGGCCTGCCTAATTTGGCGATGTGAGGTGATGACACATAACAGGATCACAGGCACACTGTGGGGTGGGCACTGGGCATTTTCTGCTCTTGATACTTTATCTTGAGCTATTGTAATACAAAACCCCTCTCATTCCTAATGTTTCGCCTAGAAGGGCACCTCAAATCTGGTTCTCCTTATTCCTCTTGAAAAAGATTTCATGTTTTTATGCAGATCATTTCACATAAAGTCCTGCAGGGTGTGTGGCTTCACCATTTTACAGGTAAGGAAACCGAGGCTTGAGAGGCCAGCATGAGGTCTGAAGTAAAGTCAGTACAACCGCTAAGCCTGGGTTTTCACCTGCTATATCCTCCCCGTCAGCCCCTGAAGGCAGCCCATCCATCCCATGCTATCAGGGCAGGCTGGAAACAGACAGGGCCCCAGAAACCCCTCCTATGCTGGCTTAGCCCCCAGCAGTGAACTGGCCCTTGTAGCAGTGTGCACACAGGCTTTGGAATCTAGTCTCCAGGTAGGGGATTCTGTATTTTCTTTCAAGTATGCTCCATGCCCAATGTGGGGCTTGAACTCGTGACCTTGAGATTACATGAATTACATGCTGTACCTACAGACTGAGCCAGCGAGGCACCCCACTCGTGAGGGCTTTTATTTGGCCTCATAACATCCTCCACGGCATTCCAAATTCAGGCCTTTGACAGCTGTCCCTGTTTCTTTACCAATTCAGGTGCCGGTTTTGGAAAGCCTTTTCTGCCACTATCCCCCATCCTTATGCTGTGTTAAGTGTCCCGTCATCCCTATGCCCCAGCCTTCCTGTAGCAATACATACCAGTTACAACTGCTTTTTAATCAGTTTGACATCCCCTGGCTGACTGGGCTTGAGTGCAGGAATCTTCCCTGGGCATCCGGAGCTGAGCCCAAGGCAGGTGCAGGGGGAACGCTCCATTCTGACTTCTGGCCCCATCAGCTAGAACTCCCAAGGAATGGCCGCCAGGTACAGATACAAATGATTGTGTTACTGAAACTTCTGGGACCATCCCCCATACCTGCCCCTCACTGGAACTATAAGCACCCAGGATATACTCCTCAAAATCAGAATTCAAATGAAACCATATTTGAGTTTTTGGCATTTATTGTGTCTCAAACAGCCACTGGCTCTCCCTTAATGAATGCAATCTGTCCTTGGCAACCCTGTGGGTCTGGGTTCACAGGGCTTGGGGTGGGACAGCAAGGCCTCTTCACTTCCCGATCTTTGATGAGAATTCTCCTTATGTACCTCATGGGCCCACCTCGCAGAGGCAGCAAATGAGGAAAAGTTGGAGGTTCTTCGCACAGCTACCAGAAACGACTGAAGTTGTGTGAGCCAACAGATGTGACAGGAAGATGCTCAGACTATTCCAGGCCTGAGATGTGGGCAGGTGCACCAGGATGAATACCACGGGTGAGTTTCAGCAGCTAGTTCAAAGTGCTGGCAGTTGCTATTAAGCAAGCTTAAGAACAAAATGTTTTCCATAGACAGGTGGAAACGTTGTTTTGCAATCTAGTGTTTCATCCATGCAGACAGGCAAGAGTCCTCAGATTTTCATCAGCACCTCTCTGTGGAGGGAGGGGAGTGCTGTGAGAGGCTGATTTCACCACCCACCCCCATCCTTACGGCTGGATACCAGTGTGTCAGTGCAAGAGGTACCAGAGGAGGCTCCTGCGGACAAGCAGCCAGTCAAGGTGGTGGTCTTGGAGCCTTCTTGCTTAGACCATTCACATGACCAAGCTTTGGGCCAAGTCGACCTCTCCTCGGAGGGTTGGCAGCAGGTGAGAGGATGGAAAATCAGAAGCCACATTGCATTAATTCTTAAGATCAGAAGCTGTCAGTGCCAGGGTGAATGATCAGGCATCGGTTCAACAGGCAGGCAGAAGCAGAAACTTCCTTTCGATGTGGAGTGCCCACCTGCTCTCTCAGATCCAGAGCCTGCCTTCCAGTTGCATTCCTTAGAAGAGGAGAGCGGCTGACATTTGACCCATATCCCATTCTCAGGTAGGCTGGGAGCTATAGTGTTGGGGCAGTCTTGGGGGAGAAGTGTCACCCAGGCTAGCTCAGAAAACTCACTTTGAGATGAACTCCAGATAATGGCTGGCTCCCAGGAGCAGGTGATCTGGGCTGGTGAATCAGAAAGTCACATTCAGGAGCAACTGGGTAAGAGCAGCACGGGCCAGGCACTTGGCTGTTCACAAGAGAGGCCCATTCTCTACTTTGCCCAGTCCTGGCAGAAACCAGAGCGGTTGAGCACTGTTGGCACTCTGCCTGGCCGACAGGCTAGCAGTCCCACCAGAGGAGTGCAGCAGTCAGCCACAAATGTGATGAGGCACACTCACGAGTCAAGAGAACATCTATATTCTGCACAAGCATCAGGGTGGTACTCTGGACCTTCAGGCCCCCTCAGTGGTTTGTGTCTTCAGGTGTACCACTGGGACCCGTCAGTTCTGGAAGTGGTCTTCAGAGGTCACTCATGTAGATATACCTATTAAAGTTCACTCCCCTCACTGCAGACTTTGAAAACTGTATTACATAACAATACTCATTAGACCAAAGGGAGATCTTAATTAGAAAAGGGTCCCCTACAACGATGCTGGTTCCAGAGGTAAATGTCAAGCACTGGAGAACAAGGTGAAGTTTATAGAACAAAGACGTAAAGTTTTACAATCTTTAAATGTCAAAATGAAAAGCTGTCGGCAAAAGTTCAAAGGGTACTCTAAAAGTCAAGTCATTCCTTAAATATTTAAGATAAAAGCAGACAAATCTCTTTTCTTCTGCAGAAAGTTAATTAGAATTTCAAAGGACAGTGATTCTGTCATACACCCACAGCCCAAGAGCACAGCAGGCCACTGTAACTCGTCACACTTCTGGACTTCTAGACCGTCCATCCCACCTTCCTCCCTGTGCCTCTTCTCGTGTAGGCCACAGCATGGAATGAGGCACGCTGCTGAGTCAATGTCAAGTGAAATGAAGGCACATCATCTCTATTCTCAATTAAAAAGCAAACTGAGTTGGCTATCTCTGCTAAAAAAAAAAGTCCATCTGTGGCTACTGATTAGTCAGTGGCAGACGAAAGGCTCCGTCCCTGGCCTGCACTAAAGTGTCAGCATATAAATAAACTGTGAGTGTGCACTGGAGAGAATAGAAATTCTGTCCAACTTTTGGCTGGGGAATCAGCAGGTCCAGAAAGACTGAGGTACCCAAAGCCTCAGGTATCCTGTTGGCTGATCTGCTAATTCCCATTTTTGTTTACCTGGACTTACATGATTGAAATGTCCTCTCCTACAGTCACCAGCTACACGGGAGGGGGTTGTGTCCTTTTGACATATTGGGCCAAGTAGCAGAGTTTTAAGTTCATGTGGGTCACCGTAAAGGGGGATGCCGATTATAGCTGTAAATGTTGGGGGAAAGCTAGAGCTTTGTCTCCACTGACACGTGCAGGTTATCACACATCTCACAATTCCAGCTGTTTTCCTCAAAGACACAAATTTTCCATGGCAGTCATCTGGGGCTTTGATAACAGCACCTAGAAACAGAACCTGAGACTTTGGTCTGTTCCTTGTATAAATAAATAAATATTTAGAATGCAGTTCTGAGGCCAACACCGAGCTCCAGGTGACCGTCTTCTCCCCAGGGACACAGGCTCCTTCCCCAGACTTCTGTAAACACGGGCACTGGCACAGAGCAGCAGTTTCTGTCCCCAGATGAGGGGGAGGAAAGCCCTCCGTGTCTCTGCTCAGGGCTGAATATCACTTAATGCTGTAGTCTGGCAGGCAGGCCTTGGCTTGCAGAAGCAGAGAGGTTTCAGAAAACTTGCTAGGATCTCCAGGTTCGTCCCAGCCCTTCTTATCTTCATGGCTGGAAAATCTATCTCCAAGTGAGAAAAAACCAAGGAAGCCATCTCTTTAAAAATGATGGTCCCAGGGCCAGAGAGGCAGAGATAGCACAAGGCCTTGAGCCAGCCTGGCGGAGCTGGGGCTGCAGGACATTATGGGCCCTGGAGCCAAGGCTCACTGTGTGCTGCCCAGAACCCGCCTGCGTGACGGGCATGAGGTCACCAGGAGGGAATGGTTTTAGACTGGGAGTACTTCTGACACTGTCCCGGTTCTCAGTCACTGGGACCTGCAGAGAGAACCGAGCCCACTGAGCACCTTACTGTACACATCCGAGAAGGAAGTGCCTTCAGTGGTCAAAGTCCGATCCACTTCCAGCCTGGAGTGAGCCAGACACTATGCTCTTCCACTATCTGCCTCACCCGCCTCCCCACTTCAGCCTCACGGCCACCTCACCATTGGAAGGCTTCTGTACGGTTCCTGGCCTTGCCCAGGCCCTGCTCTGGAGGGTGGGCGGAGAGAAGGGCAGTCCTGCTACGTGGCTCCTGCCACGTGTGGCAGTAGACAGGAGGAGCGGCAGGACTAGGGTCTTCAGGGTTGGGTGGCAAGCCGGTGATAGCCGGCCTAGGAGAGAAGCTCCAAGAGCAGTCTCCAGATATGCACGGTGCCAGGGTTTTCAAAGCCGGGTCCTGCAGGGGCGATGCTGGCTGCCAAGAGGAACACCTCCCGCTGGCTATCGATAGCCCGCAGGCCCAGCTCCTGCTGTAGCTCCACCATACTCATGGACTCACTCAGGTCCTGGGATGAGACGGAGAAGCCGGTTGGAACAGAGCTCACAGTTTCCCAGCACCCACACTGTCATCCATGAGAAGAACTGTTCTTTGGCTATCCTGGGGAACACTGGGGCCTAAGTTCCCAGAAGTGGCCTCTGGGCCTCTTGGTCTAAATTCTCTCATCTCTGACTTTCCTTTGTACCAACCTCTTTTCATACTACCGTTAGCCACTGCAGTGAGAAACAGCTCTTCCTATAAGCCAGGCATTGTGAGAGGCACTTAAAGTTATCCTCATAATTATAGTTTATAAGTAGAATGATGATGTAATTCATCATCCAAACCAGGGTACTTCTGAGACAATAAAGTGGGCACTATTAATAATTATACCAGAACAACAGCCATAAGTGGGGGCCATACCAGGCAGACCAGGACATATGGTTACACGCTTATAAATGGTTGTCAAGGATATCCTGATAGGCAGGGGAAACTGGGATCAAAGACGTATAGCTTCTCTCCAAGTCAGGTTGGAAACAAATGCCATGGCTCTCAGGAATGTGGGCCAGGCCACAGGAAAAATGACAGAACTCTGTACTGTGGCAAGGTTTTACCTGGCATGTATTGAGAGTGGCACCCTTAGTCTGTGATGCTGAGGGTGGCTGGGCCAAAGGCCCAAGAGAAGTAGAGCATGGTTAAGAGCAGAATCTTTGAGGAAGATCAGAGTTCAAGTCCTGGCTTTGCCACATACCAGTTTTAACTTTGGGTACTGAGGATAATAACAAGGCCCATCATGGGGTTTTGTAGGATTTAAGCCAGGTCATGACTATCAGGTGCTTAGCCTGGCACATTGTAAACACACTTATAAATGTTATTTGTTATTGTTATTTGAATAAGTTCCACTTATCACTTCCCAGCTTAGATCTTTGATCTAGAGCGGGAAGTTACAAGGACATGGCAGAGTGGAAAAGGCAAAAGTTTTGGAGTTAGACATCGCACTTCCACTATTTTCCAGGTGTATAACCTTGGGGAGATAACAGAACCTCTCTGAGCTTCAGATTTCCAATCTGTAAAATGGATCCTGTAGGATCAATTAAAAGCATAATGTGAAATGTCATTCAAAACCATACCTTATATCTAGTGGATGCTTAGTATTTTTCTCATTTCTTCAGGATAGTGGGTGACAGGGAGGGGAGGAGGAAGGCGGACAGAGAATGAGGATCAGGGATGAGGAAAAAGCACAGGTGGAAGAGTTGGGGACAGTATCTCACCCAAGTGCTCCAGATCACAGGCCTGGGCTTGAATCTCTCTCCTGTGCTCCCTGCCTCTGCCCAGGAATCAGTGGATCAAGCCCAGTTGGTCTAAGCCAGCCTCCCTCCCATGGTTCTCACCTGCTTGTTGGCCACCACAACGACAGGCAGGTCAGGGTCCTTGTCCAGCAGCTTGTGCAGTTCCTGCCGGGCCCAGGGCAGCCGCAGCCGGTCAGCTGAGTCCACCATGAACACCAGCACGTCTACTTCATTCACAAACTCCTTCCAGTAGAAGCGTAGGTTCTGGCTGCCGCCGACTGAGGAGAGGCCAGGGGCCAGCTCAGAGCCTCCCTGGGCCCTGGCTCTCTACATATAGCCCCATACCACCCCACTAACAGGTTGCGGCAAAACCCAAAGGTACCATAAGCAATGCGCCTTTCACAGACTAGCATACAAGGTGCCCATTAAATTGTACTCTCTGGTTCTTTTTCCTGAGCTGCTTCCTGCCAGTTCCTAGCTTTCCCCCCCAGACAGTAATGGCGTGGTCAGAAGCCAAGACTCCCTGCCCAGCCTGTACACAGCCATTCCCCATTCAGTGTTTCGTGTTCAGTCTGGTCACTTCATTTTCTTTCCTTGAAAACAGCATACTCAGTCCTACCACCACATGGCTGCCCACATAGTACCCCCAACCTGGGTTGCCTTCTTGTCCCTCTGCATAGTCCCCATTAGCCACACTGCATCCTAGAGTTTCTGGATATACTTCTGACACTTGAGGACTCTGTGCTCTTTGAGAGTTAGAGCTGTTTACATCTGGATCCCCCCAAAGCCCTCAGCACAATGCCTGGCACATAGCAGGCACTCAACAAATATTTACTGAGTGCTTACTAGGTGCCAAGCACTGATCTGGGTGCTGGGGATACAGAGGTGAGCAAGGCAGACAGGGCCCTGCTCTCAAGGAGCTCCCTCTGTAACCAAGACAGACACAGCAATAGCACATAAGCACATTTCAGAAAGGAAATTAAAAAGAAAAAGTGAAAATGGCTTGGGGTGGCTTTGGATTGGACAGTCTGGGAAGGTCTCCCTGAGGAGGCAGCATGTGAGCTGAGTCTGGGATAACGAGAAGGAGCTAGCTAAGGGAAGAGGCAAAGGAAAGCATTACAAGCAGAGTGAAGAGCAAGCTCAATGTGTCTGAAAGAGAAGGCAGCCGGGGTGGCCAAGGCAGTGCCAGAGGGAGAGGGGAAGAAGCCACAGCTAACAAAGCTGGCCAGGGCTTAACCACACTAGGGCTGTCAGGCTACAGTGAAGCTGTGGGGGGGCCCCTTAAAGGTTTTACGCAAGAGTGAAATGGGTTTCTGAAATATACTGCTGGCTGACAGTAGGGGACAGAAGTGAAAGCAAGAAGACCCATAAGGAGGCTATTATAGTACTGAGATGATGGTGGCTTGGACCAAGCAGGCAGTGGTGGAAGTGGGGAGAAGTGGACAGATGCAAAATCTATTGGAAAATAAAGCTGAAAGAACTAGCTAATCAAATGGATAGGATATAGGAAGTGGGGCGAGGAAGGGAAGAGTCATCAAAGATCAACAAAGGGCTCATGCTTGGCTGGCCTCTAGGCCAGGCACTGTAGACTATAGCCAAGCGGGTGTCATGGGAAGGGAGAGTTCCAGGGCTTGAATGGGAGAGCTGGGTTAGAATCCAGGAGTGACTCTACTGAACCTTAGACTCCTGGGTAACATGAAAACACCAACCCCCTTCTCCTAGGTTTGGGGGGTACTGTCTCTGCCAGAGTGGGAGTCAAGTGCAGAATCCCACTTGACCCTTCTGCATCCCTGGCACAAGAAAGGGAGACCGGTAAAATCTTGTTTAAAGGACCAAATTCCAGGTGAATATCAATGTTTGCCACAAGCAGGGAGGAAAGATATAGCCAGGCCCTGAGTCTGATCCCACCAGCTGCTGCTTAACTAAACCCACCTAGTCTTTATGGTCTGAGCCCTTTGGCTGGCAGGAAGTCCACTACTCTCTCACACCCAGTCTGCAGTTGGACACAGGTGGCTAAGTACTGCTGTCTTCTGAATAGCCCCTCTGCCAACCTCTCCTGGAATCCCAAGAAGCCTAACACTGAGGACAGGGGCGGCCCAGACCCTTTCTGATCACTCACTCAACGAGCTCTCCCAGTTACCTGCTTGAGGCTGGGCGCTTGGGACCAAAGCTGGATCAGACTCATCTGTGCCTACTACTCGTCAGGGACATAGGCTGGTATGCAGCAAATGCCAGCTCAGAGGAAGAGCCCTTAACCTAGCCTGGGAATCAGATAAGGTTTCATAAAGATATCATGTTTGATCTAAATCTTTTTTTTTTTTTTTAAGAGTCATTTATTGTTTTGTTTTTTAGTAGGCTCCACACCCGATGCGGAGCTTGAACTCATGACCATGAGATCAAGTCGATGCTCTGTGGACCGAACCACCCATGTGCCTCTGATCTAAATCCTGAAAAGAGGTATAGAGTTTTTGAAGGGAAGAAGGGCTTTCCAGACTGAGGGAACAGTGCAAGCACAAACAGAAGAAAGAAAACAGCAAGTACCTTTCAGAAACAAGCAATGTAGCAGCATGCTGCTTAAAATCAAGAGCCTCCAGCCAGAGAGTCTGCATTAGCAGACTGGCAAACTGGGTGAGCCAGGATTTTATTTAACTTGCTGGGCCTCCCTTTCCTCATGCATGTAACAAGAGCAATAACTGTTTCCAGTTTTTTGTGGAGTTGTTGGGAGGATTTTATTAAGTAATGCCTGGCAGATGTTTGGAAACTTTAGCTTTTGGAATCTCAGTGTTAGGCATGTGAGCTTCAGTTGGGGTGAGGGACAGGCAGTGACCAGGATGGAATTGCCCAATCATGAATGGCCCATCATGACAGAATACAGAGTGTGGACTGTATCCTGTGCCCCAGAGAGGCAGGGGAAGAATATCATACAGGGATGTGTCCTGCTGAGATATACATGCTGGAGACACACCCAAGCAAAGACCCGGCTTGGGTCCAACTGAGGTGATGGGGAGACGGTGTGTCTGGGGGGGGGGGTCTGCTCACTCTCTAACAGGTCCACCTCGAAGTCCTTGGTGGGCAGCCTCACAGAGTTGAAGCCCCAGGTGGGGATGTGGCCTTCCAACGGTGGCTTTCCGGACAGCACGCGTAGGAACGTGCTCTTCCCCGAGCCGTCCAGCCCAAGCACCAGCACCTCGCGCTGCTCCAACTCCTCCAGCGCTGGCTCTTCGTCCTCCTCGTCTTCAGGCTGTGGGCACAGGTCAGGTTGCGGCCGGCACCCTCCTGCCGGACCCTTCCCAAGGGAAGACCGAAGACACCAAAGCACCCATCCCCGCCCTCCACCGGTCAACTGGCAGGAAGGCAAGGCCTAGTGCAGTGGGACCAGCGCTGCCTTCGGAGTCCTGAATCCCAAACCCCGTTCTTCTGGCTTCTCCCGAGTGACCTCGGTGAAATTTCTTCCCCTCGCGAAGCCTCAGCCTCCTCAGACTGACAGTCCCTACGTCCCAGGGTCGCAGGGGACACCGAAGGGGATAAACTCGCATCCCCGCCCCGTGCCGGGGAAGGGGGCGGCGGCCTCTCCCGACATGCCCTGGGCCGCGGTCTGTGCGCACTGCGCAGGCGCCGGGCGAGCGCGGGCTGGACCGGGCGCGGGCTCGACTGAGCTCCGGGGCCGCGCCCTCCGGGCTCCGGCGCCTACGAGGAGGCCCGGGTCTCGCGGCCGCGCAGGGCGGTGCCGCACACCCTCCGAAATGCCCACCCATCCCTCGGTTGTGGGACTCACGACGGCCCGGCTACCACTGCGCGCCCTTTCGCCAGGGTCTGCGGGCTCCGGCGCCGAGTCCCCGACCCAGGCGCTTCTGCCCTCGCGGGGCGTCACACCCCTCAGCCGCACACGCGGAGGCCCAGACCCTCGCCTGGCACTCACGTCCCACTCGTCCCACTCAGGAAGGCGGGCAGTCTCCGCGCCCCACCAGGCCTCGCCCCGATCCCAGCGCCGCTCGCGTCCCCGTCCGAAGTAGGCCTTCCAGAGGATGAAGAGTACTGAGCCCAGCACGGCCGCGGCGCCGCCCAGCGCCAGCACCAAGGGGCTCAGCGGCCGCGGAGCCATCGGACAGGGCGAGGGGCACGGGTGTGGGCTGCACAGGCCGAACCAGCCGGCCCGCCGAAGATGGCCCCGCTGCGACTGCGGCGGCCGCGCCCACCCACCCAACCCCAGCCCCACACTACAAGCCCCACAATGCACCACTGCGGTCGCGACTGGCGGCGGCTCGTGCCCGGGCTGCTGGAGTGGGGGGCGCTGACCCGAGCGCTGGCACTTCCCACTCCCACTGCTACGTGCGGCGGGGAGCTAAAGGATGTACGTGGGCAGGACGGGAGTCGGTGATTTTGGCATCTCCCGAGCACTTGCTGTATGCCTAGTGGTTAGCTGACCGATGTTCTCGGTTACTCCGTAAAATGGTGTTTCCTAGAATGGAAAGCGGAGGCCCAGTTCACACCGTAGTGCATTGGTGTAGCCGGGACTCAAACCCCAAGCCATGTTTCCTGGGCATCTCAAGACTTCGGGGATCAAGTTGAGGCAAGTCACACGGCTATCGGGTGTCAGGTTATGGAGTGGTAGAGGCGGAACTGGAACCCGGGTCCCTGACTTTTAGGACTCTACCCTCTCTTGGCTGCTTCTCAGACCCCAGGAGTTCTGCTCTCTTGGGATCCTGGGCATGCTAATGAAGAAGGTAGGATTAGGGGTCAGTGTTTAGATATCATCGCCTAGTCCTTCTCGACTTCCAGTGGCTGCCAAAGTTTCCAGGTGTAGCAGGAGAAACGGTCTGAGGTACTTCAAAGGAGGACTAGATGAGGGACTGCAGAATGGATAAGTGTTTTTATTGTAAGCAAAGCCAAACCATCTTGATGACCAGGAGGGACTCTGGGTTCTTTTCTGGTCATTTGCAGGTAATGCTCAGATCTCTTTTGTTTCAGGAAACTGTCCTCCCTCACTGGTACTACCTTTCCTTTTCATTGCAGTCCTACTTCGGATAATGTTCATTTCCTATTCTTCACCCAACCCACCCAGGGAAACTGCTCTCACCCGGTCTCTAACAAATGCTTCCCTGCTAAATCCGTTGGTAACATCTTAGTTCTTATTTTGCTTGACCTTGCAATATTTAACACTGTTAAATCTTAGCAGATGCCATTCAAAACCTGGCCAGGGTGCCAGCTCATTCCTTGAGGGATCACCTCCCTGGTGATCTTTGCAAGGTTCCCAAAGAGAAAAATTAGCACCAGTGAGTATCTGAAACTTTGCGGTCAGAAAATTTAAAAAAAAATAAAATAAAATTAAGGGATTTAGTCTTGGTATTCATGTAAGTTTTATGTCATTTCAAAAGATAGAACCTTAATCCCTTGAGCGCTAAAGGCTCCTGGAGGTCTAATTTGGCCTTACCTTACCTTTCCTGCCTCCTGACACACAGTGGGTGATCATCCCCTTGTCTCTCAGCTGGAATTCAGTCACCCTGGGTGGTCACAGTCTCTGCCTGAAGATGTCTGTCCTTCCACTTGAGGATGACAGACCAGACCTTTGTCTTCTTGGGGGTCTGATATGTTCAGTATAAGAATGAGGCCCAGAGTTCACACTTAACATATATTTGGAGAATTGAATCAATTGCACATTCTCCTCCCTTGGCCTCTATGACACATTCTTTTCTTGATCTTTTCCCTCCTCTCTAACCAATCCCTTCCAATCTCCTTTTGCCTGGCATTGGCTGCCATTAGCTGAAACTAACTGGACCATTTGGCAAGGAAACTCTGGAAATGGAATTGTCAGGACTTAGCCCCCTGTCATTGCAGAGCAGAGCAGGTGAAGGGTGAGGAGTGGAGCTGTGATTAAACAGGCCTATGGCCAGCACAGTCTACCCCTTTGCATCCAGTTTTACTCTTATATCCATTTTTAACTTTGTGCTTCCACATTCCATGATGCAATATCCATTAGAAAAATAGTCACTCTTTACCTTCTGAAAAAAGAGAAGACAAAGTCCCATCTGTCAATATATCCATCTCTGGGTGATGCTAATTCCTCTTCAGTCATGACCCCATCTGGATATTCTACAATTAAAGATTAAATTATAGGGGCGCCTGAATGGCTCAGTTGGTTAAGCATCTGCCTTCAGCTCGGGTCATGATCCCAGGGTCCTGGGATTGAGCCCCACATTGGGCTCGGCAGGAAGCCTGCTTCTCCCTCTCCCACTCCCCCTGCTTGTGTTCCCTCTCTCACTGTGTCTCTCTCTGTCAAATAAATAAATAAAATATTAAAAAAAAAAGATTAAACTATAAAGATAACCACTGCCAACTTCACTTATACAGTCCAACTTCCGTATTGCTACACAGCAGTCTTTACAAAAGAAAACCTGGCAATGTCATTTTCAGGTTAAAGTTCCTCAGTGGCTTCCCATCTCCACCAGGATAAGTACTACAAGTCTCTGATGATGGAGCAAGAAGGGCAGCAGGGAACTGACATTTAATCAACTAGATATCAACTGTACATTAGGCTTTGTTCTGGTGTAAAATGTACTACTGTGCAAACATTTGTCTGTCTTCATCTTCTGGGAATAGTTTTCCTAATGATTGAATTAACTGAAAACCTGCCATTTTTTTTTTTAAAGATTTTTATTTATTTATTTATCAGAGAGAGAGAGAGAGAGAGCGCACAAGCGCACAAGCAGGCAGAGGCAGAGAGAGAAGCAGGCTCCCTGCCAAGCAAGGAGCCTGATGTGGGACTCGATCCCAGGACGCTGGGATCATGACCTGAGCTGAAGGCAGTGGCCCAACCGACTGAGCCACCCAGGCATCCTGAAAACCTGCCATGTTTATATGACACTTGGCATGAATAATTAGTCCAAGGGTAATGACTTGGATCCAGCTGAACCAAGGAGACTGTTCCATGGGATTCTTAAAAGTGGTACCCAGCATCTTGAGATCCGTCTGTCTTGGGTGGATTAAGAAGTAAAACTCACCAGCTATAGGTAACCATTTTCCCCACATATGAAGAAGGCGGCTTGAGGTCAAAGAGGCTGAGGTAGAGCAGGAAAGGCAAAGTCAGAAGGCAGAGCTGGAATCCTGGTGCCATTTGCATCCGTGGGTACTGTTATTCCTAAAGTCCAGGGTATATTTGTGTTCAACCCTTTTGTAATTCCTTCCTTCCTTCCTTCCTTCCTTCCTTCCTTCCTTCCTTCTTTCCTTCTTTCCTCCTCCCTCCTTCCTTCCTTCCTTCTTCTCTCATCACTATCTGGGGAATCAAGTATGCCCCATCCACAGGGTGCAGTCACAAACAACATAGTATACAATGAGGGGAACTGCTTTACAGTGAGAGGTGCAGGAGTGGCTCCCTGACCACGGCGTCCCCTGGTTATATCATGTGCCATCTATCCAGGGATAGCCAGCTTCACAGAACACTGGCTTAACCTTCTGCTTTTCAGTTATTTATACCTTTTTCATGCCTTTTAGGGAATTTTCTGAACCTGGTCTTCCACTTGTTTATTTGGTCCTTGGCTATACCCACTCTGCTATTCACCCCAGCCTT
The DNA here is from genome assembly GCF_963455335.1 of Martes martes. NCBI lineage: Eukaryota > Metazoa > Chordata > Mammalia > Carnivora > Mustelidae > Martes > Martes martes. The sequence continues at coordinate 102,142,324 of NC_137892.1, forward strand.
TCAGGGCTTTATTTCGTCTATAACATTTTTCGTGTCTGGTTCTATAGTTGGTTCCTTATGATTTCTCGTTTCCCCCTTCATCTTTCCAAAATCCTCTCTCTTCTTTTTTAGAGTAATATTTTATTTTTTTTTAAGATTTTATTTATTTATTTGACAGAGAGAGATCACAAGCAAGCAGAGAGGCAGGCAGAGAGAGCGGGGAGGAACAGGCTCCCTGCTGAGCAGAGAGTCCAATGTGGGACTCGATCCCAGGACCCTGAGATCATGACCTGAGCCGAAGGCAGAGGCTTAACCCACTGAGCCACCCAGGCACCCTAGAGTAATATTTTAAACGGTTATTTTCATTTGTTGTCCTGCCAAGTCCATTAACTCTGGTGTGTTTGGATAAGGTAGTCCTGTATGGCATCTTTTCTCTCATTGGGTGTGTGCCCCTCAGGCATCTCTTATCTACCCCTGTGAGCTCCTTTCCTTGGGGCCAGGACTAAGTGCCTGGGGGAGTTGGCACAGCCCAAGTGTAGTGTATTGCTGGTGAGTTGGGAAGGAGACTCTCTGGGGTACAGTCTGCACCCCTAATTCTTACTGTGCTGAGCAGACACCTGCATCTCTGGAGAAAGTCCTTGTTCCTCGCGGCCCAGGTAAGTCCCTTACTAGAAGCTGCCACCCCCATTGCTATAACTTAGTGCTTAGAGTACAGGGAGAGGGAAGAGGAGTGGTAGGAGAGGGAAGAGGAGTGGTGGGAAAGGCTGCTGAAGTGCCGGCCAGTTCACTGCACTGGAGTTTGTTACTGACTTCCCCACCCAGCCACTGCCTTCTCAGCCCTTGGTAATGGTGATAGGACTGTCCAAGGTCTGCCCAGTGCAAGGCAGGGAAAAAGTAAGGGTCTATCTGTCCAAGAACCAACAGGGCCTGATTCCCTTCTTGGAGCTCTGTCTTCGGCTCTGGGTTGCCATTGTCCACACCCAAGCCCGGCCTTTTGCTGATGGCCACAGGGCTGGTCTCTCTGATCTGCCAGCTTCCCTTTGATTCTCAGGTATCCCTGGATCTGGGGCTTTTTTGGTTTAATAATATACATAAATGGTAATGTGGCATATTCTGATTGAATGGGGGCTGGCGCAGGTGATGAAAGAATACACCCAAGGCAGAACCAAAGAGAGAAAAGTTGAATATACTGCAAGGGAGCAGAAGGCAGGACAGCGAAGGAGAGACTGTCTGCCATGAGGCGGTCATGAAGAGCTATAGTTATAGGGTGGGGTGAAGAAGTAAGGGACTGTATGGAATTTTCCCTTTTTTTGTAACCTCTGGAACTGTGCCTGGTTGTAATTGGTCAGTTAGGGCCTATGGTTATTTTGAGGTGGGTCGCTTGATGAGCCTGTTACAGCTTGGTGGTCACTGTGGGCCCTTTTGCCTTTTTTATGTTTCCACTGCTCAAACCTGTTGCCTAAAAGTGACCTCTACAGGGGTGCCTGGGTGGCTCAGTCAGTTGAGCAGCTGGCTCCTGATTTCGGCTCAGGTCATGATCTCAGGATCATGGGATTGGCCCCACGTGGGTCTCCATACTCCGTGTTCAGTGCGGAGTCTGCTTGAGATTCTCTCCCTCTCCCTGTGCTCCCCACCCAGCACTCGCGCTTGCGTGCTCTCAATCTCTCAAAATAAATAAATAAATAGATAGATAGATAGATAGATAGATAGATAAAATCTTAAAAAAAAAAAAGTGTCGGGATGCCTGGGTGGCTCAGTTGGTTGAGCGGCTGCCTTCAGCTCCGGTCATGGTCCCGGTGTCCTGGGATCGAGTCCCGCATCGGGCTCCTTGCTCCACGGGGAGCCTGCTTCTCCCTCTGCCACTCTGCCTGCCTGTGCTCACTCTCTCTCTCTCTGACAAGTAAATAAATAAAATCTTTAAAAAAAAAAAAAGTGTCCTCTACTGGTAACATACTATTATCTTTGTTTAACACACCATAATGTTTTTGAGATTGACCATGTTGATAACTAGAGATCTAGTTCATTCATTTATAACATTGTGTAGTATTCCCTTGCGTGACTATATCACAGTTTACTTTTTTATTTTTCTATCGTCAAAATGTTTGGGTTGACCGTATTTTTGCTCTCACAAACAGTGAAGGTTGTTATAGGCGTCTCCTTGAGCACATTTGTGAGAACTTTTCTAAAGTATATTCTGGGAAGGGAGGCCTGGGTGGCTCAGTTGGTTAAGCATCTGCCTTTGTCTCATGTCCCCGGGTCCTGGGATTGAGCCCTGTGTTGGGCTCCCTGCTCAGCGGGGAGTCTGATTCTCCCCCTCCTTCTCCCCCTCCCCTGCTTGTTCTGTCTGTCTCTCTAATGAATAAATTAAATCTTTTTAAAAAAGTCTTTAAAATAAAATAAAGTATAACCTGAGGAGTGGAATTGCTGTCATTCTGTTGCGCATCTTCAAAGTTAAGATTGCCAGTTTGCTCTTCAGAACGGTTGTCCTAATTTGTAATCCATTCTAAGAACCTACTGCGTCTCTATTTCCCCATATTTTTGCCAACATATAGTATCATCAAACTTAAAATCTTTTGTAAATCTGACAGAAATGAACTTAAATCTCTTTGTTTATTGGTATTTTTCGCATTTGGAGTAAGGCTGAGCAACTTTTTATATACATATTTTAAGATTTTATTTATTTGACAGAGAGACAGTGAGAGAGGGAACACAAGCAGGGGGAGTGGGAGAGGGAGAAGCAGGCTCCCACTGAGCAGGGAGCCTGACGCAGGGCTTGATCCCAGGAAGCTGGGATCATGACCTGAGCTGAAGGCAGACGTTTAACTGACTGAGCCACCCAGGTGCCCCCCAGATTTATTTGAATTTAATTACCCTTTAAGGACTTTATCTCTAAATACTGTTCTGTTCTGAGTCACTGGGGTTTGAGACTTCAACATGTGACTTTTGGGAGGACACGATTCAGCTCATAACAGGCAGGGACAGTGTCCTCTTTCCCAGTGTATCCCTTGTGCGGGGGCCATGCTCATCTCTTCTGTATCATTCCAATTTTAATATATGTGCTGCTGAAGCGAGCATATCCTCCCCGGTGGATCTCATGCTCTGAGCATCATGCCTGACGTTAAGTAAGACACAAGAACACTTTTTCTATTTAATTAACTGCTAACTGTGTGACACCGGCCTGGTTCTTCTATGCTCTGTACCTTAGTTGTGCCACCTGTAATAATACCAGGCTGGGGAAGTTGTTCTTTAAGGACCTTCTTGACAGTTGACACAACCTCCTTTAATTAATCTCTTCAGTCAAAGCTCTCCCCCTCACCACTAGAGGGAGATGTGACTTCTAGTTTTTTTCTCTGTGGGTGGTGCCTTCAACCCTCCTGTCCCTGGGATATTAAAAGTGGAGGAGCTGAGGCCAAGGACACCGTGCAGCCAAGCTATCAGCAGGGTGTTCAGCCCTGGGCTTGAATTTCACCTCTGCCGTTTCCTGGCTGAGGTATCTTTGCCAAGGTCCCCTTGAGAGTGTTAGTTTTCTCTGCTGCTGAGTGGGCAATGGGAATGCCTCATCCATGATGATATGCGGGGCAGGCTTCCAGATGGAGCTAGCTCTCAGTCTAGAAACCCCAGAAATGCAAATGCCCCACTTGCTTCCTTCTCAGTAAACAAGTTCCTGTCTGCTGATAGGTCATTGAGAATGTTGGCAAGTCTGTCTAAGGAGTGGGCCTTTCCTGAGGGCTTGGACTGGCCAGGGAGGGCAGATGTCCAGAGGAAGGCAGGCAGGCAGGTTCCGTCCTGCTGCCTGCCTCCTCCCCCATGAAGCAGGAATGTAAGATGCTTTGGCACGGGGCGCCTGGGTGTCTCAGTCGCTGAGCGTTTGCCTTTGGCTCCGGTTATGGTCCCAGGGTCCTGGGATCCAGCCTCGCATCAGGTTCTCTGCTTAGCAGGAGGCCACTCCCCCTGCTTGTGTTCCCTCTCTATCTGTCAAATAAATAAATAAAATCTTTTTAAAAAAAAGATGTGTTGGCGCATCCAGTGTGGATCTCTCTCTGCCAAATAAATAAATAAATAAAATCTTAAAAAAAACCCAAGCTGATGCTTATCATTTATATAAGGGTGCAAAGTCCTGTTTCTCCCCCTTGACTGAAATGTGCCTTGTAGCCTATCCTCTTGATGGAGGAGGGCAAGGGGACAGCTTTACTTCTGCAGAACGTAAAAAATTATAGCATATTTTAAAAGTTCCAGATTAACAAAAGTAACATTTTTAATTTTTAAAAACATTTTACTTATTTATTTATTTTTGTGGGTTTTTTTTGGTTTTGTTTTCTGTTTTCTAAAAAAGATTTTATTTATTTATTTGTTTATTTGAGAGAGAGTGAGCGAGGGGGGTGGGAGGAACAGAGGGAGAACAACAAGCCTACTCTGCACTCAGGGCAGATAGGAGGTCCATCCCACAACCCGGAGAACACGACCTGAATCCAAATCCAGACTTGGCTGCTTAACTCACTGAGCCATGCCCAAAGTAACACTTTGTTTTCCCAAAGTAACACTTAACACACAAAAAAAATCACACTGCAAACAAACAAACAAATAAAATAAAAATCACACTGCAGTGTAATTGTGCTTTTCATAAGCTAATTCTAGAATCATAAAAGACTTGAATTCGTGGTGCACTCAAGCCCTGTGGTTTGGTAATGGCACTCAAAGTTTAAAGTTGCAGGAGCAAAGCCTGTGGGCCTGCCAGTAGGCCCAGCAAAGGTCCCAGGCAGAGTCTAAACTTGATCCACCTTCAGTCCTCAGAGGCCCCCTGAGATGAGCCCTGACGGCAAGTTTTGGACATGGGGTAGAAACGGGGATAGGGGCGCCTGGGTGGCTCAGTGGGTTGGGGCCTCTGCTTTCAGCTCAGGTCATGGTCTCAGGGTCCTCGGATCGAGCCCCGCATTGGGCTCTCTGCTAAGTGGGGAGCCTGCTTCCCCCTTTCTCTCTGACTTCCTCTCTGCCTACTTGTGATCTCTCTCTCTGTCAAATAAATAAAATCTTTAAAAAAAAACAAAAAAAGAAACGGGGATAGATTTCTTTTTTCATCTTCTTTTTCTTCCTCAACCTTGTTGTTCTGTCATATTTGTAAACACATTAGGGGGAAAAAGGATTTCTTCCTTCGAGATGTGACATTTGATATGTCATCTCTCCAAGTGTCACTTTTCTTAGTGTAAAAGGGAAATGATATTAGGACCACGTCACCGAGAGGAGAGCAGGCGCTCCTCGGTTGTGCTGTTAGTACGAACCCTGCCGAACCCAGCTCTTTCTGGAAGGGGGTGCCTGCTCACTTCACCTCTTCTTGGTCAAGTGAGGTCTCATCTCTCTGGGCCCCAACTTCACCTCCGCGAAACGGGTTTGAGGTGTCACTTTGCAGTGCCATCTCCATCTTCCTCAGCCTGTCGCGGACCAAGGCAGAGGATGGTGGTAAAGGGTGGCTTTTCTTCAGGGAGTTGGCTGGTTCTACACTCGGAACTGTAGTCCCGCAACTCACCACGCAAATGAAGTCGCGGAGCCTTCCCGACCTTAGACTACAGCTCCCAGCATGCCCCGAGGGCCTCTCGGGCCAAGTATCGCGTGATGTGACGAGACCTCGGAAAGCTTTTACGGGAAGGGTGCCGGCTGGCCCGGCGGCCTGTGTTCCCTTGTTGGTACCTGGGTCCTTCGGTGTCGCTACGGGCATAACGCTGCTCACACCATGGCTTGGGTCCATACTGCGCCACAGCGTCTCGTGAGTCGTGGGTCCTCAGAGCCTCTTTAGTGCCAGAGCTCGGGCCGCAGGCAGCCTCGCGGCGGCGGAAGAACAGGTAATCAGACGGACGGGGCCTGGACCTCCTTGGGGCTCTGTCCTTCGAGCATCCGAAGGGGCGCGTCTCTGGATCCTTCACCAAGGCGCCGACCCGGGGCCTCTCGGTCCCTCTCCCTTCGTCCCTCCCCAGGCGCAGAGCTCGGCCCGACTTCCCCTTGCCTCTCTTGCCCCGCCTTCTGGGGTCTCCCAGTGGGACTTCTCTCTGCGGGTCCCCCTGCATCCCCTGCACCCGGCCTAGCGTCGGCATCCTCAGATTGGCCCAGGCCGGGACCTCCTCGCCCTCACCCCCATGCCTCCGCCTTGCCCTGCCCTCGGAGGACCTTCGGCTTGTGCCAGGGCCGGGCCTTAATCTCCTTTTACTTAGTCTCGCGGGGTGGGAGGGGGGTTGGGTCAGACCTGGCCTTTCAAATCCCAGTGGCTTTGTTCCGTATTCCGTGGAGTCGCGTGAGCTCTGCGGGGGAGTGGGAACAGGGAAAGGGAAGGGGAAGTGGAAAGGATGTATGTGGGTCGGAATGCTTCCTGGACCCGGAGGACGGCTGAACTTTGGTTTCTGCGATGCTCTTTAATGAAGAACTAACTAATTTGTCCCCCGAACTTAATCAGGTGGAGGGGCAGTGTTGCAAGCTGAGAAGCAAATAACTTGGCTTTTTCAGGGCTTTGTTTTAATACCCCTGAAAATGGGAGTGAAGCCACCGGCCTTGCAGATGGGCTACTTATCTGTGACCTTGGACAGATCACATAATCACATCTCCTGATTTTTAGTTTCCTTCTTTTAAAATTTTAAGGGATAAATAATACGTGCCTTGCAGAGTTGTTGCAAGGGTTAAAACACAAGATAAGTGTTGTCTAAAACCCTTAGGAGTTTTCGTGTTAGCAACAAAGAATGGGTTTACCCATTATGGTAAATAGCATCTTACAGTTGGTTAAGTAAGTCCTAACTTACTTAAAAATGATGTGTATAATCACTCTTGCAAGGTTGTGGGGAATGCATGAAGGTCAGGAAGGTGTTTGGCAGACCTGAAGGGCTATACCAATGCTGGTTGTTTGTCACTCTTAGAATCTCTGAAATGGATGGACTCTTCCCGAGCAGCTTTACTAATGTGCAGCAGCTGGACAATGTTCCTCGTTAATACCTGTCTGTCATCATAATCAGTCATCACATCATTTCACTCTGGTAAGGTGACCTTTCTACCACGTATAGTGTCTTTGTCATATCACAGGTGTTAAGATCAGCCACAGGTGAGACCTTTGATTTTCTCCTTAAAAAAAAATTTTTTTTTAATCTCCTTTGGCACGTTTGTCACCCATTGGCTCTTTTATGTGTGCTTCAACCCTGTAAACAAGCCATAAAACTCTGTGTGCCTGTCAGAAGAACAGCACTGGAGCTATTCTTTGGTGTTCACTATAAGAAAATGCCCTTTGTTATTTTTATTAGGTGGCAGGGACTCAGCTCCGAATTCTATATAGAAAAAGCATCTGGATCCCAGTCTTTCAATGGCTTCGAGACAACCAGAAGTGCCTGGTAAACTTAATTCTTTTTGATAAAGTCTTACTTTGCCCTTAATGTTTTAAGCTAAATAGAAACCACTTTTTTTCTCAACTGTGTATTAGTGGTTACTTTCTGCCACCAGGCAAGTATTTAAATCTAATAGATTGGCATCATTTAAATATTATTTTATTAACCACCCAGGCAGGGTAGGAACCCAAACCCTAAACTTAAAGAGAACAGTCATTTCATACTTAAAGGTATGCCAGATTTGTCACTTTCCTACAGATATCAAATAAGAATCCAGAATAAGTTGTGTAGTTCTTGTAATATGTACCAAAACGATTGTACGTATTCCCCTTTTTGGAGGGGATTGGGGGTGGGCAGAACAGAGGTCTGGACAAAAAGTCTCCAGCCTGATTGAAAGGCAGATTAAACTTGGGGAATTAGGAAAGTGCTCACGGTAACGTTTAATGAATCCTGGGTCTGTGTAGGGCAATACTTTCTGCGTTACTGAAGTCATTGATCCCTCCCAGGACTGTTTTAGTGGGAAGGGCCAGTGATTTTTAATGAAATCTGCATCACTCAAATTTTGATTCTCAGTAAAGATAGTGCCTCTCTCTCAAGGTTGCTCTGAAGATAAGCATTACATACGTGGAAATGAGAGTTAAAAGTTAATGATGAATATATATTTACTGCTCAGACAATTTTTTTGGTCTCTGACTGTAGGAGTATATTACCTACTGAATTTTAGCTGGCTTTATTATTTTTAGGAGGGCTGTCGGATGGCTGCTGGGAGGAGCCTTTAGGATGTTTCAAAATTGCTCCCAAATTAAGTGGATTAATAGAGGAGTTTCCCCCATGTCTCCTGATGTGTATCCATCTCTGGTCTCTGACATCATCCGTTTGTGTTTTAGTTTGTCTTTCACTGTTGCTGTGGTTACCATAAACTTCCTGTAACCCCCTGGGCCATAGGGTTGCGCTCAGAAGGTTAAAGCGTTATAGTGTGGGGAGCATGGAGTATTGCACATAGAATGTGAGCACTGGCTTAGATCTGTTATGCCGGGTGTCACTTAAAACCTATGCTCAGTTTCCCGAGCTGGAAAATGGGAAGAATAACTGCTTACTGAGGATCAGGTAAGATGAGGGCTGTGGCTGGCCAGCAAGGAGGGATATTTGGTAATCATTATTTGCTGATGCCTTTGTTTTAATTGAGAGAATACAAATGTCATAAAATTCCCATTTAAAGTGAACAATTTTGTGATGTTTAGTATATTCCCATGGTTGTACAACCATCACCACCATCTAATTCCAGAACATTGCATCACCCCAAAAAGAAAAGCCTGTGCCCATTAGCAGTGACTCCTTATCTGTCCCATCCCAGTCCTTGGCAACCACCAATTCTTTATTTCTATGGATTTGTTAGTAATTATTATTAATAGTAATAAAAATAATAGCTGCTTGTTCCCCTTGCTGTTTAAATGAAGTGTCTTTGCGGGTTTGGGACTTATTGCCATTGAAGTTGATGCCTTAGAAAGTTACGGTATAATTTTAAGCAGGAAGACATCATGCCAAACATGGGATCTGGACTGATGTTCTGCTATAAAAGGATTAGCGGGCAAGCAAAATGAACTTTGCTCCCTGGTCTGGCAGAACTGAGAGTGCCCTTGAAGTGGGGTGCCTGCGTCACCATGGGACATTCTGCTAGTCCTTTCCAGTGAACTGGAATGGCAGGATCTCCTGGCAGTGTTCTGTGAGAGTGGTTGTCAACAATTTCAGTGGTGGAAATCGGCTCTGGTGTTTAAATGATACAGAATACTCGAAACTAGAGGTGACACTGGACAGCAAATTGTTTTAAATATTTCTTGTAACAGCACTTTTGTTTTTGGGTTTTTGTTTTGTGTTTTGTTTTGTTTTGTTTTGGTAGAGTTAGATAGGGAAGGCAGAAGATTTGCAGTTGAGCCCCAGCTGGCTACTTTCTGTATGAGCTTTGGCAAATCACTTTATACCGCTGGGGCTAAGTTTCCTTATCTATAAAATGGGATCAAGAACTTCATATCTTTAGTCCTGCATGAATTGAGAACCTTGGCATTGTGTGGGGTGGCTTCTGTGGCATAAAGAACATAAGCTTTGAAGTCAGATAGGTTTAGATTTTGATTCCAAACTGTACTTTGAAGTTGTATGAGTTTGCTCAAGTAAATTTAAGTTGAACTTTGTTATTCTACTCCATAAAAATGGATTAGGTCTTCTGAATGGGTAAAGTGGAGAATTCAGAGTGTCATTCATAAAGAAAGGACTTAGTACTATTACTTTTCCTTGAGTGGATTAGCTATTCCAGAATGAGCTATGGCTCTGTCCAAGAATAAGAGTGTTTCAGAGCTTTCCTGCCTAGAGATGAATTTAAAGATATTAGCATGTTCAGCTGCTTAACCCATCCTGACAGGTATCTCTGTTCTTAGCTCTTGAGCCTAGTGGGCCTCTAGGCAAGATGTCCCTGCCCATCGGGATGTACCGCCGGGCATTCAGCTATGATGATGCCCTCGAGGACCCTACACCCATGACTCCTCCTCCATCGGACATGGGCAGCATCCCCTGGAAGCCAGTGATTCCAGAGCGCAAGTATCAGCACCTCGCCAAGGTACCTGACTCCACTGACTGCTTCTGGCAAGCCCGACCTCTTTGTTTTCCTTTCTCTGCTCCAGAAGCCTTCAGTGGCTCTGGCCTTCATAGAATTGGGCGGTCACCAATCCCTGTATGTTTTCAGTCCCTCAGCTGGAGTTGGTGGGCCTTTTTTTCCTTGTGAATTCAAATGAGAATGGTCATGTCTGCTACCTGAGACTCTTCTGTGTCATCCCTCTGCCGGGTGATCCAACCATGCGAATTATTGAAGATTTCTTGCACTTACTGGGTATCTTACGCCTCTAAGTCTGGTGTCACACTGCTCGTTGCCTGGCATGTTTATAGTCCCCATCCTGTTCTTTCACCCCTCTTCCCACTCCAGCTGCCTGATAAGTGGTATCCTTTAAGTCTCAGCTCAGACGTCTTTTCTGTGAGGGTTTTCCTCCATCCCCCCGATAAAACTACTGCCTTTCCCTTTGAGCTCTTCCCTGTACCACAGACCGTTGTTGTAATCCCTACATTATTTTATCACCTTCCATTAGCTTTTTGAGGTCAGGGCCATGGCCAATTTTGTACTCCCATCGGCAGTACCTAACAGAGGACCTGGCATAAAGTGGGTTCCCAAAAAAATCTTCATTGGGTGACTGGGGGAAAATTGGCTCTTTTCTGAACACATGCTGTGCTTTTCCTCATGCTGTTCCTCCTGCCTCAGATGCCTCTTCCCACCGCCATCTTCTGTAAAAGCTTCCTCTTTCGGGTAACTGGGTGGCTCAGTTGGTTAAGAGTTTGCCTTTGAGTCAGGTCATGATCCCAGGGTCCAGGGATTGGGCCCCACACTGAGCTCCCTGCTCAGCGGGGAGTCTGCTTCTCCCTCTGCGTTCCGCTTTCCTGCTTATGCTTTCTTTCTCTCTCTCTCTCTCTCTCTCAAAAATAAATAAATAAATAAATAAATAAATAAATAAAATCTTAAAAGAAAAAGCTGCATCTTTCCTAAGGCCCACCACACACCCCACCCCCACCCCTAATTGCACCTTGATCTGCTCTCCAGCACTTTTGTGCAGTTTGGCTTCATAGGTTCTCACATGCTTGTGGCAGACTTGCTTCCTGAATGCGGGGGCTATGTGTCTCCCTCACCTCTGACTCTCCAGCCACCAAGCATGCCTGAATAAACTAGGCCTGCCAAGTTCGGGGAGGCCATTTGACCTGCAGCTAGTTTCACTGAACTTTGAGCCCTGTGACAGCTCAGGGCATGGCAGGAAGTACACAGTAAGCAGCTGGTCAAGCAGACCTCGGGTGTGAGTCCCCTAAGGGACTATGTACTAGCAATGACCTTGGGGACACAGCTTCACCCCTGAGTCAGTGTTTCTCATCTGAGAGCTGAGAATACTTTATGGCATGGACGTGTTGTGGGGCTTACATAGAAGAGGATTAGAAGGCTTGACACACTGGGTGTATAGCTGGTAGTGTGACTTCTGGCTCCTTGCTAAACTTTCACTTGGTAGAGCTGTATTTAATCCTTCCTTTCCAATGAGGCCCCCTTCCCTTGCCCATGAAGCTCTCAAAATAGGGAGCTTCTTTCTACGAAAGCGTCCCCTACAGCTCTGGGGGAAGTTTTCCGGATCAGTTATCTACTGAAATCTGACCCAGTCATTTGCTGAAGAGAAACCATTTAGTGTTGAAAGTCCAGGTAGTGCTTGGGAGAAGGGGCCTGGCAGCCTGGCTGTGAGGCCAGAGCAGTAGACTCGAGGGACAAGGGCAGAAAACAAGCATGGCTTCTTCCTTTTTTTTCCTAAAGATTTTATTTATTTATTTTAGAGAGAGAGGCACGAGTCGGGGGAGGGGCAGAGGGAGAGTGTGTTTCAGGCAGACTCAGTGCTGATGGAGCTGGATTCGGGGCTTGATCTCGTGGCCCCGAGACTATGACCTGAGCCAAAACCAAAAGTCGGATGCTTAAGCGACTCAGCCACCCAGGTGCCCCAAGCATGGCTTCTTAGAGTGCTTTGGCGGAGCACACCCATTTCTTGGTAAAGGCTGCTGCTTATTCCACTGGGCAAGGGATGGGCTTCCAGTTTTCTCTCGTGCCCTAGCTGGGACCGTTGACAGTTTGGAACAGCTGCTCTCTCAAAGGAAAGCTTGGCTTGACTCATTACATGCATTCTTTCATTTGTCCTGACACTCCATTGCCAAACTCAACCACGCTGCAAGTAAGGAAGCAGAGATCCCTTTTATTCGAGTAGGGTTACAGCTAAAAGATGTAAATCCTATTTTGTAACAGGGTTGCAGCATTTCAGGACTTTCTTCTGCTGTCCTCCTTTTGGACCATCTTTCTCCTCAATTCCTTTAGAGAAGCAGAGAACGGAATAAACACAGTTTTTTTTCCCTGCTACTCCTGAGCCTGGTGTCCAGTGTTTAGAAGACAGAAGGTGCTATGTCTCAGCTCTCTCATGTGAAAGACTGGGAGCTACTTAGATGATGATGATGATGATGATTATCATTATTTTGGTTTGTTTAAAAGACCATTACTTGAACCTTTTGGTCTTGGACACCAGCAGCATTAACATCACCTGGGAATTTGTTAGAAACATGAATTCTTGAGCTGCACCCTCCCCCGCCACCGAATCAGCTCTGGGCTGCGGCCAGCAGTCTGCTTAACAAGTCCTCTTGTGGGATTTTGATGCTCAGCAAACTTCAAGAACCACTTAGTAAATGCAATGATGAAGCAAAAGCCAGCACAGTGCCTGGTACATGGTCAGGGCTTAGTAATAAGAGTTTCTTCTGCATTCTTAGGGACACAGTAGTATAGGATATTGGACAGATAGGGGCTGGGAAGGTAGTAGACCTCAGAGTTTCAAATTCTGGCTTTCCCACGTTTATAGATTCACACTGTGTGTATAACGTCTTTGTGTGTTGTCACTAAAGATAATACCTATGTAATTAGGTCGAGACAGCCAACCCCTCTTCAGATATTTCCTTATGTATCAGATGAAAGGTAGTTCAGTACTTCTTCCCCAAAGGAGTAAATCTGGTTGTGTGACTCCCCTGCCCAGCTCAAGCGCCTCCTTACCTCTCTTGAACAGGCGGAGGAAGGGGAGGCCAGTGTCTCCTCCCCTGCCGTGACCCTGTCATCAGCCACTGACGGTGCGGACAAGGCCCTTGTGGTGAAGGCTAAAGCGACTCATGTCATCATGAACTCTCTGATCACAAGTAAGCACTTTGCATCTTCAGAATAGAGGGCCGTGGGGGTGGGAGGAGTTGGGGCTTCCTACAAGCTGGCTCTGGGGGATGGCACAGCATCTGCGCCTTTGCGTGGCATGGCCTGACAGCCTGGCACTTTCGGCATGGTCGCTGACGCACCGGTGCTGGAGATGCATTTAGGTGGAAGGTTGGCCCAATATGAAGCATCTCGGTTAATTTAGGTTCCCTCGCGTTGCTCTGTCAGTGACGTTCTTATTTTCCCGTATATGTCAGTGTGGCATTGGGCAAGTGACTTAACTCTTGAGGCTGTTTCCCTCTCCATGAAATAAGGAATCTGGTGGTTGGTGGCCAGGAGCCACTGCCGTGACTCCTGGTCTGTCCTGGAGAAGGAGACACACCATAGCATCTCCCACCTGCCCTGCCTGCACTACTTCTTCTTCTTTTTCTTCTTCTTTTTTTTTTTTTTTTGTTTAATTGAAAGGCTCCAAGTTGTTTCTCCTTCTGGACCTGAGGCAAGTTTGGTGCCTCAAGTGTCTTTAGCCTTAAGAACGTGTGGTTTGCGGTTCCAATGAGACCAGGAATAAGAGAGCTTGCTTTTCTTTTTCTTCCTTTTTTTTTTCTTCCTCTCTTTTAAAACCTTGTAAGCAGTTAAGGGAACTTGTCAGTTCTGGAGGGCGCTTCTGGAGGCTGTGGGAAGTTACCATCTATCAGATGCACAGCCCTGCCTGTCCGCAGTAGCTCGCACGGCACACGGAGGTGCTTTGGTTGGCTCAGTTTCCAGGTCGGAAGCTCTTGTTCATCTGCTCCAGGAGGGCATCCTCTTGTCTCGGGCAGTTCTGGAGAATTCACTGAAGAACTGAGAGTCCAGACTTTTACTCAGGCTCGTTTTTTTCCAACGTAAAGGACCGTTGGACTCGGCAGATAACTCCTGATGTGTTGCCGGCTTGAGGACATACCGTGGCAGGGCTCGAGAACTCAGCCTGCGCTCTCTTAGCACAGGGTCACTCGGTCATTGAAAACACTGCTCCTCACTGTACAGAATGTGCTGGCAGCCCAGTGTGCTGTGTCACTCAGACACTTGCCTGGTCTCGTCGCTTCCACTTTTAAACGTATTTTTATATGGTCACAGGTAGAGTAGACATACCATCCTATTTTTCTTAACTAGTATTTCCATGAACTTTGTTGCTCTGGTCTTAAATTAAAAACAAAACAATAACTTGAATTTAAAATCCTGGTACTCATTAAATGCTTTCCTGCTTTTTACATCTTCAGATGGCTACCTGGTAAGACTGGAAAACATCTTTATGCATTTTTTCCCTTTGCTTTGATTTCTAATGATCATAAAAGAGTTCCTTAGGAGGGGAATGACTAAGTCATAAAGGACATCTAGCATCTAGGCTTTGGGTCCGCAGCCGCCACATTCCCGTATGAAGGGGTAGATTACATAGTGTAGTGTGGGTGCCGTGGAGGCAAAAATGCAGCTGTCCGTCATTCCACAGGCTCGCTGACTTACGGGTGAGCTGTTAGGCCAGACTGAGCTAACACTGAGTTCGGCCCCTCTGTTACGCCAGGCACTGGGATGGCAGAGCTCATACGTGAGAAACCTTGGCCAGTTCAAGGCATGTTCTCTGTGGTTTGGATCTCCTTGGTGTGTTGGTGCCACGCAGCCGAAATGTGGCCTGTTTCTCTTTGGTGGAAGTCTGTGTGTGGGTGGTGAGTTGAAGCCGAGGAAGCTTTGCGCTTAGAGAACTTGGACTTTCCGGAATGTTAGCTGCCTTCTCCATGCTGCGTTTCTTGGTACAAAGAAAATGTCAGTGCACAAATAAAGGAGGGTGAGGAGTGTTTCCCTGGAGGTTATCTGACACTCCCTTTAGGAGTAACCTGTTCTTAGCATGGTATAAGGGAGGGCTTCCTTCTCGTTAGAGAACTTTTGTACGAGGTTAAGCATTAGTGCTGTGATGCTTGTCTGGGGGACCCCTCTTCCTCAGGTGGTCAGTGTGGTTGGTCTCTTGCTTCTGGGGAGAAGAGTGGCTGTCTGTCTTGAACTCCCCCAGTTTGTGGTGGGAGGGGGGATGGGTATGACCATCATCTCCTCTGTTCCCAGAACAGACCCAGGAGAGCATTCAGCGTTTTGAGCAGCAGGCAGGGCTGAGCGATGCTGGCTACACACCCCACAAGGGCCTTACCACCGAGGAGACCAAGTACCTTCGAGTGGCAGAAGCACTCCACGTAAGCTTGTTTCTTAGGAACTTTAAAAAAGCCCTCCCTGTTCGTAGCTTGAGGTGCGGCTGTGGCTTAGACGTTACTGGCTCGCTTAGCTGGGGAATGTGGAGAGCAGTGGAAAGAATTAGGCGAGCAGTTCAGATCTGGTTTAGTCCCACCGTGGGGGCGCTTTCTGGTTGAAAGCTCTAGGGCTCTTAGTCTGTGGTTTCCGCTAACCCGTCTATAAAGTGGGGGGATCTGCCTTGTTTCCTTATGGTTAGGAGGAGCAGCTGAGACTTGGAGCTTATACGTATGCTGTGTGTGAGCACGTTAGGGCCCACAAAGCGGGTACCTGGTGTACCAGAGTGACCAACTTTGAGGGAGAAAGGAGAACCGGGTAATGTTAACAGAGGTAACACTTTAGCGGGAAAGGAAGATCATGCTCTGTATTTCCTTTTTACAAAATTAAAATCAGATGTAGGATGGAAATGTTTCTGCCTTTTCGTTTCTAAAATTGTAAACGAGTGAAGAATGATTTTTGGTAGGTTAATAACGACCAAGCAGTTGATGGATGACATAGTTTCAAGGCATTTTCTGTTGCAGAATACCAGTTGGTACTTCATAGTGACCTGTGAGGCACTTGCTTTCACTTAATCTTTGTATTGATCCTGGAGGGAGATACTATTGTTTATATCTTATAAATGCAGAGACCGATCCAAGGTCATATATTTAACCAGTCATAGTACTAGAACTCAGGTCTCCTGTTTCCCTATTTCCTGGTGTTTTTCCCCCCATATTCCAAAGTTGTCTGAGAGTCTGGCTCCTGAAGGGGCTCCCAATACACAATATATAGAAGGCTCTGCAATAATACGGATCTGGTGGCCCATGGCCAAGGATAGAAGACATTGTGGACTGTTTGCATTTCACAGTGAGCGTCTCAGATGATTCTTTGCATTCTAAGTTTAAAAACCACTGCCACAGGGGATCAAGGTTGGGTTGGTGACCAGCTCAATCTCTCAGACAAGACAGAAACTTCTGGAGAGGGACACTCTCAGTCTTTGAGAACTTCCCAGGAGAGGTGTGAGTCAGAATTCCTCAGTTGGGCAGTTCACTGTGTATAATGGTAGAGTTGACTTCAGCTCATTTTCTGCATCTTGGCCACACGAGTAGAACATGAGGATGGCTGAAATGTCAGCTCACGTAAACTGATATGGTGCATGTTTGAGAACATTTAGACATGTTCATTTGTTTGAAATATAGCTTGGGCTTACTAGACATGGAGCACAGACAGTGGGGGGGGGGGCGGGGCTTGATCTAGAAGAACTGAGAGGTTGACTTGTCTCTCTCTTTCTAGACAGCTAGTCTGTATGTCAGAAGCATGTTTACAATGCCCAGGGAACCCAGAGTCACTGGCTGTGGGAGGGAAGAGGGAGAGAAGGGGACAGGCGCCACAGAGAAAGCATTTAGCTGGAGAGGAATAGCATGCCTGTCTTCTTGGCTTTAAGACACTGGGAAGGTCAGCGCTTGTACCTGGTAGAAGCAGCAGCCTAAGAGCTCAAGGCCCTACTTAAAAGGCCTGCAAAGTTTCCAGCTTGAGTTCTGGTTCTTCCATTTACTGGGCAAGTATGGAAAAATTACTTCTCCAAAAGTAAGAGCTCTAGTGTGATATTTAGTACAGAGCTGTTTGAGATATGTTGTAGAATGAATAGATTTTCTTAAAGATGGAATTTTGTCTAGTATGGCAAAATCAAGGAATATCTGTTCTATAATCCAAAATTATTCTACGTACTAATGTGGTTCCTTTTGCCTGACGTTGAAGTGTGAAGCAAGTTATTTACACCCAAAGGAGCTATTTTGTATTTGTTTTCATTTTAAAAGAGTTTCTCTTCTTACCCATCTGGACAGAAACTAAAGCTACAGAGTGGAGAGATAACGAGAGAAGAGAAGCAGCCGGCCTCAGCCCAGTCCACCCCAAGCAGCAGCCCCCACCCTTCCCCTAAGCAGAAGTCCAGGTGAGCCCTTCTCATGAGCCTCCCGAGCTGCAGTGTGCTTCTAGAAAAGCTAGTGCTGCATACAAAAGCGGACTTTCAGCCTAGTGGTTTTGGGGGGAACAGGGGGAGTGGAGTTCTCAGTCTCTCAGCACAGGACGCTTCTAGAGGCATAGGAAGAGGATATAACGATATGCGTTATTCTTTGTCTTCCAGAGGCTGGTTCACTTCTAGTCCTTCCACAGCCTTACCTGGTCCAAATCCTGGCAGCATGGATTCTGCAGGTGGGGACAAGGACAAAAACTTGGCAGATAAATGGAGCCTCTTTGGACCAAGATCCCTCCAGAAGTCTGATTCAGGTAATGCAGCTCCTTCCAAAAACACCCATGTGGATGGCATTTTACCATGTCCATTGGGGGTTGCCTACTAATTTGAAATAATTTGCTTTTTGGTTTACTTCTGTAGGAGGTTTTGCCACCCAGGCTTACAGAGGAGCCCAGAAGCCTTCTCCAATGGAACTGATCCGTGTCCAGGCCACCCGAATGGCCGAAGATCCAGCAACCTTCAAGCCACCCAAGATGGACATCCCAGTGATGGAAG
Organism: Martes martes; assembly: GCF_963455335.1. NCBI lineage: Eukaryota > Metazoa > Chordata > Mammalia > Carnivora > Mustelidae > Martes > Martes martes. Next base: position 102,160,229 of record NC_137892.1, read on the forward strand.
GGAAGAAACCACTGCCACGGACGCATAACCTCAAACCCCGTGACTTAAATGTGCTCACACCCACTGGCTTCTAGAGCTCTTTGTGTTCCAGGGACTCTGGATAGAGGGTATCTTGTACCCAACTCCCCTTTTACCTTGGCTTTGACATAGGAAAGGGTTTTTTTTGTCTTTGTTTTTTCTTTTAAAACCTCTTAAACCAATGCTAGAGCTGGAGATACACTTGGTTTTTGAGAAATGTTAGTGCAAAGCTTATCCTTGTGTGGAAGAAGCCATGTTATATGGTTTAAAGTTAAATAATCCTGGCAGTGATGTATGGGGAACCTCATTACTCATTTTTGTATCATTTACCTTAGACAAGAACTTTGATCATTGCTTACTAGGTAAATAACGTTTGTTTTGTTCCGGAACTGAGGTTTCTTGACTTCTTTACCACTGTAAACATGTGCGTGGCCTAGTCATGGAGTAGACCTGTGCCTGAACTAGCTGAGACTTTGACCCTCATGACTGTGCACTTCTGTGTGCTCCAGTCTTGTCAGCTGGGGGACCTGAGATCTGTTTGGTGGCCAGACTTGGCAGGGACCCCCCCGCTTCCTGGGCCGAAACTGGAGCATTCTTGTGTTTGGTAGCCTTCCGGGTCACTTCGCCTGTAGCCACTTCTTACAAGAGCACTTCTGGCCAGTGCTTTTGGAGGGATGCTTCATTTTTCTGTATCACAGAATAAACACTAGTCTTGCATATCTTATTTTGCACTTTTAAAATGAAAATAATTTATCTCCAATTTGATTGAAAACTTCCTAAGGGAGAAAATTCAGTCTACTGGTTTGGTATAGATAAATGGATGTTAAACTTTTTTTCAAGTATGCACAAGGTGGCACCTACATTTAGATAGTAGTCTTGAGGTTCACGTGAAACTAGTGTCACCCTATTTTGATTTTCTTGTTCAGGTCAGGCATAAAATTTTTTTTTTTTTTCTGGGAAGTGCAAGAATTTAAAATTTTTCTGTATGAAATCATTGCCCCCAATAAAGAGCTGCATACTTTTATAAATACGTAAGTCACTGAGGGAAGGAACTAAGGAAGCCACTTAATTTCTCTTCACCATGTATGTGTTCAGTCATTGTCTTAAATGCAGTCTCAAATTCCCACTGTTGTTTTTTTTTTTGGATACTATCATGTCTACGTAAGGAGCTGAGCTGACCTTTCCATAGAGAAGCCCTGGAGTCTAAAATGATCAGAATAATTAATTTATTTGTGTCTTCTGTTATGCTTGTATCTCTTATTTGTTTTGACAATAAACAAACTTCTTAAACTGCTTTCTCAAATGTGGATAGCTTTTTTTTTTTTTTAATTTTTTTTAAATTTAAGAGTTGTTCTTACATTCTGCCTACTCACAGCCATAGAACCTAAGCATGGTAAACTTGGTATTTTGAAAAACCATTGCCTTTTTATTGTATCCTTTTAACATCAAATTATTTGTAATACACTCAGTCCTTTTGTTTCTACCTCCCACCCCCATTACATTAGATCTTAACAGACTGGCCACAAAGTCAAATTCATAGGCAATATAACAGCTCTAATATAGGATGTTTGTGTTCCATCAGGGAGAAATGAGTCTATCTTTCTCTTCTGAAACAGGTTGTCTGTACCTCAAATGACATACACTGATGTCCAGAATTTGTTCAGCAGAGGGCTTCTTTTTTCACATATTGAATGGAAATGTTAAACATATAGTGCATATAGTATTACCTGTTTCAAAAAAAGTATAGATAAATAATTTATGAAAAAATATATACACCTTGTATATTTAAGCCATATCTGAGAATGGGCTAGGATAGAATATCAAAAAAAGATATTTACTAAAGAGTTAGAAAGTCATTATAACCTACAGATAAATAAGACAGGTTTGGTCCTATAAGATTTTTAACTACTTCAGATACTTCTAGAACTTCCAAGTAGCTGGAGCTAGAGTTCAGGAGGTATTCTTGGTGTTCAGTGCTTCGAAGGACCTCAGGGGCTGCTCCAGTTCTTCCGAGGAGGCTCTGCATCAGGGTTCAAGTCGGCGGCATAGAAGAGCAGGAGCTTCAACAAGTGCACCTTGTCCTGGAGCTGGGGCGCCAGCGGCTCGCCCAGCATCTGGGTCAGGCGGCCACGGAAGGCCTCGATCTGCCTCTCCACGTCCACTGCCGTGATGTCATCCCCTTGCTGGGGCTTGGGCTTAATCCTTTTGATGATTAAGTCTTTCCGATCAATCACTGAACTCCGCAAGTGCTCTGCAAGAGGAGAAAAAGTCAGTGGAATCTTCTGAACTGCTTTTTATTCCTTTACTACTTAAGATGAAGTCCAATTTTAGTAGGTGGGGTCTAGGCAAAGACTTAACTGGTGGTTACTGGAGTACAAGTCAAAGGCCACTTAATATCTGTGGTCACTCAATTTCTAAAAGGTCCTCTGTTCTTGGTTCTCTCTGGTCCTCAAGTTTTGCACATTAAAATTGTACAAATTAAAACTGTCTTAGTTTTCTCCCTTTGTTGACTTAAGCAATGGACTTAATGCAACTATACTTCAAGTTAATATAACCACTTGAAAAAGACCCACGTGAATTTTTAATATCTTCTGGGAGATTGATTCGAACTATAAAAAGAATTGCAAAGAAATACTGAATTAGCTTTTTCGTTTACTGTAGTGTTGGTCTATCATAAAACATACACAAAATAGTTTCTTTTAAACCGAATTACTATAATATGTGTATGTTGTATGAGAGACCAAATAAATATATCCATATTCAAAATAGGGGTTCTTGCTGTGGGAGAAGAGTGATTCAGTTACAGAATAGGAGGAGAGGAAGAATTCTGAGGGGGTGGAAATTGAGGTATTGTTATGAACACCTATTTCTTAAAAAATTATGTAATTTACTAACTGTTGTCAGAGGGCCTAGAAGCAGGTACCCCAGTAGTAATTAGCGTACTTAGCACCCAGATTTTGATTTCTTAATGCTTTTCCTCACTCCCTACCAAGAGAAACCAGAATTTTTTGGGAAGAAAGGGTGATTCTAAGACCACAGAAAGGAAATTACAAGGTGAACCTGGAACATCTTTTATAAGAAAGTAGGAATGCTTAAAAACAAGGTGGGGGGAAAGCAAACACACACACACACACACACACACACACAGAGGGGAACACATCAAAAGGATAAAGAAGCCAGCACGATCATGGTTGGCTATGTTTGGGGCATGATCATAAAAAATAACAACAAATATAGATTATGCACATTAAATTTTAAAAAGTGCCAAGTCCATAATAAAAAAGGAGGGGAGGAAGAAAGGAAAGTGGACTTTAGCCATTCTGTTCCAGTTCGCAAGGCCTTGGATTTAATGCTTCGGTAGGCATGGGAGGTCTTAACATCAGAGGCTGTTGGTAATACTGTGTGAGGTGATTTATGTAAAGGTTTTAGCACAATGCCTTATACAAGATGTTCTGGCTCATAGTATTACTGTTAGGTTCCTGGATCAGGTTACCAGGGGTACCTATTATTATTACCATTTTAAAATTAGGCTATTTATTTATTTATTTTTTATTTATAGCAGGGGGAGAGGGAGAGAGAGACTCTCAAGCGGACTCCATGCTGAGTGCAGAGCCCAGCGAGGTGCCTGAGCTCGCAGATCTGAGCTCAGGACCTGGGCAGAAACGGAGTCAGAAGTTCAACTGACTGAGCCACCCAGGCGTAATTATTATTATTTTATCATCCTAGGGGTAATTATTATTATTTTATCATCATAAAATGATGATAGGGGTAGGGGTAATTATTATTACCCCTAGGGGTAATTATTATTATTTTATCATCATCATCATCACTATAGGAATCTCCAACACAACAGCCACACCCCACTTCTCTGTAGGTCTGTATCTTCTTTATCTTCGCTTATCTTCTCTGTAGATCCTTCTCCATTTATGTCCATGTCTGCAATGGCAGAACCTTGGAGCCACATTTCAGACTCAGTCACCCAAGGCCTGAGAACCTGATCTTTAAAGTGCTTCTTTCCCATCCACTGTGTTCCCTGCTGCACACAACCCACACCCTTACCAACATGATCCCCCCGCCCCCCACACACACATCTCTGGATCTCTGGTCTACCAAATTACTCGGCCTGAGGGCAGAGCAACCTTATGCAAAACCATTTTGAGGGCTAATCTTCACTCTTGGAATTGAGTTGGCATTTCTTAACATGGCCCAGAAGGCCCTACTATTCTAGTTTCATCGTGCTATTCTCCCCTTGCTCTCTACATTCCAATCTTACTAGCTTGTCCTATGTTCTTTACATTCACTAAATAACTTCTTGCCTCAGGGCCCTTGGTCATGCCATTTTTAATTTTTTTTAAAATTTTATTTATTTATTTGACAAACAGAGATCACAAGTAGGCAGAGAGGCAGGCAGAGAGAGAGGAGGAAGCAGGCTCCCCACGTAGCAGAGAGCCCGACGCGGGGCTCCATCCCAGGACCCTGGGACCACGACCTGAGCTAAAGGCAGAGGCTTTAACCCACTGAGCCACCCAGTCGCCCCTGTTTGTTTGTTTTAAATATTTTATTTATTTATTTGAGAGAGAGAGAGTGAGTGGGGGTGGAGGGGACGGGGGAGGGGCAGAGGCAGAGGGAGAAGCAGATGTCCCGCTGAGCAGGAAGTCCATGTGGAGCTCCATCCCGGGATCCCTGAGATCATGACCTGAGCTGAAGGCTTAACTGAGACCGAGCCACCCAAGTGCCCCACCAGCACTTCTTAGCTCAGCTGAAGTATCACTTCTTCAGGGAGGCCTTTGCAGGTCCCTCTGAAAATAGATTAGGTGCTCCTATTTTGTGCACTTCTCCTTTCCTTCAGAGCATTTATTTTAATTGTGATTATATGTTATTTATGTGATTATTTCTTTAGGGTCAATCTCTTCACAGTGAGCTCTGTGAGGGCAGGGGCCATGTTGGTCTTATTCACTGAAGTTTTCCCAATGAGCCAGGCACCCAGAGGGCATTTTGTAAGTATTTGTTGCCTGGATGAATATATGACTTGACCTGATCATGCCTGCATCTGCTTTTCTCTCTTCTCTGGATAGGGCTCCTTGTAGAAAGGCTGTGTGTGTCTCTCCTCAAAATGAACTGAGGTCTGACTTCTGTAGGCCATCCTGTGCAAGTTGTCTAGCCAAGTGGAATTCAGGAGAAGCAGATGTTTTCCTTCCTTTAAATACTGTATGTTAAAATTCCTAGCATTCATAGTTTCAAAATAAGAGGCATTAATAATTCACAAATACCAGGAAAATGGATGGCATAAAGCAATTTGCGATTTCGCTGAGGCTCACACTTGAGCTGCATGGCTGTGGAACTGAGGTGCGGTGGGACTGCTACTCTCAGCCAGAGACTGTGAGCTTACCTGGCAGCCCAGCATCCATGCCTCCACGGGGCTGCTCTACCTTCTTTGGAAATATTTACAAAGTATGGGGCTTCAGGATATACTTTACCCCATGCAAAAGTAGTTTAATTTGTACAGAGAGTTTAGAAAACAGGGAGTTGGAAATTCCTTAGACTCTCACCTTCTAATCTCATCCAGTGATTTCATAGAACAATAATTCCTTCCAGTGTGTTTTCACTGCACACAGACTTTGGCAACAGACCTAGATTTGAATCCTGGCTCTGCACATACTTTTCTCTCAGCCTTTTGTTTCCCCATCTATGAAAAGGGGATGATACCTTCACCAGGTTACTGAATTACATACTCCAGGGTGTGTGAATTTCCCTAGCCTTTCTTCTTCTCTCCCCCCATGCTAAGATGTTCCCCTAAACAAAGGACAAGCTTGGGCTGCCCAACTTCTTCCCTTCTTCTCCTTCCTGTGGAGCTGGACAACTCAGGCTGACCCAAAATGCCTTCAACAATGTCCTTAGAGCACTTGCAGAGGACAGGGATGACTAAGGAGCCCTCCCAGTAAAAAGCCTACTGACAGGGATACTGATGATTTCAGGGTACCACTTAGCTGTCTTCTTAGGAGGACACTGTTTCCAAACTATTGGCTCTAAATACTTTTTCTCCTTCTTAACTTTTGGTCTCCAAAGAAAGTGGAGAGGATGGTAAGGCTAAAATAGCATTGGAACACACCTATTTATTCTTGGCCAATGTACACTGGTCTAAGGCTTTCCTCTCCCTTGTTAGAAGCATAAAAATATTCTGGAATGAAAGTGGGTCCCATGTCCATGTTAAGTCACTATTGCCCAAGGACCAGCTGTATTCCCTGGGAAGCAAAACAGAAGTAAACAAGGAGTGTTAAAGGTGAACTTTCAATGAAACCAGTCTGCTTTAATATTAACCTTTCTGCTTGATTTCTAAAAGAACAATTATGTAAACCCTGATGAGGTTAAGTACAACATGGAATTTGCCTCTGGGGCTTTGCTCTGAGAAGGACGTGTACCTTTCTTTGAGGGTGCTAAAAAATGCACAAACAACACAACCACAAATGTCATGGCCTTGAAAATGCACTTTTAAGTTTTAGTTACAAGAGCCTAAAATGTAAAGATCTAGTAGCTTACTCCGGGCTGGGCAAATAGGCAGTCTGAGATTTCACTAATACCAACTGAGTGCTCACTATTTTTTCTTACATCTATTAACAATGAGTCTTGAAAAGTTCTATATTACCATCCCCACTCCACAGACGAAAATGAGGTTTAGAGACATAAAGTTAGCAGAGTAAGTGGTGGAGTTGGGATTCAAACCCAGACCTTCTGTCTTAAATTCAGTGCTGTATTTTTTTATTTCTCTACAACAGCTTCCTCAGTTCTAGGCCCAAAAGGGTATAAGGGCCATTGTACCTTCCCCAGTGCCATTACTGAGCTAAAAATCAACCTCAACATGATGATGGCAAGTAAATATAAAATGTGGGGGCACCTGGGTGGCTCAGTGGGTTAAAGCCTCTGCCTTTGGCTCGGGTCATGATCTCAGGGTCCTGGGATGGAGCCCCAAGTCAGGCTCTCTGCTTGGTGGGGAGCTTGCTTCCTCCTCTCTCTCTCTGCCTGCCTCTCTGCCCACTTGTGATCTCTGTCTGTCAAATAAATAAATTAAAAAAATATATATATATAAAATGTGGATTATATAGAAATGCATAAATTTACATATAGTTACATATAAATACGTACTGTCCCTCCTCACTGTTTGAGAAGAAGTTGAACATTGTGGCCTTCTACCCCTCAATACTTCACTCTGGATTTCCTAAGACTGAGGACAATTATTTTCATAGCCAGGTTTGTTATCAAGAACAGGAAATTTAATATTAGTATAATATTATTTAATCTATTTAAATTTCATAAGTCGTCCCAATAACATACTTCATAGCTTCTTTTCCCTGGTTCAGGAGCCCATCCAGGATCATGTTTTGCATTTAGTATTAATGAGCTTTAGTTTCTTTCTAATTTGGAACAGTTTCTTGGTCTGTCTTTGTTTTTAAGACACTGGCACTTTTGAAGAGCACAAACCAATTATTTTGTAGAAGGTGTCTCCCGTGTGAATTTGTCTGATGCTTCTTTGTGATTAGATTCAGGTCATGGATTTTTGGCAAGAACACTACTTAAGTGATGATGCGTCCTTCTCAGGACATCACATTGAGAGGAATGTGTTTTCTCCCCTAAAAAGTTACGATCTTTTGGGGCATTTGGGTGGCTCAGTTGGTTAAGCACCTGACTTGGTTTCAGCCCTGACTCATGGGATCGAGCCCCACTTTGAGCTCCGGGCTTAGCGGGGAGTCTGCCGGGGATTCTCTCTCTCCCTCCCCCTGCTCATATGTGCTCTCAAGTAAATAAATAAATCTGTAAAAAAAAAAAAGTTACTATTTTTCCTTTTGGAATTAATAATTACATCAGTTATTGGGAACAAGGGTCTTATTGATCTTTGGCTAATAAAATCATTCTCATTTGAAGCAGCTATTCCATTATTACCCTGGTCAATATTCGCTTCCTGAGCGTTAATTAGTCTAACCCTCCTGGATCCTCCTTGATCACTGGCTCCGCCTGGGACTGGAGCAAAGCCACTTTCACAGTCTGTAGAGCGTCTTACAGCTTCCACGAGGTGTATGCTTTTTCCTTCCCACTGATTGGCTCTGGGTTTGTATCCTACTGACCGATGTTTATAATGTCCCCAGTCACTGAGCAAATGACCCAACAAAGACTTCGCAGTGATGGGCCAGGGTAAAATGCTAGGTCTAGTCAGGTCATTACAAAGTACTTCTGGTATGATGGCTGCTGCTTGCCAGTACAGCCTAATAATTGCAGGGACCACCATATTATCTGCCACGAAAAAAGTACGTGATTTATTCTGTTTCATAGCAATGATTGCAAAGAAGTCATTCCTTGCTCCTATAGTTATAACCAAGGAATGATGCTTTCCTTAGGCTAACAAATTAGAATCCCCCATGTAACTTCAATCCATGACAGTGGCCACTGTGAGACTCCCATACAATCTCGGCTGCTTACCTCTTAACACGTGCTGATAGCTGGACAACAGGAACTGCAGGTGCTCAACCAGCTCGTCCCACGTCTGCCACTGGGTTTTATCCGACTGCGGAGAAGCAAAAGCAGTTGGTAGGGGGTGCCTTCTTCAGCTACATGCTCAAGGGTGAGGGTGAAGGTGTTCTAGGCCTGCTGGAGGCAGGGAAGCTCGTACCTGACACTTGAGCAGTGATGTAGAATTGTTCAGAAAGTAGAGGGCCTGGGCCAGAGACAAGGGCAGGCGGGTGGGCGTCTCGCAGCTGTGGAGGAATATGATTTCTAACACTTTGCAGCGCAGAAGGTGGCTTTCCATAGTAGTAAAGAACATCTCCCTGAGTGGGGAAGAGAAAGAGGGTTAACCATCACCGCTGTCACTTCAAGGAATACACACTACGGTTCCCTCTGAAAGCTCTAACCTTTGCCCTAAACCAGAAGGCCAAGAAGGAATATGATAGAGACCTACAAATTCGCAAACCTTGTGAACAGGACAGAGGTGGGTTTGTTCATGAATTAACAACTGCCAGAAGGAGGGAAGGGTCCTTGATATTTGGAAAAGTTTAGGACATATTAAAAAGATTAACTTCATATTAGCAGAGAATTAATACTGGGAATAAATATTTCTAAATGTCCACAATGTGCCAGACACTGTTTGGCACAGCAAAGAATATGAAGATAAGTAAAAGAAGGCATTTCTCTCAAAAAGCTGACTGTTGACCAGTGGCAAAAGGTATGCAGTGGGAACTGAAATAAAGTGCAGGCCCGGGCACATGGGCTGCCTGTGGTGCTCCAGAGATACGCGCGGGAGAGAGTACATTTGGTTGGGGGACCAGAAAGGGCCTTCTAACGGAGGAAGAGGCACGGGATGGTGGTCTAGGAGGAGGGGAAAAGGCTCAAGGCAGGAGGCATTTCACCAGAGGGGAAAAACCTGGACAAAAAGAAATAAGTAAAAAAATACACAGCTGTGGGCATTGCACCTTCTTAAATTTTAAGTCTAGGACTTGAGAGTCCCAGAGGGACTCTTGCCCTTGACTTTGTCACTTTACCCAGTGCAGGACTTGACCAGCAAGTGGTGGGCTGAAGTATATTCAGTATATTCTGAACCTCAGAGAGGAAGAGCTACAAAACTACAGCTGTGCTTCAGGAAGGTTAATCAAGCTCATTGTTCTAGGGTCTTTTAATTATTTTTTTCTTAAAGTAGGCTCCATGCCTGGCTTGGAGCTTGAACCCTTGACCCCAAGATCAACACCTGAGCTGAGATCAAGAGTCAGTTGCCTAACTGACTGAGCCACCCAGGTGGCCCTCAAGCTCATTGTTCTAAAAGCAATGTTAGCTTCCAAAGGAATGTTAGAAATCGTGCATCTCTGGACTGTCCGAAGGTGTAAGCTTAAAGGTCTGTTTGTCAGTCCTTGTCAGGTCCACTGGTCATAGCAGTTCCAGGAGCAGACAGCTTGTGAGCACATAAGGAGGTGCAGCGATGAGGAACAGAGCCAGCCCTGATCCAAGATGTTTTTCTCCTATAAAATCTTGCCCCTTTGTAGTTTTGCAACATCTGGAAAAATAAGGGGTTCTTTGTGCCACTGCCATTTACAAAAATGATAAATCGTAAAGTATCTATTCATTTCTCTTTTCTCCCTTTCCCTTTGCTTTTGCACCAAGCACATATATTATTTGTAGAAAAGCAAAGTTTATAAAGCAAAATGAGTATTTTTAACCTTTCCCTCTTACAATTCAAAAGTTTTGAAAAGTCTACAATTTTGTGAAAATCCATTTTATTTCTTTAATGATGCAAAAACCACCGTATACTTTCTTTGACAAATTTTCTTCTTCTTCTTTTATAAGTAGGCTCCACACCCAGTGTGGAGCCCAACACAGGGCTTGAACTCACAACCGCAAGATCAAGACCTAGACTGAGATTTGCAAGATATTCCCCAAATTCTTTTTAAATTTCAGTTTCTAGGGTCACATGGGTGGCTCAGTCGGTTAAGCATCCAGCTCTTGGTTTTGGTTCAGGTCATGATCTTGTGGGTTGTGGGATCGAGGCCCAGATCGGGCTCCATGTCCAGCGAGAAGTCTGCTTGAGATTCTCTCCCTCTACCTCTCCCCCTACTTGTGTGCTCTTGCTCTCTCTCTCAAATAAATAAATGAAATCTTAAAAAAAAAAAAAAAGTCAAATTTCGGGGCACCTGGGTGGCTCAGTGGGTTAAAGTCTCTGCCTTTGACTCAGGTCATGATCCCAGGGTTCTGGGATAAAGCCCCACGTCGGGCTTTCTGCTCATCGGGGAGCCTGCTTCCCCCTCTCTCTCTGCCTGCCTCTCTGCCTACTTGTGATCTCTGTCAAATAAATAAATAAAATCTTTTTTTAAAAAAGTCAAATTTCTATTCTGTATTTGGCCTATTTCTCTCACAGGACAGTTTTTCTATTCAATAACCTTTTATTTCAAACTGTATTTTCTCTTCTAATTTTATTTCCAGTGCCTGTGTTTGTCTTAGTTTTTTTTTTTTTTAAGATTTTATTTATTTATTTGAGAGAGAGAGATCACAAGTAGGTGGAGAGGCAGGCAGAGAGAGGAGGAAGCAGGCTCCCTGCTGAGCAGAGAGCCCAATGCGGGGCTCAATCCCAGGTCCCTGGGATCATGACCCAAGCAAAGGCAGAGGCTTTAACCCACTGAGCCACCCAGGCGCCCCATTTGTCTTAGTTTTATAATCCATAGGTGGCAAACTCAGAGATATACAAAGGACAAAAAAGTAATTTTAGTGCATTGGCCATAGTAGGAAATGGAGTTACAAAATCCATAGCATAGTTTTGAGTTTCAAAAACAAGATATAGAGGAAGGCCAACATCCAGATTTACAGAATACTTGGCATTGGATTTACCCTCCTGTCATAAACAATTATAAAACTGGAGGAATATATGCAATAATCATTTTCAGGCATTGGACCAGCTGCTTCAAAGTACTGTTGTTCTTAAAAGAAGGGAAACAAAAGTGGCAAACCCCACATTTATCCCAGATTTCTTATGGGGGGGGTACTTCCTAAGGCAGAGGGAAGTGTGGGTCCCAAACACAAAGCAGTGGGCTTGCTGGGCAGAGCAAAAAGAGACTGATGGTCAAGACAGCTGAGGCTGGAATTTGTGTTAGAGGAGGAGGAGCTCAAGAAGTGTGTGTAAAGGGGCCCTTGGCACATGTGCAGGAGGAAGCTCAGAAGCCTGAGAGAGAACAGCAACTGGAAGGCTGGGAGCCCAGTGGAGATTCTGGAGATCTTCCAGTGCGAAGAGACACTGGGGTTTCGGTGAGCCAGAGTGGAGAAACCTCACTGAACACCTCGGGCCTCCAGCTGAGGCCCCAAAAGGACTAGGCCTCAAGACTCAAGCCCTTTAATAAGGGCTGCTTTAGAAGCACCCTTACAAACCCTAGAAACAAGCCTCAACAGGAGAAAACTAATCTGCCAACAAATTGATCGCCTGCCAGAATAAAACTCAACACTCTTTAAAAAAACAGGCAGCAAATTTCAGACCCTCAACAACACAGCATTTACAATGTCCGGCATAGAACAAAAAAATATTAGCCAAGGGAAAAAGCAGGAAAATATGACCCATAACCAGGAGAAAAATGTCCAGAGAAACAAACAAACAAACAAACAAACAATATCCAGAGATGTTGGAATTAGTAGACAAGGCCTTTAGAACAGCTATTATAAATATGTTCAAGATTAACCAGCCAACCAACAGACCAAGACGTATATAATGAGTGAGTAGGTGGGGACTATCAGCAGAAAGAAACTATAAAAATGAACCAACTGGAAACTCCAGATCTGAAAAATACAATATCTGAAATGGGGGGAAAAAAATGACCACTGGATAGGCTTAACAACACATTGGGCACTGTGAAAGAAAAGGTTAGGAATCCTTTAGTCTATTCAAACTGAAATAGAGGAAAAAAAAATCAAGACAAAACAAAGCAAAACAACAATAGAAAACATCAGAACCTCAGTGATCTGTGGAACAGTGTCAAGCAACCCAACATACATGTACTCGTATCCCTGGAATAAGGTAAGAGTTTGGGGCAAAAAAACCATGGCCAAAATGTTTCACAATTTGGTGAAAAATATCAAGTCACAGATTTAAGAAACTCAATAAACCCCAAGCAGAATAAATGTAAAGAAAACTACATGTAGGTATCATAATCAAATTGCTGAAAATCAAAAAATAGAGAAGCCAGAGAAAAAAGACACATGACATATGGGGAAACAACAGCAAGATATTCTAATAACTTCTCATTAGCAAGCCAGGAGAAGATGGAACATCTTTAAAATAAATAAAGAGCGGCGCCTGGGTGGCTCAGCCAGGTAAGCGTCTGCCTTTGGCTTAGGTCACGATTCCAGGACCTTGGGATCAAGTCCCGCATCAGCCTCCTTGCTCGGTGGGAAGCCTGCTTCTCCCTCTGCCCCTTCATACTTTTCACCAAATGCTTATCACATCTTCTCTATCCTTCTCTTTGTCTTTCAACTGTTTTCTCTGAACTACTTGAGAGTAAGTTGTAGACATGATGCCCATTCACCCCTAAATACTTTAGTGTATAATTCCGAAAAACAAGGACATTCTCTTAGATAACCAGATACTATGATCAAAATTAGGAAATTAACTTTACTACAATTCACTACTATTTTATTATCCACAGGCTTTAAGCAGATTGTTTTCATTGTCCACATGATGCTATTTATAGCAAAAGAAAATTGCAGATTACACATTGCATTCAGTTGTCCGCTTTTGTAAGCCCTTTGATCTGGGACACTTCTTCAACTTTGTCTTTCATGACGTTGACGTTTTTAAAAAGTGCAGTTCGGTGTTTTCATAGAATATTTCTCATTTGGGATTTGTCTGATATTGCTCCACAAGTAGACTGAGGTTATACATTTTTGGGGAAGAGTACTGCAAGAACTATATTTTGTTTTTCTCAGTGCATCATATTAAAAGGCATATGATGCCAACTTGTCGCATGGTTGGTGTTAACTTTGAACACTTAGTGACAAAGGTAGTGCCTTCACTATAAAGTTATTACTGTTCCTATTATAATTAATGAGTATCTTGTGGCAATATACTATGAGATTATGAAAATACCTTGGTACTCCACAAACTTGCACCATTTTAATATCCACTCATACCTGAATGAACTATCATGATGGATATCAAATGGCATTTTTTCTGAACTCATGATTTCTTCTTACATTTATTAGTTGGCTTTCAGCTGTAAGGAAGAGCGTCCCTTCTCTTCCTTCCTTCTTGTATTAGAAGCGTAGTTTCTTATTTTATTTAATAGTTTATAGTCTTTTATTGTCAATACTTATTTTGATGCTCAAATTATCCCAGATTTGGTCAGCAGAAGCCCTTTAACTTGACATGTTCTGAACATTCTTCGAACATTTCCTTACTTTCTTAGCACAAGATGTTCCGGGTTCATCTTGTACTTTTCCCTACCTCACCTGTGCAAATATCCTTTTCTTCAAGGAACTCTGGTTCCTTTTAGTGTAAACTGGTATTTAGAAACAAATTCTGGGTAAAAGGTGAGCTTATAAGGTGTAATTATTTCTATACTCTCTCAATGGGTAGTAGTAGGAACAAGATGTATGAATAAATAAATTCCTTTATTTACCTATATTTACTAGAAACCCCAAGTTCATATTGATATCTCCAATTCCAATCCAGCACCACAGGGTTCCTTCTATCCTTCCCCCTTTCCATATGCGTAATTCTCTTCTTTGACAGTGAGAAACCTGGTTCTCATTATCCACAATACATTTATTTGTTTAATCCTAGAATACACATAAGGTAGTTTTTGAATTGTTAACTCATACCTCTGTGAAAAAGAAATCCACTAACTAGAGTTCAATATTTATTTACAGTTCATTTTCTCTTTAGCCTGAGAATACTTAGTCCAAATACTGTGTTTTAAGTTACTTGGACAGGTTAGTGGTTGCCAGGGATTGGGGAAGATGGATGGTGTGGCCATAAAAGGAAAGGGTTCCCTGTGGTGATGGAACAGTTCTGTATTATCTGGATTGTGCTGGTAGTTACATGAATCTACACTTGCGATCACACTGCACACAGATGAGTGCATATAAAATGGGTGAAATTGGTATATGTTCTATGGATTCTACCAATGTTAATTTCCTGTTGGTGATACTGTACCATAGTAATGTATGATGGAATCACTGGGAGAAAACAGGGTGAAGGTACATAGGATTTCCCTGTATTAGTTTTTGCAGCTTCCTGTGAATCCGTAATTATTTAAAAATAAAAACTGAAAAAAAGGTTACTTGAGCTTGTTCTCCCTCATACCCCTTTCCTTACTCCAGTTATGTTATTTATTAAAATACAGGTTAATTTGTATCTGTAGTAAATGTTAGGTCCTCCCTTGATAGATCTTTCAACTCCCTTGTTGATTTATTTTCCTTTTTTGAGACTATAAATACTTACATGGTTCCCAAATTCTAAAAGTTATAATTATATAAAGAAGTACACTTGGAAGTATTATGCCATCATTAGCACCATCACCACTTCGACCCAGTACCTTTTCTCCTTTCCAGCCCATTCCCATGTACCCCTTGTATGTAGGCAATTTGATTAGTCTGCCATTTATCTAAACTTTGTTTCTTTTTCACATCTGATCATAATTATGTACATGTTTAAATTCTCCTTTCATACAAAAAGATACTTGTATTGACTATACATATTCTTTCGTATTTTGCTTTTTTGACTTAACAATATGTTTTGGAAATCAGCTCAGAAATTTTGCTCCTATCTAAAAAAAAATTTTTTTTTTACAGCTGTGTAATACTCCATTGTGCAGATGTACTATAGATATTCAACTACTACCCTATGGATGGGCATTTGGGTAGTTTCTAATATTTTACAATTACAAATAATGCTGTAGTGAATATCCTACATATTGTATTCTCATACTGTTAGAAGTGTGTCTTCAGGGCAAATTCCTAGAAATGAGATTGCTGGGTCAAGAGGTAAATGTACATTTAATTTTCCTGATAGGTTTGTACCATTTTGCATTCCTATCAGCAATGTGTATCTGCTTTCTTAAAACCTCTCTGATGGAATGTATTTACTGTTCTTCAAAATTCTTACTATTTGGATAGGTGAGAAATGGCATCTCACTGTAGTTTTAATTTATATTTCTTTAAAGATGGATGAAGTTGAGCATTATAAGAAAAGGACATAATAGATCAGTATCTCTATAAACACAGATGTAAAAGTTCTTAACAAAATATTAGTAAATGGAATCTGTCAATACACAAAAAGGGTAATATATCACAATGAAGTATAATTTCTTTATTCCAAGAATGGAAAATTTAGGAAATTAATCAGTGTAATTAATCACATCAATGGAATAAAGGAGAAAAATTATGATTATTTCAATAGGTGCAGAAAATATTGTATTACACAAATTTCAATACGTATTCTTCATAAAAACACTCCACTCAGTAAACTAGAAACAGAAGGAAGCTTCCTCAACCCAACAGAGGACCCCTATGAAACGTCAACAGCTAACATTATACTTACTGGTCAAAGACTGAATGTTTCCCCCCTAAGAGCAGGAATAAGGCAAGGATGTCTGCTCTTATCACTTCTTCAACATTCTATTGGATTACTTGTCCATATAATAAGGCAGGAAAAAAAAACAAAAGGCATATAGATTGGAAAGGAAGATGTTAAACTATTTTTATTTGCAGACAATATGATTGTGTATGTAGAAAATCCCAAGAAAACCACAAAAAAATTCCTAGTAGATATAATAAATGAATTTGGCAAGGCTTCAGGGTTTCCATGTACTATCAATAAGCCACTAGAAAATGATAGGTCACATGGGTTATGCATCTGTCAAAATCCATGGAATACTTATATAAACTAGTTATATGATTTAATCGTATGTACATTTACCTAAACTTAAAAAAATTTTAAATAAACCAAGGCAAAGGGTATATAAAGTATATTCTTTTTTTTTTTTTATTTTTTTTTTTAAAGATTTTATTTATTTGTTTGACAGACAGAGATCACAAGTAGGCAGAGAGACAGGCAGAGAGAGAGGAGAAAGCAGGCTCTCCATGGAGAAGAGAGCCCGATGTGGGGCTTGATCCCAGACTCTGGGATCATGACTTGAGCTGAAGGCAGAGGCCTTAACCCACTGAGCCACCCAGGTGCCCCTATAAAGTATATTCTAATATAATTTGGGTACTTGCCAATTTGCCCTCTCTGAGTTTTAAAATAGGGCCAGGCTTTATTTAAATTATTTTTGTTAATGTTAATTCTAAATGTGTTTATAGTTACCCATTCCTTAGATTTCCCATCTTTCATAAGAATCTGGGCTTGAATGAACGGTATGGGATTTGGACCCAAATGAAATATTCATGACAAAGTGACAGAGCAAGCATGACATTTATGTACACTTCTTTTGGTCTGACCGCTATAGCATATTTCTTCCTTTGAATACTGAATTTGGGATTAAAAAGTCCTGACTTTAAATTTGGATTATGAACCTAATTAGCTATGCAAACTTGGATTAACTGTATCACAATTTTGAGTATTTTTCTCATTTGTTCAATAGGAATAACATCATAGTTTCATGAAAATATGAGAGTTAATGTGACAATGACAGCCACATAGCAGAGACCCAATAAATGTTTTTCTTAATCTTAGTGGGGGTATTTTCATTAAATCTCTATTACAGTACTATATAATTTGACATTTTCTTCTACTAGAGGAACCTGAACTATATAATAGTCTTGGCTGCCAACTGGGAGTTTAGGGGATGGGCGTGAGAAGTCTAACAGAGGTGACGGCGATAACTTCCCTGAGGGTCACTATCGTACAGTGGCTTTCTCATAGTTATTTCCTGTGCTAGCAACTATTCATGAATTCATATTCATTTATTTTCCCCTTTAGATTCTAAAATTACTGGTTAAAAGGAGGAATCATTGGTTAGAACTCTGTTTCTTTATCTCCTAAGGCAATACTTTACTAATTCACTGGTAGAGAAACTGGGTTCCTTCTTCTTAAGCTCCATCTGCTTTCATTCTTGGCTCACCACTTCTTCCCCTAATATGGGATATGCCTATTTCATTCACCCATCAAGACTTTAATGAACATTTATTTCAGGCTCTGTAGTTGTGGATCAGGGGATAGATGAAACTTGTGGGATAATAAAGTTTTTAGCCAAATGAATAAAGTAAGAAACTATAGGCTCCAGTTATGGTATCCAGCCTGTTTCAAGAAATTATGCCTTGGTTGCGAATAATTTGTTGAGAACCTCTTTTTTTTAAAAGCTTAAAGAGACAGAAACTATCTCTCCACCTCTTTTTTTCCCCCAATTTAACTACTGTTTGGCATTTTCTTTTGAAATTCTGTTCCCAGGGGCACCTGAGTGGTGCAGTCGGTTGGGCATCTGACTCTTGGTTTCAACTTAGGTTGTGATCTCAGGATCGTGGGATCAAGCCTCCAGGGGCTCTGCGCTTAGGACAGAGTCTGAAACTCCCTCTCCCTCTGCCCCTACCCACTACCCTGCTCACTCTCTCTCTAAAATAAGTAAGTAAATCTTAAAAAAAGAAAGAAAGAAAGAAAGAATTTCTGTTCCCAGAACGTAAAACAGAAACAAAACTAAGACTCACCTCTGACTCCTTTCAGGAATGTCCAGCACAAATCCAAACATCATCTCGGCAATTTTATTGGAGCTGCACGTGGGGGTCCTGTCCACCTCTACAGCTATGGACAGCATCCTCTGCAGCTGACATACAATCCTGTGTCCAGAACACAGAACACAAGTGAGTGGGAGAATCTGGCAGGAGCCACCCGGCCAGCTGGGAGGTCCCCACCCGTGTACTAAATGATCTTGTGAAGCACACAGTAGGTCACAAAGAACTACTCAAGCCATCAGCGTGCTTTTATTTAGCAGTTTCACCTACCTGAATCCCTCTTGCCAGATCATACAATCTGAACCTCTCAGAACCTGTGGTTGAGCTGGAAAAGCAAGCTACTTTTAAATTCAAAAACAGAAACATCTGATCTTAAGGACCTAGAGAACTTTAAGGAACATCTAGTCTATAACTTTTCCATTTTCCAGATGAAAAAACAGGTCCAGAATGACTATTAGTTATTCAAATTTCTTTGATACAGAAGAAAATACATATTTACCATATGGTTTTCCTGTCACTGGTTCCATTACAATTATCTTTTACTAAGTTCAGTCTCAGAGCTTCAATTAGTGGACTGTGACCCTCTCTCTCATCAGACCTAAATATGGGAGAAAGCCAGGCTGATGTGGCAGAAAGAATCTAGGCTACCCCTCAGAAAGGTGGGCCTGGCCTAAAGCCAGCCTTTTTAAACATGCATTATTATCTGTGACAGAAGAAAGGGCTCTGTTTTCAGAAAATCTGCAGTAATACAATAGGTGGCCCAGGGGCTTTGGCATCAGATTCTGGCTCTGCAATGACAAGCTGGTCAACTTTTGACAAATTACTAAACTGCTCTGAGCCCAAGTTTTCTCCTCTCTAAAAAAGGGAGAATAATACCACGTATTCCATAAAGTTGTGAGTGCTATGTGAGATATTGGCAGATACACACTCATTAATAGTAAATGATAGTGCCTACTGTTGTTAACATCATGATAAATTGACTTTTAGAGGACCTTATTTTTATTTCTAGTAATATTTACTTACAATAAATAAAAATATTAATTTAGATTAAAATAAAATAATTTAATTATAATAAAGATTTTTCTCCCATTGAAGGAACAGTGTCTGTCTCTCTTTTGGGTCTGTATACTGGGGTTCTAGGATAACCCAACTTTAGGGCCTCCCCCACTCTGTCAAGCAGATGCTTTATTGTTCTAAACATTCTCCTTTTACATATGAGATTATCTCTTAAATTAATTAAAACCCATTGACCTTATATGAAAATCAGTTTGGTGCAACTAGATTATAAAATAGTGTTGGGCATTTAGGCACAAATGCTGTATTTGATGTGCCTAGTGTGACTGGCTTTTAACAATATGACTGACATGGCATAGTAGGTTACTTGTGCAAGGACAGGTCTGGATCCTACAATCCTGGCATCTCTCAAAAAATGCCAAAACCACTCTCAACCCCCAAAAGAAATGCTAGGAATCTCTTTTCAGTGTGGTCTAAAGTGATGGGACCTTCCCTTGTCTGAGTCATTGCTATTATAATCTGTTAGAATCTGCAGGTTAAACTGCTATTCTTCTCCCAGGACTGGAGGAGAGACACACGAAGGTCCTCGAGGACTAGAGGCTGCTGGAACACCCACTATCCATGACTCCTTCTTTTCCATCAGTGGTCAGCTGAAGTGATGAGCAGCTGTGAACTGGTACTGTCTCTTGGAATCAGGAAATGGAATCCTCCCCCCCTTTTTTTGGTTTCACTTTAACTTTGTAAACTTACGTTCATTTAGTTAAGTCCTATTCATCTGAGAAGGAAAGCATCTGCTTGTTTAACTTTGGCATTAGAATTGAGCCTGTAGCCAAACTAAGATAGTCTTTAGTAAGAATCAGCCTATGTTACAAGAGCTTGTTAATTTTGTGGAAACTTCTTTAAGGAATGCTGCTGTTCTCTAGTATATGTGCTGCCGAAGCGAGCACCTGCTGCTGTTCTCTAAAGCAATAAATCCCAACAGCCCTGGGAAAGACAACTGGTGCCTGCCCCTTACAGCTGATTGGTGTTCTTTGTCAGGTTGGGCTGGGGAGCAGGATGGCTACTGCTAGCCTTCAAGACTCCTGTTCCTGAAGAGGTTTGATTCCCATTTGGGGGCTGAGTTAATCCATCTTCAGTTACTACTTTGACCAGCCACTTGATGACATCCCTGCAACGGAAAAAAGATACAAAAAAAAGTTTAAACTTCTGTCCTTTAAAAAAAAAAAAACTATTTATTTATTTGACAGAGACAGAGAGAGAGAGGGAACACAAGAGGGGATAGAGGGAGAGGGAGAAGCAGGGTCCCCGCCAAGCAGGGAGCCCGATGTGGGGCTTGATCCCAGAACTCTGGGATCATGACCTGAGCCAAGGGCAGACACTTAACGACTGAGCCACCCAGGCACCCCTTAAACTTCTGTCTTATTGTATGATGCTCAAAACCACAGCCTTAACCTGGGCTCTGAGGCCCCTAGATTTCCCCAAAGGCAACAAAGAGGGTTCTGAGGTGATTTTCAATATTTAAACAGTCTAATGGAAACCCCACATTTAGTTGTAGTAAGGTTACAAAAGCTAAAGAAATATCAAAATTTTTCTGAGTTATTACTGAAAGGTACCTCTGGGGTCAAAGAGTACTATCTGTGGCTTCCTCTTTAGGAACATGCATTGAGCAGACAGAAAGTTAGACTGGAAGACCACAGAGATCCTTGCTGGCTTTCTATGATTAGGTGTCATCTACTAATGCTAATAACTGAAGTTTACAGTATGTGCAATGGAGTCATACTTTATGCAGGGTGAAGGCTCTAAAAGTTAGTAAGGTAAAAACATCTCATATAGTCAAAATTACTTTTGAAGATCATTTAGGTAACCCAGGTAAAAATGGTGGATTTAATACACACTTCTAATTTTGTTCCTTCCTAAAATCCCACTGATGCTATAGTCAATAATTCTTTTAAAAATCCACAAGGAAGAGGAGAAAAGGAAGAGAGACAATAACAGTGAAATTTTAGAAGATGGAAGGGAAATGAAGTATAATCACAATAGAATATTACATAGTACTGAAAATGAGTACGCTACAGTGATAAGTAACAGTATGGACAAACCTTAGTACTCTATAATATAAAGTGAAAAATAAAAGTCCCAACAGATTATGTATAGCATGATATCCTGTAATATAGAGTAGGAACTAAAATATAAACATATACTTTATAGGCATTTAAATATAACAAAACTACACAAAAATGGAAAGGAAATGATGAGCATACAAAATGCTGATCACTTTGGATGCAGGAAGGTGCAAAAGTAGGTGATGGGGGATGGATGTGTGGTTAGATGCAGGTAATTGTCAAGGTCCCAGCCTCTAATTTGGGGGGTGGCTTAAGAGATGCTGATTACAAAACCAGGAGTGACCAATTAACCAGATAAGGCAAGTATGTCATGTTTTAAGGATGATCTTTTTTTTTATTTATTTGACAGATAGAGATCACAAGTAGGCAGAGAGGCAGGCAGAGAGAGAGAGGAGGAAGTAGGCTCCCTAATCAGCAGAGAGCCAGATGTGGGGCTCGATCCCAGGACCCTGGAATCATGACCTGAGCCGAAGGCAGAGGCTTTAACCCACTGAGCCACGCAGACACCCCATGATTTTTTTTTTTTTAAGAGAGGGAGAAAAATGGGATGGGGGCAGAAGGAGAGGGAGAGAAAGAATCTTAAGTGGGCTCCACGCCCAGCACAGATCCCGATGTGGGGCTCAATCTCACAACCCTGAAATCATGACCTAGCTGAAAATCAAGAATCAGATGCTTAACCGACCCTGCTACCCAGTTTCCCCTTTAAGGATGATTTAAAAAAAATTTTTTTTAAATTAACATATAATGTATTATTTGTTTCAGGGGTACAGGTCTGTGATTCATCAGTCTTACACAACACCCAGTGAGAGACAGCAAGAGAAGGAATACAAGCAGGGGAAGAGGGAGAGGGAGAAGCAGACTCCCCGCTTAGCAGGGAGCCTGATGTGGGGCTTCACGTGGGGCTCGATCCCAGGATCCTGGGATCATGACCTGAGCCAAAGGCAGACGTTTAACTGACTGAGCCACCCAGGTGTCCCTAAGGATGATTCTTAATCTAAGTCTATGACTTTAGCAAAGGGATGGATTTTAACTGACTTAGCAGAATTGAGAAAGCTGAATCCTAAACCAGCAATAGAGAAGAGCAATTCTATTTAGTCCTATTTACCAAAAAAGAAAAAAGAAAAAAAAGAAAAAAGAATCTTCAATAAGCTGTGCAAATGGCAGTGCAAAGCTTCTTTGAAGGAGAATGAAAGGATGTAAGGGAAAATAAGCATGGGTGGTTTGTACGTTTTTTAAGAACATTCTAGACTCTACACTACAGGTTAACACTGTGGAGCAATAAAACAGAGGGTCTTTGGACTAGGACACCAGGCACAGCTGGGAGGCAAGGGCACCAAAGCAAAAGAGCAGCACGAAGTGAACACACACATGCTGAACACAGAGACCCTTGCTATTTCTCCACACTTGTCTTCCAAAAACCTGGCATCCCAGTCTTTACCCTTTCGGTAGGAGACTGGAAGTCTTCTCTGAAAAACCCATTCAGCCCAAGAGGAAAGACCTAGACACCGAAGGTATTTTCTAAGAAACGGGCAGTCAGTTCCACCTACCGGGAAGTACAGAAATGACAAGTCTTCCCATGTACTTGGAGCTTTCATCAGTGGTTGAGTCTGTCACCCTTAAACTTGGATAGACTACCAAGATTTACCAGACATGTATGGAAATGTTCTACTATGAGAGACAAAGACCAAAATAACCAACGCCAACTCTCCTCTCCCCCTAAAAAAGCAACTTGGGAGAAAATAAGACTATGCAGAGAATAAACAAAAACAAAAGCCATCATTAGTATCATTGAAGATATGAGAACATATGGATCCACGAAAGAAGAAAGAACAGAATACTATTAATTAATTTTAAAAAGGAACATTTAGAGACAAAGTAAAAAAAAGCCCTTGGAAATTAAAAACACAATAATGGAAATAAAAACTCTATTTTCAGGAATAAAGGATGTTTCTAGACTGAATGCCCAGAACAATGGATGAATTACAGACCTACAACAAGCATACTGGGCAAAAAGATTCTAAAAATTCTCAGAGTTAAAAATTAGGGCATATACAAAAAATCAGTGATCAAAGTAACTTACTACTTCTTAACAGCAGTTGTGGAAGCTAGAAGAAAATCAAAGATTTCCTTCACTGTTTTGTAGAAAAGCTATTTCCATCCTAAATATCTATACGGTTATCAATCAACATATGAGAAGATAAATATTTTCAGACATATAAGATCTCAAAAATTTTACTTCCCACATCCATTTCTAAGAAGCTACTGGAGACTGGGCGCCTGGGTGGCTCAGGGGGTTAAGCCTCTGTCTTCAGCTCAGGTCATGATCTCAGGGTCCTGGGATCGAGCCCCGCATTGGGCTCTCTGCTCAGCAGGGAGCATGCTTCCCCCTTTCTCTCTCTGCCTGCCTCTCTGCCTACTTATGAACTCTGTCAAATAAATAAATAAAATCTTAAAAAAAAAAAAAGAAGCTACTGGAGACTGATCCATCAAAATGAGGGGTAAACCAAGAAAGAGAAGATATAGGACAAACACACACAAAAGATGCAACTTTGGAAAGAAGTAAAGGAAATTCTTACATTTATGATAAAAACTGGCAAAGAGGACAACTAATCCAGACTGAAGGAGGTCTTTAAGAAGAAGACTAACCAGAGCAAATGAACATCTTTAGGGGAGATTTAGAACAAACAGAGAATTTGGGGTTGACTTCCAATATGCACAAAGAATACAGGAGAACTAAAAATAAAGCAATTTTTTAAAATATATTTTTTAAGATTTTATTTATTTATTTGACAGACAGAGATCACAAGTAGGCAGAGAGGCAGGCAGAGAGAGAGGAAGGGAAGCAGGCTCCCTGCTGAGCAAGAGCCCGATGTGGGGCTCCATCCCAGGACTCTGGGATCATGACCTGAGCCGAAGGCAGATGCTTTAAGCCACTGAGCCACCCAGGTGCCCCAAAATAAGGCAATTATTAACTCTAAGGAAACACAAAGGTATAAATGAAAGGAAAAGTAATCATAGTTTAGTACTTGGCTCAACTCTGACTAGCACGCATAGTCCAGTAATAGAAACATTGAATATTGATCTGAAGAAAATTATGATATAAATCAATTAATAGTATGGGGGCTGGGAAATGTGTGTGTCAGGGAGGAGGTAGGGAGGGAAATGAGCTAACTTCTTATCCTTCACGTAGAAAGTCAACAAATAATAGTTAATAATGAAAAATCAAGAATTAGCAACACAAGCACATTATTTAGTCATACAGAGGTAAATATCCAAAAAATCACTTAAATGAGTAAAGTGATTACCCTTGTGGGAAAGGAAAATGCAGGTGAAGGGACTTGGGAACTAGTGTATTTCTTAAATCTTATAGAACTAGTTTACTTTTTGTATGCACAGTTAAAAAAGAAAAGAAAGCCCCATATGAAAAGGTACTACAGGGACTGACTTGCTATCTCTCCCTCTTTTTAAAAACTACTATCTTTGAGACAAGAAATAGCAAATGCAAGCGAGGTTGTGCAGAAAAAGGAATCCTCATGCACTGCTGGGAATGTAAATTGGTACAACCACTGGGGAAACAGAATGGAGGTTCCTCAAAATTTAAAAATAGACATACCATTATGATCTAGTAATCCCACTACTGGGTATTTAAAGAAAATGAAAACACAAATTCAAAAAGATACATACACCTGTTCTGTATGGATAGATGTTTTTGTGATTTCTCCCACATAACCGACCATCTGGACATGCATGTACACAGGCAGGCTAAGGAATGTTGTTTGTGAGACTTATGCTGTGTGAATAGCCTTGGGAGCCTGGTTGTTTGAAATACATTTTCTGGCCTCTGGGTCAGAACTGGCTCTTCTGTTCTGGACACCAAGGGCTATAATTCTTGTCTCACATGCCCTCCTACTCTATGCTGGGCTGGCTTCCTGGAATGGAATCCTGGAGGGTAGGCAGACACACAAAGCCCAGGTTCCTTGAAAATATAGAAATAGGATAACATGGAAATGCAGCTTGCTCCAAACCGCATGTAGACAAATATTTAACTTCAAACCCTGTTATTTACCCTATAAATATGGCCCTTATGGGAATGGTCAGTTAGAAGTCTCGCCCGAGGGGAGGATGCTCTCTGCCCAGGCTTCTTCGGGACTTCAGCCTGGCTGTCTCCATGGGGCTTCCCCAGCTGATGAGGCTGGATGTTGTTAAGTACCTGATTTGATGTGATTTTGCCTTATTCTCATGTTTTGTCTATTATTACCTTCATCTATGCATAGGTCCATTTCCTTTTCTGTTTCTATTAGGCTTCTATAATAATAATAATAATAATAATAATAATAACAGAGTTTTCTTTCCTCTTTCCTTTTTGAGAAGGAAACATGGCTGCTGTGAATCTTTTGTTCAGAACAGCACCCCTATGTTCTATGTAGCATTATTTATAGTAGCTAAGACATGGAAGCAACTCAAGTGTCCATCGATAGATGAATGGATAAAGAAGAAAGAATGAGATCTTGCCATTTGTGAGAACACGGATGGACCAAGAGGGTATTACGCTAGATGAAGTAAGTCACAGAAATACAGATATCATTTGATTTCACTTATTTGTGCAATCTAGAAAACAAAAGAAAAAACCAGAAACAGACTCATAAATACAGAAAACAAACTGGTGGTTGCCAGAGCACAAGGGGTGGGAGGATGAGGAAAGCGGGTGGAGGGGGTTAGGGTGTACGGGCTACCAGTTATGGAATGAATGAGTCACATGGCTGAAAGGTACAGCATAGGGAATGTTAATCAGTGATATTACAGCAATGTAGTGTGGTGACACATGGTGGCCACACTGTGGTGAGCATAGCACAACATACAGATGTGTCCAATCAGTACGTTGTATACCTGAATCTAATACAACATCATGTATCAGCTATATTCCAATTAACAAAAACTCATCTTTGAGGTTTATGTATAATAAATTGCACACAGGTTTTTACTTGATAAGTTTTGATAAATATATGTATACATCTGAGTAACCACAACCTCAATCTAATATCCATCTCTTAGTGAATCAAAAATAACAGCTTTTTCCTCCATCTGAACAGATATTATTCTCGTTGATAAAAAGCAAAATAGAGGATCTGGCTTGACTATGAAGCCACAAATGCCTATCTTTAAACCTTAAACCCAAGATCACACTCTGCATAGTGCAAAGTAGAAACGAAAGCAACTGACATGACTGGGTCAAGTAGGTCTGTCCCTCGTCTTCCACTCAGTCCAGTGCCTATGCTCACAGAGCAGAATGGTTGCTAGAGTTGCTCTCATTAATTAAATTGTCATTTTTCCATTTAAAACACAACTATGCTATTCTGTGCTTTTTGTAGATTCTCTACTTATTGGTTTTCTATCCTACAATCATTAACATTTAAGCTACATAAAATGCCACATATCGAAAAATGAATACAGCCATACAAACTAAGCAGGGAAGCTGGATGATGCTCAAAACAATATGAAGGTTCCTCCTTTTCTATTAAAGTAGTTATAATAGTTAATATCCTACATTGGCCCATAGAGTACTATTTTTAACAAACATGCAAGAACATATGGGAACATAAACATGAATGGAAGAGTTTCAATGATGCTGGTAAAAGAAAGGATGCTGGTACTCTAGTTTGGTGAAAACCATTTCCAAAAAAAGCAAGAGTTGTAGTTAGCAGAGGAAAATTCCAGCCTGAGATCACCACCCCAGAAATCACATTTTCTCCCACTGATATAAGGATGTGGTGTCTCCCTGCTCTGAAGCTTCCAGAAGCTCTCTCTTGCCCTGATTCTACAAAAAAGAACACATGCTTCCTAGCTACCATTTTGTCCTGGATTGTTAGCCACATGACCTATTATCATATATTACTTTTCAGAAACTAGTAGTGACAAATAAGTTATTTTGAGTTACTCAGGAATATGGAAATAAATCAAGGTTTATGAAAGCTGTGAAAAGTTTTGCATAGTTAAGATCTTCCCTTGGGTCTCCTGAGGCTGTCTGGACAATTCTGAAATACACCAAAGAACAACTGATGGTCTTGAGAAAAACCACGAAGGCCGTGGTGCCTAACATAGAGCTGGTACAGAGAGATTTTTCTTTTAAGATCACGTACAGTTTTTTTTTAAGATATTTATTTCTTTATTTCACAGAGAGAGACATATACAATGAGAGAGGGAACAGAAGTAGGGGGAGAGGGAGAGGGAGAAGCAGGCTTCCCACCGAGCAGAGAGCCCAATGCGGGACTCGATCCCAGGACCCCAGGATCATGACCGAGCCAAAGGCAGCTGCTTAATGACTGAGCCGCCCAGGCACCCTAAAGGATCATCTATAGTTGTTTGTTTTTTTTTTAAGATTTTATTTATTTATTTGACAGAGAGAGACAGAGAGAGAGAGAGAGAGAGGGAACACAAGCAGTGGGGCTAGGAGAAGGAAAGCAGACTTCCCACTGAGCAGGGAGCCCGAAGCGGGGCTTGATCCCAGGACACTGGGATCATGACCTGAGCCGAAGGCAGACGCTTAATGACTGAGCCACCCAGGCGCCCCAGATCATCTATAGTTTTAATAGCTATCCCTGTTATACTATCAAGTGACTCTAGTCTCATTCCCCCAGTGTTCTCAAGGCTTGAGTTGCTGCCCACCTATGTTCCCAACCTCTCGTCAGCCCCGGGCTCAGACGCTGGTTACCTGACATTGTGGGGCTGCTTGTCGCAGGACAGCACAGTGCTTGCAATGGACTGCTGCAGGTGCTGTCGCTGCCTTCTCAGGATCTGCTGGAAGTCATCTTCCAGGGTCTGTACCACATAACGCAGAAAAAGGACTCGCCCAGGCAGATTCTGTCCCTGTGGGGGGTGGAAAAAAGAGAAGTATTTCCTCTCAATTTCCTGATGACAGTGAGTATTGGGCTCTCATAAATATGAAGTCCAAGGGAAGGCCATGCGGCAACAAGTTTGTACCTAAAAGAAGTTCCTGAGAGCAGGCAGTCTACGTCATTAGAAAAAAGGGAAAATAGGGCAGTCTTGGAGCCTGGAGCCTCAGGACTATAGGCTTCCTAATTTTAAGAGACAGATAGCCATGAGAAGTCAGTCTCTCACTGAACTTGACTATCAGTCTCAGGATAAACCCCAAACTGTGGCTGTCAGAACAGAGAGACAAAAACTGGTTCCTAAATGACCCTGCTGGGCTGCTGATCGAGCAGTCAAGATGTCCATAACACTGCTAAACTTCTAGTAATGTGAGCTGATGCATATCTTCATTGTTCTAGCAAGTCTAAATTGGGTTTTCTGTTACAGTGAAATGATCCTGAGAAAGCCCAACTGATGTAGGTAAGATGTGGGCTTTGATGGCACACAGACCTTACGTATTTATTTTTGCTTGACATTTTTAAACTCAGATCCACACCTTATTCAACTTGTCCTTCTTAGTCTCAGTGTCTCTGTGATTTACGTGGTGATAACCATAACCATACCAAAACCACTGTAAGGACCTGTGACACACCAGGCAGACACACACCATTTGTTGGTTTCCCTTTACTGG
The DNA here is from genome assembly GCF_963455335.1 of Martes martes. Classification (NCBI taxonomy): domain Eukaryota; kingdom Metazoa; phylum Chordata; class Mammalia; order Carnivora; family Mustelidae; genus Martes; species Martes martes. Next base: position 102,189,122 of record NC_137892.1, read on the forward strand.
GAGACAAGTGCTGGGACCCATGTCCAGGAGCTCAGGCTTTGAAAATTCAAAGAACAAGGCTCTAAACCATTGCTGGACTCTTAAGAAGCTTTTCAAAGACTAGGGAGTAGGCATATACTCTGAGAATATATACTCAGGGACTAGGGTATGGTTTAGTCAGCAGGAAGAAGAATAAACATGGTAAGCACAAATAATTTTTTTCTTTTTAAAGAGGAGGTGGGGATGGGTAACACGTCTTCTAAATGTGTATATTTTTTCTCTTATCTTTATTAATTGGTGCAAATGATTTTTTAAAGATCAAGTCCTTGTGCTAGATTTATGATGGAAGTCTTCCACTAACACCACTCACTCTCCACTACTGCTTGCCCCCTGCAGTACCTTAGAGGGAAATTTTAAACTCTTTCTTCTGAAAGTTAACCTAATCATCTCTAAAAAGACCCTCCTACACTGTTGGTGGGAATGCAAGCTGGTGCAGCCACTCTGGAAAACAGCATGGATGTTCTTCAAAAAGTTGAAAATAGAGCTACCCTACGACCAGCAATTGCACTACTGGGTATTTACCCTAAAGATACAAATGTAGTGATCCGAAGGGGCACGTGCACCCGAATGTTTATAGCAGCAACGTCCACAGTAGCCAGACTGTGGAAAGAACCTAGATGTCCATCAACAGATGAATGGATAAAGAAGAGGTGGTATGTATATATTTACATATACATATATATACACATACACACAATGGAATACTATGCAGCCACAAAAATCCCCGAAACCTTCCTATTTGCAACGACGTGGATGGAACTAGAGGGTATTATGCTAAGTGAAATAAGTAAATCAGAGGGCGAAAATTATCATATTATCTCACTGATTTGAGGAATTTGAGAAACAAGACAGGGAAGGGAGAGAAAAATGAAACAAGATGAAACCAGAGAGGTAGATAAACCATAAGAGACTTTTGGTCTCAGCAAACAAATTGAGGGTTGCTGGAGTGGAGAGGGGTGGAAGGGATGGGGTGGTGGGATGATGGACATTGGGGAGGGTATGTGCTATGGTGAGTGCTGTGAATTGTGTTAAGACATGATTCATAGAGCTGTTCCCCTGAAACAAATAATACATTATATGTTAATTTAAAAAGGGACAATGTCAAATAGAAAAAGAAAAAAAAAGATGCTTTTATCACTATTTCTTGATTTATTAACTTGAGACATTACCTATTGGTTTCTGCTGTGCTAGATAAGGATTTAACTCTATCTATCTGTGCCACTTTCCTGCTTCTCTTCCTAAAATAACTATCTCAATTTATGTTCCAACATCTATAGATAGTATCTCTTGACTCCCCACTTGGGATAGAGATAAAGATGTTATAGCAACCCTACTATTCTCAGAGATCCTATCCCTTTTCATCCCCTAATCTTTATCTTCTATGCTTTTCTGTTTTCCCCTGTCAAGGCTAATAAAATTCTTTTATGCCTTGTATATAAATTGATTCTAAATATTATAAATAGTGTTTACAGTATGAATACTACATTAAAATTATTTACTGTGGCACAGGAGAGAGACTGCTGGCTATGCTTTTGAGAGAGAGAAACATCTGGGTTACAGGGCTCTTTATGTGGGGACTAGCAGTCTTCCAAGGACTGATGATGGAAAGCCATGTAATAGTATACTAAGAAAATCATTCCTTTCTTCTGAAGCTTTTCGTTTTTCCCAAAGTTTCTTTCTTTATTCTCTGTACACTGCCTACAGTGAATACTTTGCTTCTTTCAACTCCTCAAGAATGGTGTTGAATATTGAGAATACCTGTCTTTCCCAATTCTTTTCATTTTTAAAAAACTTTATTATAAAACCTCAAAAATTTACCCATTTTAAAAGTACAATTCAATGATTTGTTTTAAGTTTATTGAGTTTGGCAGCTATGAGCAACAATTTTTAGAACATCCTCATAGGGGTACCTGGGTGACTCAGTTGGTTAAGTGTCCAATTCTTGGTTTCAGCTTAGGTCATGATCTCATGGGTCATGAGATTGAGTCCCATGATGGGCTCCATGCTCAGTGTGCAGTCTGCTTGAAAATTCTCTCCCTCTGCCTCTCCCCATACTCATGAGTGCTCATTCATTCTAAAATAAATAAATGTTAAAAAAGAACATCTTCGTAACTGAAATAAGATCCCTCATGCCTGTTTACAGTTAATTCCCATTCGCACCTCTAGCCCCAAGTAAAAACACTCCTCTACTTTGGGCTCTACTGATTTGCCCTTCTGGACATTTCATATATGCAGAACTATACAGTATGTGACCTTGTGTACGTGGCTTCCTTTTACTTAGTTTAATATTTATTTTGAGGTTTGTCCATGTCATAGCATGTATCAAGAGCTCATTTTTAAAAATTACTGAATAGGGGCACCTGGGTGGCTCAGTGGGTTGAAGCCTCTGCCTTCGGCTCAGGTCACGATCCCAGGGTCCTGGGATCGAGCCCCGTGTCAGGTTGTCTGCTCGGCGAGGAGCCTGCTTCCTCCTTTCTCTCTCTGTCTGCCTCTCTGCCTACTTGTGATCTCTGTCTGTCAAATAAATAAATAAAACCTTTAAAAATTACTGAATAGTATTCCCATGTACAAATATAGCACATTTTGCTTATGCATTCAACTGTTGATGGACATTTGACCAGTTTCCACTTTTTGGTTATCATGAATAATGCTGCTATGAGCATTCATATGTTAGCCTTTATTAGACATATATTTTCATTTGGGGAGTCAGTATCTGGAAGTGGAAGAGCTAGGTCATATGAAAAGCTTATGTTTAATTTTTTAAAGAAACTGCCAAACTGTTTTCTGAAGTGGCTGTACCATTTACATTCCCACCAGCAATTTATGAGACTTCCTGTATCTCTACTGTCTTGAAAACATTTGTTATTTCCTGTTTTCTTTGTAAATTTTTAAAAAATTGTGGTAAAAAACATGTAACAAAGTTTACTATTATAACCATTTTTAAGTGTACAGTTTAGTATTGTTAAGCATATTCACATAATTGTGCAACAGATTCCCAGAACTTTTCCATCTTGCAAGATGAAACTCTACATGCATTGAAAAATAACACCCAATTTTCCCCTTCCCCTAGGCCCTGGTAACCAATATTCTATTTGCTTAAAAAATTTTTTTTTTAATTTAAGTAGGCTCCATGACCAGGGCAGAGCCCAACATGGGGCCCAACACAGGGCCTGAATCCACAACCCAGAGTTCAAGACCTGAGGTGAAATCAGCCATTGAACACCCAACCGAGTGAGCCACCCAGGTGCTCCCATTTCTTTTTTATGTTAATATAACTACTATAGACAGTTCAGGTACATCAAATTATATACTGTCTTTTTGTAACTGGCTTATTTCACTTAGTATTTTGTCTTCATTATGCTACCATCCATGTTGTAGCATAAGGGAGGATTTCCTTCCTGTTTAAAGCAAAATTAATGTTTCATCTTATCTGTATATACCACATTTTGTTTACCTAGTCATCTGTTGATGGACACTTCAGTTACTTCCACTTCTTGGCTATTGTGAATAATGCTGCTATAAACATGGGTGTGCAAATATCTCTTCAAGACCCTTCTTTCAATCCTTTTACATATATACCCCTGTGGGAATATATGAAGTGGGATTAATGGATCATATGGTAATTCTATTTTAATTTTTTGAAGAAACACTATATAATCTTCCACAGGGGCTATACTATTTTATAATCCTACCCACAGCGGGCAAGTGATCTAATTTCTCTACATCCTTGCCACTATTTATTTTCATTAAAAATTTTTGTTTTGGGCGCCTGGGTGGCTCAGTTGGTTAAGCAACTGCCTTCGGCTCAGGTCATGGTCTCAGAGTCCTGGGATCAAATCCCACATCGGGCTCCCAGCTCTATGAGGAGTCTGCTTCTCCCTCTGACCTCCCCTCTCATGCTCTCTCTCACTCTGTCTCTCTCTCTCTCAAAATAAATAAATAAAAATCTTAAAAAAAATTTTTTTTTGTTTTAATGGTACCCTTCCTGATGGGTGTGAAATGATATCTCATCATAATTTTGATTTGCATTTCTCTGTGATTAGTGATGTTGAGCGTCCTTTTACATGCTTATTGGCTATTTGTATATCATCTTTGGAAAAATGTCTATTCTAGTCCTTTGCCCATTTAAAAATCAGGTTAGTTTGCTGTTCAATTTTTCCTTTAATTCTGTCAGTTTTGTAGTGAAATGTTTAAATGTTGTTGAGTTATAGGAGTTCTTTGTATATTCTGGATATTAATATCAGATGTGATTTTTAAAAAATATTTTATTTATTTGTTTGAGAGAGAGAGAAAGAGAGAGAGCATGAGCACAAGCAGGGGCAGCAGCAGGCAGAGGGGGAGGGAGAAGTAGGCTCCCTGCTGAGCAAGGAGCCTGATATGGGGCTCAATCCCAGGACCCTGAGATCATGACCTGAGCTGAAGGCAGATGCTTAACCAACTGAGCCACCCAGGCAACCCCAGATATGTGACTTTAAAATATTTTCTCCCATTCCATAGACTGCCTTTTCAGAACACTGTGTTCTCTAATGCACAGAAGTTTTAAACTTTGATATAGCTCCATTTGTCTATTTTTTTATTTGCTCATGTCTTTGGTGTCATACCAGAGAAAACAAAGCCAAATCCAATGTCATGAAGCTTTCCGCTATATTTTCTCCTAACAGTTTTATCATTTTTGGTCTGAAGTCAGAGATCTTCATTCCATTTAGAGTTAATTTTTGTATATGGTATTAGAGAAGGGTCCAACTTCATTCTTTTGCATATGGCTATCCAGTTTCCCCAAAACCATTTGCTGAGACTATCTGTTCTCCATTGAATGGTCTTGGCACCTTTGATAATATCACTTGGCCATACTCACAAAATTTGGGGGGGGGGTTCCCTCCATTTTATTCCATATGTCTGTATGTCTGTCTTTTTTTTTTTTTTTAAAGATTTTATTTATTTATTTGTCAGAGAGAGAGAGAGAGCACGAGCGAGCATAGGCAGACAGAGTGGCAGAGGGAGAAGCAGGCTCCCCGCGGGGCAAGGAGCCCGATGTGGGACTCGATCCCAGGACGCTGGGATCATGACCTGAGCCGAAGGCAGCTGCTCAACCAACTGAGCCACCCAGGTGTCCCTGTATGTCTGTCTTTATGAGAGTACCACACTGTTTTGATGACTGTAGCTTTATATTTAAAATCAACAAGTATGAATAGTCCAATTTTGTTCTCCTTTTTCAAGGTTGTTTTGGCTACTCAGGGTCCTCTGAAATTCCATATGAATTTAGGATAGATTTTTCTACTTCTGCAAAAAGTGCTGTTGGGATTTTGATAGGGATTGTGCTGATTCTGTGGATTACTTTGGGTACTACTGACACCTTAACAATATTAATTCTTTCAGTCTATGAGCATGAGATATCTTATCATTTATTTATGTCTTCTTTATTTTCTTTCAGTAAAGTTTTATAGTTTTCAGTGTACAAATTGTTCATCTCTTTGGTTAGGTTCACCCCTAAGTATTCTACTGTTCTTGATACTTAAGTTAATAGAACTGTTTTCTTAACTTCCTTTTCAGATTGCTAGTATACAGAAATGCAATTGATTTTTATGTCTTGATTTTGTATCCTGCAACTTTGCTGAATTTGTTTATTGGCTCTAACAATTTTTCTGTGTCAAACCTTTAGGGCTTTCTTCATATAAGATCATGTTGTCTATGAATAGAGATAATTCTGCTTCTTGCTTTTCAATTGGGATGTCTTTTATTTCCCTTCCTTGCCTAACTGCTTTGGTTAGAACTTCCAATACTATGTTGGATAGAAGAGACAAAAGTAGGTATCCTTACCTTATTCCTAATCTTAGAGGAAGAGCTTCAATATTTCAACACTGAATATGATGTTTGCTGTGGGCCATATAGTACTTTTATGAGATAGTTTCCCTCTATTCCTAGTTTGTTGAGAGTTTTTATGATGAAATGTGTAGAATTCTATCAAATGCATCTTTTGCCTCAACTGATGTGATCATGTGGTTTTGTCCGTAATTCTGTTAATGTAGTGTATTTCATTGATTGATTTTTGTAGATTGAACCATCCTTGTATTCTCAGATAAATCCCACTTGATTATGATGTATAATCCATACAATATGGTGTTCAATTTGGTTTACTAATATTTTGCTGGAGATTTTGCATCCATGTTCATAGGGATATTGGACTGCAGTTTTCTTCTAGTATCTGTATCTGGCTTTAATATCAGGGTGATTGCTGGTTTCATAGAATGAAGATACTTTATATGATATCTATCTTTTAAAATCTACTGGGACCTAATTAGTGGCCTAACACATGGTTTATCCTGGAATGTGTCCCACGTGCACTAAGAAGAAGGAGCATGCTGTTATTGGTAGAATATTCTGCGTATAACTGTTAGACCTGGTTGGTTTATTGCAGTGTTTATTTAATTTTTTCTCTTTCCTTATCTATCTTCTATTCATTAGTGTGAGTGGGGTATTGAAGTCTCCAATTATTAATATAGAACTCTCTATATTTTCCCCTTCAATTCTGTCAGTTTTTGCTTCATATCTTGATTATCTATCATTAGGTACATAAATATTTATGACTGTTATATCTTACAGCTGTATTGAATCTTTTAATTAATATATAATGTACTCCTTTGTCTATTGCAACATTTTCTGATTTAAAGTTTATTTTGTCTCATATTAGTACAGCCACCTGTCTGTTTTGGTTACTGTTTTCATGGAATATCTTTTCCCATTCTTTCACTTTCAAACTACTTATGTCTTTTGATGTAAAGTGAGTTTCTTGTAGATAGCATGTAGTTGGATCATATGTTTTTATCTATTCTGCTAATCTATGTCTTTTGACTGGAGAGTTTAATTCATTTATATTTACAGCAATTACTGATAAGGAAGGATGCACTTCTGTCATTGTGTTGTTTTCTAAATGCCTTATAGCTTTTTTGTTCCTTATTTCCTGCATCATTGCCTTTTGTCTTAGTTGTTATTTTTATAGTGAAAGTTTTAAATTCTTTTGTCATTTTCTTTTGTGTATTTCTATAGCTGTTGTCTTTGTGGTTACCACCATGACTGCCTTTAATATTCTGATGCTCTAATTTGAATTCATACAAGTTTAACTTCAATAACATAAAAACTGTTCCTTTATAGGTCTGTCACCCTTTTGGTTGTTGATGTCACATAACTATATCTTCATACAAACAAATTAGTAATTCTTTTAAATGCATTATTATCTTAAATTATGTAGAAAGCAAAATGTGGAGTTCCAAAGTTTTAATAATACTAGCTTTTAGACTAATAATTATGAAACATGAATTAGTCACTTAACCATACACAAAACCAAATGTTATAAAATGTTGTTATAATAATAGTAGTTTTTATAATTGCCCATATATTTACCTTTACTGACATCTTTATTTCTTCATATGGCTTCAAGTTACTATCAGTGTTTCATTTTACGCTGCAGGACTCCCTTTAGGCTTTCTTGCTGGGCATGGCTGGTGGAAATGAACTCCCTCAGCTTTTGCTTATCTGGGGATGTCTTTATTTCTGTCTTATTTTTGAAAAATAATTTTGTTGAATAAAGCAATCTTGGTTGAGTTTTATTCTTTAGCACTTTGACTATATTAGCCCACTAATTTCTGGCTTCTAAAACTTCTGATGAGAAATCTGCTGATTATCTTATTGAGATCCTGTATGGGATGTGTTGCTTCTCTCCTGCTCTCCCTCATTTTTGAAGGATAGCTTTGCTAGATATAGTATTTTTGGCTAATAGCTTTTTTTTTTTAACCTTCAGCACTATGAATATATCATTCTATTGCCTTCTGCTTGCAAGGTTCTGCTGAGAATCTTCCGAAAATCTTATGCAAGCTCTCTTGTATATGGTGAATCACTTTTCTCTTGCTGTTTTCAAAGGTCTGTCTCTAACTTTTGACACTTTGATTGTAACATGTCTTGGTGTGAGTCTCTGGTTTAACCTCATTGGAATTGAGCTTCATGAAATTGTATGTCTATTTCTTTCCTCAGATTTGGGAAGTTCAGGGTCACTATTTTTTCAAATAAGCTCTCTGCTCCTTTCTCTCTTCTTTTCAGACTCCCATAATGCATATATGGTCCACTTAATGATGTCCCATAGTCCCTTAGGCTCTCTTCAATTTTCTTCATTTTGTTTTCTTTTCGTTCCTCTGTCTCAATGATTTCAAATGACCTTTCTTCAAGTTCATTGACTGTTTTCTTCTGCCTGTCAAGTCTGCTGTTGAATCCCTCTAGTGAATTTTTCAGTTCAGTTATTATACTTTCCAGCTCCAGAATATGTTTGATTCTAATAGTTTTTTAATATTCTCATTTTGTTCATGCATCATTTTCATGCTTCAGTTAGTTGACTATCCCTGTTCTCTTTTAGCTCCTTGTGCATTTTTTAAGAAGATTTATTTATTTATTTTAGAGAGTGAGAGTGTGTGCACACGTGTGCATGCATGAGAAGGAAGGAAGTGCAAGAGCAGAGGGAGAGAAAGAATCCCAAGCCAACTCTGTGCTGAGCACAGAGCCTGTTGCAGGGCTTGATCCCATGACAACCTGAGCCAAAATCAAGAGTTGAATGCTTAACTGACTGAGCTACCCTGGCGCCCCTCCTTGTGCATTTTGAGATAGTTTAAAAACATTCTTTGTTAGGAAGTTGAGAGATCTGTGTTACTTTATGGTTGGTTTCTGGAGCTTTATTCTGTTCCTCTGACTGGGACATAATTTCCAGTTTCTTCATATGCCTTGTAATGTTTAGTTGAGGCTTAAGCATTTGGAAAAAACAAACACCCTTCTCAGTCTATTCACTGAGTTCATGCAGGGTGAGATCTTCACCAATTAGCCTGAATAAAGGTTCTGGATTTTCTCAGAACTTTCCTGGGGATATGTTTTCTCTGGGCTTGTATCTGTGCTTTTATCTGTCTTAATTTCCTAAATGGCTTGCCTTTGTTTCTTCTCAGGAATGCAGCCTCTTGCTTCCCTGGTACTTGCCTGTGGAACTACAAAATTCCTGAAGATCTAACATGTGGCAGTGCTCACTTTCCTTTTCAGCAGCTTTCAAATTATACCACTATTCCCATCAGTGATTTGAGTCAGGTGAGACAAAAATTATCCGTTGGGCAGCTCCCTAACAAGCCAGGGCACTGGACTCAAAGTCCACTCTTTTGTTTCCACCCTGAGGGAGGAGCTGGGGTGTGTGAGGTTTCCTACCAGTTGCACCATGCTACAGTGCGTAGAGGAGGGGCATGGACACACAAAATAACCCCGATTTCCTACTCCTTTCATTGAGTCCTTTCTTGATTATGCATTTTCTTGGGTACTAGAGATTCTCAATTATCTCCAGAGTTTTCCCAGAAGTATACTGGTCCATATATTTTTCATAATTTGGCACTTCCATTGGAGAACAATAGACTGGAGCTCCCTTGTCTATCATCTTGGTGATGTTTCCCAGATAATTCTTAAAGTCCAAAGTTATTTTGTTCCAATCTGGACTGAATGCTCTCTAGGTCTACTATGCAACATAATTTTAGGAATTCTATTATTCTCTTGGAGAGATCTTGTTCCCTGGATCCTGGAGATCTGGATCCTGTGCCTCCCTCTTTATTACTCCTCCATTCTCATTCTTTTGATGCATACCTTTAGGTAACCAAAGAAATGGGGCATGGGGGTATTTTTTCAAGTTCCTACATGTCTTTATGTTACACTCACACTTGAATAATAGTTTGGTTGAGTTTAGAATTCTAAGTTGAAAGTAATTTGTTCCATCCAAGTGCTTTGGGTGAGCAGACAGAAAGCTGGCAATTAAGTTTAAGGATCCCTAGAAATCAGAATGCAGAAGAGTTTTTCTGGAATACGAACTCTATACTAGGTGCCTTCGTTTATGACAGATGGTTCATTCAATGTTTTTAGACAATATATCCTCTGACTTTCCCTCTGAAATTAGGTAGCCTGATGACTGAAATTTCTCTACTCAAGAATGGAGAGGTTGTCAGTTCTATCTACGAACTTTTAACAAAGTTATGGCCTATCTCTGAATCCAACCCTCTTATATATATTGTGTTTCTGAGTTGAAAACTCTCTGCTCTAAAGGGTAGATTTCCTCACTCCTTGGCTGCATGTATTATAGCCTGTGGCTTTCTCTGCCTAGCTTCACCAGTAACAATCTTACATTTCCTTTAGTTCTTCTAATTTTCATTCAGATCTGTTGCCCTTCCCCTTATCTTCATTGCCATGGATTTATATCTTTATCTATCCCTTTACTATTCTTTTTAATAGAATCTTAAGAAGGGGAGGGATAAGTGAATGTACTTAATTTTGAATTAGAAGACAGCATATACCATTTTAATAGGGATTTTTTGGTGGGGATGGGAGTACAAGGAGGGAATAAGGTCAAAGACTTTACTACTAGATTTGCCATCACTTCTGTTTCTAATTAAGACTTGTGCAAAAGACACACCCTCATAATTGTTATGTTACCTCTTCCTCCATGACATAAGTGAGCAGCTTCCAGTCCCACTCCACCGTCTTGGCATTAGCTGGATGTAGCCTGAAAGTCAAGTGACACCAGTTAGAATTCTGGAGAGTTCAGTGGAAGAGGGGATGGGATGTGGAAGATGACAGAAACAAGAAACCTCCTTTTATTCTCACTACTCTTGCCCATTCTTTGACATGATACCATGTCACCTGAGGGTAGTGGAACTTTCACTGTCCACTTTTCTTTTGGAAGGCACTAGTAACCCAATTTTGCCTTGAAGAAATCAATACTTTATTACTCTAGCCCATTAGCTTTATCTACTAGGATCCTATGATGAAGCCTATGAAGCATATTTAGCCAATCATGATATTCTATCCTTCAGTTCACAGTGATTGGTTTAAAAATGAGCTCATGTCCTATGTTATGGCAATTAAGGCCTACAAGACTCAACTTCAGAAATCTTGTGTGATTATAAAGGAAGTAGACTCTCTGTCTCATAAAAGCTGGAAGCTGAAAAGACTACTAAGTAGATCCCTAAAAGAAGAGCAAAGCAGGGCTGAAAAATGGATCCTGGTAACAATTTTGAACTGAATTAAATCTTATTCCTAGGTTTCTAGTAACATGAATAATCAAATTCTCTGTTATCAGCTGTTAAAGCTAGTTTGGATTGGGTTTCCTGTCACATGCAACCCAAATAACACTGACATACTAAGTCACACTCTTGAATGGTTAGCTGCGTCAAGCTTAGGCAAGAGAAAGCTGTGCCCTGAGTCCAGGTTCCCTAGGAGAGTCACCAACATCTAAGGTTCATACTGTTGAATTTTCATGAGAAGCATATAGGCCTCCTTTAGGACATCCACGGTCTCAGAGCCACTGAGCAGGATTTTCTGGATGATGTGAGCCACAATTTCTTTGGGTGGGTAATGCTGGGGTGACACAAAGTCCATCAAAAACTGCACAGTCCCCAGGGGAAAATTTTCTTCAATGGTGTTTGTTACCATTCTTAGTCTTCGATGAGGAATGGGTTCTAATTTTTGACCCTTACTCTGTAGAGATAAAAAGAAAGAAATTAGGATAGGTTTCTACAGACATAAAAACAAAAGGTTCTGAAACAGGTTGAAGACAGCAAAATTTTCCATGCATTTGAAATATTCATAATTTAAAAAGAAAAAGACTGAAAAGCCTTATCTAAAAAACTTTTAAGGACATGGGAAAATACTTAATATTAAGTTAAAAAATAAGGATTCGAAGTTGTACATATAATATGATTGCATCTGTGCTAAAATATAGCATAGAAAAGAAAGTACAAAAGAGTCAAGAGCTAGCCTAAGTTGATTTCGGAGTAAGGGTGAGAAGATAGTTAGGGGTAGTTATGATACTATATCAGATACTGAAATAAAGAGTGAAGAAAGATGTTTTAAATATGTTTTATTGTTAAAAAAGAATCCCATTTAGTTGATTTACTGTCAACAGTAAATGTTAAGTTACTTCCCCTACACTCCCTAAAAGTAAGTATCTAAAAAGACTGGGAAAGAATATGTGAAAAGTGGTTTTCTATTTTCTGGGTGGTGGGTTGAAAAATGGATGACTTTCCTTTATATGCTCTTTTGCATTTTTCCATAATAGATACATATTAGTTTCATAATCAGAGGAAAAAAGTTAAAAAGTTTTTTGATATTGGAATATAATAACAACAATAAGAATAATTTTTGAACATTTGACTTATCCTCACTTAAATTCTCACAACAACCTAATAAATACATACTATTATTATTCCTATTTTATAGATAAGGAAACAGATTTAGAGAGTAACCATTAGGCATGTAGCAAATGGCAGAACCTGATTTCACATATGGGGTGATATAACCCCAGATCTACCCTCTAAATTCACACTACTTCTAAACAATAAAAGTAACAATAACTATATTTTTATTAAAAATCCCCATTATTAAAAAATTTAAAATGCTTATGTATAAAAAGGCAACTTAGCAGGAAATACACCAAAATTATTAACAATAATAAATGCTGACTGATAGCCAATAAGTAATTATTTATGTTTTAAAATGTTTTATATTAAACAAGCATTATTTTTAAATTTTTTTAATTTTTATTTTATTTTTATTTTTTTAAAATTTTTTTCAAATTTTATTTATTTATTTGACAGAGAGAGATCAAGCAGGCAGAGAGGCAGGCAGAGAGAGAGGGGAAAGCAGGCTCCCTGCCGAGCAGAGAGCCCGATGCGGGGCTCGATCCCAGGACCCTGGGATCATGACCCGAGCTGAAGGCAGAGGCTTAATCCACTGAGCCACCTAGGCGCCCCAACAAGCATTATTTTTTTAAATCTGAGAATAAGTATTAAATTTAAAACATCAACTAAAGATTTGACAGCTTATGTATAACAGTAAAACAGTGATGGCTAGAACTGTCCATTCAGAAAATCTGCACAAGTCCAGTGAGCTTTCCTTATGTCTCAAATCACCTGAAGGTAACCCCGATCTCACTGACCAAAGACCAATACTGTATCTGGCAGGTAACGAAAATTAAGAGCCAGAGAAGAGAAAAACAAAAAGTCTTGCTTTGGTGACTATTTTACTTGTGAGGCACTTTACCTATATTTGAACTTTTTCATTTCTTGCCTACAAATGGGGACATCTACAAATAGATAAAGTTTACAAAATCTTTTGATGCCCATATACTTAAGGGAAATGAATACTTATAAAACATTTCTTTAGGCCCTGAAAGGCGACTTTGTGCTTTATGTGTTTTTGGTTTTGTTTCTGTTTTTTTTTTTTTTAAGACTTTATTTATTTGACAGAGAGAGACAGCGAAAGAGAGAATACAAGCAGGGGGAGTGGAGAGGGAGAAGCAGGCTTCCGGAGGAGCAGGGACCCCAATTCAGGGCTTGATCCCAGGACCCCCGGATTATGACCTGAGCCAAAGGCAAACGCTTAGTGACTGAGCCACCCAGGCGACCTTGTGCTTTATGTGTTTACTTTTAAGTCAAACAACTTTATGATATGGTCATTATGACTAATTTTAGCGCTAAACCAAGACTCAGAAGATTTAGAGGCAATTAATGGTATGTGGCAGCATGGGGACTGGCTAAGAGGTTCTGGGTGAAAATGACCTAGTGAAGAAGTACTTATTAAAAGCCCAAAAGAAATCACAGGAGAGACAGAAAAGATTTACAGGTGAATGCTAGATGGCCAAGGTTCTTTAAAGTAAGAAACTGAGACAAAAAATCCCTTTTGTTTGGCCAAACTGCCATCTTTTTACCTAAGCTATGTTTACATAGAAAGGGAATGTGGTATCCCCATTTACGTCTACTGGTGGCTTCTCTAGTTGTGCAGCACCTACAAAGCACTACAGCCTTGACTAGGGAAACACTACCTCTCTCAAGTCCCCCAAATGCTCTTTATAATGGCCTGATGTATCACCAGGCAAACCCACAAGAAAAAAAGAGAATGAGCTAGTGGCTGGGGAGAGTCATTCAGAAGAAGACCTAAAACATATCAGAAGATATAACAACAATAAAAATGAGAGAAAAAAAATTCACTCTTCAAGGCCAAATCGACGTGAATGCCTGATACATACTATGCCAGATTGCTGATTGCTCCAAGAATGCACCTTTTGAATTCCTGTCCTACCTCAAGCCAGTCTTCTTAATGTTGACAATAAGGTTATGAATAATGAAAAAATAGCTTCATATTGTAGGACTCAGCCACAATTTTTTTCCCTTACATCTGCTAAGACAAGCATCTGGTTTAGTTGTCATAACTAAATAAAGACCAATGGGAAGTAGCATTCCCGTTAAAATCTTAAAATTGAATTGCCTCCCCCAAATCAGAAAGTAATGATTGGGGGCGCCTGGGTGGCTCAGTGGGTTAAAGCCGCTGCCTTCAGCTCAGGTCATGATCCCAGCGTCCTGGGATCGAGCCCCGCATCGGGCTCTCTGCTCAGCAGGGAGCCTGCTTCCTGCTTCCTCCCTTCTCTCTCTGCCTGCCTCTCTGCCTACTTGTGATCTGTCAAATAAATAAATAAAATCTTAAAAAAAAAAAAAAGAAAGAAAGTAATGATTTTGGAGGCACCGAAGTATCCAGAGTATCACTATCTCTGTGATATGGGAGCGGTAATAAGGGCATCAGGAAGGGGAAGGCATAGGAATTGAAGAGAAGTAACTGATGAAGGCCTAGAAGGAGCCAGACACTCTAATAGGCACTTTATATATGTTATGTCATTTAATAATCCTGTGATGTGTGTTCTTATATCCATTTTACATCTAGGAAAGCTAGGGCTCAGAAAGGTATAGTGACTTCTACAGTGCCAATTGCTAATTGAAATTTGAACCCAGGTCTGACTCTACACTAGATGATTCCACAAGAGGAAAGATAAAAATTTCAAATTTATCCTGGGCCTGTTCTCTCATGCAGGGACTCCTTACAGCATAGTGACTTCATGCAAGGCCTATATAGAGGACACCTAATTTCTTGGGGAAGATATGTTAGCTCACCTCTCTTGTGTCTTTATCTGGTATTAGTGTCTGGAAGAAGAGGTGATGCACTGGAGGTCGTAAGAAGTACTTCAGTCTATGCAGGCATGGTCTGTTGTATAACCCACCTTGTGGTGTTCGTGCTTGTACCTGGGCAGACCCGGGGTTAGCAGGCTCTGACAGTGATCTCTCTTTTCTGGCTGGAGTTTCCATGATGGGGAGCCAAGGAACTTTCTCTAAGGAAGTTTCAGACTGTGGAGACTGTGGGCTGGGAGAGAACCTTGGTGAGGATGGAGCTGAGACTTCCATAGGAGTGTCATGGTTCTGTATATCATTTTGGAGAGAGTAAGACCTGTCTCGTGGTAAGTGAGGCAAGTCTCCAAGTGAGTGTGGCATGTCTCCTGGCAAGCGTGGCATGTCTCCTGGCAAGCATGGCATGTCTCCAGGTGAATGGACCATATTTCCTGGGAAGTCTGGGACTTCTCCAGGGGAATGCGGCACACTTTCTGGTGACTGTGGCACGTCTTCTGGTGACTGTGGCATGTCTGCTGGTGACTGTGGCATGTGTCTTGGTGACCGTGGCACATCAAATGATGACTGTGGCACATTTACAAAATGGATATTTTGTGGATAAGATGTGTTTTGCGGTGGGCCTGGTACATCTTGAGGTGGGCACAGTGAGTCTTGAGGTGGGTCAGATGAGTGCTGAGGTTGCCACGATGAGTCTGGAGGTGGGCTTGGCACATTTTGCTGAAGGCATGGCATATCTTGAGAAGGGCACAGAACTTCTTGAGGCAGGTGAGTCAAAGCTTGTACTTGGCACTGCACGGTTTGTGATGGGCATGACAAAGCTCGTGGTGGGCATGAGGAGGCTCGTGGTGGACATGGTGAGGCTCGCAGTGGGCATGGAAAGATTCGCAGTGGGCATGGCAAGGCTTGAGGTGGGCAAGGCACATCTTGCTGTGGGCATGGCAAGGGTGCTCTCTGATTGCTGCTGCTACCATTATTGCTTGTTGGGGAGAGGGAGCAAATATCTGAAGATAGCTGTAGGCTTGCCAAGAAGCCAAGGTCACCTTTGAATGATGTTGAGCTACAATTTGGCTCTGCCGGATAAACAGAGTCCCCACTGATGGATGTAGGGGGTTGTGGACCTTCAAACGTGGTTTCTTCCAAAAGGTCCAAATCCACAGGGTCGCTGTTAATGATTCTCCGTGCTGTAGGCCAAGAGCTTCTGTCTACCCGCCCTTCTGTCACCTCTTTGCTGGAGAGGCTGGCACATGTCTGAAGACTGGCTGGCTCTTTCTGGGAAGAAGCAACAGGTTCTAGAGTCAAGTCAAGAGTGGCGATAGGTCTGTTTTCTTCTTCAGTTCTTGTCAGGTCAATCACACAGAGTCCATTGCGATCCTTTGCCCTTGGTCTGGTTTCTCTAGTTAAGTCAATGAAGTCCTGTTAAAGGATTGTGAGAATATAAGAGGTCAAGCATGGAGACTTTGCTTTATCTAAGAAGATTTACATCTGAGCTTTTAAGGATAATCATATTTTACCTTTTCAATTCATTGATAATTTATACATTTTATATAACATAAGCATTAATTTATTTCATTTGGTCGAAATTTTGCTACTATCAATTTCTATACCTTCCTAAATTATCCAAGTGCCACATGCATATAATTGAGGGCATAGTGGGAAATTTTCTCTGATCCAAAGTAAACAGGGGAGAAGTTGGGAAGATTTCAACCTTCAGTCACAAGGGAAAAAGCAACCTTTGTTTCGAAAACCAAATACACTGGATAATTTGCAACAGGGACTAAAGAAGGAGGTAAGCTAACATGAGAGAATCTACTATGTACTAAGAACATATTGAGTGTTTTCATATATCTTTAATTTTCATAATATTCCTACCAGGTAGGCATTATAATCTCCATTACACAGATGGGGAAAATGGAGTTCAGAGGGGTTAGGTCATTACCTAAGGATTATATAATTAAGTCACAAAGACAGACATTCAAATCCAGGTCTGTATCCTTCTTTCTCTGCACAATTTCATTCAACATATAACCAGTCAGATATATAGAATAATACAATAACTGTTGCAAAACCAACAGGGTAAGTCTGAATCCTAACTAGGTTAATTACTGGAAAACCTCCTATCTTTATCTCCATTCCTTGCCAAAATGATTAGGCAGTTCATAAATCCTAATGATGCCAGCCAACAGTACTATAATCAATCTCTATGCCATAAGCCTGGAAAAATATTATACTCCCTTTCATTCTCAAAATTGTCTCAGTGTGGATGACAAATAATATCACCCTAATTACTGATCAGTCTCATTGACAAATATGAATGTAAATATCCTCCATAAAGTATTAGCAAATTGATTCCAGTATTTAAAAAAAAAAGAGCTCCATTTCTGATCAGAAGGGCTAGCTAGATACTCTGATTAGCAACCGAATAAAAGCTAGAATTGATATATAAATGTAAAAACACGGGAGGAGATATAACAAGAAAAAAACAACCAAGAGAAAGCCAATATAGCTATATTAATGTCAGACAAATTAGATTTCAATGAAAACAGCATTACTAGAGATAAAAAGGCCACTGTACAATAAGACTTAGTTCATATAATAATATAATAATTTCAAACTGTAAGCCTAGGGGCGCCTGGGTGACTCATTTGGTTGAATGTCTGCCTTCTGCTCAGGTTATAACCCCAAGGTCCTGTGTAGGGCTCTCTGTTCAGCAGGAAACCTGCTTCTCACTCTCCCTTTGCCTGTTACTCCTCCTGCTCATGCTCATTCTCTCTCTCTGGCAAATCAATCAATCAATCAATCTTTAAAACTGCATGCCTAATACCATAATCTTCATAAAACAAAAATAGATATAGGTACGAGGAGAAAAAGGAATATCCATAGTCATTGTGAGAAATTTTTACATGTCTTTCTTGATTGCTAGATCATGCAAATAAAAAAATTATTATGGATACAGAAGATTTGAACACATTTAACAAGCTTCATCTACAGGACTCACAGAGTTATTCATAATTACATCAAACATTTATAAAATTTACCAGATACCAGGAGTCAAAGTACATCTTAATCAATATCAAAAGATTATCACTCAGATCAAAATACTATTAAGTTAGGAAGTAATACAAAAAAGTAACTAGGACAGGGGCGCCTGGGTGGCTCAGTGGGTTAAAGCCTCTGCCTTCGGCTCAGGTCATGATCCCAGGTCCTGGGATCGGGCCCCACATCGGGCTCTCTGCTCAGTGGGAAGCCTGCTTCCTCCTCTCTCTCTGCCTGCCTCTCTGCCTACTGGTGATCTCTCTCTGTCAAATAAATAAATAAAATCTTAAAAAAAAAAAAGTAACTAGGACAAACTCCATATTGCAAATTAAGAAGTATGACCAAATAACATATAGGTCAAAAAAGAAATCATAGAAATTAGAAAAATTTTAGAACTGAACAATAACAAAAATACTAGGTATTAAAATGTTACATGCAGCAAAATAACTGTATAGAAAAAATTTACACTTAAACATTTAACTAGAGAAGGAAAATGGAAGAAAATTAATGTTCTAACCACACACCTTTAGAGAGCAGAAAAAGGACAGAATAAGCCCAAAGAGAGCAGGACAGAGGAAATAATAATAGTGCAGAAATGAATGAAACAGAACACAGAAGAGAAGTGCAACAATGTCACAGGTTTGTTCTTTTAAAAGATTATTAAAATTAGCAAAATTAGCAAACATGATAAGAAAATTAAGACAACAAAGGCACAAATAACCAATATTAAGAATGAAAAAGGGACAAAATTACATACGTTTTTAAGATAAAAAAAGATGAGAAGATGTTATGAACAATTCTGTCAAAAAAGCTTCGGATCTTGGATGAAATAGATAAATCCCTGAAAAAATAAAGCTTACCAAAACTGACTCAAGAAACTGGATGATGGGTATGTGGGTGATCATTATATAGGATGCTTTATTTTTCATGTTTGAAATTTTTGATAGGGGAAAGTTATTTTTCAAGTTGACTTAAGAAGAAAGAAAAAATCAAAATAGCCCTTTAACCAATAAAGAAATGAAATCAGTAGTTGAAATTTTTTCCTTCAAAAAATTCCAGACCAAGGTGATTTTAAAAGGAAAGTTCTGCTAAAAACTCAAAGAAAAAAATTATTCTACTTTACATAAGCTATTTAAAAGAATTTAAAAAATGAAGGGATACCTCCAACTCATATTATGACTTAGCATAAACTTGATCCAAAATCTGAAAGTACAAGGAGGAAATATAAGTCAATATCACTTCTGCACACAGACATAAAAATCTTAAACAAAATACTATAAACTTGGTCCAGCACAACCAAGGTGAGTCTACCTAGGAACCATACCTAGTTTAGCATTAAAAAATTTAATATAACTTGCCACATAAAGGAGAAAATCATATGATCATGTGAAGAGGCCAAAAAGCATTTGATAACAAATTCAAACTCCAGTCTTAAAAAGAAAAAATAAATTCTTGGGGCACCTGGGTGGCTCAGTCGGTTAAGAATCCAACTCTTGATTTTGGCTCAGGTTGTGATCTTGGTCCTGAGTTAGAGCTGTGCACTAGGCTCTGCACTAGGCATGGAGCCTGCTTAAAATTCTCTCTCTTGGGGCGCCCGGGTGGCTCAGTGGTTTAAAGCCTCTGCCTTCAGCTCAGGTCACGATCTCAGGGTCCTGGGATCGAGCCCCACATCGGGCTCTCTGCTCAGCGGGGAGCCTGCTTCTCCCTCTCTCTCTGTCTGCTTCTCTGCCTACTTGTGATCTCTGTCAAATAAATAAATAAAATCTTTAAAAAAAAATTCTCTCCTTCCCTCTCTAAAAGAAAAAAAAATCTCAAAATAGAAACAGAAGAAAAAATCCTTAACTATTAAAATTTACTTACAAATCACACACAGTAAACATTATACTGAAACACTGAAAATATTCCCTTTAGGAGCACAACAAAGGTGCCTACTGTCACTAATTCTATTTAGTACTGTACCAACGCTATACATACAATGCAGGAAAATAAGAAAAGGTATAAAAAGTAGAAAGATTAGAAAGACTAAAAATGTCCTTCATGAATAATATGATTATTTATATGGGAAACTCAAAATAATCTATAGAGAAATATCAGAATAAGAATATTTATCATGACTGTTGGATATAAAAATTACATTTTTTTACACTTTAACAACAGTACCACCATATTGCATAATTCCCACATCACACAACTTCAGGGGAAATCATTCCTATATTCTATAAGAATTGCATCCTCTAGGGCAAAATTCTAGGCAATCCACACAGCAACAATACGAAAATCTTTATATACATGCATACATGTGTTTTTTAAAAAATTCTTATTTATTTATTCATTTGCTAGAGAGAGAGAGTTAATGAGTCCAACAGGGGGAGCAGCAGGCAGAGGGAAAATCAGGCTCCCCTCCGAGCAGGGAGCCCAATGTGAGACTTGATCCCAGAACTCTGAGATCAAGATCTGAGTCGAAGACAGACACTTAAACTGACTGACCCATCCAGGCGTTCCATATGTTTGCTTCTTTTTAAAAGATTTATTTGTTTGAGAGAGAGAGAGTGGGAGGGAGGGGCAGAGGGACAGAGAGTCTTAAGCAGACTCCATGCTGAGCATGGAGCCTACCCGGAACTTGATCTCACAACCCTGAGACCACCTGAGACAAAATCAAGAGTCAGTTGCTTAACCCACTGAGCCACCCAGGTGCCCCAATATGTACACTATATATATTTATGAGTGTGTATGTATATACACCTATGTATACACACGCATGCATGTACATGGGTACACATGCGCACACATACACACACACACACACACACACACACACTACATGTGGCAGTTATTTTTGTGGGTTTCCAAACATTTCCAGTTATTTCCTTAATGGTACATGGTAGACTGTACTTCCTGAATCCTATGATTAGGTGGGGTTATGTGATTAATTCTGCCCAATAAATTATGAGTGGAAGTAACATGTATTACTTCTGGGCTGGGCCCTTTAATTTCTGGATGCAGACACTGCAAAGCCTTCTTTTCCCTCTGATATGTCTCATGCCCATGTTTAAGATAGTGGCAGCTCTGTCAGCCTGTGTCCCCACATGACTATGATATGCAGACGTACTTCTTCCTCTAACCAACGTGTAAAGGACATGTGGTAATGTAAATGAAAATAAACCTTGTTTTAAGCCACAGTATAACCTAGCTTATCCTGACACACACAGTACTTGGGAATAAATTTAACAAGGGGTGTGTAGGACCTGTGTGAAAAAGTATTACAGAAATGTACTGAAGAACACTAAAGTAGGCCTAAATAAAAGTATATACCATTGTTCATGAATTAGAAGACTCAGTGTCATAAATATTCCAATTCTCTCAAAATTGATATATGAATTCAATACAATTTCAAAGTCCAAACAGGTTTTACTGAGGAACTTGGGAAATTAACTCAAAATTTGAATGGAAAGACAAAAGACCAAGAATAGCTAAGACATTTCTGAAGAAGACAGTGTGGTACTGGCACTAGACAGTCAAACAGATAAATGGCACAGAAGAGCAAGTTCACAAATAGAGCCATACATATAAGAAAATTTGATTTATGTCAGAGGTGATATTAAAGATTAGGAGGAAAAGATGGAACTTTCCATTAATGGTACTGGTTATGCATTTGGGGAAAAAATGAAATAAGATCTTGACTTCATGCCAAAATCATAAATCAGTTTCAGATTTATTAAAGACTTAAAATAAAAAAAACAACTAAAAAATTTTTAGAAAAAAATCTGAGAGAATACCTTTATAATCTTTGTGTAAGGAAGAATTTCTTAAAATACAAAGTAGAAACCAGAAAAGAATAAGTGGCTACATTAAAATTAGGAATTTCTGTTTATCAAAAGCACCATGAAGTTGTAAAACAAGCCACAAACTAGAAGGTTCTTGGTAGCCTGATTTGGGAATACTATGTAGAGAAGAAAATAATTAAAGTCACATGCAATAACATTGATTAACTTTATAAGCTTAATATTGAGGCCAAAAGAAAAACAAAAGAGAATAACGGACAATATGATTCTGTGATACTGGACTGCAGAGGACACATTCCAAGACCCCCAGTGAATGTTTAAGACCACAGATGGTACTGAAGCCTATACACACAGTTTTTTCTATACATACATACCTAAGATAAAATTTAATTTATAAATTAGGTAAAGTAAGAGATCAACAATCATAACAATAAAATGAAAAAAATTATAACAATATGCTGTAATAAAAGTTATGTGAATGTGGTTTCTCTCTCAAAATATCTTCTTGTACTATACTCATCCTTCTTGTGATGGTGTGACAGGATAAAATGCCTGTATGAAGATGAAGTGAGGTGAGTGACAGACATAGGCATTGTGATGGGAGTGTTAGGCTACTATCATCCTTCTAATGATATGTCAGAAGGGGGTCATCTGCTTAGAAATGGCAGTTGACTGGGTCACTGAAACCTTGGAAATTGAAACCACAGATTAAGAGGGGAATACTGTCTTGGTCTTCATCCTTGGCTCCAAGCAGAACTCCAGTAAACATAATTTGCTGAGTAAAAGAGGAGGGTCTTTTGTTATTCATAAGCCCCTTTCAACCATACCTCAGTTTGCTAATGACTGATGACTGAAAGCCCCTCTGTAGCTTCAGGATTGGGGCTAGTTGTTACAGGAACTAACCATGTGTTTAGAGGGTTAGAATTTTCAGGCCCACTCCTTCAATCTCTGAGAAGGGGAGAGGAGGTGGAGACTGAGGTAATCACCAACAGCTAATGATTTTAATCAATCTGATGCATGTCATGGAGTATTCATAAAAATCCGAAACAACAGTTTTGAGAGCTTCCAGGTTGGTGGATGCATCTATGTTCCAGTAGGGAGGTGTACCCCAAACTCCAGGGGGACAGAAGCTCCCGCACTCAGCACCCTTCTGGACCTTGCCCTATGTCCCTCTTCATCTGGCTGTTCATTTGCATCCTTTATAATAAAGTGGTAATAGTGAGTAAAGTGTTTCCCTAAGTTCTGTGAGCCGCTATTATCAAAACTAAGGAAAGGAGTCATGGGAACCCCCAATTTATAGCCAAGTTGGACAGAATGGTGGGAACAAGGGCCCAACTACTCACAATTGGCATCTGAAGTGAAGCCACCTGGTCCTGAACTTTTGGGGTTTTTGTTTTTTTTAGGAGTTTTTTGTTTACTGATTCAACTTCTTTGCTGGTTATCAAGTCTGTTCAAGTTTTCTATTTCTTTCTGCTTCAGTTTTGAGTTTTACATATAGGTTATACGTTTCTAGGAATTTATCCATTTCTTCTAGGTTGTCTAATTTGTTGGCATATAGTTTTTCATAATATTTTCTTGTAATTTTATTTCTGCAGTGTTACTTCTCTCTAATTTGCGATTTTGTTTGAGTGATTTCTCTTCTCTTCTTGATAAGCTGGCACTAGAGTTCTATCAATTTTATTGATTTTTTTCAAAGAACCAGCTCCTGGTTTCACTGATCTGTTCTACTAGTTGTGTTTTGGTTTGTTTGTTTTAGTTTCCGTCACTTATTTCTGCTCTAACCTTTATTGTTTTCTTCCTTCTGCTGGTTTTGGATTTTGTTTGTTCTTCTTTTTCTAGCTCCCGTAGTATAAAGTTGGGTTATTTATTTCATTTTTTCCTTGCTTCTTGATGTAGTTGTGTATTGCTAATTCCCTCTTAGAGCCACTTTTGCAACATCTAAGAGGTTTTGGACCACTGTGTTTTCACTTTCACTTGTTTCCATGTAATTTTTTATTTCTCCTTTGATTTCCTGGTTAACCCATTCATTGTTTAGTAGCATGTTGTTTAACCTCCATGTATTTGTGGTCTTTCCAGATTTTTTTCTTGTGGGTGACTCCTAGTTTCATAGTGTTGTGGTGAGAAAAGATGCATGGTATAACTTCAGTCTTTCTGAATTTGCTGAGGTTTGTTTTGTGGGCTAATATGTGATCTATTCTGGAGAATGTTCTGTGTGCACTTGAAAAGAATGTGTATTCTGCTGTTTTAGGATGGAATGTTCTGAATATACCTGTTAAATCCATCTGTTCCAGTATGTCATTCAAAGCCATTATTTCCTTGTTGATTTTCTGTCTAGATGATCTGCCTAATGATCTAAGTGGGGTATTAAAGTCCCCTACTATTATTATATTATTATTGATTATTTCCTTTACATCTGTTACTAACTGTTTTATGTATCTGGGTGCTCCTATGTTGGGTGAGTTATGTGACTTTTTACAGAAATGTTCATTTTTACTGCTTTCGTGTTTCCTACCTTTACACTGTCATTTTTGGTCCTTCCTTTCTACTCAGAGTCTCCTTTAATATTTCTTGCAGGGCTGGCCTAGTGGTCATGAATTCCTTTAGTTTTTATTTGTCTGGGAAATGATTGATCTCTCCTTCTATTCTGATTGATAGCCCTTCTGAGTAGAGTATTCTTGACCACACATTTTTCCATTCAGCACTTTGAAAATTATCATGCCACACCTCTCGGGCTTGGAAAGTTTCTGCTAAAAAATCCCCGACTAGCCTTATGGATTTTTCCCTTGTAAATTACTGTCTTCTTTTGTCTCACTGCTTTTAAAATTTTTTATCACTATATTTCGCCAATTTAATTACAATATGTCTTGCTTTGGATCTGCTTTTGTTGATCCTGTTGGGAGTTCTCTATGCCTCCTGGATCTAGATATCTGTTTCCCTTCTCAGATTAGGATAGCTTTCAGCTATTATTTCTTCAAAAAATTTTCTGTCCCCTTTCCATCTCTCTTCTTCAGGGACTGCTATAATATGGTATTATGTTTGATGAAGTCACTGAGCTCCCTAAGTCTGTTCTCATTTTGCATAATTCCTTTTTTCCTCTCTTTTGTTCAGCCTGATTACTTTCCATCACTCTATCTTCTAGGTCATTAATTCTTTCCTCTGCTTCTTCCAGCCTGCTGCTCATTCCATGAAGGGTGTTTCTCATTTCATTTATTGAGTCCTTTATCTCTGCTATGTTATTCCTTATCTCTGGGTTAAGGGTCTCAGTCATGTCTTCTAATCTCCTCAAGTCCAGTGAGTATCGTTATGATCATTACTTTAAATTCGCTATCAGGCATGTCACTTTTACCTGTTTCACTTAGAACTTTGGCAATGGCCTTCTCCTTGTTCTGTTCTTTCATTTGGGATGAATGTCTTCTCATTTTGTCTAAGTCTCTGTGACTGTGTCTGTGTGTTAGGTAAGGCAGTTATAGCTCCCGTAAGGACCTATGTCTCCTGAAGATAATGGCCTTATGAAGAAGAGGTGCTGTAGTGTCCTGCCATGTAGTGTTCCCTGTTCCCCAGGGCCTGGGGCTTCTGGGATTGTCTTTACCATGTGCTGTATATGCTCTGCTGTTTTATCCTGGCCACTTTATCCTTCAGGCCAGTCATCTGCAGAGGCTCTCTTTGCCTGTAGTGGGCAGTGTTTTGTCCGTGGCCTGAATATGGCTCATTTTAGCTAGGTGTGCTCTGGTCTGTTTGTGAGACAACACCTGTCACCACTGGCACCAAAACTGAGGCTCTGCAAAACTTCTGAGTTGGGAGACACAGTGTAAAGAGGGGTTTGGCCCAGTCTTCTTGGGGAGGGAGCCCACTGTGCTGGGAGTGAGCCAAGTGTGATTGGAAGTGGTGGTTCCACTGGAGCGTGTGTGTGGGTGGAGCTTGTCATAAGCAAGTTGCGTAGTGAGTGTTGGCACTGCTCTGGTTCTTCCATGTGGCTCTGTGTTTATGTTGAGGGGCAGGGGAGGGAAATGGTACCAGCCAATTCCTTTGTTTCTGGAGGGGTCTCTCCACTGACAGTCTCTCTGGAATGCACTCTAAGATGAGCGAATAACATGCCACTGCGTGCTCCAGGTGCTCTTCTGATTGCTGTTTCCATGCTGTAGGTCTGTGGGTTTTCTGCCTGCATATCTCCAACAGCAGAGCAAGGCCCTCTGGGTTCTATCCCAGACAAACCTGCTGACCTTAAAACCCCAGGCTTTAAGCCCCACTGGTTGCAAGAACTCATGAAATTTGGACCTCTCATTTTCTAAGTCAATTGCTAGCTATGGGATTCGTTTTCCCTGTGTGCTCTCCTGTGTCCTAGGCAGTTGCTCACTCTTCTCTGTGACCATGGCTCCCTCCCCACTATAGCAGCCACTGTTTCTGTCCCAAACCAAGTATCTGCACTTCCTACCTTCTTCAAAGTGCCCTCTTCTCTAATTTTAGTTGTGGAGTTTGTTCTGCCAGTCTTCAGGTCAATTTCTGAGGTTTTAGGATCATTTCATAGTTATCCTGTTGTATTCATGGGATGAAGTGAGTCTAGGGTCCTCCTACTCTGCTGCCATCTTCCCCACTCCATTTTTTTCTTTCAAGATTTTATTTAAGTTCAAGTTAGTTAACATATAGTGTAGTATTAGTTTCAGGAGTAGAATTTAGTGATTCATCACTTACATATAATACCCAGTGGTCATCACAAGTGCCCTCCTCAATGACCATCACCCATTTAGATCATCCTCCCACCTCCCTTCCAGCAACCCTCGTTTTGTTCTCTACAGTTAAAAATCTCTTATGGTTTGCCTCCCTCTCTGTTTTTATCTTATTTTATTTTTCCTTCCCTTCCCCTATGTTCATTTCTTTTGCTTCATAAATTCCACATATGGTGAAATTCTATGGTATTTGTCTTTCTCCAACTGACTTTTCTCAGTTAACATAATACACTGGTTCCATCCATACCCTTATAAATGGCAAGATTTCATCCTTCTCGAAGGATGAGTAATATTCCATTGTGCATATACCACATCTTATAGTCTTATAAGAGATGTCTAGAAATACATCTTATAATACAAAATGACATATATTTTTATGTCTTTTGCACATTTCTTAAACTCAATTATTTGTTTTTTGAGTGTTGAGTGTGATAAAGTCTTTATAGATTTTGGATTTTAGCCCTTTATCTGATATGCCAATTGCAAATATCGTCTCCCATTCCACAGGTTGCCTTTTAGTTTTGCTAATTGTTTCCTTCTCTGTGCAGAAGATTTTATCTTGATGAAGTCCCAATAGTTTATTTTTGCTTTTGTTTCCCTTGCCTCCAGAGACGTGTGTTGTAAGAAGCTGCTATGGCTGAGGTCAAAGAGGTTGCTGCCTGTGTTCTCTTCTAGAAGTTTGATGGATTCCTGTCTCACATTTAGGTCTTCATCCATTTTGAATTTATTTTTGTGTATGGCATAAGAAAGTAGTCCAGTTTCATTCTTCTGCATGTTCCTGTCCAACTTTCCCAACACCATTTGCTGAAGAGACTTTCTTTTTTTTCCATTGGATATTCTTTCTTGCTTTGTCAAAGAATAGTTGACCAAATAGTTATGGGTCCATTTCTGGGTTCTCTATTCTGTTCCATTAACCTAGGTATCTGTTGCTGTGTTGGTACCATTCTGTCTTGATGACTAGAGATTTGTAATATAGCTTGAAGTTCAGAATTGTGATGCCTCTAGCTTTGGTTTTCTTTTACATTACCTTAGCTATTTGGGGTCTTTTGTGGTTCCATACCAATTTTAGACTTGTTTATTCTAGCTCCGTGAAAAATGCTGGCACTATTTTGATGGGGATTGCACTGAATTTGTAGATTGCTTTGGGTAGTATAGACATTTTAACAATATTTCTTCTTCTAATCCATGACTATGGAATGTTTTTCTATTTCTTTGGGTCTTCTTCAATTTCTTTCATAGTGTTCTATGGTTTTCAGAGTACAGGTCTTTTACTTCTTTTGTTAGGTTTATTACTAGGTATTCTCTTGTTTTGGTGCAATTGTAAATGGGATGGATTCCTTAATTTCTCTTTCTGTTGCTTCATTATTGATGTATACAAATGCAACAGATTTCTATGTATTTATTTTATATTTTACTGAATCCATGTTTCAGTTCTAGCAATCTTTGGGTGGAGTATTCCAGGTTTTCTACATAGAATATCATGCTGTCTGTGAAGAGTGAAAGTTTGACTTCTTCCTTGCCAATCTGGATGCCTTTTATTTATTTTCGTTGTCTGACTGTTAAGGCTAAGACTTCCAATAGGATGCTGAACAACAGTGGTGAGAGTGGACATCTCTGTCATGTTCCTAACCTTAGGGGAAAAGCTCAGTTTTTCCCCACTGAGGATGATATCGCTGTGAGTCTTTCATATGTGGCCTTATGATGTTAAGGTATGTTCCTTCTATCCCTACTTTCTTGAGGGTTTTTACCAAGAAAGGATGTTATATTTTGGCAAATGCTTTTTCTGTATCTGAGAGGATCATATTGTTCTTATCCTTTATTAATGTGGTATATCACTTTGAGTGATTTGCAGATACTGAGCCTCCCCTGTAGTCCAGGAATAAATCACACTGGATTGTGAATAATTCTTCTAATGTACATTTGGATTTGATTAGCTAGTACCTTATTGAGAATTTCTGCATTGAAGTTTGTCAGGGGTATTGGTCTCTAATTCTCCTTTTTAATAGGGCCTTTGTCTGGTTTTGGAACCATTCCTCAGGGAATGAATTTGGAAGTTTTCCTTCCACTTCATTTTTAGGAACAGTTTTAGAAGAATAGGTATTAATTCTTTAAATGTTTGGTAGAATACTCCTGGGAAGCTGTCTGGCCCTGGACTCTTGTTTGTTGGGTGATTTTTGGTTACCGACACAATTTCTTTGCTGGTTACGGGTCTGTTCAAATTTTCTATTTTTTCCTGTTTCAGTTTAGTGGCTTATGTGTTTCTAGGAATTTATCCATTTCTTCCAGATTGTCCAATTTATTGGCATAAAACTGCTCATAATATCACCTTATAATTGTTTGTATTTCTGTGGTGTTGGTTGTGATCTCTTCTCTTTCATTCATGATTTTATTTATTTGGGTCCTTTCTGTTTTCTTTTTGATATGTCTGGCTAGGGGTTTATCAATTTTGTTAATTCTTTCAAAGAACCAACTCCTAGTTTTGTTGATCTGTTCTACTGTGGTTTTTGTTTGTTTTTGGTTTCGATATCATTTATTTCTGCTCTAATCTTTATTACTTCCCTTCTTCTTCTGTTTTTAGGCTTTATTTGCTGTTTCTTTCCCAGGTCCTTTAGGTGTAAGGTTAGGCTATGTGCTTGTGACTTTTCTTGCTTCTTGAGGAAAGCCTATATAGCTATATACTTCCCTCTTATGACTGCCTTTGCTGCATCCCAAAGGTTTTGCACTGTTGTGTTTTCATTTTCTTCTGTTTCATGTATTTTTAAAAATTTGTCTTTTTATTTTTAAAGATTTTTATTTATTTATTTGACAGACAGAGAATAAGCAGAGGGAGCAGCAGAGAGAGTGGGAGAATCAGGCCCCCCTCTGAGCAGGGAGCCTGATGTGGAAATCGATCCCAGGACCCCAGGATCATGACCTGAGTTAAAGGCAGATGCTTAACTGACTGAGCCACCCAGGCATCCCTCTTTATTTATTTTAAAGATGTTCCATTTTCTCCTGGCTTGCTAGTGAGAAGTTATTAGAATATCTTACTACTGTTTCCCTATATGTCATGTGTCTTTCCTAAGTACGTAAGACTAGTTCAATATCTAAAAATCAATTAAGAGTGGGAGGAGTTAAGATGGCGGATTAGTGGAAGGGACCCCGAGCTTGCCTCCTCCCTTGGACACAGCTAGATTGGCTTCAACGTATCTTGAACAACTAGGAAATCAATATGAGGATTAAGAGAACAATCTCTTCATTGAGAAGAGTTTTTTCTTTCCGCATAATTCTAGATGATTAAAATGTTAGACTATTAGATTTGGCACAAATCTAATTAGTTTGATAATATCCAGGTTGGCCACAGTATAAGAAAACAGTTATTTTCATATACAGTTTGTATAAGAATATATGTTATAACCTTTTGGAAGTGTAATTTGATGGCTATATGTCAATCAGTGATTTTAGTTGCAAGCATAAAACAAAACAAATCGCCCCCCAAAACTCCTCTAATTTAACCATAAAAGGAACTTATTAGAGGATAACGGGTAGAACTTAGAATCCAGACAAGAGCCTAAAAATTAAGCTTGGAATCTACATGGCCAAAATCTGGTACTCTGAACCATGCTGCACAACTGAATACCCCATTATCATGGTCACTGGGCATAAACACCCCAGCTTATATGGCCAGCAGCACAGTGTTGTACCCTGCCACCAGAACCTTTATAACTGCTACATGTCATTGCTGATGCCATCTCACCAAAATGGAGTGCACTGACTCTGCTTCTTCTCATCACCAATTTCTAATTTAAAATTTGGAGTAAGTATGTCTGACTGGTGTCTGAGACTGAAGCCTGAGAATGTATCTGGCATTTCAGCTTCTTTAGAAAGAAACAGACTGTATCTCTAAAGGTGGGAGTTCTGCAAACATAGTTGTGGGGTTCTGATACTAGAATCCCACAAAGAATGACACAATAGCCACAAAAATGGTATACATTAAAATTATAAATACATACTACTCTTTAATTCCAAAATTCTGCTGTAAAGAACTTGTCCTACAAACATGTAGAGAGCTCATAACATCATAGTCTATAATAGCAAAAAAATTAAAATCAGTAAGAGGCTGGTCCCATAAATTATGGTATTTTTTAGAATATTAGATAACAGGAAGCTCATAAAATGTTTATTAAATGAATACTATGTGTCAAGAATCATATTATGCACTAGGAATACCACTGTAAGCAAAACGGGCAGTAGTCTGAGTGAGGTACTAATATTTTTAAAATTTATTTATTTATTAATTAAAGATTTTATTTATTTATTTGTCAGAGAAAAAGAGAGAGCACAAGCAGGGGGAGCTGCAGGCAGAGGAAGAAGCAGTCTCCTGCTGAGCAGGGAGCCCGAAGCAGGACTTGATCCCAGGACCCTGGGATCATGACCTGAGCCAAAGGCAGATGTTTAACAACTGAGCCACCCAGGTGTCCCTTTTACTTTATATTTTTAAAGATTTTAATTGTTTATTTGAGAGAGATAGAAGTTAGCGCAAGCAGGGCGGGGGGCAGAGAGAGAGAGAGAGGGATAAACAGACCTCCTGCTGAGCAGGGATCCTGATATGGGGCTGGATCCCAGGAACCTGAGATCATGATGTGCGCCTAAGGCAGCCACTTAACCAACTGAGAAACCCAGGAGCACTCCCCACTTTGTAAAGATTTTATTTATTTGAGAGGGAGAGAGCACGAACAGCGGGAAGGGCAGAGGGAGAGGGACAAGTAGACTCCCTGCTCAGCAGGGAGCCCAACGGGGGGCTCTATCATAGGACCCTGAGATCATGACCTAAGCCGAAGTTAGATGCTTAACTGACTGAGCCACCCAGGTGCTCCAATGTACTAAAACCTATGTATTTTTTAATGCCTAAAATATATTTAGAGGTAAAAAAATTAGTGTAACTTCATTAGGGAAAAAAAGACATTTATGTATTTTTATGTACACAGAGAGAAATTTTCTGGAACAATACACAAAACCTGTTAGTTATCTCTGGAGTAACAGTGGATGGGGGAGTTTTTTTTCTGATACCCTGAATTTTTTTTACCTCTATTTAAAATTTTTAAAATACCTTTTATAATTTAAAATGGGGAAATTTTATTTTTCAAATGATATGATTGAGTACCTTAAAACAAACAAAAACAAAGAGAACCCATTGGAGAATATAGGGTTTCTTTCAGGAATAAGGAAAATGTTCTAGAATTAGATAGTGGTAGGGCTTAAACAACTCAGGGAATTTTATGGGTGATTTTTATGTAAGGTATGGAATTATATCTTAATAAAGCTGTTAATGGAGAATGGGGGAAGTGATCTTCAGGCTTGTGTGGGAGCTGACCCTGATTTAAGATTTGAATTAGTTTGGCATTTGATGTTTTAAATTCAAAATGTAGGTGAACTTTGCCTTTTACTCTAGACATATACATATTTTTCGTTCCAAAAATCTTTATTAGTCTGGGGAAAAAATTAGCCTGGGATAGGTTCCAGATTTATCTTTTGGCTTTCCCATTACAGAAGGTTATTTTGATATAACTGTAACAAAACTTACCAGGAGAAAAAGATTCCTCAGAAAATCAGTAATAAGAATTCTGTTTCTCCTTGAACAGTTACTGAGCACCTATTCTGTTCAAGGCATTAAGCTACTTGCTGGTATATGGATGTGTCCAACAGTGAACTTATTATTTAGGGGGAAGAGACTGAGAAAAAGATGATGATTTTAAAAAATATTTTCAAGTAGATGATAGAGTTTTAAAAAACAATTATGGATTAAAAAACCCCAGTGGTGGGCGCCTGGGTGGCTCAGTGAGTTAAACCTCTGCCTTTGGCTTAGGTCATGATCTCAGGGTTCTGGGATCCAGTCCCATGTCAGGCTCTCTGCTCAGCAGAGGCCTGCTTCCCCTCTCTCTCTGCCTGCCTCTCTACCTACTTGTGATCTTTCTCTGTGTGTCAAATAATAAATAAAATCTTAAAAAAAATAAACCAAAGAAACCCCAATGTGTCTATTCTTACAAAATGACACATTTAAAGAATAGAATTATTTTGTAATTCGCTTTTTTCAACTATCCATTTATTTCTCCAGAGGATGTGCCCTTGGAAACCTGGTAAGAGGTTTGCAAGTTCACCCCAGGATTTTCAAGATTGAGAGTAGCGGTGGTAAACCATCTCTACCAGTTAGCACCTGGTCGACCCTGCCTCAGATTCTTCATCTATCAAATAGGGGTAATAACAGTATCAACCTTATGGGGCTGCAGTGAAGATTACATGAGTTAATCCATGCAAAGTACTTAATTAACATGCTGCCTGACATAAATGCCAGCTATTCTTACTATGTGAGGCTCACCATGATTAACATGTTCAACCCTAAGAGGCAACCAGTCATTCAGAATCAAAACATTAGCTCCAGGAAAAGAAAGGCACAGGATTCAAAGAAAGTTTTACTGATTGCCAAAAAGTAAACCCCATAAAATAAAAGTTAAACCATGTTTCTAATTAGGAAGACAGTATTATAAGGATATTAGTTCTTTCTTAATTAACTTCTGAATCTAATGTAGTGGTTCTGAACCAGTGGCAATTTTGCCCTCCAGGAGACATTTGGCAGTGTCTGGAGACATTTCTGGTTGTCACAAGTAAGGGGAGAGAAGTGCCGCTGCTGGCTGGCATCTAGTGGGCAGAGACCAAAGATCCTACTAAACATTCCGCAGTGCATAGGACAGCCTCCCACAGAAAAGAATTATCTGACCCAAAGAAACCCTGATCTAATGTAATCCTTGACAAACGGATTCTAAAATTCTTTTGGAGGACTAAATGGGCACAATCACCAAGAAATTTTGGGTAAAAAAATAATGAGAGGTAATTGCTCTATTAGATAACAAAAAATATTATCAAACTACAAAAATAAAACATTAGAATTCTGTCACTGAGAATAGACAAATCAATGAAACATACACAAAAAACCCCAAGAAACAGACACAAGTGTGTAAAATAATTTGGTGTTAAAAATGTGTTTCAGGGGTTGCCTGGGTGGTGCAGTTGGTTGAGCGTCTGACTTTTGGTTTTGGCTTAGGTCATGATCTCAGGGTCCTGGGATGAGCCCTGAGTTGGGCTCCAGGCTCAGCAGGGAGTCGGCTTCAGGATTCTCTCTATCCTTCCACCCCACCCCACTTACTCCACCCCCTGCTCGCTCACATGCTCGCTCTCTCTAAAATAAATAAATAAATCATTTTTTTAAAAGATTTTATTTATTTATTTGACAGAGAGAGACAGCAAGAGAGGGAACACAAGGACGGGGAATGGGAGAGGAAGAACCAGGCTTCCTGTTGAGCAGGGAGCCTGACTAGGGGCTCGACCCCAGGATGCTGTTATCATGACTGGAGCCGAAGGCAGGCATTTAACGACTGAGCCACCCAGTCGCCCCTAAATAAATCTTTTAAAAATATGCGTTTCAAATAAGTGGAGAAAAGATAATTATTTGAGAAATTATTCTCAGACAATTGATTAACATCATATATTATAAACTCTAACATCTAGAATGTTTCCCCCATACATCTAGAATCAGGGTACATCTAAGAGTTGCTCTCACATTTCATGTGTTAGTTTCTTTTTTCCTGAAAAGCTGTTTATCTTAAGTTGACAGCAAATCTTAGATTTGGTGCTATCTTAGAAATATGGTAATACAGTATGTGGAAAATGGTGAGTATACTTCACGCCATCTAAAACACTTCAGATGAATTAAAGACCTAAATGTTAAGAATGAGATGGTAAAGGAACAATAATAAGGAAATAAAAGGAAAGTAATCTCAGGACAACAAAGATCTCTCTAAACATAAAACAAACAAAAAAACCCATAAAGATAAAAGATGCACAAATACATACATAAAAGTGTAAAACTTCATTAAGTAAAACACCATAGACTATGGATTTCTCAATTTAGTGTAACCCCAATTTTAGAAGCAGAAATTGTTTGGAAGTTGACAAAAGGACTTTAAAGTTATCTGACAAAATAAATATATAAAAACTAGTCAAAAAATTCTAAAAAGAGCAATGAAGAGTTTTTTCTATTTATTATCATTGTTATTTATTTTTCTTTTTAAGTAGGCTACATGCCCAACATGTGGCTTGCACTCATGACCCTGAGATCAAGAGTCATGTGCTCTGGGGGCACCTGGGTGGCTCAGATGGTTGAGCATCTGCCTTCAGCTCAGGTCATGATCTCCAGGTCCTGGGATCAAGCCCCATGTTGGGCTCCCAGCTGAGCAGGGAGTCTGCTTCTCCCTCTGCCTCTCCCCCTGCTTGTGCTCTGTCTCTCTCTCTCTCTCTTAAAAAAAGAAGAAAAAAAAAAGTCATGTGCTCTGTTCACTGAGCTAGCCAGGTTTTCTAAGCCCCTCTTCTGCTTATTATTAAAGCAGCACTGGGGCACCTGGGTGGCTCAGTTGTTAAGTGTCTGTCTTCAGCTCAGGTCATGATCCCAGGATCCTGGGATGGAGCCTCACATCAAGCCCCACATTGGGCTCTCTGCTCAGCAGGAAGCCTGCTTCTCCCTCTAACACTCCCCCTGCTTATATTCCCTCTCCCTCTGCCAAATAAAGAAATAAAAAATACTAAAAAAATAAAGTAGCATGTACCAAGGCCAGAAGAGAAGGTCCAAAAATAGATATAAAATATATAAAAATTTACCATTTGATAAATGTAATATTTCAAACCACTGAGTAGACAGAGAAAAAAATTCAATAAACAATGTTGGGACAAATAGCTAACCATCTGGAAAGAAAACTATTAGATTACTCTTCTCTCTCTTTTTTGAAACTAATTCCAGGTGGATTAATAAATTAAATATAAAAATACCTTTATAGGGGCGCCTGGGTGGCTCAGAGGGTTAAAGCCTCTGCCTTCGGCTCAGGTCATGATCCCAGGGTCCTGGGATCGAGCCCCACATCGGGCTCTCTGCTCAGCGGGGAACCTGCTTCCCCCTCTCTCTCTGCCTGCCTCTCTGCCTCCTTGTGATCTCTGTCTGTCAAATAAATAAATAAATTCTAAAAAAAAAATACCTTTATAATCTTAAGAAAAAAGCCTTTCGAAGGAAAAAAGTGATAGGACTGACTACATAAGAACTTAAAACTTCTATAAAGGGATGCCTAGGTATGGCTCTGTTGGTTAAGCATCTGCCTTTGACTCAGGTCATGATCCCAGGGTCCTGGGATCTAGTCCTGTATTGGGCTCCTTGCTTAGCGGGGAGCCTGCTTCTCCCTCTGTCTGCCACTCTCCCTGCTTGTGCTCTCTCTCCCTGACAAATAAATAAATAAAGCCTTAAAAAAAAAAAAAAACTTCTGTAAAGAATCAAAAAGAAGTCAAAAGTGGGGCGGGGGAGCAATGTGTATGACACAGGGAGCTGTATTATTTTCCTAGCACAAATCACTGCAAACTAGCTTAAAACAGAAATTTTTCCTCTCACAGTTCTGGAGGCTTAAAAGTAAAAATCAAGCTGTATGCAATGCCACGCTCCCTCGAAGTTGCTAGGGGAGAACCTGTTCCAAGCCTTTCTCTTAGCTTCTGGTGCCACCAGCAATACTTGGCATCCCTTAATTTGCAGTTGCAAATCCCATCTTTGTTTCCACTGTCACGTGGTGTTCTTCCCCTGTCTTCATGTCTTCTCATAAGGGCAGCAGTCATATTGGATTAAGGGCCCACCCTACACTGTATGATCTCATCTTGAATTATAACATCTGCAACTACCCCATAAGGTTACATTTCTGTAGTGGTGGTTAGAACTTCAATATTATCTTTTTGGAGGACCCAAGTTAACCCATAAAAAGTCTTTAATATGTAAGGAAAATGTACAAATAACACCCCAATAAGAGAGCAGGTAATTTTCACACGCACACACCATCTCCACCGCCATGTATATATATATATCCAACATGTCTATTGGCGATAGAGCTGTGCAGCTCCACTACGTGCTGAGCACACTCTCTGATCTCTGACCTCACTAGCTGCTCCTCCTTCCCTTGCCTTCACCTGAGGCAGACACTGTGGTGTGTCCTACCACTGGGTCCAGGATGCTTTTCCTCTTATAGATTCTTAGCCTAGATGATCTCACCCAGATCAATGATTTTATTACAGTCTATGTGCCAATGACACCAAATTATGTCTCAAGTCAGAACTTCTCCCCTGGTCTCCAAACTCAGTACAAACAATATACCTTGCATCTCCAGCTGGCTATTCTGTAAGTATCTTAACTTATAACGCCTTCAAAACGGAAGTCTTGAATCTTTCTTCCAATCCTGTTCCTCCTCAAGTCTTCTTCATTTCCGTTAATGACAACAACATGCATCCAGTGGCTCAGGCCAAAACCAGGACATCATTCTTGATTCCTCCCTTTCCCTCACTATCCCCATCCAAGTTCTCAGGACTTGATTTTACTTCCTAAATATCTACTAAATACTTCCAGTAACCCAGCCCACTCTATTCCAAGCTACAATTATTTTTGGTCTGGACTATTACAGCCACCTCAAAAAATGATTTCGCTGATTCCACTTTGGT
The DNA here is from genome assembly GCF_963455335.1 of Martes martes. Taxonomy (NCBI): domain Eukaryota; kingdom Metazoa; phylum Chordata; class Mammalia; order Carnivora; family Mustelidae; genus Martes; species Martes martes. Next base: position 102,226,265 of record NC_137892.1, read on the forward strand.
CCTCTTACAGGAACATGATTATACTTCTGGTTTGTTTGGGGAAGTTCCAGTTTTTACCTGTTGCTTGACCTTCCCTCCAGTCAGCACCCGCTTCATCTTCAAAATGATTCCCATTTGAATACTACATTATATGATCACCTTACCTTACAGTCCTATCTTCTCACAGTAGCTAAAGTCATCTTTTAAAAATATAAATCAGATCATGTCATTCCAGTGCCTTGAAACCCTTCAAAGACTTATTATATAAGGATAAAATCTGAACTCCTTATTGTGGTCTACATGACCCCAAATGACCTAGCCCACCTATTCCTCATCTCTTAGGACTCTGTTGTGCAACCATTACATTTAAGCCCCCCTGGTCTTTTGATTCCTCCAACTGGTCATGTCATTTCTACTTCCAAGTCTTTGCTTTAGCTGCACCCCTTCCTGCTACCTTATTCCCTTAGAACTTCTCATAACAAATCTGTTCTGTCATTTTGTTCTCAGATCAAATATTAACTCTTCAGAGAGAGGTCTTTGAAAACACATCTAAATGTTCCCAACCCCGCCCAAGTTACTATTACATTGTTCACTTATTTAATAGTTGTTTATTACTTGTATTTCCCCACTAGAATGTAGGTCCCTTGTTACCTTATTTACCTTTGGTCCCCAGGGTCAGAGCATGTGCTCAATAAGTATTTACTGAAAAAATGACTTACAACCAAAGAAAAAAAATTAAAACCGTAACAGCTCAAAGAATTTGGCTATCACATCAGCAAAGATTAAAAGAACAAAAATGCCTATTTTCCTTTCTAATGCTTTGTATATTGTCTGACATCACATTTATGTGATTATTTGTTGTTTGTCTCCCCCTGACTAAAATACACAAGGCCAGGGACTTGGTTTTATTCACATCTGTATTCTTAGCACCTACAAGTGCCTGGCATATAATAAGTGTTCAGTAAATATTTACCAAAAAAATTGACAATATCTGGGGTGACTAGATAGTAGAGAAAAGGGTATGGTGAGAATATAATTGGTGCATAATTTCTGTAGGATATGTGGCAATGTATATCAAAAGCTCTCAAAGGGGGCATACCTCTTGACTTCACACTTTCACTTCTAAGAGGAACTTATCCTAAACAAGCAAATGAACAAGGGTACAAAGATTACTTATGAGGGACTTTATACTGTGTTGTTTATGGCACAGAAAATTTAGAAATGTCAGCATGATATCCTTTAATAGGAGGTTATAAATATAATTATAAATCTGTACAATGAAATACATTAAAAATATTTCAGAGGAGGGGCACCTGGATGGCTCAGGTCATGATCTCAGGGTCCTGGGATCAAGCCCCTTGTTGGGCTCCCTGCTCAGCAGGGAGACTACTTGTCCCTCTGCTCCTCCCCCAACTCATGTTCTCTTTCTCTCTCTCTCTCAAATAAATAAATCTTCATAAAAAAGTTCCTCCCTGTTTAAAAAAATATATATTGGGGAGGCATGTATGTATTGGTGCAGCAAGAGATAAAAAGTATATTAAAAGGCAAGCTAAACAACCCCACATGAAGGGGCACAAGGGTGGCTCAGTTGGATAAGCATCCACCTCTTGGTTTTGGCTCAGGTCATGGTCTCAGGATCCTGAGATGGAGCCCTGTGTTGGGCTCCTAGTTCAAAGTGGAATCTGCTTGCAATGTTCTCTCTCTCCCTCTTCTCCTTCCCCTGCTCTCTCTTTCTCTGTAAAACTATGTAAATAAAATCTTAAAAGAAAACCCCACATGTAGAGCAAAACTTCATTTTTGCAAAAACAATGTATGAGGAAGACACATGGTGATATGTATGAAAGTACACAGGCATTTACAGGTAAGTTTGGACAGACAGACTTCAAAATGTCAACACTGGTGATCTTTGGATGGTGAGAGTAACGGCAATTTTCATTTTCTTCTACATACATTTCTAAACTTTTCATAATTAGGTCAACAAAAATTACCTGACTATGTTCTGCTTTTTAGGTGGGAAACAAAAAGCAATTAAGTATTATGGAAAACACAGACACACTTCATAAACTTAATGAAGACTAGAGCCCAGGTTTAGAACCACGGGTTGAGAAATGTTAACTACAGTATTGGAGATGATTTTCTGATTTCCTGAGTTCAAGCAAGTTGTTTTCTCAGTCAATATTTGTAAAAAAGAAAAAAAAAACTTGTTTATTTCATTGCCTGCCAAGCTTGAGAAGGTCAGGCTTGATTGAGAAATAACACAAAGTGTAGCAAAAGCTACCATTGATAACTAGGCATTTTCCTTGCATTGCCTCATTGAAAACCTTCTAATGGTCCTGCCAGGTATCAACATTCTCAAGTGCAAAAGCTGAGAGAGGTGACAGAACTTGTCAAAGTTCTCCCAGATGCTATGTGGAAGATCTTGATTTGAAGAGGTCTCTCTGAGGGCACCTGGGTGGCTCAGTTGTTAAGGGTCTGCCTTCAGCTCAGGTCATGATCCTTGGGAACCCTGCTCCTCCCTCTCCCACTCCCCCTGCTTGTATTTATTCCCTTTCTCGCTGTCTCTGTGTCAAATAAATAAATGAAATCTTTAAAAAGAGGAAGAAGAAGAAGAAGAAGAACAACAACAACAACAACAACAACTAGTAGTAGTAGTCGTCGTCGTCATCATCTATCTGACCTCAAGGCCTTCAGGGAAAGTTAGACAAAGGAGCTTTAGGCTTTAACCTTGCAAGTCTCTTAATGCCTCTGATCGTTTACATGGCTATCCCGCTGCCCTATTTAATTTGCAAGAACAATAAAAGGAGAACGAGCCTGATGTTTTTAAGAAAATTGGAGTAAATACATGGAGAAGCAAGATTTACAGTGGGTACTATTCAAAAGGCTCAAGGTCAAAATGCTTGGTTGGGTAGTTATAGGGGAGGGGAGCAGTTTGAGAGTGTACCCACGTATGTGTGTATGAAGGGCCACAAGAGACACCACAGAATGGGATAAGGATGACATCTATGCACTTGAAGGGAGCTGGGCCACGATGAGGGAAGCTGGATAGTACCTGGGAGGAAAAGGAGCTGGTAGACTGACAAAGTGTAAAGGGGGATTGAGAGAAGGAGCAATAGAAAAGAGGAAGAACTAGGAGGAAAGGCAGTTATAAGTTATTCTGCAGTATTTTTTCCTTCCACCTTTTTTTCTCCCTTTAGTCTCTTCCTTGCTGATCTCAGTCACAATTCGGCCCTCAGTGCTCTTTTCTATCTGGATGATTACCAAATCTCTCCAGTCCTGACCTTCCTCGAGAGTTCCAGAGTCCCCTCCTCTGAGGTCCAAAATGAATGCAGCATCCCTTATACATCAAGCCTGCTCCTACCCTTGTACTTGCTCTCACTTAATCAAACATGTTCTCTCTCTTCTCTTCCTTCAACCATTCTTTCATCCAACAAACATTTACTGTGGCTCTATTAGGTCCCACACACCGCCATTAACTTACCAAGTTGGCTCACTTCTACTTTGAAAATCTTGTCTGTCCATCTCATCTAAATTCTTACCTGAGATTTACTGAGAAATCCTTCATGCTTCAGCCATGGCTACACAGGACTCTAAGTTAATTGGTTTTGCATGCCCTTCATTTTGTAATGACCACCTAGCAGGTAGCATTATACCTGGGACACAGAAGGGGCTCGCAGTGGAGACTTACGGACTGCAAACTAGTTGGGATTGGAGGAGCAGAAGCTAGGAGATTTGGCTTGAAGGAATATTTGCATACGAAGAAAGATGTCTTCCTTAAACTCTTGGTTACAGATCTGTACAAATAACAGCAGCGTCAGAATTCTTTTATTTCTGGGGTGTGGCCATAGGAGGCTGGGAAGACCGCTTAAATCTGATGTTGAGAGTCTTCTGATAGAGAGAAAGCCCGTCCACCTCCCATCCCTTGAATACGCAATAGTCACTTGTTGAATCTATCACCATCCATGAGAGGGACCACGGATGTTGTGTTCTCCTTTGTATCCCCAACGCCAAGCACATCGAGCACACATTAGGGGTTCAGTAAATATCTGTGGAGGATTCGAGAAAGGCAGGGACCATAGATATTTCATTCATCGTCTCAGGAAGAAGGACAAAGACTAAGGGGCTCGAGGGAAAAAGAAACAGTGCAAGACATTTCCCTCCTACTCCTTTAGAGGTTGGTAAATGTTTGCTAAGCGAAATAAATCGCCCTCTTGCACAGCTCCAAAATCGGGCCCCTCGCTCGGCTGCCAGGCCCTGGAGCGCGGCCACCATCTGGCTCAGGCTCAGGCCCACGCTTCCCTCTCTCCCAGCCCAGGCTCCTGTTACGTCCCTGCACACATCTGTACTCAAAACAGGCCCAACAATTACACGCTCCCGCGGCCCTGCCTCGAGATCCGGGACAGCCCCCAGGACCGCGTCCCCTCAGCCCCCCGCCCCCCACCCTGTGTCCGGGGGAGCCCGCGGCCCGGCCTAAGGCCGCCTCCTGCAGCGGGTTCCCGCACCCCGCGCCGCAGGCGCGCCAGACGCCGTCCATGTGCTCAGCCGCCGTCGCCAGCCCTGGGCCGCGGCGGCTGGAGCAGGGAGCCCGGGAGGCCCGGCGGCCGCGGCCCTGGCCCGCCGCGCTCCTCCGGGCGGGAGAGGCCGGCGGGCGGGGAGGCGGGAAGCGGCTGCAGCTGTGAGGCACCAAGGGGCGGGAGGCGGGGGCGCAGGGGACAGCGGGCCAAGCCGGGGTGGGGGGGCGGCACCCCCGCCGCGGTGGGGCTTGGGGAGCGGCGGCTCGCTCACTCACCACAGTCCGGCGGGGCAGCGCGCCGGGGGTCCGGGACAGGGCCCGGCGGAGCCTCCGTGCCCTGCCCGAGCGGGCCCCCCCGGAACTCTCGGAGCCGCTGTCGTCCGAGATCACGATGAAGTCCTCCATGGCTACGGGCCCTAGCCGAGGCAGCGCGCGGGCCGCCGGCGACCCGGGCAGCGGCGGCAGGGGCGACTTCAGCTCCCGCTGCTGAGGCGGCGGCGGCAGCGGCAGCGGCGGCGACAACGGGAGCCATCACCCCGCCGGCCCCGCCCCTTCCCGCCCCGAGCCCCGCCCCCGCCGGCCGGCCCCGCCCCTCCTGAGCCTGCCCCACTCCGTCCCTAACCCCCCCCGCGGCAAGCGGCGGGCGGCCGGGTCAGGGAGGCGGGTGCGGGTCTCCGCGGGGGCACTCGCCCTCCCTTCCCGGGGAGTGAAAAAAGAGAGAGAAAATCAAGTCGCAGCCGGCTCGGACCAGTGTTGCGGGTATGCCTGCGTGACGCTAAGGCTGCGAGGGCTTCCCCACCTGCTTACAACCGACCCAAGTGTGAAGTGAGGTGTGAACAGGCCTCTGACTGAGCCCGCGTCCCAGGGGAGGGACTTGGCCTCCGGCAGACGGGGTGAGGAGCCCCTGACTGACTGAGGGTAGATGGCCTGGCTTGTGGCCAGGTGGGGCACAGAGGCCCCACTTCCTTATGCACATGTGCAGTAGGTCTGTAGGATAAATTCCTAGAGTGGAATTACTGGGTCAAAGGTGATGTTTCTGCTGTTTGAATAAATAATGCCAAAGTACTCCTAAGTTGTACCAATTGGCAGTTTCACCAACAATCTGTGTCACTCAGGAATTTATGCTGTGAGATCTAGACACTTGGACACTTGTACAGTTGGTAGCAGGATCAGAAACTTGAAAAAAGTCACAAAGGGAAGCCATGATGTGGCACACGTGAGGAATAATAAGGTGTTAAGAATGAGCAAAGCTATAAAGATAAAAAGAAAGATATACCCCATAGAGGGCGGAGGGGTAGGTAGTTGGCTGGTTGTAGGTTACCAATGTTAAAATCAAGATAGGATCTGTGTTACAAGAAATGTGGGGTATTGACAAAAATCCTGTGGCTCATGCACCAGCAACTTGGTAATATGTGTTGACAGATCCAATCGGAAATTGTATTTACCTGAAGAGGGTTCGGTTCTCAAAGGAATGGTTGTCATGTGCTACCTAAGTAGTGTCTAGGGCAGTGATTCTCAAACTTTAGAGAGCATCACAATCACGAAGGAGACTTGCTCAAACACCAATTGCTGGGCCTCACTCCAGAGTTTCTAAATCTGGAGGTATGAGGAGGAGGTATGAGGCTCTGAATTTGTATTTCTGAAATTTCCCAGGTAATGTTGATGCTGCTGTTCTGGGGACCATGCACTGAAAATCACAGGTCTGGTGGGCGAGGAGTCCACGGCCAATGGATTTCAAGTTCTGGTCAAATGACTGAAATCATCCCTTTTGTGAAGGGCTTCATTAAATTGTCTTCACCAAATGCCATTAGACATTTGGTTTATTTAACTCCCTGTTTCTTTTTTCTTCTTCAAAGTTTTATTTATTAGAGAGAAAAAGAGTGAGAGAGAGCATGAGAGGGGAGAGGGTCAGAGGGAGAAGTCTACTCCCTACGGAGCCCGAAGCCGGACTCATCCTCTATCCTTGGACTCCAGGATCATGACCTGAGCAGAAGGCAGATGCTTTACCGACTGAGCCACCCAGGTGCCCTTAACTCCCTTTTTCTTGAAACACCGTCTTCACAAGGCTTCTGTGACTCTGCATCTCTCTTACTACTTCTTTTTAGTCTCCTTAGATGACTCCTGCTCCACTACTCACTCCTTAAATCTTGATGTTCCTCAGAGGTCTGACATAGGCCACCTGCACACACCTCGCCCTACACAATGTCAACTATTCTTGGGGCTTTAAATGATAATTTTCATGCCAATGACTCCCTAGGTTTATCTCAGGCCTGTTCTCAAAGCTCTAGATATATATATCCAAATGTGTATCAAATCTCACAGGCAACTCAAGTTGAAAACCGAACCCCTGTCCCCTCAAAAAAAACCCTGCTTCTTCTTCTTTGTTCCCCATCTCATTGCATGGTGGTACTACCAGCCAGCAAATGCTCAAGTGAGAAATCTAAGCATTATGCTTGATTTCTACTTCTTTCTCACCAGCAAGTCCTGTCTCTTTTTATCTCCTAAATATTTTTTGCACCCCTTCACTTCTTTTTGGCCTCTACTGTTAGGACTTTCGGCAAACTAAGAGATAATCTCTGGCCCAGTCTACTATAGCAGCCTCATATCTTGTCTTCCTGAATCTATTCTCGCTCTCTTTCATTCCTTTTTCCACATTCAGCCAAAGTGATCTTTTTTTTTTTTTAAAGATGTTATTTATTTATTTGACACAAAGAGATCACAAGTAGGCAGAGAGGCAGGCAGAGAGAGAGGGGGAAGCAGGCTCCCTGCTGAGCAGAGAGCCCGATGTGGGGCTCGATCCCAGAACCCTGGGATCATGACCTGAGCCTAAGGCAGAAGCTTTAACCCACTGAGCCACCCAGGTGCCCCAGCCAAAGTGATCTTTAAGAGAGTGTGTAATCAAACCGCCTTTAGTGGGTTCCTAATAGCACTATGTCTAGCTTTAAGTCTTAGTTGGCTTAGGCTGCCATAACAAAATGACATGGTCTGGGTTAACTAAACAAGAGGAACTTATTTTCTCACAGTTCTGGAGGCTGGGAAGTCCAAGATCAAGGTGCTGGCCGGTTTGGTTCCTCTCTCTTTGGGTTGCAGATTTCTTGTTATATCCTCACATGGTCTTTCCCCAGTGGGTGCATACAGGGAGAAAGAGAGGGAAAAAGAGGGGAGGGAGGGAAGAAGGGAGGGGGGGGGAGGGAGAGAAATCTCTTCTTATAAAGCCACTAATCCCAGCATGAGGGCCCCATCTCCATGTCTAATCTAACCTTAATTATCTCTCAAAGATCCCATCTCCAAATACCATCACATTGGGGGTTAGAGTTTTAACATATGAATTTTAAAGGAACACAAACATAATACTATAAACTTTTAAATAGAAAGATTATATATATATATATATTTGTAAGTTACGTGTTATATTTATACATAGTAAATATATGATTTCACAGTAAGTAAATTTTACCCTAAAAAAAAGACATGGAAAAAATTTTGAACTCTATGATATGTTTGCTATAGCGAAGGGATGAAGTATACTGATGTCTGCAAGTTACTTTGAAATGCATCTAAAATAAGATAGGTGAATGTGTAGATGGATAAATATGGATAAAGCAAATATAATAAAATGTTAACATTGTCAAATCTTCATGGTAGTTATATAGATGTTTATTTTAACTTTTATGTAAATTTGTATGTTTTTGTATTATGTTGAGAAAAAAATCTAAAATTAAGAATGTGAGTTATGATTTTCCCACAATTTAAAAACTTTTTCTAAAAAGGTGAGAGAAGGGATATCTGGGTGGCTCTTTTGGTTAAGTGTCTGCCTTTGGCTCAGGTCATGATCCCAGGGTTCTGGGATCGAGTGCCACATCAGGCTCCCTTCACAGAGGGGAGCTTGCTTCTCCTTCTCCCTCCGTTGCTCCCCCTGCTTGTGTTCCCTCTCTTTTTCTCTGTGCCAAATAAATAAATAAAATATTTTTTTTAAAAAAGGAGAGAGAGGATTATAGTGAACCCTCTGTGTCCATCATCCAGCTTCAAGAATGTACAATCTTACTCCACTTATATTCTCACCCACTCTCTCATCCCCACCTTCCTGAATTATTTTAAAGTAAATGCAAGACATCACACTGTTTATTCTAGAGAAATTTCAGTTTCTAGCTTTAAAAGATAAGGAATCTTCATTTAACAATTTGTCGAGCACATATGCTGTACTCAAGGGATACAGTGGTGAACAAGGTAGACATGGTCTCTGGTTTATGGCGATTATAGTTTATAAGGGAGACAAACAATAAACTAGTAAACTGGTAATAAACTAGTAAACTAGTAAAATATGACAATAACCGCTTTGAAATATCTTAACTTGTGAGATATAAATATGAACGATTTTATTGTTTCTCCAATAACCATTACCACTGTCTCTAGAAATCCTCTTGCTCTCTGACAGTGAATTCCTTTAAGAATATCCTACTCTGGGGGCACCTGGGTGGCTCAGTGGGTTAAACGCCCAGCTCTTGATTTTTTTTTAAATTTTTTAAAAAGATTTTTTAAATTTATTTGACAGACAGAGATCACAAGTAGAGAGAGAAGCAGGCAGAGAGAGAGAGAGAGAGAGAGGAAGAAGCAGACTCCCTGCTGAGCAGAGGGATCACGACCTGAACCGAAGGCAGAGGCTTTAACACACTGAGCCACCCAGGCGCCCCCCAACTCTTGATTTTGACTTCGGTCATGATCTCAGGGTCATGGGCTCTAGCCCCATGTGGGGCTCTGCACTCAACTCAGCATCTGCTTGTCCCTCTCCCTCCCCCTCTGTTCCTCCCCTGTGGTCTCTCTCTCTAATAAATAAATAAATAAAATCTTAAAAAAAAAAAAAAGAATATCCTACTTTGTGTGTATATGGACCACATCTTCCTTATCCATTCGTCCGTTGAAGGGCATCTTGGTTCTTTCCACAGTTTGGTGACCGTGGCCATTGCTGCTATAAACATTGGGGTACAGATGGCCCTTCTATTCACTACATCTGTAATTTGGTGTAAATACCCAGTAGTGCAATTGCAGGGTCATAGGGAAGCTCTATTTTTAATTTCTTAAGGAATCTCCACACTGTTCTCCAAAGTGGCTGCACCAACTTGCATTCCCACCAACAGTGTAAGAGCGTTCCCCTTTCTCCACATCCTCTCCAACACACGTTGTTTCCTGTCTTGCCAATTTTGGCCATTCTAACTGGTGTAAGGTGGTATCTCAATGTGGTTTTAATTTGAATCTCCCTGATGGCTAGTGATGATGAACATTTTTTCATGTGTCTAATAGCCATTTGTATGTCTTCATTGGAGAAGTGTCTGTTCATGTCTTCTGCCCATTTTTTGACATGATTATCTGTTTTGTGTGTGTTGAGTTTGAGAAGTTCTTTATAGATCCTGGATATTAGCCTTTTGTCTGTACTGTTATTTGCAAATATCTTCTCCCATTCCTTGGGTTGCCTTTTTGTTTTGTTGACTGTTTCCTTTGCTGTGCAGAAGTTTTTGATCTTGATGAAGTACCAAAAGTTCATTTTCGCTCTTGTTTCCTTTGCCTTTGGAGACATATCTTGAAAGAAGTTGCTGTGGGTGATATCGAAGAGGTTACTGCTTATGTTCTCCTCTAGGATTCTGATGGATTCCTGTCTCTCTCTCTTAAAAAAAAAAGTGATAGGACTTTAGGGGTACAATAGTGTTCTGATTATATATATCTTTCTCATCAGCCATCCTGCCTGAAATTCAGGAAACACAGAGTCCCTGGTTGTGTAATAAGAGTATACTTGAAACGTACCCTGACCTTATCTGACAACAGAGATGGAAGAGTACTGGCCCTGAAGCTGCCTTTCTTAAAACTGTGATTAGTGTTATTTGGTCATCCTGGATCTGTCTTGAAATATTCTGTTTACCCAAGGCTTCCAAAATGATGGTGTCTTTTTCAAAAACTAGTGTGTTGGTGTATTTTCCTCTTCTTTTTTTCTGGGTGATCTGTCTTATTTTATTTTTCCAGATTTATTAAGATACAGACATATATTTAATGAGATATTGACATATAACATTGTATAAGTTTAAGATGTATAATGTGATATTTTGGGGTGCCTGGGTGGCTCAGTCGGTTAAGTGTCTGCCTTGGGCTCAGGTCAAGACCCCAGAGTGCTGGGATGGAACCCCGCATCAGGATCCCTGCTCAGCAGGGACTCTGCTTCTCCCTCTGCCCCTCCCCACTGCTTATGCTCTCTCTCTCTCAAATAAATAAATAAAATATTTTTTAAAAAGATGCATAATATGATATTTTGATACGTACATATATTATGAAATTTTTGCCATAATAAGGTTAGTTAACACATCCTTTACTTTGCATAATTATCATTTTGTTGTTGTTGTTATGGTGAGAACATTAAAGCTCTACTGTCATAGCAACTTTCAAGTACAATAGAGTATTACTAACATTATCAACATGCTGTACATTAAATGCCCAGAACTTACTCATCTTAAAACCGAAATTTTGTTCCAGTTGATTAATAGCTCCCCATTTCCACCCCCACACCAAACCTAGCAACCACCACTTGCCTCTTTGTTTCTGTAAGTTTAATGTTTTAGTTGCCACATATAAGTGAGATCATAGAGTACTTGTCTTTCTCTGAATTATTTTACCTAACATAATGCTCTCAAGGTCCATCCATGTTGCTGCAAATGGTAGGATTTCCTTCTTTTTTATGGCTGAATAGTATTCCGTGTGGGTTTCAAGGTGATACTTCTTCATAGACTTATTCTTCTTAACTCATGCATCAATCCCATGTACACTGAGAGGCTAGTGCAGTCATTTATCTACCCAATGAATACTCCCACTTTTTGGAAGTTTCACATTATACTGCTTTGCTTTTATGGAAGACCTACAATAGTATTTGTTTTTGCTAACCAAAAGAAATCTGAAAAGGATTTTTCACTCTTAATGAAAAAAGGCAAAAAGCAAACATAGTGTTCAGCACTGGTTTTTCAGCCAGCCATTATGGAGACAGCAGCAGCCCCAGCAGTGAGAGTCACCCTGCCAAGCTCTGTCCCTGGCAGCCACACTTAGCATCCCAGCATCTAGCCACTGCAGCTTTGAACTATATCTGTGAGCGTCTGTGTTTTCTCTCAATTTATTCTGTTAACTCATAGCAAGATGTGTCCTATGGTAATGGAAAAGCCTAAGAGAGGTTTTTTTTGGGTCTGGGAACACTCAAAACATTCTGTATAAATTAATGGTAATTGCTTCTTTGCTTTATGCCACTTCAGCTTACAAAAGGTTTCACAGGAGCATTCCAGTTTTGGGTGGCAGGAGAAACTTGTAGTCCTGAGTGCCCACTGGGTGCCAGGCACCTTGTTAGGGGCTGGGAATAAAACTGAGCAAGATAGGCGTAGCCTCTTTCTTAGAGAGCATAACAGCCCTAGTTTGTGAGTGCAGAAAATAAACCTCAGTCCCTTACTTTCTTTTAATTAAAAACTTGAATATGAAAAAAATACGTGAAAATGGAAGTCAAAACCATTTCACACTCATTACAATGGCTATTATTTTAAAACGATGGAAAACAAGTTTTGGCAAGGATGTGGAGAAATTGGAACCCTTGCTCATTGGTGGTGGGAATATAAAATGGTGTAGCTGCTGTGGCATACAGTTTGGCAGCTCCTCAAAAAGTTAGACATAGAATTACCATAAGATCCAGCAGCTCTACTCCTGGGTATTTACCTCAAAGCTTTAAAAGCAGGGAGGCAAACAGATACTTTTCCACGTATCTTCATAGCAACATTATTCATAATAGCCAAGAGGTGGAAATAACCTGTGTCCATCAGCAGTTGAAGGAATAAACAATTCTATCCAGCCTTAATGGAAATTATGACACGTGCTACAATATGGAGGAGACTTGAGGACATCATGCTAAATGAAACATGCCTGTCACAAAAGGACAAGTATTGTATGATTCTACTTATATGAGCTAACTGGAATAGGCAAATTCATAGAAAGAGAAAATAGAATAAAATTATTGGGGGTAGGGGAAGGGAGAATGGGTGCTATTTAATAGATGCAGAGTTTCTGTTGGGAAGATGAAAAAGTTCTGGAAATGGATAGTGGTGATGGTTGCACGATACTGTGACTATATCCTAATGCCATTATATATTACACTTAAAAATGGTTTAAGGGGCACCTGGGTACCTCAGGCAGTTAAGTGTCTGACTCAGAATCTCAGCTCAGGTCTTGATCTCAGGGTTGTGAGTTCAAGTCCCATAATGGGCTCCATGCTGGGCCTGAAGCCCACTTAAAAAAAAAAAAGAAAGAAAAAATGCTTAGAGTAGTAAATTTTAATGTATATTTTACTACAATAAACATATGTGAATATTTTCCTTTTATCAAAAACTGAAACATTATGGACAATGTTAAAACCTCCTTTGACCACCACCTCCATCCTGATCCCAGTTCCCCCTCTTCATTGGTTCTGTGTTTCCTTTTCTAGAGCTTTTCTATATATTTGCTTGCATTCATAAGTACTTAGAAAAATGACATATATTTTTAGCTTTATCCAAAGTGCATGTCTGCTTTATCATGGAGATTTGGAACCATCATTTGTAGTAAAAATGTTCTGAGCAGTAGGGCTTTCTGCCTTATTGGGGATTTTTTTTTTTTTTGGATGGATGTACATTTTTCCAAAGTTGTGATTTTCTTTCATTTTTCTTTTTTTCATTATGTTGCAGGGTCAGTGCCTGTGGACCTCTTTTGTTTATGCTACAGCTGGCCAGTTCAGATTTCTCCTGTGCCTTAGAGAACACTCTGTCCTTCCCGCTGGATTCCAGGTATAACCTCCTAGTTTTGGGTCACTCCTAGCTTTTCCACTGGACTGCTTTAGTAGGCAACCTCTCATTGTACATAACTTAAATAATTTTAAAGTAATTTAGAATGCTTATAAAACAGAATGTGTAACCACATCACCACTTGGATAACATCTTTCTAGACTCTCTGAATGGTGATTACTTATAGGTGCGTACAATTTTACAGAAACAGGATCATACTATGCATATTGTATTGCAATTGGCTTTCTTAGTTCAAAAAATATTTCCTTACGGTTTGCTGTGTCAGTGAATATAGATCTACAGTATCCATTTTATTGGCTCATAATAATAGTTGTTAAATAGTATGACATGTTTCTTCTTATTTAATAGAAAAGCACAAAGAAGCAAACAAAAAAGTGTATCACATTCTCTCAACCCTGATATCCTACATTGAACAGTTTGTAAAATTAAAAGAAACATATCTATGAGATTAGCAAATTCATGCTACAGAAAGTTATAAAATAAAAAGTGCAAGTTGAAAGCCACCCTCCCTTTTCTAGTTCAGTCTTCCCAAGGCCAAATGCTTTTATCAGTTTCTTGCGAATCCTTCAAAACATACAAAATTACTTACATATCTGTATTTCTTTCTCTTTTTTGTGTGTTTTAACACACACACACAAAATCACATTATTATATAGAGTTTTTTACTTTGCTTTTTTCATTTGATATATTTTGGGGATCATTTCTTAACTGTAAGGTAAATAGATCTTTTTTAATACCTGCATTTAAAAAAAGTCATTTTTAGGATACACCACAATTTATTTAACCAATTCCTTGTGGTAGATATTTTTGTTGTTTCCAGGGTTTTGCTTGTTTGTTTATTATGCAGTTTTGATTTTACTATTACCAGTAATGTTGCAAGAACATCTCTGTACTTACCTTAACAAGGCTTGCCAACATATCCATAGAGAAAATCTTAAGTACTGGGGAGTGGGTTCAAGGGTGTATGTGTTTTACGTCTGGGTAGAAATTGCCAAATCATCATCCAGAGAGGTTGCACCAAATAACATTATGACAAGTGTTTGAGAGTGCTTGTTTCCTAAAATTCCACAAGCATTAGTTATCAAACTTTCTGGTTGTTGCCAATCAAATGAATTAAAATTGTTTTTTTGTTCTGATTTGCATTTATTATTATGACGTTGAGATACTTTTTGTTATGCCCAAGTTTTCGCGTCTGAGAGACCACCAAGGAGCCAAGCACCGATGCAATCGCACGAGGATTTATTTGACAAGCTTAAGCTTGGGCCCAAGTATACCGGACACAGCAGAGTAGGGACTTGGACCCCGAGCCAGATTACAGTCAGGGTTTTTAAAAGGCAGAGTAGGGGTAGACTCAGCAGTGGGTGAGGACAAAAGGGGGTTATGGATGATGTAAGTCTCTAAGGAATTTTGGAAGCGAGGTCTCCAGGACTTTGAGAGTTTAGCTATTGTTTGGGGAAAAGGTTATTCATTACCAGTAATAAAAATCTTCTCGTGAGACCCTTTAGATGTATATCAGTGGATCATATGCTTGATAATGATTGCTGACACTATCTTGGAGGTTTAGAGATAAAGTTTCACATTTCTCTCATCAAGTGTCCTTGTTAGTGAGATTTAGGTTTAGAAGAAATTTAACTTTATTTACATTTCCTTCTGCCTCAGCCTCCTTCAGTTTTATGGTGGGGAGGGCGACATTAGGGCTTAAGGAACTGAGTTATTTGTTTCTTGAAATTGGGCTATTGAGAAGATAGCTTCGTTGTTGTAAATCACTAGGACATTTGTAAACTGAGGGAGACTCCTGTCTTGCAGGATTGTGATCTCTGCAAGTTAAATATTTGTTTTTCTTTTAGGGCAGCCAGGGGTGGCTGAGGAATGTCACACATACTACTGAGGGGAGGGGAGTGGGTGGAGAGGGGGTGCAAGGTGCCAGCTTTTGCTTTGCCAAGATGGCTGTACTTATGTCAGGCCTGGACTCGAGGTGGGTACAGCCTTGTTTTTCTTGGCCCCCACACTTTTCAAATGTGCATTGACTGTAGTTTTTTCCTTGAAACTGTTCATACACATTCACCATTTTTTTTCTCCTAGACTGTTCATCTTTTTTAATAGCTATCAGTAGAATTTGTGTGAATAGGTAAGATATTATTGAGCAAGGCAATATTACATTGCTTGGGTAATGTATTCAACTAGTTCCCTAATAATGAAGAGTTAAAATGTTTACAATATCATACTACAGTTTCAAACTTCTTGTACTTGCATCTTCGTGCTCTGAATCAAATATCTCTTTAAGTTAGATTCCAGAAGTAGAATTGCTCATTGAAAGCCAAATTCTTTGTCAAAATTTTCAAAATAGCATTGTTTGATGGGGGATTCGTCCAATTTGGGGAGTGGGAGAAAATAAAGAAACTAAATAGGAGCTTCTGATTGGAAGGCTAATCTGCTCTAAATTAGAATTGAACTAAAAGGCTAATTGGTGATGTTATCGTCCTAGCTGCTTTCATCATAAGCTTCTTAAAATCCTAAATCTTCTCCTCCATTTGGTGCTTGGACCTCCTGGGAGTCTGCAAATTCTCCGAAGGGAAAAAGAAAAAAAATGTAATTTCCAAGTGAATAATAGTATTAAAACATAATTATAAGCACATTTTGAATCCTTGTATGGCCATGCAATTTTGGTGCTGGCTTTACATTTCTGTTTACAATTATCTGAGTGGTGCATACTGTTTGAAGGAACATTTGGCATTATGGTAATTCATTAATTTAAATTGAACGGAAGGAAGTAGTAGGAGACTTGAGTCAACTTACCTACAAGACTGGTGGCCTCCTGCTGAGCTGAATTCACAAAGAACCTGTGCAACAAAGCAATCCATTAAATTAGAATAACATAGGAAACGATTTGGGGGAGGATGAGTTGCATAAATGTTGTCTTTGTACCTAACAACTTGTTCATTAGCAGTTAGTGTCCTAGAAAATAGAGTGAAGAAATTTACCTTTCTGATTGGAGTAATAATTGGATTAGGACACCCATTCAGTCCAATTGCATTAATGACCACAAAGCCAGCCTTAGTTTTACTAGGTTTATTAGGTGACACTGCATTACACTAGGCGTTCCAGGATTGCTTGGGCAACTTTGACTAAGTATGAGGTCTGCCTCGGTATCTGCAAAATTAAAGAAATGAAGTGAGTCACACTGATGAGGGAGTGGAAGGCGAGCTGAGGGTAAAGCACAGGCTGACACCCCGCGGCCTCCCCACCCCCTCCACTCCCAGGTGGGATCTGTAGGACACCCCTCAGGTACGCCTCGCTGCCCTAAAAACTAAGGGAAGACAAAAACAAATGGATAACTGATAGAGATCACTGTCCTGCAAGACATGAGCCTCCATCTGTTTACCAATGTCTTCGTGATTTACCAGGAAAAAGCATTCTGATCAATAGCCTAGCTTCCAGAGACCCATAACTTAATTTCCTGGAGCCCTAACATCACCCTCCCTTCCACGAGTGCTGTGGGAAACAGAGGCAGAAGAGAAAGTAAACAAAAGTTTCTTTATGACCTGCAGCCTATTTATTAACAAGGACTTGTAATAGGAAGAGTATAGCATTCCTCCAGAAAGCTCCCATATATCCTAATGTTAGTGCCTTACTGAAAGGGAAAACAACCTTAGCTTGACAATAGCAAGGACTCCAGCATCCTGTAAATCTTCTTTAGCATTTGAAAGTTCTTTTGAACACCTCCCTTTTTTCCTTACCTCCCCCAGCTCCCAAATATATAATCAGCCATTTCCCCACAACCACCATGGAACAGCTCTTTCTGCCCACGGGTCCTGTCCCGGTGCTTTAATTGAAATCACCTCCCCCCCCTTTTTTTTTCACCAAGGACGTCTCAAGGATTCTTTCTTGGCCGTCAGCTCTGGATCTCACCAACATTCCAAAATTACATCAACACCACTTTGTACAACATAATTATCCGAACAGACATTTTCTGCGTTAGTATTTTGACAGACAAAAATAAATAGACAAAAATTGGTTTGCCCTCATTTTTTGTTCTAATATGCATTTATATGATTATTATGAATATAAATATGCACATACATGTAATGTTAGTATTTTTTTCTTTTGAAAAAAAAAATCCTAGATAAAAATCTACCATTTAGGGGCGCCTGGGTGGCTCAGTTGTTAAGCAGCTGCCTTTGGCTGGGGTCATGATCCTAGGGTCCTGGGATCAAGCCCCGCATAGGGCTCCCAGCTCTGCGGGAAGTCTGCTTCTCCCTCTCCCACTCTCCCTGCTTGTATTCCCTCTCTCGCTGTGTCTCTCTCTGTCAAATAAATAAAAAAAATCTTTCTAAAAACCCTATCATTTAAATAAAGTTTTCTTTTATCTTTGTTACTTCTACCAGCATATTCAGTTTTACGTATTTGCAATGATGTTATGTTATGTTAACATGGCATTTCTTTTAACATATACCATAAATATTTTCCCGTTTTACGAATCTGTTTTTATTCTTGTTTCTCTTTGCTTCATGCACTTCCCCTTGCCCACCATCGTGTACCCAGTGTTTGTGCAGGTATGTGAGCTCACTCATTTTTCTCCATAACCATGTAAGCCTGGTGGAAAAGATATACAGATACATGTGTACAAATATAAATAAATATATAAAATACATATAAAAAGTTGAGTTGTCATTCGCTTTTACAAAAGCGAGATCATAAACTATATGTATTTTTAACTTACATCTTTTCATCTTTAATTCATCAGGGCAGACTGCTGGGTCCGTAGCCACAGATCCAAGTTGATTTTTTAACAGCAACCTAATTACCCATACTGTAGACATACACATTATTTATCAATAGAGAATCCCTCTGCTGACAGACTTTTAAGTTGTTCTCAAGTTTTTGTGTTATTACAAACAATGCCACAATAAATATTCTCATAGATTTGTTCTTAGATTGTTAGTAGTGGGATCACTAGATGGGTGGGGGGTATGTGTATATACATATATACATTTTATTTATTTATTTATTTATTTATTTATTTATTTATAGAAGGAATGGGGTGGAGGAAGGGCAGAGGGAAAGGGAGAGAGAGAATCTTAAGCAGGCTCCACACCCAGCACAGAGTCCGACACAGGGCTTGATCTCCCGACCCTGAGGGGCTTGATCTCCTGACACGGAAATTATGACCTGAGCTGAAATCGAGAGTCAGACACCTAACTGCCTGAGCCACCCAGGAACCCCTATATTTCTTGTTTTTAATGTATAATGCCATATTACTTTAAAAAGCTGCACGTGGATCTTGTCTGGACCTTGATTGAGGTAAACTATAAAATTAAGAGGTGTATTTATAAGACAATTAGAAATTTGAGCACTGACTAGATATTTCATTAAATTAAGGAATGGTGGGGGGGCTTTTTTATATGTGATATTGGTAGAGATACATACTGAAATATTTATGGATGAAGTAAATTGGTTCAGAAAAGTACTGGAGGGAGAGAAGTGGATTGAAGCTGATATAATGGAAATTCATTATACCATCGTCTTCTTTTACATATGTTTGAAATTCTTCGTAATAATAATAATGATAATGAAAGCTGTAACAATTCATGCTGTATAATGTATGAGAAAACGTATTTCCTTACATTTCCCATAGCACTGGGTGTTAATACTTTTTTATTTTTGTCAATCTAATGTATGACAAAAGATATTTGTTGCTAGTTTGTATTTACCTTACTATTAAGGAGGTTATCTTGAAAAAGTGTAAAGCAGCTAGTGGCCAGGCCATGGTGTTCCCAAATTAACATAAACAATACTAAGGGACCCTGGGTGGCTTAGTTGGTTAAGCGTCTGCCTTTGGTTCAGGTCATGATCCTGGGGTCCTGGGATGGAGCCCTGTTTCAGATTCCCTGCTCAGTGGGGGGTCTTCTTCTCCCTCTCCCTCTGCCTCTCCCTGTCCCCCTTCATGCTCTGTCTCTCACATGCTCTCTCTCTCTCAAATAAATAAATAACATATTTTTAAAAAAAAAAAACAATACTTCTTAGACTATAAATAAACTGTACACAAGACCACTCAGTGACTGTTTCTAGAACAAGACAGAGAATGACCGCTTTGCAACCATAAAAACAATAGAGCATCCCCCACTTCTGACTAAACTGAGTCACAGCAGCTCCTTTACTAATGACAACTTTAGATTTGCTTTAATCCTCCTACTTCCTAGATAAAAATTATTCATTTAGGGACGCCTGGGTAGCTCAGTGGGTGAAAGCCTCTGCCTTCGGCTCAGCTCATGATTTCAGGGTCCTGGGATCGAGTCCCGCATCGGGCTCCCTGCTTGGCAGGGAGCCTGCTTCCCCCCCGCCACTGCCTGCCTCTGTCTGTCTACTTGTGATCTCTGTCAAATGAATAAACAAAATCTTTTAAAAAAATTATTCATTTATCCAGTCACTAAATTGCCCCAACTTCTTGACAACCTTCAATCCATAACTGGTCCCTACTTCTTTATCTTTTCTGGGAATAATCTAGCACAAGTCCCAATACTGTGAGACGCCTCTTCCAAGGTCCTCTTGCTGAGGCCTCTACAGTTCCTCTGGAGTACTTTGTCTCTTGTAGGAGAGTAAATCTAACTTTTTTTTTTTTAAAGATTTTATTTATTTATTTGACAGAGATCACAAGTAGGCAAAGAGGCAGGCAGAGAGAGAGGAGGAAGCAGGCTCCCCGCTGAGCAGAGAGCCCGATGCAGAACTCGATCCCAGGACCTTGGAATCATGACCTGAGCCGAAGGCAGAGGCTTTAACCCACTGAGCCACCCAGGTGCCCCCTAACTTTTTTATATAGATATGTTCCTAGAGGAAAAAAGCCCTAGTGAGCTTTTTGAACGTTTATTGTCTATTTCTTCTTTGGGATATTCTCCCAATTCAATGGGTTTTCTGAAATTTTCCCTTTTGAGAGTCAGTACCTCTGTTTACCTCCCCCATTCTTCTCTAGGAGCCATAGGCTCTACTTTCTTAGAAGAGGTAAAAGAGGGGGACCTAGGTGGCTCAGTTGGTTAGGCACCTGCTCAGGTCATGATCCCACACTCCTCAGACAGAGCCCCACATTGGACTCCCTGGGCAGGAAGCCTGCTTCTCCCTCTCCCTCTGCCCCTCCCTCTGCTCATGTGAGCATGCTTTATCTCTCAAATAAATAAATACATAAATAAATCTTTTTTTTTAAAGAAGAGGTAAAAGATAATGATTCTTTTTTTTTAAGATTATTTATTTATTTATTTGACAGAGATCACAAGTAGGCAGAGAGGCAGGCAGAGAGAGAGAGAGAGAGAGAGGAGGAAACAGGCTCCCCGCTGAGCAGAGAGCCCGATGTGGGGCTCGATGTGGGGCTCGATCCCAGGACCCCGGGATCATGACCTGAGCCGAAGGCAGAGGCTTTAACCCACTGAGCCACCAAGGCACCCCAAAAGATAACTATTCTTAACTGAGTTGGATCACTCCAGGTTTGATGCTATTAGCAAGAATCTTCAGGATCTTATTAATTCACCAGTAATGCTACTGGGAGCCAAGTGAAGTTGGACCTCTCCATTTGCTCCAGATCCTTCTGGTTATTCTCTTGACCACCAGTCCAGTTTGGCTAATGTTGACAACATGTGTGTGTGTACCATTTATTGCTCATTTCATTAGGTATTAGGGGAGAAAATTCATCCTCTTAACTCAGAAGTCTGGCATTTATATTAGATTTTGGTCTATTTACTTAAAAGCTCTGATGTGAGATATGTAAAAATTTAGTACTTCTTTGTTAATTGTTCTTTTACTGATATGAAATATCACTGTTTGTTCCTTTTAGTGCTTTCCATCTCGAATTCCACTGTTTGTTACATTAACATTGTAACACCCATAACATAATCTTTTGTTTGGTGTGCTGGGAAAATATTTTGATATTTAAACCCATGTGTTTTTATCCAGTATGTAACTCTCTATTCAGATGACTAGACTCTGAGTCATCCTTTGCCTTAAGGGAGATTGTCTCAATAGAACCAGAATACAAAAGAGGCAAATTCTTGACTTGTGGATTTCGAAGCTGGGGTTCAGGTGTAAGACACCCTGAGCCAGTTTCTTTCCTCTGGCTCATAGGAGAGTCATGTTCTGTTTGGTCTGTTCTGTTTCCTTAGGTGTTACTTCTTTCTTTTGTGGGGTGTGGGGTTTCTCATTTTTGATATTAAAACATTCCTCAAATGTTTTGTCATTCTTGGGTGCTCATCTTAATTTTTGAAGTTCCTTATTAGCCTACATGTGAGTGCTGCATCCATTTATCACATCTTGTTGCTATTAATTTCAGGAAAGAATTTGGACTTGCTGCTCTGTGGGGGAGTATTCTTTAATATCTAGGACTGGAACTGGGGACAACCACATTATTGCCATGGCCATGGCAATGCCTTGACTCTTTGGCTTAGGTGCTTATAGGGACACTCACTTCTCTTACTGCCAGTTGCTTGACAAAGGTAAGAAGGTAATCCTCCTCAGCTGCCCATGTCTCATTCCTATTTCCCCATATCCCCTGCCTCTGAGGCTGGAGAAACTCAACCTTTTTTTTTTTTTAAAGATTTTATTTATTTATTTGACAGAGAGAGAGATCACAAGTAGGCAGAGAGGCAGGCAGAGAGAGAGGGGGAAGCAGGCTCCCTGCTGAGCAGAGAGCCCGATGTGGGGCTCGATCCCAGGACCCTGAGATCATGACCTGAGCCGAAGGCAGAGGCTTTAACCCACTGAGCCACCCAGGCGCCCGAAACTCAACCTTTTGATCAATTTTTGTTTCAGTTTTTCTTCCTCTGGAAATTTGAGGTTATGATTTTTTCTTTTTAAACAAATTTTATTTATTTGTTTGTCTGTTTATTTGTTATTTATTCATTAATTATTTTTTTTTAATAGTAGGCTCCATGCCCAACATGGAGCTTGAACTCATGACCCTGAGATCAAGAGTTGTATGCTCTCTGGACTGGGCCAGACAAGTGCCCCATGATTTTTTTCTTTTAATCTGATACCATTTGCTTTCCCTTTTAAGAGATTTCCTTATAATTTCCGCAGACTAATATGATTATCAACATCATATCAGCCCTCAACACTCTGCATGATTCTCCATCTAATCGGTTTGATTTTCCACTCTCTGCAGTTATTTATGTCACATTTACTACTCTCCTTAAACTTCTGACTATTCCAGCTCCCTTCATACTGTCAGAAACCTTGCTATTTTTCACACGAAGAAAAATAAAACCATCAGATGGGAACTCCCTCGTCCTCCCCAAGCCAAACTCCAATAGTGCCCACAACCACATCCGTCCTCTTCTTCTGCCCTCTTGTGGCACTAGGTGTGCCGTTTCTCATGGCATCTAAGGCTGGGCTCTACAGCTGTGGTCTGCACGCAGTTCCCTCCCATCGTCCCCAAAGCTTACAATCTCACATGATTTTTCCCTTACCCATGTATCCTCCTACTCCTTCCCATCTCTGTCCTTCCCATGCTCTTAAACATGAATGAGTCTGTCCCACCTTAAAAACAACCACAACCTGAACTTTCTTTTCATTCCACTCACTCTCTCCTCTAGCTCCCATCCCATTTCTTTTGTCTCCTTCATAAGCTTTCAGAGAGAGTCATCTACATTAGCAGCCTCCATTTCCCAGCCTCACATTGACTTCTCAACCCACTCCAGTCTGTCCCTCAATACTCCGCAGATAAAGTGCTCACTTAGATCACCCGCCATCTGTGGTCGTTTTAAAATATGGCCACAAATTCTTTAATGTTCCTCCTTTACAAGGTAGAGTCTAATCCCCCTCTCCTTAAGTGTGGGTTGTACTTGCTTCCAGGGCATTAAATATTCTGGAAGTGATGGTGTGTGACTTCCAAGGCTGAGTCACATTGTAGCTTCAACCTCTCTCCCTTGGATTATTTGCTCTGGGGAAGCCAGCTCTGTCCTGGGAGAGGATCGTGTAACACAATTAACCCCTCAGATGACTGCAGTCCTGCCTGACATCTTGACGCAGCCTTGTGAGAAACTCTGAGCCAAAACCATCCAGCTGAGCAGCTCCTGGCTTCCTGGCTTTCAGGAATAGCGTGAGTTAATAAACATTTGTTGTTGTAAGCTGCTGAAGTTTACGGTATTGTTACACAGCAGTAGATAACTCATATAACCTCCATTTGTTAAGTCTAAAGAACTCTGACTTCTCAACGCGTTGGACACTGTTGATCTCTCCCTCTCTGGAACACTCTTCCCTTTGATTTCCAAAGTCTCCTACCTACCTTCCCAGAATCCTTTGCAGGCTTTTTCTCCTCTGCAAGCTATGAAACATTGTGCTCCTTAAAATCCAGTCCTAGGCTGTCTTCTCTTTTTTAATCTTCTCTTTCCCCAAGGGTTTCACTCAGCCTCTCAGTAAATATGCAGTTGACCCCCAATTTCTTCATCCAGCCCAGACCTCTCCCCAGGACCGTTCACCTATATATCCAGCTATTTGCTTGTCATTGTTCTTGATTATCCCCAAAGCAAATCTCTGTACTCTAAGAACAAACTATTTTTCCTCTCAAAACTGGGTTTTCTTTTTGTGTTTTCTACTTCAGTGAAGAGCACCATAACCATCTGTCCAGTTGCTTTTGACCATCTAGGTACTTTCCTCTCCCTACTCATACTTACCCAATCAATTACCAAGACTGTTGATTTTTAGCTTTTGAATGTCTTGTAAATCTCTGCCATCCAAGTCATTCTTTCTTGCTAGGACTATTGCAGTAGCTTCCAAACCCATTTCTTTACCTGTATGGTAAGGCTGTCTCTATAGTCTGTTCTCCACATTATTGTCTGAGAGATTTTCAGTATTTTTTAAATTATGACACATATCTGGTCATGTTTCCTTTCTGCTTAAAAGTCTTTTAATGTTCTCCTATCCGTCTTTGAATGAAGCCCTCAAATTCTTTTTTATTCAAGTTTTTATTTATTTATTTTAAAGATTTTGTTTTTTTGAGAGAGAGAGTGAGAGAGAGAGAGCAGGAGAGGGGAGAGGGTCAGAGGGAGAAGAAGCCTCCCCTCTGAGCAGGGAGCCTGATGTAGAACTCGATCCTGGGACTCCAGGATCATGACTTGAGCTAAAGGCAGTCACTTAACCGACTGAGCCACCCAGGGGCCCCTTTAACTTTTTATTTAAGTTCCAGTTATTTAACATATAGTGTTATATTAGTTTTGGGTGTCTGATATGGTGATTCAGCACTTTTGTATGTCACCTGGTGTTCATTACAGCAAATGCACTCCTTAATCCTGACACCTATTTTACCCATCCCCCACCCCTTCCTGTCTGGTAACCATCAGTTTGTTCTCTACACTTAAGAGTCTGTTTCTTGGGGTGCCTGGGTGGCTCAGTGCGTTAAAGCCTCTGCCTTTGGCTCAGGTCATGATCCCAGGGTCCTGGGATCGAGTCCTGCATCGGGCTCTCTGCTCCTCGGGGAGCCTGCTTCCTCCTCTCTCTCTCTCTGCCTGCCTCTCTGCCTACTTGCGATCTCTGTCTGTCAAATAAATAAATAAAAAATCTTAAAAAAAAAAAAAGAGTCTGTTTCTCAGCTCGTCTCTCTTTTTCTCCTTTGTTCATTTGTTTTGTTTCTTAAATTACACATATGAGTGAAATCATATGGTATTTGTCTTTCTCTGACTTATTTTGCTTAGCATAATACTCTCTTAGCTCCATCCATTTGGTTGCAAATGACAAGACTTCATTCTTTTTATGGGCAAGTAATATTCTACTGTGTGTGTGTGCCTGTGTGTGTGTGTGTATACACACACACACACACAGGCACACACACATATATATATGTGTATATATATGTAATCCCATATCTTCATCCATTCATCAATCGATGGATATTTAATGAAGCCTCAAGTTCTTAGTATGACCTGCCTGTCTCTGCATCCTTTTATCACAATATATATCTTTAGCCTAATTGTGCCCATTTCCTACTTGTTGAAATTCAGCCATACTGACCTTTCAGCCTTTCTGATGTGCCGTGGCCTTTGTAGGAGTCTTTCTGAAACGCTTTCCTTGATGGTGGATCTCAGCACAAGTATTCCTGGGTCAGGGAAGGACCCCCCTTCCCATACTTCCAGGCTATATCAAGTTCTTTTTCATATCCTCCTGGAGAATTGGGACCCTTTTCTCTAGAGCATTGCCTAATTAATAATTGAGCCTAGAGACAATACCCTTTGATTAATATTTGCCTCACTGCATTTGATTATAAGTGCCATGAGAGCACTGAGACTAGTATAGTACCTGGCACAGGGCCCAACACATGTTGGGCTTTTGATAAAGGAGTGTGGACTAACTGTTCCTTGAAAATTTGGAAGGATTGCAGATACAATTCTCTGGTCTAGTGCCTTTTTTTTATTGTGGTAAAATATGCATAACATAAAATTTACCATCTTAACCATTTTAGAGTATAAATGAAAAGTTCAGTGATATTAAATATGTTCATAATGTTATGCAACCATTGCCACCATCCATCTCCAGAACTCTTTTCATCCCGCAAAACTGCAATTCTACACCAATTAAACAATAATGCTCCATTGTCCTTTTCCCCTAGCTCTCAACAACCACCATTCTACTTTCCATTTCTATGATTTTGACTACTCTAAGTATCTTATTTAAGTGAAATCATGCAGTATTTGTCTTCTCATGTCCTTAGGATTCATCTATGTTATAGCATGTGTCAGAATTTCCTTCCTCTTAAAGGCTGAATAATATTCCATTGTGTGTGTATGTATGTGTGTATAAATATATACATACATGTATATATGTACATGTATATATACATGTATGTATATATTTATACATATATGTGTATATGTATGTATATATGTGTGTGTGTATATGTATGTATGTATATGTATACATATGTATACACACATACATACACACATATGTATACATACATACATACACACATACATATACACACATACATATACACACATATATGTATAAATATACACACATATTTATACATATACACACATGTATATGAATATATACATGTATATAAATATATACATACATGTATATATACATATATACATACACATATATACATATACATAAACATACATACACATATACACATATGTATATATGTATAAATATATACATACATGTATATACATGTACATATGTACATATGTATATGTGTGTATATATGTATATATGTGTATATACATATATATTCGTATACATATACATATATACGTATGTATATGGGTTGCTTCTATGATTTAGCTGACGTGAATAACACTGCTGTGAACATAGGTATACAAATATATCTTTGAGACCTGCTTTTAATTCTTTTGTTTATAGTCAGAAGTGGAATTGCTAAATCATATAATAACTCTATTTTTAATTTCTTGAGGAAACCCTGTATTGTTTTTCATAGTGGCTGCATCATTTTACATTCCCACCAACAGTGCACAAGGATTCTAATTTCTCTACACCCTCACCAACATTCGTTATTTTCCATTTTAAGTAGTGTCTTCTTTTTTTCTTTTTCTTATTTGGCCTGAATTTTTGCATCTTTATTTCTCTGTAATTCACAGTCCTTTTGGTATGCAAGATCAAGCTAGTTGGCATACTTTTTTAAAAAATTAATTTATTTATTTTAATAAACATATAATGTATTTTTATCCCCAGGGGTACAGGTCTGTGAATTGCCAGGTTTACACATTTCACAGCACTCATCATAGCACATACCCTCCCCAATGTCCATATCCCCACCACCCTCTCCTGTCCCCCCTCCCCCCAGCAATCCTCAGTCTGTTTTTTGAGATTGAGTCTTTTGTGGTTTGTCTCCCTCCCAATCCCATCTTCTTTCATTTTTTCTTTTCCTACCCCCCCAACCCCCCCACATTACATCTCCACTTCCTCATATCAGGGAGCTCATATGATAGTTGTCTTTCTCCGATTGACTTATTTCGCTACGCATAATACCCTCTAGTTCCATCCACGTCGTCGCAAATGGCAAGATTTCATTTCTTTTGATGGCTGCATAGTATTCCATTGTGTATATATACCACATCTTCTTTATCCATTCATCTGTTGATGGACATCTAGGTTCTTTCCATAGTTTGGCTATTGTGGACATTGCTGCTATAAACATTCGGGTGCACGTGCCTCTTCGGAGCCCCACGTTTGTATCTTTAGGATATATACCCAGTAGTGCAATTGCTGGGTCATAGGGTAGCTCTATTTTCAGTTTTTTGAGGAACCTCCACACTGTTTTCCAGAGTGGTTGCACCAGCTTGCATTCCCACCAGCAGTGTAGGAGGGTTCCCCTCTCTCCGCATCCTCGCCAGCATCTGTCATTTCTTGACTTGTTAATTTTAGCCATTCTGACTGGTGTGAGGTGGTATCTCATTGTGGTTTTGATTTATATTTCCCTGATTCTGAGTGATGTGAAGCATTTTTTCATATGTCTGTTGGCCATCTGGATGTCTTCTTTGCAGAAATGTCTGTTCATGTCCTCTGCCCATTTCTTGATTGGATTATTTGTTCTCTGGGTGTTGAGTTTGCTAAGCTCTTTATAGATTTTGGATACTAGCTCTTTATCTGATATGTCGTTTGCAAATATCTTCTCCCATTCTGTCAGTTGTCTTTTGGTTTTGTTAACTGTTTCCTTTGCTGTGCAGAAGCTTTTGATCTTGATGAAATCCCAATAGTTCATTTTTGCCCTTGCTTCTGTTGCCTTTGGCAATGTTCCTAGGAAGAAGTTGCTGCCGTTGAGGTCAAAGAGGTTGCTGCCTGTGTTCTACTCAAGGATTTTGATGGATTCCTTTCTCACATTGAGGTCCTTCATCCATTTTGAGTCTATTTTCATGTGTGGTGTAAGGAAATAGTCCAATTTCATTTTTCTGCATGTGGCTGTCCAATTTTCCCAGCCCCATTTGTTGAAGAGGCTGTCTTTTTTCCATTGGACATTCCTTCCTGCTTTGTCGAAGATTAGTTGACCATAGAGTTGAGGGTCTATTTCTGGGCTCTCTATTCTGTTCCATTGATCTATATGTCTGTTTTTGTGCCAGTACCATACTGTCTTTATGATGACAGCTTTGTAATAGAGCTTGAAGTCTGGAATTGTGATGCCACCAACTTTGGCTTTCTTTTTCAATATTCCTTTGGCTATTCGAGGTCTTTTCTGGTTCCATATAAATTTTAGGATTATTTGTTCTATTTCTTTAAAAAAATGGATGGGATTTTGATAGAGATTGCATTAAATGCGTAGATTGCTTTAGGTAGAATAGACATTTTCACAATATTCGTTCTTCCAATCCATGAGCATGGAACATTTTTCCATTTCTTTGTGTCTTCCTCAATTTCTTTAATGAGTACTTTATAGTTTTCTGAGTATAGATTCTTTGCCTCTTTGGTTAGATTTATTCCTAGGTATCTTATGGTTTTGGGTGCAATTATAAACGGGACTGACTCCTCAATTTCTCTTTCTTCTGTCTTGTTGTTAGTGTAAAGAAATGCAACTGATTTCTGTGCATTGACTTTATATCCTGACACTTTACTGAATTCCTGTACAAGTTCTAGGAGTTTTGGAGTGGAGGCTTTTGGGTTTTCCACATATAGTATCATATCATCTGCAAAGAGTGATAGTTTGACTTCTTCTTTGCCAGTTTGGATGCCTTTAATTTCTTTTTGTTGTCTGATTGCTGAGGCTAGGACTTCTAGTACTATGTTGAACAGCAGCGGTGATAATGGACATCCTTGCCGTGTTCCTGACCTTAGTGGAAAAGCTTTCAGTTTTTCTCCATTGAGAATGATATTTGCAGTGGGTTTTTCATAGATGGCTTTGATAATATTGAGGTATGTGCCCTCTATCCCTACACTTTGAAGAGTTTTAATCAGGAAGGGATGCTGCACTTTGTCAAATGCTTTTTCAGCATCTATTGAGAGTATCATATGGTTCTTACTCTTTCTTTTATTAATGTATTGTATCACATTGATGGATTTGCGGATGTTGAACCAACCTTGCAGCCCTGGAATAAATCCCACTTGGTCGTGGTGAATAATCCTTTTAATGTACTGTTGGATCCTATTGGCCAGTATTTTGGTGAGAATTTTCGCATCTGTGTTCATCAAGGATATTGGTCTGTAATTCTCTTTTTTGATGGGATCCTTGTCTGGTTTTGGGATCAAGGTGATGCTGGCCTCATAAAATGAGTTTGGAAGTTTTCCTTCCGTTTCTATTTTTTGGAACAGTTTCAGGATAATAGGAATTAATTCCTTTTTAAATGTTTGGTAGAATTCCCCTGGGAAGCTGTCTGGTCCTGGACTTTTGTTTGTTTGGAGATTTTTGATGACTGTTTCAATCTCCTTACTGGTTATGGGTCTCTTCAGGTTTTCTATTTCTTCCTGGTTCAGTTGTGGTAGTTTATATGTCTCCAGAAATGTATCCATTTCTTCCAGATTGTCGAATTTGTTGGCATAGGGTTGCTCATAGTATGTTCTTATAATTGTTTGTATTTCTTTGGTGTTGGTTGTGATCTCTCCTCTTTCATTCATGATTTTATTTATTTGCGTCCTTTCTCTTTTCTTTTTGATAAGTCTGGCCAGGGGTCTGTCAATCTTATTAATTTTTTCAAAGAACCAGCTCCTAGTTTTGTTGATTTGTTCTATTGTTTTTTTAGTTTCTATTTCATTGATTTCTGCTCTGATCTTTATGATTTCTCTTCTCCTGCTGGGTTTAGGCTTTCTTTGTTGTTCTTTCTCCAGCTCCTTTAGGTGTAGGGGTAGGTTGTATATTTGAGACCTTTCTTGTTTCTTGAGAAAGGCTTGTACTGCTATATATTTTCCTCTCAGGACCGCCTTTGTTGTGTCCCACGGATTTTGAACCGTTGTGTTTTCATTATCATTTATTTCCATGAATTTTTTCAATTCTCCTTTAATTTCCTGGTTGACCCATTCATTTTATAGAAGGATGCTGTTTAGTCTCCATGTATTTGCGTTCTTTCCAAATTTCCTCTTGTGATTGAGTTCTAGCTTCAGAGCATTGTGGTCTGAAAATATGCAGGGAATGATCCCAATCTTTTGATACCGGTTGAGACCTGATTTATGACCCAGGATGTGGTCTATTCTGGAGAATGTTCCATGTGCACTAGAGAAGAATGTATATTCTGTTGCTTTGGGATGGAATGTTCTGAATATATCTGTGATGTCCATCTGGTCCAGTGTGTCATTTAAGGCCTTTATTTCCTTGTTGATCTTTTGCTTAGATGATCTGTCCATTTCAGTGAGGGGAGTGTTAAAGTCCCCTACTATTATTGTATTACTGTCGATGTATTTCTTTGATTTTGCTATTAATTGGTTTATATAGTTGGCTGCTCCCATGTTAGGGGCATAGATGTTTAAGATTGTTAGGTCTTCTTGTTGGACAGACCCTTTGAGTATGATATAGTGTCCTTCCTCATCTCTTATTATAGTCTTTGGCTTAAAATCTAATTGATCTGATAGAAGGATTGCCACCCCAGCTTTCTTCTGATGTCCATTAGCATGGTACATTGTTTTCCACCCCCTCACTTTAAATCTGGAGGTGTCTTCGGGTCTAAAATGAGTTTCTTGTAGGCAGCATATTGATGGGTTTTGTTTTTTTATCCATTCTGATACCCTGTGTCTTTTGATTGGGGCATTTAGCCCATTAACATTCAGGGTAACTATTGAGAGATATGAATTTAGTGCCATTGTATTGCCTGTAAGGTGACTGTTACTGTATATTGTCTCTGTTTCTTTCTGATCTACTGCTTTTAGGGTCTCTCTTTGTTTAGAGGACCCCTTTCAATATTTCCTGTAGAGCTGGTTTGGTGTTTGCAAATTCTTTCAGCTTTTGTTTGTCCTGGAAGCTTTTTATCTCTCCTTGTATTTTCAATGATAGCCTAGCTGGATATAGTATTCTTGACTGCATGTTTTTCTTGTTTAGTGCTCTGAATATATCATGCCAGTTCTTTCTGGCCTGCCAGGTCTCTGTGGATAGGTCCGCTGCCAATCTAATGTTTTTACCCTTGTATGTTATGGACTTCTTTTCCCGGGCTGCTTTCAAGATTTTCTCTTTGTCGCTAAGACTTGTAAATTTTACTATCAGGTGCCGAGGTGTGGACCTATTTTTATTGATTTTGAGGGGCGTTCTTAGCATCTCCTGGATTTTGATGTTTGTTCCCTTTGCCTTATTAGGGAAATTCTCTCCAATAATTGTCTCCAATATACCTTCTGCTCCCCTCTCTCTTTCTTCTTCTTCTGGAATCCCAATTATTCTAATGTTGTGTCGTCTTATGGTGTCGCTTATCTCTCAAATTCTCTCCTCGTGGTCCAGTATTTGTTTGTCTCTCTTTTGCTCAGCTTCTTTATTCTCTGTCATTTGGTCTTCTATGTCACTAATTCTTTCTTCTGCCTCATTTATCCTAGCAGTGAGAGCTTCCATTTTTGATTGCACCTCATTAATAGCTTTTTTGATTTCAACTTGGTTAGATTTTAGTTCTTTTATTTCTCCAGAAAGGGCTTTTATCTCTCCGGAGAGGGTTTCTCTAATATCTTCTATGCCTTTTTCAAGCGCGGCTAGGACTTTGAGAATTGTAATTCTGAACTCTAGAGCTGTCATATTACCAATGTCCGTATTGATTAGGTCCCCAGCCTTCGGTACTGCCTCTTGTTCTTTTTTTTTTGTGGTGAGTTTTTCCACCTTGTCATTTTGTCCAGATAAGATTTGCTTTCTCCTCCTCTGGAATTCCACTGTTCTTGGTGAGTGAAGTTGGTCTTGGCTGGGTTTCTTGTTGATCTTCTGGGGCAGGGGCCTGTTGTAGTGATTCTCAAGTGTCTTTGCCCCAGGCGGAATTGCACAGCCCTTACCAGGGGCCCGGCTAAGTAATCCATTCGGGTTTGCTTTCAGGAGCTTTTGTTCCCTGAGCGCTTTCCGTAGAGTTCCGGAGGACGGCAATGAAGATGGCGGCCTCCCAATCTCCAGCCCGGAGGAGCGGAGAGCTCGGGGTCCCGCTCCTCAGTGGGCCCTCAGAGAAAAGCGCCCAACCGCCCCCGCCTCCCTGGCCTCCGGTCGCGCCTGGAGGAAAGCGCTCAATTGCTCGCACTTGGAGAAAAGCGCCTGGTTGCTTTTCTCCAGGACCTGGGGTTACGCTGACCCCGTGTGGGCTTCCCCCCGGTTTAGCCTCTGGAGCGATGTCCCTCCGTGGAGCAGACTTTTAAAAGTCCCGATTTTGTGCTCCGTTGCTCCGCCACTTGCCGGGAGTTGGCCCCTCTCCCCGCGGTCTGTCTTCCCGTCGCTTTGGATTCACTTCTCCACAGGTCCTACCTTTCAGAAAGTGATCGATTTTCTGTTTCTAGAATTGTTGCTCTTCTTTTCTTTGATTTCCTGTTGGATTTGTAGGTGTTTGCAATGGTTAGATAAGCTATCTAGCTGATCTCCTGCTACCCAATGTCATCTCAGCCTGCTACTTCTCCACCATCTTGACTGATCTCCTTCTTAAGTAGTGTCTTCTTAAGCAAAAAAAAAAAAAAAAAAAAAAAAAAAAAAAAAAAAGTTGTAATGTTGATGGAGTGTATCAAATTTTTCCTTTATGGATCGTGCTTTTTGTGTTGTATCTGTGGACTTATTGTTAGTCCAAGGTCATAGGGGTTTTCTTCTGTGTTTTCTTCTATAAATCTTGTAGTTTCAGCTCTTACATTTAGAACTACGCTTCATTTTGAGTTATTTTTTGTGAATGATGTGACAAAAGGACATGAATTCATCTTTTTGAGTGTGAATATTCAAGTATCCGAGCATTATTTGTTAAAAATAAAGTTTTTCCCCTGTTGAATTGTTCTGGCATCTTTGTTGAAAATGCTCAACTGAGCATAAGTATAAGAGTTTATTTTGGGACTCTCAACTCCTTTCCACTTATCTATATGTTTATCTTTATGACAGTACACTGTCTCAATTTCCATAGATTTATAATTCATTTTGAAATTGGGAACTGTAAACCCTTCAACTATGTTCTTTTGCAAAATTGTTTTGACTCTGCCAGGTCTTTTGAATTTTTTTTTTTTTAGGGCTTTTGAATTTTTATATGAATTTTAGGATCATCTCGTCAGCTTCTGTAATAATGGCAGCTGAAATTTTGATAGGATTATATTGAATCTATAGATCAGTTTGAGGGAGAATTGCCATTTTAAGAAGATTGGGTCTTCTAATCCATGAACATGGAATGTCTCTCCATTTATTTAAATCTTCTTTAATTTCTCTTAGCAATATTTTATAGTTTAGAGTGTATAAGTCTTACTTTTCTTTTGCTAAATTTATTCCCTAAGTGTTTTACCTTATTGATCCTATTATAAATGGAATTCTTTCCTTTTTTTAATTTTTAAAGACTTTATTTATTTTTATATATTTGTCAGAGAGACAGAAAGAGAGAGAGAGAGCACAAACAGGGGGAATGGCAGGCAGAGAGAGAATCAGGCTCCCTGCTGAGCAAGGAGCCTGATGTAGGACTTGATACCAGGACCCTGGGATCATGACCCGAGCTGAAGGCAGATGCTTAACTGACTGGGGTACCCAGGTGTCCCTGTAATTATTTTCTTTATTTCATTTTCAGATCGTTCATGTTACTAAGTAGAAAAAGCATTGATTCTTACATATTGATGTTCCAGTCTTTGATCTTGCTGAAATTATTTGTATCACACTATTTGTTTATTTAACTGAGTTTTGTTGTTAGTGCTGGTATTACTAGTTCACTAAATGCCCATCTGCTCTTGTCCTGACAAATTCCAGTGCCATTTCTTTTGTCAGTAATGAACACCCAGTTGTTTGCAGATCACTCAGCCTGATCAGGAGCCAATGCAAAGTTCATTAGGCGGGGTATAGCTAACCATCTCCCTATTTTTAATCCTCCTTTTCATCAGGGTTGGAAATGCACAGTCTGGGATGCCTCCTACCAGGGAAAGGACCAAGATGCTGAAAGAGTCAGTGGTTAAAACTGAACAGCAATCTCTCTGACCCAGTTCCATACTTGAACAGTCCCAGGATCTGGATCCCCTGGGGGATCTGAAGGTTCTTGGATTTTGTTCCAAATCCCTACTCCAGCTCCCTGGGAACTGAGGAACTCTACCTAGAACTCCAAGTGTGCAGAATGTGGCTTGTTTTGGTAAGATATATTTTCCTGGGGGAAGATGAAGGCTGGGCACTTTTCCTGCCTTGTCCCTATTTCTCCAGCTGCATCTCTGCGACTTCTCAGCAGATGTGACTCCCATCTAAGTTGATGCCAGCCTGCAGGGGTTGCTCTTCTCTTTGGGGGACCCTTGCTTTTTGGTTACTGGGAACTGCAGCTGACACTTGGGCAGCTTTTTGTTTGGGAAGTTGAAATTGTAAATAGGCCAGATGGGTAACTGTGGGCCTTCCCCAGGGCCAGGTATTAGCATTGCAAATACGATTCTTCAGTTCTTGTTAGTAAGGTAACGCCCAGGGAGAGAAGGAATTGTGCCAAATAAGGAACGATTTTTTTCTTATTTGTAATTTTAGCCAGCAGCAGGAGGCTTTCAAAACACAGCGTCTGTCTTAAAAGGCTCCATGCTCTCTAATTATCATAATAATTATTATAATCATAATGTGAATTTAAATTTCAGTCACAATCTCAGGTGTGCATAAAGTGTAATTTTATTTATTTTTAATACCTCTTTAATTTCTGACTTTGCATCCTCATTCTGTATAATGGCAGATAGCTACTTGCTGGTCCCAGTTGACCCCAATCCTCTTGGTCAGTCTCTGCTGACCAACTTGGACAGTGTCCCTTCCCCAGATTCAGTGATAGCCTTTACTGGAGCCTGCTTCAAACTTTGCTCATTGCCCTATAAAAGAATCTCAAACTTCTAAGTAACTCCTTGCCCAATTTTTAGTTGACATTTTAACTTTTTCATCATAAGTTTAAATAGTTATAAAAGATTTATTAACATAATGCATGTATTGATTTTTAAAAACAAAACTATTATCCCATACTTTTAAATATATCCAAAGAAGTCTAAATACTATAGCAGTTTAATTTTGTTAAAAATGTCGTAATATTTTAAGATGAGGAACAAGCTAGGGGTGTCTGCTTTCACCACTTTTGTTAAGCATTATACCTGAGATTCTATCCAGAGTATTAAGACGAGGCAAGGAAATAAAAGGGCCACAGTTTGGAAAGAAAGAAGGAAATTGTCTTTATTCACAAATGAAGACCACCCAAGTGAAAATAGGCTGTTTATTCAGAATTTGTTATATCGCAGATAGTCGCTAACACTTGCCTTTGACAGAGACTCAGGTCAGGTAAGAGGGAGGGAGAGGCTGTAGGTAGAAGGGAAAGCTTCAGGTCTGCACTGATTAGAGGCTATTATCATGGGGAGGCTAGACATGGATTAACTAGAAGTGGTGTCTTATGTGATGGTTTGGGGAGCATGTTTGTGTTTTTCTGCTTGATGTTTAGTTGGAAGCTGTGTCAAAAAATAGGGACCCTAGCAGTCACTGATCAAGTTCTGACCATTCTGGGTTGATTGCTCCAGAGGGTGCAACTGGCTTCCTAGAGCGGTTGCTGCCTGGGGTGGTGGGTCAGAGTTCTGTTGTCACATATGGTCTGGCTGCTGTCTGTATAGTCAGTCCCTCAGACAACGTGAACATGTATGTAAAAAGTCTAGAGAAATCTACAAAAACTCTAGAGTTCTTGTAAACTCTAAAACTAAAACTCTATTTTGTAAAAATAAATGAGTTTAACAAGGTCTCATGATATAAGGTCAGTACATAAAAATTAATTCTACAGATAAATCCATAGAAATAGCAACAGATTAGTGGTTGCCAGGGTCTGGGAGAGAGAGAAATGGGGAGCAACTGCTAATGGGTGGAGTTTCTCTTTGGGGTGATGAAGATGTTATGGAATTCGATAGTGGTGATGATTGTACAACCTTGTGAATATACTAAAACCATTGAGCTATATTCTTTAAAAGGGCAAATTTTATGGTATGTGAATTATATCTCAATAAAGAACATTTAATTGTATTTTTATATAGAGGCAATAAATTACTGAAATTGAAAAAGTAAAAAAAATCATGTATAGCAACATCAATAGATATGAAATACTAAGAGATAAATTTTAACAAAATGTATGCTAGACCTGTACACTGAAAATTTTGTACAGTGTAAAATTACAGGGAAATGAAAGAAGACATAAATAAATGGAGAAATACACTATATTCATGAATTCAAAGATTCAATACTATTACGACGCCAATTCTCTCCAAATAGATTTATGGAATCACTGCAACCCTAATCCTGGCAGGCTTTTTTTGTAGAATGATAAGCTGATTCTATATGATTTAGAATAGCAAAAATAATTTTTGAAAAGAAAAGTTGGAGGATAGAGGGATCTGCATACAGGTAGCCAAGTTCCACCACTTATTAGCTATAAATCCTTGATCAAACTTCTTTGCCATCCTGACCTTGCTTTCTTGATCAGTAAAAAGGGAATAATAATAGTATCCACTTACACAGGATTTTTGAGAGGATTAACTGAGATAATACATATAAAGTACTTAGGAAAGTACTTGGAACATAGAAGCCTTCAAGTGTATTGTTACTGTTGTTGTTGTCATCTCTGCCTTGACCAGTCTGGGAGCCTCTAGAGACCGAAGCAGTCTCCCTGATTCCTTGCCCAGATGTAGCATCCTGTCCTTTTTACTGTATGCCCCTGTCCACTGGTACATCTGTGGACATCTGTGAGTACTACTCTCAAATGCCAGACAGGAGGTGGTACGTGTCTTATTCTTGGGTCCCTTGGATTTCAATTGGCACTTCATTGCCTTCTCCCTCTGCCATAAACCTAGATATAGGGAAGCTGGTGTGGAGCTTGAAGCTACTACATTGCTTCTAATTTTCTTTATTTGTTTTCTACACTCTCCCCTCTGTGGGACTTTGTAGTCTTAGGCCAGGAAGAAAAGCCAGTTTTCCCTGTTTACATAGGCTCAAAAATTTCTGTCTCTTACCCACTAAACACTAAGAAGTGGTACCTTTTTGTTCCAATAGGGCAGTCATTAGCTTAAGATGCTAATTTTTAAAAACTGAATTGAAAATTTACATGCAGTGAAATATGTTAATCTTAAGGGTATAATTCAATGAAATTTGACAACCAATACCCCAATAAAGATATAGATTTCCGTTGCCCCAGTAAGTTCCTTCATGCCTCATTATAATCAGTCCTCAATCCTCTTCTCTCAATAGGCAACCACTATTCTGATTATTATTGAAACTGGTGGTTATAGCTCCTAGATAAGGCAGCTATATCAGGTCCAAGGGAGCGATAATCCAGCTAATATTTTGAAATAAACCACAAGAAAACTACTACACTACTGTTACTGTGAGCCTTTCTTGATTATTTATTCTGTAACAATCACTTCAAAAAGGACTTTATGTGAATTCTCTCATTTAATCCTCAGGAGAGCTCCGTGTCATCCCCATTTCCCAATGAGAAAACTGAGGCTCTGGGAGGTTAAGTTGCTCGCCAGGTGTTTCACAGCTATTAAGACCCAGACCAGAGATGAAAATTTTGAAGGAATTTCAAAGCCAGTTCTTTTTATGCGGGGGACATAGATCTAAAACTTTCATATAATTCAAAACATGTCCATTTCTAAATTAATAACTGACATCACTTGTTTTTGTTTTAATGCTGATTTCTAAAAATTTCTTAGCATGATTTATATTCTTCAGCAGAGTGTACTCTTCTAAATTGTCAGCATGGTATATCATGATGACTGGTCTTCCTCTTAAGGTTTTTATCATCTTTCACATTTGGGGACCACCCTTCATAGCTCTGTAATCAGAATTATTACCTAACGAAGTATTTAAAGGACACTGTTACGGAACATGGAGAGGATATTACATTACAATAACAAGTGAATGTAAAGTGAACAAGTGAAAATTTAACTTGGGAAAATTTTCCAAAGCACATAAAAGCTATAGTCTTTCTTTTTGCCTGCTGAAGGATGCCCAATTTGGCAACTACGTAAGCACAGTATACAATTCACCTGGCCTGCTAGTTTTGAGATTATGTGATTCTTGGCAGATGTTTTAAATTGGGGTGGGGATTGCATTACTTCTATTTTCTGCATACAGTGAGACTTCATTAATATTTTAACTATGGTACTATCTCAGGGTATATCATTTTAATTCAAACATAAAGTAACTGCCTTCTTTATGAAATGAGAACAGGAACAAATCGCTTAGAGAACAGCATGGAGAAATTGACCAACTTTCCATCTTCAGCCAAGTCTGTGAATACTGAACACATTTAGAAATGATTCCTACAAAAAAAAAAGAAAAGAAAAGAAAAGAAATGATTCCTACAAGTGAATGGGTAGTGAAATGTGTACATTTGCAGGACCAAGAGATTTTTCTGGATGGGACAGTCTCAAATCATATAAAGATAACTTGTAGGAATAGCTTAAAAAGAGTATTGGAGGGCAGAAAAATGGGGCTGGGGTGCCTGGGTGGCTCATTTGGTTAAGCGTCAGCTCAGGTCATGATTCCAGGAGCCCCACATCTGGCTCCCTGCTCAGCGGGGAGCCTGCTTCTCCCACTCCGACTGTCTGCTGCTCTCCCCACTTGTGCTCTCTGTCAAATAAATAAATACAATCTTAAAAAAAAAAAAAGGAAAAATAGGACAATTTCATGATGTTAGAGAAAAAGAATCCAAACTCTACTTACAAGATGTTAAATTTCTGATATCTGTTACAAGAGTTTGTTGAATGAAAGAGATATTTATAGTGTATTCCTGTTTTGTGGTACTACGCATCCATTAAAATCAGGAAGTAGATCTATGTGTGGTGAAATGAAACAACTTCCAGGATTTATTATATTGTGAAAACAGTGAGGTACAGTATGCCACCTTCTGTGTGTGTGAGTATGTATGTGAGTGTGCACATGCATGAACCACACATACGTGACCGTTGAGTAGAAGAATTTCTTGGGAAGTTTGCCAGAAGATTGGTAGCAATGTTGTCTCTGGGAAAAACTGATGAACTGGGCAGCAGGAGAGGAAGGGATACTACTTTTATGCAACATGTTTCTGTTTTACTTTAATCTATTTTGCCTATTTAAAAAAGCAGACAATTTTGTATCTGTTTTGCTTCGATGACTTGTAGATAATCTAAGGCAAGCCAATCAGAGTCAATGAAACATTTGCTGGATTTGTTAAACAAGCATGCTTTAATTAATTAATTAATTATTTTTTTTTACTGGAGTTGCTGAGAGGATAGAATATAAGCCTGAACTTGGTGACAATTTTTTCACCATGGCAAAACTGCTTGATAATGAGACGACTGTGGAGGAAATCTGAGAACAGAGATAAAGAGAGCAAGACTAATTCCTGAGGATGTCATTTGAACGTGTGGATCCAGCCATGCCTGAAGGGACCCATTCCTGAACTTTACAATTCTGTGAGCTCATAAATGCCCTTTTGTGATAAATCAGTTGGAAATGGGTTTCTGTCACTTAGAAATGAAAAAGTATTGACAAATATAGAAGGAATGCTGCCTGGACATTGTATTTCCATGTGACTTTTAGATAAGTTCAGAATATTGCTTAAACCTTTCTGAATGTCCTAGACCTTTTTCATTAAACAATACTTTTGTATTTTGAAAAACTTTTAAAGTTTTAAGAATGGTGCCATAATTTGCAAGAATGGGGCAAAGAGCTCTCACCTAGAGTCACCAATCAATATTTTGCAAACTATTGACTGCCTCATTGACTCATTACATTTTATTACTATTATTTTTGTTGAAGCATTTGAGAATTAGTTATAAATATTATGAACTTTTACCTCTATATATTT
This sequence comes from Martes martes, assembly GCF_963455335.1. Taxonomy (NCBI): domain Eukaryota; kingdom Metazoa; phylum Chordata; class Mammalia; order Carnivora; family Mustelidae; genus Martes; species Martes martes. The sequence goes on from NC_137892.1 coordinate 102,266,476, forward strand.
CAATGTGTCTCTCCTAAAAAGAAGAAAATTCCCTTCTATAACTACATTGTAATGATCAAACTCAGGAGAATTAATATTGACACAATATTGCCATCTGGTATAAAATTCATATTCAAACTTTGTTGTTTTAACATCCTTCTTGAAAGTTGGAATATAATTCAAAGACTATAAAATCCTCCCTTTTAAAGTGTATAGTTAGAATTTTCACACTATTTGCTCTATTTACTATACTGTCTCCCAGAATTTTTTCATCATTCCTATTAGTAGTCACACCCCATTTCCCTCTCCTTTACCAGCTACTAATCTATTTTCTGTCTCTATGGATTGGTCTATTGTGGACATTTTATCTGAATGGAATTACATAATATGTGACCTTTTTTGTCTGGCTTTTTTCAGTTATGTTTTCAGGGGTCATTCACATTGTAGCATGTGTCAGTACCTTACTCCTTTTTATGACTAAATAATATTCTATTATATTGATATACCACATTTTGTTTATCCATTCCTCAATGATAGACATTTGGGTTGCTCCCATTCTATTGCTTCTTGAGTCACTTTTGGTAGTTTTTGCCTTTCTAGGAATTTGTCCATCTCCTTTCATCTAGGTTGTCTAATTTGTTGACATACATAGTATTTCCTTATCATTGACTTCGTTTCTGTAGGGTCAGTAGTAATGCCCCCTCTTACATACATGATTTTAGTAATTTGGATTGTCTTTCTCTTTTTTCTTGTTCAAGCTAGCTTTACTTATCAATTTTGTTGGTCTTTGCAAAGAACCAACTTTTAGTTTCCTTGATTTGCTCTATTGCTTCTTATTCTCTATTGCATTGATCTTTCGCTCTAATTGTTATTTATTTCCTTTTGCTTTCCTTAGGCTTAATTTGCTCTTCTCTTTGTAGTATTTTAAGGTAGAAAGTCGTTGATTTGAGATTTTTCTTATTTTTAAATATACATATTTATAGCCATGTAAATCCTTTAATCAGGGCCTTAACCGCATCTCATAGATTTTGGTATGTAGTGTTTTTGTTTTCATTTGTAGCTAAGTATTTTCTAATTTTCCTTGTGATTTCTTCTTTGACCCATTGATTTTCTTTTCTTAGGAGTGTGTTTAATTTTCACATGTTTGTGAATCCCAGTTTTTTCCTGTTACTTCTAATTTTATTCCATTGTAGTCAGAGAACATACTTTGTATGATTTCAGTCCTTTTAAATTTGTTGAAACGTGTTTTATGACCTAACATATGTTTTATCCTGGATAATGTACCATGTGCACTTGAGAAGATTTTGTACTCTGGTTTGGATGAAGTGTTCTCTACGGAATCTGTTAGATATATTATCTTACAGTGTTGTTCAAGTCTTCTCTTTCTCTGTTGATCTTCCCATCTATTTGTTCTATTATTCAAAGTGGAGTATCAAAGTCTCCAACAATACTGGTCCACCTGTCTATTTCTACCTCCAATTCTTTCAGTTTTTATATTATGTATTTGACTAATAATGCTCTCTTGTTTGCAATGAATTGATCTTCACTCTAAATTTATTGTAATGAACAGACCAATGTTAGTTTGAGGTTATGTTGTTTTTACTTTTTGGTATTCATCAATCCTTTCTTCAACAAAATGATGAGAATAGTAAATGATGGCAGTATATATATATTTCAGATATCTTTTACTTGGCAAAATGAAAGTTGACATCCCTCTACCTGTGCTTTTCCTTTTTTTTGTTTTGTTTTTAAATTTATAGAAGCTTTTTATAATGTACAATTCTATCAGTTTTAATACACGAACTGATTCCTGAAACCACCATTGTAATCAGAATCAGAAAAGTTCTATCACTTTTTTATGGGTTGAATTATATCCTTCCTTCCCTTCAACACTACTTGATGTAGTGTTGAATGATTCATTAGTTGTGTATAACACACAGTGCTCATCAGACTGCATGCCCTCCTTAATGCCCATTACCCAGTTACCCCATCTGCTCACCCTCCTCCCTTCCACAACCCTCAGTTTGTTTCATAGAGTCAAGAGTCTCTCATGGTTTGTCTCTCTTTCTGATTTCTTCCCATTCAGTTTTCTCTCCCTTCCCCTATGTTCCTCTGTGTTATTCCTTATATTCCACGTATCAGTGAAGCCATATGATAATTGTCTTTCTCTGATTGACTTATTTCACTTAGCACAATATCCTCCAGTTCCATCCATATCAATGCAAATGGTAGGTATTCATACCTTCTGATGGCTGAGTAATATTCTATTGTGTATATGAGTAATATTCTATTGTGTAATGGCTGAGTAATATTCTATTGTGTATATGAACCACATCATCTTTTTTTTTTTTTTTTTGAACCACATCATCTTTATCCATTCATCTGTTGAAGGGCATCTCAGCTCCTTCCACTGTTTGGCTATTGTGGACCTTGCTGCTATGGACATTAGGGTGCATGTGCCCCTTCTTTTCACTACATTTGTATCTGGGGTAGAAACCACTAGTGCAGTTGCTGGGTCATAGAGTAGCTGTATTTTTTTTTTTTTAAGATATTATTTATTTATTTATTTGACAGAGAGCTAGAGAGAGAGCACAAGCAGGCAGAGGGAGAGAGGGAAGCAGACTCTCTCCACTGAGTAGTGAGCTCAATGCAGGGCTCAATCCCAGAACCTTGGGATCATGACCTGAGCCAAAGGCAGCCCCTTAACTGACTGAGCCACCCAGGTGCCCCGAGTAGCTGTATTTTTAACTTCTTGAGGAATGTCCATACTGTTTTCCAGAGAGGCTGTACGAGCTTGCATTCCCACCAACAGGGCAAGAGGGTTCCCCTTTCTCCATATCCTTGTTGACATTTATTATTCCCTCTCCTGTTAATTTTAGCCATTCTAACCACCAGTGTCCTTTAAAAAAGGAGGAAAATACCATCGAAGTTAGAAGCACACACGGATAAAGGCCATGTGAAGATAGATAGAAGATAGGATTTGAGCTATGCTCTCACAACCCAAGGAATGTAAGGATGGGGCTAGGAGAAGCTGGAAGAGATAAGTGAGGTCCTCTTCTAGTGGTTTCAGAAGGAAGATAATACCTATCTTCAGTCTAATACCTTGATTTCAGACTTTTAACATCTAGAATTGTGAGAGAATAATTTTGGTTGCTTTAAGACAACCAATTTTGTGGCACTTTGTTATTTATGTCAGCTCTAGGAAACTAACACATACCTCGAAACACTCCATTATGGACCTCTTTAAAGAGATAACCTCCCCTGGGGCGGACTTGGCAACGACTGAACTGATATCCTTCAGTAGTTTGTCTTATCACATGCATCATATAAATAGAATCATATTGTTTATAACCTTTTGAGATGAGCTTTCAAATAGTACACCTTTTGAGATTTATCTAGACACTATTGATACATGCTGAGTAATAGTCCATTGGATGAATGTACCAGTTTATTCATTCACCTAATTGAAGAACATTTGGGCTGTTTTCAGTTTGGGCAATTTATGTTCCCCTAACAATTACCCTGGATTGGACCCTACCCTGGATTCCTGAAGGAACACATACCTTGGACCTTTTTCAAACATAAACCCCTAACCTCATATGACAGGGAGACTCACTTCCCCCTTTCTTAGGCTCTCAGCCACTTTGTCTGCTATATTCTCTTACAAATGTTATTCAATAAACTCTGCTTTCTCTTCCTCCTGGCTTGCATTTGGTTCTATCCTAGGTGAAACCAAGTATCTTCCTGGGTGGTCCTGTGGGACCCGGACCTGGCCTACCTGTGTCAGAAGCATTATTTTAATATATTTTAATGTATTTTTCCTGTGTATGTATTTTTGATGTAGTTGGGATCATATAGTAGATATAATTTTATATCCTGCATTTTTTAACATAATAGCATACTGTAAGCATTTTTCTACTTTAATTTTAATCATAATCCTGATACTGATTTAAAAAACAACTGAAGGAAGGACAAATCATATATTATTTCAGTGAACCAAAGAAATAAAATATTGGTAAAAATCAATCAATTTGCAAGGCAATGTGGTTTAGTGGAAAGAATTATGTCCTTGGAGGCAGATGGGACTTATTTCAGAATGCTGACTCCACTGCAAAGTATGACCTTAGTTAAATCACCTATTTATTTATATAGTGAGTATGAAATTAATGCCTTACCAAACACTAATTAAAGAAGGCCTGGATAAATATGGAAACATGTTGTGTTCATGGACTGGAAGACTCAATATTGTTAGTTCTTCCTAAACTGATCTAAGGATTTAAAGCAATCCCAACCAAAGTCCCAGAAAGCTTCTTCTATAGAATAAATATTTATGCTCTCAACTCTCCCACAATTCATATGTTGAAACCTAATCCTCAGTGTGATGATATTTGGAGATGGGCCTTTGGGAAGGGATTAGGCCATTAGTGTGGAGCCCTCATGAATGGGATTATTGCCCTTACAAAAGACACTCCAGATAGCTCTTTCGCCTCCTCTGCCTGTGCTGTGCGAGGACATAGCAAGGAGACAGCCACATATGAAATGGAAAGTGGCTCTCACCAGACAGTGAATCTACAGGTTCTTGATATTGGACTTCCCGGTCTCCAGAACTGAGAAGAATATATTTCTGTTGTTTGTAAGTCACCCAGGCTATGATATTCTGTCAAAGCAGCCTGAAAGGACTAAGATAGCTTCTTTGTAGATATAAGCTAATTCTAAAATTTATATGGAAAGAAACTAGAAAGCCAAAACAGTTTTGAAAAAAGAACAGAGTTGGAGGATTTCACTACCTGTTTTAAGATACACTGTAAAGCAACAGTTGTCAACACAGCATGATATTGATGAAAGGAAAGTCATACAGACACATGAACTATATATATGATATAAAATCATGCAGTCAACTGATATTTGACAAACGTGCAATGGCAGTCCAATGGACAAAAGACAGTCTTTAGCTGATGGTGCTGGACTATCCACATGCAAAAAAGTGAGCCTTGACCTACATCTATGTCACCTACAAAAACTAACTCCAAAGGGATGATAAGCCTGAATGCAAGACATAAAACTATGAAGCTCTTAGAAAGAAACATAGCAGAAAACCTTTTACCTGTTGAGTTAGGTAAGTATTTCTTAGATAGGGTGACACAAGCTTGATCCATAAAGTAAGAGTTGATATATCGGGCCTAGTGAAAATGAAAAATTCTTGCTTTGCAAATATTACTCTTTTTTTTTAAAGATTTTATTTATTTATTTGACAGAGATCACAAGTAGGCAGAGAGGCAGGCAGAGAGAGGAGGTGGCAGGCTCCCCGCTGAGCAGAGCCTGATGTGGGGCTCGATCCCAGGACCCTGGGATCATGACCTGAGCTGAAGGCAGAGGCTTTAACCCACTGAGCCACCCAGGTGCCCTTGCAAATATTAGTAGAGTAGAAGAGAGAGTAGAAAACCAGCGCCATACTGGGAAAAAATATTTGCAAACACACATAAGAAAAATCATTTGTGTCTAAAGTACATAAAGAACTCTCAAAACTCAGTAAAACTTAACCAAACCAATTTAAAAAGTGGGCAAAAGTTTTGAACAGACTTTTCACCATACAGGATATAAAGGTGGCAAATAAGCAACTGAAAAGGTGCGACATCATTAGTAATGATTAAAACTACAACGAAATATTACATACTCATCAGAATGGCTAAATTAAAAAATACAACACGAAGTGCTGATGCTGAGTAGCTGGGACACTCACATTTCTTTTAGGAACGCAGACGGTGCTGCCATTTTGGAAAAGAGCTTGACAATTGTTTCAACAAGTGAAACATTTATTTATCATGTGACCTAGAAATTCTACTTCTAGGGATTTATCCTAGAGAAATGAAAACTCACGCTTACAGAAACATCTGTGTGTGTGTGTGTGTGTGTGTGTGTGTGTGTGTTTATAGCAGAGTAACTTACAATTGTCAAAAACTGGAAACCACCCAAATGTCTGTCAGTGGATGGATAAACAAACTGGTATATTCACACCATGGAATTAGCAATGAAGAGAAACACAGAGTGTACTGAGGCACACAACGACATGAATGACTCTTAGATGTGTTAATTAAGTGAAAAAACCTTGTCTCAAAAGGTTACATAATATTTTATGTGTATGACATTCTGGACAAGGAAAAAATATAGGCACAGAGACCAGATCAGTGGTTGCCAGGAGTTAGGGTCGGGAGTTTGAATATGAACGGTCACCTACAAGGGAATGTTTTCCTTGGTTGGAATTATTCTATATCCTATCTGTAACAATGGTTATAAAAATGCATGCATGTTTAATATCTTATAGAACTGTACACAAAAAAAGCTAATTTTACTGTTTGCAATTAAAAATTTAAAAAGAAAGCTGTTTTGCTGGGTCGTCATTGGTGTTCAATGAAATAGGATTCGTCTGATTCATAAAGGGCGCTCCACAGACATAAGCTGCTGTTGTTACCATTTTCCTAGGGAGTAGAGAATAGGGGTTCAGAGCATGGGCTCTTAACTGGCCTACATTCAGGTCTTGCTCTGTCACCTACTGGCTTGTGCTCTCTCTGTGCCTCAGTGTTCTCTGTAAAATCAAGTAATGTTGTCTCTATCTTACAGAGTTACTAAGCAAGTTAAATCAGTTAGTGTAGGCAAATACTTAATGATGCACACTTTTATTATTAACATTATTTATTGGTTTTTCTATATTGATTTCCATAGGAGGCAAGCTGAGGAATGTAGTGTTGGGTCTCTGACCTTGGCGTGCATGGGCACCCCAAAAGGCCTCTGCTGGCGTTTGCCTGTGATGACAAAGATGGCAAATATGACAGCAGTTGGGAAGCAGGAAGTGTGAAGCTGTTCATGCTTCCTAATAGACTCCCGATAGGAGGCCTTTATGTAGGGAGGGGAGGCACTGGCAGAGGCCTTCCTTTGTATATTTGATCCGTTCTCTTGGAGTTGGTAGGGATCTTAAGTATTTAAAAATTGGCTGCCTGAATATCTGTTCCAGGAGTCGGAAATTGCAACTTCCTATTTCCCCAGACTGACAGAGGCCCCTCATTTCAGAATGGTGGCGTAATGTTACTGTGCAGTGATAGGCTGACTGCAGCATTAGGTTCTGACTGAGGAACTCTTGAAATTCTATTCCAGGGTTTTGAGAGAGTGGTTTTATTAGTGCCTCTGAGCTCTTTCCTCAGGAGTGAATTTGCTGGGCTTGTTATTGCTTGCGTGTATCAACATTTAGTGGAGTGGGTAGGGAAGGGAAGGAATAAGTGTGGTGTTTTTAAAATTAAGAAAGAGGGGCGCCTGGGTGGCTCAGTGGGTTAAAGCCTCTGCCTTCGGCTCAGGTCATGATCCCAAGGTCCTGGGATTGAGCCCCACATCGGGCTCTCTGCTCAGCAGGGAGCCTGCTTCCTCTTCTCTCTCTGCCTGCCTCTCTGCCTACTTGTGATCTCTGTCTGTCAAATAAATAAATAAATAAATATCTTTTAAAAAAATACATAAAATTAAGAAAGATATTCTCAAAATTTTATGTTATAAAATATGTGTTGTATATAAATTTAATAATTATATAAATGTAAACTATATAATATATATAATTTTGAGAATTGAGCATTAATAAAATTGACCTTTTTTTTTAACGATTTTTTTTAAATTTGACAGAGAGAGAGACAGCGAGAGAAGGAACACAAGCAAAGGGAGTGGGACAGGGAGAAGCAGGCTTCCCGCTGAACAGGGAGCCTGATGTGGGGCTCGATCCCAGGATCCTGAGATCATGACCTGGGCTGAAGGCAGATGCTTAATGACTGAGCCACCCAGGTACCACAAATTGACCTAATTCTTAGGCTTTTAAAATTTTGTCATTACAGGGAGATTCTGTGGTTTTTCATTTTAAAAATTTTTTCATATTTATTTATTTATTTACTGAGAGAGAGCGGGGGGGGGAGGGAAAGGGCAGAGGCAGAGAGAGAGAATCTTTTTTTTTTTTTTTAATTAACATATAATTTATTATTTGCCCCATGGGTACAGGTCTGTGAATCATCAAGCTTACACATTTCACAGCACTCACCATAGCACATACCCTCCCCAATGTCCATAACCCCACCACCCTCGCCCTACCCCCCTCCACCCCCCAGCAACCCTCAGTTTGTTTCCTGAGATTAAGAGTCTCTTACAGTTTGTCTCCCTCCGGATCCCATCTTGTTTCATTTGTTTCATTTTTTCCCTCCCTACGGCGGGCACAACTGCCCGCCCTGCTGAGAGAGAGAGAGAGAGAGAGAGAGAGAGAGAGAATGAATGAATCTTAAGTGGGCTTCATGAGGGGCTCAATCTCACGACCCTGAGATCATGACCAGGGCCAAAGTCAGACACTTCACCGACTAAGCCATGCAGGTGCCGTACATTTTTTTTTTTAAATATCAGAAATAGAGTTTAAAGATGACTATATTTCTGTTATTAATGTTGTAACCAAGAACTCTGTGGAACCCAGGAAATGTGAAATGAAGTACATGGGCCACAACGATCCTTGAGAGTTGTCAGTTGTCTGTTGTGTGTGTATGTATACCAGGCCTTGTTCTCTAAGGGGTTTGTGGTGGCTTATGACAAACACTGAGGAACATAGTAAAATGTAAATTAGAAATATAAAACCTAGATAAGATGAATGTAAGTTAGAGTAGAAAGTCAAGACTGGGGCAGGCAGAGAAATTGGAGAGAAGTATACAAAGCGTTGAGGACCTAATTGAATGATTGAATTAAAAATTTGGCCCTGAAAAAAATAAGTAAATAAAAATTGGGCTTTGGGTTCCCCTGGCAAAGTGACGAGTATGTAAGTCAGTTAGCTAACTCTTATTATTAAAAAGAAAAATACAGGGCGCCTGGCTGGCTGGGTCGGTGGAGCATGCAACTCTTGATCTTGGGGTTGTGAGTTTGAGCCCCATGTTGGGTGTAGAGATTACTTAAAAATAAAATCTTTAAAATAAAGAAATAAATAAAAAGAAAAACACATACCAGCTCCTAAGAGAAAGCAAAGCTTTTGTTAACACTTACTTCCGAAAGAAATGGCTCGTGTTGGTTCGTTTGCTTTTTAGCATTTTGGCATAAAAAAGAAACCAAAGTATGCATAAGTGAAGTTTGTAGAAAAGTTTGAAAAGAAAGGTAAACAAAAATAAGACAAAAATCATTCGTAAATACAGCTCTCTAAGATAAGCACTACATCTTGGGGACGCCTGGGTGACTCATTCGGTTAAGCTGCTGCCTTTGGCTCAGGTCTTGATCCCAGAGTCCTGGGATAAAGTCTTGCATCCCGCTCCTTGTTCAGCGGGGAGCCTGCTTCTCTCTCTGCCTCTGCCTGCCACTCTGCCTGCTTGTGCGCTCTCTCTCTGACAAATAAATAAAATCTTTAAAAAAAAAACAAAACCCAAAAACCAAAGGAAAAAAACAGTACATCTTGGTGTATATCCTTTCAGGATTTTTCCTGTGCTCATATTTGCATATAAAAATATATATTAGTTCTTTTATCCTCATAAAAATCTTTTGAGGGTAGACAAATCAAGTATGACAAGGTAAATCATGGTAAGTATTCAATACAATTGTAAGCAATCTGCAGCCAAAATAAAAGCAAAAATCTAGTAACTGTTAATAGACCATTTTCATTTATTGGGCATGTCTTATGTGCTTGGACTATAATAAGCACTTTATATAAGCTGCCACCCAGTTGTCCCAACAGATCTCTCTCTCTCAAACTCAATTGTTACCACCATTCTATGGCTTTAGAGAAATTAAGTAACTAAAGGTTACATTATAAGTGACAGTATTCAAAATCAGGTTTGTCTAAAACTGTGTATTCTTCGTCCTTTTTTTTAATGATTTATTTATTTTTGAGAGAGAGAGAATGGGGGGAGGGGCAGAGGTAGAGGGAAAGAGTCTCAAGCAGACTCCATGCCAAGCATGAAACCTGACTCTGAGCTTGACACAGGGCTCAACATGGGGCTCGACATGGGGTTTGATCTCATGACCCTGAGATCATGACCTTAGCTGAATCAAGAGTTGGACACTTAACCAACTGAGCCACCCAGGTGCCCCCAAAAGTCTATATTCTTCTATTGCAGTGGGTTAACCTGTCTCTGCAAGTATGGCCATTCTCATTTTACAGATGAGTAAACCACGGCTCTGAGAAGTTGACTGTTGGCCTAGGCTAGTGAACTCTGGAGCCATGTTTCCGGTCTGTGAGTACCGACTTTCCAGAACAGCTCCTTCCCACCTTTCCCGAAGAATGTTGTAAACTAGCTCACAACCACTTTATATTGGCAGGATATTGCTGTTCGGATGCAGGGGAGCACTTACTCTCATGTTTCTGTGAAAGGTCAATGAAAGGAAACTGGAATGTGTTTGCTTGCTTTTGCAGTTACCCACCATTCTGATGGCTGCTGTTGCTCCATTCCTGTAAATATCCCCTTGGTTTTGGGAAATGCAAAGGGTGTAACCAAACCAAAGGAGAGTTTGTCTTGCTGATGGGCAGGAAGCCAATTTAAACAACAACAACAAAAACAAACTGACCTGAGCTTTTGTAGTGCAGAAGGACAGGCTTCTGTATCTGTGTGGCCCCACCCAGAACAGTCCCGAACTCCCCAATGGCTAGCAAGTGAGGAATTTTTTTTTTTTAACAGCTGAAAGTCCTCATGTTTATTACCAAACCAACCCACTGGTGCAGAGCTATAGTAACAGAGTAATCATTCCCTGATAAATGGTATCTATTGGCCAGGCAGAAAGGTTTTTACAAGGTGACGGAATAGAACACATGATCTTCAAGGAGCTTAATTAAATACGTGGTGCCAATTAGGTGTGTCATCACAATAGAACACATGATCTTCAAGGAGCTTAATTAAATACGTGGTGCCAATTAGGTGTGTCATCGCATGATGTGGGACACCTTAGAGACCCAGCTTGGTTCTCCTCCAGTGCCTCCTCTTGGTGTTGTACCTGATTTTACTACCAGTTTTCATCCGAATCCACTGGGGAATGGGATGATTCTGCTTTTGTTTCTTGGCCAGGAATCGCTTGATCCTGAAAGTCTTGTGAGAAGACATGGTCAATAACAGTGAGCGGCACACAGCAGGATGGCGGCAAAAAAGAGAAAGAAGGGCAAGTGAGGATTTTTAAGGGCAAAAATCAAGGGTAAGAGACTTGGGGTCATGGGTTCTTCTGAGGGTCAGAGATTGAGTAAACTTTAAGATTGATTGAGTCGTCTTTCCAGAGCTGGTCCATTTGGTTTCATCAAGATTGTGGTCAGGTGGTAAGGGGTTCCTTTCCCCGGTCTGGGTGGGCAAAACATCTCAACAACGTGCGATGTCAGTGGTGCTATTTTTGTCAGCAAAAGCAGAGGCCGTTCACCTTGTGACTATTGAAGACTGTTCAGCCTATTTAATTTCTTATTCCTTTGACCTACATTGTTGTTCTCTCAAGCAACGCATCCTGTGTTTTTTCCCCCAGTAATCTTTAACTATGGGCTATGTGGCTTTCTGCAGACTTAATTCTGTTGGTGGTTTCAAGGGTTTGGTCCAGGTATTATTTGATCTATTAACAGCAATTGCCCATCAATATGGGTTCTTTCATTTTCTTTTTCTGGCTGTGTGATAAGCAAAAGTAGCAAAACTTGTCCCTTCTCACTTAAACAAGAAGAGAGTCTCACCTTTTGCTAAAGGAGCAAATATACCAATAGGAAAATTATTAATACACACATCAGCGAAGAAATCCTGCGCTTGTGGCTATCAAGGTCAGGGTCCAGCACCCTCTTTCTTTGGCTACAGGATCCTAGATGGCTTGATACACAGCCCTAGAGAGCAGCCAACAAAGAGTTTGGAGCTTGAGTCTCTGCCAGAGAAATGATTTACAGCGACTCAGACTCAGAACTCTACAGTTTGGTCAGTTGTCCAATTTCTTCACAGTCACATCTGGCTATTTATTTACTTATTTATTTAATTTTCTTCTTAGAGAGAGAGAGAGAGAGTGGGGGGTAGGGGGCGTGGAAGAGGGAGGGGCAGAGGGAAAGCTCCTGGGAGAGGAGACAGAGAGAATGAGAGAATCTTAAGCAGGCTCCCGCCGAGCATGGAGTCTGCCAAGGGCTCAGTCTCATGACCCTGAGATCACGACCTGACCTGAAATCAAGAGTCAGACACTTAGCCACCCAGGCACCCCACATCTGGCTATTTATTGACTGGTCAGTCTAGGCATACCCCATCATTTCTCCTCTAAACCTTTAGCTAGTAAGCTAGGAGGGATGGCGTTTTGTTTTGTTTCATTTTGCTTTGTTTTTTGTTGTTATTCCTAGTCTTCTGCTGAGACCCAAGCATCTCTGTAGTATAAGATCCAGTAAAGGATGAACCATTCATCATGACAAATATGAGGTATGAGATACATGCCTGTGCGTTGTGGATTATTTTCTTCATGCTAACCTGTGTGGGGGTGAAGCTGAGTCACTGGGATCCTGGTGGAGGGCCTGGTGTGGGCAACTGGGAGACCAGAGCAGAAAGGCATAGTCCTGGCCAGAGGCAGTTACATTCAGTGAGCAGGAAGCAGTAAGTTCCAAGGAGAACAGGGTAAGCTCTCCTCAGCGGCGGAGTGCCGTGTGGAATACCAGCAGAAGGAGGAGACCAGTTTGTGAGGGACCAGAGGAGTGTGTGTGTGTGTGTGTGTGTGTGTGTGTGTGTGTGTGTGTGTGTGTTATGAGCTGCTTGGGGTGTGATGTGTCAGTGGCCTTTTATTTTAGAATGACCAGGAATGGGGTATATAAACCCTTCCTCCCGTTCCTGTTTCAAAGATGTGTATCACTCCCTAAGGGTTTTAATCACAAAAGGGACCTCGAAATGGCTTCCTTCTTTGGAAGGGAAAAAGCCCATGAACAGGGTTAAAAGGTAAGTCCTCTCTTTCAGAAGGGGAGCAGAGATCGTACACCTGGAAGAGCCTTGCACGCTCAGAAACACCTGTGTGTGGGTAAGTGCTGCCTTCTCCGCTCCCTGTGACCCTGTGGTGCAGTGAAAAGAAGGCTGGTTTCCTAGGCGAACGGAATGGGCTTTGAGTCCCGGCTCCAGCAGTGATGGACCTGAGCCCACTTCCGTCGCCCATAAAGTGCGGGTGATACAGCCTCCTGTCCTTGGGTTGTTTGGAGACTCAAAGGACGTACTGTGTTTGTAAAGGGTCCAGCACAGCACCTGGCGTGCGGGAGATGCTTAGCGCATCCCTTCTCCTCGAGGAGGAGCCGCTTCTCAGGAGAACACGGAGGCTGGCTGCAGAGACATGTCGGCACTCTGTCGGCTTTCTTGGCTCTCAACGCCGGAGCTGAGCGAGCCCCGTCCATCATCGACTCTGCAATGACGAGAACGAAGAGAGGAGGCTCATCTGTCCCACTCGGGCGGGGTGGGGGGGTTCAGAGGAGAAACACAGCGTCTGCTTTGTGTTGCGGTCTGTTTGGGGCCGTGATGGAGCTGTGTGCGTGTGGACAAGCAGAGCCTCAGAGTTGTGCACTTGAGCGGGGCAAGTGAGAGGAGGAGGAGGAGGGTAAAGCTCCCTAAGGAGGGGAGAAGGCTGGGCAAGGATTGGAGGCAGAGGAGGAGGACTCAGTGCCAGTCCTGAATAGGGGGTGTGTGTGACCAGCTGGGGGGAGGACAGGTGAGAAGGTACTGCAGCTTGGAGGAAAGCGGAGGGGGCGGTTGAGTTCTGGGCTGTGGAGAAGGTGGTCAGGTGGGACGTGAGGTGGGGTTGAAGTCACACACACAGAAGACACAGGAAGAGGCCACTTGCCAAGGAGTACAGGCAGCCTCAGTAAGCTGGAAAAGGCAAGGAAATAGGTTCTCCCTCCTCCTCAAAAAACTCAACCCATCAGTGGTCCCGGATCCTCTTTTCCATCTGTAGGTAGCCATGTGGGATTTGATAAGTTTCCTAACTCGTGTGAGCCTCTGGGTGTTTCCTCATCTCTAGGTGAGACACTGCCCACTTCCAAAGGATATTGTAAGAATTCAGTGAGAGCATTCACGAGGCTGTTTACTATTTTTATTAAAACAAGTGAGCAGGTTGTCACAGAGGTGCTAGGGAGAGGTGAGGGAGAGGCTGAATGAGGCCAGTCGCTGAGGGTTGGAGGGGCTGAGGGATGGAGAGGAGGGGATCTGGTTTCTCTGAGAGGCTCCAAGCCCCGTGATCCTCCCTCACTGGAGCCCAGCTTTATACCTCCTTCCAGTCCTGGGAACTGGGTTTAAACTCGCGGGCGTGTCCCTGTCTGGCCACTAGAGGGCAGTGGAGGCAAGGCGGCAGGGAGGGAGGTGGGCGTCCAGAAGGTTGGCGCTGGTCTGTGTGTTCAGCCTTTATTCGTGCTCTGAAGCCTAATTGTGTGTTCGCATTGTGCTCTCCCCTCCCTCCTGCTCTGTGTATTTGCTGATGTTTTTGGAAAACACTTGGTTCTCATCGCAGGGTCCCTCCGAGTTCCTGCTTGTCTTGTGGCTGAGGATTAGCCCTAGCTGAAGCGTCCTGTTTTCTGGCAGCTGTGTTTATTTCTCAAGGGCACGGGCAGAGCAGAACATGGGGGCCTGGGCCCTGCAGTTCAGGAGAGCCTAGCATGAGCCACAGTTGTTCTTCTGCCAGGTCAAAACTTGGCCTGTTCCACCTTGCATTCCTCCCCCGCTCCCCAGGCCATGTCACTACCACCCAAATCACATGGACTGAAGTGACAGGTGGTGTAGTGTGCTGGATGTGATTCCTCAGAAATAACCCAGATGCAGGTAGAATGGATGTTTAGGCAAATTCACAGATGTCCATTACAGCTACCACATGGGAATAGATTAATTCACCAGTCAGGAGCCCTGGCCCGCGGCTCCAGTTCCCAGAGAGGGAATCCCAGGTTCAGCCTTTACAAGTTGTGTGACTGTAGTTGGCTCGCTCACTGGTCGGTCTGAGTCTCAGTGTCCCCACTTCCACGATGGGAGCAATGGATCACACTGTAGGCTGGGATCGGTGTGAAAGCACCCCGCAGAGGGTCAGGCGAGCTCCAGCAGGTGTCACTCCAATCGGCTGCTGCACGAAGTCTGCAGTCTCCGCATCGCTAGTTCTGGGTTGGCTGTCCGCAGACAGGCAGCCATCGGCTTCCGGGTTCAGGTTCTCCATCTGCCACTCACTGGCCATGTTGTCCTCCTCCCCGAAGTGAGGACCATCGCTCTTGCCCCCCGGGTTGTTGGGAGAAGTCATGAGGGGACACGTAGACAGTGCCCAGCACATGCCCGTCTGTAACTAATGATGCCCGTGCTGAGCACAGTTAGTTCTCCAGAGCACGTTAGGAGTCCAGGTGTGACTCCGGCAGGACAGGCCACGTGCTCTGGGAACAAACAACCATCCTTCTGCATAGAGTACATTTGGCCATCAGCCAGGGGCCTTGGGAGGCGTGGTGAGGCCTGGCCCTTCAGTCCTTCCTTTCAACTGGGGGAGGGTACACCCCTCCCCAGAGAGGTTCACGTTTCCCTGTTAATTACCCCTCAGACTCTACACTCAGCCTGTCTTTCGTTTCCCCCACAAGGCTCTGAGCCAGACAGTTTGCACGGAATCTAATCTGGAGTGTGTTAACTTTTCTCCCCCATCGTTGACAGGGATCTGGAACGGCTCTGCATCAGGACAAGTTGTAAATAAACACAGGTTTGCTTAACTGAAGCTCGTCCTCCTATCCCATAGCCTGGTCTTCGATTTGGGCAGCTTCAAGTCAGGGAACACAGAGTGTTTGGAAAAGACCCTGGAAATCATTGAATCCAGTCTACCCATTTTACAGAAGAGTAGATTGAAGGTGTTTGGTTAAGTTGCTCGTGTTTACATAGACAACTAGAGGCTACAGAGATAGAAATCAGATCTTCTGACTCTTAGTCCAAAACTCTTTCCATAACAACCCAGTACCTCATTCATTCATTCATTCATTCATAAAATTTGTACTGGTTATCTAACTACTTATGTGTTGTCCTTTTGTGTGCACTGGAAAAACAGATAAACAAGGTACAGTCTTCCCTTGGAGTGCTTATGAACCCTTTGTTCATTGGTCCATCCATCCATCTAATGCATATGTCTCTTCATCCATCCATCCATCTGTCCATGTTTCTATCTACCTTTCTCCTGTCCATCTTTATGTCCATCCATTAATCTTCATTCTTTTGTACATTTGTTCTGTCCATTTGTCTCACCATTGTTTACAAATTGATTCATCTTTCTGTTTTTCTGCCCACCATCTGTTCCTGTATCCATCCAGTCTACTACTCTCTCCCTCTCTTTTAAAAGATTTATTTATTTTAGAGACAGAGAGAGAGAGAGAGAGTGAGCACATGTGAGTCAGGGAGGGGCAAAGGCAGAGGGAGAGAGAGAATCTTCAAGCAGACTCCCCTCTGAGAGCACAGGCTGATGGAGGGCTTGATTCTACAACCCTGGGATCAAGACCTGAGCTGAAACCAAGAGCCAGACATTCAACCGATTGTGCCACCCAGGCACCCCCAGTCTACTTCTCTTCTGGTCCATCCACTGGTCTCTTTATCTATCTAGAATTTATCTATCTAGATATATATCTGTAGATATATAGATTCTTTATCTGTCTAGAATTTCTTGAGTGTCTATATGGCTCCAGATTTTGGGCTGGTACTCAGGACTGAGATAAGTAAGAAGCATTTGTCCTGAAGTCTTTGTATGAACACATACTTAAGTGTCTTTTTATTAAACACCTTGGAGTAGAATGGCTGGATCATATGGTCTATATTCGCTTAATGTTTTAGGAATCTGCTAAAATGTTTTCCAGTGAGTTTTTACCCTCTTATATTTCTACCAGTTTCTCCAGTCTTTCAATTTTTTTGCATGATCAGTCTTTTTAATTTTATCTATTCTAATAGGTCAAGTTTTAATTTGTTATTCCCCTATGACAAATGTTGGCAAGCATCTTCTGTGTGCTCATTTGTTATCCATACATCCTTCTGGGAAGGTGTGTGCAAATCTTTTGTTCATCTAAGAAATTGAGCTCTAAGAATTAAATATGAATTCTGGATTAAAGTTTTTTTTTTAATCAAATAAACACTTTATCAGGTAACTATTTTTTTCCTCCGTGTGTGGCTTGTCTCATCATTCTTTAAATAGTGTTTTCCAAAGAAAACATGAATTTTGATGCATGAAATTTTGATGTCAAACTCAGTAATCTGTTCTGTTATGGGTCTTTCTTTTTAATAAATTTGTGCCTGGAACAAGGTATAGACCCAATCCCTCCCTCCCTTCCTCTTTCTTTCCTCTTTCCTTTCCTTCCTTCCTTCCCTTGCTTTATTCCTTCCTTCCTTTTTTCTTTTCTTTCTTTCTCTCCTTCCTTCTTTCTTTCCTTACCTCCCTTCCTCTTTCTTTCTTTCCTTTCCTTCCTTTCTTCCCTTCCTTCCCTCTTTCCCTCCCTTCCTTCCTTCCTTCCTTCCTTTTCTCTCTCTTTCCTCCCTCCCTCCCTCCCTCCTTTCTTCTCCCCTCCCTTCTTTCCTTCCTCCCACCCTCTCTTCCTTCTTTCCTCATTCACATATGGAAAATTGTTTAAGCATCATTTATTGAAAAGACTGCTTTCTCTACTGAATTGCCAGTTTTTGCATCTTTGTTAAGATCGAATATTCACTCCATTAGCAATGAATGCACACCTAATGCCCAAATCTTGTTTTTTAATACCATTTGTTGATAAAAAAAAATCCAGGACTCCTTGGAGAAGTGGATGATTTTAAGACTGGGGCAGGAAATATACAAAATGGACCCAGAGCATTTTGTAGCCCCAGAAATGAAGGAAGTGCTAAAAAAAGAAAATCCTATATTGATGGGATTTTGTCAAAAGAACACAGCAGCCAACTGAAGGAGATCCCAACGGCCAATTTGAACAATTTGAGCAATATATAAATAAAGTAGTATTGGATTATAACCTAATGTATAAAATAAATATCTATGAGTTTATACTGATGAAATTATTGAATAAGTAATGAGGGAGAGGAGAAAAATCTGTCTTGCAAGAGAATTTCAAATAATTTATGTAGATATTCCACACTTAAGTAAGTGGAGTATAACTTTCCACTCCCCAGGTGTGGGCTGTGTGTAGTGACTTCCTTCTGAAGTGTATGGTATAGGGAATTGGGGAGGGGAAGAGTACTTTTATTGTGGAGAAAAGTGACAGACCCTATTTCAGCCAGGTGTGGAAGGTTAATCATCAGATAAATCATGTTGCCAGTATATAACATTGATACAACATAAGCTCTTTATGTTTAAAGTATTCCTCCTCAACATACATACTCTAGCCCGATGAAAACATCAGACAAATCCCAGTTGAGGGACATTCTACAAAATACTTGTCCAGTAATCCTCAAACCTGTCAAGGTCATCAAAAATAAGGAAAGTCTGAGAAACTGTCATAGCTAAGAGGAGCCTAGAGAGACATAACAATGAGATGTAATCTGGGTGGAATCCTAGAACAGAAAAATATACTAGTTAAAACTAAGAGAATTTGAATAAGTGATGGACTTTAGTTAATAATGGTGTGTCGATGTTGGTTCATTAATTATAACAAATATATTAATATAGGATGTTGGTAATGGAGGAAATTGTTGAGAGGCATATAGGAACTTTATGTGCTATCTTCCAATCTTTCTGTAAATTTAAAACCATTCTAATAAATGAAGTTTCTATTTTAAAAATCCATTGTTTGTGTGACTATATATACACATATATATTCAGCTTCATTGATCTATTTGCTTTTTTTTATGCCAACACCGCACTGTTTTGGTTACCAAAACTTTATAACAAGTCTTGAAATCAGTTAATATTAGCTTTCCAATTTTGTTTTTTCTCAAAGTTGTTTTAACCATCCTAGGATTTTTCCATTTCACATGAACTTTAGAATCAGTCTGTCCGTTTTTGCGCACACACACAAAAAGCCTGCTGCATCTTGATTACTGAATTCATTTATCAGTTCTAGTAATTTTTTGGTGGAATCTTTAGGGTTTTCTATATTTAGTATGGCTGACATCTTGATTTTGAATAGAAGGGTGAGGAATAATTTTGTTGTTTTAAGCCACAAAGTTTGTGGTAATTTGTTATGGCAGAAAGATAATACAAGATTCCTAGATATTGTCATGGAACACAGCTTGAGGCCCCCCCAAGATCACCTTCCTCAGAGTGTAGATATGACAACATTCACGGAGACACTGACTTTGTGCTCAAAGATAAACCCAAAACACAATTCTTATGGGGATGGCTCCAGGGCTGTCAGTTGCCACAGAGAGGTGGGCTTGATCTGGTTGTGCGTGCAAGTGTGCATGTGTGTGTTTGTGTCTGGTGGGGTGGGTATGATAGAAATGATGAATATTCTCATTCTTCCCACTTCTGGTTCATTCTGATTTCCCTTCAGTCATTTGCCTTGTTTCCCACTCACCGTGCTCCTGTTTTCCCTCATGCTGGCCACCATTGGCATCTGGGTCATCCTGTTGTCCTCACATGGAATATTTTACAGAAAGTATGTATAAAACAAAGAGGTCTCCTTATGAGTTGAACATTTGCTCTAAGATGTATTAACACTGCAGACATTAAAGATTCTTAAGTAGCAATACCCTTTCACTGTGTCTTGTTCTGACCATCTCAGATTTTACTCTAACAACACCCTAAACATGTACTATGACACAAAGTCCCCTTGGCTCTGTGTGACGTTCAGTGATTTTTCAAAAATGCAAAAAATCGCTGTTTTGAGTTTGGGAGGTGGGGAGAAGTGACTCAAGACTGGAGTCAGTACTCGTGCCTCTAGCTTTGAATCCAATTCCACTGCAGTCTGGGAGAGCCACCTGACGCTACTTGAAGACTACACAAGAGACTTGCAAGCTTGTATACAGCACATTTTTCTTCCCTTCCAAGCTTTGATAAGACCTTCCCTTCCTCCCCTTTGTCATCATTTGTGGGAGCAGGGTCGAAGAGTACGGAAAACTGCTTTACCACCCCACCCCGGAGATCCATAGTGCTCAGGCCTTAGTAGCCAAGGTCATTACATGCATGTTCCCTCTCACACTCTCACACACAGCTGTTTGTGCTCTCTCTGGGGTTGAGGTGGGTAGGAGGGAACCTGTGAACCCTTTTCATTTGGGACAGAGAGATGAACCAGTCCCCAGCCTCCTTGAGAATTGCTCTACGGGGAGTGAAAGATTTCTGAGGGAGATTTTCTTCCTAGGAGGGGCTGGAGGGGGACTTTTTGGCTAAGCAGACCATGCACTCAATCACTTCTCGGCCTTTTGGCTAAGATTAAGTGTAGCAGACGTTCACTCCCTGAGACGGAGCCCAGTGCGGTGACCGGCGCAGCATGTGGAACCCGGCACCTTTGACTCCCCGGAACATGGAAGGAGTTGCGGCTCTTTAAATCCCATAATTTTCTCAGATTTTCTGTCTTTTTCTATGACTAGCTTGCTTCTGCTTAGAGATTTCAAAACTTCAGAGGCTGTGACACTTAATTGCTTTGTTCAAGGTAGGAGGTTCCGTAATCATAGGAATGTCCAGCTATGTTCTCTGCTTGGGCCTGGGGTTCCTGTTCTGACTCTCCTTCTGCCCATGAGACACATGCCTAAGCCACAGTCTCCCTTCTGGAATCAGGCCCTTGACAGTATCCTCACAACCCATAAAACCAGTTCTGGTTTGAAAAGGGCCTGAGCTCTGTACAAAGGCTAACATCAATGTGGTTTTTTTCAGAGGACCTTGTTGACATTTGCCTTTTGTCTTGAACTGAAGCCACTGAAGCAAATGACTCCTTCTTTGAACTTAACTTTTGTGAAGAGCCTGCCCCTTCTGCTGCAGGATCTGGGGTGTCTTACTTCAAAGGTCTCTGCAAATCAGCTGTCCAGAGGAGGGTGGCTCTTTCCACTGGTGTGGGAAGTCCCCACTCTTGTGTGTTCTTATAGAGATTGACATCACAAAGAGTGTGAGGTCATATGAGGCCACCCTTTTCTTTACTCTGTGTTTACACTAAGAAAATGAGCAGCTGGGAATCACACTATCCTCTCTGTAGACAAGAGGGATGTTTATTATTCATGAACAATATGTCAGTAGTCTTCTGCATTGAGTTCATGGATCTCTGTGTTCTTTCCCTGTTATTCATTTTTTAAATGTGTAAAAATATTTTCTATTGATCCTTCTTTGAAATATTCAAAGGAAAAAACTGCTTTCAATATGTGATGCTCAATGACATTTCAGTCAGTTATCATCTCCTTAAGAAGGGTACAGATTCTCAGATGTAGAGGTGCAGTTTGCTCTGTTAGGTAGGATTCTGGTCCTGGAGGCTAGAGCCGAGTTTTTGGCATTTCCTCAGAGGCTGTTAGATCATCA
Organism: Martes martes; assembly: GCF_963455335.1. Classification (NCBI taxonomy): domain Eukaryota; kingdom Metazoa; phylum Chordata; class Mammalia; order Carnivora; family Mustelidae; genus Martes; species Martes martes. The sequence continues at coordinate 102,287,824 of NC_137892.1, forward strand.
TTGCTCTGCATTTTAGACTTGGCTGAGAGACCAAGATTCTGTATGGGAAGGGAACTGAAAAACAAGTTTTTGAGGACTCTGTCCTGTTGTGAGTATTCCAAATTTCTTGTTTTGTCTTTGAAATTTTATTTAAATTTGAGTTAGTTAATATACCATACAATAATTTCAGAAGAATTCAGTGGTTCATCACTTACGCACAACACCCAGTGCTCTTCACAACAAGTGGCCTCCTTAATACCCATCCCCCATCCAGTCCATCTCCCACCCACATCTCTCCATCAACTCTCTGTTCTTTATTGTTAAGAGTCTCTTATGGTTTGTTTCCTCTCTCTCGCCCCCCACCATATGTTCATCTGTTTTTTTTTTTAAGGTTTTATTTATTTATTTGACAGACAGAAATCACAAGTAGGCAGAGAGGCAGGCAGAAAGAGAGAGGGGGAAGCAGGCTCCCTGCTGAGCAGAGAGCCCGATGCGGGGCTCGATCCCAGGACCCTGGATCATGACCTGAGCCGAAGGCAGAGGCTTTAATCCACTGAGCCACGCAGGCGCCCTCTGTTTTTTTCCTTAAATTCCACAGAGTGAGATCATATGGTATTTGTTTTTCTGATTGACTTATCTCGTTTATCAAGTAATTCTTGCTCCATTCACATCAGTGCAAATGGCAAGATTTCATTTTTTTGGTCGCTGAATAGTTTTCCATAGTATATATATACACCACATCTTCTTTTTTAAAAAGATTTTATTTATTTATCTGACACAGAGAGATCACAAGCAGGCAGAGAGGCAGGCAGAGAGAGAGGGGGGATGCAGGCCCCCTGCTGAGCAGAGAGCCCAATGTGGGGCTTGATCCCAGGACCATGACCTGAGCTGAAGGCAGAGGCTTAACCCTCTGAACCACCCAGGCACCCCATATACCACATCTTCTTTATCCATTCATCAGTTGATGGACATTTGGGCTCTCTCCATAGTTTGGTTATTGTTGGTAATGCTGCTATCAACATTGGGGTGCATGTACCTCTTGGAATCTATTTTTGTAAACTTTGGGTAAATATCTGGTAGTGCAATTGCTGGGTGGTAGGGTAGCTCTATTTTTAGTTTTTTTGAGGAACCTCCATATTGTTCTCCAGAGAGCATTCTGCTCAAGTTTGCATTCCCACCAGCAGTGCAAAGAGGGTTGTCCTTTCTCTGCATCTTTACCAACACCTGTCATTTCTCGTGTTGTTCATTTTAGTCATTCTGACAGGTGTGAGGTGGTATCTCATTGTGATTTTGATTTGTATTTTCCTGATGATGAGTGATGTTGAGCTTCTTTTCATGTGTCTGTTAGCCATCTGGATGTCTTCTTTGGAAAAGTACCTGTTTATATCTTCGCCCATTTCTTAACTGGGTTATTTGTTTTTTAGGTGTTAAGTTTGATAAGGTCTTTATAGATTTTGGATACTAATCCTTTTTCAGATATGTCATTTGCATTTATCTTCTTCCATTTTATAGGCTGCCTTTTAGTTTTGTTGATTGTTTCCTTTGCTGTGCAGAACCTTTTTATCTTGATTAAAATCTACAGTTCATTTTTGCTTCCTTTTCCCTTGCCTCCAGTGACATGTCTGGTAAGAAGTTGCTATGGCCAAGGTCAAAGGGGTCGCTGCCTGTTTTCTTCTCCAGGATTTTGATGGATTCCTGTCTCACATTTAGGTCTTTCATCCATTTTGAATTTATTTTTGTGTATAGTGTAAGAAAGTGGTCCAGTTTCATTCTTCTGCATGTGGCTGTCCTGTTTTCCCAACACCATTTTTTCACAAACCATTATAAGAGAATACTATGAAAAATTATATGCTAACAAACTGGACAATCTGGAAGAAATGGACAAATTCCAAACTTCTTAATTACCTAATCCAGGACCTCGGAAACCAGAGGTTGTTCCTGTGGAGTCCCTAGATTTGACTGTGAGCTTTGAATAGAAGCCCTAGTTGCCACTCTAACCTCTGCTGGTCTTGTGCTGTTCCCCTAGAAGGATGATGTTCTAATATTTTGGAAGAATTTCCATCTCAGTTATCTTTGCAAATGGTTTAGTAAAGTTTTACTAAAGGTTTTAGTAAAGGAAGAACAGATAAAACAAGAGTCAGTGTGTTCTGGAGCTTAGGTCTAGGGATCTCTTACTTGATTTATATCTTTATTTTTCACTGAGCCTCAGTGGCTCAGTGGGTTAAAGCCTCTGCCTTCGGCTCAGGTCATGATCCCAGGGTCCTGGGATTGAGTCCCGCATCGGGCTCTCTGCTCCGCGGGGAGCCTGCTTCCTCCTCTCTCTCTCTCTTCCTGCCTCTCTGCCTACTTGCGATCTCTGCCTGTCAAATAAATAAATAAAATCTTAAAAAAAAATAAAATAAAATTGATCTCAGTTTTGGCTGCATGTTTTTGGTGGTCTCTCAACAGGTGCATAAATGTTTATGATTGTTATGTCTTTTAGCTGTATTGAAACTTTTATTAATACATAATGTCCTTGGCTCTTGTAAACTTTTTTTGATTTAAAGTCCATTTTGTTTGAGGGGAGGAGTCAAGATGGCGGAGAAGTAGCAGGCTGAGACGACATCGGGTAGCAGGAGATCAGCTAGATAGCTTATCTAACCATTGTGAACACCTACAAATCCAACGGGAAATCGAAGAGAAGAAGAGCAACAATCCCAGAAACAGAAAATCAATCACTTTCTGAAAGGTAGGACCTGCGGAGAAGTGAATCCAAAGCGACGGGAAGATAGACCCCGGGGGGAGGGGCCGGCACCCGGCAAGCGGCGGAGCGACGGAGCACAAAATCGGGACTTTTAAAAGTCGGCTCCACTGGGAGACATCGCTCCAGAGGCTAAACTGGGGGGAAACCCAGGCGGGGTCAGCATAACCCCAGGACCCGCGGGGTCACAGAAGGACTGGGGGTGTCTGAGTGCTGCAGAGCTCGCAGTTATTAGAGCGGGGAAGCCGGCTATAGCGACAAAGCCGAGGAGTGAGCTCTAAGCCCAGGGTTACCTTGTGCCGGTCGCAGGCTGGGTGGGCTCGGAGCGCGGCCGGAGGCCACGGAGACAAAAGCGACCCGGCGCTTTTCTCCAGCTCCAACAATTGACTGCTTTCCTCGAGGCGCGACCGCAAGCCAGGGAGGCGGGGCTATTGGGCGCTTTGCTCTGAGAGCGCACTGAGGAGCGGAACCCCAAGCTCTTGGCTCTCCGGGCCGAGAGATTGGGAGGCCACCATCTTCATTCCCGTCCACCGGAACTCTACGGAAAGCGCTCAGGGAACAAAAGCTCCCGAAAGCAAACCCGAGCGGATTCCTTAGCCCGGCCCCTGGCAAGGGCGGTGCAATTCCGCCTGCGGCAAGGACACTTGAGAATCACAACAGGCCCCTCCCCCAGAAGATCAACAAGAAACCGATCCAAAACCAACTTCAGTCACCAAGAACAGCGGAATTCCACAGCAGGAGAAAGCAAATCCTACCTGGACAAAATGACAAGGCGGAAAAACTCACCTCAAAAAAAAGAACAAGAGGCCGTACCGAAGGCTGGAGACCTAATCAATACAGACATAGGTAGCATGACAGATCTAGAGTTCAGAATGACAATTCTCAAGGTTCTAGCCGGGCTCGAAAAAGGCATAGAAGATATTAGAGAAACCCTCTCCGGAGAGATAAAAGCCCTTTCTGGAGAAATAAAAGAACTAAAATCTAACCAAGTTGAAATCAAAAAAGCTATTCATGAGGTGCAATCAAAAATGGAAGCTCTCACTGCCAGGATAAATGAGGCAGAAGAAAGAATTAGTGACATAGAAGACCAAATGACAGAGAATAAAGAAGCTGAGCAAAAGAGAGACAAACAACTACTGGAACATGAGGAGAGGATTCGAGAGATAAGTGACACCATAAGACGACACAACATTAGAATAATTGGGATTCCAGAAGAAGAAGAAAGAGAGAGGGGAGCAGAAGGTATATTGGAGACAATTATTGGAGAGAATTTCCCTAATATGGCAAAGGGAACAAACATCAAAATCCAGGAGATGCTAAGAACGCCCCTCAAAATCAATAAAAATAGGTCCACACCTCGGCACCTGATAGTAAAATTTACAAGTCTTAGCGACAAAGAGAAAATCCTGAAAGCAGCCCGGGAAAAGAAGTCTGTAACATACAAGGGTAAAAACATTAGATTGGCAGCGGACCTCACAGAGACCTGGCAGGCCAGAAAGAACTGGCATGATATATTCAGAGCACTAAACGAGAAAAACATGCAGCCAAGAATACTATATCCGGCTAGGCTATCATTGAAAATAGAAGGAGAGATAAAGAGCTTCCAGGACAAACAAAAGCTGAAAGAATTTGCAAACACCAAACCAGCTCTACAGGAAATATTGAAAGGGGTCCTCTAAGCAAAGAGAGACCCTAAAAGTAGTAGATCAGAAAGAAACAGAAACAATATACAGTAACAATCACCTTACAGGCAATACAATGGCACTAAATTCATATCTCTCAATAGTTACCCTGAATGTTAACGGGCTAAATGCCCCAATCAAAAGACACAGGGTATCAGAATGGATAAAAAAACAAAACCCATCAATATGCTGCCTACAAGAAACTCATTTTAGACCCGAAGACACCTCCAGATTTAAAGTGAGGGGGTGGAAAACAATGTACCATGCTAATGGACATCAGAAGAAAGCTGGGGTGGCAATCCTTCTATCAGATCAATTAGATTTTAAGCCAAAGACTATAATAAGAGATGAGGAAGGACACTATATCATACTCAAAGGGTCTGTCCAACAAGAAGATCTAACAATCTTAAATATCTATGCCCCTAACATGGGAGCAGCCAACTATATAAACCAATTAGTAACAAAATCAAAGAAATACATCGACAGTAATACAATAATAGCAGGGGACTTTAACACTCCCCTCACTGAAATGGACAGATCATCTAAGCAAAAGATCAACAAGGAAATAAAGGCCTTAAATGACACACTGGACCAGATGGACATCACAGATCTATTCAGAACATTCCATCCCAAAGCAACAGAATATACATTCTTCTCTAGTGCACATGGAACATTCTCCAGAATAGACCACATCCTGGGTCATAAATCAGGTCTCAATCGGTACCAAAAGATCGAGATCATTCCCTGCATATTTTCAGACCACAATGCTCTGAAGCTCGAACTCAATCACAAGAGGAAATTTGGAAAGAACGCAAATACATGGAGACTAAACAGCATCCTTCTAAAAAATGAATGGGTCAACCAGGAAATTAAAGAAGAATTGAAAAAATTCATGGAAACAAATGATAATGAAAACACAACAGTTCAAAATCTGTGGGACACAACAAAGGCAGTCCTGAGAGGAAAATATATAGCAGTGCAAGCCTTTCTCAAGAAACAAGAAAGGTCTCAAATACACAACCTAACCCTACACCTAAAGGAGCTGGAGAGAGAACAACAAAGAAAGCCTAAACCCAGCAGGAGAAGAGAAATCATAAAGATCAGAGCAGAAATCAATGAAATAGAAACTAAAAAAACAATAGAACAAATCAACAAAACTAGGAGCTGGTTCTTTGAAAGAATTAATAAGATTGATAAGCCCCTGGCCAGACTTATCAAAAAGAAAAGAGAAAGGACGCAAATAAATAAAATCATGAATGAAAGAGGAGAGATCACAACCAACACCAAAGAAATACAAACAATTATAAGAACATACTACGAGCAACTCTATGGCAACAAATTTGACAACCTGGAAGAAATGGATACATTTCTAGAGATGTATAAACTACCACAACTGAACCAGGAAGAAATAGATAACCTGAACAGACCCATAACCAGTAAGGAGATTGAAACAGTCATCAAAAATCTCCAAACAAACAAAAGTCCAGGACCAGACGGCTTCCCAGGGGAATTCTACCAAACATTTAAAGAAGAATTAATTCCTATTCTCCTGAAACTGTTCCAAAAAATAGAAATGGAAGGAAAACTTCCAAACTCATTCTATGAGGCCAGCATCACCTTGATCCCAAAACCAGACAAGGATCCCACCAAAAAAGAGAATTACAGACCAATATCCTTGATGAACACAGATGCGAAAATTCTCACCAAAATACTGGCCAATAGGATCCAACAGTACGTTAAAAGGATTATTCACCACGACCAAGTGGGATTTATTCCAGGGCTGCAAGGTTGGTTCAACATCCGCAAATCCATCAATGTGATACAATACATTAATAAAAGAAAGAGTAAGAACCATATGATACTCTCAATAGATGCTGAAAAAGCGTTTGACAAAGTGCAGCATCCCTTCCTGATTAAAACTCTTCAAAGTGTAGGGATAGAAGGCACATACCTCAATATTATCAAAGCCATCTATGAAAAACCCACCGCAAATATCATTCTCAATGGAGAAAAACTGAAAGCTTTTCCGCTAAGGTCAGGAACACGGCAGGGATGTCCGTTATCACCACTGCTGTTCAATATAGTACTAGAAGTCCTAGCCTCAGCAATCAGACAACAAAAAGAAATTAAAGGCATCCAAATCGACAAAGAAGAAGTCAAACTATCACTCTTTGCAGATGATATGATACTATATGTGGAAAACCCAAAAGGCTCCACTCCAAAACTGCTAGAACTTATACAGGAATTCAGTAAAGTGTCAGGATATAAAGTCAATGCACAGAAATCAGTCGCATTTCTTTACACTAACAACAAGACAGAAGAAAGAGAAATTGAGGAGTCGGTCCCATTTACAATCGTACCCAAAACCATAAGATACCTAGGAATAAATCTAACCAAAGAGGCAAAGAATCTATACTCAGAAAACTATAAAGTACTCATGAAAGAAATTGAGGAAGACACAAAGAAATGGAAAAATATTCCATGCTCATGGATTGGAAGAACAAATATTGTGAAAATGTCTATTCTACCTAAAGCAATCTACACATTTAATGCAATCCCTATCAAAATCCCATCCATTTTTTTTAAAGAAATAGAACAAATAATCCTAAAATTTATATGGAACCAGAAAAGACCTCGAATAGCCAAAGGAATATTGAAAAAGAAAGCCAAAGTCGGTGGTATCACAATTCCAGACTTCAAGCTCTATTACAAAGCTGTCATCATCAAGACAGTATGGTACTGGCACAAAAACAGACATATAGATCAATGGAACAGAATAGAGAGCCCAGAAATAGACCCTCAACTCTATGGTCAACTAATCTTTGACAAAGCAGGAAAGAATATCCAATGGAAAAAAGACAGCCTCTTCAACAAATGGTGCTGGGAAAATTGGACAGCCACATGCAGAAAAATGAAATTGGACTATTTCCTTACACCACACACGAAAATAGACTCAAAGTGGATGAAGGACCTCAATGTGCGAAAGGAATCTATCAAAATCCTTGAGGACAATGCAGGCAGCAACCTCTTTGACCTCCACCGCAGCAACTTCTTCCTAGGAACATCGCCAAAGGCAACAGAAGCAAGGGCAAAAATGAACTATTGGGATTTCATCAAGATCAAAAGCTTTTGCACAGCAAAAGAAACAGTGAACAAAACCAAAAGACAACTGACAGAATGGGAGAAGATATTTGCAAACGACATATCAGATAAAGGGCTCGTATCCAAAATCTATAAAGAGCTTATCAAACTCAATACCCAAAGAACAAATAATCCAGTCAAGAAATGGGCAGAGGACATGAAAAGACATTTCTGCAAGGAAGACATCCAGATGGCCAACAGACACATGAAAAAATGCTCCACATCACTTGGCATCAGGGAAATACAAATCAAAACCACAATGAGATACCACCTCACACCAGTCAGAATGGCTAAAATTAACAAGTCAAGAAATGACAGATGCTGGCGAGGATGCGGAGAGAGGGGAACCCTCCTACACTGTTGGTGGGAATGCAAGCTGGTGCAACCACTCTGGAAAACAGTGTGGAGGTTCCTCAAAAAACTGAAAATAGAGCTACCCTACGACCCAGCAATTGCACTCCTGGGTATATATCCTAAAGATACAAACGTGGTGCTCCGAAGGGGCACATGCACCCGAATGTTTATAGCAGCAATGTCCACAATAGCCAAACTGTGGAAAGCGCCTAGATGTCCATCAACAGATGAATGGATAAAGAAGATGTGGTATATATACACAATGGAATACTATGCAGCCATCAAAAGACATGAAATCTTGCCATTTGCGACGACGTGGATGGAACTAGAGGGTATCATGCTTAGCGAAATAAGTCAATCGGAGAAATATAACTATCATATGATCTCTTTGATATGAGGAAGTGGAGATGCAAGGTGGGGGGGTTTGGGGGGAGGTAGGAAAAGAAAAAATGAAAAGATGGGATTGGGAGGAAGACAAACCATAAAAGACTCAATCTCAAGAAACAGACTGAGGGTTGCGGGGGGGAAGGGGGACGGGAGAGGGTGGTGGGGAAATGGACATTGGGGAGGGTATGGGCTATGATGAGTGCTGTGAAATGTGTAAACCAGACGATTCACAAACCTGTACCCCTGGGGATAAAAATACATTATATGTTTATTAAAATAAAAAAATTAAAAAAAAATAAACAAATATATAAAAGTGCAAAAAAAAAAAAGTCCATTTTGTTTGATATTAATAAAGCCAACTTCCTCTCTTTTGGTTATTATTTTCACGGAATATCTTTCTCCATCCTTTCAATGTATTTATGTTTTTATATCTAAAGTAAGTTCTTACAGACAGCATATAGTTGATTCATATATATATATATATATATATATTTAAAGATTTTATTTATTTATTTGACAGAGATCACAAGTAGACAGAGAGGCAGGCAGAGAGAGAGGGGAAGCAGACCTCTGCTGAGCAGAGAGCCCGATTCGGGGCTCGATCCCAGGTCCTGGGATCTTGACCCAAGCCAAAGGCAGAGGCTTTAACCCACTGAGCCACCCAGGCACCCTGATTCATATATTTTTATCCATTCTGCCAATCTCTGTCTTTTGATTGGAGAGTTTAATCTACTTTCACTTAAAGTAATTACTTATAAGGAGGAAGGAACATCTGGGTGGCTCAGTTGGTTAAGTGTCCTGACTCTTGATCTCAGCTCAGGTCTTGAACTCAGAGTTGTGAGTTCAAGCCCGGTGTTGGGCTCCATACCCAGTGTGGAGCCTACTTTAAAAAAAAAATTAATTACTTACAAGGAAAGATTGCTTCTGCTATTTTTCTGTTTGTTTTCTACCCACAGTCTTGTTAGCCAATTCCTTGCAGTAAGTCTCTTAATATATATCTTCCACTAGTTTGCTTCTGTGGTTGAACCCTGACTGATACACACCTACACGCTGAGGCTTTGCTTGGAATGACAGGATCCTTCCTTTTCTAACAACAGCTTTCCAAGATCTCCTACTATCAAAGGACTTCTACTTCCAGCCTCCCTCTTTCTTTTCTACTCTTCCTGCACTGCAGGATGTCTCCCTCACCCCCTGAATAGTTCCTCTAAATATCCTGTCATCTCTAGCTTTATTGTTTATGTCCTGATTCTGCCCTGAGTGACCACAAAAATCTAAAGACTCCCATATGTAAAAATATTCTTTGGAGTTTGAGCAAAGATCAGCTCCTGAAAGAGAATTTTGGTGACAAAGGGACTATAATGATAGTCCATCAGCTATATTCTTCAAAAAAATGTGAACATCATAATAATTACAGAAATCCTGGGGGATTTTTATAGATTCAAGGAGACTAAGGAGACAGGTTAACTTAATACAATATCAGATCCTAGACTAGATCCTGAACTGGAGAAATGCTCTAAAGGATATTACTGGCCAAACTGACATCATTGAGATACAGACAGTAGATTAAGGTCTATGTTGCTGTTCAAGTTACCAAGGTTGATAACCATACTAGGGATAGGAAACAGAATATCCTTGTTCTTAGGTAATATTCACTGGAAAATTTCAGGGTAGACTATAATAATATATGCAATTTACTTCCAAACATTTAGGCCAAAGATATGATATGTATATGCTCTCTCTATAGAGAGCGAGTGGAACAAAATGCTAAAATTAGGTGAATCTGGGCTGTAGGACTAGCAGCATTCTTATTATCTTTGCATCTTTTCTGTAAATTTGATTTTTTTTCTGAATACAAGTTTAAAAAAATGGCCCATGCCCCTGTTCCCCTGAATTTTATCTCTCCTTTGAGATTCTCTGGCTTCAATCAAAGAGCCCCCACACATATGCTATTCTAACTTCAAAACAGTTAGGCTCTGTCTCAGTGAAGAGAAGCAGGTTATATTTATCACAAATGAGGTTCCAACATTTGTGTTTACAGAACACAGAAAAAGAACACAAGGGAAAGTGAAATAGAGAACACACATAATGTACAAAAATAAAAATATAGAAATACTAAGAATTATGTTTATAACATGGAGATTTCAAGTACTGAGAATCGGAGTGTAGATTTGGTCATTAACAGCTGAGTTCTAATCTTTGCTCTGTCCAATAGCAGCCATGTGATCTGGAGCAGGACATTTTGCCTCTTTGTTCTTTAGTTTCCTTATCTGGAACCCAGAGATGGAAATCCTCTGTCTTTGTAGGAAAAAAAAATGCTAGCATATGAAGACAATACTTGAAAATAAAAGTTTGAGGGAAAACTAGATACCAAATAGTCTCCTACCCTAAGGTTTTAGTGAGCTTCATTGATATTCCTTGGAGTCTAAAAAGCTTTGAAGTCTGTAACAATTCGTGGTTGCAGTGGGGTAGAGAAGGGAAATGGGGAAAGAGAAGGGCCTCATTTACTAAAGCACATATGCTTTACATGTGGCCTCATTTAGTATTTAGGATATTAAGACACTCTCCTATGTTGCTGATGGAAATGGAGATTGTTAGAATGCTTTCATAGATATTTTGGCAATATCTGTTCGAATAAAAAAGTGCATATGTGCACAATGAAGTTTGTATAGGCATATTTACTGCAGTATTGTTCTAAAAGCAAATTCATAGACACTAAATATCCATTAAGGGGATCAGTTGAATAAATTATTATACATGCATATCATAAAAGACTACATTCATTAAGAAGAATGAGACATTTGCATATACTGATAAATTATTCATGTGCGTTTACCATAGAAAACAAGTTACATAAGGAAGGCTACCATTTTTTTCTGGTGGTGTAGGAAGGATATACACAGAACTATAAGGATATACACCTCCCCAGGGGTGCTGATTTACCCTTAAACTATCTCTGGAAGACCACACAAAAAAGTTAATATTTTTCAGAAGGTAAATTTGGGGGCACAGAAGGTAAACTTACTTCCACTCTATTCCTTTTTTTTTTTTTTTTTGGTAAGAATCTGGCTGCTTTCAGCTCAGAAACTTTTTTTTAAAGATTTTATTTATTTATTTGACAGAGAGAGAGACAGAGAAAGAGTGAGCACAAGTAGGCAGAAAGACAGGCAGAGGAGAGGCAGAAGCAGGCTCTCTGCTGAGCAGGAAGCCTGATGTGCGGCTCGATCCCAGGACCCTGGGATCATGACCTGAGCTGAACGCAGTTGATTAACTGACTGAGCCACCCAGCCGCCCCTTCCTTTTGTATTTTTTACATTTGTTACCCAAGTGCTCATATTACCTTTAATTTTTTTTTTTTTAAAGTAGGCTTCACACCCAGTGTGGAGCCCAGTGAGGGGCTTGAACTCAAGACCCTAAGATCAAGACCTGAGCTGAGATCAAGATCTGGATGCTTAACTGACTGAGTCACCCAGGCCATCCCCCCAAAATTTGTTTCTCTAGCTACCTGCTTACCACCAAAACCCTTTCCCAGCCCACAGTCCTTCTGCAGGGCCTTGGATGGTGCAGACAGCTCATCAGTGGTTTCTTCAGCAAGACTTGTGGTTTAAGGTAGGCATGAGAAGGTTGGGAATAATCTGGGGGGGGGGGGTGGTTTGCGACACAAATGGACATTTACTTTTTATTCTGTATCTTTTACGTTTTTGCATATCAATCATGTGCATGTAGTGTTGTGGGATCATAGAACATGACGGTCAAGAAAGAATTCCTGAGGTGTTTTGCGGTGCAACTTAGTAAGTTTACTTAAGTGGCATGGGTGATAGGGCCTGTGAGCAGAAAGATCTGCTCTTTTGCTGTATGAAGCTGGTGGTTGTATGCTTACTGCTCAAGGGGGTCAGCATGTGCTGGCAGTATTAGATCATAAATATTTTCTTCAAATTTCTACTCATGAAACTATTTTTGAAAGATTTCTCTGGTGCTAATCATTCAACTTGATATTAACTATTGGTGAGATACACAGGCAGTCATGAGACCTTTCAAGAATGTAGTAAGCAGGGGTGTCCAAGTGGCTCAGTCAATTAAGCGTTTGCCTTCTGGTCAGGTCACAATCCCAGAGTCCTGAGATCGTGCCGCACCTCAGGCTCCCTGCTCAGCGAAGAATCTGCTTCTCCCTCTCCCTCTGCCTGCTGCCCAGCCTACTACGCTCTATCTCTCTGTCAAATAAATAAAAACCTTTAAAAAGAGAGAGAAAGAGAGAGAGAATGGAGAGAATGTAGCAGCCACTACGCATTCCATCCATACTGGAACTATGCAGGCTATACATCAGGCTTCCAGACTAAAGGTGAACATTTTTTTCTGCTTCTGTCCCTCATCAATAATACCTTTCAAAGACTGGAGAATTTGTTTATTTAAAGACATCCCAAGAGTCCTTCTCAATCCCTCTCCTCCCCACTCTGGACCCCCGCAAACCTCTGGTTCACCAGCCGGTCCTTCTCCAGCCGGAGAGTCGAGGGCCTTCTGTTCTAAGGAAGGAGGCTGAGTGGTGGGGATCAACCCTTGATAAAAGGTCTTTCGTTGATGGGGATTGGAGGTTTGGAAGGATATTGTTGGTTTTCCTTTTTTAAATTAAACAAGATACAAATATATCTACCAGGCAGTAGGTAAGTGGGAAATAGGCCCTTAAAGCCTCCAGAATCACTAACTGAAGGAAGCCTAATTGCAATCACTCTTAGTTGAAAGGGGAGCGCGCGCGCTGCATGCCGGGATTTGTAGTCCCTGCTCGGATGGCCCGCATTGCGGCTGTGCAGGGAAGCCTCTCTTCCGGGCGCATGCGTGCGGCGGCGGCGGCAGGACTGACTGAGCTAAGGTGGCGGTAGGAACGCGGCCTCCTGGGAGCTCGCCATGGCGGTAGCTGCGGCGGCTATGGGGCCCTCGGCGCTTGGTCAGAGCGGTCCTGGTTCAATGGCTCCCTGGTGTTCAGTGACTAGCGGCCCAACACGCTACGTGCTGGGAATGCAGGAGCTCTTCCGCGGCCACAGCAAGACTCGCGAGTTCCCTGCACATAGCGCCAAGGTGCACTCGGTGGCCTGGAGCTGCGATGGGCGTCGCTTGGCCTCGGGGTCTTTCGACAAGACGGCCAGCGTATTCCTGCTGGAGAAGGACCGGTTGGTAAGCTGTCAGGGACCGGCCCAGGCCAGAGAGAGGGTCTGTGGTAAAGCCAGGTGTGGTGTTGGAGAGAATGCGGGATGGAGGCGAGGAGAAGGAGGGGTGTGGGGAGAAGGGGGTTGTGTAGTGCACGCTGGAGGAGTGCGGGAGTGACAAGGGTAATGATTAGGGATCTGGAGGGAATGTGGTGGAGAGGAAGATGGTGGTTGTTGGGTCAGTGGCTCCGGGAATGCAGGAGGAACAATAGAAATGACCGCCGGGTCCCGCCGTCTTCCAGCCTCCTCCCCCCACCTTTCCTTAACCCTTGACTCTCCCGCCAAAAGGATGTATGCCCAGGTCACGTCTCCATAGGTAACCTGATACCTATGCAGGAAACAGAGGTATCAGGACCCCCCACCACATACCCTCCGATCACCAAATACCCTACCATATATGGATGTGAGCCCACGCCCTGCCTTGGCGGGATAAAAGACCACCGCCACCTCCCTCCCAGTGCGACTTCCCCCACTCCCCTTTCTGGAGTCGAGGAACCTCGCTCGAGGGTGCCCACCTCCTCCCGGTGCAACTTTCCTGGCTCCCCTTCTTCTCCCGAGCCCTGAAACTTCGCCAGAGAGTGCCTTTAATAAATCTTGCCTTGCGCCCACCTTGCCTGGTCTTGTGTTTACCTCGCCTGCGAAACTTTACAGTGGTGGTAAGAGGGAGGTGGGGGTGTGAGGGAGTGTATCAGTAAGGAGGTGTAAAGATGAGCTGGCAGTGGAGGCGAGGAGAGGATGACTGGTGGTGAGGAGGGTAGATGGGATTCGAGTGAGGTGGGGGTGTATGAGAGTGGTAGGAAGGAGTTGTGTAGTGGTGAGGACTGGCTAGGGGCTGTAGTGGTGGTGGCGTCCCTATGGTGGTAAGGAGGCTTCCTGTGGGAGTGAGCAAGAAGATTGGGAACCTTGGTAGAGTAAATGTGGAGAACCAGAAAGAAGGAGGAAGGCCGGGGTGGGGGGGGCAAAAGAGTTAGGGCATTGCTGTGGAATCCAAATCTCAGAACAATTCAGAGTGATTGGAGAGGAAGGGAGGAGGGTATTGGGAAGAGTTTTGGGGAAGGGGTTTAAAAATTTAAAAATTCTTTTAAATTGTCTGGCTTTTTCTTTGCCACAAGGTACCTTGGTTTGAATAAGGTTTAGAAGTTACATGTGGAGGCTGGTACTTATGTGTGAAGTGGCATTTGGATTCTGTTCTTTCAGGTCAAAGAAAACAATTATCGGGGACATGGGGATAGTGTGGACCAGCTTTGTTGGCATCCAAGTAATCCTGACCTCTTTGTCACAGCATCTGGAGACAAAACCATTCGCATCTGGGATGTGAGGACTACAAAATGCATTGCCACTGTGAACACTAAAGGTGACTCTTGAGAGAGAGGGCAGTAGGAAGATGAGCTGCTTATAGTTATTCAACAAGCATTTCCCAAGTATCTTCTTTGTGTGTGGCTTTGTGTTAGGTGTGGGACATCCTGGGCTGAATAAGACAATCTCCAGCTCCCAGGACCTGTACTAGGTTTAGTGCAGGGAGAGAGACATATGTATTAAAGAAAAAACCCAACATGATATGATATGGTTCATCTTACACTGAAGAGTCTACAAGATGGATACCTAGAATGGAAATGCTTAAGTCTGACCCTTGCCTGTGGGGACAGGCAACTCTTAGAATAGTTAATAGGGATTTAGTGGTCAGGGTACAGTGCATGGGTGAGGGGTGGGGGGCAGCTCTAGGAGGGAGCTTCATGTGTAGATAGATGGAGAATTTAGGAAATTGCTGATAGGCCAGAATGACTGATCTTGGGAATGAATGGTCTTGGTGGTCTGGCAGAAGATGACCTGGAAGTTGTACAGTACATTTGTAGAATCACCAGGTATTGTCCTATAAACCTTGAGGTCACTTACTATGTTTTATTGACTAACATGTCATTGATTATAACATGCACCAATATTTTATCCGTTGTTAGGAAGGAAAATAAAGTTTCTTGATAACCATCATACACCAAAAATTTCGAGATGCCTCCTAATGCATTTTAAGATATGTTGTAGAAAATAAAATGTGAAAATATATGCATTATAGAATTGATAAAGTTGGTGAAATTTTTAATTGACATGTTCACTGTGGGCCACTGGACTTTGTTGACAAGACTTGTCCCTGGAGGTGGAATCTTGTAGTACTTTCTCCACGTAGACAATTGATGATGCTTGAGTGAGTTAGGTAGCACGTGGATGAACATTAAAAACAGCTGTGTATGTATTTTAATGCCTACCAGAAAAAAAGAACTAGCCCATAGAATTTATTGCTAAATAGAAACTGAATTTATTTAACTGAAAATTTTTGAGTCAATTTTAAGAAAAGTCTTGAATAAAGAAATATAGCTGTTATTTTTATATATAGCTATATATATTTATATATATACTTATAAATATAGCTAACATGGATAGGACAAAAATTGGAAAAGTGGCATGTGAATGACTGGAGTTTGGGAAATGCTGGTATAAGACTAGGGGGCTTTGTAGTCAAATCTGGTTTAGATCTTGGGTCTGTTACTTCATGGCTTTGACGCTTTGGCTCATCTCTCATATCTTTCATATCTTCATATGTAATATGGGGATAATAAAGTGTTCCTTAGAGAATTATCATGAGCGTGCACAGGGGGAAATTTGTAGACGAAAGTGCTGGACTCATAATTGGTGAGTAAGTAGTCATTCCCTTCTCTTGACTAGGACCTTGGTGAATGAGGTTTAGAGATAGCTCTGGTCTTCGTAGGATTAAAAAAAAGTTAACTGCAGGATTATAGGCAAACAGTATCTTGCTGATTATATCTGGGTTTCCAGGGGAGAACATTAATATCTGCTGGAGTCCTGATGGGCAGACCATTGCTGTAGGCAACAAGGATGATGTGGTGACCTTTATTGATGCCAAGACACACCGTTCAAAAGCGGAGGAGCAGTTCAAGTTTGAAGTCAATGAAATCTCCTGGAATAATGACAACAATATGTTCTTCCTGACAAATGGCAATGGTTGTATCAACATCCTCAGGTGAGAGGGTTCTAGCTTAGGGACTGTCATATCTTTGTGCTGGGTGCTGTATGGATACAGAATGAATTAGATGCAAGCCTGGCCTGAAGGAGTTAAAAAGACAAATGGTAATAAAGAATCCTAACCTCTGTTGAGCACCTTTGAGCCAGGCACCTTATATTTACTGAGTCCTCACAAATTCTCTGGGGTTGTTATTTGAGTCTTATTTGACAGATGAGGATCTGGGATTCAGAGAGTTTAAATTACTAGTCAGCAGGTGAGCACTAGAACTAGATACACCTTGAATTATGGTTAATTTGTACCCGTAAAGTCTCTGCTTAAATATCACTTTCTCTCCAGGGCAGCCATCTTTTCTACTTTCCTACCTCCCCTTTAAAAGCTTATTTTATGTACTTCCTGTTGGCAGCATTTCTCATTCTGTATTATAATTAAATGTTTGTTTGTTTTAAAGATTTTATTTGTTTAGTTGACAGAGAGAGTATACAAGCAGAGGGAGCAGCAGAGGGAGAGGGAAAAGCAGGCTCCCCACTAAGCAGGGAGCATAGTGCGGGGCTTGATCTTAGGACCCAGGATCATGACCTGAGCCGTAGGCAGATGCTTAACTGACTGAGCCACCCAGGCGCCCCTATAATAAATGTTTACTTAATCTATATCTGCCATTAGACTATAAATTCCATGAAGGTAGGGACCATGTGTAACTTGCTTACTGTTGAATCCCTAGTTCCTACCTTAATACTTGCTACACAGAGTTAGGATCTCCATAAATATTTATTCTGTAAATGAATGAAGTGTTGGAATTGAAATTCAGGTCTGTCGACTCTGTTCTTTCTGCTGTTCTGGGTGGGCAATGCAAGGCAATGTGAAATAGGTTCTTTTAGAGAGGCTTGGAGTTTGCTTTGGAATCCCAGGGAAAGAAACTTATATTGACTATGGGAGTTGGGGATTGAAAGAGGCAGCTTCTGAGCTTGACCTTGAAAACTGAGTAGAATTTTAAGAATCAGCAGAAGGGAACCATACAGTGGGCAAAGGTGTGAATGAACATGGCCTATATGGAGAGTAGTTGGTAGATCAGAGTTGCTGGGAATGGTGTCAGATAAGGTATCTGAGGAGAGGGCCTGAAAATGGGAAGATAAAGTTGAAATATAATCTGGGACCAGATTATATTAAAGGCTGGAAACCTGTGTTTAGCAACTTGAATTTTATTCAAGTTGGTGTTCTATAGCCTTTTTTTTTTTTTAAGACTTTCAATTAGGAAATAAAACACATACACGAAAACCACTTAAAACACATATAGCTTAATGAACTATTATCTGTGTAACCCCACCCAGGTCAAGAAATATATGCTGCGTCCCAGAAGTCCCTCTATGTCCTTTGTTCTCGTCCTCAAAAGGGAACACTATTTTGATTCTTACAGTATTTCTTTATAATTTTAGCTACCAAATGTGCATTTCTAGACATTCTAGTTTTGTCTATTTAAAAAAATTTGATGTTTTTTAAATGTGTTAAACTATTAGGTTGCTCTTCATCCTCTTTTACTTATAATATAGCTGTTGGAAAACTAGACTGTTAACCTGCAGAGATTCTCCTAGTCTGGATTTTGCTGATTCTGTATGCTTATTTATTTGTTGGTATATAAGATACTTCCTCTCATTTACTGTTTTGTTATTTAATAATGTAGTTCACTTAGAAAAGGCAGGATAAATGGTTCTTTCCCTTTGTCATCAGATAATGAATTAGTTCTCCATCACCTCCAAAGATGATCAGCTGGGTTTTATTTTTAAGACTTACTGTAGGGGCGCCTGGGCGGCTCAGTGGGTTAAGCCTCTGCCTTCAGGCCAGGTCATGATCTCGGGTCCTGGGATTGAGCCCCGCATTGGGCTCTCTGCTGGGCAGGGAGCCTGCTTCCCCCCCCCCCCCCCCCGCCTCTGCCTGCCTCTCTGCCTACTTGTGATCTCTCTCGCTCTCAAATAAATAAATAAAATTTTTTTAAAAAAAAGACTTACTGTAAACTCTTGTACTTAAGCATGGTAGATGTGTTTCAGTCTATTGGAGTAATTATCTGTATGGAAACTCAAATTATCCCTTCTTCAGCTAATGGGAGCCTCTTCAAGTTGTTCCTGAGTCTTTTTTTTGTTTGTTTTTTGTTAACATAATCTGGGTAGTCTTCAGTTTGTTGCTCTCTGGTAGGACAGGATATCCCAGGGTCATCTTGTATGTTTCCTGGCTCAGACCTTTAATCAGAAAGTTCTCTAAGAATCCCTGGATTCTTTTTCTGAGAAACGGTACTGGAACTACAGATGTCCATATTGCTGGTTTGGTCATTATTTCTAGACCTTTCCTGTGGACAGAGCAAGGACATATAAGTGTTTATTTTTAAAGATTAAAATATGTGAATTGTGAATTTATGTTGATAACATTGAACTAAAATTCAGGACTAGTAGAATCCTACTGGGGGCACCTGGGTGGCTCAGTGGGTTAAAGCCTCTGCCTTCGGCTCAGGTCATGGTCTCAGGGTCCTGGGATCGAGCTCCATGTTGGGCTCCCTGCTCAGCAGGGAGCCTGCTTCCCCCCCTTCTCTCTATCTACCTCTCTGCCTACTTTTGGTCTTTCTCTCTCTCTGTCAAATGAATAAATAAAATCTTAAAAAAAAAAAAAGAATCCTACTAAACATCTTCTATATTATAAATAACTCTTTCCTTCCAAACTGAGTATTTGGGTATTCTGATTCTCAAGGACACTGGGATTATAGAATTAGAATATCCCATGGTTACTTATTACCTTTCTCCATGTTACACATAGAGGTATCTCAGAATAACAGTATTACCACTGCTACCACCAATGTGATTATTTAAAATAGTAAATTTTGCTTTTTGCATTGTTTTCCTCATTTTTCTTCCATTAAAAAAAAAAACAGTTTGTACTATATTATCAGAGTGTAGAGCTACTATGTACTATGCCTTTCTTTTGCATGTATAGTTTCTAGAAGAAGCTCTATATGTAATGCTCATCACCAGTCCCATGCTGATAAGTCTCTAGTCATTTTGATTGTCAAAGTTCATTCTTTAGATTCCTCAGGAAGGGTTCATGGGACAATATTCTTTAAGTTCATACTTATAACTTATATACTTATAAAACTTACAGATATTTAATTGTGTTTAGTATTTGAGCTCTTTGTAATTGATAGTTTTGCTAGATACAAAAATCCTTGATTCCTATTTTCTTGCTTATATATCTTAAATATATTATCCCATTTTCTTTTGGCATAAAGTCTTAACAGTCAGAAAGGTCTGATGATAATCTAATTTTTTTTTAAAGATTTTGTTTATTTATTTGGCAGACAGAGAGATCACAAGTAGGCAGAGAGGCAGGCAGAGAGAGAGGGGGAAGCAGGCTCCCTGCCAAGCAGAGAGCCTGATGTGGGGCTCGATCCCAGGACCCTGAGACCATAACCTGAGCCGAAGGCAGAGGCTTAACACCCTGAGCCACCCAGGCGCCCCATAACTTTTTTTTTTTTTTAAGTCTAGGAAAGTTTGTTTGAATTACAGTCTGATACTTGGTTTGTTGTCTTTGATTTTCTTCTTTAGTATCTCCTGTTGTTGTCTTAGTACCATAGTCCTCTTCCCATAGTTTAATTGCTGTCTGTCTTGTTTCTCAGCTACCCAGAGCTGAAGCCTGTGCAATCTATCAATGCCCATCCTTCCAACTGCATCTGTATCAAGTTTGACCCCATGGGGAAGTACTTTGCCACGGGAAGTGCAGATGCTTTGGTCAGCCTCTGGGATGTGGATGAGTTGGTTTGTGTTCGGTGCTTTTCTAGGTAAGCAGCTCTGCCGGCACTTTCCTTGTTGGATAAATTAATTTGACTTTATTTTGGATGAAATTGTGCCCTACACTTATTGGGTTATTCTAACATGTCCTGTCTCCACTCTGTTATAGGCTGGATTGGCCTGTGAGGACCCTCAGTTTTAGTCACGATGGAAAAATGCTGGCATCAGCCTCGGAAGATCATTTTATTGACATTGCTGAAGTAGAGACAGGTAACTGATACCCTCACTACCATAGTGAGTCTTCTGTCTGTCATCTGTTGGCTATCAAGACTTTTCCTGTCATGTGTTTTCATCTTCACATTACTACTTCACTTGCATTAGCATAAATGAATTTTCTTCTTAAGACAGCTTTGTTTATTAGGACTATTATAGTCAGGTCATAAGGGAGCAAAGAGTTCAGAAAGGAGCAGATCTGAAAAAAAGTGATTTAGGAAAATATTTTGCATTTTATTAACTTTTAATTCTTCTGTTAACAAAATTTTTAAAATATGGAAAATAGGAGGAAGAAAAAAGTGGTACTTGTGGTCTCACCTCTAAATACAATCTCTTTTAGTGTTGTGGTCTACTTTTTTTCCTATATTTTGCCTGTATGTGAACTTAAAATAATCTTAGGAATTAACAAAATACATGTGATTTGCTTTAAAAACAACCGGTAGAATCTGAAAATAGAAAAATGAGAGGAGAGTATTCATTTTACGAAGGAATTTCCTTAGCTCTACTTATTTTTAATTAATAATTTTTTTATTATCAAAGTATGATTGACATATGATATTAGTTTCATGTATGACAGTGATTTGACAGACATACACATTAGTCATTGATCACAATAAATGTAGTCATCATCTGTCACCATATAACATTATTATAATATTATTGACTATATTCCTGTTGCTATACTTTATATCTTCAGGATGTACTTATTTTATAATTGGAAGTTTGTACCTCTTAATATTTCACTCATCACCCCAGCTTTCTCTTCTCTGGCATCCAACAGTTTTCTTTAATTATGAATCTGTTTCTGTTGTCTATTTATTTACTTGTTTCATTTTTTAGATTTCATGTACAAGTAAAATCATATGGTATTTGTCTTTCCTGATTTATTTAACTTAGCTTAATAACCCTTAGGTCCACCCTATGTTCTCATAAATGGCAAGATCTCATTCTTTTTTTATGACTGATTAATATTCCATTTTGTGTGTGTGTATATATATATATATATCAGATCTTCTTTATTCATTTGTCTATCCATGGACACTTAGGTTGCTCCCATATTGTGGCTATTGTAAATAATGCTGCAATAAACATAGGGGTGCACATACCTTTTTGAATTAGTATTTTGTTTTCTTTGGATAATTACCCAGTAGTGGAATTATTGGATCATATATTTCTATTTTAATTTCTCGAGAAAGCTCCATACTGTTTTCTACAGTGGCTGCACCAATTTATATACCCACCAGCAGTGTATGAGGATTCCTTCTTCTTTACATCCTCACCGTTTGTTTTTTATTATCTTTTTGATACTAGCTATTTTGGTAGGTGTGAGGTAGTATTTCATTGTATGTGCATTTCCCTGATGATCATTGATGTGAGCACCTTTTCATGTTTATTGGTCATCTGTGTGTCTCCTTTGGAAAAATGTCTGTCTAGGTTTTTTGTCCCCCTCCCCCCCGCACCTTTTTTTTTTTTTTTTTTAAAGATTCACCCATTTGGGAGACAGAGAACATGAGTGGGCCTGGGGGAAGGGGCAGAGAGAAAGAATCTCAAGCAGACTCCCTGCTGAGTATGGATTCTGACATGGGGCTCAGTCTCAGAACCCTGTGATCATGACCTGAGCCGAAATCTAAGAGTTGGATGCTCAACTGACTAAGCCACCCAGGCACCCCATTTTTTAATCAGCCTACTTTTTTTTTTTTTTTTTTTAGTGTTGAGCATAGAATTATCTTATATATTTTGGATATTAACCTCTTATTGGATTTATTATTTGGAGGTATCTTCTTCCATTCAGTAGGTTGTCTTTTTGTTTTGTTGATGGTTTCCTTTGCTATGCAGAAGCTTTTTATTTTGGTGTAGTCCCAGTATTTTATTTTTGCTTTTGTTTCTCTTTGCTTCAGGAGACATAGCCATAAATACATTGCTAAAGCTGATGTTCAAGAGATTGCTGCCTGTGTTTTCTTTTAGGAGTTTTATCGTTTCATATCTCACATTTAAGTCATTAGTCCATTTTGAGCTTATTTTTGTGTATGGTGTAAGAAAAGTGGTCCAATTTCATTTGTTTGAATGTAGTTGTCTTGTTTTCCCAGCACCATTTGTTGAAGAGACTGTTTTTTCCATTGCATATTCTTGCCTCCTTTGTTGTAGATTAATGATCATATTAAGTGTGGGTTTATTTCTGGGCTCTCTGTCCTGTTCCACTGATCTAGCATATCTCTTTTTGTGCCAGTGCCACACTGTTTTTATTACCATAGCTTTGTAGTATATCTTGAAATCTGGGATTGTGATACCTCCAGCTTTGTTCTTAAGATTACTTTGGTTGCTCAGAGTCTTTTGTGGTTCCATACAAATTTTGGGATTATTTGTTCTAGTTTTGTTAAAAATACTGGTATTTTGGGGACGCCTGGGTGGCTCAGTTGGTTGGGCGGCTGCCTTCGGCTCGGCTCATGATCCCAGCGTCCTGGGATCGAGTCCCACATGGGGCTCCTTGCTCGGCGGGGAGCCTGCTTCTCCCTCTGCCTGCCACTCTGTCTGCTTGTGCTCACTCTCGCTCCTCTCTCTCTCTCTCTGACAAATAAATAAATAAATAAATCTTTAAAAAAAAAAATACTGGTATTTTGATAGGGACTGCATTGAATCTGTGGATTGCTTTGGGTGGTGTGGACATTATAACAATATTAATTCTTCCAGTCCTGGGCATGGTTTATTTTTCTATTTGTGTCACCTTCAATTTCTTTCTTCAGTGTCTGATAGTTTATTTAGAGTATAGGTCTTTCCCCTCTGTGGTTAAATGTATTCCCAGGTGATTTATTCTTTTAGGTGCAGTTGTAAATGGGATTGTTTTCTTAATTTTTCTTCCTACTACATCATTATTAGTGTATAGAAATGCAACAGATTTCTGTATATTAATTTTGTTGCCTGCAACTTTATTGAATTCATTTTTTCTAATACCTTTTGTGAAGTCTTTACAGTTTTCTATATATAGTATCATGTCATGTGCAAATACTACAGGTTTACTTCTTTCTTACCAATTTGGGTTCCTTTTTTTTTTTTTTTCTTGTCTGGTTGCTGTGGCCAGAACTTCCAAGACTGTGTTGAATAAAATGGTGAGAGTAGACATCTTTGTTTTGTTCCTGATCTTAGGGGAAAAGCTTTCAGTTTTTCACCATTGAGTGTGATGTTATCTGTGGGTTTTTCATATTTGGTCTTTATATGTTGAAGTGTGTTTCCTCTAAATCCATTTTGTTGAGAGCTTTTTTTTTTTTTTTTAAGATTTTATTTATTTATTTGACAGACAAAGATCACAAGTAGGCAGAGAGGCAGGCAGGGAGAGAGGGGGAAGCAGGCTCCCCGCCAAGCAGAGAGCCCGATGTGGGGCTCAATCCCAGGACCCTGGGACCATGACCTGAGCTGAAGGCAGAGGCTCCAACCCACTGAGCCACCCAGGCATCCCTTGTTGAGAGCTTTTATCAACAATGGGTGTTTATTTTTGTCAAATGGTTTTTCTGTGTCTTTTGAAATGATCATATGGTTTTTATCCTTCCTCTTATTGATGTGATGTATCACATTGGTTTATTTGCAAATATGGAGCCATCCTGGAATAAATATCACTTGATCATGGTGTATGATCTTTTTAATGTATTGTTGAATTTGGTTTGCTAATATATTTTGTTGAGGATTCTTGCATCTATATTCATCAGGCATGTTGGCCTGCAGTTTTTTGCTTTTTTGTTTTGTTTTGTTTTGGTAGTGTCTTTACCTGGTTGTGGTATCAGGGTAATGCTGGCCTCATAGAATGAATTTGGAAGTTTTTCTTCCTCGCCTATTTTTTGGAATAGTTTGAGAAGAATAGGTATTAACTGTTCTTTAAGTGTTTGATAGAATGCACCTGTGAATCCTTATGATCCTGGAGTTTTGTTTTTTGGGAGTTTTTTGATTACCAGTTAAATTTCATTACTAGTAATTGGTCTGTTCAAATTTTCTCTTTCTTCTTGATTCAGTTTTGGAATATTGTATGTTTATAGGAATTTATCCAGTCTTTTGGGTTGTCCAATTTGTTGGCATGTAATTTTTCATAGTATTCTCATATAACCCTTTGTATTTTTGTGGTGTCAGTTATTTTTTCTTTCATTTCTGAATTCATTTATTTGAGTTCTCTGTCTTCTTGATGCGTCTGGTAAAGGTTTATCAAACTTGTTTATGATTTCAAAGAACCAGCTCTTAGTTTCATGGATCTTTTCCAATGTTTTTTTAGTATCTATTTCATTTATTTCTGCTCTAATCTTTTTTGTTTCCTTCCTTCTACTAACTTTGGGCTTTGTTCTTTTTGTAGCTCCTTTAGATTAAGGTTAATTTGTTTATTTGGGATTTTTCTTGTTTCGTAAGGTAGGCCTGTATTGGCATAAACTTTCCTGTGGAACTGCTTCTGCTGGATCCCAGAGATTTTGGATTGTTGTGTTTCCATTTTTATTTGTCTTCATTAAAAAAAAAAATTTTCCTCTTTGATTTATTCATTGACACTTTGGTTGTTTATGTTGTTTAGCTTCTGTATGTTTGTGTTTTTTTCGAGTTTTTTTTTCTTGTAATTGATTCCTAGTTTCATACCATTGTGGGTCAGAAAAGATGCTTGATAGGGGTACCTGGGTTGCTCAGTCTTTGGGCATCTGCCGTTGGCCTAGTTTGTGGTCCCAGGGTCCCAGAGTCCTGGGATCTAGCCCCACATTGGGCTCCCTGCTCAGCGGGAAGCCTGCTTCTCCCTTTCCCACTCCCCCTGCTTGTATTTTGACTCTTGCTGTCTCTCTCTCTGTGTCAAATAAATAAATAAAATCTTAAAAAAAAAAAGATGCTCGATAAAATTTCAGTCTTCTTAAATTCATTGCAACTTGTTCTGTGGTCTACCGTATATGATCCATACTGGAGCATATTCCATGTGCGCTTGAAAATAATGTATATTCTGTTGTTTTTGAATGGAATGTTCTGTATATACCTGTAAAGTCCATCTGGTCTAACGTGCTTTTTGTTGATTTTCTGTCAGGATGATCTGTCCATTGATGTAAGTATGGTGTTAAAGTCCCCTACTATTGTATTACTGTCAATTGCTCCTTTTATGTTTGTTAATATTCACTCTATGTTTTTAGGTGCTCCTATCTCCTATGTTAGGTACATAGATACTTACAGTTGTTATATCCTCTCATTGGATTGATTCCTTTATCATTATTTAATTCCTCTTTTTGTCTCTTGCTATAGTCTTTGTTGCAAAGTGTATCTTGTCTGATTTTTTTTTTTTTTTTTTTTTTGGTGGACAGCAAGGCAAAGTTTATTGGGCAATAGCAAAGTGATAGTACAAAGGTCCCGAGGAGGAAGGAGACCTGAGAGGCTTGCCTTTGTGTGATAAAAATATCACTACCCCAGCTTTTTTTTCACTTCCGTCTACATGGAATATCTTTTACCGTCCCGTCACTTTCAGTCCATATGTGTCTTTAGGTTTGAAGTGAGTCTTGTAGGCAGCATATAGTTGGGTCTTGTTTTTTCAGCCATCCAGTCACCCTGTATCTCTTGATTGGACCATTTAGTCAATTTACATTTGAGTAATTATTCATAGGTATGTATTTACTGCCATTTTGTTCATTGTTTTCTGTTGTTTTGTGGTTCTTCTTTGTTCCTTTCTTCTCTTGCTCTCTTTCCTTGTGGTTGATGGCTTTCTTTAATGTTATGTTTGGATTACTTTCTCTTTATTTTTTATATATCTATTATAGGTTTTTGATTTGTGGTTACCATGGAGTCATAAATAACATCCTATGTGTGTAGCACTCTATATTGTTAGTTGCTTAAGCTTGGACACATTCCAAAAAGCACTGAATTTGTACTCCTCCTCAACATTTTATGTGTATGTCATATTATATATCTTTTTATTTTGTGTATCCCTTGAGTAATTTTTGTAGATGTAATTGATTTTACTGCTTTGTGTTTTAACCTTCATAATGGCTTTATAAGTGATTAGTCCACTACCTTTAATCATATGTTTACTTTTACTAGTGAAATTTTTTCTCTCATAATTTTCTTCTAATCATGGCCTTTTCACTTAAAGAATTCCCTTAAATATTTCTTGTAAGTGGTGATGGACTCCCTTTTGTTTGGGAAACTCTTTATCTCCTTCAGTTCTGAATGATAGCCTTGCCAGAATGATAGCCTTGCCAGGTAGAGTATTCTTGGTTGTAGGTTCTTTCCTTCTAGCCCTTTGAATGTATCATGGCCACTCCCTTCTGGCCTGCAGAGTTTTTGCTGAGATCAGCCTATAGCCTTATGGGTTTTCTCTTATATGTGACTGCTTTTCTCTTGCTGCTTTGAAGATTCTCTCTTTAATTTTTGCCATTTTAATTATTATGTGTCTTGGTGTGAACCTTTTTGGGTTCATCTTATTTGGAGCTTTCTTTGTTTCCTGGATCTGATGTGTGTTTCCTTTCTCAGATTCAGGAAGCTTTTAGTCGTTACCTCTTCAAATACATTTCCTGCCCCGTTTCCTCTCTCTCCTCCTTTGTGGACTCCTATGAAGCAAATGTTATCATGCTTGATGGTGTTGTGGAGGTTCCTTCACCTGTTCTCACTTTTATTATTCTTTTGTCTTTTTGCTGTTCATCTTAGTTGCTTTCTGTTACCCTGTCCTCAAGATCTCTGACCCGTTCTTCTGCACCACCCAATCTGCTGTTGATTTCCTTTGGTGTTATTTTTCATTTCAGTTACTGTATTACATTTTCTGTCTCTTTGTTGAAGTTCTCACAGAGTTCATCCACTGTTTTCTCAAGTCCAGTTGACTATCTTTAGGAGCATTACTTTGAACTTCCCATCAGGCATATCACGTATCTCCATTTTGTTTAGTCCTTTCTCTGTGATTTTTGTCTTGTCTGTTCATTAGGGACGTATCCCTCAGTCTCCTCATTTTGTCTAACTGTGTGTTTGTTTCTGTATGTTAGATAGGTCAGCTACATCTCCTGACCTTGAAAGTAGTGACTTTACATAGAAGAGGTCCTGTGGTGCCCTGTATGCTATCTGCCCTGGTCACTGGAACCAGGCATACTAGGGTTTTCCCCTCTATGGGTTGTGTGCACCCTCCTGCTGTGGTTGAGCTGTGATTGCTATGGGCATGCTGATGGTGGGGGAAGGGGGCTGGCTCTCAGTCCAGTTGGCTGCGCTGACCTGCCTTGCCTGCTGCAGGCGCACTGGGCAGGGTTTGCTTCCCATACTGTGAAGAGGCCTGGCTGCAGCTGCCATGGGCTCAGTGGTACGTGGGGCTGGCACTCAGTGTGCTGTGTGTAATTTGCCTGTGTGACAGCTGCAGGTACACGCAAGGGCAGGCCTTGTTCTTTGGGGAGCCAGCTAAGAGGCCCAGCTGTAGAAACTGTAGGCAAGCTGGTGCGTAGGGTTATCTCCCCTGTCCCTTGGGTGAGGAGTCACTTTGGTGGGGTCCTGGTCCCATGTGGGCCTGCCTGCTGGATATGGCAGGGGAGGAGCTGCCTTGGAAGAGTGCCTGCGAAGGCCAGTGGGCTGGGTAGGGTGGGTGGTAGGGGAATGCTGGCATGGGGCATGTGTTGCTAAAGAGGAGAGTGTTAGAATTGGCTTCTGCAAGCATCTAGCTATCAAGGTTCACGGTGGGCAAGAAAAATGGCACCCACCAACACTTTTTTATTCCTGGAGAAATCTGCACATGTTTGCCCTTCCCTCACACACTCTAAAATTACTTAGTAAATCTCCTTCAGGTATACTCTAGGCGCTTTTTAAGCTGCGGCTTCAGTGCCATCTCCGGCTGAGATACTTAGTAGTGTGCTGCTGGCTCTTTTGCCTTTCAGTTCAATTGGAGTTAAGCTGCGCTGATTTCTAAAGCTCCTGGAGTTAAGCCCTGCTGATGTTCAAAGCCAGACATGATGGGAACTTGTCTTCCCAGCGTAGGTCCTTACAGCCAGGATTGCCCTGTGTGGGATCTGATCCCTTCACTCCTCCATGCTTGCGATGGCTCTCCTGTTGGTGGTTATTTGCACAGGGGTTTGGTTCCCGGCCATGTCTCCACCCCTTCTACCCTTTCAGTGTGGCCTTGTCTCTACGGTCAGCTGTGGAAGGTCTCTTCTGCTGGTCTTCAGATCATTTTCAGAGTTAATTGCAGTAGATACACTTGTTGCCTCAGTGTGTCTGTGGGAGGAGGTGAGCTCAGGATCCTCCTACTCTGCCATCTTCTGTCATTACTCTCAGATTTGTTTTGTATTGTAGCTTTATTGTTTTTGGAAATACATGCTTTAGTAAAAGCACTTAAACTGTATAGAAGACTTCAAAGAGCAAAGTAAAAAAATTGAAATTCCACCATTTAAAAATGCCACTGTTGATGACATTGTGCTAAGTGTTGTCCAGCCATTCAGATACACAGCTCCTTTGCGTCTGCCTTGTTTGTGTGATGTGTGGATATGTGCATGTGTGGATGTGTGGATCCTCTCCTGCTCCAGGCTCCAGGCCTGCCCCTCCTGAGCATGTTACAGCTTCATAACGTGAGCTCTGCTGCTGCTTGTAATGCAGTCCCGAATCCCACTGAATATGTCAGGATGTTCTCAAACTGCCGGTCTCTACTTATTTATGCCTGTGGGTGCTTCAGTTGCCCTGCTCTTTGGTGGCTTCTTATCTTCGCACCATTATAAATAAAGCTGTGGGAAATATTCCTTATGGACTTCACTTTGGGTCATCCTTTTGGGGAAACCAGTGAAGTGGGATTGCTCCCTGAGTCCAAGGTACTGACATTTTGTGAAGGACCAAACCACGTACAGAAAGGTTATTGCAGTGTATGTTCTTAACAACGCATGCACGTGCATGTTTTTCCCATGTTGTCCTGGCACAAGTTTGTCTACCTCACCTAATACATATAAAACGTGATTTATTTTATTTTTATTTTTAAAAAAGATTTTATTTATTAGAGATTTTATTTAGAGTGAGAGAGCACAAGTGGGCAGGGAGCGGGGGAGGGCGCGGAGAGCAGCAGAGGGAGTTCGGGAGAAGCAGACTTCCTGCTGAGCAGGGAGCCTGATGTGGGGCTTGATTCCAGCACCCCAGGATCATGATCTGAGCCGAAGGGAGATGCTTAACCAACTGAGCCAGCCAGACACCCCTTATTTTTTGTTTTTTAAGATTTGTTTATTTACTTGAGAGAGCACAAATGGGGGCAGGGGCAGAGGGACAGGGGATGAGAGAATCCTCAAGCAGACATCCTGCTGAGCACAGAGCCTGCCACAGGGCTTGATCCCAGGATGCTGAGATCATGACCTGAGTTGAAATCAAGAGCCGGCTGCTTAACCCTCGGAGCTACCCAGGTACCCCTAAAATATGATTTAGTTCACATATAATCTTTCAGGAATATATCAATTTTTCTAAGTAGTTCAGACATATACTTTGAACATTTTTTTTATCTTTTCTATAACCTAGGCTAAAAATTAAAAGTCAGATGATTATCAAAGGGAAGCACAGTTATATTTATAGCATTATTTCATACATAAAAGAGAAATAGTCTCAATTTCATTATGAAGGACTGATTAAATAAGTTGTGATATATCCATATTACAGTGTGCCAGGAGAAAAACATAGCTCCACATGTGCTGAAATGCAAGACTGGCAAGGCATTTTACTGAATGAGCAGAGCAAGTAGCCAATCAATGCATGTGATGTGTTCTCACTTAGGTAAAGAAACTAAAGCTAAATTAGTAGAAAGACTTTTGAAAGAATTTATTTCAGACTTAGAAGATTAGGAGAAGATAAATCTTACTTTAAATTATAATCTTAAGTATTATTACTGAAACCAAGTAACCAAGTAGATAAAATGAAAAATTCAGTTTTTTAGTTACCCTAGGCGCATTTTGAGGACTTAAGTAGCCACATGTGGCTGGTGGTTTCTGTATTGGATAGCACAGATGTAGAATGTTTCCATCACAGAAACATTCTACATTCCTGTTTCCCCATGCTGTTTCCCAGTGCTGCTCTATACCCTGGTACTGTTTGAATTTTATGCAGTAAGCATGTTTTTGTATGTTGGTTTGTAAAATAGTATATATGCTCAGTATAGAATATTTGGAAAATGCTGGCAATTAAAAGGAGAAATTAACAATCACACATAGGTCCTTAATTTGGAGATAGCTAATTCCTAACATATTAGTATATTTCCTTCCAATCTTTTTTCCATATGTAGATATTTATACATCTATATAGATATTTTATATATAGACATCGATTCATCTGTGTGTGTATACATACACTATACTATGTATAGTTGAAGTCATATATTAAGTAAGGTTTAGTGTTTTACATATTTTTAAAGGTTAAATGTAAAAGTAAGAATTAATTTTATTTCTGATAACATGTATTTTAACAGTCCACTTAATTTCGGCTTTTTAGACACACCATACATATTACACCGAGTCTTTTAGAACTTTGGTGATCTGGAGTAGTCATATCAGTCCCAGATAGCACCTTATTTATCATTCAGAGATTAAACTTTCCAATAAAACTGTCAAGATGTTAAAAGTTTATGAAGCCACATCGTCATTTAGGAAACATTTTAGGAGGCCTCTTCATGTCTCCTCTGGTTTTCTTGAACTGTATAAATTTCTTTATTTTAACCAATCCCATATGATGGACAAATGATGGCGTAAAGGCCAGAAGAGAAGTAAAAGGAGGGTAGCAGCCAGTGAAACTATTCTTTATGTTTGTGTAATATAGAAATTTGCCCAGACATATAGCTAGACTGCCAGATACTAGCATCATGAGAAGTGGTTAACTGTCCCTGAAGTAGGATTACTTAACAAAGAGGGTCTCTCTCTCGCTCTCTCCACACACATATGTGTGCATATTATACATATATTTTAAACAGCTTTATTAAAATATAATTTACTGTACAGTTGACCAGTTTGAAGTATATAATTTATGTATCCTGCAACTTCAAAATAACACTACATTGTTAATGTTTTATTACATTAATCTTAAGATTCATTACATGAATCTTAACGTAAAAGCAAAGTGGGACTAAAGGAATAATGGCTTTAGAAAAATCATGTTTAATTTCAAGTAAGAATGACATTTTTGGAGGAAAAAATCTGTTTGCAAAGCATTGTGATTTAGGAGAAAGACCTGTGGCTTTGGAAACAGACTCACTTCATATGCTGACTCCTATGAGGTATGACTTAACTGTTCAGTCACCTGTTCCTTTATAAAATGAGGTTTTAAATCATTACTTGCCTTGATGCATTGTGATTATACTTTATAAAGTATAATGCATCTGATTCCTAAGGGGTGCTCAACAAATACTAACTGCTGGTACGGTTTTCCTAGGGAGTACGGAATAGGTTTTAGCTCATAGGCTCTGCATTCAGATCTTGCTCTGCCACCTACTGGCTTGTGCTCTCTCTCTGCCTCAGTGTTCTGTGTAAAATGGGGTAATGATTGTACCTGTCCTGTAGGGTTAGTAGGTGGATTAAATGAGGGGCACCTGCGTGGCTCAGTTGGTTAAGTGTCTGCTTTCAGCTCAGGTCATGATCTCAGGGTCCTGGGATTGAGCAGCATGTTGGGCTCCCTGCTCAGCAGAAATTCGGCTTCACTCTCTCCCTCCCCCCACCCCCCACTTCCAACCCCCGGCTCCTGCTCTCTCTCTCTCAAATAAATAAAATATCCTAAAAAAAGTGGATTAAATGAGTTAATGTAGGCAAGCACGTAATGAATGTGGTTTCTTATTATTAATGTATTGATTGGTTTCTCTATATTGATTTTTATAGGAGACAAGCTATGGGAGGTGCAGTGTGAGTCCCCGACTTTCACCGTGGCTTGGCACCCCAAAAGGCCTCTGCTGGCATTTGCCTGTGATGACAAAGATGGCAAATATGACAGCAGTCGGGAAGCAGGAACTGTGAAGCTGTTTGGGCTTCCTAATGACTCCTGATAGGAGGCCTTCAGGGAGAGGAGACGCTGGCAGAGGCCTTCCTTTGTGTATTACTTTGGTCTCTTCTCTTGGAGTTGATGGGCTCATGAAGTGTTTGTAAATTGGTATAAATTATACAAGTCTTGTCAGTCTGCCTATTCCAGTTCCCTTCTTGTTATGTGAACTCTTCCCGTTCTTTCCCCTCCACAGGAGGCTTCTGCGCGATAACACCAGCATATGTTGTCCTCTGGGTACTTCCTGTCTTCCCTGCCTTTGCGTGTATGGTAGACTTTGTTGGGTTTGCTTCTGCTTGGACAGTACCTACCTTGGGGGGTGGGGTGAGTGAAGAAGGTGAGATGGGGATGGAGAATTTTTACAGTAAAAAGAAATGTATATAATTTTGAAATTTGAGCATTTAATAAAACTGACTTTAATTATGGGACTTCTACGACTTGAAAAGTTATGGTATGTTTGTTATTATTGTTGCAGATATTGGGAGATGTTGCAGTTTTGCATTTTAAAAAAAATCTCAGATTGGATTAAAGGTTGACATTCTATCATTTAATGTCCTAACCAAGAATTCTGTGAAATGCAGGGATCCGGCATGAAGTGTAAGTGCAATAGCAAACCTTAAATTCTTCAGCTTAAGTGTACCCTGCCTTAATCTACAAAGGATTTGAGGACAATAAATTTATGGTAAACATTGAGAAAAGCAGTAAAATATAAACAAATCCAAAATCAGGAGAAGACATACAGATAAGAATAGAAAGTTGAAATTGGGGAAATTAAAATAGAAATATGCAAAGAATGAGGACCTGACTGAACTAAAATTTTGGCTGTGCCCCTTGGTGGCAAAGTGAAGAATGGAGAAGTCAGTTAATTCTTTTTTTTTTTAAGATTTTATTTATTTATTTGACAGATCACAAGTAGGCAGAGAGAGGGGGGAAGCAGGCTCCCCACCGAGCAGAGAGGCCGATGTGGGGCTCGATCCCAGGACCCTGAGATCCTGACCTGAGCCGAAGGCAGAGGCTTATCCCACTGAGCCAGCCAGGGTTCCCAGAAGTCAGTTTATTCTTAATGAAAAGCAGAGCACAATGCCAGTTCCTCAGGGAAAGCAGAACTTTGTTAGCTCTTACTTCCAAAAGTAGTTGGCTCAGGTAGGATATTACCTGTGAGCAATGTCTTGATTTTCATTGTATTTTAATGTATTTTGGCATTAAAAATACAGAAATAATGATGTTTGAAGAAAATTCTGGAAAAAGCAAGTAAGTGAAAAGAAAAAAAAATCATTATTTCTCCTCCCAGGAGATAGTCATTATTAGCATTTTTGTGTGCATCCTTTTAGGAGTTTTCCTATGTTGTATTTATGTTAGAAACATGTTTATACAAATCTTGCAGAGTAGACAAATCAAGTATGACAACATAAAGCATGTAAAGTGCTCAATACCATGTTAGGCAGTATTAAAAACACTCAGTAAGTCTTAATAGAAATTTTTAGTAATTAGACCTTCCTTAGGCTTGGTACTATAATGAGCACTTTACTCAATTTTTGCAACAGCCTTCTGCAGTTGGATGTTATCATCATTTTACTACTTCAGTGAGTTTTTTAACTCAGTGTTACTCATTAACTGACAGTGTTCAGATCTAGATGTGCTTAGAGGTCCATATGCCTTCTATTTGCAGTGGCCATTCTGTCTCCACTTGCCATTCCCATTTTACAGATGAGTAAACCTTGACTCTGAGAAGTTGACTCTTGGCCCAAGTTAATGAGTGATCGGTTGAGTCCAGTCTTCAGGCTCAGTAGTGTTTCCTTCAGCCTCTAGAATAGCCTCTGCCTGCATCCTTCCCTGAAGATGGTCTTTTTAGTTGCAGACCAGCATGCCACCTCATTATGTCAGAAGTTCAGTGTTGCTCATGTCACTGGGAGTAAACGTGGCACACTGTTTTTATTTTTATGGTTATCTGTCATTCCTGGAGTTGCTGCTTTCTTTTTCTATATAACCTCCTTAGCATTGGAATCAGATACGAAGTTTTAGTCTAGCTCTTAGTATTTGATCAGTTCCCTCCTCTGTGATCTATGTGGATTTTTTCCCTCTGGGTTTGTGTAAGGTAATGATCCGCTCAACTTTTCACTAAGAGATTTATTGCTTTCAGCTAGCTTTCACTTTTAGTGACAGAAAAACCCTTACTGGAAAGAGCTCGAGCTTGTGGCAGCTTTTGCTTACTGTCAGGGCCTTGCTGACAACATTTCTGTGCCTTGACTTCAGAGTCCTGGGGAGGCTTAGAAGTTGGGTCTGTCTTGGAGAGATGTATAATTTGTCCTAGACCTGATGCCCTTATGGCTTGAGTGAGTTGTCTGATTCAGAGCAAGAAGGGAGCCATTCATAGTCACCCAGCAATTGATGGATTCAGTCAGTCTAGCCATGTTATATAGTTACTGGTCCAAACACTAGCAAGTAAAAAGAGGGTGGTGAGTTCTGTTCTGAGCTAGGCTGTAGTTGGTAAAGAAGGTTTGGGATTTACTGTACCAATGACCCATTGCTGTGTAGACTTGAGTTACAAGTCAGGCTAAGAAACAGGTAGTGAAGGCTATAGTGTGTTTTGTGCTAGGATTCTGGTTTCTCTGTGGCATGAGATACAGGGAAGGACGAAACCTGCCAAACGTTAAGCTTGTGTAAGGTGTATGTGTGTACCTTGAGGATTATCCCCCTGCCCTAAGCTGTGGGGGGCAGCGTCCTGATAGAGGGGGCCGGGAGGCTAGTGCAGGGAGTTTTGATGAGAGGCACTTAGATCCAAAAAAGGAATCAGGAAGAGGCCAATTCTGTGAGGTCCAGAACAAAGACGCTGTGTGTGTGTATGTGTGTGCGTGTGTGTGTGTGTGTGTTATGAGCTGCTTGGGGTGTGATGTGTCAGTGGCCTTTTATTTTAGAATGACCAGGAATGGGGTATATAAACCCTTCCTCCCGTTCCTGTTTCAAAGATGTGTATCACTCCCTAAGGGTTTTTTAAATCACAAAAGGGACCACGAAATGGCTTCCTTCTTTGGAAGGGAAAAAGCCCATGAACAGGGTTAAAAGGTAAGTCCTCTCTTTCAGAAGGGGAGCAGAGATCGTACACCTGGAAGAGCCTTGCACGCTCAGAAACACCTGTGTGTGGGTAAGTGCTGCCTTCTCCGCTCCCTGTGACCCTGTGGTGCAGTGAAAAGAAGGCTGGTTTCCTAGGCGAACGGAATGGGCTTTGAGTCCCGGCTCCAGCAGTGATGGACCTGAGCCCACTTCCGTCGCCCATAAAGTGCGGGTGATACAGCCTCCTGTCCTTGGGTTGTTTGGAGACTCAAAGGACGTACTGTGTTTGTAAAGGGTCCAGCACAGCACCTGGCGTGCGGGAGATGCTTAGCGCATCCCTTCTCCTCGAGGAGGAGCCGCTTCTCAGGAGAACACGGAGGCTGGCTGCAGAGACATGTCGGCACTCTGTCGGCTTTCTTGGCTCTCAACGCCGGAGCTGAGCGAGCCCCGTCCATCATCGACTCTGCAATGACGAGAACGAAGAGAGGAGGCTCATCTGTCCCACTCGGGCGGGGTGGGGGGGTTCAGAGGAGAAACACAGCGTCTGCTTTGTGTTGCGGTCTGTTTGGGGCCGTGATGGAGCTGTGTGCGTGTGGACAAGCAGAGCCTCAGAGTTGTGCACTTGAGCGGGGCAAGTGAGAGGAGGAGGAGGAGGGTAAAGCTCCCTAAGGAGGGGAGAAGGCTGGGCAAGGATTGGAGGCAGAGGAGGAGGACTCAGTGCCAGTCCTGAATAGGGGGGGTGTGTGACCAGCTGGGGGGAGGACATGTGAGAAGGTACTGCAGCTTGGAGGAAAGCGGAGGGGGCGGTTGAGTTCTGGGCTGTGGAGAAGGTGGTCAGGTGGAATGTGAGGTGGGGTTGAAGAGAAAAGGAGAGAGGGTCTCGGGCTCCAGTGATGTCTGCCTGTGCTGGTTGGTAGTGCGGCCTGCTGAGTAGGGCAGACTTGGATGGAGCTGGGTTCAAATCCTTGTTGTGTTGTCACTAACGGGGAGACTTGGGCCCAGTTACTTCCCTTCCACAAGCTGCAGTTTGATTATAATGTCTATAGTAATGAAAACCTTATGAGGGTTAAATGACTTGCCACATGTCAAATGCCTGGTGCATCATGGATGTTGAAGAAATAGCTATTATGTAGGTGTTAACGCCAAATCTGTGTGCAATATAAACCTCCTTACCTTATGAAGCTTCACTGTCTCTCAAGCGCGTCACATTCTGTGCATTAAAAGGTGGGGAGTAGGATGGGGTGGAGTTTAGAGAAGATGAATATTTAACAGTTATTTTTTATTGTTACCTTTTTTAAGCAGGCTCCACACCCAGTGTGGAGCCCAGTGTGGGCCTTGAACTCAACCCTGAGATCAAATCCTGAGCTGAGATCAAGAGTTGGATGCTAAACCAACTGAGCCACCCAGACACCCCTTAAGAGTTACTTTTAAATACCCACTTATAGAGCTAAGGACCTGTGGTAGTTAGGGATATTAAACTGAGAACTATTAAGCCAATAGCTGCAAATTTACTAGAGTTTACGTGTTTAAAATTGTTGCTACATGGCTCCACGAGCTGATGAACTTAAAGGCATCCAGGATCTCCCTTTGGCAGAGCAGGCAGAATATGCTAACATGCCTATCCAACCAGCAGTGTCATAGCACACTGGGTGTAACTTGCCATGGCTGCAATGCCATTGGGGACCACTGGGGCCACCATGGATTTGCCAAGAACAAGATGCTAAACTCACGTTGCTTCCTTTTACCTCCTTGTTGAGGCTGCTAGGATACAGGTCAGGCAATGGTGCAGGTAGGGCAAGGAATCTGACAGAACATCTCAGGATGTCCTTGAGGACCAAAGGAGATTGGGGCTAGGCACAAGCCCGTTTGTACCTGGTCTTCAACTATACCCAGAAGGGGGATTAAAGTTAACTTGGAGAAAAGTTTCTCTCCTAAATGAGGTAGGCACCATGGAGTTCAAGTTGAAGATGATCAGGCGTGTGCTTATTTATTGAACATTTGAACATTGAACATTGAACATTTATGATGGACTGCTTCTCCATGATGGTGGTGAAGTGCTTTGTTCAATGCATGGTAGAGTTCCTGCCCTCTTACCCTGTTTGTAGAAAGCAATCTTTTGTTGGATTGACTACATGTCTGAGCTTCCTGTGAGTGTTGGGCATTGTATGAGAAAGGGGGAAATCAGACTAGCTTACCTTGGACCCATTTTACAGATGATAGTTGAGACTCAGGGTTGGGGAACTTGCCTGGGTTCCCCTGGTCAGTTCATTCATTTGAAGCTCTGCACATGGGTCCAGAATTCCAGCTGTTTAAATTCAGTCCAATCTAGATGTTGCTTGCCAACCACACAGAAAGCCTTGGGAGTCTTAGAATGATTGTCCACCATCAACATTTTGGTTCTTTGTGGCAAAGCTGCCATGATTCTGATAGGTAGAAACTAGATGAAAGGTTTGGCTTGCTAAACCAAAGGGAAATAACATATGAGGGGCAAGGAGGTTCATTCAGCCAGCCACTTAGCACCTACCCTGTGGCAGGCCTGGGCTGAGTGCTGAGGGTGCAGATGTGAAGATCAGCCAGTCTCTGCCCCTGGGAACCCACAGCGTGGTGTGGAGATGGTGATAATTCAGTGTGACAGTGGTTTTGTAGAAGAGTCAGATCGTGCCTCTCCCTTGCTGAAAACACTGCAGCAACTTCCATTTGAATTTTACCCAGATCCAGTCATTTCAGGCTGTGTTCCTTTCTGTGTCTAGGTCATAATTTACCTCCTCTTTAAGGTAGCCTTGCTTTGTCCCATTGCCCAATCTTTCCTCACTTGTTATATTGAGAGTACTTCTTATCATCAGAAGTCACTCATTTGCTTGTTTTGTGACTCTCCTCAGCTAACCTGTCAGTGTCTTGGGACCTTTTCTGACACATTCATTGCTGTATCCTCAGTCTCTAGCATGGTGCCAAGTACTACCAAGCAGGTGCTCAGTACATTTTTTTATTAAATAAATGACTGATGGGAAAGTGGTTTGGGCAGAATGCCAACCAGGCTGTTAATACTTGCTTTTGTGAAGGGTGGGGACTGTGGGGAGAGCAGAGGAGGGAAGGGAGCGGGGTCATGGGGGCCTAAGAAGGTTAAGTCCTCATTTAACCCTCACAGTGACCTGGAGAGGTGGGTGGTATAATCCCCAATTCACAGCATATGAAACAGGTTTGGGAGGGTTGGTTCTTTTACTCAAATGGTACGGCTCTCTGGTGGAGGAGCAGGATTAAAACCTCTGTGAGACTCAGAAGCTCAGGTCCTGCCCAGTAGGTCAGTTTTTCTGGTCCCTGGCTATACACTAGAACCCCTTGATGGTCAGGCCACACCCCCAACCAGACTCCCCAGGGAACTCTAACAGCCTGCGTGGTTGAGAACCGCTGCCTTGGGTCCTGCTGCCCTAGGCCCTGTGGTTTCTTCAGACTACAGAAAGGTGGGTGGTGGCACAGGAGTGGCACAGGAGTGCCTGGAAGTGTGGAGGAAGAAGGCTTCCTGAAAAAGTTACACGAGTTTGGTCCTAGAGGAGTGGGTAGCATTGGCCAGGCAGTTCTTGGACAGGGTTTGAGGCAGCAGGGCTGTATTGGCAAAGGCATGGAGACATGGACCATTCTGGCCTGGTGTGGCTGACAAGGAGCCTGGGCAGCAGTGGGGAACCGTGGTGGAATAGGCTTTCCTTTAACAGTCCTTGTGCCAAGGAGAAACGGTTCACCTAACCTTTGGACTATTGTGCTTTGTCTGTCATCATCTAACTCATCGGCTCTGGGTCTGGTCACGGGTGGGTCCTATCAGGGTTTTGGCCACTCCAGGCTCCTGTCTTCCTATTACTAGAGTCACAGAGAAGGTGGTTAAGACTGGGATTTGCTCATGAAGGGCTTTTTGGGTAGAATGAGGTGGACTGGTACTCCATTAAATAAAGACCAGAACCTCTTTGGGAAGCCTCTACCCATTGAGACATCAGAGCCTCCAGCATGGGGCCGCAGCCCAGCTTCCTAACCACTTTGGTTCTGTCCAGCTT
This sequence comes from Martes martes, assembly GCF_963455335.1. Classification (NCBI taxonomy): domain Eukaryota; kingdom Metazoa; phylum Chordata; class Mammalia; order Carnivora; family Mustelidae; genus Martes; species Martes martes. The sequence goes on from NC_137892.1 coordinate 102,327,410, forward strand.
GGAAGTGCTGGGTCTATGGTGTCAGATAGTCCCAGGCTCTTATCTGGGCCTTGTCACTTGCTGGCTACATGAACAAAGGCACGTCTTGACACTGCTCTGAGCTTTAGGTTCCCCGTTTTGGGCACTTTGATTTTAATGCTGGTGAGAAGTGAGTATCGTCCTGCAGACTCAGTGCTAGGGGTGAGCTTGCACATAGCAGAGGGTGCTTGATCGGAGTTAACTCTCCACCCTGCTCTCCTTCTCTGTATTTAAGGAGAGGGTGTCAAGAATGGGGCTAGAGAGGCAGACTGGGGACAACTCTGAAGGGGCATAACTACTAAAGAGAGACTCAAGGCCTGCCAGTGTGGTTTTAAGGGCTTTAGGCAGCTGAGAGTTGTATTTTAGGAAGACCTCCTGGGGTGGCGTGGTGACCTGATCGAGGGAGAGTTCCTTGAAGCAGCATGGTGGAATGCAGACTAATCCCTGGTAGGGCCTGTTAAAGCAAATGTTGCTAGACCCCACCTCCAGAGTTTTAGTTCCCTGCAGTGGGGTTGGGAGCCTGAGAACTTGAAGCTCTAACATTCCTGGGGCCTGCTGCTACTGCTGGTGAAGCTGTATGTTACCTGTTTCCAGCCCAGGGAAACAGGGCTGCTGGGTTTGAGGCCCGGATCTCCCCCTTTGTAGTTAGCCAAAGGGCCTGGGCCAAGTCCTCAAACTCGTGTGAGCCTCTGTGTGTTTCCTCATCTCTAGGTGGGACACTGCCCACTTCCAAAGGGTGTTGGAAGAATTCAGTGAGATAATGGCATGTAAGGGCTCAGGACAGTGCCTGCAGTCAGCATTCACGAGGCTGTTTATTATTTTTATTAAAACCAACAAGCAGGTTGTCACAGAGGTGCTAGGGAGAGGTGAGGGAGAGGCTGGACGAGGCCAGTGGCTGAGGGATGGAGAGGAAGGGATCTGGTTTCTCTGAGAGGCTCCAAGCCCTGTGATCCCGCTTTACCTCCTTCCAGCCCTGGGAACTGGGTTTAAACCCACGGGTGTGTCCTTGTCTGGCCACTAGAGGGCAGTGGAGGCAAGGCCGCAGGGAGGGAGGTGGGCGTCCAGAAGGTTGGCGCTGGTCTGTGTGTTCAGCCTTTATTCGTGCTCTGAAGCCTAATTGTGTGTTCGCATTGTGCTCTCCCCTCCCTCCTGCTCTGTGTATTTGCTGATGTTTTTGGAAAACACTTGGTTCTCATCGCAGGGCCCCTCCGAGTTCCTGCTTGTCTTGTGGCTGAGGATTAGCCCTAGCTGAAGCGTCCTGTTTTCTGGCAGCTGTGTTTATTTCTCAAGGGCACGGGCAGAGCAGAACATGGGGGCCTGGGCCCTGCAGTTCAGGAGAGCCTAGCATGAACCACAGTTGTTCTTCTGCCAGCTCAAAACTTGGCTTTTCCATCTTGCATTCCTCCCCCGCTCCCCAGCCCTTGCCTGCACCCTTTGATCCCGTGGGTGGAGAAATAAAGGGAATTCCAAATTCTTAATCCATTTTGAAGCCTGGCTGGAAGCAGGGCTTTCTAGGGGCCTGGTAAACAGCACTGGTTGAATCATTTCAGAGAAGTGTGGGTGCTCTTTCAAGGTCATAGAGTGTGGTGAGGGAGGGGAAAAAAAACAAAACAAAACTAGAAGCACATTTATAGTATTTGATGATATACCTTGTGCCAAGCCCTGTATATTGATGAGTTGCTTTATTCTCTGAGAATAATAAAAGATACCAGTGACAGCTGGTATGTGATATTCACATATTTGCTCTTTTAACCCTCAGACCTGTCCATGAAGTATTATTAATCCTGAAGAAGATGAGACTTAGAGACTTTACACCAGGATATACTGGGCCAAAGAATGGTACTATTAGAAGTTCAGACCAGTGTGTCTAACTTCAGAATCCCAGTCTTTCTGTCAGCAGCTTTGGTTATGGTCAGTTCTACTTTTAGCTCTTTCCAGAAGTGGGGTATGTAGGCATTAGGAAGGCAAAGGCCAGGCGTATGACAAACAGCCTACTAAATACTCATGATCCCCCAGCATAGCGAAAGTAGGGTTTTGGAACCAAATTACCTGGGTTCAAATCCTGGCTCTGCCACTTACTATCTTTGTGAACTTGGACAAGTTCTTTGACATCTGAGCCTTACTTTCCTCACTTATAAAATGGGGGATAATAATAGTAACTAACTCACTAGTGTGCTCTGAGGGTTAAATGAATTAGTACATGCAAAATGCTTAGATTAGTACCTGGCACAAAGTAATAAATAACTCAGTAAATGTTAGCTCTTACTATTGTCATTATTTTTAACCCTCATGCTGTACTCACCTCTATTCTCAGTGCTTGGCATGTACTAGAGGTTGGTATATGCTTATGGAATGAGATGAGCCCCTGGATTCGGGAAGCATTTTCTGAGCTCTGGAGGGTGCCAAGTTCCAGCTTGTTGTATAAATGATTCCCTTTTTTTTTTTTTTTTTAAGATTTTATTTATTTTTTTGACAGAGATCACAAGTAGGCAGAGAGGCAGGCAGAGAGAGAGAGAGAGAGGGAAGCAGGCTCCCCACCAAGCAGAGAGCCCGATGCGGGGCTCGATCCCAGGACGCTGGGATCATGACCTGAGCCGAAGGCAGCGGCTTAACCCACTGAGTCACCCAGGCGCCCCAAATGATTCCATTTTAGACTCTGTACTTAGTATTCCTCAGTCGAGTGGAGAGGTCAGTTCATGGGCACTCATTACTGCATAAGGTAGAAACATTCCATGGAAGACCCTATGCAGGTAAGAGCACTTTTGGAGTTGGATAGGGCTGTGGGCCAGTTTCAGTGGAGACAGCCTTTGAATTGACTTTAAAAGATGGGTAGAGGAGGATGGAAGATTGGGCCAGGCCAGAGAAGTCAGTCTTCTTGGGCCTGAGTGCCTCCAGCTTCACAAAGGATCATTGAGTCAAGCTGGGTTTTTATTCATTCTACAGATACTCATCAGGCATGCTTGGAGTCAGGCACTGAGACCCAGTGGTGGCCTTGACAACTTCTGCCCTCAAGTGACCTGGGTCTAACCGGTCAACAGCCAAGGACACAAGTGATAGTTCAGTGTGATGAAGGGCTGTATTGACTCAGGGCCTCTTAGGTGCATGTGAGAGACACTTGACTCCAACTGGTTCAAGTAGAAAGGTGATTCATTGGCTCATGTACCTCGAATATATTAAGGTGTGGCTGGATCTAGGTTTCAGAATAGGTCCTTAGAAAATTGTATCTCCCCATCTCTTGTCTGTTTTTCTCTGTGTTGTCTTTACCCTCTGGTGGGCTGTCTCTTTGCGATGTCTCAGGTGGCTCTTGGCAGCTTCTGGCTTCCCTTTTACCAGTTCAGAAACCCTAGCAGGAAGAGCGTGCCACTTTCTCAATGGTTTGCTCCGATGTCATGGGACTTAGTCTCATTGGACGTCTTTGGTCCCATGCATTCATTGGGACCAAGGGGTCATCTGCCCACCCTGCATGGGGTTAGGAAAGTATAGGGCATATAGTTCTGCCCAAATCACATGGACTGAGTTGGTAGCTGGTGGGGTGTGGGTGTGAATCCTCAAAGAAATCTACATGCAGTTACCGGAGGCAGGTAGAATGGATGTTTAGGCAAATTCACAGATGTCCATTCCAGCTACCACATGGTAATGGATTAATTCACCAGTTAGGAGCCCTGGTCCGCGACTCCGGTTCCCGGAGAGGAAATCCCAGGTTCAACCTTTACAAGTTGTGTGACTGGCTCACTCACTGGTTGGTCTGAGTCTCAGTGTCCCTGCCTCCACAAGGGGAGCAGTGGATCACACTGTAAGCTGGGATCCATGTGAAAGCACCCCTCAGAGGGTCAGGTGAGCTCCAGCAGGTGTCACTCCAATCGGCTGCTGCACGAAGTCTGCAGTCTCCGCATCGCTAGTTCTGGGTTGGCTGTCCGCAGACAGGCAGCCATCAGCTTTGGGGTTTAGGTTCTCCATCTGCCACTCACTGGCCTCGTTGTCCTCCTCCCCGAAGTGAGGACCATTGCTCTTGCCCCCTGGATTGTTGGGAGAGGTGATGAGGGGACACGTAGACAGTGCCCAGCACATGCCCGTCTGTAACTAATGATGCCCGTGCTCTGAGCAGTTAGTTCTCCAGAGCACGTTGGGAGTGCAGGTATGACTCTGGCAGGACAGACCACGTGCTCTGGGAACAAACCACCATCCTTTTGCTTAGAGTACATTTGGCCATCAGCCAGGGGCCTTGGGAGGCGTGGTGAGGCCTGGCCCTTTAGTCCTTCCTTTCAACTGGGGGGGGGGGGCAGGGTACACCCCTCCCGGGAGAGGTTCATGTTTCCCTGTTAATTATCCCTCAGGCTCTACACTCAGCCTGTCTTTCGTTTCCCCCACAAGGCTCTGAGCCAGACAGTTTGCACGGAATCTAATCTGGAGTGTGTTAACTTTTCTCCCCCATCGTTGACAGGGATCTGGAACGGCTCTGCATCAGGACAAGTTGTAAATAAACACAGGTTTGCTTAACTGAAGCTCGTCCTCCTATCCCATAGCCTGGTCTTCGATTTGGGCAGCTTCAAGTCAGGGAACACAGAGTGTTTGGAAAAGACCCTGGAAATCATTGAATCCAGTCTACCCATTTTACAGAAGAGTAGATTGAAGGTGTTTAGTTAAGTTGCTCGTGTTTACATAGACAACTAGAGGCTACAGACAGAGATAGAAATCAGATTTTCTGACTCTTAGTCCAAAACTTTACCACAATAACCTAGTGCTTCAATCATTCACTCCGTCCTTCAGCAACATAAGTTGAACATCTGGCCCTATTCTAGGCACTGCAAATGAGTTGAATAAGAAGCAATCTCTGCCCTTGAAGTGCTTATGATCTCATCTGTCCATCCGTCTAGCCATACATTATCTGTTCATCTTTTTGTCAGTCTCCTTTTCTGTCCACCCATCCATGAATAATACATCTGCTTATCTCTATCCAGTTGTGTGGCCATCAGTGTGTCTGTATGGTCCCCAGTCCTGTGCTGGTGCTAGGGATCAAGATAAGAAATCAGATAAATAAAATTCTGTGGGGTTCACATATTGTGGAGGAGGACACAGGAAGCCGCCTCTGAAGTATGTGTGATGGATTCTGGTTGTATATGGAAGGGGACTTGCAGTTCTTCCTGTAACTTCAGAGAAGGCTCAGGAGGGTAAAAATAGAGCTGCACCTTGGGTAGGAGTTTCCTAGTGGGGAAGATAGGAAAAAAACCTTCTAGGCTGAGGGAACAACAGGGCAAAAGCGTGAGGGATACCTGGTGGGCTTCGGATGGGGAGGACTTCCATTTCATATCATGGCTTCTTCGAGGAATGAACTGGCTGGCTGATAGTTGAGACCGGATGTTGAAGGCTGCTTCAAAAGGACCTTGAATATCCTACCTGAAGCCACGGTGTTACCCTGTGGGTATTTGGGAACCACTGTAGTTTTTAGGAAGGAGGAAGTAACTTAGGGCACTGGGCAGTTTAGAAAGATCATCTTAGGCAATAGGGTCAGGAGGAGAGACTCGAAGTACAGGAATGTTTAAGGCCTGTTCTGACAGCCCTAAGAGAATTGACATCAGGGCCTGAGTAAAGATGTGGCAGTTGAGATGGGGCCTAAGGGGTGAGGTTTGAATGACAGGAGGAGAAGAGTTAGCAAAATTTGATTGGTCTCTTACTGTTGGTGGACCCTAAGAGAGAGAGGAGACCAAGAAGACTCTGAGATGTCTGATGTGTGATGGGTTTGACAATACCTTTGCTAAGTTCAAGACCGTAGGAAGATTTTTTGGGGGTGCAGGGACAGTTATGGATTCATTTTTTAGTCATGCTGCTTTTAAGGCATCTGTGAGATAGCTGGGGAGACATGGCGGATACAGTTAGCTGTAGGATCTGGAGCTAATGAGAGATGGGGCTGGGGGAGGACATGGTGAGCTGTCCGGAATGTGGAGTGTTGATTGCATACAGAGCAGCATAAAGCTGGAGGCCAAGGCCTAGACCTTCTTACTGGGAGGACTGGTCTGTTGGACTGCAGCAGGCTTCCCAGAGAGGAAGACAGAGTGGTGAAATTGTGTGCATTTTGATAACTGTACCATGCTTATGTAAGTTGTTAACATCAGGGGGCTGGGTGAATGATATTTGGAAACGATCTGTACCATCTTTGCAACTCTTCTGTAAGTGTAAAATTATTTAAAAATAAAAATTAAAAAAGACCTGATGTGAATTGTACTGGATGTAGCAGTAATCCTTTATATATGCATATCTTTTTTTTTCTTACAGCTTTTTTGATGTACATATTGCCATACAATAAGCTACACATATTTGAAGTGTGTAGTTTGCTAAATTTTGGCATATGCATTCTCTCATGAAACCCATCACCACAATCAAAGTAGTGAACATACTCCTCACCTACAAACAGTTCCTCATGTCTCTTTATCTCTATCTCCAACTTCCTGCCACGTAACCACTGATCAACTTTGTGGCATTACAGATTAGTTTGCATTTTCTTTCTTTCTTTTTTTTAAAGATTTTATTTATTTGACAGAGAGAGAAACAGTGAGAGAGGGAACACAAGCAGGGGGAGTGGGAGAGGGAGAGCAGGCTTCCCACTGAGCAGGGAGCTTGATTCAGGGCTTGATCCCGGGACCCTGGGATCATGACCTGAGCCAAAGGCAGATGCTTAACCGACTGAGCCACACAGGCGTCCCTCTTTTCTTTTCTTTCCTTCCTTCCTTCCTTCTTTTTTTTTTTTTTTTTAAGATTTTTATTTATTTGCGAAAGAGAGACAGAGAGAGAGAAAGAGAATATGCACACCAGCAGCGAGGAGGGGCAGAAGAGAGTCAGAAGCAGACTCCCAAGGAGCCTGACACTGGACTCCATCCCAGGATCCTGGGATCATGACCCGAGCTGAAGTCAGACATTGAACTGACTGGAGCCACCCAGGTGCCCCATAGTTTGAATTTTCTAAAGTTGTAGGTAAATAGCATTATGTAGCTCTTGTTTTGCTTCATTCAAACAGCATAGTTACTTTGAGATTGAGCCATGGTGATCTTTGTATAAACAACATTCCTTTTTGTTACTAAATAGTAGTCCGTTGGATAGATGTAGCACACTTTGTTTATCCATTCACTTATTGATGGTCATTTGCTTTGTTTCTAGTTTTTGGCTATTACAAGCAAAGCTGCTATGAATATTTGTGTATAACTCTTTGTATGGTTATTTATTTCCTTTTCTCTTGGGTAAACTCTTAAGAGTGGAATGACTGGATCATATGATCAGTATATGTTTAATTTCACCAGCATGAGAGTTCTGGTTCTTCCACCTCTCCACCAACACTTGCTGTGGTCAGTCTTTTTAATTTAAGCCTTTCTAATGGACATGTAATAATATCTCACTGTGATTGTAATTAGCATTTCTGTAATGACTAATGATATAGAGCATCTCTTCGAGTACTTATTTGCCATCTTCTTTCGTTAAGAGTCTGTTCAAATGTTTTGCTCATATTTTTAAAGATTGGGTTGTTTGTTTTCTTACTGCTGAGTTTTGAGAGTTCTTTATTTATTCTGGATAACAGACATATGCTTCACAAGTATTTTCTCCCGGTGTGTAGCCTGTTTTATTTTCTTAAAAGTGTCTTTCAAAGAACAGAAGTGCTTAATTTTGATGGAGTCCAATTTATGTATTTGATCTTAATGGTCATGCTTCTGGTGTTAGATCTAAGAACTCTTTGATATGCTGTGTTACCCAGATCCATGAAGACTTTTTCCTATGTTTTCTTCTAGATGCTGTGTAGTTTTAGGTTTTACCTTTAGATCTATGATCCATTTTTTAAAAATTGAGATATAACTGACATACAGCATTACATTGGCCCCATGTAAACATACTTGATATCTGTATGTGTTATGACATGTTCACTACAGTAAGTCTGGTTAACATCCCTCACCAGACATAGTTACAACAACATTTTTTTTGTGTTGAAAACTTTTAAGATTTACTCTCTTAGCAACTTTCACATATGCAATACAAAATTATTAACTCTGGTCATCATGCTATACATTACATTCCAATGACATAGGTATCTTATAACCGGAAGTTTTTATCTTTTGACTCCCTTTGCCCGCTTAGTCCACCCCGCCCTGTCTCTGGCAACCACCAATCTTTTCTCTGTATCTCTGAGCTTGTGTGTCTGTGTATTTTTAATTTTTTTTAGATTTTTAATTATGAGGGAGAGAGAGAGCATGCACATGTTGGGGAGGGGTAGAGGAAGAGGGAGAAACAGATTGCCCGCTGAGCAAGGAGCCTGATGTGGGGCTCAATCCCAGGACTCCGGGATCATGACCTGAGCTGAAGGTAGACGCTCAACTGACTGAGTCACCCAGGCTCAGTATTTTTGTTTGTTTGTTTGTTTTTTAGATTGCACATACCAGGGAGATCATATAGTATTTGTTTTTCTCTGTGTGATCCATTTATGAGTTATTTTTGTAGATGGTAACAAGTATGGATCGACAATTTTTTTGTATATGGATATCCAGTTGTTCCTGTATCATTTGTCGAGAAGCTATCTTTACTGCATTCCCTTTGCACCTTTGCCAAAAACCCGTATATGTGTGGGTGTATTTCTTGACTCTTTTCTCTTCTACTCATCTATGTGGCTACTTTGATGCCAATACCATGCTGTCTTGATTAAGGCAATAATTCTTGAAATCAGGTGGTCTTAGCCCTTCAACATTCTTTTTCAGAGTTGTGTGTGTGCGTGCATGTGTGTGTGAGAATTCTAGCTCCTTTGCAGTTCTGTATGAATTTTGGAATTAGCTTGTCAATTTATACAAAATCTTCCTGACATTTTTGATTTGGGCTGTGTTGACTATATGCATCCATTTGGGGAGAATTGACCATTAATAATATTGAGTAGTCCAACCCAGTAACACGGTGGTATATCCCTAGGTTTACAGTTTTTCCTTTAGTACTTTAAATATGTTGTCCATTGTCTGTCTTCTTGATTGCATTGTTTCTGATGAGAAGTCTGTTCTTCTTATCTTTGGTTTCCTAGAGGTGATGTGCTTTTTTTCTCTGTATTCAGATTTTCTCACTGGTTTTGAGCAATTTTATTACGATGTGTCCTGGTATAGTTTTCTTGATGTTTCTTGTTCTTGGAGTTTGTTGAGTTTCTTGAATCTGTGTGTTTTCTTCAAATTTAGAATATTTTGGTTGTTGTTTCTTCAAATAGTTTTCTGTCCATCCCTGTCTTCTTTAGGAATTCCAGTTGCACATATAAATACGTATATATGCCTATATGTGTATATATATCATCATTTAAAGTTGTTCCATAGTTTACCGACACTATTTCATTATTTAAAATTAGTTTCTTGGGGCACCTGGCTGGCTCAGTCGGAGGAGCATGTGACTCTTGATCTTGATGTTGTGGGTTCAAGCCTCATGTTGGGTGTAGAGATTACTTAAGATCCAAATCTTCCAAAAAATGATTTTTTCTTTGTATTTTTTATTTTTGGATAGTTTCTATTGCTGTATCCTTAAGTTCACTGATATTTGCTTCTATAATGACTGATTTGCTCTTAATCTCATACAGTATATTTTTCATTAGATATTATAGTTTCCATTTTTAAAAATTAGGGCCTTTTAAAAATATATTTTAGGGGCACCTGGGTGGCTCAGTGGGTTAAAGCCTCTGCCTTCAGCTCAGGTCATGATCCCAGGGTCCTGGGATCGAGCCCCGCATCGGGCTCTCTGCTCAGCGGGGAGCCTGCTTCCTCCTCTCTCTGCCTGCCTCTCTGCCTACTTGTGATCTCTGTCTGTCAAATAAATAAATAAAAATCTTTAAAAAAAAATAAATAAAAATATATTTTAAAAATATGTTTTCCATGTCCCTAGTTAACTTTGTGAAAATGTGGAATATTAAGAAAGTAATTATACTATATCAAATATAATGTTATATTTTGTGTTTATTATATTACATATAAATGTATAAGTGTAAATTATATGTATTTTAACACAATATTGACTATTATAAAGTACTAATGTATATAATATATATTAAAATACAATAATTGTTTTAATGTCCTTCTTTGCTTATTCTAACATTTGTGTCAGTTCTAGATTGATTTTGATTAATTTTTCTCCTCATTGTGGGTCATATTTTCCTGCTTCTTTCCATGCCTATAAATCTTTTATTGGATGCCAAACATTGTGAATTTTACTTTGTTGGTTGCTGGCTATTTTAATATTTCTACAAAAAGTCTCGAGCTTTACTTTAGAAAGCAGTTTAATCACTTGAAAACAGTTTATTGTTTGTATCTTGCTTTCAAGATTACTACAGAGGACCAGAGTGCGTGTTAGTGAAGGGCTAATCGTTCCTCATTATGAAGGCAGGACTGTGAGTGTTCTACCCAGACTCTGAAGCTTGAGGCTTTACAGACCGGATGGTAGGAGCAGGCACTGTTCCCAGCCTATGCAAGGACCCACAGCTGTCCCTCTAGCGCTGTCAGAGAGCCAGTGCTTCCTGGCCTCAGCAGGACTCCTCACACACTCACATGCACGGCTCAGTGCTCTGCCACAGGCTCCAGGGGCCTCCAGAGTTTTCCTCATGGGCTCACTCCTCCCTGGCATCTGTGCTTCGTCCTGTGGACCCTAAGTGTCTCCCAGCTGTCTGCTTTTTCTCCTCAGTGCAGTTGTCTGCCAACCGGTGTCTCCCTGCTCCCTGAGTCACAGCTTAGACTCGCCCTCCAGGCAGTGAGGTAAGGCAACTGGAGGGCTCACTTCATTCATTTGCTCTCACAAGGGTCATTATCCTTTGTTACTTTATATCCACTGTCTTGAAAATGGTTGTTTCGTATTTTCACCGTTTTGTTGTTGTTGCTGTCAGATGGGAGGTTAAATCTGTTCCGTTATTCCAACTTGCTGGAAACAGAAATGTTCATTACCTTTTTATTCCATTATTTTGTTTTCAAAATCCATCTTCGAAGAAACCTTCCTCTGTGACAACCGACAGCTTGACAAAGTATGTTCCTATCTTCCTGTGATTGTCTTGCTTCTCAGAGCAAGCCTGTGAGGCGGGTGTCAGATCATTCCATTTGACAGATGAAGGCACCTAGCCACAGAGAGGCAAAGGGGCTTGTCCAACATCACACAGTTTAAGAAGGATTAAGTCTCATCCCTACTCACTGTGCTGCCCTTGTAGTTCCCAGGAGGGGAAACAGAGTCACATGAAGTAAGGGTTGGTGTTATTGTATTTTTAGAAGTATTTATTGGGAGAGGCTAAATAGGTGGGCTCAGAGAGCACAATTTCAAGGTCATAGAGCTAGTGAGCCTGGAGCTTGCAGAGGGTCAGGAATCTCAGTGAATGGTCTTCCTACTACACTGCCCCTCAACCCACTTCAGAGTATCTTCTAGCTAACGACTGTTGCCAGGCAGGAGAATTGGGCTTTTTGCCAGAGCTGTGGACCTGCAGGTCTGGAAATTGGCCTGGCTTTGTGAGCCTTCTTGGGCAGAGGGGGAGGGGAAAGTAGTGGGGACTGGAAAGCACCGACTGCTCAGTGTGGGAGTGATGGGAGGGGGTGGGGAGGCAAAGGGGACACCAGAAGGCCAGAGGTGAGCTAGTGGGAGCTGTGGGTAGGGGCAAGGCACCAGGGGACAGGGGCTGCGTCCATCTGGTTCTCAGGGTCTCCTGCCTTATGTGATTCTCCCTGCTCCCACCCTTCTCTGAGTGAGGAAAGTGGGGAAATAAAATAATAAGGAAGATGAGGTGTTAGAGAGACAGACAGGTTGCGGGGCTGGGCAGCACAGATAACTGGAGGGTGGGGAGGGCGGTCCGGGAGGGGAACGTGCAGATCTGAACTCTCAGAAACTGGGGTGGAGGGGACTTAGCCTGGGTGTGCAGAATTGCAGGTGAGGGTACTGGAGGGTGATATCAAGGAACAGGTGCTCCCTGGGAAGAGGGTGATGTGGTCTTTTCTTGGCTATTGGGGAGGTTTTACATGTTCTTGAACAATTATTTTTAGTGAGATTGCCTTTTGACTGGGCTTTTAAAATTATAGATGGACACTTACTAAGCGGCTACTGTATGTTCCGAGCCCATTTCACATGTGTCAGTTCAGTTCATATCACAAGGACTTTCTGAGGTAGGGGCGGTTACTGACTCCACCTGACAGCTGACGAATCCAAGTCTCAGGGACATGGTGGCTCACTCAAGTGCCTTCTGCTTTGATTTACTTGTTTCAAACAAGAGAGATGTGCACAGGGGAGCCAGAGCCTGCTTAGAACTCACCTGTGGGTTTTTTGTTTTGTTTTGTTTTCCTAGGACCTCCTCTTCAGCTTGGTAAATTTGGAGCTGGAGGGCTGGGTGAGGGTGGGAATGGCTTGGGGGGAAAAAAAAAAGGAACTGAAGACACACTGGATGCCAGAGGAAAAAAGGAAACTTCAGGTATATTCTTGCAACGACCCTGCCTTATAGATATGATGGAGGTTTCCTGTTATTTTGTCTACACACCCTAGCACCTGCTGCTGTCCAAGGTGGGGTCCATGTCTGGCCCTAGCTGTGGCAGGCAGGTGTGCCCTCTACTTGGCCACAGTTATTGGGTCATGGGGGAGCATGTGACCTAAACCAGGCCAATCACATCCTTTCATAGGACTTTTATTATTATTATTATTTTTTTAAGATTTTATTTTTTTATTTGACAGACAGAGATCACAAGTAGGCAGAGAGACAGGCAGAGAGAGAGAGGGAAGCAGGTTCCCCGCTGAGCAGAGAGCCCGATATGGGGCTCGATCCCAGTACCCTGAGACCATGACCTGAGCTGAAGGCAGAGGCTTAACCCACTGAGCCACCCAGGTGCCCCAGGATTTTTATTTTTTTAAATGGAGCTGACAACCATGTTGTTTACCCCCTTAGCATAGCATAGCACAGCACAGCTATCATTTTTTTTTTTTTAAGATTTTACTTATTTATTTGAGAGAGAGAGAGAGAGAGAGAGAATGAGAGTGACAGAGAGAGAGAGCATGAGAAGGGGAAGGGCCAGAGGAAGAAGCAGACTCCCTGCCAAGCAGGAATCCTGATATGAGACTCGATCCCAGGACTCCAGGATCATGACCTGAGCCGAAGGCAGTCGCTTAACCAACTGAGCCACCCAGGTGCCCCGCACAGCTATCATTTGACAGACACATTCTTTACCCCGTGGAGACACTGACTTGAAAGAATGAAGCAGACATGCAGATAGACACAAAGGGAAATAGGAAGTTCTAATGACATTTCGCTTTCCCCCTTCTGAAGGCCTGACTTCTGTTTAGAGGGCTGTGTAGCTCTGAACACACTGACTCCACTGAGCCCTCTGACTCCAGAAGGGCCACTTGATCTGGGCGAGGCTGCGTAGCACATTTCCCTCCCCTACCACAGAAATTGCCAGAGATGGGCAGTACCAAAGCTGTCCAGTCATTTTACCTTACTCACCTCTTTAAAGGCCCTGTCTCCAAATACAGTCCCGTTTCAAGGTTCTTGGGGTTAAGGCTTCAACATATGAATTTTGGGAGACCACACAGTTCAGCACAAAGCACTCTCCCAGATGGAATTTTTTTTTTAAAGATTTTATTTTTTATTTATTTTTTTGACAGACAGAGATCACAAGTAGACAGAGAGGCAGGCAGAGAGAGAGGGGGAAGCAGGCTCCCTGCTGAGCAGAGAGCCCAATGTGGGGCTCGATCCCAGTACCCTGGGATCATGACCTGAGCTAAAGGCAGAGGCTTTAACCCACTGAGCTTCACTTCCTCCAAATTTTATTAACTTTGATCTACTAAAAGGTCTTATTGCTAGACACAGTAAGACTGGGTGGAAGGAAAGAGAAGGTCTTGGGGAGGACTACTGGCTGTGGAGTCAGGCAGAGATCCAATCTTGACATCACTCCCAATGCCAGCAATGCGACTTTGGGCATATATATTGGGTCTCAGATTCTTTATCTGCCAAGGATGATAATAGTTGTATTGGTCACAACTCTAGTTACAAATCACAAAACTCGAGCTTGAGCAAAGGTGAACTTTTGGTCTGACATTGTGGGTCGAGCAGGGGCACGTTCCTTTGCTCCCTCACCACAGGCCTCTGCAGTGACAAAGAAAGCTTTAAGAGCTATTCACTCACAATGACTAGAGAATGGGAGAGGATATGACAGCATCAAAATTATGGGTCCTGGAAAGAAACTGGCTGGATGATGACTGTCTTAGCAGACCAGAAGGAACAGAAAGCTAGGCCATCTGTAGGGGGAACCCAGAAGCTGGCCAGTTAGCACCGTACATCTCCAGCAAGGCTCTGGGATTAAGGGCACCAAGTACCTCCGCGCCTCCGTCTTGTCTGCCAGCTCTGCAGTTCGCAGAGTAGAGGACACTGCGTGCCTTTCCGGAATCCAGCTCTTCTTCCTACTTTCTAACTGGGGCTTCAGCCTCTAGCTGGGCATCCGTGGCCAGCCGAACAGCCTGTGGCAGGGGCCACTGCACTGCAGTGGTCCTGTTTCCCCTCTTTGTCACCGTGTGCTCTGCGCAGTTCCTCGGACAAGCACATTACAGCGGCTAGACTTTTGGGGCGTCCCGGTCCGCACACGGCAGTCTTCGGGTATCTGACATACGGGCCACCCCTCCGCACATGCAGGCTGATAACCAGCTCAGGACCTCCCTTGTGGACACCTCTTTCTCCAAACCTTTTTCTTGGGATTGTGGATGGAAGTTTTTGGTAAGGAGTGCCTGCAGTGTGCCAGGCTCTGTGCTAGGCCAGTAGGAGGCAGAGGCGAGTCCACCTGGCTGTAATCCCACGGTGAGGGGAGCTTTCTACATGGGAAAGTGGCACTGTGAGAGGATTTGGCATAATGGGATTTGGCCCGAATTATCCTTGAACTCCTTAGGCCTGGGTCTGTAGAATGCTTTCTGTAGCTGAAATTGAAACAGTAAAACAATTTGTGGCACTCGCTGGGGATGTCTTGGGAAATGTTTCCAGGACTTTAGCGTTTCCTGAGGGCTTTCACTATTTCATTTGATCCAGTCTGTTAAATGAGCAATAATCTCATTTTCCTGGTGGGCACAGCCAAGACTCATGGAAAATAAGGACCTCAGAGTTGCATAGAATGGGACAAGGTCTCTTGAGTCCAGTCCATCTCCCCTGCTTGTCACACAGCAGCTCGATTAGGTTAGGATCAGTGCACATGGACAGTACTTGATCAACAGATGATCGTGCTGATGTCCTCGAATCCACCGTCAACCCTGTGAGGTCAGCCTCACCATCCCCACCTCAGTACGGTGACTGGGGCTCAGAGGGCTGAGAGGACTTGTCCAGAGACACAAGCTAGGAAGCTCAGGAAGGCTACTGCAGAGGATGCAAGAGCTCCTTGCAGTCATCTGCAAAGTGGTTACATTTGCACTTCTGTCCCTTCTTCAAAGTGAAGGGCCTAAAACTTTCAACAGATCCTCAAAGATCAGTGATCCAAAATGATAAAGAAGCACTAACTTAACCTGAGGTCTTTCTGATTCCAAAGCGTGTGCTCTGAGGCCTCCTTCATTTGATCCTGGTGAAAATAACATCCTTTAAAGTCAAAGTGATGAGCTTTGGGACTATATCCTGGCTCTGCCACTGACTCTTTGTGGGACTTCATTTCCTTATTTGTAAAATTGGGATTCATTTATTTAACAAATATTTTTTAAAACTATTTATTTATTTGAGAGAGAGACAGTGAGAGAGAGTATGAACGAGGAGAAGGTCAGAGGGAGAAGCAGACTCCCTGCCAAGCAGGGAGCCCAATGCGGGACTCAATCCCAGGACTCCAGGATCATGACCTGAGCTGAAGGCAGTTGCCCAACCAACTGAGCCACCCAGGCGCCCTTCAACAAGTATTTTATGAAGCCTTTACTTTGACTCAGATATTGTTGTGGGCACCAGGGACACAATAGTGAATAAGACACAGTGTCCCTGCTGTCACTGATCTATTGTAGTGAACAAATAAATATTTGGGGGGGATGTGGTAAGTGCTATGGAGAAAAATGAAGTTGGAGACGGGGCAGGTGTACTGGGGCGGGGGGTGATGGAGCTACTATTTTATATGGGAGCTTCAGGGAAGCTCCTCTGATGGCCATTAAGCCGAGACCTGAATGAAGGGGACCATCACATGGCCATCAGGAGGGAGAGCATTCCGGGAAAAGGGGGAAGAAGGGTATGCCATAAATTCACACATTTAAAGTATACAATTCAGCGATTTTTAGTATATCCGAAGAATATGCAACCATCTCCACAGTCAATTTTAAAACATTTTCATCACCTCAAACTATATATACCTTTTAGCTATCACCCCACAGCTCCCCATAATATCCCCCTTCCCCCTGGCCTAAGCAACCACAAATTTACTTTCTGTCTCTATGGACTCGCCTCTTCTGGACATTTCATATAAATGGAATCATATAATATGTGGCCTTAAAGACTTGAGGGTTCTCTCTATGGTCTGGATACAGATTGTTCTAAGTCAATTACGAGATTTGCAAACAATCTCTCCCAAGTATGTGGTCTTTATATTCTTTTAAGTGTCTTTTGAAGAGCAGAAATTCTTTTCATGATGTCCAATTTACCAACTTTACTCGAGTCATTGTTTTAGTGTTCTAGCTAAGAAATCTTTGCCTAGCGCATGATCGTAAAGATTTTCTCCTGTGTTTGCTCAGCGAGACATTTTCTTCTAAAGAGAGACCAGAAATATGTTTCTCATGTGAAAAATCTCAGTTTGTGTGTGTTTTTTTTTTAAAGATTTTCATTTATTTGACAGACAGAGATCACAAGCAGGCAGAGAGGCCAGCAGAGAAGGGGGGGAGGAAGCAGGCTCCCCGCTGAGCAGAAAGCCCAATGTGGGGCTCGATCCCAGGACCCTGGGATCACAACCTGAGCTGAAGGCAGACGCTTGGGGTCCTGGGATCGAGCCCCGCGTCGGGCTCTCTGTTCAGCAGAAAGCGTGGTCCTCCTCTCTCTCTGCCTGCCTCTCTGCCTACTTGTGATCTCTGTCTGTCAAATAAATAAATAAATCTTAAAAAAAAAAACAACAGGAATTTCATATGCTTCAACTGAATGCTCTTTGTGCATTGCTAAATTATAGGCAACCAACCGAGTCCCAGATGTCTGTGTGTTACAGTCCCTCCTCCCTCCCTTCCTACCTACCTTCCTTCCTTCCTTCCTTTCTAAGATTTTATTTACTTATTTGAGAGAGAGAGAGTGAGTGAGAGAGAGAGCATCAGCTAGGGAGAGAGGCAGAGGGAGAGGGGGAAGCAGACTCCCTGCTGAGCAGGGAGCCCAATGTGGGACTTGATCCCAGGATCCCGGGCTCATGACCTGAGCCAAAAGCAGATGCTTAACCAACTGAGCCACCCGGGCGCCCTTGTCCTTTGTTTTGTTTTGTTTTTTTTTTAATTTCTATTTCTCTGGTCAGGTCCATTGAGTTTGCTAAGCCATCCCTCCGACAGATGAAAAAACCAACACCTAGTGAAGTAAAATGCCTTGCCTGAGGACACCCAGCAGGGCACCCCCCGAGCAGACTGATTGTAACCCTCAGAAGTCATCCATCACTGTGCTCTCCAAAGCAGAGGCCTCCGCAAACACACTTGAACTTCACATTTTAAATATGTTTAACTGTTTAAACATTGTAATAAATGCAGCAAGAGCCTCAGATATGAGGCATGCTTAATATTAACATTTTGGAGATGACCAGTATAGTTTCTTAAGTTATCTGTTAACTGAGGTATGTGTAGGCTTGACCCTAAAGTTTCTCCTTTTATTTCTGTTTGTAATTGAAAAGAATACTGAAATTACAAAGCAAATTTTTAAATACCACTGCCATGTCCAACTCCTTTTCATTGTAACCAGGGATTATCTTCATATTTACCATTTAAAAAAGAGTAGGGCTTTAAAAAGTCATTGCTGAGGTTGAAACATGACTGCGTCTGTCATCGTAATACCTAATTTCCTACTCTTTTTTTAAAAAAACTTCCTTTTCTTTTTGATCCATTAAAAAAAATCTTATTGTTCTCAGTGACTGACCTTATAATAAGTAAATGGTGTAGAGTTTGTGGCAGCAGTACCAAAACTTGTGCCTTTTACTGGCAGAGGAAGATTATATTTCTGAGAGTCCCTTGCATTTGAATGGAGGCACATGACTGGGTGCTAAGGGTCCAGGATGTGGGCAGAAGTGGTGTATGCTCTTTTTTCCTTCTGTAGAGGTGTAAGGACTTTATCACTGCAGAATCACAAGATAGTGGGATAGTGGGTCACTGACTGGGGGAGCTAGGGATCTGCCATGAAGAGCTTCCTGAACTTCATGGAATGGTTACATGAATAAGAAGCAAGACTTTGTGTGTTAAGCCAGTGAGGTGTTGGGGGTTGATATTACAACAAATCCTGGCCTACCCTAATATAGGATTAAACAAAGTTTCTAAGAAAACATAGCTCTTATCTCTTCTATATTGAGTTCCGTATATTATTAATTGAAAAGTAAAAATTGCTGCTACTAGAACAGATACAAAAGTTGGTGATTGAGTTTGATGTCTAAATCTTACAGATGAGTCAGAGAGGAGCAGTGACTTGTCCAACAGCACATAGATGAAGTAGGGCTAGAATCCAGTGTAGGGATATCTGTAATTTTAGCCTGCCTTGTTAATAATGGCTGTTGAATTTCCCCATCATACTCAGGCCATATGCTTCATGTGGGATTCATCCTCATCTCTCATCAGGGCTAATCTATGTAATCTGCTCAGGCCTCATTGATTAGCTTGATGATGGAAATATGACCCAGTCAGGATCAATCAAAACTAATCCCTGGATTTTTGCTGGAACTACTGGAAAATAGTCACTCTTCACGGGTTGTTGAATGACTAGGGTATGTTTCAGGTTGCTGAGGCCATCTTAGTACATCTAGCTTGAGAATTAACACAGGGGAAAACAGAGTTGAAAGATATAGAGATACAGATGATATTTGATAATGTTGTTTGAGCACCTGGATCCAACCATGCCTGAAACCTGAGCTTTTAGTCACATGAGCCACTACATTTCCTTTTTTCTGTTTAGGCCAATTTTGATTGATTTTCTGTCACTTGCATCTGAAATTACTCTATCTTATACAAACTAAAGTTTTGTGCTTTTTTTTTCATTAACAGACAGGAATTACTATATATTTTTTTCTATTTTACTGGTAAGGAAGATTCAAGGCTTGGTGACTGTCTTTTCTCTTGGGAATACCCCATAGGGGAACTCTTCATTGCCTCCAGTGCCCACTCAAGTATGGACAGACTTTATTCTAAGTTTCACGAGAGGTTATTTTTTTTTTTTAAGATTTTATTTATTTGCCAGAGAGAGAGAGAGAGAAAGTACACACAAGCAGGCAGAGAGGCAGGCAGAGGCAGCGAGAGAAGCAGGCTCCCTGCCGAGCAAGGAGCCCGATGTGGGACTCGATCCCAGGACACTGGGATCATGACCTGAGCCGAAGGCAGCGGCTCAACCAACTGAGCCACCCAGGCGTCCCTAAAGATTTTATTTATTTATTTGACAGACAGAGATCACAAGTAGGCAGAGGGACAGGCAGAGAGAGAGGAGAAAGCAGGCTCTCCATGGAGAAGAGAGCCCGATGTGGGGCTTGATCCCAGGACTCTGGGATCATGACTTGAGCCGAAGGCAGAGGCTTTAACCCACTGAGCCACCCAGGCGCCCCACACGAGAGGTTATTGAACACAATATCCACCACAGAGTAGGTGCTCAAACATTGTTGAAATGAAGCAAAGACAGAACACCCCCACAAAAAAGTGTACAAAGTATATTTTCACAGGAAAGGAAATACAACAAACGCACACCTGAAAGACGTCCAACCTCACTAGTAATTAAGAAACACAAGTAGAAATGAGATCTGTTTCTCTCTCATGAGTTTGTCAAAGAGCTAAATGTTGCCTAACCCCTGGGGATGGGGAAACAGACACTTTAATGAGCTGGCACATATCTCTTTGGAGGGTAAGTTGACAATGTCTGTTGAATAAGAAAATGCACACGCTTCCTACTTGGAATTTATTCTACAGGTAAATACCAACAAATATGCTAAGATGCAAGTAAGAGACTTGCTCAGTGCAGTATTGTAATATCAAAAACTGAAAACAAATGCCCATTGAAAAGGGGACTGTCTAGGGGTGCCTGGATGGCTCAGTCAATTAAGTGTCTGACTCTTGGTTTCCATCTCAGTGTTGTGGGATTGAGACCCACATCAGGGTCTGTGCTAAGCACAGAGTGTGCTTAAGATCCTCTCCCTCTCCTTCTGCCCCTCCCCCACTAGCACACACTTGCTCTCTACATAAATAAATACTCTTTTAAAAAGGGGGACTGTCTAAATGAATCACAGTACATCCAAACTATGGAATAAATTTCAGCTGCTGCTAAGAAGAATGAGGCGGCCCTGGACATGTGGGTGTGGAAAGGTGTCTGGGGTATACCATATTGGTAGGGGAGAACAGGATGTGTGGCACGATGCTGTTTGTGTTGAAACAAAAATGAAATCTTACCAAAATTAAAACGAAGTTCAGTTGGAAAGTAGGAATAAAGAATCAAGGGACTTTTACTGTCAATGTAGTAACTCTTCTTTACAATTAGATTTTTAAAAATTCTGAACATACATTACAATTTTGTTTCCTTATTTGACTGCCTTTAATTTGACTACCATTAATAATAATGCATGAGGCAAAAACATTCAAAAGGCACAAAGGGAGAGTTACCCTCTCCAGCTACCTGATAGAGAAATAATGTATTCTTAGCATGTATTTTTTATATTTGGACAAAGGAGGGGGAAGAGAATGAGTAAGAAGGGTGGAGGGCCTTGGATGCTACTCTGTGGCCAGGTCTTGGGCTGCCCTTCTCGGGGTCATTCACTTTCTTTGGCTTCCAGGCCTCAGACCCCCTGGAAATCCCACTGACAAGCTGGTGAAGACCTTCAGGGATGCCTTGGCTGTGGGCCTTCTGGGTCTGGGTCCTGCACTGCAGGGCCCAAGGGAGTGAGGTGCTGGGGTCCTGCAGGGCTGGCCCCCTCCCTGCCAGGCCCTCTTGGGCCAGGCTGCCTGGCGGATGCCCAAACACTCATTAGGCGAGATGGGGCTGTTGGCAAATATTTATCCCTGTGCAGCTGCGGGCTGAGTGGAGGCTGCAGGTGCTGGGCAGAGTCCTGTTTACCCAGCACTGAGCCAGGCAGGCACTGCCTGTTTGCCGAGCTCTATTCCCGGCCGGCTCAGGTGCCCCAGAGGAAGCTGGGGCAGCAGAGGATATGGTAGATGGGAAGTCGGGAGTGCGTCCTTGGCAGCCAAG
Source organism: Martes martes (assembly GCF_963455335.1). Lineage (NCBI taxonomy): Eukaryota > Metazoa > Chordata > Mammalia > Carnivora > Mustelidae > Martes > Martes martes. The sequence continues at coordinate 102,348,765 of NC_137892.1, forward strand.
CCCTGTACAGGCCTCAGTATAAAGTCCTGAGCGGGCCCCTAGGGTGGTGTGAGACCTGCCTTTTTCCTCTCTCCTCTTGTGGACGTCCTATGTGCTGCTCCCTGGGGGAGGTCGGGGGGTGGGTCATTCTTTTCCACACCTCTGCCTTGGGCTGACTCCTAGTCATTATTGGGTCTCCCTGACCACCTCCTCCTCTACGCTGGGTAGAGCCTAGGGGAGCTAGCTAACTGCCCTGTTAGCTGTAGCACGGCTCCAGAGCTCATGGAAATCACCTACTCATGTCCCCGTTAGTGTTTGTCTTCTCTGCTAGATGCTGGAAGAGCGGAGACAGAGACAGTTTTGTTCCCGATAGTTTGCCCAGCACCTCCATAGTGCCTGGCACCTGGTGGGTACTCACCGAGTATTTAAGTGTTGGCCTGAGTGAAGCCGGGTAGTGGGGGAACTCCATGGGCAAAGGCACAGGGGTTCAGTGATGGAGGGTTGAGAGGTGGGGCAGGGAGCAGAGAGACTGGAGGCTGGAAAGTTATATGGGGGCTGGGACTCTGGAAGGCCTTGAATGCCATGCCAAGGAGTTTGGTTTTATCTAGTCAGAAACGGGACATTGTTGGAAAGTAAAGGGCATGCAAATAATACAAGTGAGAAAGTGATATGCTAGATTCTTCTAGTTGAAAGGTATAAATTTTGAAGTTCTTATGATGGCCTGCAAGGCCCCAATCATCTGCTGTCTCAACTGTACTGCTTTCCTTTGTCACCTTCCTCTCACCCCAGCCACACTGGCCTTACTGTTTCTTGAACACCAAAGGACTGCTCCAGCCCCAGGGCCACTGCACTTGCTGTTTTCTTTGTCTGGAAAGTTTCCCCTCGGAATCATGATCTACCTCCTTACTTTGTTTAAATCTCAGCCCCCAATGCCTCCTCACCAGAGAGACCTTCCTTGATACTGTAGGCAAAAGAGCCTCATTCCCCAGTGTCCTTATCCTGCTTTGTTTTCTTCTGTAATGCTTGTTTCTGCTTGCCTACTCTCTGTTTCCTCCACGGTGATGTCAGCTGCAGAAAGGAAGGGTATTACCTCTTCCGTTCACCGCTGTGTCTTCTAAGCCTGGAACTTGTACCTTTAGGCTTTAGGAATGTTGAGTGAATGAATGAATGAATGAATGAATCAATGACTATTTAATGTTAAGCCAAGCCACGCATGTCCCAGAATGCCCACACGCGCCAGCACTTTCCTGTTCCCAAAGCCCTCACGCAGCCATTAGTTCCTTTGATCTGCCCATCAACCATGTGGGAAGCACAGGACAGGCATTAATATCTGCCTTAAAAGTGATTATCTGCAGCAGTAGAACATCATGATCACATGGACAGAAATCAGTGAAATGCCTGCAGGCTCAAGACTTTAATAAATTAATTTTTTAAATTCGATGTGCAGGAATTGTAGCAAAGAGGAAAGCGTCTGCATTCTGAGGCAGGTCTTCGTTGCCTCCAATTCCCAGCATGGTTGTTTACTTCCTCTGTGACCTGGGACAAAGCCAGCCCCTTCTCTGAGGCTTGGCCGCCCCTTCCGCAAATGGGAGATAAGAATCCGTCAAGGATGTATGGTGCAGAGGCATTTTGACACAGGCATACCCTGGGCCACGTGTGCATCCTTTTCGGAGGCTGTGTGGTATCCCGCATGCTTGACCAGTTGACTGTTGCTGGACACGGTGATAGTATCTACCATTATTGAGGGTTTGGTCCTGCTGGGTCCCAGGCCAAGCAGCCCATCTTCATTAGCTCATTCAGTCCTTATTGCTACTCAGGTAGAAGTGTGTTCACTCTTGGGACCCCTGGATGGCTCAGTTGTTAAGTGTCTGCCTTCGGCTCAGGTCATGATCCCCGGGTCCTGGGATCGGGTCCCGCATTGGGCTCCTTGCTCAGCGGGGAGCCTGCTTCTCCCTCTGCCTTCCAGTTCCCCTGCTTGTGCTCTCTCTCGCTCTGTCAAGAGCTCTGTACCAATTAATCAGCAGACATCCGAGGCTCCAGCTGGGACCAAGTGGGCTGGACTCATTAGTGCAGAATGACATTAATATCCAAAAAGTTTTAAGGCAAACGCAATGATTCAGGGCAGGGGCCTGTGTAGGGGTGGCTCAGAAGTTGCTGTGGGCAAGGGAACCGTGCTAAGGGGAAGAGAGGGAACAGTGCCGATGTGGGGGTGGGGAGGAGAGCTAGGCCAGGTCCCCAAGATCCCTTGTGGGAAGGGAGGAGCAAAGCAACTCTAACTTGGGCAGGGTCTGTCCTCTTGTGCTGTCCGACTCCTCTTGCCCTGGACCGTCCAACAAAGAATTCAGTGGGACTATAATGCCTCTTCCCCAATGGGCCATTGTAACCACAGGCCAGTTGGAGAGGCAGCACTGTGTGGCGGCCGGGCCCCAGCTGTGTCTCTCATCTCTCATGGTGTGGCCTTCTGTAAATCACTCCATCTCCTTGGGCCTGTCTCCTCTTCCGGACCAGGAGGTAGTAACAGCAATCGTTCAGGGCTGGTGAGAGGCTCGTGGATGTGCTTCGTGGACTGTGAACCAGAGGGAAGGGATGCCATATTCATCATCTCCTTTTGCTTCTTTTTCAAGATTGTTCATTAGTGATGCTAAACAGCAATGCTCTGTGCCTTTGGGGACAATGGGAGTCAAACCAGTCCCCACTGGGAGCCTTAGAAATAGAACTGTTTTCTAAGTTGTTCATTTCTTCACTTAAATATTCACTCCATTCATTCATTCACTCATACATTTACCCAGTGTTTCTTCTGGGCTGCTGTTGACTCGGTGCTGGGAATAAAATGGTGAATGGGACATGATTCCCACTTTGGCGGGACCCCCAGTTGAGTGGGGGTGCCAGTAAAGGGAGAGACCATGGCCATGAATTTGGGTAAGGAGGGCTGTTGATTTCAGGGATCCTGCAGCCTGGATTTTGTCCAGACATTCTGATTTCAAACCTCCTGTCTTATGGTCCTCCTTAACACATTGCTAATCTCCATCACTGTGTTATTGTTGTTGTTTTTAAGATTTTCTTTGTTTATATGACAGACAGAGATCACAAGTGGGCAGAGAGGCAGGCAGAGAGAGAGGAGGAAGCAGGCTCCCCGCTGAGCAGAGAGCCCGATGAGGGGCTCTATCCCAGGACCCTGAGACCACGACCTGAGCCGAAGGCAAAGGCTTTAACCCACTGAGCCACCCAGGCGCCCTTGTGTTTTTGTATTAAAAACGTTCTTTTTATTTAGGAAATGTGGCCACACACCTACAGTTCTTTGGTGCTGTGGGGGTGGTACCAGCCGGGATGGGCTAGGTTATACCGTGGCCATGGGCAGCCCAACCCCTGGGAGTTTGGTGAGGGGCAACATCCTCTGCCTGGGAGCACATGTGTGTCATCAAGGAGAGTCTTTCAGAGGAGGGCATGTGGAGCTGTCCCTTCAGTTAGAGATGTTGCCACGTAGCCTGGGGGTGGGACAGCGGGGACATCATTAATGAAAAACATTTTATTGACACCTAGTACATGCCAGGCAGTGTTCTAAGTGTGGGGATACAGTTGTGAACAAAACAGACACACCTCTGCTTTCAAGGGAATGACTTTCTGGTGGGGGGTGACAGTGCTGGGGGAAAAGGCGAAGCAGAGCAGGGACAGTGCTTGCTGTTTGGTATCCAGTGCTCAGGCTAGGGATTGGTGACGGGTGTCACTTGAGTAGAAGCCTGGAGGAGGCAAGGGAGAGAGCAGATGGAGGTTTGGGGGAAACTGTAGGCAGAGGGAACACGGCGCACAGTCCCCGAGGTGGAAGAACCTTGCCGGGCCCTGCGAGAAGCCAGGAGACCAGAACTGCAGGGAGGGTGGTGGGCGTGCAGGTAGGGGGGGAGCAGGGGCGGGCCTGTGCATTTGGCTGCTGGACAAATACAGAACGCCCAGTTAAATTTGAATTTCACATCAACAAATAATTTTTTTAGTAGAAATATGAACCATGCAAAACTGCCTTTCTCTGAAATTCATGTTTAACTGGGTGTCCTGTATTTTCATTTGCTAAATTTAGCCACCCTAGTGTTGGGCTCTCTCTGTAAGACTTTGGCTTGACTTTGAGATAGAAGGCGCTGGAGGATTTGGAGCAGAGCAGGGACAGAATGTGACCAGTTTTAAAGGGATCCTTTGGGTGCTGTGCTGTGATGCAGTAGGCAGGGTCAGAAGCTGGGGGGCTCATGGGAGGTGAGAGATGGGGGCCAGTATGGAAGTGCTGAGGGGGCGCCAGACATGTTTGGAAGATGGAGGGGACCCCATTTGCTAGTAGGTTGGCCGCAGGGTGGCAGAGAAAGAGAGGAGTCAAAGAAGACTCATTGGCTTTTGACCTGAGCAAATGGAAATACTGAGACCGCGGCAGGAGATGTGTGCATGTGCGTGAGTGCGCACGTTTATGTCTGGACATGTTAAGATACCAACTCTGCAACCAGGAGGGGTCATCCAGTGGGTGGTTGGACACGTGGTCCTGGGCTTCTGGGAGAAGACTCTTGTTTGTCGCCAATATTGATGTCATGGAAAGGGGTATGCCTGGCTGAGAGTGCCAAGGTGAAGTGTAGTGGGAGCAGCCCTAAACCAGCCACCTGCAAAGGCCCGAGGCTTGAGATTTTGGGGTGTGCTCAGGGTGCCAGGATGGTTGAGTGCCAATGGCATGGCCAAATTGGTGTGGAAAATGAGGTTGGCCCAGCCTGGAGGACCAGGGGCCAGGGAGGGTTCTAAGCAGGGGAGTTCTGTGCCAGGTCTGTGAGTTAAGTCTGGAGCAGGGTGGAGCTGGGAGGGCAGTGAGAACACTGGGGTGCCAGTCTTGCCAAGAAGTAGTCCTGACCCCAGGATGGCAGTTGGGGGCTGGAGCCGGGGCCCCAGAAGAGAGGGGGACTGATGGGACTGGGTGCCAGGCCGGATATGGGGAGTCAGAAGATGCTTGTCCAGAGCCTTCGGGCTCTCATGGGGCTGTGGGGCAGGGAAAGGAGAGTAGAGCTTGCGTCCCCCACCCCCCAGCACCCCACCACTGCTGCGCTTGTTAGCAAGGAACACTCCTTAGAGGGAACATATGTGCTGTTATTTTTAGGTGATTAGCCACATGTCGTGGAGCGTTTGTTTGCCAGTCGTGGATAAACAAAAGCCATTTGTCAAAATGAGATGTTCCAGCCTCATCCTCCCCTCACAGGCCAGTTGCCGGCTGTGAATTCCTGTTGCATCAGCAGCGAGGCTAATTAGCTCCGCCGCTCCTGAATACTAATGGCTGTGTTCCCGCAGAGGTGTCTGCGCACCAGGAGCCTTGCAGAGGTGCACGCTGTGAAGCTGCGCGGCAGGTAGACAGAGCCCTGTCATCCAGCACTGGTGTACTGGCACAGGTGCATCCTTATTGGTCCCATTTCAGAGTTGGGGAAACTGAGGCTGAACATCCCCATCCCAGGAGTGGGGACTGGGCTATGCCACCAGTCCCTCTAGAGCAGCTTAGGTAATAGGACCAGAGCAGGGAATTCCATCAGGAGGCTTGCTCTGTGTCTCCCCTTCTGGGGCTGACTTTCGGGACCTCTCGGTAAAGGGGCCAATGAAGCTGTAGAGGAAGGAGCATGGCTGGCCTTTGGATGAGGACAGCAGTGGGTTCTCAGCTTGTCTTTGCCACTCAAGGGCAATGTATGGTCTGGGGCTAGTCTCTACGACACAATATGTAGGGGGTTACTAGGAAATGATCTTGAGGTGAATATCTATGATATTGGGGACAGATACAGGATTGGGCAGAGGAGATAGCTGACCTCTGATGCTGTCTTCACAGAAGCTTGGCTGGCCCTGCATGGAGTTCTGAGGATAGGATGGCCCTTTGGGGCTGTTCTGAGTTGAGGCAAAATGGCTGGACCTCTGCACCCCCTGTTGATCTGTCATTGTATGTAGGCCACTCTGAGAATGGAGCATGAGGGGCTGGTGACCATCTGCCAGCAGCACACCCAGCAGCAGGGGGAGTAAGTCCTTTGTGCCTGCGGGAGCACCTGGGTGGAGCCTCACGGAGCCCACCACAGGCTACTCCTTGGGCTTCTCCTGGGAGAGGCTGCTCTTGGAGGGAATTTGAGAAGGAAGGCTAGTGAATGAACTATAGCACCCCTTCCCCTTCCCACTGCAGCTTTTGCGGTATCAGGGTGGCGACCAGCGTCCTTCAGCTTCCTCCTCCATTAGCCACGAGAGATCCCTGTCAGTCTCAGGTGACATCTCTGTGGGGACTGAGTCCCTGGTCACCATGCCCATTTCAGGCCCAGTGGCTGCATTTGTCAATTTATCATCAAAATGAGCAAGGGAGTGCCAAGAGGCACCCAAGGGGATCACCTACGTGTCACCATATTCTTCCCTGTCAGACCCAAGTGTGACTTCCTCCTGATGATCATCAGGTTCAATTGCTCTGACCAAGATGGCGACTCTCCTTGTTTGCCAGTTCCCTGACACAAGGAGCCCGAAGTGCCAAGGAGGCACCTGTACCCTAGAGTTTAAGGGACTTTTCCTGTGTCCACTGGTAAAAGTACCCTTCCTTTGGGAACAAGGCACCCACAGAACTCAGAGTTGAGGGATGGAGAGACTACATGGGTCACTGGGAATGACGGTAAGGTAGGCCCCTTCGGCTTCCTCCCCTTGTTTCTTAGGCCTGTGTTTCCCACCCACTGGGGACACGGTGACAGAATGTATTTGATTTAAAGTGATACTACATCTTGGAGGATGATACCGAAACCTCATGATGTATTGTTTCTGAGGTGGCTTTTCAGCTTGTCTCAGCAGGCTGTTACACTGCTCCATCCAGCCAGCAGCTTCTGGGTAATGGGGTGCACGATGGCAGCCCACTCTCCTACCTCCTGGGTTATTGCCATAAGATGGGTGGTTTGGTCTGACGTGATGTTATACGGAATCAAGTGCTTGTGGATCCAACTCTTCGTATGCCCTCGAGTTGGAAGCTGTGGGCATGGAAGGGCAAGCTCTGTCTGGAACATGTCTCTATTCCTGGTATTTCCAGGGTGGAAGGCTCCAATGTAGTCCTCTGCCACATAATGGCCCAAACCAATTTAAGGTTTTGTCCTCCTCTGCAGCTAATGGCCCAGGCTCCCTGGTGGGGCCATTTGTGTGAGCTGGGGAGGTCAGGTCAGCAATGGTGGATGACACGGGTCTTTCTCCCTGCTGTAAAACTTGTTGGTGAACCTAAGTCCTGCTTGTGTTCAACTCAGGACGTACCCACTTTCTGACTTCGTGGGCCTGCCAGACCCAACTCATGATATGGGCAGTTCTGGCACATGATCCCCCGGTGTCTCCTGATTGGGCACTCTGTCTCAGGCAGAGCCAGGAGCATGCTACAACCTGTTTTCAACAGGTTGGCTGCCCATCTGTGTTGCTCCTAGGGATGCCATGTTCTCGTAACTCCATGACCCTCCACAGGTCAGGCTCTCCTGACTGTTCCTCCACCTGATTGCTCATCATGAAGTTAGACCTTCCTGCCTTCAGGTGGCTCCCATGTTTTCAAGGCCCTATCCTCCCCATTGCTATGAGTGAGCTGGTGTGTGATGACACCTTCTACTGCCAGCCCCAGCCTAGAGAGAAGAGCCATCCTTGAACCCCCAAGTGATGCTGGGACCATTCACCAGTTGCCCCCCTGACAGCCTGGTAAGCCATATGTCCTCTGGGCCCCTATGTGCACCACAGACCTCTGGAGGGAGCTCTGGCCTTACATAGTATAGGACATCTCCTCTGTAGGGAGAGGCCTGTGCAGTCCCAGGTGAGGAGGGAGTGCCAGCTCCCTTGGCAGGGCAGACCTGTCTTGGCTGGAGTTGAGCCTAGGATGAGTTTTCACGTTTTCTGCCCTTCCGTGGCAGGAGGTGACAACCTCTCTAAACTCCAGCAGAAGGGCTTTCCCATTAAACTTTAAATTGCTGATTAATCACACTCAGCTCTTGGTTATATTTTTCTGGTTCAATGAGGTTTAGTGATAGCTACGCAGTTTGATTGTCCTCATAGTTACCGATTCCTCCATGTTTCTTAAATATATCAACCAGTTAATGGATCCCCTGTCACCAGTCTTCCCTCCTAGTTCATCACTCAGCCAGCTGGGCGGCAGGTGATTCAGCTGCACACTCCCATCCTGGTGTCTGCTTTCCTGAGCTACTTTTGGTACCAACTGTATATAACAGGTTGGGTTCTCAGAAAGCAGACACTGTGACAGAACTCAGCTTGTGGGGGTATTTATTAAGAATTATTCTTAGAATCAACACTTGTGGAGGGGAAGAGACAGAAACAGGATTGAGCAGAGAGAGAGAAGTCAGGTTGCCACATCCACCGATTGAGGCCTCAGCTTCCGCCCTACAGCGAGTCCCTGAAAGTGAGTATGATCTTTTAGAGTTGTTCTGGGTTGGGGCTGAAGGTCCTGGAAGCCCTGGAGACAGGGTGTCACCTCGGGTGAGGTGGTCTTCTGCTGCTGAGGCAGTCGCTGAAGGTACTGATGGCTGAGGGCTGGTTGGCTAATGCTGTGCTTTCTGCCATGGGGGTGATAGGGCCTTTATTCCTATCACAGTGTCTATCCCAAAACCTGTGAGTCCACTTCTCTGGAAGACAGGGATAAAAAAAGTCCTAGCTACTGCCTGGCTGATTAATAAGGACTTCATAAATGGTAGCTCTTGCATACTTTACAGGTAGTTATTTGAGGATATTTGTAAGTGATAAAACTTCGACTCAAGATAATTCAAGTAATGACAGGAATTTACATGTTCACATAATTGGCAACATGCACTTGACTTCAGGAGTGGCTGGATGCAGGGACTCAAAGAATTTCATCAGGATGGGTCTCAGTCTCTTTATACACACACACACACACACACACACACACACACACACACACACATTGGTCTTTCCATCTCTAAGTCCTGAATTCCTCTGTGTTGGCTTCATTCTCAGGCAGTCTGTCCTTGTGGAGGTAAGATCATCCCCAACAGCTCTGGGCCCACATCCTGCCAGCTCAGGAACACAGGCAGAAAGAGTGGGCCACCCTCACCACCCCCTCCTCCCCCCACAGTGATGACTAGTTAGGGTAAATCCCAGGGCTGACACTTACTGACCAGGCCTGGATTGTGTGGCCATCTCAAGAACTGGGAGGATGAGGTCTGCTCCTCTTGATGGGAAGTTGGGGATAGGAGGTGTCTCAAAGGAAAACTGAGATGCTGTGAGCAAAAGACAAAGCAGTAGATACTGGCCAAAAAAAAAAAAAAAAAAAAGAGAGAGAGAGATCCACACCCTGTCCACCTTGGAAGACCTTTTTTATTCCATCTAGAGGATGGAAGGGCATCATCCCTTAGCACCTGTGGGGGCAGGTGCTAAGCTCAAGAATATGTCTCACATGTCTACATGTGGCTGCATGGAAACGCTGTATGGCCCACTAGCCATGATTTTCAGGTGCATCTGCTGGGTCCAGGGACTGAGACTGAGTCCAGGTGGATTGAGAGGCAAATTCTAACTCAATTTGTCTTCTAGATCATTCCACGTGCCACTCTTGCATCCATTCAATACACTGTTATTGGCATCTACTTTGCTGGCCCCAGCACTGGGGTAATGTCTGACAGCCTCTCCTGAGTGAGGTCCCAGGGTGGCTGAGGACCTGGCCATGTTGTGTGCTATGGGACACGGCAGCAGGAAGCTAGATGGCCAAGAGGGGCCAGGCCTAGCAGCCCCAAAACCTATCAGGCTCTCAACTATGTCCTCTTTGGCTGAAAAATGTTTAAAAACATTTATTTATGTTACCATTACTGTATTGTCTCATCATCTCTGAGACTTATTGCAAAGTATGCCTCCATTTTAGGTACCATTAAGAGGAAAACATTGACAAACTCTGATATGCCAGTGATTGTAAGATGAACCCCCAAAACTTTAATGATGTTAACATATGAAAAAATGTGCTGCTGAGTAATGATGAAATATGGTAATTGCCAACATTTAAAAATGGGACTGTTTCACATTAGACTTCTGTAGTCTGGTTTCTTCTGAATAATTGCAAATTCCCGCAACCCAGGGCCTGCACCTATGCATGGTAACAGTCAGCTGGAGATGAGTGGGACTTACCCTTTTTGTGATTTAATTTTTTATCTGTTTTAAATAGACAATAATACATTCTTAGGGTTCAAAATCAAACAATACGAAACAGTATAGAATGAAAAGTCTGACCCCCACACCTTTTGTCATCCACTCTGTTCTCAGCCCCTCACCACAGGTAAAGCCCTGCATTAGATTCTCCTGTATCCTTGCATTTAAAAAAAAAAATACAGATACAAACAAATATGAATAGGTATACCCTCAACTCTCTTTCATTTATAATAGGTTCTGCCTTTGTTTTGATCACTTAATGATGTGTCTAGCAGATATTTCCAAATCTGCAAAGAGATGCTGGTGCTCCAGAGGGGACAGGTTCCCCATTAACTGAAGTCTCCCTATACCTGCTTTCTTTCTTGCATGCGCAGTGGGCCCCTGGAGGCATTAGACTTCAGTCTTCCTTGTCTATCCTGCAGACACTCAGCAAATGCCAATGTCTAAGACGAGGGGCAAGCAGGTTGGGGGTTAGAGGGGGCGAGATGAATAGGAGATAGTACTTGTGGGCTTGGTTTCCAGCACATGCATGGATGCTTTGGTCTGGCTTAAAAGCTCTCAGGTGAGTAGATAGGGATGCAGGGATGAACGAGGTCCAAGACTTCAGAGTCTTGTTGGTGGCAGCAAGAGAGCAAAATGAAGCAAATGGATAATTCTAAGACCAGAGTGGAGGGTATGATCTTTGTTGTCGGGCAGATTAATTAATCTCTTCGGGTTTCTGATATCGCATATGCAAAAACAGGGCTATTTTAGTTTCTGTCTTTTAGGACTATTGTGCAGGTTAAATGCAACAGCTTTGCCTGGCATATAGGAAACACCCAATATGTGTTATCTCTGTGGAGGCATAGTGGAAGGAATAAGGTTGCTTGGAGGTGACTGTGAGTGGGGCTTTGAAGACTAAGTAGGAGTTCCCAGGATAGAAAGTGGGAATAGCACATTTTAACACAGGAAATAGTGTGGGGTCTCCCAGCTTGCCTTCAGGTGTGCACTCCATTTCAAAGAGAATGTAACCGAATCTCATACAGAAGATGTAGCCTGCCCAAAACCAAGCATGCAGGAATACAGAGCGCCACAAACAGTTCTGTCTGACTCTGAGCCCAGTGGTTAACGCTCACCTCAGAATGTGAGTGCCAGCATACTCAAGACCCCTTTGTGTTGTAGCTCAGGGCTGATGAGCTGGGTTGCTGTGGCTTGAGGGGCAGCATTGGCATCTGAAGGAAGAAAAACTGCCTGGTGATCAGGGGCACAAACCAGGGTACCATCACTCAGCTCTGTTTCCCTCTGTGAGCTCCCCTCCCAGGTGGGTTTTCCCCATGACGTGGTAAGATAACTCCTAGCAGTTCCATGTCCTCACTGGGCCAGGAGAACCTTGCAAAGGAAAGAGAGAGTATCTCTTTCCCAGTGGTTCCAGCTAAAGTCCTAGGGAGGGTTCTCACTGGTCAGGCTTGGGTCACGAGGCCATCACCAGGCCAGACAATGGTTAGGAGAATGTGGTCTTCTCAATCATCACACCTAGGTTATGTGACCATCCCTGAACCAGTCAAGTAGCTAAGAGGATGTGACCCTCTTTTTGGTCACACCTGGGTCATGTGACTATCCCTGAACCAGTGTCTAGGAGGACCTGGCCCTCTCCTTGGTCACACCTGGGTCCACCCACTAACAATCCAGTGGCTGGGGGAATGTGGTCCTCTCACTGATCAGGCGTCTCACATGACCACACCTGCAGCCAGGGGAGCTGAGCTACAGGGGCCTAGAGTGGAGGAAGGGTGGTCCCTCAAAGTGATATTGGGGTCCTGTACCCAGAAAAAGGGGAGATGGCTGGCTGGTGGACTCCATGGGTGTTCCTCACAGAGCCTGAGAGGATCCCTACAACCTGGGGTTTGGAGACAGACCCGCCCCTTGGTCTCTTATGAATTGGGGTTGAGGGAAGCCTGGGGCACCTGAGCTTAGGGTCAGGAAAGCCTTTCTGGAGGCCTCAGGGAAAGGCATCTGGCCCCAGGCAGCAGCACTTATGGCAGTGCTATAGTCTCTGACAGTGGAGGAGCTATGCCAGTGAACCTGGTTTGGTCACGGTCAACTCCTTGGGTGGGGCGGGCAGCGTCCTGTGCCCTCCTCACACTGTCCTGATTGCTCTTTGGAGTAAGGAGTTGTGATGGAAGAATCTGAGCCTCCATGCTTCATGGGGCAGCCATCAACTCCACCTGATGGGGCCCTCCAGGGATTCTCAGTGGTTAAGCAAGAGGAGGAAACGAGTTTTACAAATTAGTACCAACCAACACCTGGAGGGATAGAACCAGTCCAGGGAAACCCAGAGAGGGGAATCCAGTCCCCACAATGGCCACTGACCCTTTGTACAGAGAAACCTCAGCTTCCTGGGGCAACCACCACATCCTGATGGGACACCTCACCTTGCCAAGGAGGGCAATTTGAAACATTCTGGCATATAATTTATTGCAAATATTCTGTGGCCCAGGCCCTATGTCAAGGGCTTTACATATATGATTTCATTTCTTCTTCCCTGTGAGAGGCAGTATCATTGTTCCCATTTTACAGACAAAGGAACCAAGGCGCTAGGAAGTTAGGAAACTTGTCCCAAAGTCACATACTAGGAGGGAATGATGCCCTTTTGGCGTCCAAGCCCTGGTTCTTCTGAGCTGGGGCTCCTTTGATGCTGGGGGCCAGAGACCTAGTTGCAGCCCGACACCCCCAGAAACACGGCGGGTGGGCTGAGCTGCTTGTCTCCCACAGCCGTGCAGCAGATGTTCAGAGGATGCTCAAAAATTAGGCACAGAAAGGGGCTTCTCTTTCTGGCCCCGGGGTCTCCTGCCCTAGACAGTTCCCTTGTGGCCTCTCCCAGAGCCCAGAGCTCCCTTTCTCATCTAAAGCCTGACCGTTTGCGGCCCAGATGGAGACCCTTAGGTCTGAGTGCTTCAGTGGGGAGGATGGGAGGCTTCAGAGAAGGACACAAGGGGTGGGAGTAGGTGGGGAAGGGTGGGGCTCAGAGCCAAGGCCTCAGAGGAGGCGGGAGGCAGGGAGGCAGCTTCATTAGTCTGTCCCCAGGGGACTTGGCAGCCAGTTATTAGGCGCTCCCTAGGATGGTGAGCTTGGCGGGCAAGGGAAGAAAACAACCGTGGGAGTCATGGGGGGGTGAGCTGGGGTTGGTTCTGCCTCTTCTGGACCAGAGGACCCCTTCCTTTCATCATATGAGAGGAGGGCTGAGGTTGGGGGTTCTCCGGGGCCTAAACCTGTCACCAGGGTGTAAGCCCCTCTTTGGCAGCAGGGATAGTGTCATGGGCACCTTTGGGTGTAGGCTGGGAGCTGGATTGACCCTAGGGCCTCTCCAAGCCCCCAACCTGGGGGCTTCTTGGCTACTATGGCTGGGCTGGGGCTGTGGTGTCTATTGGACCCTCATGCCCGTCCTGTTTCTGAGAAGGCCACCAGTTCATCCTCAGACTTGTAGTCTTGAGGACACATACTGTTGTTCCCATACTATAGACCCATCTCCTATATCATTTTCCCTTTTCTCATGCAGAGAGTAATGTGTTAAGCTCCCCCCAGACTTCTCCTCTCCTTTCCCACCAGCCCCTTGGGCCGTCAGCTTGTAGAGCCTTGAAGGTCAGCAGGGAGGACCCAAGCCCTCCCTCCGTCTCAGACTCCCCGCTGTGCAGCTGCCTCCTGGACATCTCCCAGAGCAGGGCAGGGTCTGGGGGACTCCCAGGCTCCAACAGACTCCGCCGTTTCTCATCCCCCTACCCTGCTCTGCCACTGTGGCACCCCATCTTGGAGAAGGGCTCTGCTACCTGCCCGCTGGTGCAGACCAGAGCACAGAGTCATTCCCAACCTCATTCCTCCCTGACTTAGCACAGGCAAGCCAAACCCTTGCTAGCGTTCCATGGTTTCCTTCCACTCCCTTCTCATGTCTGTGCTCTGGCTCACACAGCTTTCCTTCTTTCCTGGAGTTTCCTCGTTTGCCTCTGAGCCCTTGGTTGACCCTCCATGCTGCCTGTCCATATCTCTTTCAGCTAAAAATTCTCAGCAGCTCCCCAGCACCCGTGCATGAAATCTGTATTCCTTGTCTTGGCATTCTGGGCTCCACGTGGCCTGGCCCCTACTGCAGCCTCTGCTTCCACACCCCCCTCCAACCCTTTGCATGCTCCAGTTCTCACAATGTGTCATGTTCCCTCCCACTCTGAGCCTTTGCTCATGCTGTTCCCTCTCCCAGGAATGCCTTGCCCCACTTTTGGTTGTTAGCTCAGCTTTTGACTCCTTCAGGAGATGCTCCCTGAACACCGGCCCACCTTCAGCAGGTATCTCTACTGTGGGCTCTCATAGCATCCCACACACTTAGCACTCTTCATCAGAGTTGACTGCAGATCTGTTTCCTGGCCTCAGCTAATTGTGGGAGCCTGGAGGGCCAGAGATGGGTGTCTCATTGGTCTTGCTCTTTCTAGCATCCAGCCCAGAATCAGGCATATGGTAAATGCTTAAGCAGGGCTTCAGAAGAAATGAAATGTCAACCATACTCTCAAGCCAACATCAGGGTCTTTTGATGTGTGTATTAGTTTCCTACTGGTGCTGTAACAAATCGCTACAAACTCAGTAACAATGGAAATTTAGTTTCCTACAATTTTAAAGATCAGAAATCTGATGGGGCTCAGTGTCACTGTGCCATCATCAAACTGTGGGTGGGTCTGTATTCCTTCTGAAGGCTCTAGGGGAAAATCTATTTTGTTGCCTTTTCCAATTCCTGGGGCCTTTTCTATTTTCTTTGGTTTCTGGGCTCTTTCTCCATCTTTGAAGCCAGCAGTGTTGGGCTGAGTCCTTCTCATGCTACCATCTCTGGGGTTCTCTCTTCTGCCTCCCTCTTGCACTTTTAAGGACCCTGGTGATTACATTGAGCCCACCTGGAAAATCCAGAATAATCTCCCTATTTTAAGGTCAGCTAAATTAGCAACCTTAATTTCATTTGCAGTTTTAATTCCTCTCTGCTCTGTTAGGTAACAACACATTCACGGGTGCCAGGGATTAGGACATGGACATCTTTGGGTGGCCACTGTCCTGCCCATCACATTAATGAAGGAGCTGGAGAAGCCAGTGCCATATGAGGAGAGGCACCAATTTGTAAGAGTCTAAGAATGGAGGAGGACGAAGGGCAAAAGGACAGTCAGGGTTAGAGGATGATTTGATGCAGGTAAGAGTTTTAGGGAGAGCCAGAAAGGGATTCCTGTCTGTAACGGTCAGTCCCGTAAGTGACAGAAACCCAACAAAACTGGCTTTGAGCACCATGTGATTTACTGACCCATGAGACTAAAATGTCACAGGTGAAAATTCCTGCAGGTATGGCTGGGTTGAGGGTCAGAGGATGTCCCACATCTGCATTTTCCTCTACTCTCAAGGCTCCTCTCCATCCTGGCATCTTCAGCCCACATGAGATGGCAACATGACAGCAGCCATGGCCACTCCTGGTCCCCGAGGTATAAGTTAACCAGAGCTCCTGCCACATCTTAGCAGGACTCCCTGCCCCTCCTTGCCTTGCCTGGGTCTTGTGTCTAGCCTCCAACCAATTGTGGGACCAGGGGATTGGATTTCACCCAAATCCTGGGTAAAGAACAGAGGAAGAATGGGTTTCTAGAGGAAATTCTGGGGGCTGTTTTCCCAGATGGGTGATGCTCCCTATGTTCTCTGAGGGAGGAGGGATGGGTAGCAGAGAGAGCACTGAATTAAGAAGAGACCTGGGTCCCGATTCAAGTTCCACTGCTAACTTGCTGCTCTGTGACTTGGAGGCGAGTTACTTATTAACCTCTCTGGGCCTGGCTGTAGAATGAGGGGGTGAAGTGGGATGCCCTCCAAGGGTCCTTAGCACTCAGAGGCCTTTCCCATCTGGTTAGCCCATCTGTTTTCTTGGGCGTCTCGATACTAGTAGTAAAGATCCTTAGAAAACCGGTGGTTTTTCTGTAGGGGAAACTGCACAGAGTAAAGCCAAGTTTGGGATCTGAGGCAGGGCCAGGGAGGTGGGCGAGAGCACATGAAGTGCTGGCTTCATGGGAGAAGTGGGGGCCTGAGCAAATGGCCAGGGACTATTGAGATTTAAGGCTTGTCTGTTACCGGGGTCAAACCTCACTTTGCTTGTGTCAGGCTTAGCGTGTGTCCATGGTTGGGGTGATTGTGTGAGCTGGCTGTGGTCCAGGCTGGGGATCAGAAGCTGGTCAGCAATAGATGGGGCAGATGCCATCAGCTGGTGAACGGGGGACTGGCCACACGTGACTTCTCAATTATTCTTGTCTAACATATTATGTAGTTCACTTATTCTTTTGTTTCTTGTTTGCTTCCTTGGACTAGCATGTCAATTCCATGAGGACAGCCACTTTCTCTTTGTTACCTTGAGCTCCTAGAACAGTGCTCAGCACATCGTAGGTGCTCAGTAAACAATCATCTGATTGATGCAGAGATAGCTGCATGCAGGTGAGGCCAATGCTATGTGTATTGGATTACCAGTTCGCCCATCTTGACGCCCATTCAACCCCCTGGAGAGCTTGTAAGAACCCCGATCCCCAGGGTACAGCCCTTACCAATTGAGTCAGAATGTCTGGGGGCCCAAGCCAGGCATCGGCATTCCTAAAAAATCCCCAGAACGTCCCACTTGCTGCAAAGTTTGAGAGGCACTCACTGTATTAGTCTGTGTGAAGCGTGGGGCGCGGGGGGCATGCTGCCTTGTGAGGACACACACAGCGGTTCTGGGTGGTAGGATGGAGACTTTTTGTCCTAGATCTCTATCACATTCTCCGGACACCCGCCACGGAGGTGATTACTTTGCTCTCAAAATGGATTTTGGCCGCGAGTCAAGAAGAGCTCTCGCTTCCCAGCTAAACGATGGCAGATCAATTTGAGGTCTCGGCTGGAGCTGCTGATTAGTGCTGGCAGCCAGGGAGCCCTCTGGCTGTCAGAGCCACAGCAGGACTCAGCCAGGCCTTTGAGAGGACGTGGAAGGCGGGAGCTGGGGGCCAGCCTTGGGGTCCAAGAGCCCAGCCTTCTCTTGGGGGCTGCTGGGGGGCTGCTGTCCAGTTTGGAAGTGCAATCTCCATTTATTAGGGCAGCAATATTAATGTAATAGTGTTAGTCATCATTTACTGAGAATTTGCTATGTACTGGGCGCTTTAATGCATTTGTGGCAAAGCTGGGCAGTGCAAGTATTATAATCCCTTTGTATGGAGGCCCTGAGGGGTAAAATAATGTGCCCAAGATCAAATGGCTTCAACATAACCGGTCAGACTTGTAGCCAGGTCTGTTTGGAAAAACCCAGTTTTTTCTCATGATGCTCTGTTGTGTGTCAGTGTGTGTGTGTCTGGACTCTGAGCTCCCATGACCATATCGGGTTCAGGTTTACAAGGCAGCGCCTAGCCCAGTGTTTGGCCATGGGGCGCTCCCCTGGGAGGAGCTTGCTGAAGGCAGAAAGGAATGAAGACAGGTTTGCTGAGTGGATGGATGAATCAAGGAGTATTTGCTGACTAGGGGCTGGAGGTGGGCTGAGGTATGCACTGCAAGTCAGGCAGCCTCCTGGATGGCCCCCAGCCTCCAGCGATCTTCTCTCCTGCTGTCCATGCCCTGTGTAGTATACTCCTGAATGGAATCAGAGCTGGTCTGTGTGACCAACAGAATACTGCAAAAGTGGTGGTGTGACTTTTGAGGCTAGGTTATAAAAGACAGTGCATCTTCCACTTCGCTCTCTTGGACTACTCACTCTGGGAGAAGACCAGTGGCCTTTTTGTGAGGGCACTTAAGAAGCCCTTTGGAGAGGGAGCCTTCTGCCACACAGCTGGCACCAGTTTGCCAGCAGTGTGACTGGGCCATCTTGGAGGTGGATCTTCCAGCCCCAGTTACGCCTTCAGATGAGACCACAGCCCCAGCTGACATCTTAATTGCAACTTCGTGGGAGACCCCAATCTGGAACTACCCAGTGAAGCCACTCAGAATTTTTGACCCTCAGAAACTACGAGAGAAACATAAATGTTTATTGTTCCGAACCACTAAGTTTCGGGATAATTTGTTATGCAGCAACAGATAACTAATACACATTGCTGAGTTTCTTTTGAGCTGATGAGGGCTTCCTGGAAGAGGCAGTTGTTCCCTCCTGTCCCAGCTTCTCACTTGTGACCCCTGTCTCTCAGCTTTTTTTCTATGTATTATGTAAAAGACATGAGAGTTTGTTTTAGATCCAGGTTATCAGTTTACTATTTGAATGACTTGAAGATTTTTTTTAAATTTAAACTTTATTTTATTTTTTCAGTGTTCCAAGGTTCATTGTTTATGCACCACACCCAGTGTCCATGCAATATGTGCCCTCCTTAATACCCACTACCAGGCTCACCCAATCCGCCACCCCTCCTCCCCTCCAAAACCCTCAGTTTGTTTCTCTTAAAAGGCTTATTTGCGAGAGGGAGAGAGAGAGCAGGGGTGGGGCAGAAGGAGAGGGAGAGAGAGGATCTCAAGTGGACTCCTTACTGAGCATGGAGCTCAACAGGGGTCTTGATCTCATGACCTGAACTGAAATCAGGAGTTGGATGCTCAACTGACTGAGCCAACCTGCTGCCCCTGGATGATTGTCAATTTTTATTGAAATTAACTCTTCTCCTTATCCTTTTCAGTCCTTCTCTCTCCTTTTCTATGATCCTCTTCTTGTTTGTCTTCTTCAGTCTTGCCATAGTAATAGTAGCATTTTGTTGCAATGGCTATCATTGTTTAAGTACCTGTTATGTGCCAGGCACTGTGCTAGGAGATCTACAGATTTATTTTATTTAGTTCCCTTAATGCCCCCAGGGGTGGTGATTGGGGGGGATTAGGTATTATTATAGTCTTTTATTTTATTTTTATTTTTATTCCAGTATATATAACATGCAGTATATACTCATTTGTTTTAAATAGATAAGGAAACCAAGATCCAGAGACTCATACATTCAAGACCAGACAGAAGGAATCAAGATTCCAAGCCAGGGTTGTCTGAAAACCAAAGCCTATACTCATGCCCATTATATGCCTCTACTTCTGAGCCCCAGTGTTGTCTTCTGTAAAATGGGCATAATCCTGACCTCACAGATTCTGGTCAGGATGAGCAGAGGTGGTGCCTTTAGAGCACCAACCCTGTTACGGCATGGCACGGGGGCTTAGTGAATGGAGGCTTCCTCACTCTTCTTCCCTTTTCTTCCCTCCCCCCTTATGTATATTAAGATGGGCTACCTTAACCCTCATATAGACAGGGTCATGGTCATTGTCTGTGAGAGAAGCAGGGAATTGAGGAGATCAGTGGGCCTGCCCCAGGATGGGGTGGATGCCAGAACTTCGAGTCCAAGGAAATGGTAGCACCAGCAGGTCTGGGCCTACCCGCTGAGGCTCCCTTGTGCTAGCCCTGTGCCTGGGGCAGAGAAGTGATTGCCCAGCTCGCACAGAGATGAAGGAGGGGCTGGAACCTGCATTCAAACCTAGGTCAGAACCTGTGAAGAGGCTGTCGTGTAGAGGTGGCTCCAGCTGGAGGATCCCAGCTGAGAAAACATTGTCTGAGGGTGGTGAGGGGTATTGAAATATCTTTTAGATCAGGCAAGAAGCCCCAATTAATTACAAGTGCTAAGTGAGTGACCTGGAAGCAGAGTTTTGTAGTCAATTAAAGGGATGCTGGAGGAAGCTTCATTAACCCCTGGCTCCTGGCAACTTTTGGTTTAGGAGAAAGAAGGCCTATGTCTGACTGTAATGAGTTCTCCCACACTGTGGGGAATGCAAACAGAGAGTGCCCTCTACCAAAGATGGCACTAGAGGGACTCCTGGGTTGCATAGCAGGATGGATTCTTGACTTCTTCTGCTTTGGGGCTTGTGGTAAAGAAAGTAAATGTTCAAGACATTGCTCCATTGGGAGCATGCAAAGTAAAGTTTGTGGTTTTCCTGTCTTTCTCTGGCATAGACATAGACTGGCCACTAGACTTCGCCTCACCCCCAGGTGCCTCAAATCCAGAAGCCCCAAAGCAAACTCATTATCTTCCCCCAAACTGGTCTCCACCAGCTTTCTAAATCCTGGAGAATGGAGCCTCCCAATATAGAGACAGACTTTGGCCTCAACCCCTCCCTCCTCCAAGCCTCACATATCCAATCCTCAAGTCCTGCCAATTTGGCCTCCTGTGTAGCTCCCCTCCCCTGCCCCGCCCATTTGTCTGCTTCTTCCAGGCCCTTTGCCATCGCTTAAATCCAGGCCTCACCATCTCCAACCTTGACATTGTACTAGCTCCTTCCCGGAGACTAGTTCCTCCTCCTCACAGCCCTAATGATCTTCCTCAATCTGCCCAACTGATCATATCACACTTCTGCTCAGGATCCTCCCATGGCTCCCCATGGCATGCAGGGAGAGCCCAAGCTCCATCTTCTGGCACCCTGGTTGATGTTTCAGGCTTTCAGCTTTTTACCAAGAATGTAATAAGCTCCTGCAGACGTCCCCTGCTTCCCCCTCCCTGACACCCACCACCTGCGTTGGACTACTTTTGTCTCCTTTATGCCTTTGCTTATGCCAGGCCCTCTGCTCAGAGTGCCCTCCTTTCCTACCAGGTTGACTTCTCATTTAAGACTCATTTCAGACGTTACCTTCTCCAGGGAGCCTTCCGCAAGCACCCCAATTTACCTGCATCACTGCACATGTTATAGTGGCTGACTGGCCTGTTTCTTCCGTTAGCAGGTAGGTTCCTGGCAGAAGGGGCTGTGTGATTGGTGTTCTTGGTGCCTAGTACAGTGCTTAGCAAGTTGTGGGAGCTCAGTAAGTGCTATTTAAGAGAGGATTAGGACTGTGAGGAGAAGACCTTCAGGACTGAAAGTGAGAAGATGCTAGCATTTCCCAACTAGGCAACAGGGCACTGTGGGGTGCCACTGAGTGGAAAGGAGGGGCAAGGCAGACACTGGGGAAACATCTGAGTGTCTGGGGCTGGATTATTTGCCAGGGACCTGGGTCTTGGGAAGACAGTGCCTGGCCTGCTGAAAGAACACACATGGGCTTCCAGGGAAGGCCAAATCCCTCATGTTCCATTTCTCTCCAATCTCCAGCCTTGGAAGGCACTCAGAGCCCAGCCCCTGGCTCTGGGAATGGTATCAGTCTCACAGAACCTGGGGGGAGCCCACTGTTGGCCCTTACTCTGCTCCAACACTCTTCCTCCATCACTTAGGACCCTATGGTAGATGAGATTTGGTTCTGGCTCTTTGGAGGCCCTGCTCAACTCCTGCTCCTTTGTAGGGAAGGGGAGGAGTTGCTTCAGCCTCTGAGAGGGTAGACCCTAAGATGTCCCCCAGTGATCCCTGCCCTGCTATTCACATCCTTTTGTAACCCTCTTCCTATAGGCATGGCAGGGCCTATGACTTCTAACCAATGGAATATGGCAAAGGTGGTGGAACGTCACGTCCCCAGTCAGGTTACATAACACTGAGGTTTCCGTCTTACCAGCTCTCTGCCTACTTGGCTTGCACGCTTTGATAGAGAAAGCTCCCCTCTTTTAGGCTGCCCTAACGGAGGGCCCCACGAGGTGACAAACAAAGGGCAGCCTCTGGCCAATAGCCAGCCAGGGATTTAGGCCCTCAATTCAACAGGAGTTAAATCTTGGCAACAATCACATGACCTTGGAAGTGGTCCTTACCATCTGTTGAGACCCCAACCCTGGCCTGCACCTTGACTGCTGCTTGGTGAGAGGCTCTGAAGCAGAGGGGCCAGCTCAGCCGTGCCTGGCCTCCCGTGAGAAACTGAGATAATAAACATGTGTTGCTTTAAGGCACGAAGTTGTTGTAATTTGTTAAGCAGTGGTGGATAACTAATGCAGCATCCTGTTGCACACGGAGCTCCCCTGACTCTAAGAGTCTAGGAGACTATCCTGGGGGTGCTAGCCCAGAGTGATGGGCAGATCTGGGAGAAAGGCAGGATGCATGATGTTAGGGCATAGCAGAGAGAGGGGGTCAGGTGCTGCCTCCCCTCCCCCTACCGTCCAGTAGGTGCAGAGAGCAAAAGGAGAAGTGACTGTGGCCACCAAGAAGAGATGGAGATTGGTCACTTGGACCCTGAGTCAGCATTGGGGTTCCTGAGGACCCACTGCAGGCTAGACTCTGCAGTAGGTGCTGGGAGGCATCGGGACACCAGTCAGGACAGCACCTATAGAGCTCCCAAGTCAGAGGGAGACACTGCAGCGACATAAATTACAGTAGAATTTGCAAGGTGCCATTCATTGAATGCTTGGCACACAGTGCTGAGAGTGTGAGTGTGTGACCCCATTTATTCCTCACAACTGTGGAGGTTAGAACAATTATTATCCCATTTTACTTGCGAGCAAACACTCAGAGGGGTTAAGTGGCTTGTTCCAGATCACTCTGCTGGATGACAGAACCCACCAGCAAACCCAGTGCTATCTGGGCACAGAGCTGTGATGCTCTGTGTTGTGAACACAGCCACCAACTGCTGGGGGAAGGGGCCTGGGGGCTGTGTCAGGGTGGGCTTCACCCAGGAGGTGACATCTTAGCTGGATCTTGAGAAGTTCAAGTATACCTGGTGGGGAGGAGGGTACTGTTCATTTTAGGCAGAGGGGACAGAATCTATAAACATGGAACGGCAGGGTATGTGTGAGGGTAGGGGGGTTTGGCTCCGAGTTGGTTGGGTCTGACCTAGCAGGTTGGGGTCATATCATACAGGGCCATTTTGACGATTTTGATGTTATCCTATAGGCAGGTGCTTTCCTACAGACCACTGAAGGGTGTTGTCTAAGAGCATGACATGGTTAAGTTTGCGTTTTGATGAGTCTTCCAGGTGGAGTTGGGTGGTGGGGAGAGGATGGACAGAGGGAAGATGTGGAAGCTGGGAGACCAGGGTGTGAGGAATGGGAGGTGCCTAGCCAAGTAGAGAAAAAATGAGGTCCAGCTTAAGCCAGGACAATGGTGGAGGCAGCCAAGGCTGAAAGGGGTTCTGGTCTTGTGCTGACTCAACAAGGCCTGGGATGTGTCTGTGTCCAGGAACAATACTGTATGTCCGCAGCTCCCACACGTGGCCTGGCAGACATGAGGAACTCCCTCAGTGTTGGAGGGATGAACAGTGACAGACCTTTGCCCATCTGTGGGACTTGGCTTCATGTTGGTAGGCCAGTTCCTGAGGAGCGTTTGGAGAAGGATGGCCAGAGATGGGCTGTGGGGTGCTGTGACGAGGCTGGGACACCAGCTCCAGGGCTTTGTTGCATAGTTGACTTTGAAGGGGAGGAGGCGAGTGGCCCTGAATCTCTGGGGCCAGCCTTGACTCTGGCCTCAGTTGATTTCTGGGGTCATTTCCAGTGTCCTGGCTAGCAGTGAGGGTAAAATGGGTTTCTGGGGCCTCTGGAGCACTGTGGCTCAGCTCCCTCTCACCTCAGCTGGTGCCCTGTGTCGCCCTGGTGATGCCAACAGACAGAAGAAGACAGACAGACCAAGAGTTGCTGTACAAGGTCTTTTCTTTGTTGTCGTGGTTGGTTTGGTACATCTTAGCATCTGCGTCATACAAAGGGGGGAGCAACAGCCATGGCTTTTGGTCAGATTCAGGGGGCATGAGGGGGTGCCCCTCCCCTCCCCCCAGGCACTGACACATTTAAAGAAAGCAGAGCAACAAGGACACCGCACAGATGTGGGAAAGGGATTCCCCCGCGAGAGCAGGATGGTCGTCCTCACCTGAGTCTCACTAGAACCCCCACCCCAGGACCAGCACAAACACCTCCCAATCTCTCCCCAAGGAAGAAGTGGGGCAGCCGGAGCAGGGAGGGGAGTAGGGGACACGTGTGGAAGGTATGTCCTCAGGCCTGGGAGACATATATCACCTGAGCCATCTGATCCCCAGCTGCCTGTCCCATCAAGGGCATGCAGGACCCTAGGTTGGAGCAGCTGGGTGGTGGGGCGGGCAACTCTGCCAGCTAGGTGCTGGGGGCTCTCAGGGGTGGGGTTCTGCCCATCTCCTCTAGCCAGAGCCTGTAAGACAGCTTCTTTGCCCACCAGCTGTCCCACCTAAGAGCAACCTGGGTTGCTGAAATACTTCTGTTCCCTGTCTCTCTCTCCCTCTTCCCCTGCTGCTTCCTTCCCTCTCTGTCTCTCTCTCTCACACACATATACCCCTACTTAAGAGGGTCTGTTGACTTCCTGCTTGCCTTTGGGGGGACCCCACACGGTTTTGCCGGTAAAGATACCTTCCAGGAGCTGAAGCTGCCCATGTGTGCAAGTCCTGGCTCACTGCCCGCACCGGCTTGGGTGATCCAGAGAAGTCTTCTGCCTCATCTCTGCTGGTGAGCTCCCAGGCACGCAAGTCTGGCCGTGGTCTTCCCTGGCAACCACGCATGCCCACAGCAGGTGCTGCCTACTCCCTTGCGTCTCATTGTTTTCACCATATACAAATGATCGCTCCTTCTTAATTCCCTAGCTGGAGAGTGTCTCCCTGATATGTTGCAAGTGTGCACTGAATTCTGGGACTGCCCCCTCCCCATCCCAGCCTCTTAAGTGTATCACAGGCACACTGTCCCACTTATGTGTGGCACACCCATCCCCCTTCCATCCGGTGGATCACACACACCTCCCACCCCAGGTACCTCATGTGAACATCCCTTCCCTGCCAGAGCGCACCCCACACATATCTTGTTCCCTCTCTCCCTCCATATGTGTGTGTTGCACACAACATCTTCACTGGGTCACACGTTAGCTTCTTCCCACAGTCAGGTCTGTATGAGGAATGAAAGTCATCATAACAGTGATCCCCTGGCAGTGGTTGGAGGCAGGTGTGCCCCATGCTGAACTCCTCCCTTGCTACCACCTCCAGGAAGTCCTCTAGTCCTGCTTCTCAGGAGTAGGCCTGAGAAGTCTGGAAGAGTCTAGGCCATACCTCAGACTAATCCAGCCACCCTGGAGGGTACTCTTATATGGAGAAAACCCTGAGCCAGCTCTGGAGGTACAGAGGGGCTGTGGAGACCACCAGGGACATCCTCCGAGGGTCCCAGGATATCTGACACGGCTGGGTTCCTCTGCTTACCTGAAGCTTCCTGAGCCTTGGTCTCTGCTCCCATCTGGCACTCTCTGTGTCCTGGCACTACCTTTGAGATCTGTGGGCCCCTGTCAAGGAGGGGACGTTTTTGAACGCTTGGGATCCACATCTGTGTCTAGGTGGGGCTCACAGACAGGGTCTGGGGAGGCCTGGGGCCCCTGGACTGGGCCCTGCCTATCTCAGGACCCCGAGGGCTCTAGAGAATGACCATCCTGCCCAGGAAAAGAGACACAGACAAGCAGACAGTAGGGGTGCGAGGTGGCTCCCCATCACAGACACAGGCACAGACACAGGCCCCCTGGATGGGGGGCAGGACACAGGGGCACAGGGGTGGGGCGGGGGTGGGGGCGGGGGAGAAGGGCAAATCCAGGGAGCTGGAGCTGCTGGAGCCCTGCTCCCTGGAGAAGGGACAGACCAGGGGATTTTTCTGGTTCCCTAAACATATGGATTGTTTTGTCTCGTCTTTAAAGTATTGCAGTCTAACTGATATGGCTTTAACTATTGGAAACAGACAGAGAAGACACGTGTCTCTCTCTGAAATAAAAGCATAAATCCACTAACATGGAAAACCTGCAGAATGCAAACTGGGGTCAATGGGGCAGGAGCTTCGGGGGCAGGCAAGTCGCCTCCTCCCTGGGCCCTGCTTTTGGGGTTGGCCCTGGTGGGGGCCCAGCATGGCTTCTTGGGGCTCTGCCAGAGTCAGTCCCAGTGGGCTTCTGAGGACCTCAGGCAGGAGCCCCCCAAGGGTGGGAGGACTCTAGGCCAAGGACAAGGTCTCCTGTTGGATGTGGCCACCTGTGACCAATGGTTTTGGGGCCAAGAGGGGGGCATCTTACCTATGTTTTTTCTCCCCCAGCACGCATTCTGCACCCAACTGCCTATTCAGAGCCACACACGTGCACATGACAGTCTCAGCACATCTGACATTCTCTCAAACACATACTTCCACCACATCTAACACATACCCTTCTCCCCAGACACATGTGCCAAGCTGACATGTGCAAACCCTACCACACATACAAGATGGCTAGAAAACAGATACGACACAGTCTCCATTCATACACACACCCTCAAACAAGCCCACGTACACAAGGCTGCCTCCCACACACGATCCTTATCTAACACAGGGATGTGATTAACATATACACACAATCTCAAGACATACATACACTGTAACGACACACCTATAGGAGCAATCTTAGGACACACAGTTGCTGATGCAGTCTCTGCCACACACACTCATGTGTGCATGGACACACACTTTCCTCTCTCATTTGCTCCTTGGCCCCCCAGTTCTTACACAACTGACAGAGCAGGAGGCCTTGACAGTTTGGGGTGGGGGGGAACAAATGTCATTTTCACACATCCCAGAGGAGAGTTTGTTCTTGGCCAATGAGATGAATGGACAGATGCCTTCTGTCAAGTGGGAACTGGCTTCTCCCCAAAGCCTTGGGGCTTTGGCCAGGAAGGGTCCTCCTGGGGACCATGGGGCCCTGGAAGCACATGGACAGGATAGGGTGGGGAAGAAGGGTGAATAGGAATGGGGGCAGCTTGGCTGTACCAATGGTGGGGTCCCATGGCATGGGCCACCGCTGCCCAATGGCTCCAAGTATTTTCTGGGGGGGCCTGGGTAGCCCCTTGGCTGGGCAAACTGGACCCAGCCTGGCAGTGGGGCCCCAGGACCCAAGTGGAAGAGGGGGAAACAAGGGGCTGCTCTACCGTGGGTCCTCTCCACAGATGAGTTAAAGTCCAAAGAGGATCCATTTGGAGGGACTGGCTTGGCAGGGGCTATGCCTCTTCGGGTGGGGGTTGGGAGAGGAGTGATCCTGGGTTGGGTGTCATCTCAGGGGAAGGAGAGAAGGAGAGCCCCAGCCTTCTGCCAAGACCTAGGCCTGGCCAGAATACAGCAGGGCCTCTCAGGCTGGGCCCTCACAGGGCAGGCTTACCCTGACTCCCTTCCTCAGAGCCAGGCCACTCAACACTCCTGCCCTGACCTGGAGGCCCACTGTGGGTCAGAGGCCAAAGGTCGGCATGCTGGGCAGGGTTGGAATGTGTTATTACTTTGGCTGGCTGGGGACAATGGTCCTCCTGGCAGTGGGGTGCATGAAGGAATGTATGGGGGTTGCCACACTAGCATAGACCTTAGGCTTCCTTCCGGAGGGGGCCCTCAGTACCTCTGACACTGGGTTCAACGCCCCCTACTGGGGAGGGGGGGAAGCTGTGTTCCCTTTTTCAAGCAACTTGAAGTGAGGTGGGGGCTGGATACCCCAGGATGAAGGGGGTGCGAGGGAATGCTGAGAGGGAGGAGTCCCTGGCCGGGGAAGGGGGGCAGAGGTCAACTGAGGTTTTCCCCTTCAGAACTGAGACTTAACTGAGTAAAAAGAAAAGAAAGAACAACGAAAAAAAAGGGAACAAGTGGAGTGGGAACGGGGCAGGAGGGCCGGTTACTTCTTGAACATGTCCTGCAGCGGCCCCGGGAGATATTTGAGCACCGTGTCCAGGATGCTCTCCTCCTCTTCCTCCTCTTCATCCCCGCAGCCTGCAGGGATAGCCTTCTTGGGCCGGGTCAGGCTCCCCTCGCAGGGCTGCTCCAGGGCGGCCTTCTCCTCTGCCTCCTTCTCTTCCTTCTTCTTCAGCCCATACTGGGGAGGAGGAGGGCAGGCATGAGCAGGCATGGGGCAAGGAGAGAGCCGGGTGGGTCTCAAGGTCATGCAGGCTCAGCCGGGCCGCTCCTGGAAACTCCCCAAACCTCAGTCCTCTCATCTATAAAATAGGGATAAGGACGCCTTCCTTATGGGCTTGTGCCTGTCCTTACAGGTGCTCCATAAGAGTCCATGCATGGGGTTTCCTTTAAAATTAACACCTGCCCCTAGTAACTTCTCTGCTCTTCTGAAATCCCCCAAGATTTGACATCTGAATGTCCTTCCTTATGTTTGGATGACAAAACTTGATCTGAGCTCATGGGAGGCTACTTACAGCCTTGATTTTTTGCAGTGGGGAGACTAGACTCATATACTGAACTGTTTGGCCGAGGGTGACAGCTGCAAACCCATTGAGAGTGAGGTGCAAAGGTAACAGGTCCTCAGGCACTATGGTATTTTCCTAAAATTCCCAGATTCTGGATTGCAAACATTTGGTCTCCAATGTCTCAGGTACAAGATTGTGGACCACAGCCACAAACATTAGGGAGCATGTCTCATGGGCATTATCTTATTCAATCCCCATAACACTCCTTCCAGGGAGCTGTGTCTGTGACACTCACTTTACCCTCTTAGGAGAGCAGCGCTCAGAGCTAGGTCTCAAGTTGGAGCTGTGGTTTGCGGGGAGTAGGGGGGAGGGGGGGGGGCGGGGTGTGGCTTGACCTCCATGCCTTCTACTCTCCAGGCAGTTGGGAGGTGCTGACCTTGTCTCGGATCTGCTGCCGGACCTTCTCCCGCTCAGCCTCCATGCGCGCATGCTTGGCCTTACGCTCCTCTTCCTGCTGTCGCAGAGCCTCCTGTCGCTCCTCCTCCTTCTTCTGTGCGTCTGGGTCCTTCTCCTCCTCTCCCCCCAGCATCTTCCCCATATCCTTGGTGGCCCCTAGAGTGGATGGGTTGGGGAGGGAGAAAGTAGGGTCAGGGGGGTCAGGGCTGGGGATGGAGGGACCTGGTGCTCTGCGGGTCCCTCCCAGCTGGGTTGGGACTCAGGTCAGGGAGTGAGGGGTGCTGGGCTCGGGGCCTCACCTCCAAGGGCCTGCTTCATGACGAAGTCCATGACGCCAGTTCCAGTTAGCGTGCCCTAGTGCGCAGTCAAGTTTGCATGCAGTGCTTCTGGCAAGGTCTGGCTCAGGGAGATGTGTCAACCTGTAGAGCAGAGTCGGGGATCAGACGGGAGAGGCCTCAGCTCACACAAATGGCAGCCTCACCCTGGTTCAGGCCCCAGGCTCCATCAGCTGAGGCCAGGACCCGATGCCCTGGCACCCATGGGAAGGAGATGGAAAGGGGCTATTTCCTGAGTACTTGCTGCAGGCCAGGCACATATGTGTGGTCACATGTCTTCAGATTCTAAAACCTTCATCTTGACCATATTGCTTTAATTTGGTTGAAGCCAAGAGTGCTAGAAGGAACCCAGGAGTGCTAGAAAGAACCTGGAATTTGGAGTCAGGCAGACAGAGCTCGGTTCTTACACCTCCCTTATTTCTTGTTTGCCATGTGACATTCAGCCAGTTATTGAACCCCCTTGCGTCCCAGTTTCCTCGACTATATGAAAGAATGGCAGTGCCTCTTTTCCCAGCGCTACTGTAGAGACTGGAGAAAATTTCCGCCTGGCCCACTGGATCAACCCCTAGATGGAATGAGCACACTTAGGGCCCCAGCAAATCAGAGGCCAGTTAAAAAAAGAACAGTCAGGTTGGATGAGCATATCCAGACTTCTGAAATTAGACAAATGGAGAAATAAGTTACTTTTATTGCAACAAACATGTAAGTTTTTGTGTTTTATAGCTTAATATTGATTTTTATTTTGAATTACACATGGGAGGTTGGAGACATGATAATCTTGGGGCTTAGGACCTTTGAAGTACCAAGCATAGGCCTTGTAAGCACTCAGCTTATGTTAGTCCTCCCCTTCTCTCTCAATTACCAACTTTCAGTTTTTATTATATTTTTAATTGTTCTTTTTTTTTTTTTTTTGGCCTGAGAAGGTTTTCTCCAAATAAAATCTTTTTTTTTTTTTAGGATTTTATTTATTTATTTGACAGAGAGAG
The DNA here is from genome assembly GCF_963455335.1 of Martes martes. Taxonomy (NCBI): domain Eukaryota; kingdom Metazoa; phylum Chordata; class Mammalia; order Carnivora; family Mustelidae; genus Martes; species Martes martes. The sequence goes on from NC_137892.1 coordinate 102,378,683, forward strand.
AGAGAGAGATCACAAGTAGGCAGAGAGGCAGACAGACAGAGGGAAAAGCAGGCTCCCAGCTGAGCAGAGAGCCCGATGTGGGGCTCCATCCCAGGACCCTGAGATCATGACCTGAGCCAAAGGCAGAGGCTTAACCCACTGAGACACCCAGGCGCCCCTCTCCAAGTAAAATCTTAATGGGAATCTCAATATGCAAAATACATAGAAGTGGAACTATTCGAATGTTAGTGGGGAAGGGTGGAGCTTCCCTCCTCCATTGACCTCCTTCTACCTTGTTCCCCCCAAATCCCTGAAAATTTCAACCCTGATGTAACTCTTAGGTTTCCTTTCTAGTTCCACCATTCAGTTTCAAGGTTTTTTTTCCATAGACAAAGCCACCACAAATCCCTTTTTGGGTGTGGAGGGGAACATCCATGAGCTATCCAAAGTGTAATGTAGTCACCTGTGGCCAGGCCTCCTCCCCCGGGCCTGGGAGCCTGCACAGCCTTGGGGTCTTTATGATTTGCTAGGAGGAAAAAGGGAAACAGTGGCAGAGAAGCAGCCTGGATATCACAACCAGGTTGAGTTCAAGGTCACTGGCTTTTTGTTGATGATGGATTTTCCTCATTTCTTTCAAAATGAGAAAACATATCAGCAGACTGAGATCTTTCCATCAAATGGGGTCCAAGAGTTTATTTGAGGACTTCTACACAATCGTACCACCCGACAGGTTGTTTGGAGGAGGGCAAGTCATGACGGAGTAGAAAAACGTTGCCAGGGGCTTTAGCATCAGACGCACCTGGTTAGAAATCCAGGCTCTGATCACTCCCGGGCTGTGGCCCCCTGGGAAAGCAGTGTGCTCCCTGCCAGTGACAGGAGTATTAAGCCTACCCTTGTATTGATATTTGAAGAAGAGGAGATACTGGTCAAGTGCCTGGTGTGTAGCAGCTGCTAGTTAGTGTGGGCCGTTGCTGACTGCATGTTTATAAGGACATGCAAAAAAGGAGCAGGATTTCTAGGAAATGCAAAGAACCCACCCTGACCCAGAATTCTGAGTTTGAAAGGCAGCTCAGCTCAGTCAATTAAGATGTTTTCACTTGATTCAAAAACATTTCGAAGAGACTACATTTCTAACAACAGGAAATGAACAATTTAATAATCAAGTGATTTCAGGAACTACTGGGTTCCTCCTCTCTGTTTCTGTGCAGCTTAAGGAATTGGCAGGTGGTGCTGGAGGACACAGGACTCTAATTTGAGATGCCTCAAATTGGTCCACAGGGCACCTGGGCTTTAGGTCCAGCCTCATGCCTCACTTGCGGCTCTGGCAAGTGTCTCTCCTGGACCAGATGATCTTCTGGGCCTTCTTCCCAGTGGTTCTGTTGGAGCAGTTCTGCAACATTTGAACTGCCAACCACCCAACTGTGTCCTCAAATTCTTCTTCTGTCTTGGTTCTGTGACTTAGTTCTTTCCTCTCCTCCATCTCCTACCATAATCCCTCCTCTCCTACTGCTCCCTCTTCCCTCCCCACCCCAGTTTTGCTGCCCCCTGTTGTTCCTTTCCTTTTTTCAGTAAATGTTTTCCCTAGGACCCTGACTTTAGCCCGTGCCTCTTTTTCCTCTCTAAAGTTTCCCTAGGAGAACTCATCCTTTAATGATACCTAGACATCTATGGGCTCTCAGACCCCTATATTCATTTATCCAACAAGTTTCAGTTAAGCATCTACTATGTACCAGGCAGTGTGTTAGGTACTGGGGTTTTAAGAGTGAACAAAATAGACAAAGTCCTGCCCCCATGCAGATTACATTTCGGAGTGTGTGAACTGAGTGAGCGAGTGTGCATTTGTGTGTGTGTGTGTGTGTGTGTGTGTGTGTGTGTGGAAATAGGCAATAAATGAGTCAAGAAGTACACTTGCCTTCCTCTTGAACACCTCCCTCTGGATATCCCATGGCACCATTCAAAGTCAACATGCCATCTCTCTATCACCACACCATCTCCTTCTCTGGACTCTTCTGCTTCTAAGCATCCATTCAAGGAACCTTGATTACCACCCCTTCCCACCCTGCAATATGCAAAGTACATCTACTCAGTAAGGGCTGAGTCTTCTGGATACTTACATCCCTGTCGCTCGAGGTGTCCCCCTTGTAGCCTGCTGGGATTTAGTAGCTTCTTGGGTCCACCCCAGAGTCCTGCTGCCCACTCCCAGCATGGCTCTCTCAACTCTCAAGTAATTTCTTGTTCATCTTGTTGAGGCATCCTTAACCAATTTCTCAACGTCCAATGTCCTCCTCCCCTATCCCCTTCAACAGATGACTTTCCTCCCACTTCATGTGGCACATTGGAAGGCTTGTGGGCTCTGGGTCAGGCATACCTGACTCTGATCCTGAATCTGCTACTTTTTAGCTCTGTGATGGTGAGTAATTGTCTTAACCTCCCTCCCTCATGCAATAAGGATTACAATACCCCTTTGAAAGGTTAGAAATAGTGTATACAATGCCTTTGGCACATGGTGGGGGGGCTTGGTAAATGGTGACTGTTATCGAAATGATTGATGCCAGGTGGTATGAGCTCCTGCAACCTTCCTTCCTAGTTTCTGAAGACGAGGTCCCCCTCCTTCCTCCAGAAGTTAATCTGTCTGCCTGAGCCGCAGATCTTTTCTCCTTTAGGCTTTCATGTTCCCTCTTCCTCACATCCTCAGTCTCTTCTCTATGGGTCTCTTTATCCCCTTCCTTCTCCAGCTCCTGCTCTGAACCACTTTCCCCTTCCTCTCTGCCCTCTACATTTGTGATGAAGAGGTCTCCACTTGATTTCTCCACTCCTTCACCTCCGGGTCAGCCCTGTGGCTCTGTGAGATCAGAGATCCGCTGCCTCTACACTGCCACCAAAATTGCCCTCATCAGAGCCACCAGAGGCCTCCCAGATGCCAGATCCTGGAGCGTTTTCCCATCCCTCTCTAGTGTCAGATGTTGATGATGACCTCTATTCTTTACCCATCCCTCTATTTTTCAGCCCTCTTCTTGGATCTCCTGAATTCTATGACAGAGCATTCCTGTGGTCTTCAGCCTCCTTCTCAGACAAGTCTTCTATCTCTTTCCTTTAAAATGTAGATGTTCCGCAAGTGATCTCTCTCCCTCTTCCTTCTCCTGCTGTGCCTCCTTCCCCCACTGTTTCCCTTGGGAATACCACCTAACCCTATTGATTTATGCCCTTCTTTATTCACAGACACTCTCTCCACCACTTGCACGTTTAAATCTCTGCTGGATATTGTCACAAGGATAATCTCAGATTCAATCTGTCCAAAGATCAATCTCACCCTTGTTTCCCTCACCCAACCATTTTTTCTTCTAGTGTGTCTTGTTCCGGTTGCCTCAGCTGAAAACTCTGGAGTCAGTGATTTCTTTATTCACTCACTCACTCACTCACTCACTCATACTACTAATAGGCTCTGAGCATCTACTCTGCCAGGTGCTGTTCTGGAGGCTGGGCTGTGGTAGGGAAAACGGGAGTCATGTTTGCTCTCACAGCATTCAGTTAGCTGGGGAGGTAGACACTGGACAAAAAACTACACAAGGAATTGGTGAGTTAAAACTGGAATGGGGTGCTGAGAAAAAAGTCTGGAGGCCTTCTGCATCTGCACCCTCTTCTGCTATGGGTACTAATGTCTTGGTTCAGGGCCTCGAGGTTCTGGATTGGTGCATAATCTCTATGTCTGTCCCTCCCTCAGCTCTCATCCATCCTCCACATGGTTGTCCAATTAGTCTTCCTGACAGGCAGATCTGCTCATCAAACACACCCTGCAGTGGCTCGCTAAGGCCTTGTTAAACTGACCACAGTCCTTGTGCTGACCTTCAAGTCCTGCACAGTCTAGCACCTGCCTGCCTTGCCCTTCCTTTCCCATCCCTTGTATGTGGCTCTGCTTCAGCTATACCTGAACACATATTCTATTTGAAAACCACTGGGCATTTGTTCCTGCTGTTTTTACAGCCTGGGAGCCTCTTAACCTCCTCTCTGCCAGTTCAAATCCTAGCTTCACTACTTACTAAGCGACCTTGAGTAAGTGGTTTAATCTTTTCTCATCTGTAAAATGGAGATGATAATACCCAAGGCATGTTGTGAGCATTAAATGAAATAATACAAATAAAGTGCTCAGCTGAGTGCTTGGCACACAGTAGGTGTGCAGTACATATTAGCTGTCAGCATCATCATCATCATCACTGTTAAAGCAGCAGCAGCAGCAGCAATATTAATTTTCAAAGCTCCCTCTCAAACATCACTCCCTCTGTAAAATATCCCAGATCTCCTGGGTGAGATGTGATAGTGTCTTCCTCTTCTGAGACCCACGGTACTTTCTAGAGCAGCCTTGCCTGCCTGCAGCTCATGCACTCTGTCCAGCTATGTGTCTTTCCCTTCCTGATCACTCTGAGTTCCTTTCAGGCAGGGCCTATATCTTGTTCATTTCCCTTATCCCAGAGTCCATAACGTCTCCTGGTTCATGGTAGAGCCTCATGACATATTTGCTGCGTTGAATTTAATGTGTGCCAGCGAGTATGTGAGTATATGCATTCACAGTGTGATCCTGCGTGTCTAGCTCTGAACTTCGGCATCGTGTGAGTCTGCGTGAGCGTGTGTGCAGGCGTGTGTGTAGATATTTTGCCATATGCCTGTAGGAGTGCTGAGGTCGGGCAGGTTGCATGCTGTTGAGGATTTGGGCCAGACCGCCAGGAGGCGCTCCTCAGCGGTTCTGCGGGAAACCTTGGTCTATTCCTGCGCGGGAAGGGTGGTGGTGGTGGTGGTGATGGTTGTGGGGTGGTGGTGGTTGTGATGCTGGGCTGGGGGAGGGGAGACAAAAAGGGGGAGAGAGAGGGGTGCTGCTGCAGCACGTTTCTCTGCCATTAGCGCATCCAGAACCTAGGATACATCTTCAGCTTTCCCTCCCCGACTTCCTCCAGCCTGTCCCAACCTGAAGGCAGCGGAGGTACCTCCTTCAGGCTTGGCCTTATGAGCCCCAAGCGGTTTCGGGACTGGGCCCCGCCATCCGACAAGCAGATTCGGGCACCTGCAGTGTTTGTCCTTGTAGCTGTTTTTCTGTTCTTATGGCTCAAGTCCAGGCTATATTCACCGCAACTCAGCCCAACACTCATTTCCTTTTCACAGGGGACCCTAACGCTAATGGCGGTGGCAGAGACAGGGGATGTCCCTTTATCCCCCACCCCACCCCCCACTCTACGCCCCTGGAAAGGAGAAACCCTGGGGGAGGGGAAGGAGCAGTGGGGGATGGGAGGGGGTAGGGAACCGGCTCCCTCAGAAAAGCAGAAGTGGCGGGGGCTTCTTGGTTCCCCGGCAGTAAAGGATAGCAGTAAAGGATAGGAGTCCAGGCGCCCCTCTCTCGGTCTCCTGCGGAGACCAGCACAGCCAGCAGCTCTGCCCTGGAGCTCGCGGTTGGCCACTGAGAGCGCCCCTCCCCCAACACACAAAGCTCCAACCCCAAGACCCAGCCTGGTATCAAACTTTGATGGGGTAGGGGGCAGAGTGGGGCCCGCGAGGGCCTCAGATGGGGCGGTAACTAATGACCCCGGGCAGAGAACGTGCGTTGGCCAGACCTCGGCTCCTCCTCCTCCGAGGACAAATGGTCCCCTTGGTCCCTCACCTCCAATCGACGTTTGAGGCTTTCCTCCCCTCCACCTTCGGCCTGCCCTTCCCCTTCCCGGCGCCCTCTGACTCACTCGGGGAGCCGGAACCCCTTCGGGGGCGGCTCCCTCCTCCCGGGCGAAGAGGGCTCTGGAGGGTTCCAGGTTAAGCACAGCCTGAAGTAGCTTAGATCGACGTCCCCCCATCCCCAACCCCGTGAGCTCGAAGTTGTTCTCTAGGTTCAGACTTGAGTCTCCCGCCGCCCTCGAGGCGGTCCTGGCTCCCCGCGAGCCAGGCTGTTTCGGGTTTCTGCTGGGAGGTCTCCGGGTCGGGGCCCACTCCTCCTTCCCAGTTTGCTCCGGCTTCACTCCCATTCCTCTGCCTGCTCGCTTTCACCCTCGCGGGGAGCTGTCCTTTCAGCACCACGGCGAGCGCGCCCGGGAGGGTTCCAGATGCTGCCGCGCAGCCGCCCTTTCCGGCTCCCGGCCAGTCTTGGGGAGCTGTCCCCTCGAAAGCCGTACTCCCCAGCCTCCCAGGCTGCCCTGCAGCCTCACAGCGAGAGCCGGGACCCTGTTGCCCACAGCCCGGCTCCGCCCTCCCGGCCCGTGGTCAGCACCGACCTGGCGGTCCACGAAACCGTCTGAGCCACTGCAGGGCTCCGGGCGTACTCAGCGAGGCAGTTCTTCTGCTATTCCAGCTCCCGCCGCCGCCTCGTGCAACTCCACCAGGCGAGCTGGGGCCGCGGCTCCTGCCGCGGGCGGCTGCCGGAGGCGCCCTCCAATCACGCCCCTCAGCCCGGCCCTGACGTGCTACCGCTCCCCTTCCAGATGGGAAATTCAAATCTCTCTCTCTCTCTCTCTCTCTCTCTCCCTGTCGCTCTCGCTCTCCCTCTTTCCTCTGCCTCTCCCTCTCGCTCTCCCTCTTCTTTTCTTCTCCCCCCATCTCCTCCCTCTCTCTTCTCTCTTCCTCCTCCCCCTTCCCCTCTCCCTTTCCCATTCTTCCTCCTTAGCCCATCTCTTTTCTCTCTCCAGTCCCCTTCCCCCTCCACCTTTCGCTGTCCCTGCCCCCCGAAGACATCCCTCTGCCACTACGGCCCCCCCCCCGGCCCCATGCAGCCACCTGTCCTGGCCAGAGCTCTTAAGACCACAAGCTTCTTGCTTCAGTGCACTGAGGGGAGGATGGAGGGTTCTTTAAAGCAAAGCTCAAAGATCACCTGCTCAGTAAAGCCCTCCTGATTTCCTCCAGGAGGAACTGGTCACTCTCTTCTCCGGACTTCTGCCACCTCTAAACACACTCCTGTTTCAGAGGCTTTTTTTCCTCTATTTGCTTGTCTCTTGCCTGTGAGCTCCTACAGGACAGGCCCACCATCAGAACATCTTTACAGCCCCTTAGCACCATGTCCTGGCACAGGAGTACTCAAGAAACACTGATGGATCATGTGGGTAAGGCCCCAGCAGGGGATAAGGAATCCTTCACGTGGACCCAGAGGAAGAAGGCTGCTGCAGAATTCAGTGTAAAATTCACTTGCCAATGCCTTGTAGATCTGATATCCTGTGAAGAATCAGGAATCCTTTGGCCAACTTTATTCTAGAAGCCTATGTCTTTCTCTTGTATGGCCAGGTAAGAAAAGGGTCCTCCAAGAGGCAGGGCAACATCTGTTCCCACTCCCCAGGACCTTCCTCCTCCTTTCACATTGATTTCTCATTTTATTACTGTCTCCTAATGAGCCTCTCTATTCTGCCTGCCATCTTTTGGCTCTAAAATGCTTCCTTTAATGCAGACCAAGGTGTAAGAAAATGGCTTAGGAAAGGAGGGGCCTTGCATCAGGCCTTTGAAAGATTTGCAGGAGTTTATGCATCAGTCAAGGTTATGTCAGAGTGAAGATGACTTCTGCTTCTGTAAGGGAATGGCTTCCTTCCAAGGAGGGAGCTGCAAGAGCTGCAGAGGGACAGGATTGGGAGGGGAGGGAGGTATGGTTTTGTTCCAAAAGGAGGGGACTGTTCCTTTGTACAAGTTCACAGCAGAGATCTCAAAGTGAGGGACCTCCATAGGTCAGAGGCCATTGGTAGAACTATGCTCCTTGCCTGTCCTCTTCTATGGCTCATCTCTGTTCTCCCCTTACAGGCTATGGGGCTTGGTATAGGGAAGACCCTTTATTTATGGCTGAGTTCTGTTTAACACTGTGTTGGGCCATGAGCAGGCTTATTTTTAATTTTTCTTCCCTTTCCTGAGGCAGACACTCATGGAGGAGGGGCAGAGGGGAGGCTGTTTGATTAGAGTGACTTGGACTTGCCACTAATGCCTGAGGGGAGATCTGGGCAGGGAGATCTGACATCATGCCATTTCAAGACTCACAGTCCTCCTCCTCTCTCTCCTTCTCCCTCCTTTCTCCCTGTTCTTCTAGAACAGAAGCTCAGTGAATGGGACCTGGCTGGCAGCACTCTAGTTACAATTGGGGTTTTTCCACAATGGGCATTATCTTTAACATGAACATCAACCAAGCTGGGCTAAAAATCCAGCCATCTTTCAGAAAAATACTGAGCTCAGTTCTGGATACTGTACTTTAAGATAGATTTGATAAGCTTGTGTATGTTTAGAAGAAAAGGGTGGTTTGATGGTGGGTGTCTGAAAATCAGGTCAAATGAGGCAGAGTTGAAGGATTTGAAGATGTTTCATCTGGAGGGGAAGATGCTGAAGGGGCAGGCCTTGCTCAGTTTGTAATTCCAGCACTTAGCATGATGCCTGACAGAGCTGGTGCTAAGGAAATGCTTGTTGGATGAATGAATGACCGCTGCAAGGAAAGAGGAGTACTCTTGTTTTTACCAGCCCTGAAGACAGAATTGGAGCAATGGGGGAAAGGTAAAGGGTGGCAGACAGAAACTCTATGAGAAAGAATCTTCTCTCAATTGGAGTTGTCCAGCCATAGACTGGACTGCCTCGTATTAGGTAGTGAGTTCCCCATCCCCTGGAAAAATGACAGCTGGGTGGCAGGTGACAGCTAATGCCCCCTTTGAACTCAAGCTTCTGTGAGTCTATAAAAAATTGTATGAGCTGACATGAATCATGTCTAGCTGCAGAAAATCTTACTGGAGAATAAAAGGACAACTCTGTCAAGCCTTGTTGGCTGCATCCTGTTGAATGATTAGGGGTAAATCAGGGCACTGTAGCCACTGATGCTTTCCTTTGAAGAAAGATGGTGGAGACCTGAGTACTTGCTCCCTGTTCACTCTTGCCAGCCTAGACATGGTTCCTAAATAATGTCCATGTAGAAAAGTCACTAAATATTTTAGCCATTTCCTAATGACTATACTACTACTAATCATAGCAACCACTAGGCCCCCATTATGTCTCAGGTGCTTAGTTTGGTGCTTTGCATAAATTACATTCTCTCCTTTAGTTCACACAAACCTCTGTTTCCAAGATGGGGAAGTCGATCCCCTGGGAGATACAGTGAGTCTTTGGCATAGCCAGAATTCCAGCCCAGGCCTGCCTGATGCTGAGCTCTGGGGTCCTTTCACCCCCCCTGGGCTGCTTCTCTTCTGACACATCCCACAGCCTATGGAAATGTAACTTTTGCTCTGCAGATTTTTTTTTTTACATTGACATTTATCATCTTCCCTGTTCTCCAGATTCTCAAAAAAAAAAAACAAAAAAAAACCAAAACCAAAAACCTGCCTTGAATTCACACCCAGATTGGGGTCCTCATGTCATGTGGGTTGTCAGCATCTCCTTCATCTCCTGAATCTCTAATCCAGTGGCTGTGAGTCCCCCCGCCTCCCCTCCCCTAGCCAGCCTGCTCTGTAGACAGCTTGTAAGAGTCACCTGGTAAAATATAGATGTGACTCTGCTAAAGATGTCTTACCCTGGCTCGGGCTGAATCTCCACTTTTATTTATAAGCCCTGTGGTCTGGGACTGGGGGCCAGATTTGAACAGATTTTTAAAATTATATGTACATGCCTTGAATGTTCACTAGGAAACCAATCAAGAGAGCTAATGTCAGTACTTTGTGTGAGGATCGAGGAACAAGTGTGTGAAGAATGACAACTGTCAGAGCCCATAAATGCGGTGATCAGTGAGAATGGCGTTTGTCCAAAGGTCAGACCATTTCTGCACTGCAGTTGCCTTGGTCCAGAGGGCACTCTGGATGCAATGCGGGATGTGAAGAAGAGCCCGCTGGCTGGGCTGACCTCAGCTGGGAGTGAAGCTGGGGGATGCAGGGAGGCCTCAGAATGCTCCTGACACCGACTCCACAACCTGCCATTCTACCTTGAGCCTGGAGGGGCAGAGTTGGTCTTGGTTTGAGGGGGTGGCCTGTGTGCCAGAGGCAGAAACAGAACTGTGGGGGTGGTGCGCAGGGAAGGGCTTCTGGCTACCTTGCTCATCTGATGAGTGCCTCCCTTCTTGTCACTGATAATGGCTAGGGTGCCACGGTCAGGATGTGAGTCTGTCTCCTTCACCATGAGTGGCAGTGTGAAGGTAAACCCATTGGTGTGCAGTGGGGCCTGTGCGTGTGTGCCTGCTGGGGCAGGGCCATGCAGGGGGCAGTAGGGTCCACGAGGAAGGATGCAGGTGCTCATTGGGCAGGTGTAGGTCTGTTGCCGTGTGATTCTCAGCATGTGGGGATGTCTCCCTCCCGATGTGGAGCATCCCTGACATGGGTGTATCACCAGGTGTAAAGCCAAGCGGGCTGTCGGTACAGTGGAATGTGTTACTGGCATGGTATGGTGGGTTGGATGTCAGGCATAGTTATCGCCTGCAGCTGGGCAGCTTGTGCACGGTACAAGCACACAGAGTGGCATTTACTGTGGCAGCTGTCAAGGCTTGAGTCATGTCACCATTTCTGTGTGATGGTGTATGTCTAAGTGTCACTGTCAATAAGAGATGACACAGGGGATAGGGTATTACCATCAGAATGACATGGGGCCATCATCGGCGCCAGGGGTGCAGGTGTGTGTCATAGTGGACTGGCACACGTGTCACTGTCATTGTTGGGACAGAAGGGATGTATGTATGTGTGCAGCCAGGAGTGTGTCATCACCACTGCACAGACATAAATGTGTCACTGAGTGTGACTGATTCCTCCTTTTCCATTTTTTCCCTCCTACCAGAAAGGCCCTTGGCAACCCAACCTGCTAGCTCCTGCCCCACCTGGGAAGCTGTATAAACCTTTGGATTCTCTGTTATCCACTTTTGTTTCCCAGAAAGAGAGTTCCCGGCTCCCCATCTGAACCCTGACTCACTGGTGTGGCACAGAGTGTGTGTGTGGAAATCCCTTGAGGAGCCCCTCTCTATCCCAGAGCCCTGCCCCCAACTTGGAGCCCCTCCCCAGCCCAGCATCCTCCTACCAGCTCCGCAGAGGTCCTCTGCCACCCTTCATCCCATCCCCACCCTCCCAGATCCAGGCACTCATTAGCATGTCAAAGCAGTCCTCTTGCAGCCCACGCGGTGTACCCTGGGATATCCCCACACAGTTAGCTCCCTCTCATCTTGAGCTTTCCTGAAACCTTACATTTTCATGTCTGCCACACCAGTCTGTGGTTCCCCTACCATCCGGCACAGGGAGGATGCTTTGGGGATAAATCATTCCTCCTTTGCCTGGTTCTTTTTCTAACGCTCTGCTGGGACTTCTGCCTCCCCTCCTCTAATCTAAGCCCTTCCGTCGCTCTAGGGTGTGGTTGGATCACCCTTTCCATCAGGAATTCTTCCTGATGATCCTAGATGCTCATGTCAACCCAGAGCCAGACAGTGCCTCGCATCTAGCCTCCTCATCTGAGTCCTAGCCCTGGACTTGCTCAGGGACAATAGGGGGAGCATCAGAGTTTGCCCCATGTTCTCAGGAAGTCCCCCTTCCAGAATGTCCCTCCATCCTTGTGACACTCGGTCCCTTTTCGCCTTCTCCACGTGAAGCCCATACTCAGAAAGATAGTTTTTATATCTTAGAATCCTTTTCTTAGGCACATGAAAACGGAATAACAGAGTGCCAGAATACTAGAATCATAAGCAAAAACCTTTCTAGGATAACATTTAGAATCACAGACTCTAGAATGACAAGCTCTCTAAACACTGTATAGCCAAGAGTGGCCCACTCTTCCTCAGAGCCTCTGGGGTGGGAGACTTGTTAAAAAGATTTTGGGGGGCCTCTTCCCATGTGAACTGAACCAAAATCTCTGAGATGGGATCCCAGGGCTTTGCATCAGTAAAGCCTCCAGTTGATTTGGATACACTTGCTAGTTGAAAAACCCTTGCTTTGGGCCACTGAAATCTGAGACTCAAGTGATTCTGGGCCGTGGTCTTATAGAAAAAAAATACTGAATCATGAAATCATAGAATATTTTAGGATTCACAGAAGCTTAGATTCAAATAATTACACACATTCACTCACAACTCTAGGATTTTAAATTCCATGAATCTTAACACCTAGAAATCAGGGAGTTGGAAGTGACCCTGGAGTGCGATTTTGTTCTGTTCTAGGAGGAACTTTTCCTTTTCAGCCTCATCACTCCTTTTGGAATGGAAGGCTTTTTCCCCTGTCCCTTGCAGGGCTGCCTCCACGGTGTCGCCTACATTTGTGAAGATAAATGTTCTTTCCATCTTGGTGCAAAGGCAGCTGGCAGAACCCCTGCATTTATGGAGCAAGTGAGTTGGAAATGACTTCTGCTTTCCATTTAGGACCAGCACACCCTGGCCCACAAAACAGATCTTGCTCTTTGATAAAATGAATCGGAGGGGACATTATTACTGTTTCATATTTGAGGAACGTGGACAAGACAACAGTGGTTAATAAGCTCACGGAGCTTCTGGTCAAGGAAATGAAAGAGAGAGAGAACGCTGACAGATAGCAGAATGCTATTTGGAGATTGATGGGCATGTGCGTGTGTGTGTGTGTATGTGGAGGGGAGTGGAGTGGAGTGAAGGGAGGAAATGAAACATGCATAAGAAATCAGCAATGGAAGGTACCTTTCCAGTCATCTACCCCAGCATTCCTAATTTATAAGCGGGAAACAGAGACCTAGAAAAAGGAGAGGCCTTTTTTTAATGCCACACAGCTGGTTAAGGAAACTCCTAACTCCGAGGCAAGTATTCCTTCTTAGTCACAACTCAGAATACAGCTCCACACTTCTTACAACATGTGCGGGTGCCAAGCATTGTCGTAGGGATGTTAGGGACGTCAGCCCTCCCAGCTGCACCACGGCCCCACGCAGCAGGCAGGTATTTTTTGCTCATTCATTCATCAAACATGTGTGGAGAGCCCGCGCCATGCCACACACTCTCCCAGGCGGACAAAGATGTATAGGACATTTCAGAGTTTCTCTTCCCCTCGTCAGTCCACAGTGCGGGATGCATCTACTCCATAGAGGGATATCGTGCGGACCGTTCACACACTCAAGAGCCTTTCAGATCGGAGCCTCCGATGGGAAGCGCTCAGAAACAGACGCAGGAGAGACAAGGCCGTAAACAGTTGACGACAATACAACACGCTAAGTGCTGTCTTAGGGAACAGGCAGCTCTGGGGAGCAGAATGAAATACACAGCTTGCAAGGCAGATGGGATTGGAAGCCCAAAGCAGGGAAAGGACAAGGTGGCTGCCTTGTCAGGGGCGGGGGCAAGTCATCTCAGTCTCCAGCCACACAGAGATGGGGTTCAAGCTCAGCAGTCCTCTGCCCTGCCCCACCCCCTAAGCCAGATGGTGTGACTTTTCTTTGAGACTCAGTTTTCTCCTCTGTGAAAGTGGGAGGATGATCCCGCCCTCCCAGGAGACGATTGCGAGGCTCACATAAAGACACGGATTATGAAACAGCAGCTGAGCCTCAGCAAGCATTGATTCTCTTCCCCTCTGGCACCTTAGTAAGGTGGGGTTTACCTCTGGCGTTTGGGGCAGTGGGACCATTAGACAAAACCTCCCTTTTCTGATCTTGGTCAGAGAACTCTGCCTCACGATTTCCTTGAGCTTAAGTTGCAGTGAGAAAGAACAGAATTTGAAGCTTAGAGGAAAATCAGGGAGATGTTTCTTCTACCTCTTCACCCCTTCTCTGGGCTTCTTCCCCTCTTGTGCGGCACACCAAGGGCTGGGGTAAGGTGTTCCCAAATAGGAACTACCTGAAGGAAGTCCAGAGGGGGCTTTGACTTCAGGCCTAAGAACAGGAGGAATTTTCCACCCACAAATCTGAAAACAGCAGCTCTGTGCCACTCAACCTCCAGTTGTTTTTTTCCTGGCAGGAAAACAAAATAAAACCAAACCACCTTTTATTTGGCAAACAAACAAAGGGTTGGAGAGGTCTTGGGCAGATACAGCCAGGAAAAAGAGGAAAGGTATGAAAAGGAAGAAATTTTCATTCACCAAGCCTCTCACCGAGGTAAGTGATTCATAATCTTTATCTGATTTAATCCCCACACCGGTCTTCCATTACCTGAAATGTCATCACCTCCACTTCATATTCGTATAGGGATATTCAGACTCAGAGAGGTTAAGCACCTTGATTGGGATAACACAGCAGAGAAGTAGGGGCTCCAGCGTTTGAACTTGGTGTGTCTCCGCAGCTGGCCGAGTTTCCAGAAGGTGATTAAATGGGTTTCTGGAAGCTGAGCTTGGGTCTGCAGCTTTCAGGCTACTAATCCCAGAGTTTGGATGACCCTGCTAGGACACCTATATGGGGACCTTGCCTCAGGCTGGTCCTTAATGGGACTGAGTGTTCCAGGTCTGAAGGTGATCAAAAGTGATGGGGGTCTAGCTCAGGACCCCTAAATTACGCTGTGTGGATTTATATAAGAAATCTCCTTCTGTGGCAGCCCTTTGCTCACTTCTCAGTTTGGTGCCGTGTAGCTGGTAACACGGGCCGTGTAACCACTGCTCCTGCCTCTGCTCCTGCCTTCCGACAGAATTTCTAATTGGCTTGCAGATCTGGAGGAGAATCATAGCTGTCAAAACAGGGGTCTGACTGTATCATTCCCATGCTTCAAACACACGATGGTCACAGCTTATCTTGCTACCTAACACCCACTCCTCCCCAATGCAGCATCAGCTTTGGAAGAGCCAAGGTGTGTATTTCATTTGAACCCGTGGGTGGATCACATGACCTGGACCAAGACAATCAGCACAGATGGTCCCCCCCCCATCCCCCAGATCAGTTCAGCGATAGGTGCAGGACCAAAGTCAGATCAGTCAGAGCCAGAGAGACTCAATTCTGGGACTTTGCTTGAGCTAAGGGAAATGGACTCTCCTTGAGAGACCTGAAGTTCTCAGGAGCCACCACGTGGAGCCTCAGGATGGGGACCAGCCTAGAGCCAGCAGAGTCCAGAAAAGGAGGGTGGGGAGCCTTAGCCAGGTGGCATGGTTTACACCTTGGATCAAGCCATACCTGCCACTCTCCTAGGTCTAGTCATTTTTATGAGCCGATAACTACCTCTTCCCCTTTGTTCTTTCTAAAGCTACCTTGCTTTTTTCTTTACATGCAACCAGAAGGATCTTAACTATTTTTGATGCAAAATTCTTTGATGTCTTCCTGTTGCCTTCAGGAGAAAGTTCAGGTCCTTTAAATTGGCTTTTAAGGTCATCCATGATCTGACCCTGACCTATGTCTCCAGCCACCTGTGTTCCACATCGCTCCTGGACATGCTGCCACCTGGTGTTTCTGAGCTTTTACCCACGCTGTTTGCTCCTGGAGGAATGGCCTTGTCTGCTCTTCTTTTACCAAATGTGGTTGACCTCTACTTTGACCATCATGGCTCAGCTAAAACATAAAGAAATCCCTCCTGGGACACAGGATTGGAATAGAAGTTTCCTGTGTGTTCCCACATGGCCCTTTACCTTGTAGCACCAACAAAACTCAGCGTGACACTCAAGGTTGGTTTCCTTGTCTGCCTTCTTCCCTAGGTCATGGACTCTTTGAGGATGGAGACTCCTTGAGGATGAGGGGTACATCCATTCAGCAAATACGTAGTGAGCATCTACTACATGCCACAGACCTCTCTAGGTGCTGGGGATACAGCAGTGAAAAAAATACACAAATTTCCATCTCTTGTCTGGCAGGGGGAGCGGATGCTGACTGAAGAAATCACATGGGATCTGGGTCATTTCAGAGGGTGGTAGGCCTGTGACATAATGAGACAAGGGGATGCTTGCTTCCTGTCTGTGGTCCTGGAGCCTCAAGGAGGGTCAGATTCAAAAGAGGCCCTCAGGAACTGACCATTTAATGAATGAATAAGAAACATCCCCAGACACCGCTGGTGGCCCTCAGCTTTCCTTTATGACTCTACCAGTGACTCCAGACTCTATCAGAACCTCTTTGATAGTCATTTATTCCCTGTTTGCTGCCTACACCCCCTCTTGGGGTGTAGTTATATAAATGGCATTTTTTTCAATGTGTGCAACACTCACCTTTCCTGATGGGAGTTGAGTAAGAGCCACGTTCTCTTTGACTTCATGGTGCGGCTCCATCCGTGCCTTGGTCCAGCCTCGGGAAGCTCTGTGCTCCTCTGCCTCACTTTGATCAAGGCTCCCACTGGCTTTCATCTTTCCAGTCCTCACCCGTCTGTCTCCTCCACAGGCCTGTTGCCAGCCCTTTGATCATCTCTGTGACTCTCTTCTGAGCTTTATCTGGCTCCATTAAGATGATGAAGCTTCCTCCTGCTTGTGTCACTCCCATGCTCAAAAGCTTTCCATGACTCACTATTGCCTACAGCATCAAGTCCAGACCTGCGAGGGCTTCCCTTGATCTGACTTCCGCCTCCCTGGCAGCCTGTTTACCACGACTGCTCTCCTACATGGTGCTCATTGCTACAGAGCACTCAGCACCTCTGATGTTCATTTTATTCCTCTATTAATTTACACATCCTTGGTTTTTTCCTCATACTGGATCGTAAGCTGTTTGAGGGCAAAGATCATGTCCTGCTCATTCCCAAGTCTCCAACATCAAACTCAAAGCCTTGCCCACTGTGAACGCTCCATGAACCTTGCCAGAGGTGAAATCTGTGTGCCTGGCATGGCTCCACCTCCTTGAGGTTGAAATGGCTTATCCTGCCCCATCAGTCTTGCGGTCCCCCTCTCAGGGGCAGACTTAGCCCCCTGTTGGGCTATAGGCCAGAGTAGTATTTCAGGCATCCTTGTTTAAATCTTGTACTTGTCCCCTCCAACCCTTGCATTCTTAGTCCACACACGTACCCCATGATTTCCTTCTGTGTTTTGGCCTCATCACTGTGGCATTTTGTCATTGGGACGTTTTTGGTGTCCTTTGCTATGTTGACATACATTTTTGACCTGTTTGCTCTCTCTTTGGAGCCCCTGTCCTTCCCTACTCTTAAGGCTTGGTGGTCTGGGTGGAACTCACTTCACACCCCGCTTCCACAGGTGAGCATTAGATCTATGGCAGCCAATTAGAACAGTATTAGCTGTGGCCACAGGGCTTGACTCAGGGATGGTAAGCGACACAGCCAAGCCAATGAGAGCCGGCCCTGGGATTTTAGCTAGAACCAGTGGGAAAGAGGCTTTCTATTTCTATAAGGATTTGCAGAGCTGACAGAATGTGGGCCTGAGCAGCTGGGCTGTGTTGCCATCACCCAGGGACCGCCTGCCAGAGGGTGATGCCAACACAGAGAAGAACAGAGCCAAGAGGAGGAGAGGAGACAAATTTCTGATGACAGCGTGTGTGAGTGCCCAGTTTCTAATGTGCCTTTAAGCGTCATCTTCTCCTGTACTTTTCCGTTGTGTGATCAATAAAGGTTGCCTTTCTACTTAAGTTGTTTTGAATGAGGTTTCTGTCTCGGCCACCTCAGAGAAACCTGCTGGAATCTCTGTGTCGCTTCCTGCAGAAAACTTCTCATCAAGCAGGACCTGACTCCAGAAGGACCCTTCATTGCACATTCTCATGTTCCAAGAAGGAGCTGATCCCCCTGGTCCCGGTTCTCTGTCTCAAAGCCACCTCCTCATTGCACAGCACAGTCCCACGGTGGTGCTGATTTAAGGGGGACAGAGGGCTCACACTGTGGGTCCCCACTCAAAGCTTTGCCCAAGTTCAAATTTCATATTTGAAATCCAGATCCCAGTTCATGTATCCATAGCCCCATAAAAATGCACTTTTTTTTTTTTTTTTTTTTTTTTTGCCAGCAGCTCTGCAATTTCACCCTTGAGTGGCATCAGCATTCTTGGGCGGGTGCCATCCATTCCTGGCAATTTGTCTGCATCTTGTTTGTCAATTGGAGTTGGAACATTTGCCCGCCAGAGCAGTGCCTTTGGCGCCCCTACTTCCAAAAGTCAGTTTGGGAGCAGGAATTGCCCTGAGGTCCTCCTCAGTCATGGCGGAGGCTGAGTCTAAGGCTCTCAGATGTTCCGGATATCTTTTTTTTTTCCATCTTGGAGCTCTCTCCCAGAGCTGCAATCATCAAGCATCTCGACGGTCCTTTATCTGACCTGCTTCCCATGTGATGGATTTGAAGGATCTCTAATCCTGGGCCCTACAGTCCATCTCAAGGTGACTTTTCAGGGTTTCTTGGGACCACATCCTTTCAAGGCCTCATGGCTCCAGGTAGGCTTTCTGATTCTGTCATCACTTTTTAAACATTTCCCAAAAGATTCCTCTCTCTTTGCAATGGCCTCTCCTTAGCTTGTTGTTTTGTTTTGTTTCTCACTCTTCTGGTTAGACTCTGTTGGGCTGAGGTTGGAGAGAGGAGGTTCTGTGCTATTGTGGGATGCCACCATCTCAACATGGAGATTTTAGGGTCACTGTGGTAGGAAGGGATTGCTAGAGTGTCACAGAGGTCCCCGCAGCCCTAGCTGGGAGGTAATCTTGCTGGCTCACCTCTGTTTGCTCCTCCAGATCCACTCCCCCTACCACACAGGCTGGCCTGTGTGGACCACTCAACAGGTTCCCTTTGTCCTCTGGTTGGCTTCTGGTTGGGTTCTATCAATGGGAGGTCCTGGCAGCGTTTGGAGGCAGGAGGACAATAGGATCAGAATGTCCCTCAGCTTAAGGCCACTGCTCCTGGCAATCGTCCATCCTGCATAGGTCCCCTCTGCCGTCTGGCAACTCCCTCCTTGTCCTTCAGGCTTATAGGTAGTGATGGTTCCGCACTAAGGCTGGCCCTGGAGAACTGTACCATCACTTGTGAAATCTGCCTGTTCTGCCCACCCCTTCATGAAGTTCTGCCCAAATGGCCCACATGGAACATTCCATGTTTCCTGCCAGGAGTCACACTGATCTTGACACTTCTGCTCACCATTCACTGGCCAGATCTAGTGCCTCGGGCCAGCTGATGACAAAGGGCTGGGGAGTGCGGAGCTGCTTGTGCTCAGGGAGAGAGTTAGGACAGGTGTGGGCATGCCCTGGCCATCTCCACCACGGCAGACAGCTCCCAGTCATGGGCATGGAGCCCTCTGGGGACCCGCGAAGTTCTTCCCCATGGCATACTGCTCTTCAGAACTCCTCTCCTGGGGCATGGCAGAAGGCAAGGAGCTCCTGCACCGGCTTGGCTGGGTTTTCACTGTGTGACTTTGGACAAGCCAACCTCCCTCTCCGAGCCTACACTTCCTCATTTGCAAAAGGATATTGCACTTCTGTGGCAGGCACCCTGCAGGGCTTAGATGGTGCAGACAGGCCCTGGCCCACGGGAGGCTTATAGGAAATGGCAGCTAGAATGAACTATTACAGCCATGCCTTGGACAGATCAGCATCCATACACTCATTTAACACGGTTCCCTGAGCACCAGCTCTGGGCCAGGCATGTCTCGGTGCTGGAAGACAGAGTGGACAAGACAGGAGGTCCCTGCCTTGTGCCGTGTTTCTGGTGGGAATGGACAGGCAACAAACAAATAAATAGAGAAATCATTTAGTGGCGAGTGCTCTGAAGAAATAAAACTGGGGGATGTGAGAAAGAAAGATGGGGCAGGGTATCTGGGAAAGCCTCGTGGAGATGACATTTGAGCTTGACCTGAAAGAGTGGAAGAGGCCTGTAGGAAGATCTGGGGAAGAAGGTTTGGCCTCAAAGACTCTCCCCAAAGCTGGATGAGAACTTGGCCCATTCCTGGGACAGAATGGAGCCCAGGATAGGGAGTGTGGGAAGTGAGGAGGGAGCGGTAATGGTAGTACCTGAGAACAGAGAGGTGGCTGTCTAGGTCCTGTCTGACAAGGGGAGGGGGCTGGATGTTATTGAACTGGAATGGGGGTCATCCATCAGGAGGTTTTAAGGAGCAGGTACACCCTGCTGCAAGTGAGTCTCTGGTTGAATTCTCCTGTCTCCAGTCCCAAGTCCTCTTCCTCTGACCTCATTTGCCTAAACAACTTCTTTTCTTTTTTCTTTCCTTTTCTTCTCCTGTC
Source organism: Martes martes (assembly GCF_963455335.1). NCBI lineage: Eukaryota > Metazoa > Chordata > Mammalia > Carnivora > Mustelidae > Martes > Martes martes. Next base: position 102,398,594 of record NC_137892.1, read on the forward strand.
TTTTCTCTCTCTCTCTTTTTTTTCCTTTGCTTTTCTTCCCTTTTTTTTTTTCCCCTTTTAAGTAGGCTCCACACTGGAGCCCAACATGGAGCCTGAACTCACCACCCTGAGATCATAACCTGAGCTGAGATCAAGAGTCAGACACTTAACTGAGCCACCCAGGCACCCCAACAATTTCTTTTAAAAATTACCATTTTTGGAGAAGTAAAGGGCCTCTTTCAAAGATCCAGGCATGTTCCTCCCTCAATTCTAGGGAAACCGGGGCCCACTGCCCCAGGGGTCCCACCGTGATCCACCCGAGGGAGACCACAGCCACCCCCTCCCACCCTGACAACCTGTTGTGCGCCTGGCGCCTCGGGCTCTGCGCATGCGCTGTCTTCTTTCCCGGGCTCCATCTCCCCGAGGCTGCTGTTAGCATCTCGGTTCTGTAGATGAGGAAACTGAGGACCCAGCATCTCCCACTCCCTGCTCACCTCAGGACGTGGCTCCCTCCTCCCGCAGCAGCCCACACGGCACCCTGTAAATAACTGCATGTTCCCAACACCTCTCCTCCTTCTCCTTGGAAACCTGCTTTCTCTTTGGACTCCGGCTGCAGGGCTGTGAGATTCCCCGCTTGGCTCAGTGCGGAGCCTGGCGGCAACGTTCCTCTGAAGGCCTGGGCGGGCAGGCGCCTTCGTTCACTAGCTGGGTGACCTTTGGTAGGTCACTTCACCAATCTGAGCCTCAGTTTCCTCCCCGGAAGTGCAGGGGTATAGTAGCTCACTTCCGTGATGGAGATTCGACAAGGACTTGTACACAGGTGCCTGGCTGAGTGTGGAACGCTCTTGGTGCCTGATGAAAATGATTCCTCTTTTCTTCCTTCTCTTGTTCTCCTTTCCCTCTTTTCCTTCCCTAATCTATTCTGCTTCCTAGATGTTTTGAGGGGAGGTTGGGGTCCACACACTGGGTTGCCTGCAGGGTCAGGCAGGTGACAGAGAGGGGTCGCTGCTGGACTCTTTGGTAAGGGCATGGGAAGAAGCCAGGTTTCAGAGAAGACCTTCACAGAGCCTGTAAACTGGGGGAGGTCGGTCCCAGGGAGGATGTGGCGTGGGTTGTCCAGGGGTCTCTGATGCCTCCTCCTAAGAGCTCCCCCAGATTGCAGGACCCACTTACTTAGATATCCTGTTGAACCTGACTTTCATATTTACATTTCATTTCACAAAAGGAAGGGAGAAGTCAAATGCCTTTCCCTGGCTTTTGGTAGATCTTCTGGAAGGAATGGGAAAGGGCTTTACCTGTGGGGAGAGGTGAATCAATGTGACCCCTGATGTCCAGAGCCTGTGGAATGATGATAGTAACAGGAGCTCATTTCACCGGGCTACTTTGTGCTATGTGCTTTCTATATATCAGCTTGTTTAAGCTGCCCAACAACCTTATGAGGTGAGGAATTAGTATTATGCCCATTTCACAGATGAGGAAAGAGGTAGAAAGAGGACAAGGAATCTTGTCAAGGTCACTCAGCTAGAAGGTACCATTGAGGATTTGTCTGGCCTGGAGTCTGCACTTGCCTCTTTGATCTTCTGAGACTAGGAGTTCAGAATGGGAGATGGGGCTCACTCCTCAGCTGGGTGTAGGCTAAGGATACCCTAAGTGATCATTCAGCACTCTCAGTTTGTCACCAACTGATGCGGCATGGTCACCCTGTGTCCCTATGTACTTGCTATGGTGGACATGCATTATCTTAGCTTGCCCTATAGCCTCTCTTCTGTACAGCAGCTTCATATTCCTTTGGCAATCTACCCTTCCCTTATTCTCTGGCCGTGTGATTTGGATGGAGTTTCCAATCCTCTTTTGTTCAAACTCTAGGGATTGGTGCATAACCCAGACCTAAGATGAAGGTATGGACATGTGACTTGAGATGGTCCAGTAAGACTCAGCATGGAAATTGTTCTGGAAATATTAGAAAAATTCTTCTTCTGTTGGAGTTACTGAGCTAAGAAAGTGTGAGCCTGAAGCTGCAGGGTCACAGTGTGAAAGGAGTCTGTATAAGGGAGAAGCCAAACCAGACAAAAACAGAACTGATAGACACTGATTCCTGAGGATATTGCATGACTCCTGGATCAAGCTCTTCCTGAAATCCACAATCTGACCTTGAACTTTTTAGTTATACTAATTAATACAACCCTTGTTTGTCCTTAAGGCATTTTGATTGCTTTTGCTATCATCTACTTCTAAAATAGGGTTGGCTGGCATCGGGCTAACTACTCCATGTATGTTATTACATTTAATCCAACGAGGTAGCTGATACAGTGCCCATTAGGCAGATGAGGGAACTGTGGTTCCGAGAGACTTCTCTTGGTTAAGGTATGACAGCTAGTACATGACAGAGCGAGGATTAGACCCCAGGCACTTTGACTCTAGACTGCAGCTGGATCATTCTGCTGTATGGTAGGAGGGTGGTTTCATTCCCTTCCCCCTCCCCAGTACCTCTTGTGATATCTCCTCTCCAGGTCATAGCCAACTCCACCCCCTACTTCTGCTCTCATCCCTTTTAATCCCCCTTCCTCGGAAACCTTCCCTGGCTATACCCTCAGGCTAAGCTCTGTTTCCTGGTAAACATTTTTATGGCACAAGGTACTTTTCTTCTTAGCTCGACTGAACTTCAATAATGATTTGTTCCAGGTTTATCCCTTCCGCCGGGTGGGAGTCCCACAGGGGCAAAGATGACGTCTGTTTGCCCATTGTTGCAGCATTGGAGCCTGGAGCAATGCCTGGACCATGGTGGGCACTTGGTAAACGTTTGCTGAATAAATGAAGTGTGCAGATTTTTCACTCCTACCGCGGCCCTGCATCATTGTACACCTGTGTGACTGCAGTGTTGTGTCATTCTGACACTGCAGAATTCACTTGTGTTCTGCTGTATTGTGATCTTGGATGCTTCTCATCTTTGTGGAAATACGGACAGATGGTTTTCCTGACTAGGCAGTGAGTTTTTTGAAGACTGGGCCAGGGTCTCTGACCATCATCCCTTGATAGTAGTAATAATACCAACGACAATGATACAACTACTACTAATAATACTAATTAGGAGCACTTACCATCTTCCAGGCACAGCACTGAGGGCTTTACATGTATTACCTTAGTGAATCTTGATCTCAACTGTATGGAAATGGCCTATTATGACCCCATTATGCTTACAGGCAAACTAAAGCTCAGAGAGGTTCTGTGGTTTCTTTTGCTTCAAAGGGGGTCTGCCTTCATGCAATCAAAAGAGAACTTGTTTTTCCAGTGACTTTAATGGGCGACTGCCAGGTTGGAATGCAGCAAGAATAGCATAAAGGCTGAAGGGGAGCTAAAAGGTTGACCCAACCGGTGGAGGCCTGGCTGTGCCCTGCTGAAAGGAAGAGTCTTCGTGGTGAGGGTCAAAGGAGGGACAAGTAGTCAGGACAGAGGGCAACCCTCAGAATGATGGAGGGAGCGAGGGGGGAGAGAGGGGAGAGCCCAGGGGTGTTGGAGCAATGGCCCCAGGCATGAAGCTGGAGAGTCTGAGCTCTTACCCTGGCTTTAGTACTTCCCGGCTGTGTGATCTGCGGCAAGGCACTGTGCCTCTCTGAGCCCATTGCAGCACTGAGGTGAGGCTTGACATAACACCTGGCAACTGTCTCACCAGTGCCTGACAGAGACTAACAGGAACTGTGCACGTGGTGGAGGCTACAGGCAAGGCTGCTGTCGTGCCTCAGCTGCATGATCTTGGCTCATCCCCTCGGCTGCCTGAGGAAGAGGGCCCCGGGATGATTCCATTCTTCGGAGGAGGAGCCTGGGTAAGCCAGGGCAGCCATTTGCTCAGGGTCACTCAGCACGTGCAAGGCAGCTGGGTCTGAGTTCTGGCCCTGCAGTTCCAGAACTTCCACCTTGTCATTCTGGTCTTCTCAAGGTTTGAACTTGGATCTCAGTGAGAAGGGGCTGGGGGAGGCAGATGCTCACTTTGTACTCCCACCTCTTTTGGCAAGTTTCTGTACCCATGGTTTTGCCTTCGAGGGACAATTCCTCTTTGCCCTAGCCTATCTCAGGGGGCACTGTGACACTGACCTGTGTCAGCAAGCCTGTGATGGCCTGGGCTGGCCGTGGGGCGCAGCCTGGCCGGCAGGAGACAGAAGGAGGGGGCATCGGCCCCAGGTTTCACTGTGGTGGTGCAGTGCAGGGGGCTGGTGCCAGGCCTGGCTTGGGGGAGAGGGAAGCCCCCAGGGGCCTGCCGCATGGACTGAAGTTGCTCCTCCGCCGTTTTTGCCACATCTACACACCACCTCTGCTATTTACTTAACATTGCCCTCTAATTTCACTCACTTGCAAAAATAAAAACCCTTCATTGCGTTTACTTAAAAAGGAAACCTCATCTTGCCACTTCACACCGGAAAACCAGTGTCATTTGCTAGAACAGAGGGTGACAATGCACATAAACGTGGTGAAAAGGAAACTCGTGCTGATGTGCAGCTCAGCGCTCTGGGGCCTGGCCCCCGCCCTGTGTCCGAGGCTAGCCCTCTGGTCATGGAAAGGGAGGGGGCTAATATTTGAGAGGGGGGGAAGGGCCTCCTGGCAGCAGCCCGAGACTTCCTTCCGGGTGTCCTGAGGCGCTGTAGAAGGACTGGGAAAGAGGGCTATGTGGGTCAGTGTTGAACTTGCCGTTGAAAGCAGCACTTGCCAAACCACCTCCCGTCGGTCGCTTAGGTACCGAGGCTTCCGTGCTCTGGAAAATGCCGGTACACACCTGGCCTGCCCACCCTGCTCTCTTTGGGGCCAGCCTCACTTACCCTCCTGCCTGAGCTCTCCTGGGCCTCAGCTCCACCAGCACCAGGGAAGCAAAAAGCCTTCGTCTCTCTGATCCTCAGTTTTCCCACCTAGAAAACAGGGATTATGAGTCCTCTTGCCAGAGCTGTTTGGAAGATTAGAATGAGATGCTATGTGTCAAAGGACTTTGCACGGTGTCTGGCTCAGGGAGCGGGCACTCCGCCGCAAGCCTTCCTGCCCTTTGATCCTGATCTGCTCAAATTTAGAAATTCCTCTCATGGCTGCATTCTTGCAGGCTCTTTTTTTTTTCACCTAGAGAGTCTGACAGCCCTGGCCTCCAATCTTCTCTCCTCCAGCCCCTCCAGGGTCAGATCATGTCTCTGAGCCTCAGTTTGCTCATCTTTAAAATGGAAACAATAGCAGCCACCTCCACAAGTTCCCGTCTGGACAAGGAGATACTTTGTCATTACTGAAGTTTTGTACACATGTATGGACTTATTTTTTTTGATTTGTAATCCTCTGGGACGGGAGGGTGATGGGAGTGTTCCTTGGTTGGACCGCCCATGCCCTCAGGGAAAATTATCTGAGTTTGAGTCCACAGAAAAGGCTTCCCGAGTTCACGACAGGCTGCATGCTGGTGTCTCTATCGTTGAGGGGGATGTCGTGGGCTCCAGCTGAGGCAGCTTCTGTTTTTAGCTGGAATCATTGCAGCTCAGCCCCCCATGTGGAAAAAAGGAATGTGGTGCAGAAATAGCCCGTCCCAGGGGCTGCCCAAGAGAAGGGCTTATTTTGACTCAGGAAGCTGCAGAAGCCGTGGCAGCCTTGTCAAAATACATCTGCCTCTTCTTGAGCGGCCCACAGATCCTCCGAATCTCGCCAGGACCAGAGGCTGGCTGCCAGACGTGCACATCTGGAGCCCGGCCCCTGGGAGCTGAGGACCGCCTGGCTTGGATTCCAACAATAACCACCTTCCAAGCACTAGAGGGCGAAAAATAGATGTCCTGTGTTGGTGGCACAAAGGAGCCTCCTTCTCTGTGGTCCCCCAGGGCTGGCCCAGGGCCTGGCAGGGTCTAGCAAGTGGAAGGGGGAGTGTCCACAGCCCTTCATCTGGGGAACTTGCAGAGGAGGCTCCAGTGGGGGTTGTGATACCCATTTCACAGGTGGGAAAGCGGAGGCCCAGTCTGTGAAGTGATCTCTGCTGATGAGATCTCATCCCAGCCACATGTTTCTCTTCTCCAAGCCCTCCTCTGCATCTTTGAACTCCTGTGGCCTCTGCCTGGGATGTTCTTCGTTCCTTTTCTAATTATTCCCAACCCAGGACACATGTCTCTTCCTCTGGGCAGAGTCGGTCCTGGCCTCATTGGTACTTTGTGCAGGCTTCATGATGGCCCTTATTTGCCTGCCCAGTAACCTGGCACAGCTGCTGCTCAGAGAGGGCAGAGTCATCTCTTGGTGCAAGGCCAAGTGTGGGCCCACCTGGTGAGGACCTGACAAATGTTTACTGAAGGGGTGAGTGGCGCTGGAGTGTTTCATGGAGGGGCTCCCCAGCTCAAACCACAAGTATTGTTTCAGCGCTCAGTCAGGGAAGAGAGGATATAAGGCCTCTTTCAGGCTCCCTAACTGGAGGGCAGCCCCAGGGAGGCCAGAAAGCAGGCTCATGGCTCTCAAGTGGTACAACCATCTGCTCCCAGGCCCCTTTCATACAAGATGCCCTGAAGCCGACTCATTCATCTCCCACCAGAGCTGTCACAGGTGGGCTCTGCTGTCTCCCTGGTTGCTCAAGTCCAAAGCCCTGGTCAGTGTGGATGTCCAGGTCCACGTTCAGACTCCTTGCCCCAACCATCTCCTGCCTCCCTCCCCGCTGCCTGTGGGTTCCTCAGGCCTTACCAGCTCATCCCTGTACCGAGGCCCAAGGCCCGGCCTCCTCATTGTGTCTCCCCACCTCCACCTGCACCCTGGGCTCCATCTCTATTCACATGCGTCGTATGGGGCTGACTCATAGATCCTTTGTGAGCTCAGCTCTGACCACCAGCTCTGACCCTGCTCGAAACAAGAAACAATCGGCAGCTCGCCCCTTTCTCTGCTGGCATTGTTTAAAGTGGATTGTGTAGCTATAACGGTGTGCTGTGAATAGGGGGCCCTTGGTCAGGTAGTGGGGATTGCTAGGCTAGATGAAGTCAAATAGATTTTTCTCTTCAGGAATTTTTGGGGCCTTTAATGTGCTATTGTGGATGATGATTCTCAGAGAGGTGACACAGCATGTGGCTTTTCTAGAACTTATCTGATCAGGGAACCTTTCAATATAGAGCACCAAGGGAAGGGGTGTTCTGAAGAGCGTGCTTTGGGAAATGCTGGCATGTTGGCCAGAACCTAAACTCCTTACCTTGGTTGGTGACAAGGTCCTTTACAGCATGGCCGAGCCTACCTTTCCAACGGCTCTTCTGGCCAGTCTGCTAACATCCAGAAAGGTCCAATCAAAAGGAACCTCTGGTTGCTCCCTGTGCCTGCTGTGGCTTTCCTGCCTCTGTCTGCCGCCCACTCATCCTCCTGCCAGAACCACTCTTTCCCTCCATCCAAAGCCGCCTTTCCTTCCAGGTTCCACCCCAGTATCACCCTTCCTCAAGCCTCCCCAAGTGATAGCATGGGAGACCTCTTGCCTTCCTTTTGCCCCTTGGGTCCCAGTCTGGCCAATGTTAGGTCATTCTGAATGTGATATTATTATACAGAAATCTTTGGATACACTCTAATTCACAAAAAAAAAAAAAAAAAAAAAAAAAAAAGTCATTTGCAAACCTGAGTATCTCAGTCAGCACCAGTGCAGGTCCCTCCTTCCTGAGGCATCTTAGCACTGACCTATCTTGATGCAGTGGCTGCAGTCTGCTGCATGGACTGTGAAATCCCCAAGGGGCCCCCCTACTCAGTGGCAAATGGACAGCACCCAAAGCTAAAACAGATGAACATACTCAGTCACATATTTGTTGCCCCCAAAGGGACAATTCCATTTATGTTGCAGGAGGGGACTCATGTTTCCTGAGTACCCACTAGGTGCAGGACACTGTATTTGATCCTTTTTGCACATTTCATGCCACCTGACGGCCCAAAAGATGGGAGCTCCAGAGAGGAGCTGGAGTCTTGGAGGGCTCGAGGCACCTGCTCAAACTCACACAGCTGGAAAGTGGTAACACCAAGACAGGAACTCAGCTGAGTGCTGTGACAAACTCCACCTCTCCTATTGGACCCCATTCAGGACCCAGATCAGAGGACTTCTCCTCTGGGAGTCCTCTTCACCTCTGCACAGGCCTTCCCTGTGAAGCCTTGCCCCCATCCAGTGTGGCACTCCCAAGCAAATCACACTCTGCTTGTGAGTTATCGTACCCATCAGGCTGGGGTCCCCTCAAGGTCAAATCTTATTTGTCTTTGCACCTCCAGTATCTAGCATGGAGTTTGGCTGCATGCTTCAGGCTGTGTGTATGAGGTGAGGCATAAATGTTTCTTAGCTTGAGGAAGATTCTAGGTCCTTGTGGGAACAGCCCTAGGAAGATATGGACTGTGATCCAGGGCTTTGAAACCCACTGTCATGCATTCCTATGGAATCAATAAATCCTCTCTTTCTCTTCTTGTTCAAGGGTGAATGGTCTGTTAGATGATTAAGCATTATTTTGAGCCACAAACACCCAACAGGAGGTGGCTGGTGACAATGGACGGGTCAGCACTACCCAAACAAGCAAACTCACTAACTGTTGCAATGTGTACGTCATTATAGCTGCAGAGCAATACTAGTTGGCATTAAACACACACCAACACAGTTTCCCTGCGATATGCAGAGGAATCCTGAAAAAATGCAAAGTAGTTCATGTCACACCTCTGTTCAAAACCCTCTATTAGTTTGGAATAAAACCACCAGACTTAGAATGAAATCCAGTCATTTCCTCGGTCTCCAAGTCTCCACATGAGCTGAGCCCTCTTTTCCCTTGGCCCTCCTTCCTCCCCGTCCTTGCTCTCCTCTAGCCACAAGGACTCTGTCTTTCTCAAGCTGCCAACCTTCTTCCTGCCTCAGGACATTTGCACTGGCTATTGCCTCCATCTAGAATACTTTCCCCCCACATCCTTACTTGCCTGGTTCCTTCTTGGTGTTTACTTGTGGGCTTGAATGTCCCCTCCTCGAAGAGACTCTCCCTCTTTTATCTAAATTCTCTTTAAGTAAGGATGTCCCATCTTATGTCATTACTCTGTTTAATGGGCTTCATAACACTGGCAGTGTCTGAAATTATTTTATTTGTTTAAATATGTTTGCTTATGTGTTTATGGCTTGTCTCTCGAGTAGAAGAAAATCTCCGTGAGGAAGAGAACGTCATCTGCCCTGTTTACTGGCGTGTCCTGCTGCCTCTGACACCCACTGTGGCCCAAAGAGGACAATCAGGGGACTTGCTCTCTGAGTAGAAAAACAAGGAGGTGCTTTAAAATGCACACTCAGGCTGATGGCCAGGGTTTAGATCCCAGCCCTTCTGCTTATTGGTGAATGACATCCCACTTTACAGATGAGGGAACTGAGGCACCAGGAAGTGGAGTAAACCTGCCCAAGGTCACTCAATGGGACACAAAGTACTCACAAACCCTACCTCCTCAACACAATGGACAAGGATCTCTGTTACCACCTCTAAGCCACCTTCTAGCCCTCTCCTTTAGGCATACTGAACTACCTGCAATTTCCTGGAGGTAGCCTGTTATTTCTTGCCTCTGTGCCTGTGCATCTGCACCCCCCACCCCCTTGGCCTAGAGCACCTTGACTTCCTCTTGTCACCTGGCTAACTCCTACATCCCCGGCAAGACTCAGCTCAGCACCACTTGGTTCATGTGTATCCTGACCCTAGCAGCTATGTTGGCCCAATTGATAGCAATCTGTCCATCCGTCCTTGCCTATCCTTGTACCCAGCTGGACACCCCTGACCCCTCCGTCTCCTGCATCTGGCTAGGTTTGCCTGCATTGCATGCAGGATTTATTGCCCTGCAAGGTCCTGGCCTCCACCACCAGGCTTGTGGGCTGTTTGAGGGCAGGGCCATGTCTGAAGGTCCAGGGCCTAGCAAAAAGCAAGCATGGAAGAGGATTTGTGGAAGGAAGGGGAAGTGATGATCAACCCTGCAAGGCAGCTGTCAGATGGGGACTAGAGTGATGTTACTAGTACCAGTGGCCGGCAAGCTCTCTGCCAGTGAGATGCCTTGAGCCTCACAGGCAGGGACCTGGTGGGGACCGGGGACCACATGGGGCTGGTGGCAACCTCCGCCAGAGAGGTGGTTGCCTATGACCTTCTCTTCCCTCTGCTGTCTCACGAGGCCTGGTGAAGCTGGGGTTGACTCCTTTGTGACTGGTACCAAGTACCAGGCCCTATCTGTGTCTGGAAAGCTCTGTATCTCCTTCTCAGGCCCCTCCTGGGGTAGAGGGCTCAGGCTGAGCAAGGCTGAGCCTCTCTCTGATCCTGCCTTCGACCGAGGTGGGGCAGAGGGTGCCCCCTGAGGCTCAAACAGGGTTCCTGGTGACAGCCTATTTCCTCCCAGTGTATCTGGGCCTCCAAGTGGAGGGGCACTGGACTTGGTGTCCCTGCAGACCTGGTTGAAGTCCCAGCTTCCTGTTCTCACTGCCACTCTGAGCTGGACGGGTGTGGCAAAATGGGACATGCAAGAAGGCACTTTCTGACGGCAAAGGGGCTATGCAGCTCGGGGGGAGGAATTAAGCTTGCGTGGCCCTGGAGCCTACTGATGGCCGTGGGGTGGTGGATGCAATGTGGGTAGGGTGAGATGGACCTCCAGACACAGCTCCCGCTTCTCAGATTGCCTCAGATGCTGGAGGGCTGGGAGAGGGGGCCTCATTTGCAAGTGTTTTCCAGGCATAAATGCTGCCCACACTCCTCCACACAGCTCCTCCCAGCCAACCTGTACTGCACTGCCAGAAGAATCTTCCTAAAATACTCCTCACATCATACCACTCCCCTGCTCAGAAACTTCCTGCAGTGACCTCACATTGCCTGGGATGAGCCCGGCTCCTTTGCTGGCCCCCAAGCCCTCCCACGCCCCACATCTGTCTGTTTACGTGCTCAGGGTCCAGTCCAGAGCGTCCCTTTTGTCTTGTTGGCTCTGGCACCTCACTGAGTCATCTCGGTGTCACCCAAAGATAAGAAGTAGGCTTCGTGTGTTACGTGTGATGAAGACGGGGTTCAGAGAGGTTGACAGACTTGCCCAAGGTCACCCAGGTGGAGTCTAACTGTGCCCAGAGACCCCTGAACTTTGGGGGCCTCTGAGCTCAGCTAGGCCTGCAGGGTGGTATTGGCTTGCTGCTTGGAGGACCCCCAGCGGCCCTGGAGGGATTCAGCACAGAAGTGAACCTTTCAGAGGGAGAAGGCAGAAGGCCCAGTTTACAGGCATCCAGGGGGGCCTGAGGCTGAGGAGGCTCTTAGAGTGACTGGTGAAGGGGATTGTGGGGTCCTGGCCCCAGCTGTGCCAGCCATGGGCTGTGAGGGCAGGCCTCTGGCTCCCCTGCACCCCCGAGTGTGGCCATCAGTTTGTGTGAGAATAAAACATGATGGTGGTATACAGCAGGTGTTTAATAAATGTCTAGCATCTACAAAGTCTTCTTCTTTCTCTTCAGAGCTGGAAGAGTCCTCAGAGATCATTAAGTCCACCCTGCTTTCTGTTGGCAGATGAGGAACTGAGCCTTAGAGGGGGACGGCTGGGCCCAAGGTCATACCGCTTGAGGCAGGTGGAAGGGCCTGGGGCCTGTGTCTTCGGCTTCCTCATCCTGCCCTCGGGGTCTCCACTCCGCTGCAGGCCCGCTGACCACGCGTGCCCTTGAGCTCCTAGGAACCAATGGACATGGCCAGCTGGTGTGTTGTACTTGTCCTGAGGAGTCATGGGCTGGGATGCCGGTGGCCCTGTGCTTACCACCAAGGAGGACAGGCCAGGGACCCATCCAGATGTGGGTGTGTGTGTGTGCGTGGTCAGTGGTGAATGGCTGCAAGCCAAGCATCAAAATGAGGGAAGGAAAGCTGTGAGGGCCATGTGGCAGGAGTGATTGTCTCAGTCTGGCCCCCTGATTTCAGGAGGGGGACGGGTGGGTGAGGAGACAGGCCATCCTACCAGTCAGGCTGCTGAGGATGAACTCACAAGTGACTCCCTTCTCCTGGTACCAAGACCACCATCCTAGGTTCTCTTGCAGGACGGGAGTGCCACGGTCTCTGGCTCTAGAAGGCTTAAGGCCTGGGTGGAAATCGTGCATCTGTTATCCAAGTCACATGACCTTGGGCACATCACCTGTCCATTCATTCCACAAATATCCCCTGGGCTCTTACTCTGTGCCAGGCAGTGTGCTGGGCCCTAGGGACCCTGCCCTTAGGAGGCTTTCAGTCTAGAATGGGCTACAGACAATACTTAAGCAAGCAAAAGACAAAATAGTTTCAGATGTCAGTAAATATGCTGAAGAAAATAACACAGGGTGGTGTTTGGAGGAGGAGACATGGGGAGGGGTTACTCTAGAGGGAGCAGCCCCCACAGGTAGGTGGAGTTGGCATGATGGTACAATCTGCCAAGGAGAGGGAGAGGCAGGTGCAAAGGCCCTGGGGCAGGAATGAGCTTGGTGGTTTGGAGCAGTAGTGAGAAGGCCCATGTGGCTGGAGCTGGGGAGCAGGGGGAGAGTTGGGGAAATGAGCTGGGAGAGGCTGGGGGGGGCCAAGTTACCCAGGGCCTTGAGGTTCCCAGGGTAGACTGTGGATCTCAGTGTGAGAATAGTAGATCTCTATAAGCAGCCAAAGAGCAAGTTCAGTTGTCTTTTAAGGACACTCCGCCAGCTGCTGTATGGAGGACAGATTAGGGGAGAGGGCTGAAAGCAGGGCATGGGCTAGAAGGCTGTAGCTTCTCCCCCACGAGGGGTGCTGGTGTGGACCAGACAGTAGAGACATTGAGAAGTGTTCGGCCTCTTAACATCTTGGAGCTTAAGCTCTGTGTTCTGGAAAAGGGGTCCTCCGTGGGCTCTCACACCGGATGGTTGTGAGGATCAAGTGGGAAAACCTACAGGAGAGTGGGCTGTTGGCTGTGGAACTGCAGACGTACCCTGCCAGGGGCGCTGGGTATGCAGACATACCCTGGAGTTGCCATTTGGCTCTGCCCGGGGCATCCCTAAGAGCTGATCCTCATCAGGGGATGCTCTCGGCAGAGTAGGGGCTGGAAGCCCACCGGCACAAGTCTCCAGGGTTCTGTTTCTTCCCTCTCTCCTAGGGGCTCCCAATTGAAACATGCTTTCCTAAAGTACAATCCAGCCCCTCAAAAGAGGCTCATCTTCCCAGCCCCTGCAGGGGCAAACAACCATTCAGTTCTCTTTAAATGTCCTACCTAATCTGCTCACTTCTTCCCTCTGCAAAGGCACTTTTCTACTTTCTCCCTTCTTTTTCATTCTTTCCTGTTCTTTCAGCTCTGTGGAGGTGGGGGGGGGGGTGTTCTCCTCCTCTGGGGATGACAAGTTCATTCCGCCTCAGGGCCTTTGCATTTGCTATGCCTGGGCTGTTCTTTTTCTTTCCCTGGCTGGTGGCTTTGTGAGAAACCTGTAAACTGCTCCCTAGACAGCTTTATAACCCCACACCTCCTTTTAACAAGACTCCTTAACCTTGTCCCATAGACGAGGAAACCAAGGTCAAGAGACATACTGAGTGCGCCTGAGGTCAGGAGGCTGGTGAGGGTCGTTTCAAGGCGGGGGGCACACAGGTCCACTGCCCTCAAATCTGTGCCACACAGGGACAGCCTCAGAGTAAAACCGACGCAGTAGAACAGGGACTCCTGTGCAGGAAATGGGGAGTCTGAGTATGTGCATGTGTTCGACATTAGGCAATAAGCACACGTGTATGTGTGTGTGTGTCTGTGTGTGTGTGTGAGAGAGAGAGAGAGAGAGAGAGAGACAAAGTGAGAGAGAGGGAGAACAAGGTGTGGGCTACCCGGGGCTTCTGTTCACTGTTTCACTGTTTCCATCTCAGGGCTTTCTGGCTGCTTCTTTGAGCGCCCATGTATGTTGCGGAAGGGCAGGCCCTCACAGTGATGCCTCTGAGCTGGGTGTGTTCCCCCGAGGCTCCCAGGGAGGCAGAGGTGGGCAGCGGTGGTGTAGGGGAGAGCCCTGGAGGAGGGTGGGAGCCGGGGCCAGCTCGTTGTAGTCTGACCAACTGACCCTGCCTTGCTGACTCAGGCTGCCTGCTGGACACTGGGTAGCTGATGATGTCTGCCCGGCTGGCTGACCCTCCCCATCCTTGGCCGGCTGACCCCTTGAGGCAGGGTGACTCATCTCTCTACTTGTTCTCTGGAGAGCCTGCCTAAATGCTCGCTCAGCCTGGGGGCTATTAGCTGGAGAGAACCAAGACTCCTGATTTCCTGTATGCAGTGAGAAGGATCTCTGGGCTTCAGACTCCCTGCCTCCTCAGAGCCTCTGACCCTCCTCTTGGGGGGCCTCTGGTCTGTCTTTCTCTGTCCCTCCATGAAGCGGTTGTCGCAGGGCTGATGAGCAGTGTGATTTTAAGAAGGACAGGGCTTATTAAGGAGGGCACGTATTGCGTGGAGCACTGGGTGTGGTGCATAAACAATGAATCTTAGAACACTGAAGGTAAGATAAGATAAGATGAGATGAGATAGAAGGATGGGGCTAGTGGATGCCTAGTCTCTGGAAAGGCAGCTTCAGCACCCGGAGATACAAGCCTGGGGCCGCCACAGAGCCATCTTGCAGTTGCAGGACAGAAGCAGGGCCCCTGAGGCCAGGCAGGGCCAGAGGATGAGGGCTGGGAGGCAGGGGACCACTGACCACGGCCATCCTTCTCCAGGGATTGAGAGTCCGAAGAGACATCTGTTGGGGGGATACAGGGTGGCTCTCAGTGAACTGGGGGAGGAAGCACAGTCAGGGCCTGGGAGGCTGTTTGTTGCCGTGTCCGAGAGCGGGGAACATGGGAGAAGAACATGGAGTTTGGAGTCGGACTCGACTCCGATCTCTGTGACCTTGAGCAGGTCGTACCCCTTCTCTGAGCTTCCTTCCCTGTAGGTGAGATAGTACGCACTTCTGGGTTGTGTTGTTGGGAGCAGTGATTCATCCCACAGCGACGTCTACATGAAGTGTCTGGCACATAGTGGGTGTTCAGTAAGCGTCAACATTGGGCGTGGTTGAGGAAGTGATGACGGAGGGCACTAAGAGACTGCAGTTCTGGAAGGAAATGGGGCCTCAAGGCCGCATCCAGCAAGGCCAGCTCCATCCCAACCACCCCCCCTCCCCGTGCTTGGGCAGCCTGCTCTGCCACTTTTGCTCTGGGCTCTCACAGTGTCCCTGTGCCCTCTTTCACAGAGCTGTCTGCTAGACAATCATCTGTTCCTACCTCTGTCTGCACCATAATTCTCAAGAGTTCCTGGAGGGGAGGGACGAAGGGAGGAATGATCGGGGCTGATTGAATGCTATCAGTCAGTCCGTCTGCCGCACGGAGCCGTGAGCCGTGGAACAAATTAATACTAACTAATTAATACTGAACTCTTACTAGATGTTCTACAGACTCTATCTCAGGTCTCACTAAATAAAACCTTGCAAGGTAGGCATCATAGCCCCGTTTTGCTGATGAGAAAACTGAGGCTCAGAGAGACGAGGGACTGGTTCGCGCTCACTCACAGCTGGGCAGGAGTCCCACCTAGGCTGTGTTTCCAGTCACTGTCCCATTCTGGTCTGAGGCAAAGAAGGGAGACCACTGCCCTGGCCCCCAGGCCTGAACCCCAAGGAGCTCCCATGTGTCTGAGAGCTACTTCAGAGGACACCTTTGCATAGAGGTATCCTTGAGTCCCTATGGGGCGGGACCTTGATTATCTGGAGCCTGCAGTGTAGAGGTGGCTTGGGGAGCCCTAGAATCTAAGGATCAGAAATGGGCTTTCGGTCAGCAGCAGGAGGCTGGGCCTGCAGAGCCCGGAGCCTGGAGCAGGACCACTGCAGCTCTCCGTTGAGGTCCACCCCTCCAGCAGGGTCAGCTTGTGTTCTCCCGCTGCGTCAGGAGTGTGCAGGTGCCACATGTGTAACTGCTCCCGGGGTGGGGGACCTCTGTGCGTCACTGTGTGTGTACCCACTGAGGCACGTGTATAAGCCTACGTGTGCACCTGCTGGGGCTTTCACATAGTGCGCACCTGTGCCGCCGTGAGTCCTGGCTACACATCTCAATGTTTGTATCCATGCACAAGTTTGCAGCTTGGGGTGGGGGTGGTGTGCGGGGGTGGGGAGTTGGGGTGTAAGGTGAGAAGCTGCCAAAGGGGACATATGGGGACAGGGGGCTCCAGCAGCCACTGAGCCTCACCGTCCCCCTCGAGATCTCTGCTTCCAGAATCATTCATGTAAGGAAATTCAATGCTTTCCTCGTCTCTACCTTAAAAACATTTCTGGCACGGACTTCGTCGTTAGAGAGTTCTCAGCTCGGATCCTAGCTTTGCCATCTGCTGTGCGGGAGGCTGCTGAGTTACCCACTTTCCCAGGGTTCCTCTGTCAGACTATTGTAATGACCGGAGATGACACCTGTGCCCCCTGCGCATGGGAGGTCCTCTGAGCTGAACGTGCTATAGAATGACGACTTGTCAAGCCACGGCTGCAGGCAGGGAATAGCTCCTTGACATCATTGCAAGACTGTCTCGTTCCTTCCTGGCCATGTGTATCCTCTTCTCTGGCACCAGCTAATGCCGAAGAGGCGAGATCCTCTCAGACCTGCTGCGTGACTCAGAGTAACTGCCCACCTTGGCATCGGGACAGCGTGGCTTGTGTGGGCTTTCTAGACTTTGCCTTGAGATGAATTGTGCTGATTTTTCACCCTCTGCAGAAGGCTAGACATTAAGCTCTTAAACTAAAAAGGGAGGCATCTCCTATTTTAAAATGAATGGAAGGCACAGAATTTCTTGAAGGGGTGGGCTTTCTAAAGGAAGGTATGAGTTTGTTTTGCACATCTTACGGTCTTCCTGGGCAGGGTCCACCTGGTGGTGAAGTTGGACATTGCAACCCAGCTCTATTTTGTTGAACACCCCGGGGAAGATTCAGATTTTTAAAAAATGCCCCAGTGCTTCCTGCCACTCAAGAGTGGCACTGGGTTTGTCCCCGTGTGGACTCACTTCATCTGGTTGGACGGCAGCCCCATGTTACAGACTAGCCGTCCAGCCCACTCAGGGCCACTCGCAACGGAGACGGATTTGAGTCTTGGCCTTCTAACTTCAGGTCACCTCCACCACGACCGCTCTTTTCCCACCCTTTAAAGAAATGGTATCTAAGAAGGTTGGAAGGTAGCTGTGCTGGCTGGCGTAGGGGTGCTGGGCCTGGAGACCCCTGATTGGGGTCCCTCTCACCCCTGAGGGGGAACCTCGGGGCTTCACAGCACACGGCTGGAAAACCACACAGCCCCAGCCTCCGACTCCACAGGAGGGGTCCAGCTCTGCGGCCTGGGGGTTGGGGGTGGGTGGACTGCCCTGGAAGCCCTGGGGAAGCTGAAAGGACTGAGAAGAGGGGGATAAGAAAGGGGTGAGAAGTAGCTCACTCCTGCGTGGGAGAGGGAGGGTGCCCCCTCCACAACAAAATTCCGGGACCTGGGATTCTGTGGGCTGCAGCCATCCCCTCCACTTTGGGAATATATCTTTGATTTCTAGATGAGCACTGCAAGAAAGTTAAGAGTCACTCTATTACCCAGAAGTATTTTTGAAGGATATTGTGGTTTAAAAAATATGTTTAGGGCCCTTGGGTGACTCACTTGGTTGAACGGCTCAGGTCATATCCTGGAATCCCAGGATGGAGTCCTGGCATCAGGCTCCCTGCTCAGCGGGGAGTCTGCTTCTCCCTCTGACCCTCTCCCCTCTCATGCTCTCTCTTGCTCTCTCTTGCTCAAATAAACAAATAAAATCTAAAAAAAAAAAAACCATGCTTACAAATTGTTTGCCAAAAACCTCATGATCACCAGCTGCAATTGTCTTGTCCGACCCGTCGTCTCCCCAAGTTAGACTGTGGGCCCCGAGGGAGCAGGAACCTTGACTGTCATATTCAGTGCAGGGTTCCCCAGGCCTGGCTCAGAGGCAGACACAAGGTGAGTGCTCAGTATACACTGGCAAGTGACTGACCAGAACAAAAGGGGTCATCATTCCCATTTTACAGATCAGGAAACCAAGGCTCACAGACGTAAGGCTGAGCACCATGAAGCAGCTGGTAGACAGCCAAGCCACAATTCAGATCTAGCTTCTGGCTTTGTTGTTAGCTGTGGAGCAGCAATGAATTGGATGCATTTATTCACCCACCCCAATCCTGCCGAGTAGAGATGGAGATGGTCCAGACTCTTGCCCAGTAAACCCCAAATCCACTCTCCAGCCCATCCAGGCCCCATTAGTTTGTCTGCAGAATGGGGACACAAAGACAGGATCTCTCTGGGGCCTGGGGAGGATTAATCAGCAATTAGTGTGCAAAACACTTTCCAGACAAATGTTAAGTATTATTAGTATTTAAATTTAGTTTCATCTTCCTCTGCATCCCAACAAAAGGGAACAGATGGCCCTGGCTCCAGGTGGAGAAGGGGAGGGCGGGGCACTCAGCGCCAGCAGGAAGTTTTCAGCACTCTGGCTTCCAATTAGCCCCTGCCTGATGCGGGAGCCCAGGGCCAGGCGCTGTGGGACTGTGGAGAGAGGTCTTTCTCCTGAAAGCTGAGTGAAGGTCAGGGGAAAGCACAGCTTGGGGGCCGAATACCCCTTCCTAGCTGCATGACCTCGAGCAGGGCATGGCTCCTCTCAAAGTCTCAGCTCAAGGAGATCTGCCCTGCAGGGTTGGAGTGGGGAGGACACAAGACCCAGTGGACAAAGCACTGGGCCTGGTGCCTCGGCCATGGTCCGTGCTCAATGAACATGACTCCTTCCCCCTGAGTCCTTTAAGACACCCAAGATTGGGTCTGGTTTCCTCTGGAGAGGCCGTCTGAGAACTGAAAACACGCTGGGAGGTGGAATCTGGCAGATCTGAACACAACCATGGCTCCACCACTTGCATGATCTCCTTCACTTCTCATGTTTCTTATCTGCAAAATGGGCATGACAGTGGTGACATCCACTCTGCCCGCCTTGCGGGGTAGAGATCAGCTGAGATGCTGGCTTTGGAAACCGTAGAGGGCGGTACACACGGAATGACTGCTTCTGTTTCCTTCCTTTTGCTGCCCCACAGTCTGTCTTTTGGGCTGTGGATGGGGTGGAGCGTGGGGTAGTATGGAGATGGTAGGAGGCTGGGACAAAATCCACGTGTAACCCAGCCTGGCCTTATCCCCATTCTGGGCTCCACCCATGACTCTCCTCCTGCCCCCATTCAGTTAGGGGACCAGAACCCAGAACACAAACATTCACAAGTGGGCTCTGGATTCTAAGGAACAGAGGAGTTAGCCTGAGCTGGCAAGAGGAGTGCAGCCAATAAGGCTGTACCACTCAAACTTACCATGGGGCTGGGAAAAGGCCTCAGATGCCAGAAAGACCGGGGGGGAGCAGAGGGACAATGCGACAGGCGGGTGACCTGCAGAGAATGGGCTTTGGAGTCAGGCTGACCTGGGCTCAGATCTGGAACCTGACCCTTTTCATCTATGGGATCCTGGGCACAGGGCTTTGCCTCTCTAAGCCTCAGTTTTCTCATCTGTAAAATGGGAATGATAATACCCTTCTAGAAGGGCCATAGCCAGGATCAAATTAGATGAGAGAAAATTTTGAACCCAAAGCTGTAACGCGCCTCGGCCTCCAGGGAGGACTTTGAACTTTCTCAGAGGAGAATAAAAAAGGGAAACCACTACCCATTTGGTGGATCATCTATATCTTTCTATTGTTTGGGGAACTGCTGTCACTCGGCCGGGAGTGGGGATCAGGGCCCTCCTTTAGTTTAGGGAGGCCACGTGACCTAAACCAAACCAATCAGAGTGAAATCTAAGACCTTTGGGGGTGCTCCCAGGAGAGAGGTCCTGCCTTTCCAGGTGCCTGGGAGCAGTTGGACAAACAACTGGTGTTAATGAAAACATCTTGCCACCCTGTGGGGAGAGCCGGCCTGAGAATGGGACGACCCAGAGGAGGGCGGGTAGGGCTGAGAGAGAGGGAGACAGAACGAGCTTTCTGACGGTGTTATGAAGAACCGGGCCCCAGTTGCGCATGCGCTGTCGCTGGCCTAAACAACTACATTACCTTTTTCTTTTTACCTAAGGTCAGTTTGAGCTTTTTAATTTTTTTTATTATTATTTATTTATTTGACAGAGAGATATCACAAGTAGGCAGAGAGGCAGGCAGAGAGAGAGAGAGAGGAGGAAGCAGGCTCCCTGCCAAGCGGAGAGCCGGATGCGGGACTCGATCCTATGACCCTGAGATCATGACCTGAGCCGAAGGCAGAAGCTTAACCCACTGAGCCACCCAGGCGCCCTCAGTTTGAGCTTTTAAAAAACCAAAACCCACTGTCAACTTTTTTCTCTCTCTCTTTTTTTTTTACTGACTCACCTACAATAAATAATTTGATCTTAACACAACCTCTGATTTTGACAGTGGGGATATCGCAGACTTGAGCATCTGGGAATAAGCTGAAGATGTTTATTTAGATTTAATCTGCTAATATCTTGTGAAAATTTCTGTGTTGTCATGAGGTGTATGGGTCTTGTGATGCCTTGTTTTGTTTTGGGATCAAGCTAATGCTGGCCTTGTAAAATGACTTGGGAAGGTCCGTTCCTGTTTTTGGAAAGATTTTGTGCAGAGTTTGTATTATTTCTTCCTTAAATGCTTGGTGGCGTTAGCTAGGGAAGCACGACACAGATTTGTGATGCCATAAATTACCTTTAAAAACCGAAGATCTGTTTTGTTCACGATTTCTGTCTTATGTGTTGACTGGACTATTTCCCAACATTTTGTGACCTGAATTCTTGTTTTGAGCTGCTCCAGCCTCTGATAACTACCACCCGATCTAAATTAATGTATCATGGTTTTGTGGTTCTTACTTAAAAAAAAAAATCAAATTGTTTGCAGTATTTTTAAAAATAGATGTAATACAGTTAATATTTATCTAATCTTCAAGCTGATGTGCCCTGTTTAATTTTCAGCTTCATCTCTCAAATCCCACCTCAATCCCACCTTCCAGGCTCGTCCTTACTTTTGCTCTACTCAGAGCCCTCTTCCCTGGCCCTGCCCTGGCTTACTCCACTGGGATACCACTTCTACTAAACTTCCCTGGCTTCCCAGGCTGGCCTAGTTGACTTTCCTAGCTCGGCCCACTCCCTGGGCTCCCCTTAACCCACGCTTGAGTCATCCTATAGTGAACTTGTCTGTATATGCCTCTGTCCCAGACTGTGGAGTTCTTGGGAACACATGCCGGATCTACTCCGTTCATCATTAGATTCCAGATCTGAGCACAGAGCCTGGCCTGTGGGCCCCTTGACAAACCCTCATTGAGTGAATGGATATCTATTGCTGTTAATGCCCACAGCCATAGCAACAATAAACACCTGCGCGTACACACGCCTCAGAATGGTTTATGCTCATTGTCACGGTGCTTCGTCTCATCTGAGCCTTCACAACAATTCTGTGTAGTTGCTTCACCACCTGATTATATATTTGTGTGGACGCTGGGGCGTGGAGGAGCATAGTGACTTGCCAAGCTATACAAATGGCAGAGCTGACATGCAAAGGCGAGTCTTCCTGACTCCAAATCCGGCGACTCCCCTCCTGCCCAGTTACATGCCAGGGTGCTATCTGAAAAACATTTTAGGATTAACCCCTCAGTGAATTCTGGTGTCTAAACTGTGTTCTAGGGAGGAGGGCTGGGCCATGAAGGGGGCTAGAGCCAAGTGCCCCGCTGAAGCCTGGGCTTCCAGGTTAGATGGGCTCACAGCTTACCAGGAAAGGAGACAGGAGGCAGGGGAACTGGACCGGGTAGCGGAAGGCAACAGAAGGCAGATGATAGCCCTGTTCAAGGTCTGGGTGGGGTTTCCAAAACAGGAGTTGACTATAGCAGGGAGGAGTGGAGAGAGGCCCCTCCAGTCTGGGGACCAACTGACTTTGGATGTGGGTTCAGCTCTCCCTCTCCAGGCCTCCCATCCCCGCCCCCCCAAATCCTTGTTGCCAAACCTTTCCCAACCACACTGATCGAATGCATGTGTTAAACCAAGACCTCTAAGAACCCACCGAATGAGATCTGGGCTTTGGGCTCAAAGCTTTGCTATGTTGCTTTCTAGTCCTTCTTCTTTCCGTTTGCCTGCCTAACTTTGACACATTCTCAGGTCTCAGCTTAGATGTTCCCTCCTCCAGGAAGCCTTCCCTGATTCTACATCAGAAAAGGAGTCCCACCTTCCTCTCCACGCTTCTTTTTATCACAGACTTGAGTGCCCTAGAGGCTTACCGTGTGTTCATATTGCTTGACTCTGACTCTTTGAGAGCAAGGACCATTTCATTCATCTCCACATCTCTAGCAGGCAATGCTTCTCATCTGTAAACTGGATGTGGAAATTTCTAATCACAGGCTGGATTGTGAAGATTCAGTCTTAAGTACGATTTCAAAAATCTCTAAAATGTTACAGCTGACGTGCAATGTAGTCTAGTCATTTTTTCTTAGCTAATGTTAAGGAGTACCAAAGGTTTCCTGTGTGTGACCTCACTGGATCCTCTCAGTACATGTCCGAGCGGCGAGGAGTTCTGGGCAGAGAAGCTTACCTGGAAAATGTGGAAGACTGAGGGGTCTAGCCATGTCCCCTTAATCCCCCCACACTCAAACTCAAACCTGCTGGGTCCACACTGGCTCCTTAGAGAGGGGAGGTTGGACCCTACTTTCTTTGAGCCTTTCGGCGGCCTAGGGCCCCCTAGCTTAGTTGACATTTCCAGAAGGACCATAACCCAATGCTTCGGACCCCAGTAAATACACAGCCATGGCCAAAAGAACAGCAAAAATGGCAGTTTCTGAGTCCATGTTTCTGATCACGATGATCGGCAACTGGGCCCTGCAGTAAGACCCAGACTCTGGAGGCCTACACACCTGGCTCAACTTGGAATAAATTAGTTCATCTGTCTGAGCCTCAACTTTCTTTTCCAGAAACAGGGCCATCAGGACCCACCTTTCTGTATTGTGAGGGCCCGTACCTGCACAGCAAGGCGCTGAAGAGC
The DNA here is from genome assembly GCF_963455335.1 of Martes martes. NCBI lineage: Eukaryota > Metazoa > Chordata > Mammalia > Carnivora > Mustelidae > Martes > Martes martes. The sequence goes on from NC_137892.1 coordinate 102,421,514, forward strand.
TCCCTCCTCCTCCCCACAGTCTTCTTGTTCCTCACTGCACTGAGCACAGGGCCGGGCCCATGAAATACCAGGAGCTGTGGGTGGCTGGCTATTACCCCCTACCCTCCCCAGCCCTCAGACAGAGCCTGTGCCCAATTGCCATCTGTACCTCCTGTACTACTTTTGGGGCCAGGTGCCATTTTGGCCTCTAAGACACATTTGCTGAAGGAATGAGTAAATTCCAGACAATGGAAAGAACAGGAGCACAGACAACAGATATGAAAGGCAGACTAAGTAGCACGTTATGGGAAGACCAAGGAAGACTGGATTTCTCTAGAACAAGGTATCAGGAAGTGGATAAGATGCCTTACGATTAAGCCATGCCCCAGCTTGGAATTCTCTTTCACTTCAATGTCTGACATACTTACTCGTCTCTTAAATCTCAATTCAAATGTCACCTTCTCACTAGTCTTGGGAAGAAGCAGGTGCCCTTCAGGATTCTGTTCGTGTCTCTGTTGTGCACTTTTAACCTTATGTCAGAGTTTTTGGTTTATCTGACTGACCTCCCACCAGACTATGGGTTCCCTGAGGGCATGGACCATGTCTGGCCTCTCTTGAGATCTCCGTGGCTCAACTAGTAGGCCCTGCTCATGCTCTTCCCTGCAGTAAAGTTTTGTTGAATTAGTGAATGTTCTACTCAGAGCCCAGAACAGATGTGCTTGTGCCTAGAGAATTCCTCCTTCTCCACAGGCAATTCAAAGCCCCCCGGAGATGATGGGCCCAGCTGGCCTTCCTGGAAGGGTGGCAGGGAGGCTGTAGCTGCTGCCCTTGGCAGTGAGCTGGTGTGGGGTGAGTGGGTAGATAGGGGCTCTGACAGCCAAGATGCACACTAGCTTGCAGTTCTCTCTGCCACTGCCTGGCCTTGGGGAAGTCCCCTCCCCTCTCTGAGCTTTGACTTCTCTGTGATTCGAGGCTGGGGGAGAGAAGAGACTGTCCTCCAGAGATAGCTGGTGCTCCTCCTACTTCTAAAGTTCTATCCATTGATTTCCAGGATTTCTTAGAGACCGATAGACACACGTAAACCCTCCTGTGTACACACACCCACACACAGCCTTCCAAGATACACATGCACACACACATGGATTCACATCAACATATGGACTTTCAGAGACACAGAGACACACATGTGCCTAGGTGTCACACCTGCACGGGATATGGAGATAATCGGGCCACTGTGTACACACATTCCCACAGATACACAGGACTGGACTTCTCAGTACTCACGTAGATACAGTCTCATGGATACCTGCAGGCATGTGAGCACAAGCACACATGTTCCCTTTGGGGAGCAGAGCTGCCACCGTGGTAGGGGGCATTTGAAGCAGACCTAGATCCCTGCTCCGGCAAGTGACCTGTCTCTCTGGCTTCTCTCCCAGGCTGGGGCTGGGCAGAGCAGCTGCTTGGCCTCTTGGCTGAGAGCTGAGCAGGGTGAAGCCCACCCTGGGTCTTGCAGGGGTGAGGATGGGGCTGGGAACACATCTTCCAGCTTCCTGCCCACAGATGCCGCTTTTTAAAAATAGCTTCCTGCTGCTTCCAGGAAAGCTCTGGGGAATGAGGGCTCCAGAGATTGGGTTTTGCTTGTTCCTTGCCTGCCTGTGGAGCTGTGTGCACGGGCCCCCCCAAGGGGCCACGGGCGCCGCCCTGACTCCCTGGTTGGGCCCTGTCACCTGCGGCTGGAGGATGGTCCCTAAGGTGGCTGGATGGTGGAAGTGGGCGGTGGGCAGGGGTTGCTTCATGGCTGAACCTTCCCCTCCCAGAGGAAGACTGCAGGCTCAGAGGCACTGGGTGGGGGCCTCACATACCTCCTGGAGGCAGCGTGACCTACTTAATGGTTTATACATGGGCGGTGCCACTCCCTGGCTTTGGAACCTGGGACAGGTTGCTTAATGTCTCTGAGCATCAGTGTTTCCAACTGAAGAATGGGGCTAATCACCTCTCTCTCTTGAGTTGTGAAAAGTAAGCCACATAAGGTAGGCACATACATCTCTTTCCTGCTCGGCTATGGGCCTCCTCCAGCCCCCATGGCCCCCCGAGTAAGGAGGGGCCTGGTTCACATAGGCATTGCCATGCCTGCTCTGCCTATTGTCCTTCTTTCCTGGCCTCCACTGCCCACATTGCCTCTCTTTTGTATTTCTGCATTCAGAACCCCAGAAAGCACAATACAGTATACAGGCAGGTGTGTGTGTGTGTGTGTGTGTGTGTGTGTGTGTTGGAAGAGAGGTCATAGGCAGTGACATAGTACTAGCTTAGCAGCTCTCATGGTCAGCACAGCTCTGGGATGGGGGAGCTGGCAGCTGGTGGGATCCAAGGCTGATAAGCATCACTGGCTGAACCTTACATCTGTGAAGCCTGTTGCCTCAGGCCCTGGGCTAAGTCTCTGGGCGTTCTGGGCAGTTCCCCTCAGGATGTTAAAGGTCTGGGCCGCATCCCTGGCTCTGTGACTCACTGACTGTGTGCCTTTGGGCACAAGATGTGGCCTCTCATTTCTTCAACTGTAGAGTTGGACCGCTGTTGTTCCTGTCTCGGGGGCACAGGGGGTGGGAAATGCTTTGTCAGCCTGGGTAGGGCCCGAAGGCATCATCCCCGCCCAGATGAAAGTGGAGGTGCTGCGGTCTGTGTCCGAAAGCCCCAGCAGGGTTCAGAGGGCAGGTGGAGCTCCAGGCCCAGCTCATCCTCTTTGTCCTTCAGCAAACACTGACAGAGGAACTTGAGGGTCTGGTCTGGCTCTGGCCAACTGTCCTGGCAATAAGGGACCTTCCTAGAAAGAGCTGATGCCACCTTCCAGAAGCTGGGCTTCTGAGCATCATGGCAAGAGCCCACAGTGTGGGCAGAGGGACGTGGTCCAGTGCCCTCTCCGCTGTTTGTTTGCTGGTTGGCCCCAGGTCTCTCTGAGCTTCAGATCCCTGACAAGCTGGGGATGGGAATGCCCCCCTTGCAGGGCTGTTGTAGAAATCAGACGAGAGAAGTCTTAAGGCCACTCATGAAAGGACCTGCAAGATGCAAACTTTCCACCTTCTGGATCTCAATGTCTGCATCCACCTTTGCTGTCCTTCACCTGACCCGGCGAGGTGAGGCCAGTTCCCAAGATCGTCTGTGGACTGAGGGCCCCTCCCGCGGCTGGGAGATGACGCAGGCCGAGAGGCCCCGTCAGGTACGTGTGGGTGCATTTTGTCTTCGAGGCTGGTTTCTTTCCCTAGAACTCACTGTCTCCACCTGTCAGATGGGGGAGGCATCCCCATGGCTATGAATCACAGTGTCTCTAGGAACAGAAGGTGCCTCACACCTCAGGGTTAGCTGGGCTGCTGTACTCAGGCATGGAAGTCTTGACATGTGCATGGGACAGAAATCGTCTGAGTGTGCAGAGGCGGGCGTGAATGTCCGAGGAGAGGCACTTAGAAAAGGTGGGAGCTCTGGGGTTATCTAGGTCACTGAGGCTCAGAGAGGGACAGGGCTTACCCAAGCAGAAAGTGACTTGTTCTCCCAGCAAGATAGCAACTGAGCCAGAATTACAACCTATAGTTCAGGTATCTCTTGGAGGGAAGAGGCTGAAATCATTTGGCCCAATCTCCCACCCAAGAGTGCCTGGTTACATACCTGCAGGGAAAAGGAGCTCATCACCTACTGTGGCAGGTTATTCATGTGTAATAGCTCCAGTTCTTGGATATTTCTCTTTCACACTGAATTGCAAATCTATTCCCAATCGCTCCAACCTCCTCCAACCTCAGCCCTCAGATCAATATGCCTTGCTTCCCCAGGTAGCTAGTCATCAATACAGATAACATGCCCCTAGTCGTCCGTTGTCGGGAGCCCCAATTTTGCAGCTCCCTGTGCTAACATGATGGATCCCAGAGCCTCACCCTCTTAGTTGGTGAAGGGACCACCATACCTTCTCAGGACTCAGATCCAGACTTCCAAAGACTAAATCAGGAAAACACCAGAGACTGCCTCATTGAGGGTGTTCAATAACTCTAAAAACAATTAGGAATTTTTATTAGTGAAGGCAAAATTGACTCGGAGGTAAAAGGGGAATTTTAACGGCCTTTTCAATTTGTGATTTTCATGTGAGGCAGTTAATCTAAAAGCAAATAAAAACATCTGAGTGCCAGAAAAAAAGATGCAGTGAAATGGGTTTTTTTTTTTTTTGAGCATAAGTCTGACTCTACTAAATTATCAGAGAATTATACCTAAAATAGATTCTACTGACTGTGAACCCCTTGGGGCAGAGTCTGGGTCTTTCTATCGCTTACAGCAGCCAGAGCTGCCCAGGACACACAGGAGGCGAATGAGTCCAGAAATGAATTGGTTTAGTCAGTTGGGTTGTTATTTTGAATGTGCAAAAGGTCAAGTGCATCTCTGAGCTCATTCATCTCCTGGACCTTAGAGCTGTGTTGAGCCGTCCTGGTTTTTTTTTTTTTTTTAAAGATTTTATATATTTATTTGAAAGAGAGAGAGAAAGAGACGATGAAAGACGGAACACAAGCAGGGGGAGTGGGAGAGGGAGAAGCAGACTCTCTGCAGGGGGTCTCGATCCCATAACCCTGGGATCATGACCTGAACCAAAGGCAGACACTTCAGGACTGAGCCTCCCAGGTGCCCTGAGCAGTGTTGGGTTTAAGACCATGACAGGGATGCCTAATGCTGGAAGCAATGGCAACAACTCTGGACTGCCCCAGGTTGCTGTGGAAAGAAGTTGAGAGAATAGCTGGTGGTTTTGCCTTCCAAGCATCCATTCCCCTTTCTTTTAACAAGAGCATCCAATTTCCTTTGGGAGAACTGCTCCTTCCCTGTCTCCTTCCAACCGGTTTAAGTGGTATTGAACCCCCAGCCCAGGGCTCCAACAGTGGGCGCGTGACCAGCGTTTTTACCAATCAGTGCAGTCCATTCCTCTGGCTACAGTGATTGGCTCAGGGATGAGCGGGTAACCCAAATGAGGCCAATGAGACTCGTTCTGGAACTTGTGCGGGAGCTGGGGAAGCCTCCTTTTGTGGCTGGTTGCTAAGCCTGTGGGATCTAAGTCTGGCGCCTCAGGGGTTACAGTGAGAAGAGAACTTGCCTGCACCTGAAGCCAACACGGGAAAGCAAAGTTAAGACATGGAGAGAAACTGAGATCTGCTCTCATCACTTGAGCTGTGGTGGAAACCTGTCATCCTTGAGCCACTCATCATGTATGCCAATAAATTGTCCCTTTTGCTACATGGGTTGAGTTTCTTTCATTTGCGACTGAAAGTATGTTGACTGGTAGGGGAGTACAAGAGGCAAAGTTCCTCTTCAGTTCTGAGAGCACGAGAGAGAGCTAATAGGAAGGCCTCCCTCTTCCAGGCATCTCTGGGCACCTGGGTGGGGTTGCACACCTGTGCCTTCTCTCTTCCCACCCACGAAGAGTAGAGGGGCCGGTAGGTCCCCGCCAAAACAAGGTGCCCTCGCAGGAAGATTCCTAACGGTCTCTCATCCACACATCCAATCGGCCACCAAATTCAGTCCATTCACCCTCCTTCAAGTGCTATTGCAGGGGTCCGTCTTTCCATCTGTCCCACTATCAGAAAAGACCTTTTCTCACCAGGTTCAGCGTAAAAGTCCTTCTTCTGTGAAGCTTCCTCATGCTTCTCTCCCCACTCAATCAGTCCCACCTGTCCCTGGAGCCCTGCAGGCCCCCTGCACATCCCTCCATCACAGTCTCCACCTTGCTCAGTGGTCCTAAGCTGTCTTAGTGTCCGTTTCTACCCCAGGCGCTGGAAGCTGCTTGGGGGCAGAGCCAGGCCCCAGTCATTCTGAGTTCCTAGTGCCTGGCATGGGGAAGTGCCTCACAGACCTCCAATACATCATACATTGTCTAGGGAGTTGCCCACTTACCATGGGTTTTTTTGTTTTGTTTTTGTTTTTGTTTTGCACTCATTCCTTTAAAACCACTTGTGGGGTGGGTGGGGGGGCGTTGTGCAGAGAGTCAGTTAGCTATTCAACCTCCACCTCGTGGCAAGTCCAGGAGGTCACCCTCTCTCGCTGCTGGGAGCTGAGATTTCTACTCCACCTTTATAGGCTGCCTTGAAGAAATCAATGGGGTTTCCAGGAGGGGGATGGGAATTTTCAAGGTATCCTGGTCCCAGTGCCAACAGAAACAGATGTGGCAGCAGATGGTGATGACCAAGAGCACTTTCCTGTTGGAGGGAGGGAGCCTCATCCCACCCTTCGCTCTTGTCTTAGAATTACTGGACCAGAAGAGGACAGTCCCTTTAATTAATAACAGAGGAGAACAGGGCAATATTTTCCTAATCCCCAGCCCAGGAGATCTCCCAAAACATAAGCCATCAAATCTCTTACCCTGGCTCCTGTCAGCTTCTAGGCTTTTTAATGAGGAAGGGGGTGAAGGGAGGGAAAGGATGCCATCGCCATGCTCTAGGCTGCGGGCTTGAACACCGTCCTCTCTTCTTGTGCTCCACAACCACTCAAGGAACAAGGTGCCATCCCCATTCCCAGGTGAGCGACTGGAGGCTCTGTGGGGTGAGGTCATTAGCCAAATTCACACAGCTCATAAGAGGTGAGCAGAACCTCAAATCTGGTCTAAATGACCACCTTCCCTTCATTCCAGCCAGACCAGTACGGTGAAACAGTCAGTCTATGAGAACCTGCTGGAATCCTGATCCTCCACTTTCTGGCCCAGGGGATTATGTAAACCACGAAGGCTCTCTGATGCTCAGTTTCCTCATATGCTCTGTGGGAATGACAGTCCCTGCTGTCATGGCCCTCGTGTGAGAACAAAGTGGGAGAACATGTCTACTGCATCTGGCTCATAGTAGGGTTGCTGTGAAGGTACTGGCTGTGATGACTTTTTCCCTGCCCTGCTGTGGACTTTCCAATCCCTTGGATGACTTACCACAGTGTCAAGTTTTAAGTTTGTTGAAACTGGAGAGGTCAGGTCTCACCCTTCAGATCCCATGGATCCTGTGACCCCAGGCAGGTCCATTCACCTTTTTGGGTCTCAGTTTTCTTCTCTGGGAAATGAGATTGGGGGCAGGATCACTCTTCCCCAACCTGGAGTCTTCCAAAGACAGTAATGGGTGGGGGGATAGGGAGAGAGGGTGTTTTCCAGTAGCAAGATGGGTCTGGCTAACGGTGTTGTCATATTTTTTAGCTTTGGGTTGGAGTGATATTACCTCATGGCTTACCTCTTACTGATCAAAGCTCTGACTGGCAGTTAAGTGTCTTTGATTAATAAAAAATGGGGAAAATGAATTAATCATGACTTAAATGCAGTGTGTTTGGGAAACAGAATCTTTAAAACTCAAATCCACAGGGACCAGGAGGGGGGAAAAAAGATGTCCTTGATGGAGAGAGGTTGGAGACCAACCCCCTGACTTCGCCTCCACCCCCGCCACGTGGTCAATGTTCTTGGAGCCTTCCAGTTGTGGACAAAAGACCTGTGTGGCCAGGGGACTGTGGGTGTTGCCCCTAGGGATGGGAAGCTCGGTCCCTTTAAGGCTCTTCTCCCTGCAACCAAGCCCCAGGCCTCTGCGGGGGAGGACATGCATTATTGAAAGCGCATTTCAATACCTATTCACTCTCCTCCTCCTCCTGTGGGTGGCAATCACAGTTTACATAATCTGTCTCTCTGTCCTCCCAGGCAGCTGCTCCCTTCTGGCTGAGTGGTTTGAGGAGGGGGAGGGTGGGGAGAAGGGAGAAACATTAACCGTGTTCTGCCACCTCAGGTAGTGGCCAGGTTGCCTCGGAATGAAGGAATGAGATCAGACTTTGACCCTGCACAGCCCTGGGTTCAAGTGTCACTTCCATGATGTGTGACCTTGGATATACAACTTGGCCCCCTCCTTGGTGAGCTTGATTCTCTCCCCTGGCGTCCATTACAATCTCGGTGCTAATAGCTCCCAAACCTCTGTTTCCAGCCCAGACCTCTCTCCTGAACTCCAGGTCCACCTCTCCATGGCTCAGCTCTGTTTGTGTGTTCACAGGCAGCCTAGGCTTAGCGTGTCTCAAACTGATCTTATCAGTTTTCTCCCAGAGTGTCTATCCACCCATCTGTCCATTATCTATCCATCCATCCATCCACTCATTCATTCATCCATCCATCTAGCGATCTAATCATCCATTCATTATCCATCCATTCAACCCAGTCATCCATCCATCCATCCATCCATCCATCCATCCATCCATCTATCCTTCCATCCATCATTTCCTAAGTGTCTAGCATTTTTCAACTTTGGGGGCACAGTAACACGCAAACTGGCACCATGTTTGCCCTCCCAATACTGAATGAGACAGACAGGTAAACAGAAGATAATAATAAAGGTGATGAGAATGATGATAAGGGAAGTGTAAGATGCTGCAGAAGCGCAAAAGGGGGTACCCGACACAGCCTTGGGGGATCAGAGACTTTTTTTGGAAAAGAAGTTGGAGATGTTTTTGGACCTGAAAGGTAAAAAAGAGAACCTTCTTCTCTGTGTTCCTTTTCTTCATTACCCAAGGGGACTGACACCCAGCGGCAGTTCCTTCTTGTAACAGTGTAACAGCACTTCTCTGGGAGCACCTACCTCTTTCCTACTCATGGTTCTTACGGATTGGGTGGGAGGATCACGTTATTACCACCTCCAGGGGTGGGCGCGTGACCCAGGCCTGGCTATAGGGATGGATTAGGGATCTGTCTCCTAAAATTCAACCCCAGATCTTTGCTGGAACCGTGGGGGTTGGGGAATCCAATTTGCACTGGACTTGGTCAGCTTGGGGAAGGGTAGTTGCTGTGTTGCCTCCCTGAGGGGTAGATGCTGCCTGAGAGCAATGCCAATGTCATGGAGAGCAGAATCCGAGAGTCTTGAGGCCATCATTGGAACCCCTGGATCCAGGTGTGCATGATGCCAGCAACGTCAGGCTTTTCTTTTTATTTTAAGTCATTTTATGTTAGGTTTCTGTCACTTGCAGTTGAAAGCGCCCTCATTAACAGTAAAGAGTCTCATTAGCCGTAGGAAAGCATTTGCACATCCTTTGTCTTATTTGATTTTCACAACAGCCCTAGGAGTCTGTTTACAGATGGTGAAATGAAAGCGCAGAGAGTTGAGTCAGTGGGATGCAGCCCGGGTCTGTCAGACACCAAAGCCCATGTTTTATTAAGGATACTTTGGAGATTAAACAAGAAGGCTGCTAGAGAATAGGATTTAGCTTTGAGCGGAGCGGACACTGAAGAACTGGTCTACAGGAGAGGCCCTTCCTCCCCACGGTCAGCCCACGCACGTTCCATTACATGACCATGTTTCAAGGTCTGACTGAAAAGTCACCTCCTCCATGAAGCCCCCAGGAACGCCACTCCTTGATGCCCTTCAGCCCTGTCTATGTCTGTTTTACAGCGTCAGTCACTTTCAGCTCTCCATTTCACTTCTGTCGATGCATGAGTCATCTCCCTTTCAGGGAGGTCTGTGCTTTACTCATCTTTGATTAGACCCAAGCTCCTTGCCCCATGCCTGGCACCCAGTAGGGGTTCAACGCATTTTTAAAAAAATAAGTATTTGAAGTAAATTAATGTCCCGATAAGGCGTACATTTAGGATGTGAATCAGAGTGACAGGGAGACAGAGGAAAGTTGAGATGAGACACAGAGACAGAGAGAGACACACAGAGAAAGGGAGAATGAGTCAGTGAGGAAGTGAAAGACAGAGGGACGGGGGAGGCCCGAGAAGGAGAGTCGGAGAGAGTGTTCTGGGTGTGAAGATCTGGGAGGGCCTGCCAGCCTTGACTGGGATGCAGATGACCTTACTCCTGGTCTTTTGTAAGGGAACCATCTGGAAAGGACTTGGTTGGCCCAGATTCCGGGAGGGTTGGAGGAATAAAACCTACGGGATGGGTGGAGAGTCGCTGGTGAGTCAAGGAGGAGTCCCTGTGACCCCTCTCCTTGCCACAGGAGGTGGGAGAGATAAGCCAGTTGTGAGAGCTGCTGGACCTGAAGGAGCTGACAGGGTTCCACAATGGCGGGGGAAGGAGGGGACAAGCTAGCTGGGGGTCAGGGGCACCTAGAACCTTCTCCTACCACCTCCTGGGACCTCCCCACCAGTGGTGGCCATGCTGTGACCCTTCCTTCCAGGAGCTGACTTTGGACCCCAAACCAGAGGAGGACCCAGCCCTGTAGGCAGCAGGCCTGTGAGTTGCTCCACTCTGTTTTGGGACTGGGTGGTCCCCCAGCTGCCCCTCTCTCCCTCACAGCTCTGGCCTTCCCCATCCATGGTCCTGAGCCTCACCCAGAAGTGATCTGATCTGTTCTATCCATCTGCTTGCTTCTCATCCATCTCTCCCCCTTCATAGAGATCACCAAGAGGACAGGGACCTTGTGGGTCTTCTGGCACCTAGCAGGGTGGCTGGAAGGCTCACCAAAGGCTGTGCGGATTAGTGAATGGAAGAACAGGCAGGATGGCAATGTGTGGGGTGTGTGCGGTGGGGGTGGGGCTGTTGCTTGGAGGTAGCCTTGACAAAGCACTTTACCAGGCAAGGCTCCCAAAATAAAGGCATCTGGGCTCTGAGATGAGAACCCTTGAGAAGAGAAAGGCCCTTTTGGGGCTAATTGCCTGGCCGGCTGCCAGCATGCGGGCAGCTGCGGGGAGGTCCCCGGGGAGGGGGCTCTTCCTGCCCCTGCCACACCTGCTCTCTGGCGGGGAGGAGACCACGGGGGGCCCTGCTGTAGCTGCATGAGACAGAAGGATGCTGAGACAGAAGGCCACTCAGGGAGACGAGAGCCAAAGTACTGGGCTGGGGGCAGGATGTGGAGCCGCAGCCGTCCTGGAAGCAGCCAGGGAAGGAAGGAGCACGTGCCCGCTACACCAGGGGCGGCTTTGGGCCAGGCGCCAGGCTGGCTCGTGGGCTTCTCTCCATAAGGCTCTGAGGAGGGGGCTGTTGAGGCAGATGAAGAGGCCGAGGGCCAGGGAGGTAAAGTGACTGTTTCTGAGCCATAGAGTGAGTGGTGGCAAGGCCAGGCAACTCAGGTTGGCTCAATTCCTCCCTTCACGTCACCGGGCATCCAACACGGTAATGGGGTTGGGGGTCACTAGGCTTCTGATGGCTGCTCACCTCCGCTGAGGCTTTTGGTGAGATGCAGGGAAAGGGGAAAGAGGAGGGAGGAAGAGAGGAAAGGGAGGGGAAGTTTCCTCTTGTGTGAAATAGTGAGATAGATGTTGTTATAACTATTTCTTTTTTTTTTAAAAGATTTTATTTATTTATTTGAGAGAGAGCATGAGTAAGAATGTCAGAGGGAGAAGCAGACTCCCTGCAGAGCTGGGAGTCCCATGTGGGACTTGATCCAGGGACTCTGGGATCATGACCTGAGCTGAAGGCAGTTGCTTAACCAACTGAACCACCCAGGCGCCCTATTTCTTCCTCCCTCCCTCCCTCCCTTTCTTTCTTTCTAAAGATTTATTTTACTTGAGAGAGAAAGAGAGAGTGTGAGCAGGGCAGAGGGAGAGGGAGGAGGAGAGAGAATCTCGAGCAGACTCTGCACTGAGTGTGGAGACTGACATGGGGTTCAATCTCACGACCCTGAGATCATGACCTGAGCACAAGTCAAGAGTCAGACACTTAACCAACTGAGCCACGCAGGCGCCCCTCTACCTTTCTTTCTGTTCCTTTCTCTTTTCTTCCTTCCCAGGACCAGGCTTCCTGATTCTGCCCAAGATTGTTGAGGAAATGAACATAGCTCCATGCTAGGGCTCTACACTTTGTTCCAACTATGAGACCTTGGGTAAGTCATTTCCCCGTCTCAGCCCGGTCACCTCATCTTTGAGATGTTGATAACAATTGTGACCTCTCAAGGAGGCTGTAAGAATTTAAAGAGAAAGTAGCTGAAGCTTAGTGCCTAAGTGAGCTGCCATGGGTGTTAGCCAGGGGTTCCAGAAAATCTGCTTCTATACTCCCCAGCACCTTATGTGGCTGCCTAAGATGACTTTCTAAAATGAAGCGTAGACCTTGTTCCTCAAATTCCAGGGACACGAACAAGCACTTTAGGAAAGAGGATGCCCAAATGGCCAGTAAGCATATGAAAAAGTGGGCAACCTCACTAGGCATCAGGGAAATGCAGATTATAACTCTTACCACTATGTACTCACCAGAATGGCTAATGTGGAAAGGACAGAAAATGCCAAATATTGGTGAGGCCAAGGAAGTACTAGAACTTTCATACAGTACCAGAGAGAGTGTGAGTCAGGACTCCAATTTTGGGGAAAAAAATTTGACAGTATCCCCTAAAGATGGACCCACATCCCCACTCCTGCAAGATGAGGGTCTGTGGCTCATTAGTCCCTCTGTGCCCAGTGCTCAGCATGGGGCCTGGCATGGAGACAAACTGAATGTTTGCAGAATGAATGAAGGGACAGACATTCTCACTTGGGGATCATATGTGCCTCTCTGGTGCTCCCCTCATTTATTCAGGCTGGACCTCCATCACTGTTTTGTGACAGTCTCTCAGAGATTTCTCTTCTCCAGGATAAATGTCTCCAGTTGTGATCCTGTCTCCCCTGGGATGGATTTCTCTGTCTTCTCTCTGAGAACCAGAAATGGACACATATTCTCTTACCCTGAATGCCTCCTGTCCTTCATTCTTACTGTATACAGTTCCCCAGACAACTCCTGGGGGCCAAGGCAGTGACTGGTCAGCCAGAGGGAAGAATTGGGCCAGGCAGCTTTCCCTCAAACCGCAGACCCTGGGGACGTGAGATCCTCTCACCACAAACACCATGGGAGTGGTCTGAAGGTGGAGTGGGATGCTTGGGGGTGGGGGGGGGGGTGAGCATGCAGTGGTGAGGTTCTTGTCACCAGAAGCACACAAGTGGAAACTGGCTGACTGCAGTTGGAGTTTAGACTAAGGACTAAGTTTAGACTTAGTCCTTCCAGCCCAATGAGGAAAAAGAAGGAAAAGGACATCAACCGAGGTTCTGTGTACCAGGCCCTTTACATATGTAATCTCCTAGACTTTGCACAGTTAGTCTGGGAGGAAGATGTTATCATTGTGCCTATTTTAGAGATGAGGACACTGAGGCTCAGAGGAGGGAAGGGTCTGGCTAGGAATTTGAGTTAGTAGGAAAGAACAGAAATTTGAACCCAGGTCTTCCTGGCTTTCAAGATGGTGCTCTTTCTAGAGCATCTCTGCGATTCTGTGATTCCATTCCGAGGGAACATCTGCTGTTGCATGGCACCCCTCATGATGAAGGCCTGGCAAATGCCCCGGAGCTACCCCCCCAGCCCAGACATTAGGGTTTTGCGGGGGGGGGACTGTGGATGTGCCATTGACTGAGGCTCTGGGCCAGGCTGACAGCAAGGGTCAGAATCTCTGAGCGCACTGGCATTTGATCACAGAAGAGACAGGCCCTGTGAACAGCTGCAGTCCCTCCCAGGTCATCACGGACCTCAGATGAGATGCTAAAAGGCCAGGTGGCGGTTTCACTCTAAATGGTTTGCGCATTGGCATTTGACCTCTATTTTCCATCAACTTGATTTTCATTTCCTAATGTTTACTGATTGGAAAAATAAGAAGAGGTGGAAAGCTCAAGTGAATGGAAATCTCTCCTCACTCCCTTCCCATTTTTCCAGATGTCTTGAGTTAAACGTACAAATTAAGAGGTGCTTCCATGCGCTGACCATGGAGAGTCCCATGGCTTCCCATGAATGATGGGTCCTGTCTGCTTCTTCCTCCAGCAGCTGGAGCCTATCCATCTGTTGGACCCCGGGGCTCCTCTATATGACCAGCTGCAGCCCAGGGTCTGTGCTGTGGAAACATGGACTCAGGGATTCCCATGGGCTCTAGCCAGGTTTCCAGCCCCTAGTAGGAAGACAGCCCACGGGACCAGGTCTGACCAAGGCACCGTGAAGGGACCTGACAAATGCCGCATGTAGGCTGAAGTGTTGGAGTGGGTGGGGGTCTCTGCTCACTCTCCTCCCTGGCCACCTAATGGTGCAGCCAACCTGGGTCTCTGAGTCACCACTTGGAAGGAAGCTACCAGGAGAACTGCTTGGCCTCGCAGCAGATGTCATGGGAGGGAGACACACCCCTTTGTCGTATTAAGTCAGAGGTTTCTGGATTAATTCGTGGCCATCTTGACAACAGCAGCCCCTCAGCTCCCCTTCCATTGATGCCACAGTGCCTCAAATGTGTCAGGCACTAGGCGGGGCATTGGTGGAAGGCGTGGTGGGCATCCTTACCCTCTAGGAAGCATAGTTAAAGAGCAGATGGAAACAGCTGAGTTTTTATAATGCAGAGTGTCAGTGCTATGATGGGAGGAAAGAGAGGTCTGTGGGAATCCAAAGAAAGGGTGGCAAAGGCAGAGGGAGGGACAAGTCACAGAAGGCTTCTCAGAGGAGGTGATTTCTTTGCTGGGTTGTAGTGGTTGAAGAGAAGTTAGTTCAGGAGTCACAAACTGGTGGTTTGTATTATTTGGTCAACAAAATATTTAAACTGTTTTTCTGGTAGTTAACCATACTTAAAATGGAGGAGTCTCACAAAAAATCTGGATATGGGGATTTACTTTAAAAAAAAAAATCAGGATATTGTTCAACAAACACTGAGGCCGTGAGTCTGTGTAGCAACAATGGTCTGGAGCTGGCAGTGGCTGCCCCCTTCACCAGATCACCGGAGTCCCTTTCGTGGACTTGATTCTGGCCAGCCCTGCAGACAGTTGGGATTTGCAACCCTTGAGTGAGTAGTCCTTAGTAGACTTCCTCCACCCAGAGATCCTTTTCAGCTATGGGGCCAAGGAACAGGCTTATCCCAGCTTTCTCCCTCCCTCAACTCATTAGGGGATCCAGGAGCCTCTTGCTGGAAGTCTGAGGGCCTCCTCTCTTGACTATGGCTGACTACTGTCCCCACATCAGGACAGTGACTCTGGTCCAGCCAGTGTGGGAGAAAGGAAGCCCCAGGGATGACATAGTCCCCAGGTCCCCCAGCAGACCATGTTGCCTGCTCCTGCCTTGGCTCCTCATGGTAGACATTTGCTGCTTTTGGTTGCCCCGAATCTGCTTCTCCTGGCTTTAGCAACAGTCCCTTGATTTTCTTTTTGAGAATCACCCCTTCCTCAGTATTCAAATCTTGGAGGTACTCTGATGAAGCTTCATGCTCTCTGCTGGCCAAAAGGAGGACACAGGCCCTAAGCCAGGCCAGCTGGTGCCCCTCCTGGGGCTGTGGGTCATAAGCAGAGTGATACAAGGAGGAACAAATGTTGTGGCTGATATATCCCACAGGGGGATCTTGGAAAAACTGGCCTCAGTTTCTGCTACCAGGCCCCTGGTCTGTTGTGGCTCTTGCTCTTTCCTGGGCCTGATCATCAGCCTTCCTTTGGCTTCTAGGTGCTGGTAACCTCTCAGTAACCCCTGCTTCTATTTGATTGGGGCAGATTTGGTTCTGTTGTTTGCTACCTACACCCATACACAGCCCTTCTCAAAGGGAGGCGTGAGCTGTTTGGGTTCACACTGGATTTCTCTGAATGCCGAGTCAAGCTTGCATGGGCAGCAGAGGCAGGCTTTGCCTTTTCCTCACCCTCAGCTCCTTCCTCCCCCTCTTCTGGAGTCATTGGGTCACCCCTTGCAGTCCCAGCGTTGTCAGAAACCAGAGCACTGGAATTTCTTCCAGACACACCCTCTGGGGGTAGCCTTGACCATCCTGACTGCGGCTGGGCCAGTCATGATCCCTAGACTCCTCGCTTAGCCTGGAGGCTTGGGGTCACCCGTCCAAGTAGTCTGGCTCCTTAGGTTGGGGCCTCCTTTGCCTCCCCAGGACGAGGCTTGACCTAAGCCTGTGGATGAGTTTGGAGACATCTTGCCTGTGGGCCCAGCATGGGCTCTGGGGCTGTGGGAGTCCTCGTGGTACTTCTGCCAGACTGGCTTTTCTCTTGGTAAAGACCACCTTTATCTTTTCCCATGCATATATCCTCCTGTACTATTCCTCAGTACTTTACATCAAACAAAAAGAACACACTCACTTTTTAATCTTTAATACGTATATTTCTAAAGGGAACATGAGATCATTCTCATAAGCAAGAAACCTGCACCGTATTCTATAAATGGAAAGTAATGGTAAAAATAAGGACATGGAAAATACAACATTGTTATTTAATTTCAGCTAGATACTGTTGCTGGAAAGCTCTTTGTCCAAAAGGAAGATCAGAAAGTGTTACAGAGGCGTTAAGTAGACGCTGACTTCCAATTGAGAATTCCTCCTTGATAAATCAATAGGAAAGGAGGTAACTCTCTCCCAGTTCTACTTAACTTGTGCCTGCATTACTCTTAAAATGGCCTCATGGAGCAGTGATGGTTGGTGCCCACTCTGGGGAAAGCATTGCTTCCGTAGCCTCGACCTGTTTCCGGATCCTGTGGCTAGCTGTCTGTCCTGACTTGACCTGGCTGCCCACTTGCCCTTGACTGTGGCTCCCCACTTGTACGGACCTCACCGTATTCCAGGCTGACCAGGCCTGGGGGCCTAGCTGGCCCCAGTGGATGAGCTTGGTTCTAAGTCCAGCCATCTCAGGGAATTGAGAGAATACAAGAATGAAGTCCTTAGAGCCCTTCCTAAGTGACAGACATGATAGGTATTTTACTCAGATTATCTGAGTTTTCCCCACATTTCAGTCATTCATCTACCACCTTCATGATTTCTGCCATATCAGTGCTATTCATTTACCTTGTAGTTTTCTTCAAATTGATTTGTCTTTTAAAAAGCTCAGCATTTTATTTTAAAAGGAAATGCCATATTTTCCCCATAAATCAGAGTTTGGTGTGCCAGTTACATTTTTCTATCATGCATCGATTGTGAGGTATTAAAGTAATACGTGTTCATCCATCTACCACCTAAAATCATCCTGCACACACCATCAATCACCCATGTACCAGCCCTTGGGAAATACTGTAACTCCTTAGTTAATTCTCACACGTTTCTGGGAGGATGGTTTATAGGTAAGAACGTGGAGGCTCAAAGGATTCCGTTCCTGAAGTCCCACAGGCGGAAAGGCTTGGGGCTGAGATTTGAATCCAGACAGTCTAACTCCAAACGCCAAGGCTTTCAACACTAGTGCTTTCCAAATGGATTTTTTTTTTTAAATCCAAAGAATTCGTTAAAAATGAATATGTGTTTGGAAATCCAATATAAAAAGCAGATGAAGTTGGAGCTTTTATAAATTATTTAAATGAGATTGTTGGGTGCAGAGGGTTTTTTTATTTTTATTTTTATTTTTTTTGAAACTTCTCTTGCCCCAATCTATCCTACGATGGCCCCTGAGAACCTGTCTCAGAAGCCCAGGACTCTGAGGAATGTTAATTTGAACCACCCTATCTCTCAAGTTTATTTAGTTCCATTTTCCCCATGAGCCAAACTCCTGAGGGGCAACATCTGGGTCTATGTTATCTTTCCTGGCTGGGCATCTCTACCTTGGACCTTCGCCATTTTGAAATCTTGAAATTTTCCGTCTTACTGTCTTGAAATCTTCCACTGGCCTTCCTCTGACCTAATTATTCATTCATCAAACACTGATGTCTAACCTGTACCCAGATTTTTTGATGACACAAGAGGAATAGATGTAGTGTCTTTGATGGCTTCCCAAGCCCGTGTGGAAGACAGATAGACACAGCCAAATACAGTAAGGGTTGGAGGAGGCCCTGTTCACCCGAGTCACATTGTTGCCTCAGTTCCTGCCTCTTTTAGGTGGCTGGTTGCATCCTGTATGGAGCAACTCCTGAGATGGAACCAGTGAAGGGACCCCAGGGGTGACAGAGGTCTTGTCTGACTCCCCACTATGGTTCCTGGGTCACTGTTCCCTTCAAAAACCAATGTCTGATTTAAGTCTGGACTTAGAATCATACCTTACTGAGACCCCCCAACCCTCACTCCAACAGGAGGACCAATTTACAGTTGTGCTGCCACCTGCAATATGGACCTCTGACTGGCTCCTGACCTCAGCCTGCCTTCTCCCCCTCAAGGCTGCTTATGGCTGCCCCCTGCCCCAACCTAGAGATCGCCCACTGAAATGGGTACCCCAAAGGGAGCCTCTCTGCCATGAAGAGAAGAAATCTGTCACTCTGAAATTATGGGAAGATCTTGTGAGAGTTCCTATAAGTTTTAAAGATTTCTAAAAGACATTCAGCCTTTTGATGCTCCCCCCAAAAGCCAAGATTTCTACCCTTTTTCCTCAGCGTGGCTACTGCCCTGGTTCTCTCCAAGATGCCCCTATCTTTGGAAGGCACTGAGTTCTCCAGAACATCACTGATCTGAGTGTCTCCAGAACATCACTCTTGGGGGTTCCCCAGTACTGTGGGACCTGGTCTAAGCTAAGTTTGAGTTCTCAGAAGCTTCTCCCTTGGTAGGTCCTAGAACTGGGCCTATTAGCAAACTCAAAATGAGTCAACTCAAGTCAAGTCAACTCATCTCAACTCTACTCAGCTTAACTCAACTCATTTCAACTCAATCCACACTTCCTGTGTATCATTTTGCTTACCCTGAGCTAGGCTCTAGTTTTAGGAGAGATAGAATCCAAGAGTTAATAAGACATAATGTTTACTCTCAAGGAGTTTTCTCTTGGAGAAAGAGCCACCTCTTTCTCTTAGAGAAAAGAGCTTCCTTTTCTGGCCTCCCAACCAGCAGTGTAATTCCTGGGGTCCACTCCCCTAGACTTCTCAAACTACGTTCCTGGGATTGTATGACTTTAAGACTCCAGATTGCAAAGTCGGTTGGTCCCTCACCCTTTAGGATATGATTCATATGGGTCCTGAGTCATTCATGTATTCACAGACTTGCACTGAGCACTTACTATGTGCTAGACACTTTATAGACATTAACTCATTTAATTTCCCCAGCAACCAGTGGGGATACAGAACCAGTAGGTGGTCAGTTAAAATTTAACCCAACCCTAATTCCAAAGCCCATGTTCTTTCCATCTTATCCCACTCTCTCTTAGAACAATTGGATAGAATCCATAATAAAGGATATTTAAACAAATACATTCCATATGGAGGGAAAGAGTGGATTAATGAATATTTTATGTAAAGCAAAATCTCACCTGACCAGTTTATTAGAATTCTTGAGAAGCAAACTATATAGGGAGATAAAGGGTGACTTTCACAAAAAGTCTTTGTCAAATTTCCATCCCAAAGCCTATTAATAAAATTGATTCATTATAGAATTGGGCAGAGGTGGGTGGTGAGTGGGAGGGAGTCTATTTTTGCATGGATAGAGAACTGGCTTAGAGACAAGAAAGAGAGGGTAGGGATAAATGGGTGCTTTTTCAAATGAAGAACTAGGGTTCCCCAGGAATTGGTGCTGAGTTTGGTCTTATGTAACACCCCAGGCACAAGCATTGAGTGTCCAATGTGTGCATTTCCTGCAGTAAGTATGGAGGGTGATACACACCCAAACCAGACTTAGCTCCCCTCCTGGAGAAGCCCAGAGAAAGAAGTGCTCAGCGACACCTCCAAGTTTTCAGAGGACAGGCAGCTCTGGAGGGGCCAAAATGCCAAGACATCGGAGATAAACCAGAAGACAGTGGCCAGGAAAGGGGAAAGAGCCCCATGCAGCAAGCGAAAGATCTGAGCTCTAGGACCCATCTGTTATTCATTTGCTGTGTGACACTGGGCAAGGTCCTTCCCTCTCTGGGTCCCAGTTTTCCCTCCTGTACAAGGAAAGCATTGGACTAGATGCCTTGTAAGGGTGTGGTGTTCTGGATGGAGGACAAGGATTTCAAATAGAACCTGATTATGAGAAAGTCTCTATTTCCTGTGGCCAAAATGTCTCCTTCTGTGCCTGCACTGAGATGGGGGACCACTCTCCTTCTGTCTCTCTTATTTGTGAACAGTGAGGATGAGGCAGAGAGCCATGAGGTCTGTGATGCCGGGGCGCAGAGCCCAGCCTGGAATCCCTCAGTGGCATTCATTGCAAGTGACTCAGCGTCATAAATAGCTCCCATCTGGATGAGCAACGATATCTATAGCGATCGAGCGATCTCTATATCCACACACACTCTCTCTGTGCAAATATGTGGCTCACTGTATGCTAAATACGAGGTGGCCTGGAGACGTTCCTCCTCTTAAAAGACTATTTGGTATGAAACTCGAGACTGTTTATTTAAAGAAACAAGTTTACAACTATGCACATTGGATTACTGGTAGTGGGTGGTGGGGAAAAGGCGATGTGGATGAAGGGACGCTGGGTGTGATCCAAGCTTGGGGGCCACGGAGGCCGACCACTCCACCTTCAGCCTTCTGTCTGCAGCAGGAGGGGTAATGGACACCACACATGAGATGCTTGAGATCCTGGGGTCGGGCTACAGGGAGGGGGTACTCTTGAGCTCATCGGTGTAGGAGACCACGGTTAGCAGAAAGAACATAGGAACTGGGGTGACAGGAGAACCGGGTTCCAGCCCTGCTCTGCCCTGCCATTGATCTTGAACAGTTCATTAATTCACGCATTCATTCATCAAGTATGTACCAAGCACAGACAATATGCACAAGCCACATGGGGATACAGACAAGAAAATGTAGGTTGGAATTCAGGCGTAGCCACCTGCCAGCTATAAGCGCTTTCCCAACTCTGTGCTTCAGCTTCCTTATCTGTAAACTGGGGATAATACCCCCTAAGGTTTAATGCACAAGAAAGTGCTTCTTTGTTGTAAATGGCTCCGACAATGCAAGCTAGACCCATTCCACCACATTGCCCAGTTGATCCATCTCCTTTCCACTTAGGAGTGTTCTGGGGGCTCACGGAGGGGGAATGTCCTCATGACCCCCTTCACCAGGGCCCCAACAGTGGGGGCCTGGAACACCACCCATGGGAATGACCTTGGGCAGTACCCTTACCTTTGCTTCTTGGCTGAGCTGAGATGTAGGGAACTTCAGTCAATGAGCAGAGCAGGTATGCCAGGGATGTACAGCTTCCTGGAGGAGGAGACAGGGTGTTCAGGGGTGAGCAGAGACAACTTCTGGGGTAGTTCAGTGGAGTGGCCTGAAAGGGCACTGGACCTGAGGACATGCCCTTGCTTCTCCTGAGGCCACCACAGATCCTCGGAGTTCTAGCAAGGGACTGGGCAGCAAGGGACCCTACCTGGCATCAGACCCAACCCCTAGCCCCACCTCACCCACTCCCCTGATAACAATTACCCTTCTTGGCCGCTGGCATGGGCAATGCTCGTATGGTACCACTGACCATACTGCTTTCTGGCTTAAAGGTGATTTCTGACCCATGTCAATGGTTTACTGTCACTCATACCTGGATTTGAATTCTGACTTTGGGAAAATCCATGGCATCTCCCCAAGCCTCAGTTTCCTTATGTGTAAAATGAGGCTACTAACAGCCCTGATTTTAGCCTACAACAAATCTTGTTGTAATCATTGTTGTTCATGTTGACTATCTGTGATGGTGTCTATTATCTTGTGGCCCCTCAAATTTTAGTTACCTTCTCCTGCTCTCTCCTAGGAAGTGCAAGGCATTCCTGAAAAGGCAAGGGCTCGTTCTATGACTTTGCCTCTGGAGCCGTGCACAAGTCCTGACAGAAAGTGGCCACCCAGTAAACCTCTATTGACTAAACAATGCTCCACAAGTTTGTTGGGTTTGCCTTCACAAAGTTAGGGTTAGTGAGGTTGATGTTCTCCCGTTTAACAGAGGAGAGCACAGGTGCAGACAGGGTAGGTCATCTGCTCTGCTTCCCACAGGGGCAAGTGTGAACCAGATGAAAACCCACAGTCCCCACTCTGCCTCCTCCCCCCACCCCAGCCCTGCAGTCAGGGCCTCTCCTGGCTGGACACCAAAGTCCCACAACATCATACGCCCGCGTCCAAGCTGGTGCCACCTCCTCCATGTTTTCCCTTCCTTCTGTAACCACCGTCCTGCTGCCACTCAAGAAAGGGGACATTCTGGTGTCCCCTTTCCAGAGGTGGGGACTGAGGATGTGCCCTGGATGATAGACACCGTTTCCAATCGATCTGCCGACTTAAGCGCCTTCCTAGGACTGGCGGTCTTCTGGGACCATCCTGGGATCACGGCACCTCACCCCTCGGCCTCTGCGCCTCCAAGGCATTCTTACCTCCTCCTGCAACCTCCTCCCGCCCCAGGCCTGCCACTGGACTCCGAGCTGAGCGAGGCACGGGCTGATTCTCCAGAGCCCGGCATTAGCAAGACTTGATAAGTATCTGTTGGGTGAGTGAATGAACAAGTAAACAGTGGCTGAATGACTGTGTCGGGCCGTGTTCTAAATGCTGGGGACCCCGCAGGGAAGAGGGCAAGCCTGCTCCAGCTCTCAGGGAGCTGACAGTATTTGAATTTAAAACCAACAACTGGATTGGAAAGAGGGCAGATGTTACTGTTCCCTGACGGGCTAGGTGGGGAAGCGGGGATGGAGAGTTGGCAAGCCCGCTGACTGCCTGGGGAGTACCTTGGAGCCGAAGGTGGCCTCCCTGGCCTCAGGCAGGGCCATCTGTGCCCCAAGTGGGGAAGCTGACCTTTAAGAAGGCCAGGGAAGAATACCGGTGCAATTATGTATTTAATGTCTACCTACTGCTGGGTCCACAGCTAGCACGCTGCCCGGCACGGAGCGGATACTTAAACTTTTGTTCAGTGAAGGAAGCCATTTGTTCAATGGGTGGGCCAAGTGTGTTGGGATGACTCAGGTCTAGGGGCTGGCGGGACTCCAGAGTGCTAACTCTCAGAATTATTATGACATCCACTTGAATGGGGCTCCACTGTACTCGGAGCCCACTTACATGGCTGTTACTATTTTCCCCATGCCGTGAGGACACCGCACACACACGTGTTAGTGAGCATGCTGGGCTGGGCACCAGCGGCATTCATACAAGCTATGGGGCGACAGCAGTACTTCCGGGGTATCTGTGATGTGCTGGGCCCCTCATGTCCACACTGCCTGGCAAGGCCATGGTCACCATCCCCATCACACAGAGGACAGTACGGAGGCTCAGAGGAGGCTTGAATTTGCACCATTGGAAACTAGGAGTGAGATGTACAAAGCTCATAGTCGAATGGGGACCACAACAGTAAAGAGGATAATTAAAATCCAGTGTGACACCCCCAGAAATGCACGTTTGTCAGAGATGCCTCACTGCCGGGAGGCATCAGGGAGGGCTTCCCTGAGAAGATGAGCCTTGAGCTGAGGCTTAGAGGACAGAGGAGAAGGAAGGGCTATGCAGGCAGAGGGAGCAGCATCTGCAAAGCTGTGGGCGGAGTGTGGTCCCACTTGGAGGAATGTGGTTGGGCCAGACCCTTGACCAGAAAGATAAAGCTGGGAGGTTGTTGGGGCCAGTTATAAGGAGCTTCATTGAGGCTGGAGGATGATGGAGAGCCATCGCAGGGCTTGGCTTCGAGCTCCTTCCAGGGGCAGGGGCAGGACTGGGGGAAATGGGAGGCTAGGTAGCAGGACCTGTGCTTGATGAGGTTGGGGGTAGAGGGATATTCGGACTCTGCCTCTGGACCTGGGTGATGCGTGGCAATGGAAGTCCCTGAGGGTCAGCTCAGCCATTGGCTGAGCCACCCTGTGGAGCTGGAGTTCTCCCCCAGCCAAGAAGATCACTGTGGCAGGTCCTAGTCTCTGCCCCAGCTCCAGCCCCAGCAAAGCCCTCCTCTGCCACCTGGCTGCTCCCAAACTGTGTCCTAGCAACGTCACAGCCCTCACCTTGGCAACGCCAGCTTCTGCACTCTCTTCCTGATTGGGCTGGAAAGGAAGGTGGAGCTAGAATGCCTCCTGTCCACTAGACCTGCTCAGGAAACCAGCCTGGGCCACCCGCAGCCTGCAGTCCCAGGTTCATCAGGTGGAGTCTGGCCAATCAGATGCAGAACATGAGTCTGGACGCAGGACAGGAGTCTGGACTCGCAGCCTTGTGAGCTGGGTTCTGACCCAGGGCTGAGGCTTTGTCTGAGTGACCTTGGACAAGTCTCTTCCCCTCCCTGGGCCTCAGGTCTTCCCTTTTGTAAAACAGGGAGGTTGAACAACACCATCTCTGGAGTCTAATATTACCTTATTCCATTTTTGACCTTTCCCCATGGTTATTGGTTGGATGCTCTGTTGCTGGTACGGATTTTAGTGTCAGACTCTAGGAATTTAAATCCTAGTTTGCAGGGCGCCTGGGTAAGTCAGGTAAGCATCCAAGAAACTCTGGGTTTCTGCTCAGGTCATGATCTCAGGGTCATGAGATCGAGCTTTGCATGGGGCTCTGTGCTCAATGGGGAGTCTGCCCCCCCCTTTCCTTCTGCTCCTCCCTACCCCTACTTGTGTTTTCTCTCTCTCTCTAAAATTAATTTTAAAAAGTCCTGCTTTGCTTGGCCAAATCACTCTACCTCTCAGAGCCCAGGTTTTTTTTCCCCTTTGTAAAATGAATGTATTTCATGCCATCTCACCCAGGGGGGTATAAGAACAGTCAGTTGAAATGGTATACATGAAAGTGCTTTATAAGTGGCAAAGAGCTATGCAAGCGTAACCTGTTTCATCACAGGGGCTGTGCTCAGTAACCATTTACTGAACGCACTCCTCCCCTCTCACCAGAAACAGCAGCAGCAAGCCTTTATTGAACACTTACTATGTGCCAAGCATTGTACTGAGGTTTTACTCATGTTATGTTATTTTCACCGCAACCATGTAAGGTATTTGCTACTATAATTCCCATTTTCCAGATGAACAAAGGAGGACCAATATGGTTTTGTATAGAAGGAGCTCAGCCGGATTCCCTGGCTTTAAAACTTGACCATTTAAAATTTAATGAGGTGGCCTCCTCAGATCTCCTCTCTGTGTCTCAGGTTTTTCCTCTTGCCCAAAGTCAGGCTCTCACTCAGGGTTTGGTGGGCAAAGAGGCAGCTCTCTCATTTATTGAGCATCTCTTCAAAGTGCCAAGAATTGACCAGCTTCTCAGGCTTTTCCCTGCATGTCAGTCCCTTGCAGGGGGGTGGGGTGGGGTGGGGGGAATGGGGTGTGTCTCATTAAAACGCAGATTCTGATTCTGTGGGTCTGAGATGCATTTGAGACTCCACATTTCTAATGCATTCCTAGGAGATGCTGATGTTGCTGGCCCAGAGACCACACTTTGAGTAGCCAGGTGCTAGAGGATTTCAAATATTATCTTCTTGAATCCTGGGGACTAAGTCTTTTTAGCCCAGAGTCACAGATGGGGCAACTGAGGCTCGAGACGCAATGTACCTGACTCAGGGTCCCAGCGCATACAAGGGGTGACTTTGAACTTCAGTCTGCCTGGGAGTATGCAGTGCCAGGGGTTATGTGCCAAGCCCTAGTTCCTGGTTGTGTGGTCCCTGCTTGGGCTTCTGTCTCCACAGCCAAGGCAGAGAGTCCCTGAGAGAGAGAGTCCCTAGAGTCCCTACTAGGACCCGCTTCTTATTTTCAGTTTGTCACAAGCAGACCAGTTTTGGGTGCTGCCTTTCAGTGGGAACAGAGCCCTGGCCCAGGATGTGTCTTTGCCATTGAGTGGACATCTCAGGATCAGGATGAGATCCTGCATATGTGTGACTCACCCTGTTGGTCCTACCCTTGGCCTGGCTCTTTTGGAATCCTGTCCTTATTCATCATGGATCTTGGGGGCACTAATTTTGTTTTTAAAAAAATATTGCACAACCTGTTATTGACTTTGATGCCTGAGATTTTTAGCCTCCCTTTACATTTTGCACCTGAGAAGGGTGCTTCTTGCCCTCGCCTTGCCCCAGTCTTGGCCCAGCCCTATGTCTTCTCCTGCCCCTTCTGCCTCATGGCATTAGGATGGTGCCTGCAAGGCGCTGCAGTGCCCACCCAGCAGCCAGCCAGCCAATGCATTTATTTCCCAGCAGGGGAATCCATCACTTGGCTTGCCTTTTGGCTGACCTGCTCTAGCGATGGCAGCAGGAACTGTGGGCCTGGGTGATCACTCTGATGTGGGTTTTGCCCTTACCAGTGAGGAGAGGGAGAGAAGGGACTTTACTGCAATTTAGATTATGCCATCCGCCTGCTTCACCCAGTATTCAAGGCCTTGCCTGCTCTGGCTCCTGTTAACCAATCTGTCCTTATCTTTACCATCCCCTCCCTCCCTCCCTCCTTCCTTCCCCGCAGCTCTTGTCATGCAACTTTGTCAGGTTTCTTCCTACCTCAGGACCTTTGCACTTTCTGCTTGCATACTTGTCTCATGGCCAGCGGCTTCTCCCTGTCCAGATGTCAGCTTCAATGTCTGTTCCTTTAAGTCCTACCTGTCTTTTTTTTTTTTAAGATTTTATTTATTTATTTGACAGAGAGAGAGATCACAAGTAGGCAGAGAGGCAGGCAGAGAGAGAGGGAGAAGCAGGGTCCCTGCGGAGCAGAGAGCCCGATGCGGAGCTCGATCCCAGGACCCTGAGATCCCAGGACCCCGAAGGCAGAGGCCCAACCCACTGAGCCACCCAGGTGCTCCATAAGTCCTACCTGTCTTACACAAACAGCCCCGACCTCCTTGACACACCCTTCTTTTATTTCTTTTCTAGCACTTACATAACTTGGTGAAATTATTTTAGTGTTTACTTGCTTTTTCCCCACTAGAACGTGAGCTCAGGGAGAGCATGGACCTTATCTGTCTGTCTTATTCTTCATTGTCTTTCCAGATCTCAAACAGTTATTGGCTTGTTGTAGGTGTTCAGTGAGCATTGAGGCATCAGTGAGCCATACCCTGGGCTGGAGTTTCCACACTTGAGAAACGGGATGCTAACCCGAACCCCCCTGGTCAAGATCAAAAGCAAAATGACCCAGTTTGGGGCCAGTGATACTATTCCTGTTGTTTAGCTGATGAACCTGAAGCTCAGAGAAAGATGGGACTTGTCCCAAGTCACTGGCCAGGAAATGCATGGGCTGGGGCTCCCTCCAGTTTGGAGAAGCGCCTGGCCCCACGCCCCGCCTGGAGCAGGCATTCAGGAACGGGATGGCTGGATCTGAGTTCCTCGGAGTCTCTTGCCATCTGCTGCTTGAACTGCAAGACCCGCCTTGCCCGCCAGACTGTCACAGCTTCCTGACGAGTCAGAGACAGGAATTCTAATGGCTGTTTTCTTGCGGAACACAAAGGCCTGCCTCTTGCAAATGTAGAGATACATTTTCTCCGCATTGGCAATTACGACGCTGGATGTCTGGGGAACGTTTTTCATCTTCCAGGCACTTCACCAAGATTAACTTCTGAACCTATGCAGCAATGCTTGTTGCAACTTGAGTGGATGTCTGGGGCAGTGTGGGCGGCAGTGTCTTCTGTCATAGGAGGAGCTGGGGTTTAGAGGGCTCGAGGCCCCCGAGTCAACATCTCTAGGAGTTTGGTCGATTTTCCTGAGAGCAGTTTCTCCGCTGTCAGAAATGCACTGACCTTCTTGAGGATTCAAGGATTCTGACTTTCCCTGCGTGATTTGGCTGTTGATTTAGCAGCATTTCCCACAAATCCTTACTGAGAGTTTCCTAGGTATCCTTCTCACCCTGAGCGTGCAACAGGGGGACAAAATATATACTGCCCTTACCCTCCTACAGTACTGAACCAGCAGGGGAGACCGAAGACAGTGTCCCGCCAGTAACTGGCTGTGTGACTGTGGATAGGTCCCTCTCCCTCTCAAGGCCATTGGGTTTAGCTTTCTCTCCTCCCCTGGACCCCCTGCTTAAAGATTTTTGATGGTCCCTTGTTGCTTGCAGAGAAGGTGGGCATCTCTGGCCCAGCCTTCAAGGTCCCTGAGAGCTGGGCTCTATTTGACCTTTTCCAGCATAGGCTCCCGCTCACCAGCTTCCATTTGCTCCGTTTTTATTTAACCAACACTCATATGTCACTTTCTAGGTGCTTTGCAGGCACTGTCTAAATGCTTCACAACATTCAACTTGCTCTATCCTCACAGAACTCCTTTGTGATTCTTGCCATCGCCATTTTCAAGATGAGGACCCCGGGACACGGAGTAGTAAGTTAAGTTGAGTGCGTCCACAGAGCTACTAAATGGTGTGGCTGGGATTGGAACCTGGGCAGCCTGGCTCCCAGCTCATGCACTCCGCTGCTGCTAGGTGACCTTCCTCTGTCCTCAGCACCAGTCCTGCTCTCTCCTTCCCTAGATGCACTCCAACAGCCATTGCTCACTTTCATAAAGTCCTCCCTGATGCCTCCCAGGCTGGATGGGTTCTTCTTAGCTCTGTGTCCCCACAATGCCTTGCACTTCCCTCCCCATGGCAGCTCTTCCCACATGTTAATGTCCTGTCTCCTCTGCTGGATGCTGAACACCTCAAGGGGCCTTCTCCTCCTGCTCTGTACCCGGCCCAGTGTGTTCCCAGCATCCATTCTCCATGCAACAACCAGAGGCATGTTTTTAAAGCAAAATCAGTTTGTATCACTCTCCTGCTTAAAATCCTCCAGTGACAATCTACTGCATTTAGAATAAAATCCCAAATCTTGACTGTGGCTTAGAAGGCTCTGTGTGAGGGACTGGTCCCTGACCTCTCTCCACCCTCCTCTGCTGCCACTTTTCCCTTTGATCCCTGCTTCAGCCATACTGGCCTCCTGTCCCCAAAGAGACCAGGCTCACATTTAGGGCCTTCTCCTGAGCTCTTTGTTTGTCTGGAATGTGTGACCCCACATCCTCCCTCAACTGACTTCTTGTTATTGGGGTCTGAGTGTCACGTTGCCATTTCAGACAGACTCCCCTTATTTGTCTGTCTGTCTGCTTACATGTTTTCATATTTACTTTTTAATTGTTATTAATGACTGTGTCTCTTGCAAGTATGTAAGCCCCATGGGAGCAGGGATCTGAGATTTCTTGTTCTGTACCTGGGAACATACCTGACACAGAATAGCCGCTCAGTGAGTAAATGTTGGAGGAAGAATAAAAGCTCACCAAGGTCCCTTTGGATTCAGTCCTACCTATTGCAATTCAACTAGGCCTAGATAGTATAACATAATACGGCTTTCCCCTTATCTCTGAAAGTAGAGTGTTCTTGTGAAACCTTTTGTAAACCAAAATGGTGCAAAGCAAAGAAGCAATTACCGTTTGGTAAAAGTGAAATCCTCTTAAAATTTCTTTTGGTTAGTGAAATGACCTACTAATGTAGGTCTTCCCTAAAAGTGATGTGACAAAAAGCAAACTTTTGGATAGTGGGGAAAACCTGTATCATCATAATAAAATATAAGATAATAATGTAATATATGTGTTATAATATATCTGAATTGGTCTCATGTCAGGCTAAAAGCTGGAATAATTTCACAAGCTGAAATTCACTATCTTTATCATCCTTCTATGTCTCGCTGCAGTCATACTCCCAGAAGTGAGGCAATTTTATTAATCATTCTCTGCTGACTTCTCTTCACCAGGGATGCCTAGAACCCCTGACGCGTGCTTTAATTTGTCCACCCAAGACTCAGGGAGACTTGTGAGATTCTGCCTTCCCCATGTTGCAGCAGGGATGTTCTTGAAAAGCAAAATGCTGACTTGTGAAGTGCCTAGAGCCTGATGGGAGCACACATCCCCATTACAGACATCGCATTTCATCAGTTAATGGGAGAGACTTCATGCTCCAGAAAGGGACAAGAGCCCTGAGTCCTTCCAGGACCTGGGCCAGACACAACTCGTACCTCTGAGGAATGGCAGTCTGTAGCCGAGAGGGATGTGCAGTCTGATTTGGAGCAAATGGAAAAAGTGAGCCTTCACATGCATCTGGTTAAGATGAACAGAGTGGGCAAAAGTGGCCAAAATGAGGTCTGGGTGTTTGATCACAGATATTTGCTAATGAGAACCAAGGGATAAGGCAGGAGATGCACACAGTGGTCAGAATATAGGTACCCCATCATAGACTTTCTTCAGAAGGAAATGGAAGGGAAATGTGTCAAGGTGTCTCAAAGACCAACTACTATACATTGTCATCCTCTTGAGAACCAGAAAGGACATTTCTTGCCCCACTTTCCCCCCTCTCCTTCTAGCTCTTTGAGTTTGGGAAGGAAATGACATCCCAAGTTTATGGGCTGAGAAACTCTGAGACCTAATCTATCAGGCAGAATGGTGAACTGACAAAACTCTTGATTATGAGCTCAAAGGTCATGGCTCTGGTCTCAGCACTGTGGCACTTTGGGTAAATTCCTCTCTATTTCTGACCTTTCTCTTCCTCATCTGTAAAATGTGGCTGTTGGGTTTGGTGATTTCCAATTCAAGGATTTCCATGACTTCAAGCCTTCTGACTGTATAAGCTAATGATTCAGATTAGTTTGAAAGGGAAGCTCTTGCTTTTGTCTTTTTCTTGATGAGGGCTCAATTTGTGTTTTGGTCGGCCTTGCAAATAATTACTGGCCTCTGGCCACAGTGTAGGTTGTGGAAATAAACAATTCTGGCTTGATAAAATCTGTTGAGGCTGATGTATCCTCCATTTTTTCCTGATTCTCTAATAATGCACATGGTTCATCACCATAGGGTAAAACTCTCTCAAAACTTTCCACTAAGGACAGGAATGTTCAGAACAGATTGTGGAAGGAAAGTCATAGTTTGAGTTAAAGACTTCTAAGGTAGAACAGCATTTGAATGGCAGGGTGTTGTTGTTGATGTTAAAATCTTTCTCCACTAAATGATATGATGTCTTGGGTTTGCTTCAAAATAAGTCTCTGTGTGTGTGTGTGTGTGAGTGTGATGAGAGTGGGTGTGGGTATAGATGAAACAAAATTGGCCAACTGTTGAAGCTTGATGATGGGTATGTGGGGGTTTATTATACTATTCTTTCTATTTTTTTAAAAATAGGGTTGAAATATTTCATCATAGAAGGCCCTTTGGAGACTGGCTCCAGCTTTTCCCTCTACTCTCATTTCACAGTCCGCATCTCGAGGACTCTTCAGCATAGTGACATCACCCTGGTGGCTCTGATCTCACACTTTTTGGCCTTTCCACACAGCTCCATCTGTGTGAGGTACCTTTCCCCTTCTTCCCCCACGGCTAAACACTCCTGCCTCTGCGATCCCATCACCTTGTGTACTCACCTTGATTATAGCACTTATCACATCGTAACGTATCACAACGATTTCTTTTCTGCTTCCTCTGCTGACTGTGCCCTCCCCAGGACACTTCTCTGTCTCCCCAGTGCACAGCCAGTGCACATAAGAGATCTTCAGCGCATGTTTACAGAGGGAATAATAGCAGAAATGATAGCTCGTTGTTTTGAGCACTTATTATGTGCCAGACCCTGCCCTAAGCTCATTATATAGGCATTTCATTAAATCCTCACCACAAGTGGGTACTATTAACCTGTCTTCTCATCACTCTCCCAAGGTTACGCGCTAGTAAGTGACAGAGCTGAGATTTGGACTCAGAATGCAAACAACTCTGCTCGTCTCCCTGCATCTGGGGTTTTAAAACACTTCTCTGTGAATACCATACAACAGGCCCAGGCTTTGGGGTGCCTGAGCTTCAGGCCCATTTCTGCTACTAAATTGCTGAGTGACCTTGGGCAAATCACCTCTGCCCCCTATGCCAACTACCCGGTAGAGACTACCAGTGATTGAGAGGGTCACGTGAGGCAAGGGCCCTCCCAGCTTCGGCTCTCAAAGAGAAAAGCTTTCCTCTTACACATTTGGTTTTCTGCCGCGGAGCTGGCTTCCCAATTTGGGAACCTCCCAGCTTCTCATGCTCCTTCAACCTCTTTTCTTACTAATTGCAGCCTCCCCAGCCAAGCCGCCGTTCACAACCTGCTGCCGGGGTTCCTCCCTTCCCCCTTCCTTCCTCTCGGGCAACGCTCCGGAGGTGGGGGCGGAACCCTGGGCGGGAGGGAGGGGAAAGCAAGTAGCTGCCCGGTTCCTGAGGCTTCCCGGCGGTTTCTCGGCCCCCTCCCCCCACGGAAACTCAGCCTCACACTTTCTAGGGATGTTCC
Source organism: Martes martes (assembly GCF_963455335.1). NCBI lineage: Eukaryota > Metazoa > Chordata > Mammalia > Carnivora > Mustelidae > Martes > Martes martes. The sequence continues at coordinate 102,453,357 of NC_137892.1, forward strand.
AGGGACAGCCTGAGTCAGTGATTGCAGCTGTCAGCCTCGGGCATCTGTGTTAGGCTCTCCGAAGGCAGTCCGTGGTCCTGAGCTGGGGTGGAAGTGGGGGCCTGGAGGGAAGAGGGGGCAGAGCACTCCTCCCTTCTAGCCTAGGCCCAGCCCGCCCCACTGGACTCCAGGACCCTTCTGTGCCTGTCTCCCCTTCCATTCTCTTTCTGACTTCCAGCTGGGACCCGCCATTGCATGGCCAGGCCTTGGTAAACTGCAGACCCAAGCCAGAGACGCGCGACTGTGACTGGGCTCCCCTCCCCAGCTCGCCCCAGACACTGCTCTGGGGAAGCCGAAATCCCAGATCGATGCAACCACCCACCCCCGAAGAACGCGGGAGGCCCCAGCCCCTCGGCTTTGTTCGCGGCTCGCCAGAAAGCAGGCGGCAGGCAACAGCTGCCTGCCGCCGCTGTGTTGACGCCGGGAGCGGAGTCCGCGGGGACGAGGGACTGTCCTCGGAGGCCGTGGCACTGAACCCGGACCCAACGAGGAGAGGAGCCGGCGGACGGCCGCTGTCTGCTGGTGCAGTGCTGACCCGGAGAGAGGAGCCGGCCGGGCGCGGGAGCTGTCCCCGAGGTGGTGCTGAAGCGAGAAGGAGCCCGTGGCGCCCTCCGCCTCTCCCCGGAAGAGCCGGTGGCGGCTGAGAGCTACCGGGAGAAGGAAGGAGGGCCGGAGGAAGCCACCCTCGGGGAGCTCGGCGGCGCGGGGCCTATGGCTAGGGTCTCTCCGGCGAACCTGCTCCAGCGGAGGAGGTGGCGGCTCAGCAACAGCGAGCGAGCGTGCGTTCTACGAACCTGTTGGAGGCTGCAGCTTCTCCGCGGCCGACCAGGGCGCCCGGGACCGAGATTCTGGCGCGCGTCTCCTTCCCCCTTTCTGCACTCCTCCGCGGAGGCTCTCCCTCCTGCCTGGGCTAGCACACGTGCGCGCGGGGGGCGCCCAGCCCCTCTTTGGTCCGCCCCGAGTGTCAGCCAAGCTGCAGGGCACAAAGCCGAGAGGCCTCCCCCAAGGGCAGACCCGCTCCCAGGGAGACCCAAGCTTCCTGAGATAGGAGGCGGGGGCTGGCGACGGGGACGGGAGAGGGCGCCAGCAGTGAAACCAAGAGGAGACAAGGGGGGAGCTCCCCGTAGAGTCAGTTCTGCCCTGAAGTTTGGGAACACAGTGTCCTGTTACTTAGAGGACAAAGGGCAGCCTGCCTTGGAAGTCTACTCCCTCACCCCCAACCCTCAATTCCATGACCAACAACCACATGCAGGTCTTGGACTTGCTCTGTTAGTGCCTCTAAAATCTCATTCAAGTCTATTATCTACCGTGTCCTAAAGAGGGCTTTCCAACCCTTCCATATATACAGTGTATTCATAATAAAATGCAAACTCTTGTGTGTGGCACTGAAGGTCCTTCACCAGCAAGACCCAGGGGCTCCTTTCTGGGTGTGTTCCCACGGCATTTTGAACAGGTTCACCCCAGTGCCTTAGCATCTGCTGCTCCCTTTGGCTAGAACATTCTTTCCCCTTACTATTTACACTTTATTTGCAAGTTAAAGTGTCCTCATTCTCAGTGAGAACTTCCTGATCCCTAAGGCACAGTCAATCACTCCCTCCTTAAGCTCCCTCAGCCTTTACATCCCTCTAGACCTTTTCTCATATTGTATTATAATTACTTATGCATCTATATTCTCAGTTACCAGGCTCATTAAAAACTGGTTCCATATTTTATTTTTCTTTGTATCTCCATCTCCTAGCACAACGACTGACACACAAGAGATTTTTTTTTAAGCTTTTATTTATTTATTTGTCAGAGAAAGCTAGAGAGAGCAAGAGAGAGTGCACAAGCAGGGAAAGCAGCAGGCAGAGGGAGAAGCAGGTTTCCCTACTGAGCAAAGAGCCCGATGCCAGACTCAATCCTAGGACCCTGGGATCATGACCAGAGCTGAAGGCAGGCATTTGACCTACTGAGCCACCCAGGTGTCTCCTCACAAGAATTGTTGAATTGTGTCTGCTGAATGTATGCACATATGAGAAGTGCAATTCAAAGTAACTTCCTTTCCCTTGATTGTTCGTTTGATTTCTGTCATTCTCTCTCTCTTTTAATCACAGCCTGTAAAGGCTCACATGGTGGCCTCCCTTCTACCCCTCCTGCCTCACCACCACCAACTCTCTCCTAACTCAATAATTCCACCTACAGTAACCTCCATTTTGTACCAAGTTGCTTTAAACACTTTTTTTTTTTCTGTTTCTCTGCTTGGAACTCTTTTTTTTTTTTTTTAAAGATTTTATTTATTTATTTGACAGACAGAGATCACAAGTAGGCAGAGAGGCAGGCAGAGAGAGAGGAGGAAGCAGGCCCCCTGCTGAGCAGAGAGCCCGATGCGGGGCTCGATCCCAGGACCCTGGGATCATGACCTGAGCTGAAGGCAGAGGCTTTAACCCACTGAGGCACCCAGGTGCCCCTGCTTGGAACTCTTTTAATCTTGATCTTCACATGGCTGAATCCTTCTTGTCTTTGGGATTTGGGCTCTGCAAAAGACCTTCGGCCACTTTATATAGTGTTCACCCCCCAAATACTCTATAACATTTTCTACTTCATTTTTCTTAGTAATTATTATTCTCTGAAATGATTTTATTTATAGATTTACTTGTTTATCATCAGCTTTCCCTCAACTAGCATTAGAACTCTCCTGAGCCAAGGATCACATCCGTCTGGTTTGCTGCAGTGTTCTCAGTGGCTAGCACTCTGAGAAGAACTCACCTCCCACCAGGGGATCCATAGTACCTCTCTCCCTGGAAAGACTGGAGCTACTGTGCAGGCCATTGTGGGATCTTCTGTTCAGTATAAATTGAGTAAGAATGTTTTAGGAGAAAGGGTCACACTGATATTCCATGGGATGAGAAAGAAGAGGAAATGGAGGGTCACAGATACTTTTACTGTGAGATGACAGCCCCTTCCTTTCCTGGATGGCATAACCATAATGACAAGTCAGCTCACAGCACACAAAACACTTTCACATACATAATCTCATTTGGTATTCATAACAGCCTTGTCTGGTAAGAACTATTCTCCCCAACACTGAAAATCTCTGAGGCTACATGAGGCAGACAGACTTGACCAAGACCGCACAGCTTGCAAATGGTGATGCTCTTCCTAGACCTGTGCTATGTGCAGAGCATCTAAAACTAAGACATGCCTCCTGCCTTCCAGGGTTTCACATTAGTGAGAGACACAGGCCCATAAACAATGGATCATAATATAATTTGATTCTCCAACTAAGAGATGGGGGTGGGGGTGGGGAAGAAATGGGTTGGTTTCCTGGGGCAGAATAAACCAAAATTCTTTCAATGACCATTACAATTTGTTCAACACTTCCTAGGTGTCAGGTACTGTACTGTTTTATGTACTTTGTCACAATGGATCATTCCTGCCTATTTCTTTTTTTTTTTTTTAAGATTTTTAATTAATTAATTTATTTATTTGACAGAGAGAGATCACAAGTAGGCAGAGAGGCAGGCAGAGAGAGAGAAAGAGGGAAGCAGGCTCCCTGCTGAGCAGAGAGCCCGACGTGGGACTCAATCCCAGGACCCTGAGATCATGACCTGAGCCGAAGGCAGCGGCTTAACCCACTGAGCCACCCAGGCGCCCCCATTCCTGCCTATTTCTATCTAGCTTTATGCAGTTAACAGAACCTTAAGAAGGTTAAGTAACATGGCCAAGGTCATGAGGTGGATAAAGAGTGAAGCTTGGACTTAACCTGAGTTTGCTTGACTTGAGCCCTGAGTTCTTAGCAATTATGCACCCCAGACATGCTGAATCGCAATGACTGGTGAACAGGGTTGGCCCAAGATTCAAAGATGATTCTTAGGCTATTCAGTTACATCTTAATGTCTACTGAGAAAAAACCATATAGAGAATGCTGCAAAAGGAGATGTGGGAGGGATGAACCTACCTGTAGGGTAGAGTTATGGGAAGTTGAGATTGGCTCTTGAAGGAGAAAGTGGGAGTTTCCAGGCAGACAGTAGGTGAAGAATGTTTCAGACAGAGGAATATTCAAGGGCCTTGGGTTGTGAAAATAAGGGGAATGCTAGTGTTTTGGATGTGGATGGAGTTTAAGGCCGATAGAAGGGAGAGAGCCTGGGAAGAGAGGCTGGAATCCAGGCTGGCCTTGGCTTATGCCTTTATCCTGTAGTCAGCGGAGAGCCACATCGACAGGCAAGAGCTATGCATCATACTTGCCATCATTACCTTGATCTTCCTCCAGTAGCACCATTGGGTCAGTCCTTTAAAATTTGTAAAGTGCTTTCTACTCACAGAAGTATCACTCTAGAGTATGTGGACCCAAAACTTCATGGGGGCATCATACCTGTGGGTTCATTGGTATTGTTCCCTGGCACCTAGTAATGACCCTGGAACAATGTGGGTGCTCAGTAAGCATTTGTTGTTGGGGAACAAGTTGGAGGAATTTAGAGCTTGGTTTAAAGCCTGCTTCAATAATTCAAATAAGAGAGAAGTGATGAGAAGCATCACTGAAACCAAGAGTGCAGAATTCTTTGACTCCTGACTCTGGAAAGCCAACACCTATGGCCCTCTACCTTGGAGCACCTTGGGGAAGCTGGATTTTAGCCCTCCAAAATGGTCCTAAATAATTGCAACAATTTTCCTCCCTAACATACAGAAAAGCATTTTGGCACCCAGGTGGCCAACACCCAGCCAAGCCAGGCTTTCCTCTGTTGTATGCACTTCATGTCTTTTGGCTCCTGGAATTTTGTCCCAATAGTCTCTATTATGTGGCAATAACATTATATGCCATCATTTGTTTCAGTGTTTTTAGGGGCAATCACCATGCTAATGAAACTCAGTCTTGGCTCAAGAACTAAAATCCACCTTCTGTTTCTCCACCCCTCTGGGAAGTCCACACAGACCCTGATATGGCTAACTTACAGATGGCTGACCTGCATCAGGCTCCTTTAAAGCTCTTGACATATATTAACTCTCTGAAGAGGGTATGACTCTTATCCCTGCTTTACAAATAAAGACAAAAGAAGAGACTTGCCCAAGGTTGCATGCTGACAGAGGCAGGTTTAAACCTTGACTGTTCAACTTGAGGCTGCAGGCTCCAGTACTATCCCTGACTACCTCCTGGATAAAATCTTCCCATTCTGTTTCCTCTCAGACCTGTGTAAGCCTGGAGAAATAACTTAATCTCTGAGAGCCTCTGTTTCTTTTTCTGTAAAATGAGGATAAAAATAGCTACCCAGGAATGTTGCTGGGGGAAATAGATGAGGTCACATATGAATGTGTCTATCTGGTGTTGCTTCTTTTCCTGGTCTTCCTCATCTGGACCAGTGGTTCCACATCTGCCCAGATGCTTGGGCCACAAACCTAGGGGCCACTGTAGAATTCTTCCTTTCTTTCCGCATCCAATCCATCAGCAAATCATTTAAGCTCTTCCACCAAAATACGTCCTAATTTAGTCTACTTCTCTCCCTCTCCACCACATCCCTCTCCTCCATGCCATCATTATCTCCTATCTGGACTACTACAAGTTTCTTAAAATGTCTCTCTGCTTCCATTCTTGCTCTCCAAAGTGATTTTTAAAATATGTATCTTATACAGAAAAGAACACAAATCATGTAAACAGTTCAATTAATGATCACAAAGTGAGCACGACTATGCAATCAGCGCCCAGATAGTGAAATGGAACATTATGATTTCCCATCATGGCACCCCAGTTGTTAGCCCCTTACTCCTCCCCAAAGGCAGATGCGGCTCTGACTTCTGCCACTATAGAGAAATGCTACTGAATTATGAAATCATATGGTATGTATTCTTTTGTGTTTGGCTTCTTTTGCTTGATATCATGTTGGTGAGATTCATTCATGCTGTTGCCTGTGTCGGCGGTGTCTAGTATTCCACTCTATGACTATCTCTCAATTTACTGATGGGTTTTTGGGTTGTTTCTAAATTTTGTATCAATCTTTGATACATATATATAAGGATTTGTGTTGGGTGCATTCCTGGGAGTGGAATAAATGGGTAAGGTGGGCATACATCCAGCTTTAGGAAACACTTTCAATCAGTTCTTCAGTTTACAAACTCATCAGCTGGGTATGAGAGTTCTCATTGCTCTATGGCCTCACCAACACTTGGTATTGTCAATTTTTACTTCTAGCCACTCTACGTATGTACTGAGTAGGTACTGGTTTTAACTGATGGGTAATGAAATACTTTTCCACAGGTCTAATGACTATTTGGAAAATTTCTTCTGTGAAGTGTCTGTTGATGTCTTTGATCAATTTTTTTATTGTGGTAACTGTTACTTTCTTATTGATTTGTAGGAGTTCTTTATATATTCTATGTAGGAATCCCTTGAACTATACATATATGTATATATAATATATGCTTATAATATATATATATTTTAAAATTTTATTTATTTATTTGACAGAGGGAGAGACAGTGAGAGACGGAACACAACCAGGAAGGGTAGGAGAGGGAGAAGCAGGCTTCCTGCCAAGCAGGGAGCCTGATGCGGGGCTCGATCCCAGGATCCTGGGATCATGACCTGAGCCGAAGGCAGACGCTTAACAACGGAGCCACCCGGGGGCCTATATATATATGTGTGTGTGTGTGTATATATATATATATATAAAAAATAAATAAATCCTATATATAGGATTTATTTATTTTTTTGAGAGAGAGAAAGTGTGCACAGGTGGCTGAGCAAGGGGAGGGACAGAGGGAGAGAATCTCAAGCAATCTCCTTGCTAAGTGGGGAGCCCAACGTGTGGGGCTTGATTCCACCACCCTGAGATCATGACCTGAGGCGAAAACAGGAGTCAGACACTTAGCTGACTGAACCACGTAGGCCCCGTGAAACCATATATGTTGTAAATATCTTCCCCCAGCCTGTGGCTTGCCCTTTTCCTTTGTTGTTAGTGTCATTTGATGGACAAAAGTTGTTGATTTTATCATAGTTCAATTTACTATTTTTTTCCTTTACAGTTAATGCTTTTGTGCTCTGTTTAAGAAATGTGTGTCCATCCAAGTTCAAGAAAACATCCTTCTTGTTATCTCTCAGAATCTGTATTGTTTTGCCTTTTATATTTAGACTAACACTCCACATAGAATTGATTTTAGTGTATGGTGTGAAACAGGAGTTAAGATTAAATAATTTTTGGCCATACAGACACAGCACATTTATTGAAAGAAAAACCATCTCCCCCACCCCCTGCACTGTTCTGCATGCTATTTTTGTTATAAACCAAGGGTCCCTATTTGTTTGGGTCCAATTCGACTTTTCAAAGTACAAAATAGATCCAGTTATCAGTCATGGCATCTTTTCCATAGAATTCAGAAAAAAAGTCAAATTTCCTTAAAGTTTTGCCTGGGCTGGCCCCCACCTATCCATCTGATGGTATTATTCTACCACGTAACGTTTTGCTCCTTCCACACCAGTCACAAAGTTTCTTTTCATTCCTTAAATGAAAGCACAAGCCTCAGCTATGTGCTTTCAGGCTTTTGTGCAAATGTGTTCTCACAGAAGGCCAGTCTGGCCCCTTCTCTTCCCAAGAGAAGAATCACTCTAGGTGATTACCTTGTTTTATTTCTGATAACCCTGGTGCTCTTCAAAACATCTTATTTTTTTCTTATTCTCTGCTTCTCTCACCAGAATGTAATCTCCATGAAAGCAAGGATTATGTCGACTGTGTTTTTCTCTGAAACGGCAGGGCTGGGAAAAGGAAGGGAATCAGTGAGAATGACACCTCCACCCTGTTTGCTGTGTCATCCAGCTCTCGCGTCTGCGTGCACATTGTCTCAAGACTTGCAGCATTAGGTGACATGCTGGATAGGTTGGTAGATAACTCCAGCACTATCAGTTTCATACCTGAGTTATTTTCCTGTTTTTATTGATGTTCTTCAAATCCCAGCTGTCGTTATTTTAGCAAAAACCGATTTATATTAATTTTGGAGGGGAAGAGAAGGAAAACTGATAGTTCTTGAACTTTCATGATATCTCATTCAACCCTCAAAACACCCATTTGAAGGGAAGTGTTATCATCCCCAGGTTACAGGTGAAAAAACAGAGATGCAGAGAGGCAAGGATGGTATGGGCTCATCCAAGTGGTTCAATCAGATTGCAGAAAGATCACTCTCATGAAGCCAGTTTGAGCCTCTAGCAGAAGAGTCTGCAGAAATCCCGGCACATGCAATTGAGGCATTTAGCGAGGGTTCAGTACTGGCTTTGGGGAATAGAACTTGGGTTCTGGGCCTGGTCTTAGCCCTCACCAACTTTGTGACATGGGGCAAGCCACGTGAGGCCCACTTCACTCATCTGGAAAGTGAGAAGGAAGTAGGATCTATTTTTTAGGATTCTCGAGAGGATTAAATTGTCCCATGCCGTTGAAGTGCTTGCAGAGAAGAAGCTCGGCAAATGTTGGCGGCTAGGATCCGTGTTGTTTCAGATGGCAATTCAGTTCGCTCCTTTAAGAGGTTGTGAGGAGATGCAACAGGAGATAAGGTGCTTAGAGGGAATTGACGTAGAGCCTTGCAGTTGTACGTAGAATCCTTCAAACCAGAACTTTGGAGAGTGATCCTCTTCTGAAAGTGGAGGAAGTGGAAGAACATTCTTTTTTTTTTTTTTTTTTTTTAAAGATTTTATCTATCTATTCATTTGACAGGCAGAGATCACAAGTAGGCAGAGAGGCAGGCATAGAGAGAGAGGGAGAAGCAGGCTCCCTGCTGAGCAGAGAGCCTGATGCGGGGCTCGATCCCAGGACCCTGGGATCATGACCTGAGCCGAAGGCAGAAGCTTTAACCCACTGAGCCACCCAGGCGCCCCGTGGAAGAACATTCTTAGCATGTGTCCAGTTCCTTGTACAGAGAGAGGTAACAGGTTCAGAGAGGTGAAGTGACTTGTCCAAGGTTACAGAGCATAGATCCAAACCGGAACCCATTTGACTCTTTAGATTTGGTGCCATGCAAGTCATGGATGTGCTTGGTTCCTTTCCCCGGGTTCTGAAACCATAGCCCCTCCCCTCTCCATTGTGTCTGCCACAAGAATAGAGAAAATCCACAGATAATCCCTAAACCTCATTTGAGGCTAATCATCACATCCATTTATCTCCCCACCAAGCTGCTTATCACAGCGGGAGACCAGAGGTCTGGCTGATCAGGGTCAGCAGCTTCTCCGGGTGCCGCCTGGTTGCCAGTAGAGCATGTTCTAACAACTGGGTGGGAAGCAGAGTCCTACAGAGGAAACAGCAGATAACTGGACCCTGACTCGGTACCTAGGGGTGGCTTCTGGGGGCAGAGAACAGCAATACCCATAGCTCTCTGGGGCACCTGAGAGACAAGTACTTCGTGAGCCTTTCTCCAGTCTCAGAGGCCAGAGAGGAAGGACTCTCTGAGACTTAGTTTCCCTATCTGCACGATGGAGATAAAGACATCTGTGTTGCAAGGGCACTGTGTTGTGAGCACTCAGTGACATGAGGTATGCGTAGCCGCGTGTTCAAATGGATCGTTTCTATTTCAGTGTCGGCTAAGGTCACAGAAGCCAGAAATCAAATATGGGTGCCAAGTGAGGCTCCATTCCACCCATGAAGGATATACTAATCAATTTTGAAGTAAGTTTGGCCAGCCCTGAGGGCCTAAAAGGTCAACGTTAAAGAGAAGGAGAGAGAGTTTCTTTGAAGTTCCTGGTGTTCTGGTCATCACCCAGCACCCCACTGTCATGGTGGGTCAGGGGGAGAGGAACACCTTAAGAATGAGAAGGGCTCTGAGGACATTCCCCTGGAAAACCTCATCTGAGTCTTCTGATGGGGGGCATTTACGCTGGTGTTACCCATGTTTGGAAAACTCTAAAGGCAAGAGAGTATGGCTAGTTGGCTGTGTTGCTAGCATTCCTTATGTCACGAAGATTTACTGAACACCTGCTATGTGCCAAGAACAGTACCGGATACTCAGAATTCATCAGTGAACAAAACCAGTTAAGTGAGGCGCTCACCTTCTCGTGGAAAGGGAGACACACGATACAGATGTGAATGTGTAAGACATTTGTTGTGATACTTATTATGGAAACAGTTGAAGCAGAGATGGAACTGACAAGTGCTGGGGACGCTGATATTTTTTTCTGAAGGGTCAGCAAAGACCTCATAATAAGGTGATATTTAAGCAGAAACTTGAAGGAAGCAGAGTGAGGGAGGGGAGAGTGGTTAGAGGGGGAGGTTAGAGAAATAGGTAGAGGAACTTGACTGCTATGATGAGGACTTTGGGCTTTAGTAGATATTTGATACATATTGGATGAAGAGAGTCCAAGAGGAAAGGACTTAGAGTCCCATGGAGATGGCTTGGCTACAACCCGGGACTCTGCCCTATGGGAAACAGTAGTGCTGTCACAGGGCCCGAGGGTGGACTGTGCCATCCCCTAGGCTCACAGATGGTAGAATTCAGGATTTCCACAACCAGGAACATCATAAAACAGGCTGTCCTGGTGAGCCTATTTGTGTACTGAGTTGGGGATCAAGAGCTGGGGCTCAAACCATGTTTTGTCATTTGGGGGAATCTTTGAATGTGGTATTCTAGAAAATCATCTCTCAAGAAGTCAGTGGCATTATTATGAAGAAATACAGAGTTTAGGAGTTCAAGTCACATCTCTGCCACTGACCAGTTATGTGTTCTTGGCCTGAATCTCAGTTTGCTTATCTGGACATCAGGGTTACTAGTATTTATCTTTCAGAGAAAATATGAGGCTTGAAAGAGGTAATGGATGGAAAGGAACTTGGCAGATTATGAAAAGGTGTGCAGGTACATAATGTTATTGCCGGCTTGGGGACAGTTAAGTACTTAACATGCCCTCCATCCACCACGGATGTGGGACTTACGATCTGGAGTTAATTTTTAGCCTTCCAACATTCATGTCTGCCTTCCTAAGGTAGATTCCATTTCTCCTCTGTGTGTCTTAGTTGACATTGACTTCAATCCCAAAGAGCGGGCCCTACTAGCTTAAACCAGATAGTGTCTCTCATTTCTCCAGTCGCAGAGATTACATGAGGGTCAGTCAATGATGCAATCCAAGCCAGCTAATCAGGGCCAATTAGACTCAGTTTTGTTTTTTTTTAAAACTATTTTATTTTTAAGTAATCTCCACAATGCGACCTGGGGCTTGAATTCACAACCCCGAGATCAGGAGTCGCACACTTCACTGAGTGAGCCAGCCGGGCGCCACCCCTAGACTCAATTCTTTTTTGTTTTTCTTGTTCAGCATTCACACCCCCTGCTCCCTACTTTTATTTATTTCTGGAATATTTTATTTTAAATTTTTAGATTTATTTTTACTTATTTATTTGACAGAGATAGAGAGAGAGAGCACGAGTAGGGGGAGGAGTAGAGGGAGAAGCAGGCTCTCTGCTGAGCAGGGAGCCCAATGTGGGGCTCGATCCAGGACCCTTGGGTCATAACTGAGCCCCAGGCAGACACTTCACTGACTGAGCCACCCAGGCGCCCCATTCCTGGAATATTTTAAAGCAAGTCCCAAATATCTTCACATTTGACTTGTCAGTAAGTACATCTAAACCAATAAGGGCTTTTTCTTCCTTTTAAATATAACTATAATGCCATTATCACAAATTATTAAATTAACAATAATTTTATAAAGTTGTTGTTGTTGTTGTTGTTTTTTGACAATAGCAGACTGAAGTGTTGGCGAGGAATTCCAAATAAAAACGCTGGCATTTGGGAAGCCTGTAAAGAAATGCTGATGTAGCCTTAGGTTGTTCTTCAATGCTCCCATTAGAAATTATATTATAAAAGAGTGTTAATTCATATGGGGAAAAGTTCAAAGAGAGTGTGTGTGGTCACCATTTTGTCAAGTGTAAACTATGTATACACTCGAAACTAATGTAACATTGTGTGCCAACTGTACTTCAATTAAAAAAGTATAAAATACATATGACATCTTTACGTATAAACATATATACATATAATCAATCTTTCTCCAGATCTAGCACATATAGATATACACATATAGATTCTTGTTTAAAAGGCTGAGAAAACATACCAATATGTCAGGATTATCTGAAGGGTGGGACAAATACTTATATTTTGCTTTTCAGGGAATGTGTGCAGGTATGCTTGGGGCCAGGGCAGGGGAGCAGAGAGTATTGGGGGAAGGATCATGCCTCCTCTGACAAGACTAATTAATATAATGATAATGACTCATTGATGAGACTTACATTGAGCTGTTGGTGAGTGGGCTCCTGTAATGTTTGGAGATTCTGACAGATGTCCTGAGACCAAGAGAGGAGCCAGCTTTGGAATGAGGAGAGGTAGGCAGAAAGGAGGGGTGGAATGAAATTGGATTCTTTGTGGCATGGTTGAGTGTCTGGACCAAACTCTACCTGAACCTAGGCCTGCCTCTGCCCTTTTCAGTTATGTGAGGTAACAAATTCCCTTTAGTGCTTAAACCGGTTTGAGTTGGATGTTCTGATACTTTCAGCATAAGGAATTCTAAACACTATAGAGTGGTTTCTAAGCCCCAAAGTTTGATGAAAAAAAGGTTGGATTTGAAATTTCCGGATGTGAAGTCCCATTCCCAAGCTTTCTGCCCCGAGACGCAGCCCCAAAGCCGTGTGAAGTTTGCCAGTCTCAGTTCTCTTTGAGAACGGATGGTTAACTGCTGCTTCGTTCTCTTGGCGACAAATGAAGCCAGTCTGGCAGAAATGTCAGCATTATGAGCTGGTGTCGGGGACTGAATAGAATTGGTCTGGGAGGGGCGCCTGGGTGGCTCAGTCATTAAGCATCTGCCTTTGGCTCAGGTCATGGTCCCAGGGTCCTGGGATCGAGCCCCGCATCGGGGTCCCTTGCTCAGTGGGGGGGCCTGCTTCTCCCTCTGCTTGTGCTCTCTCTCTCTATCAAATAAATAAATAAAATATTTAAAAAAAGAAGAATTGGTTTGGGTTATTTCCCAGAAGAGGCTGAGATAATCCAAGTATTCATCCGGAAAGAAGAGGAGAGCCGAGGACAGCAAAGGGAAGAAGATGAAGATGGAAAGCGAGGAGGTGGAGAGACTGGAAGAGCACAGTTGGAGGGAGAAAGAGGTGGTCCAGGCCTGCAGGGGCGGTGGAAAGAGGCAGTGGCCCTTGATGCCCTTTCTCAGTGGGTGCAGGGAGAGGACGGGAATTTACTGCAGGAGGGGCAGGATGGGGTGGGAGGAGATTCTCCAAGGTTGGGGAACATTCCTTTCTTCTGGTGCTAAAGAAGAAGCCATACAGGCAGCCAAAGGATACAACGGTGACATGTTATGGTTCAGACATACAGAAGAGAATCTTAGTTTCCTAAGACTAATTGGGGATCAGGAAAAAAACCCCACTCGATATGAACCACTTCAAGGAGGGACTATAATTTTGTCATAAATGCAAGTTAATAGCTTTGATTTGGACTTTGTCAAGAGTTTTAAAATGAAATAAAGTTGATGATAACCTATATTTAACAAAACATAGGTCATAATTGAAACTATATACTGATTTTAAGGACAAACAGGAATTGAATGAAGTATTTAATTCTTTAAGGGTGTATTTTTTCCCCAGTAAAATTGGACAGCTCATTACAACATTTGTTATTTTTCATTTGACTTTTGCAGTACATTTATCAAGAGGCTTTTTTTGAACAAATAGTCATGGATTAAAAAATTTTCCCCAAGGGTGTATCTTAATACTTTGATATCAAACTCATTCTCTTTTGAAGTGCCTTTGCATCCATTTGCAAGGTGTTCCAGTTGCTTTTGGTTCATAATAGACCACTCCAAAACTTAAGCTGGTTCAATCAGAATTAATCTGTTCGAATTATGCTAGGAATTTTGGGACAAAGAGCTAGTCTTTCCTGCTGGCTATAAAAGTGGAAACATAGCCTGGGAGCTACTTGAATCTATCTTGGGGACACTAGGGAAACAGCCTCGGGGTGAGGTCAACATTGAGAAGACAGAGTTGACGGGGAAGAAACCAGATCCTTGGAGATGTCATTGAGCTGCTAGATCTAGCTTTGCCTGAAGCCTGAAATACTTCTTCTTTTTTTTTTTTCTGTGCCCATCAGCCAATACATTTCTTTTGTTTTTAAAAGTCAATTTGAGTGATGTTCTCTGTTATTTGCAACCCAAAGTTTGCTGATCTACTCATCCAACGCAGAAAGCCAGATAGAAACTCAGGCTATAGGGCCAAGGATAAATTCCAGAGATGAAAACAGGTCCTTAAGGTTGGGGGCAGAAGTGTGGTACTCTGTGATGGGCTTTAAAGAATGGGTCTGGAGTTGTTTCAGATTTCCTGATTTTGTCCAGAGTGGGTGCAGAACTGGGTCCAAAGAGTGCTGGTCAGGGCGCCTCAACTATGAAGGATGAGGAGAGTCAAGGCTGGGTCTGATGCTGGGTGAGAGCAGAGACCATGACTGGGGCAGGCCCATCTCAGGACACAGGGAGAGGATGAAGGCGGGGGCTGGACAACTTCTGGAGGTAGGTAAGCAGGGGAGCCTCAGGCTCTTGGAGACCCCATCTGAGTGCCAGGAATGGTTGTAGAAGGGGCCACATGGGAGCCGTGACTCACAGGATTACACAGGTAAGATTTATTCCTCGCCTGTGAGGATGACGGCCATGACAGTGGTGTGGATAATGCTGAGGATATTGTTTCAACTTGCCCAGTACCCATTCCCCTTTTTATCTGTAATAGCATCTGCGTTTTCCTTTGGATACTTCTTTCTCCCCAGTCAGTCCTTGTTATCTGGGTGGCGGTGAGCCAAACTGGAATCACAGGATTCTAAACATGGACACGTGGTCCAACTTGGCCAGTGGAATGTGGTGTCTCCTGAGGAGCGGATGTTTAACTTAAAGGGGGCCAAGCAAAGGCCACTTCGAGCCAGTGTTTGAAGTAGACCATTGGTAAAGAAGGCATCTCTTTCTGCTGAGGTAGAACATAAACTGAGGGCTGCTTCAGAGAAAGGTTTACCTGAAAATCAAGCAATTCTGGAAGACAGCGGAAGAGAGTGGGACCGCGGGAGAGGGAGAAGGAAGGGGAGCAGATTTCTGACAATGTTTGAGCCCCCGGTTTCTGAAGGTAGGTCCACTCATAACTTTTCAGTCACACCTTGAACCAATAAATGGCCCCTGAATTTTTTGCCATTAAGCTGGCATTCAGTGAATGTCTGTCATTTTCAATCCAAAGGGTCCTAATCATGTATCTCCTACTGGATCCTTACAATAAACCCTTGAAGTAGACATTAATTATCGAGCTTGTACAGATCAGGAAACTGAGGCTCAGAGGGAAAAACGGCTGCAACACGGACAGCTGGCGGAGGGCCAAGCTTGCGGAAAATCAAGCCTTGCTCTGGCTCCAGGTTCAGTGAGTTGCACATTCCATGTCCTGGCTGAGGGCCACGTTCCTTCCCAGCTCTCAGATTCTCTCTGTCCTCCCTGCCCCACAGTTGGACAGGTGCCGGGTTGGGGGCAGCGGGTAGTGGACCAGCTGCTGCCTGGGTCAGGAGCCCAGCATGTTCTCAAGGACACAGATGGGCTGGCAGCCTTGGGCCTGGGCAGGGAGCCTGAGGCGGGGGTGGACACTGGTTCCTGGAGCAAAAGCTCATTCAAGACTCAATGATGCCCAGCACTGGGCTCTAAGCCCCCAGGGTGCAGAGTTGGCGTGACTTTTCCCTATGTGCCCAGTGCCCAGAGTGGAATGTCTGTTTAAGTCAGCTCTTCAGAGCTCCTATGCAACTGGGGGGAACCACCCCCCTTTGGTGATCATGACTGTCTGCTTGAGGTTGGGGAGGGGGAGAAGCATGGCAAACTGGCAGCTTCTTCTAAATTCCCAGCACTTGTCTCAGGCCTGGGCACCCAGGAGAGCCCAGAACACTCTTGTCAATGTGAGATCAAGAACTATCTGTCTCTCAGATCACAAGAGCTTTCCACTCTCGAATTACAATTCTTTGATTTCTGTACAGTTAATAAAAATACTAGCTGGTATTATATAAATTACACAGCAGACACCATGGCTCCTTCTCGTTAGTACCATTTACTGAGCACCTACTATGTGCCAGGCACCTGTCTCTTTGGATTCTCGGTGTAGTGCACGAGGAATGTGTTTTTATGTATTTCCGCTTCGAGGGTAAAGAAACAGAGGCTCTCAGATGTTAAGTCACACATCCAGAGCCACACAGAACTCATCGCAGCAGAGTCAGGAATTTCTGCCCAGACTGGGATGATCTCAAAGCCCTGGCTTTTTCCACTCAACCTGTTCGGCTGCCAGTTCTTGAATCAATCAAGAGCTATCAGACATCCTCAGGGCAGAGGGTGCCTTTCACCTGATCCAAGCAGTGGGAACAGCTCCGTTTCCAAGATGCCATCCCCTGCGTAGGTCTGAATGTCTCCGGGCTCCTGGAATTCTCTTTCTGGCTGCCTCTCAGATGACACAAACTCAAATGGCCAACACCAAGGACTTCAGCTTCTTGGCCCCCAGCCTGCTTGCACTCCAGTCTTCCCTGGAAACTAAGCGCCATGAAAGACCCCTTCTTCCTCCCTCTTCGTGTCTACTCCACTGTGGGGTCTGGTCCTCACCCTCTCCCCACCTTGGTGCCCGGGTGACCACAGCAGCCTCCCTGTGGTCTCCCTGCATCTGTTCTTGATGTCAGCTGTCCGAGTGAGCTTTCTGTAGCACAGATCCAACCTCAACCTCTCCTCCTTGCCTGTAGGATAAAGTCTGATTGCCGTAGCCCGGTGCCCAGGATCTTCACACACTGACGCCTGCCCAGCCACGTCATCTATGGGGTTCTCCTCTCTTGCCATTCCCTCATAGTGAATGTTCTTACAACTTCCTGCCACTGGTACGAGATACAAAACAAGAGCTCAGAGCCCTGGACACGAGAGAAGAGAGCCAGGGGCTGTGAAAACAAGCTGTCCCTTTCTGGCACAGTGACACTGCCCACTAGTAAAAACAGGCTGTTTGGCGTCCTAGGATCTTGCTAGTTCCTTCCTGCCTTTTGGGAGAACAAGAAGGGGCTAGAACATGGACAGGTCCCCACCCCTCACACACTGTGGGAGGGGGCTCAGAAGTATTAGATTGTCTCTGTGTGGCCTCCACTTACCTGCCTGTCCTGATATTTCCTGCTGCCAGGAGCCAGCGGAAGACAATGGCTGGCAGGTGACTCTCCAGTCGAGTCCTGTCACCTGGGCTGCAGTTGACAGCCATCAGTTATGTTTGTTATGTTTGTTACCTTGCAAGAACTCCTTTGTATGGAATATTTCCAAAGCACTCAACTGAGCTTTCAGAAGAAAAACCCACCACCTCTTTTTTTATGCCCATGTTTCAACAGTTCACGTTGTATTTAACTAAATAATGTAATTACAATGAGTTCAATACAAGTGACATACAGGAAAGAAAGTTCTGTTTCTATAAGAACCGAGTTGAATGCTTTGAAGACGCTCCATAAAGGTCAATGTTAAAAAATTCTGTGCAATTATGTGTGGATGAAAGACCTGTGAAGTATTAGGAAAATGAGCATAAAAATCCAGAAGGCTTCTGCACTCGGGCTGCATCTTCTTGCTCTACTTTGAGGGTGCCTGAAGTGTAAATGTTAGACATCTTAGAGCTATGGTTTATAGAAAAAAGAGAAGGTGGAATTCCATCAACAGACCCATTCTTAAAGGCCTCGGAGGCCTCTGTCTAAATAGTAATCAGATACATGCACATTTATGTGCTTTATGTTAGAGTACAATGTTTAGGCAATGCTATGTTCTAAACATCTGTGTCCCCACCAAATCCTCATACCCAAGGTGATGGTGTTAGAAGATGGGGCGTTTGGGGGAATGTTAGGGCATGGAAGTGGAGTCCTCGTGAATGGGATCTGTGTTCTTATAAGAGATCCGGGTGCTGCCTGGGTGGCTCAGTGGGTTAAAGCCTCTGCCTTCCTCTCAGGTCATGATCCCAGGGTCCTGGGATCAAGCCCCACATCGGGCTCTCTGTTCAGTGGGGAGCCTGCTTCTCCCTTTCTCTCTGCCTGCCTCTCTGCCTACTTGTGATCTCTGTCTGCCAAATTAATAAATAAAAAATCTTTAAAAAAAAGAGAGAGAGAGAGAGATCCGGAGAGCTCCTTTGCCTCTTCCACTGTGAGGACACAGAGAGAAGGTGCTGGTTATGAATCAGGAAGTGGGCCCTCATGGGGAGGGCCTCATGGAGCTGACCTCGCTGGCACCCTGATCTTGGACTTTCCAGCTTCCAGACTGTGATGAATAAATTTCTGTTCTTTATAAGCTACCCAGTCTGTGGTATTTTGTTTTAGTAGCCCCGATGGACTAAGACAGCCTGTATAAATTTCATTATTGAAATCATTTCCTACTTTAACTGACTTTTTTTTTTTTTAAGATTTTATTTATTTATTTGAGAGAGAGAGCAAGAGGGAGAGGGAGAAGCAGATGTTCCATTGAGCAGGGAGCCTGATGTGGGGCTTGATCCCAGGATTCTGGGGTCATGACCTGAGTTGAAGGCAGACGCTTAACCGACTGAGCCACCAGGCACCCCCTGACTTTTTTGATTAACTGTCAACCCCAACAGTATACATTCCATTATAATCACCGTACATAGTGCAGAGTGGGTGACAGTTTTGTTTGGGGAGTCTGGGAGTGGGGACATCAGGTGAAGGTCACAGACATAGGTATGCAGAGACAGAGTGAGAAGTAGAAGTACAGGTATGGATCACTACATACATAATCACTGTCCTTCCCTATCCAGCTCACGAGAATTCTCTGTGAAATTTTTCCTGCCCCTTCCACAGGCAAAGTCATTCATTCTGACATTTATTTGTGTTTTTTATTTCACTTTTCACATTGTGTAGTAATTTTTTTTTTTTAAGTTTTGGGCTTTCCCAACAGAGATAAACTTGATGAAATAGAAGGAGCCCAAGTGTTGAGACCAGATAGCCTTGGGTTTGAAGCTCAGCTCTCTCCCATTTTGACTGTGTGACCTTGGGCAAGATGCATGACCTCTCTGAACCTGAGCTATGACCTTCAACAGGAGCTCATGTAAAGTGCCTAACAAATAAATGGCAGCTGTTGTCATTCTTATTTACTATGAAACATCCTTTATTTGGTACATTTCTGTTGATGCCTCATTTTCCTCTGGAGGGCCTCCAGGGTAGGACCACGTCTTGTTCCACTGTGTATAAGAATGCACGGGCAGTTCTTGTACTTTTCTGATGCTGGTACTTTTCAGATCATGGTCAGAGGCCTTGGGGTTGCTTCCTTGAAAGTGCCAGGGGTGACGAGGGGAAGGAGAGAGAAGGAGGCAAAGTTGGAGGAAGGTTGGGGGAGAGCGAGGAACAAAGGCAGGAACTGGCGGGAGTGGCCTGGGCCTGTCCCACCCTCTGGTGGCCTTATTAGCTCTCAGTGTCAGGTGCCTGGGAGGCTGGGGCAGGCTGATGGAGACAAAGCTGCTCTGTCAGCCAGAATGTCAGGGGCCATCAGTCACTCAGCTCTCTCTGGCTGGGAAGGAAGCTGGTGCCAGGATCCCTAGGGGAGGCAATGACAGATGCACTGACTGGGCAGGGGAGGGAACGGTGGCATTTTCTGAGCACTTGCCGTGTTTTGGGCTCGGTGCTGGGCACTTTCACACCCATCCTCATTTCCTGCTTGCGATGATCTGGAGGAGGAAGCCAGTGATTGTGCTGCCAGGTTATGTATGAGAAACTGAAGCCCAGAGAGGCTGAATTCCAGCCAAGGTCACACAGCTAGGAAGAGGGTTGGATTGGAAACCAGATCAGCCTGAAGCTATTTCACGAGAAGTCCTCCAGTCCCTTCTTTTTGGGCAGAGCTACCAAGCCCACAGGGTCCTGTTGAATGAACAACCTCAGGACTCTTGGGATGAAAAAAGCCCTGAGTCAGGAGCGCAGCACAGAGGTCCCAGACCTGCCATTGCTTGGCTGAGTGACCTTGGTCAAGCCATTTTACCTCCTGAGACTCACTTCCAGCATCTGTAAAACCAGGCAATGACACATATCCTAACTACCAAGGAGGCATTGTTGGAAAGATGACAAATATTAATAATGACAATTAGGGAGCACTTGTCCTGTGTCAGTTACTGTGATAGGTCCCTGCACGTAGTACCCCATTTAAACCTCATGCACACCTAGGGGTTGGGATTATGGTTAGTCCCCTCTGAAAGATGTGGAAATGAGGCTTTAAGATGTCCTATAACTCTTTCCCCAGTCACAGGTAGTCACAGTTGGAGCCGGGCTGTATTGCCAACAGTCTGCTCCAGAGTCCGAACGCTCACCCTACCATAAAATGTGTATAGAAGAGCTTTGTAGAATGTCATGGAAGAACAGAAATCTATTGCTTATTAGGACTGTAAGGTGCCAGGTCTCCCGCTGTGGCTTCACACACATCACTCCATATATTCCCCAGCTGCCCTGGAAACCAGTGCCCAGCACATGGCAGCCCAGAGAGGCCAGTTACCTGCCCAAGGTCACACAGCCAGAACTCACAGTGCAGGCATGTAAACCAGGTGTGCTTGACCCCCAAACTCTAGGGATGATGCTTCTACTGTTGATAAACACGGCGAATGGGCTAGTCCCGGGGTACGTGGAATGCAGCAGGGCCCACGAGAAAGTAGTCGCCGCCTGGGCACTGGGATGAGTTTGTGTCCTCAGCAGCACTCCTGCGCTCCCGCCTGGATGTCCCTGTTGATGCTGTTGCTTTGTTTTCCTTTCTGTATTTTCACGATGTTTCAGCTCGGCTTTTCTGTCCCCAGGCGCTTTAATCACCAAGGGCCCTGTTCCAAACGTGCTGTGCATAAATAACGGAAGGAACTGAATAACGCCTACAGCTCCCACAACAAAGCTGGAGCCCGGGGCAGTGCGGTGGGGGACGGGGACTGGGGCGGGACCAGGCACAGGGGACACAGGGGCTGGGAAGGGGCCGAGATTTCCCAGGGTTTGAGCCCAGCCCTGCTCCTGTCCTGCTGTGTGGCCCCTGAAAGTCTTCTTAGGCACTCTGGGCTCCGATTTCCTAATTTGCCAGAGGAGGAGAAAAGCGGTTGACAGTGGGTGCAGAGATGGCCAAAGCCAATACAGAGGAGAATGTGAGAAGGTGAAGCAGACAGGTGCCATGAGGACTGGTGACCACCTGCAGCTTCTCTAGGTGACGTCACAGCTGCTCCACACCAGAACACAGAAGCACTAGCAGTCCATCCACTGAGGCTCAGAGGAGACGCGGCCCGGGGACATCCCAGAGCTGGGATTGTGGGCCATACCTTGATGCTCTTTTCCATGTGGGGGAAACCCACGGAGTGCTGGTCCCCGAGGCTGTTCTTCACAAGCCCAGCTATTCTCTTAGGGAGGAGCTTTTCCTTTTGAGCAGAAACCCTCAGACCTGCAAAGCTCCTACCAGCTCCTGAGATAAACAAGGTTTTCTGGATTTGGAGCGGGAGGAGCCTTGTTCCTCCCTGGGCCTCCCACGTGTAAAGCAGACATCCTCAGAGACACTCAGGGTGGATGGGGGGTGGGGGCGGCTTTGGAGGGAAGTGTGCAGAAGCTAGGCCCACGGTGGAGAGAGCAAGGGCCATCCAGGACCTTGGTGGTGTGGGGGGTGCGATAGGAGAGGCCCCAGCAGAACATCTCTGGTGGCAGTGTGGATCTTGGGGTTCTGGACTCATTCAGCCACACTCCAATATTATCAGAACGGCAGGCTCTAGAGGCCAGTAGCCTTGGGATTGAGTCCTGGCCTGTCCCCTCCGAAATGTGGCCTGGAGCAAGTGAGTTAGCCCTTCTGAGCTTCCCTTTCCTCACCATGACATTCCCGCCTCCTGGACTGGTCACGGAGGTTGGGTGACTAGACAAATGAAGGCCTTGGTGCCCTGCCTGACGAGCAGATAGCACTCAAGCAATTTCAGCTGTTACCGATCTTTGCAAATTAGAGTCTGTACGTCTACCCATCACCACGCTGTCCACGTGTTCATCCATCAGTCCGTCTGCCATCTGTCCTTCCATCTATCTACTCTTTGTTCATTCACCCACGTACTCAGTGAGCTTTCCCTCAGCCCTGCCATCCGGGCTCTAGGTCCCATCAGCGCTGACCCCCGGGGTTCTGCGATGAAAAACAAAACCAAACAACGTGAAAACACACAGCTGTGGCACTCAAGGACCTCGTATTTGAGTGGCCGGGACCAGTCCGTGTATCAGATCAGGGCCCTGTCGGGAGACTCAGGAAGAACTGAGGCGGGCCAGGCTAACGCAGCATTTCCAGGTCCAGGCGCTGACAAGAGGTGGTGTAGCAGCAGGGAAGCTCTTCCTACCCTCTGGGGACAAAGGACAGGCCATTACGGGAGCCCCATAGGAGCTGTGGTTGCAAGAGAGGCCACCCACAGAAACTGTGGCATTTGGAAGGGCAAGTGAGGCGATGCCTGAGGGGGGCCCAGCAGCATGGAAGCCGGGACTCCATACCCACCTCGCTCTCCCTGCTGTTCCACCTTTTGTTGGTGCCAGAGGGCGAAGGAGTGCAGCTGAGAGCAAGGGAGAGGTGGGTGAGGAGGGGTGGTAAATGCAGACTATCCCCCAGGTCCGGTAGCCAGGCGAGTGTGGTGTCCGCACGCTACGTGGAGGAACGGTTCTGTGGGATTCCAGCAGAGGGCCCTTGAAATGCCGTTGGGGCTGGTGAGGGCTTTCTGGAGGAAGGGACATTGGTGTCCAGGGATGAGTAAGAGTTGTCCAGGCAGAGGAGAGGCAGCATTCCTGGCAGAGAGCTGCTTGAGCATAAAGGTTTGGGAGCAAAGCGTGGAGAATGGAGGTGATGGGGGAGTGTCAGTGTGGGGATAGGGGTACAAGAGGAAGGGGAAAAACAAAGGCCCACTGAGGGGTGGAGGAGGCTTGCTGGTGGTCCCAGAGAAGACAGGGGGCAGGGAAAGGGCTGGGATTAGACCCTAGTCCCTGGAGCCAGCCTGGTCTCTTTCCCATTCCAGGAGTGAATTTCCCAGCTAGAGCAATTTGGGAAAAATTAATTTTTGATGACACAAGTAAGCCCTGAATATATTCTCCTTGTCAAAAATGAAAGCACTAGGAATCCATCATTCCTGCTGTGAAGCCCATCCCATGGCTGGGGTTTCGGGTGTTTCTTCTAGTCCTTTGTCTGGTGGTTCACAACTGCGAGGGAGTTCGCCTTCCAGCGACATTTAGCAATGACTTGAGACATTTTTGATGGTCACAGCTGGGAGCTGGTGATACTAGCATCCAGGAGGTAGAGACCTGAGATGATGCTGAACATCCCACAGGGCAAAGTTCAGCCCCCTCCCCCCCACCCCTCAACAAAGAGTTATCTAGCCCCAAATGCTTACAGTGCAGAAATGGAGAAATTTTGGCGGAGGCTAGGAGTTCTTAACTTCTTTTCCATCAATAGTGCCTTCCTAAAGAGTTTTTCAGATAATTTTCTTCCTAAATATACTCCCCCTAAGGTATTTGAATACTATAGATATATTGTTTATTTGCTTATTCACTCTGTGGATATCAGTGTTTTATACACAAGAAGAGCAAGATTTCTCAGGCCTTGAAGAATCAATTTTCTACCACTTGGAGGACATATCACCACCCCCGAGAATATGGGGTGTGGGCCCTTACCCAGGAACCACACTGTGTGTGTGTGCATTGCATGAAGGGTTCTGCAACATAGCTTTGTAAGTCAGAGGTAGTTTTTTTCCTCTTTTCTTTTGGTTCTGCACACTATTCCATGTTATGTCGCTGGCATTATAATCAACCATTCCCCTACTTAAGAACATGTAGGCTGTTTCCAAGTTTCCCCCCTGAATATGAGCAATGCTACAAACAATTACATTATGTTTTAACTTAAAACAATTTATTTTGAGGAAATTGCAGATTCGGAGAACGTGTATCCTTTACCCAGTCCCTCCAATGGTAACAATCTTGCAAAATTACAGTACCGTATAAAAACCAAGATGTTGACATTGATACAGTCACATACAGAACATTCCCTCACATTGTCCTTTTATGGCTATATCCACTTCCTTGCTACCCGCACCCTACCTTAATTAACCCTTGGCCATCAAGAAACTGTTCCCTATTTTAATATTTCTCATTCCAAAGATGTGATATAAACGGGAGCACAAAGGATGAAGTCTTTTGGGACTAACTTTTTGCACTCCTCAAAATACTCGGGAGATTCGTCAGTGTATCTGTATTGCCTATAGTTTTGCACGGATACGTGGACCACAGTTTGCTTAACCATTCACCTATGGAAGGGAATCTGGGTTGTTTTCAAGTGTCGACTCTTAGGAACAAAGCTGCTATCAACATTCCTGTCCGGGTTTGTGTGCAAGTGTAAGTTTCCATTTCTGCAGGGTAGATGCCCAGGAGCATGTTTACTGATGCGGTAGTTGTATGTTTCATTTATTAAAAGAAATTGCCCAACCCATTTTGCAGGGTGGCCGAGCCATCTTACATTGCCAATAGCAGTGAATGAGTGATCCGGTGTCTTTGTGTCCTCCTCAGCATTTGGTATTGTCACCATTTTTATTTTAGCTGTTCTGATAGGTGTCTAGTGATATCTCATTGTGGGTTTCATTTGTATTTCCCTGATGGCTAATGTCAAACATTGTTCATTGTTTCATGTGCTTGTTGGCTATCTGCATGTCCTCTTTGGTGAAACCACTCTTCATCTCTTTTGCCTAT
Organism: Martes martes; assembly: GCF_963455335.1. Classification (NCBI taxonomy): domain Eukaryota; kingdom Metazoa; phylum Chordata; class Mammalia; order Carnivora; family Mustelidae; genus Martes; species Martes martes. Next base: position 102,478,089 of record NC_137892.1, read on the forward strand.
TTTCTAGCTAGATTGTTTATTTTTTTATTGGTAGTTTCTTTTTTAAATTTTATTTTACTGGTAAGTTCTGAGAGGGTTTTTTGCTTAGGTTTACTGAGGTTAAATTTACAGATTATAAAAATTCTCTTTTTAGGTGTATGGTTAATAAACTTTGACAAATGCATACAATCATGTAACCATCACTGCCACAATCAATATATAAAACGGTTCCATCGCCCCCCCAATTCCCTTTTTTAGTTAAGCCCATTCCCAGCAACCACTGATCCATTTTCTATCCATACAATTTTGCTTTTGCCTTTTCTTAAAAGTCATGTAAGTGGAATCATAGAGTATGCAACCTTTTGAGTCTGGTTTCTTTCACTTAGCATAATGAATTTGAGAAGTTCTAAGAAAACACACACACAGACTGTAGAATGTACATATACCACATGTACATTGTTGGATACGTGGTTTACAATATTTACTCCTAGTCTATACTTGTCTTTTCATCCTAGTAAGTGGGGTCTTTCATGGAGAAAAATTTTAAAATTTTAATGTGGCCCAATTAATCAAATTTCCCTTTTATGGATTGGACTTTTGTATTAAGTCTAAGAATGCTTGGCTGGCTCTAGACCCTGAAGATTTTCTTCTCTGTTTTTTCCAAACAGTGTTAGTTTTACATTTTATATTTAAGTACATGATCTTTCTTCCCCCCTCTCTCCCTTCCGCCTCTCTCTTTCTTTCTTTGCCTATGGATGTTCGATTGCTTTAGCACCATATGTTGAAATTCAATGAATTGCTTTTGCACCTTTGTCAAAAATCACCTGGGTGGATTTGTGTGGGTCTATTTCTGGATTCTTTATTCTGCTCCATAGATCTGTATATCTGTTCCTCCACCAATCCCACACAGTCTTGATTACTGTAGCTCTATAATAATTCTCGAAATCAGGTAGACTGATTCATCTCACTTTCTTCTTCTTTTTTTCAAAATTGCATCATTTATTCTAGTTATTTTGCCCTTTCATATAAAATTAGGGTAATCTTGTCTATATTTACAGAAAGCATTGCTTGGATTTTGAGAGTAATAGTGTTACATCTATATATTCATTTGGGGTCAAATTGACGTCTTTACTAAGCTGAGTAAATCCATGAAGAGACTGGGAGCATATCTTTTCATTTAGTTCGATTGTCTTTGATGTCTATCATCAGTATTTTGTGGTTTTCAGCATGTAAATCCCATACATGTTTTGTTAGATTTATACCTAAGTATTTCTCTCTTTTTTGAGTGCTTTTAAATACTGCTGTATTTTCAATTTCATCATCCACGTGTGCATTGCTAGTATATAGAAATACAATTAAATTCTGTATGTTTATGTTTACCTCATGTCCAATGATCTGCTGAGCTCACATATTAGGTCTCGGGTTTTTTGTTTGTTATGATTTTGTAAGTTACTTAGAATTTTTTACATGTGTAGTCATATCATCTACAAATACTGACAGTGTTATTTATTCCTTTCTGGTCTGTATGTTGGTATCAGGGTAATACTGACTTCGTAAAACAAATTGTAGAGTCTTCCTCCTTTTCTATTTTCTGGAGGACATTGTGCAAGATTTGTGTTTTTTCTTCAAACATTAGGTGGCTATCTGGGCATGGAGATTTATTTTTTGAAAGTTTCAAAATTGTGAAATAAATGTCCTTAGGGTAGTTTTAGGGGCATTCAAATGACCTATTTCATATTCGGTTGAGTTGGGGGAGTTTGTGTTTCTTAAGGAGTCGATCCATTTTATCTAAGTTGTCTAACATGTGTGTTGAGTTGCTATAGTCTTCTCTTATTATCCTTTTGATTTCTGCAGGGTCTGGGATATCCTGTCATTAGTAATGTGCATTTTTTTCATTTTTCCTCTATTTATCTTGCCAGAGGTTTGTCAATTTTATTGATCTTTCCAAGGAACCTATTCTTTATTTCACTGATTCTTATTCATTGTTTTCCTGTTTTCAATTACATTGATTCTTGCTCTTATGCTTATTATCTCTCTTTTTATTTCCATGCTTTGGGTTTATTTTGTTCTCCTTTGTCTAAGTTCTGAGGGTAGGAGTTTCGGTCATTGATTTAAGACTTTTCTTCTTTCCTAATGTATGCATTTGTGCTATAAATTTCTCTCTTAGCACTGCCTTTGTTGTGTCCCCAAATTTTATGTATTTTGAACTTCACTCAGCTTGGAGCATTTTTTTTTTATATCCCTTGAGACTATCTGTTTGATCCATGGATTATTTAGAAGTGTGCTGCTTAGTTTCCAAATGTTTAGAGATTTTTCTGCGAACTCTCTGTTACTGATTTCTATTATTACTCCATTATGTTTGGAGTGCATACTCTGTATGATCTCAACTGTTTAAAATCTGTTGTTGTTTTTTTAAACAGTGCAGAATATGGGCTACATTAGTATATGTTTCGTGGGCAGTTGAATGTGTATTCTGCTGTTACTGAGTAGAGTGTTTGATAAATGCGGATTAGATCTTGTTTGTTGCCTGTGATGTTCTTTAAAGTCCTTGCTGCTTTTCTGGATAGTTGTTCTATCAGTTATTGAGAGGTCATGCTAAAGTCTCCAAATATAATAGCCAATTTATATAGGTCTTTTCTCCCTTCGGTTCTACTATGTTTTTGCTTTGCTGCTGTGTTTTTTGTTACATCACGTTTAAAATTGCTGTCTTCTTGGTGGACTTACTCTTGTATCGTCCTAGACTTTCCTTCTTTAGTCTCTGGTAATCTTCTTTGTTCCAAAGACACTTCTGTTATTACTACAACCCCTCTTGCTTAACTTTGAAAACCCGACTTGAGAAGGAAAATATATTGTATTTACCCATATTTTTGCTTACCCTGTTCTTCCTTCCTGGTATTTCAAGATTTCTTTTATCATTTCCTATCTGTTTAGGGAACTACCCTTAGCCATTCTTTTAGGGTAGTTTTGCTGGAGGCAATTTCCCTTAGTTTTTCTTTATCTGAGAATGTCTTGATTTCCCTTTCATTCCTGAAGAATATTTTTGTTGTATATAGTTTTCTTTTAGCACCATTGTGCTACTTCTTTCTGGAATTCAGAAGCCAGGATTCTGGGACGCCTGGGTGGCTCAGTTGGTTAAGCAGCTGCCTTTGGCTCAGGTCATGATCCCAGCGTCCTGGGATCAAGTCCCACTTCGGGCTCCTTGCTCGGCAGGGAGCCTGCTTCTCCCTCTGCCTCTGCCTGCCACTCTGTCTACTTGTGCTCACTCTCGCTCCTCTCTCTCTCTGACAAATAAATAAAAAAAAAAAAAAAAGAAAACCTTTAAGAAGCCAGGATTCTTTCTGGTTTCTGATGAGAAATACACTGTCCTTAAAATTACTTTTCCTCTATAGGTAAAGTGATATCTCTGATTTCATTCCTGTGTCTTATTTGGGTTTTGGTCAGCTTCTTTAAACTGTAGGTTTACATGTCTTGCCAAGTTTGCATAAGTTTTTAGTCCTTATTTCTCCTAGTACTTTTTTCAGCCCTGTCCGCTTTTTCTTCACCTTCTGGGACACTGATGATATAAATATTCAATATTTGTGTTTAGTCCTGTATGTTCCTGAGGTTCCATTAATTATTGTTCTATCTATTTTCTCTACTTTGTCTGGATTGGGTAATTTATATTCTATTTTTAAGTTCTCCGACTCTTTCCTCTGTATTTCAAATTCTGTTAACCCATTCTCTGAGTTTTAAAATTTCAGTTATTATATTTTTGGTTCTAAAATTTCCACTTGATTGTGTTTTTTTGTACTTTTAATCTCTTTGCTAAGCCTTTCTACTTCTTTGCTCAACTTTCTATTTTTTTCATTTGCTTCAAGCACGTTCATGATTGCTTGTTGAAGCATTTTTAGGATAGCTGCTTTAAAATCCTTGCCATATGATTTAACATCTATGCCATGTTAGTGTTGGCATCTGTTGATGCCTTTCCTCTCAATTTTAGATTTTCCTGGTTTTTGGTATGACAAATAATTTGATTGAAACCTAGAAATTTTGGGTATCATGTTACGAGACTCTGCATCTTATTTAAACCTTCTATTTTAGCTGACTTCTGAAGATTCTCTGGCAAGGGAAGTGGGTGTTGCCTTGTTATTGTCAGATGGGAGTAGAAATTCAGACTCCCCCTCCAGCTTCCCTTGATACCCAAGGTGGGGGGAACTCCCCATTACTGCTGGGTGGGTACGAGATTGCTGGCTCCTGATGTGGTCTCCACTGACACCTCTGCCAAACCATGGATAGACAGGGGCTCCTATCTGCTCCGTGTGTGGCTTTCTCCGACATCAAGTGGGGTTGATGGAGGGTGGGGGGAATGAGCACCTTTTCCTAAACTGGTAAGATGGAGATCCAGGCTCCCCACTTGGCCTTTGCTGGTGTGGGTGAGGGTAGGTCTACATGTTTTTGGAATAGACTGGTTGTTATCTAAAAGTTCTCTGTCTTTCTAGGATTCTCATTTCCTGATCCTTTGGATAGAAAAAGCAAGCTTTTGTTGGACCTTTTTTGTTTTGGTTTGGGGGGCTCTTCAGCCCCCCAACTCTGGGATATACGATGCTGAAAGAAAACTTGGGAACTCACCACTCTGTTGTTCCTTGGGTCCTGAGATCTCTCACCAGTCTGCCTTCTTCTCTCCACCTTTCAGAATCTTTTCGTGTATGTTATATATAACGTATGTTATATATGTGATATATATACACACACATACATATATATATAAATATAATGTGTATATATACACATATATGTGTATATATAATGTATGTTATCTTACAAATATATATGACACCAAGGGAAAAGTGCTTGTTCTCCATCTTCCTGGAGATGCAAATCCTCTTTTACTGATTTATTGAACATTCCTTCTTGGGCAGACCTAGAAATGAATCTCTAAGGTAAAGACTGAACAGTGATGTCTCTGGCACAGGCTATGTGTATTTTAAGTTTTGAATTGCCCTCCAAAATGCCAATTTATACTCCCACTAGCAGGGTATGTGTGAGTCTTCCCCCTCACCATACTCTTGAATATGTACCATTGTCAAATTTTTAAAAATTTACCAACTTAGTGAAAAAATAACATTTCATTGCTTAATGCTGCCATTTCTTTGATTGCCAGTGAGGACAAATATTCTTTCCATGGACTTATTGACTGATGACATGGATTTTACATTCTAATGAGGAAGAGGGGCAAAAAACAAGAGAATAAGTTAGCTAAGTAATTTTAAAGAATGATAAGTATTCTGAGGAAAATAAAACAAAGCAGTGGGTTAGAGTGTAGGGGGACCAAGGGATTTGGGGTTTATCAAAGGAAAAAATATGACCACGAGAGGTGATAACTTTGAAGTTTTATTGGGTGGTGCCAGGATTGCACAAAAGGGGGAGGTCCCGCACAGCGGGAGTCTGTCCAGAGGCTTATGGAGAAGGGGCTGCATCCAGAAGTGGAGGATATGAGGGGCTAGAGATGACGCTTCCATGTCTAGGTGGTGTCACACAGCAACACAGATTGGAGACTTCAGGTCAGAAGTCTGAAAAGCAGTGATAGCTTGGGGTCTTAGAACTACCAGCTTCTCTCACCCATGGCCTGCAAATGTTGCATGCGGTTTTGTGGGGTATGCAAAGCAGACAGGCCCCAAGTGACTAAAAATATGACTAAAAATATCTGCCTGTTGCGACTACTGTAAAATCTAAGTTTGACTCTGGCAGGGTTTGGGGCTAATGCGTCTCAGCCTGCCCTGAAGAAATGACCTAGGGGCCAATATACAGGGGCATCGTTGGGTCGTTGATATAACAAAGAATTGTCGGGGGTCAGGAGGGAACTACTTTAGATGGAGCTGTCAGGTAGAGCTTCTCTGAAGAGGTGACGACTGAGCTGACACCTGAGGAGTGACAAGGGGGCAGCTGTGGGAAAGTATCAAGGCTTTGGCAGTGAGGAAAGCTTAGCATGTGTGTTCAAGAGACAGAAGGACACCAGAGGGGCTGGAGTGGAGTGAGCAGAGCTGGGACTGGATTGGTGAGGTGCGGTGGGTGCCGGGGCCGGATGACACCGCAATGCCAGAATAAGGAGTGGATTTCTATTCTGAGCCCATTATAAAACCATTGGAGGATTTTGATTAATATTTTAAATATTCTGGTTTATATTTGGAAGATCTCAGGCTGTCACGTGGAGAGGGGAGGAGTAGGGGGCAAAGAAATCAGGGAGACCAGGGAGGAAGCTCCAGGTAAGAGAAAATGGCGCTCTGAATTGGGAGGTCCTGTGGAAGTAGAGGGAAGTGGGCAGAGGGCGGGGTCGCGGGAGGGAGCCAGCAGCCTCAGTGATGGATGGGCTGGGAGATGTGAAGAATGGAGACCATGAAGGATAGTCCAGGGCACAGGGGTTCCCTTTCTCGGGTTGGAGTAGACCAGGAGAGGAGCCAGTGTGGATGACATCAAGACCTGTGGGTGGGAGTCAGCCTCTCTGCCCGGCGGGGGCCAGCAGGCCAGGTAAGCCCATGCTGGGCTGTCTGCTCCAGAGATGACCTACTCCTGTCCGTAGCTTTAACACGGGCCTCCTCGCTCCATGCAGAAGACTCCAGGGGACTCTGTGTAGCCAACCAAGAAAATAAGAAACAAGACTTGAAACTGTCACTTAATCAAGGAGCAAAAATAAATTCTTAATTAGCCTCTGCTGACTGCATATCAATTACAGTTCTATCTAAACAACTTTTTCCAAAAGGCAGGGTGGTGGTGGGTGGGTGAGATGGAGACAGGAGGATGCAAAGGGCCACACACCGTGCGGGACATTCCCTCGTTCCACTCTCTCCATGAGCCCCTCAGGTATGTTCTATCATCCTCAACTGACGAATGGAGAAGCTGAGTCTGAGGAGAGGAAATGACGTGTCCAGGGTCTCACACCTTGGAAGTACCAAAACTAGGCCCGGGTTGTGGCTCTTTGGACTCTAGAACCTCCTACATTATCTTGCCATCCCTGTCACATGGCCACCTGTATCAGTTTCTTCGTTTTCTCTAAATTGGCTGAAATTAAAATCCACACCTGACAGACCGGAAGGGCAGTGTCAGCCATGATGGAAGTAGCCTCCCCTCTGGTTTAAGGCAAAGGCCCCACGTTCTCAGGCCTCCCCAAAGCCTCGGAGATGTTCCCTCCGTCGCTGGACATGGGCCATGCCTACTGGTCACCACAGCGATGCTCCCAGTCCCGGCTCTGGTACAACTGGCAGTTTCCACCCTGTTCTCAGTTCTCCCAGCTCTTACTGGAGACTTAGGCATCTTTGCCTTCCTGCCCGGCCTCAGCCTTCCTGCAAGTCAGGGAGCATGAAGCTGCCATCTTGTTTGAGCTGCAGAAAGAGAAAACAAAAAACAAAAAACAAAAAACAAGTGCAAAGCTCAAATATATTATCTTCGTCAATTACCGTGGAACACTTCACCCCCCCTGGGGCTGAGACGGTCCCAGGCTGTGGGTGTAGCACACTGAAATATGTCAGAGCAGCCCACACTGATAGCAAGCCAGGGGTCTTGTTTTCTTATTTTTAACATTTTATGATGGAAATTTCAAACTTATGCAGAAGTGGAGAAATAGTATAATAAACCCTCCTGTGTCCATGATCCCTGTTCTGACAGCTCCCAGCCAATTCTGTTTAATCTATACCTCCACCTACTCTCTCCCTTCCATATTATCTTGAAGCAAATCCCAGGCATCGTAGCACTTCATCCATAAATATTTCAGTTTGTGTCTTTAAGAAGTAAGGAGAGACAGATTCTTGAATGGAGAAAACTTTGGCTTATTTGAAAATGGGGGAACTGTGGCTTTACAACGTGGGATGAGAGACTCCAAGCTCTTCCTGGCCCTTCCACGGCGGATGTCAAGCAAGCCTGGTCCCTTGCGGCTTCCCTTTCTTCACGGCTAATGCAAATGGGATCCCCACTTCAGAGATGAGAAAACTGAGGCCCAGAGAGGAGCAGGATTTGTCCAAGGTTATGAGGTTTTATAGTATACGGGCTAGCTGGAGACAAGTGGGTCACTGAGGCAGGCTAACACTCTGGGTCCTTTTGAATCAATATTTTCTAAATAGTTGGTCGACGTTTATTTAGAGGTGAAACTGGGTACTGCAGGGGAAAGAATGGAGAGAAGAGACCCTTGTGGTGGTCTCAGCCTGGCCCCTATTCTCAAAATTCTGTTCTGGTCCCAACTTGCACAACTCGGGCAGTTCGCCCACCCACTCTCCTTTGAGGGCAGTTTGGCAGCCATCTGTTGTCATTCGGTTTGCCCTTGCAGTGTGTGTGTCTCACTTTTAACCCAGGCATCTTCTTCAGTGATTCCTCCCAACCCCTTAGGGTTCTTTGGCTGAGATGAGTGGGGGTGAACCAACCAGGACTATTTTAAGTGGCACTGACAGAAAATTCAGTTACCTCAGCAAAAAGAGAAATTTATTGGTTGATGTGAGTTCAGTAGATTCAGGACTGGCTGGATCCAGGGGAAATCTGTTGTTCTCTCCTCCCTGGCCTTGCTTTCCCTGATGCCAGCTCCCTTCTCAGCCGTCTCTGCCCTCATGGTACAAGATAGTGGCCAAATTCTGGCCTGTATTGTCTCCTATTATGAGACCAGCAAGTGACATTCTCTTTCCTTTTTATTTATTTATTTATTTATTTATTTGAGAAGAGAGAGAGAGAACAAGAGAGTGGCAGAGGGAGAGGGAGAAGTAAGCTCCCCACTGAGCAGGGAGCCCCATGTGGGAGCTCGATCCCAGGACCCTGGGATCATGACCCGAGACACTCAACCGACTGAGCCACCCAGGCGCCCTGAGATTCTCTTTCCTGACTCATTGGCTGCTTTTGGGTCATGTGCCCATGCCTGAGTCAATCATCATGACTGGGAGTTGAGATACACTGGTTGGATTAGATCCAGGTGATCTGGCGGTGACCAGTGGGGATGACCGGTCTTTGGGTGACTCTAATCCCCAGTGGAGTGAGGCTAGAGGGGTTTTGGCCATAGGCTCTTATTGAAAAAGGGGATGGGTGCTGAGCCAACAAGTAACTCCAGTGACAGTTCCAGGGATATTTAAGTGTCCCTTAGTTGTGCCCTGGCCATGGCAAACGCCAGCTGCTTGTCCCTTCTTGTCCAGCTGCTTGGCTCTTCGGTGTTTGTGTCGGAGCTATAATTTAGAACCCATGGCTCCCTGCTCTCAGCCCGGTGCTCTTCACGTCCTTTCCCTCCCACTTTCTGCGGGCACCGTCAGCGGGCAAACTGCCCTGTGCTGGTGTCTCTGGGCAGGGCCATTGGGGGCACACCCGCCTCCCATCCTGGCCCAAAGCAGCTCCCCGCCTCCTAGCCTGAGGACCAGGCACTGCTTCCTGCAGGACCTGCCATCTTGTTTGCCTCTGACCTTGAACAGGCTCTTCACATTTCTGAGCCTCAGTTTCACAGTTTGGAACATCTGTAAAATGGAGCTAATGGTGATGCTGACCTTCCAGGCTGCGAGAGGCTGAAATGAGCCTGTGACTTGTAAATGATGATAAAAATGGAAATAATAATACTATTACTATTGCCACCTGCTTCTTCCTCTTGGGAGGTATTCTTTTTCCTATCCCCCTTCTCCATTCCTCCCAGGGGAGCAGCGACTTGCTCAGGCTTTGATCGAGATGAGTGTTGATGGCTTGGAAGCTTTCGGAGCCGCCCACTCTTCCTCCTCCCATCCTGCTGAGCTGACAATTTCGCATGACATCAATTCCTCTGACAGCCGTGTAAACAGATGGTGGTCCCTGCTGCCCGGGGTGCTAGGGAGCGATACCATGGTAACCTGCTAAACTGTGACAGGTGCCAGGACGGTGGGAAATCCGGGACCTTCAGACAGGCACACACATGGCGCAGGCAGCAGGCCGGAGCTGTGGGTTTATCTCAGACATGGTGGGCCAAGCCTGGCTGGCGTGGCAGCAAGGCTGTAGGCTCGAGTATGACCTACTCCTTCTTAGCTGTGTGACCACAGCTGAATTTCTTCCTTTCTCCTGGCCCACGGTGGGTCATTAGCCCCACCCCAGAGCTGCAAGGGTGTGGGCCTGAAAGTGCCCAGCTCTGGGATGGGACATTGCTGGTGCCCAATAAACGTTTGTTGAGTGAATAAACAAATGAATGAAGGGGACCTATAGGGTCAGCTCCCTGGAAGCTGGCTGGAGATAGGCCCCTTGCAGGTCCTGGTTGGCAGAGGGAAAGGGTGTGAATGGGCTCTGAGAGTGCAAGAGGCTGGGTTGGCAGCTGCCAAGGGCTACCCCTGCTTCTTCTCTGAACAGCAAGGACCTAATAATTTGTAAGTGGGGGGGATCTCCATTCTCAGTTGCCCTCAGAGCAAGGGAAGCAAATGAGCACTTCCAGCAGGGAAACTGGTGAGTAGGCCTGCAGGGTCTGGGCTTATGGAATCATAGCTTTGACCAACACTTTTTGCCTCAGTTTCCCCAACTGTCCTCTCATCCCTGCTGGACTTAGAGCTCTGCTTTTAGCCATGGTCTATCCTAAGCTCAGAGAGGGGCAGTGACTTGACTAAGGCCATACAGATGCCCATAGAAACCCCCCCCCCCCGTTGCTTGGGACAGTCTCCCTCGTCTGCCATCAGGCCCCTTTGCCAGAAGGATCCTCCTCAGCTTCCCATCAGCTTTATGTTATGAATGCTGCCCTAGACTCCACCCCCTTCTCATTGCCCTCTTCTCCCACAAGCGCTGAGACTGGGTCTGCCCCCTGCTGACAATTAGCACCTCAAAGGAACAGGGAAGCTTGCCCCACCTCTGACCGGTTCTGCTACCCTGGGTAAGGGACTTCCCCTTTGCAGGTCAGTTTCTTCATACAGCGAAGGGGAAAGTTGCTCTGGATGGATTAAATTCGATAATACCTGCAAAAAAGTGAATAAAGGAGTGCCTGGCACAGAGCAAACTTGCAGTACATAGTGACTTTCAGTATTATGCAGAGGAGATCATCATCCCTTCTGGAAAGATTGCTTTCCAAAAATTGGATTGACTTCAGGCAAGATTCGGAGTGGCAAAAGCATAGGTGTGGGAGCAGCTGGATATGGGTCAAGCTGTGTGACCCTGGAAAAGGCCACTGACCTTCTCTGAGCATCTGGAAAATGGAGCTAACATTCCCCACCTGCAGAACTGTTGGGGTTGTGTGGGCACCTGGAGCGGGGTCTTGTACACTCTGTCATGATGTCGGTTGTGATAACTGCTTCTGGAATAAGGGTTATTTCCATGCCACTGAGCGCCAGAACCACCCAAGGCAGGGATTCCTCATACCGCATTCCTGGAAGGTGGTGGCTTGGCTTCAGCTTGCATACCTCTAGTGACAGGAAGCTCACTCCTGTTGAGTTGGAAGCTCTGTTAGCAGCTGATCTTCTGTGGAGTTCACACTTGCCTCTCTCAGTGTGGGTTTCCTCCCTGGAGTGCTCCAATTCTGCCTCAGGGCCACCAGCAGCAGCTTCTCCTCCACTATCTTGCTTGGCAGCCTGTTCCTCTGAGCCAAGGAGAACCAGAACGGAGGAGGTGACCCAAGCAGCATCCCCTCCCTCTGCCCTCCCCCCCCAAAAGAGCTTTCTGACCTTTTTGGCCAGGCCGGAAGGTTTGAGGGCTGGCAGGCAGGCATGAGAGGTTGTGCTTGGGTAGGTTAAGTGGGCCATCTGTCCTGGCCGAGTCCCAGGGTGGACCGTGATGGAGGATAAGAGCGTGACCGGGGCCTATCATGGAGACCAGCATGTGAGCTGCCAGGCCAGCTCCTCTGGCTGTGGCTGGGTGGGGGGTGGAACACCAGGATCTGTATCATGGGGTTCTTCTAAGGATTAAATGGTCAGAGATATTTTAATGCCTAACATGATTCTTGGAATCTGCTAATAATTTTTTTTTTTGGAAGCTGTGATCAGTGAATGGGTTAATCTGCTCCAGAGAGAAGCTTTAAATGAGCCAAGATTTTAAACATTCATTACCCTTTCTGCTTCAAAGTTTTAAAAAAAAAATTCTTAAAATTTCTTATGCTTCTTTCAAAATTCATCAGCTTAGGGCAAGTTGGCTGTTTTAATAACAGCACTAAGAAAATGTTGATAAGATTCTTTCAATAACAGATATTTCCCTGGCAGAGAAACAGAATCAAAACAGCTTCTGGAGACTTCCAATCTTCCCTTTTGTTCTTCCAGTGAGGTCAGACCCCTCTAGACCCTCTTCCATGGTTGTGTTAGTCACCGTGATGTCTTACAGCTCCCACCATCCCTATGGGAGATAGGGCAGCTGAAAGGACTGTGAAGACCCTTAAGGAGAAAGGAAGGAAGGAAGGAAGGAAGGAAGGAAGGAAGGAAGGAAGGAAGGAAGCTGTACACGCCCTACTCCTGTTCCAGGTTTGAATACAATTTAGAGGCTCAGACTGTTTCCTTTCCCCACTTTTGTCCTTATTTCTATTAAACACTATTATTCTCCCAGGCATCACAAGAGTGGAGACAGGGGGACTCACAGATGGAAGAGGATAGGACTCTCAATCCTTTCCCTTCACTCTGGTCCTGAACAAGTTAGGGAATCCTGAACTTGGAAGAGAACTGAGAGACTGTTCGACTGAGCTGACTGTCCAGGAGAGGGATGCTATGGTTTGAAAGTGTGGGTCCACCCTAAAGTCATGGGGGAAATCTTAATTCCCGATGTGATCCTACTGGAAGGTGGGGGCCTCTGGAAAGTGTTTCGGTCAGTGAGAGCCCAGCTGTCATGATTGGGGAATTAGTGTTCTTACAAAAGAGACCTCGGAGAGCTTCCTCCTCCTCTTCTGACAAGTGAGGACACAGCAAGAACACTGTGACCAAGAAAAGAGTCCTCAGGGGACCATGCTGGCACCCTGAACTTGGACTTCCAGGCACCAGAACTGTGAGGATTAAATTTGTGTTGTTTATAAGCCACCCAGTCTGTGGTATCTGGTTACAGCAGCCCAGATGGACTAAGACAAAGGATCACTGCTGGGGGCGGGAGGGGGTGGTATGGGGGTGTCCTGGAGGGGTGTGGTCAGCCAGGGGCTCCCCGACCACTTCCTCACTGCCTTGCAGAAGGGATCAGAAGATGGGAAATTTCGATCACAGGCAAAAGTGAAGAAATGAGAGTTCTAGTCTTGCCTGCACTGCTAAGTGGCTACATGACTTCTCATCTCTGGGCCTCCATTTCTGCACATGTCAAATCACAGGGTTGGACTAATTGACCAGAATAATCTGGAAGTCAGTGTTATTTGGGTGCTTTGCATGGACTAGTTTCTGATTAAGCATATCATATAAATGAGCTGTTTTTCTTCTCTCCCCAACTCTAAGTTTTTTTTGAGAATCCAAGCATCAATAAAGATCATATTAAATTTTAGGGCTTTTGTGTCTCTGAAAGTTATTCCAGGCACACTTTTATGTATTTACAGACATCAGCTTTTCAATAAAGAACAAGGGATTTCCAATTAGAAACACTATCAGGATTAGATGTTGCTATGTGTAATGGAAATCGCAAAGTAACAGAGGCTTGAACACACTGGGTTTACTTTACTGCATAAAAGTAGTTCAGTGCTGGCATGGATGCTCCCCAAATTCATTAAGGATCCAGGCTTCTTCCATCTTTATGCTCTGCTGCTCCAGCTTCTATCCTCAAGTTCACCACATGGCCCAAGAAGACTCTTGGAGCTCCGATTCTCTTCTATGAACATTGGCTTCATCACAGGCCCCTGCTTCAGTGGTTCCAGGAATCACATCCAGACTCAACAATTCCACTGGGGGCCCAAGAGGAAGAGAGGAAGGGCTGAGTCAACCCCCTTTAGGCAGTCTTCCCGGAATATTTACAGTTTGCTTCCGTTTGCACATCAGCAGCCAGAACTTAAGGGGAAGGTGGGAAATGTAGTTTTTTAACTGGGCACATTGCTACCCTGGATGAAGTGTGGGTTTTGTTGGCAAGGAAGAATGGGGGAGGAACACCGGCGAGCCAATGAGAGTCTCTACTGCAGGTGCTTATGTGCCAAGGATTGTATGCATAATCACAAGCCAAGTAGACCGTTTTGTGGATGTATTAATGTAGCTATTTAACGTAAAATACAGTGTAAATACAGTGTCTGTATCGGTTAGGATTCTTTTGATGGCATGGGATAGAAACCACATCTTTGACTGGCTTAAACAATAAGGACGTTTATAATCCCACATATTTTACTTACAGAGGTGGGGCTAGCTCTGGGGTTGGCTGATTCAGCAGCTCGAAGACATCATCAAGCCTGGGGTCTGTCCATCTATCATTTCTCTTGTATTAGTGTTGGTTGCATCAGAGGCAAGGGGCTACAGTGGTTCCAGGAACCATCTCTGGACCCAATAATATTCAGGCAAATACAGTGGTGCACTATTTTTAGTGACTCTCTCTTAGAAGTCACAGAATGTCCTGAATAGTCTCTTCATGCCTCAGTGGCCAGCGCTGGTTTATCATCTACTCCTGGACAACTCATTGGCAGGGGAGAAGGGCAATTAGGCCACTTCTGGAGCTGGGATCAGCTTCCAGGAAGCTCGTGGCTACCTAGGGGAGTAGTAAATACCTGAATAAAATTGGGACTCTGTTAGTAAGGACCACAGAGGAAGCATGCTGGTAGGCAAGTGTCATCTCCATTTTGCAGTGAGGGGATTGAGGCTCAGAGAGGTGAAATAACTTGTTGAATGTTCAACAGCCAGTGAGCAGCAGAGAGAGAGCCTGAACCAGGGGGTGTCATTCCTGGTTTAACACATTAGTCCTCTCACTCTGCAACTGGAGAAGGGAGGGGTTTCAGAAGTTGTCTGTGTCAGTGCCTCCTGAACTTCAGCCATTTGTCCGCTGCCTTTGTGGTTTCCCCCCTCAGACTGACTTTATACCTGCATGACGATTTGCTCAAAACTTTATTTAGCTAAGATGGCCTTTATAATTTTCATTAAAATAAACTCATGATTTTGGCATCAACGATTGCTTTTAAAAAGGACAAAAACACTGATATAAATGGGAAACTAGTCTTGCTTGACAGAAGTAGAAGATAAATCCTCAAAAGAAATACAGTGCAAACAGCCCTCTTCTCCTTTCTAGAGGGATGCTGTTACCCAACGTGTGCCCTATCTCTGTTACGAAGAATGACCAAGAGTGTGGAAAGCATTAGAGACTTACCAGCACCAAGCTCCCTCCTTGATAAGGTGAGGACTTACAGAGAAGGGGGAAAGCAGCCAGGCTTTCTTATGATGCAATTCGGTGCCGTGTAAGGCTCCTCCACGTCCACTTGAAATGATTCCACATATATTCTTGAAGAAACCTTAACTTGGATCTAAGCCCGAATGCTTTGTGATTGCTGCATTGCGCATAACAGCACAATCTTGGGGAGGGGGCTGCATACAGCCATAAGCATGCCTCCCAGAGATCTGTGGTTTCATTGGCACTCAGCTGATCCAGGTGAGGGTTGACCAGATGACCCTTGTCTGTCTAGTCAGGAACAAGGTCGTCAGATTTTCTGGAACAAGTCAGGAAGTGACTGTTGTAGGCTTTGTGGACCACACAGTGTTGGGTGCAGTGACTCAATGCTACTGTTGTGGTGTGACAGTAGCTCAGACAAGATGTAAGTGAATAAGCAGGGCTGTGTTTCATAAAACTTTAGGAATGCTGAAATTTTAATTTCATATAATTTGCACACAACACAGAATAGTGTTCTTCTTTTGATTTTTTCAACCATTTAAATATTTTTTCGAGATTTATTATTTATTTATTTGAGGGAGGGAGAGAGCGTGAGCAAGCAGGGGAGAGGGGTGGGAGGAGAGCGGGAGAAGAGAATCTCAAGCAGACAGTGCTGAGCGCGGAGCGTGACACGGGGCTCGATCTCACAACTCCAAGATCACCATCGGAGCCTAAATCAAGAGCCACATGCTTAACCAACTGTGCCACTCAGACGCCCTCTTTTCAACCATTTAAAAATGTAAAAACATTCTTAGCTCTAGGGCCATACGAAAACAAACGGTAGGCCAGATATGATCTGAGAAGCATAGTTTGCGCACCCCGACCTAAAACGGAAGCTGTCCCTGCCTCTGCCAGAGCTGACTTCCTAGGTGTGGGACCTGCTAGACTGCATGTAGTCCTACACAAAGAAGCACTCCCCCCCCCCCGCCTTGGTTGAATGCTTTGCTACAAGCATCTTGAAAATATTGATAATTTTTTAATAAGGGGCCCTGCATTTTCATTTTGCTGTGAGACCTGCAAATTACATAGCCGGTCCTGCTGTCTTCTCCTAAGCTGTGTAAAGACATGGAAAATTATGGCCCAGTAGTGGTCTCACTGGAGCATGTTCTCAGAAGTGCAAGAAGTGAAGTGGAAACACCACGGTCTCTTAAAGCCTATGCCCGAAACGGGCTGCTCGTCACCTTTTCTCACCTGCTGTTGGCCAAAGCAGGTCATATGGCTGAGCTCAAAGTCAGGAAAACATACTCTGTTCTTTTCTTTCTTTCTTTTTTTTTTTTTAAGATTTTATTTATTTATTTGACAGAGATCACAAGTAGGCAGAGAGGCAGGCGGGAGGAGGGGGGGTGGAGCAGGCTCCCCGCTGAGCAGAGAGCCCAATGCGGGGCTTGATCCCAGGAATCTGAGATCATGACCTGAGCCAAAGGCAGAGGCTTAAACCACTGAGCCACCCAGGCATCCCTACTCTGTTCTTTTAATGAGAGGGACTCTAATGTCACATGACTAAGATCTGGGATATGGGGAGAGGTGATGAAATGGGGGCAGCAATGCCATCTCTCACCAACTCTGTTACACTGTGTTAATCATTCTGGCTGTTTGCACAGCTCTAGTGTCAAAGAATTCATTATCTGGTCCTGTTGTCTATAAGCTTTATGAGTCCCTTGTTCCATCAGCCCAGGCACAGGCAAGGACAAAAGACTTCTGTGTGTCCTCAGGTCGATTTCTGGGGTCAGCAACACACAAATGGTCTTCCTTCCCCCTCTGCGGGATCAGAGAGACTGACAGCATGGACACTCCAACAAGCTGGCATTTTGAATGTACAAGCAGACATGCTAGACATCCAAACGTTCAGCCAGCTCTCTTTCCTGGAAAAGTCCTCTTGGGGATCTCGGTAGCTTGAATAGCACCTTCACGCTGAAAAACTGGAGAAGAAAAACGTCTGATTCACATGCTGCTGGGTGAATTCGTTCTAGGTTTTAAACACATTTCAGTAAACCGAGTGAGTCCACAAACCTAGATTGGACTCTGTCATTCCCCTGCTTCAAGTCCTTTCCTGGCTCCCATGGCCCAGCTTGGCTTCCCGTCACAGCTCTTTGTGATGTGGCCACAGCTGCCCACAGCTGCATTTCCTGCTCACGATAAACCTCTAGACTCACTGGACATCTTCCACCTCTCGGCCTTTGCACAGTCACAGTCCTGGAGGTCACCAGTGTGATACGCCATCTCAACTACTTTTCAACAAGAAAAGGGAAATTGTTGGTGCTTGTAATTGAATACCCAATGGCAGAAGGAGCTTCAGCCATGCAGAAGTGCTTCAATCATGTTTAGAATATGCTTTCCTCTGTATCTACTCCATTCTCGGGCAGGAAGTCCCCTCGTGGTGATCTGCAGGAGTAGCTTCAGGGGAAGAGAGTCTCTTTTCTAGATTCTCCAGCGAAGTTCCCAGGGCTGACTCTCATTGGCTGCCTGGGGTCACGCGTCCATCATTAAACCAATGATGGCGGGAGCTGGAGTGTACTGATTGCCCAGGCCTGGATCCTCAGCCCATTCCAGAGTCTAGAAGAGTGGCCTTGGCTCCACTTAAACCACAGGGACCCAGAGTGGGGATTTTTCAGGGGAGAATCAGGGCGAGATCATTACAAAAAAAGTAATGAACAGGGCGGGGGAGCCAAGACAACAGACGTCCCCACCCTCTGGTTCCTCCGTCTGGAATGCCTCCCTTTTCTCTGCCTGACAAACTCCCACTCATCCTCCTAGCTCCACCTCCGGTGTCGTCCCTCTTGTAGACCCCTCAGCGCCCCCTAGATAGGATAAGCCACACCTTTCTCGGTGGGTCCCTCCCATCACTCGAGCTATGCTACACTGGTCTCTTGGAGCCACCTGCTTCTGGAACATGGTGGTGAATTTGGCCAGACTCCCCAGTTTCAGAGCCTGTGTCAGTACACACCCTCCCCGATTTCCACGCGTCCTTGGCTTTCCTAAGCAGGACACTCGGCTTCCCCATCTGTGTGCGTCCCCTCAGGTTGGCCACTGGTGGGCACACCTCGACACCTTTGCCATCTCAGCAACACAAAATCTCATCACACGTGTGATTTTGTGAGTGTTATAGCCTGACTGAAGACCTGAGGTGGGGTGACAGAGGAATCCCATGGCTCTGGCAGAGCCTTCCACCATTAGGTTGGCTCCCCATTCAGCCCCAGCCTTTCTAAGAACACCCTTCTCCCTAGGGTGGCCCCCCCACCGGGCCCAGCCTTGACTCCTCCTGTCCCCCCTTGCAAGGCACAGACTTGCCAGTCTGATCTGCAGTTACCTACACCCTTCCACTCTTCCCTGCTCCCGACGCCTCCTCCTGCTGGCGAGTACTTCACATCGGTATGATTCCAGTGGTCTGTCCAGTCTCTCCCTTCTCAGCGGGATCTGAGCTCCTTTGAGGGCCCAGGTCCAGGCTGTCTCTATGTCTGCAGTGCCCAAGACAAGGCATGGCCTGAGTAGGGGCTCAGTGGAGGCTAAATTCAAAAACTAGTTCAACAAAACCCTGCATTTAAAAAAATCAGGAGGAATTTCTTTGGCCACTGCAGGAAGCCCAGAGAGGGTGGGTGAGCGATGATTTCAGCAGAAATGCCATGGGACGCTCAGGTTCTCAATTATTTATGGACTTAAGGAGACACGTTCCCGGAGTGCTTGTGATATATTCTGAAGATGTCAGGGATGAATGTGAGTCACTTTGTTCCTTACAGTCCCTGCAGCCCTACTCTGCCGCTGCCAGGGAGGGGGGCCCTTAGCTTCTTTTTGCAGCAAAGCAGAACTAGTTTGGAACTCAGTTCTGCTCCTGCTCGGTTACCGTTTCTCAAGGTGCTGGCAAGGATGGCGAGATGAGAGCAGGACAGGACAGCCTCTGGGAACAGAGGGGTCCGGGTTCTAGTCTTGTTCTGCCCTGGGTCACTATAGGCTTCCCCTTCTCTAGGAGGCCGTTTTCTGCTCTGTGCAGAGCTGTGGAGACCAGCACTAGTCCTCTGCCAGGGGCCTGGGGGTTCTTCAGCGACCTGGGTGCACATAGCAGGTAATCACTGATGGCACTCCCATGCTCTGTCCTGGCTAAACTAGGTCCAGCCTGACCCTATGTGGCTCTGAATTTCTGGAGTATCCCATCAAGGGCAGAGTTTCTGGAAGGAACTTTAAAAAAGATTTACAAAGCATGGGCATTTCATTTGAACCAGGGGGTAGAGGTGGTGTGATTATCTGCAAGGGAGTTCTTGTTTGTAGAAGGAAGTATTGGACGGTTTCTAGGCCAGACTGTTGGTGCTTTTCTCAAGAGTAGAGGATGTGTGAGTTCTAAGCACAGGAGGTGTATGGATCCTGGAGACAGAGGGTGTGCTGGTCTTGGGGCCCAGGGGTGTGCTTGTCCTATGCGGCATGTGCAGACTCTACAGTCAGACGGTCCTGAATTTTCACCTTGCATTTGGTGACCCAGAAGTGGGTGGGGATGGGGACAGCCTCTGGGCCCTCATCCTCATGGGTGCTGGCCATGACTTATAAGATCAATTTCCACTTCTGGATACCTTCTATAATGTTCGTATGGTGACCAACAGAGACTGTGATCATAGAGCTCTCCTAGGGTCTGGTATTCCACAGGCGCTTAATAAGTGTTGACCAAATGAACTATTTGATGAATGAACAGCCTCAGACTTGGGGTGAGATGGAGCTCGATGCAAATTTTATGTGTCCCTGGCAAAGTGTCTGTTTCCTCTGAACGTCTATGTCTTTGTGCGAAAGTGGGTGTAAAACCACCAAGTAGGCTGGGTTTTGGAGGACGGACTAGATCACGGTTGGAGAAGCACCCAGCACATAGCGCTCAGTCCATGACGGATTCTCCCTCCGAGTGCCCAGCTGCCTTCTTTAGAATTTCAGAAGTCTCCGCTTTTCCCCCCTTATTCTGCTCTAAATAAATCATTCTCTCCTTAAGTACTGCCTTCTAGATAAAGAAAACTCTCTTATTTAATTTGATTGTTTTCCTGTTTGTTTAATTACTACCATTAAAACGTTAATGCTTTCTTGTATTTTTTTCATGGCAAATGTGATATTTTAACTCCACTTGGTGTTATTTTATTCGTCAACCTTCTGCTGTTGCAAGTGTCAGAAACCAGATTCAAAGGGAGACTTCAGAAAAGGGGGACATTTCCTGGTTCCCGGAATTAAATGTCGTAGGGGTTGCTTTAGCCAAAACAAGGCTGCAGACAGACAGCCGGTCAGGCATGTGGTGTCTGGTTCTTGGCTCTGTTCTCCTGTGTCACCCTCACTCTGGGGCAGCCTGTGCTCCTGTCGTCTCCTCTCAACCCTGGCACTGAAAGCACTTTCCCTTCCCATTAGACGCACGGAGCATCTTGGGACGTGGGTCCAAATGCTGCAGCTGGGGGACTGGCCAGCCCTGCTGGGCTCCACGCCTGGAAGTAGGACTGGGGGCTTGGTCCCCTCCAAACCTCCTGGGCTGCGAGTGGCAGGGGGTGTGTCCCACAGGGAAGCCAGGGTGGGTTCTGCTCTCTGAGGCAGGGGACATCAGTAAGGATCATTATTTCAATCTCCCAGGTGAAGAAACAACCTATGTCCGCCACTGTTCTATCAGCAGCTAACTCGACCCCCTCAAAGAGCTTATTTCCTCGGAAAAATAAGACCTGGCTATCACACAGCCAACTTAAAAGACCGCTGTGGAACCAGAGGGCTTGTGTAGATTTCTAGAGATGTCCGGGGCTGCATGCGGGGCCTGGTTGCCGAGGAGCTTGCGCGGAGTGCTCTTCAAAGAGGTTGAAGGTGGCCTTGTCATGGCACTTGTCGCGGACCCCGTACCTGACGATCTTGTGCAGGTCCCCATCCTGGATCTTCATTCCTTTATCTGTGAAATGGAAACAAACAACCCCATCCTCCCAGAAACGTTTGGAGGATGTGCTGTGCAACAAGCACTTAGTACGCACTCAGTGAAAGCAGGGTTGGCCGTGAACCCATGCCACCGTAAGCAAGCCCGTCCGCCATTGGAGCCGAGCATCTCTGTCCGGCCCGTGGGGTGATGCTAATCTCACGTCTAGGTTTATACAGGCAGGAGGCAGTTCGTGAGCGTTTGGAGACTTAGAGGAGAGAGAACTTCGTGGACTATACACTTCTACTGGATGTCAGACATCTTTACCAACAAGACCTTGCTGTTACTAAGTCCCCGGCTATTCAGATAAGGGAACTGAGGCTCATGGAGGCAAACTTCCTCCTTATACAGCAGAGGGGCAGAGTTAGGCTTTTTTTTTTTTTTAAGATTTTATTCATTTATTGGTCAGAGAGAGAGATAGATCGAGAGCACAAGCAGGGGGAGTGGCAGAGGGAGAAGCAGGCTCCCTGCTGAGTGAGGAGCCTGATGTGGGTTTCAATCCCAGGACCCCGAGATCATGACCTAAGCCAAAGGGAGACCCGTATCTGACTGAGCCCAGGTGCCCCCAGAGCCAGGCTTTAAACCCATGTCCTTACCACTGTTCCGGCTGCTTCCCTGAGGAACTGGGGGGCTACTTCCACATATAGCCCTCATCCCTCAGGGCCTGATGTGTCTCCCCAGGGCTCCCTAGCCTGGGTTAGGACCCTCCGTGGTTTCCCCCAGCTCCCCAGGACTCCATCACAGCTCTTCCTCCCTGGAAGTGCTACTGTCTGTGTGTCTGTCTTCCTCCACTGGACCATGGACCTCGCCTGAAGCAACTCAGAGGCCCTGACCCCCGGTGTGCTGTTGGGAGTGACAGCGTACCCCCTAAATTTGGACTCAGTGGCTTGGTATAAAGAGCTTCTGGCTTCACTGCAATCCTCCCCGCTGTCCTTGAGCAGCGCTAAGATCCTCCCTGAGCCTCAGTTTTCTCCTCTGTGAAATGGGAACCCCTCCTAGCTGTGTGGTTGTCAGGATAGAAATAGTGTGAAAACAGAGCTCCTGCTCTTTGAGGACTTCATCATTTCATTCATTTCTCCCAGCCATCTTTTAAGGCAGAGCCTAGAATCATGCACATTTTACAGACAAGAAACAGACTGAGAGGCAAGCATGGATTTGCCCCGAGTTGCATGGAGGGAGCTCCTAAGTGAGGTCTGTAGTAACAATACACATTCATGGAATGATGGGGTGGGGCGCCCCGACCACACTGCCCCCTGTCCACCCTGCCAGCCCTGGTTAAAGGCCAAGCTTGGCTGGGCTGTGTACCCACATGGCTTGCTGGGGAGGAGAGTGGGGCTCTACACACCAGGTCTGGGGGCAGCTTCTGGAAGGTGGGGGGTTGGGGGCAGAACAGAGGCCTTGGCTAGCCTCCCTGAGAAGCATCTGGGCTCGTGAAGTCTGATGTTCTGATCCAGGGCACCCCTCCACCGCCCCACCTGCACTGCGTCCCCCACCTTCACCGCAACTTCCTCTTAGTGGGCACGGCTTCCTTCTGCGGGAAGAGCTGGAGTGGCCGCCTGTGCTCTCTGCAGGGGCAGCTCAGCATTGTTGCAACATTTATAGTGTATGTTCCCATCGAGGAAGGGCTGGGGGGGCACGGCGTGAGGTGACACCGGACTCCATGTCAGAGACCCCTCCAGAGACAGCTAGAAATACTTGGGGGAGAAGGGAGGGGCCTGTGAGTGGGACGCCAGTGGTGGGGGACCTGAGACACTGTCCTACTGCACAGCCAGTGAGTGTTGGGGCTGTGGCCAGCACTGGAAAGCAGGAGGTCAAGGCCAGGCAGAGAGGTGCTCTGTTAGCCTTCCTGAAGTGCTGGGGGAAAATAGGTGTAGAGGGCAGATTTGGATCCACTGTCCAGCAAGAGAATCATTTGCCAGGAAGTGGTGAGCTTCCTGTCTCTGGAGATATTCCAGTAGATACTCAAGCAAAGATATGGAAGGATTAGGGCACCAGGACCTCCAAAGACCCTTCTCTGATTCTCTTTATCTGGGGGAAATGATTGATGACCTCACTGCTCCTGTGTTGCGGATGACCTTGGCCTTGCAGAGAAGACTTCAAGGTGAGAAGCTCTGAGCTGGCTTTGGGGGCCCGGTCAAGGGCAGGGCGTAGCAACCTTTGGCAAGGGCCCAGTAATGCTTTTCTTTCCCTGCTCTCCAGGATGGCAGCTGTTGACTCTCCTGCAGCTTAGCATCTGGTTCTTCCAGACTGGTGGGAGGTCATGTTTGAGTAGATGTAAGTGACCAGAGGGCAGACAGGCAGCTCATCTCTAAGGCTGAAAGGACAGGGAGGGTCAAGGGGGCTATGAGAAGGCACCTGGGTGAGGTGGCCATTTGGACAGTTTGGGATCCTATGGGAAGCCTTTTAGGTAGGGGCAGGTGAGCTGGGAGCATGGAGAATCAGGGATGGCTTCCTTGCAGAGGCGGTGTGACAGTCTTGAAAGATGGAGAATACTGGAGAAAGAGGGAGAGACATTGCAGGCAGTCCCCAAACCTGAGACTAGAGCCAGAAGCTGGGTTCATCAATACCTGCTTGGTTGCAATTGCTAGAAATGGAATTAAACCCAAACGGATTTTTTTTTTTTTTTTGATTCATGTAATTGAGAAGTCCAGAGGCAGCTTCAGGCATGGCTAGATCCAGATTCTCAATGTCATCATCTCTTTCTATTACTCACATCAGCTGTCCCCATGTACTGTCTCAGAGGGGCTCTCCCAAAGATGCTCACTGGCAGCACTTCTCTGCTGGCTCTGCAGAGAACAGTCTCATTGCTCTGACTTCCTGACTTGGGCCATGCCCCCAGCCCTGGACCAGGCATGGAAGGCTGTGGTTGGCTTCGGCTGGGTCATGGCCCACCTCCTGGGTTAAGATGGTACAGAAGTATTTCCATAAGGAAAATTGGGCCCCCAGAAGAGGGACAGTGGATGGAGGTGAGGCGAAATGTGTCTGTGTGTGGGGACTGATTCTGCCAATGGGCTTCCTGCTGCCAGCTGCTACCACCATTCCTTCTAACTTCTGAGCCCTCCTGGCTTCCTTGTCATGATGCTTGGACTCTCTGCCCAGATGCTCCTTTTCCTGTCTGAGCACCCTCTTGGTGACTGCCAGATGTCCACATCCTAAGCCCCAGAGCCTGTGAATACGTGAGCTTCCGTGGCAAAGGGCACTTTGCAGATGGGATGGAGTTAAGAGCTCTGAGATGAAGGGACAGTCCTGGATTGTCCAGAAGGGGCTCCGTGTAATCACAAGCATCCTTGTGAGCAGGAGAGGCAGGAGGAGGGGCTGTGAGGGCAGACATGAGGTTGGAGGGATGCCATGAGCCCCGGGATGCAGGCTGCCTTGAGAAGCTGCAAAAGCAAGGAACAGATTCTCCTCCGGAGATTTCTTGAGAGCCACGTTGGATCAGTAACACATTCGTGTTGTTTAAAGCCATGAAGTTCGTGGCAGGTTTGTTACTGTGGCAGAGGGAACTAACACACCCCTTAGTACTTGACATCTCACCTTCTGGTTGTCTTGCTCTGCCCCGGCCTCCCTCCATCCCCCAGAGAAAGAGTCATCTCCTGGGGGTCCCTGCTGGAGAAGGGCTGGGAGTCAGGTCTGGCCCCCTCAGCTAGCCCCGCTCCGCTGCGCAGCTTGCGTGGGACTCACAGATCAGTCGTTGCCTGGGATTTACTCTGAGCCTTCCTCCTCCATGGGAGAACGCACACAGCGGATGCGCCTCTGCTTACACACCACTTCCACCCCAAGAAGTCTTCCGTGACTTCAACAGCTCATTAGCCCCCCTTCCCTGCACACTCTCCATCGGCTTGAATCATGCCGGGGTGTGAATGTATGTTTCTCTGCTCCTGCATCAGGCTGTGAGCTCACTGAGGACACGGACAGTGTCTGATTCCTCAATCACTGTTACCCTTGCAGGGCCTGCCCAGAGCAGGAGCTAGGTACGCATTTGTTGAATGAATGAATGACAGTAGGTGTGTACTAGGCAGGCGGGGTGGGTCAGGGAGAATTCCCGCCCAAAGATGGAATTGGACTTGACTCCTGGCTGGTCCCCCAAGATCCATTTTCTCTTCTTCCTGGTTCTTGCCTCCCTTATAGTTGGATGTGGCCGTGGGCTGAGTACTGAATTCTGGCCCAGGAGATAGAGCCAGAAGCGATGAGCTCCCATTTGGAGCTAAGGCTCAGCTGTGTCCGTCCACATTTTCTTCCCTGGCTAAGGCTGGCAGGAGATGGGAACAAGGCGACAAGTGGTGGAGGCCTCAGCCTGCTCCTGACGAAGAGGAAGAGGTCCCACTGAGCAGGAGTACAGGCTCAGGACCACCATGGTGCGAAGAACCGATTCAGACGTGTTGAGGCCTTATTCATTGTGGAGCTACATTTCGGCAGAGTGTATTACTCAGATTAATATGGAAACTGGTGCCTTGTGATGGTGCTGCCATCACAATGTACGTGGCATGGCCTGGGGCTGGGCCGTGGGTGGGAAGGACATTGCAGCCCCAGGCAGCAAAGCTGGGCCCTCTTGCTATGCAGGTGAGAACGTCTAACGAACCGTTGCCTACAGTGGGCCAGGGAAGCAGTCGTTTGGGGGGAAGAGCGAAAGAGCCTGAAAGCTGGTGTGCTTTTGTTCCTTTTTGCTGCCCACAGCAAGACCGTGCGAGAAAGGCACATGCTCAGGCAAGAACTGTCCAGTCAATGGGCCGCCGTGAAAGGTGGCAGAGCTCAGAAAGGCAGGGCCTCTCTGCATGGGCTGGGTTTTCCTGACTTGGACTATTACTTGAGCAAGAAATAACACTTCTACTGGGTTCGAGTGTTCGGTGGCCTCTGGGGTGACTTTTGTTGCAGCTAGCAGGACCGTAACTACACACGTGGCTTTGGTAACTACCAACTTTGGGTGTAAACGTGCACTTTGGCTGAGTCTCTGGTGGCCGGAATGGGCCGCACAGAGCTCTCTTCTCCCAGGCCGGCTCACGTGGGAATCTGTGGCATGGGTCTGCAGCACGAGGCTGGACTCAGCGTGGGGGGGTGGTTTGGGGAGGGGGCTACAGGATCCCCAACGAGCCAGTCTGCAATATGCAGAGAGAGAGAGAGAGAGAGAGACAGAAAGGGCTCTGCTACCCCCTAATAAAAGGCCCTGGGTTTTTGCCACAGAAAACTAGAATTAGTTCCTGCGTCACCAAAGGCAAGGGCCAAGTCAACAACTTGGAAATAATCTCGTGTATTTGCTTAGTTCCACGATTTACGAAGTTCTCCCACATCTGTGATCTCATGGGATGTGCCAAAGCAGTGAGGAAGGTGTTACTTAGATTTTTCAGAGGAAGGACACTGAAGCTTCAAGATTAATCACTTGCCCTGGGCCATACAGCTAATGAGCGAGGGAGCTAATTCAAGGCCAGCTTCCCTTCTCTAGAAATTTGCTGTTGAATGACTGAGATGTGGAAGAGCCTCTTTATCACGGGCCTGGTGAGCGTGTGTATGTGTGTGTGTGTGTGTGTGTGTGTGTGTGTGTGTTCAAAGACAAGGGAGTCTCTGCATTTCTGTAGGCCTCATGGACCCCATGTACTGGGATTTTGCTGGACAGAGGACCATGGAGGGCGAATATGCTTGCCCAGAAAAATCCTTCCTGATGATATATCCGAGCTCAGAGAAGCCAGACAAGCTGTGATGAGCACCTAGGACTTACGCTTGCACTAAAGGCCTCTCTCTGTCACTCACTCACTTTGCCCTGCCCTCGACGGGCCTTGCCTCCTGGCTCTCCCACACCCTGAAGGAGGAATCTCACCTGCTCCCCGACATTCCCATGCCCTGGGCTGCAAAGCTGGGCTCTGGGAACTAAGGGAGAGTTCCGGGGGCTGGAGTCCCTGCCTGGACTGGCTGTATTGGATTGAGTCATGGACCTTTGCTGGTCTTCAGCATCCCCAGCCTCCCTGCCCCCTTCACTGGGGAACTTGGCCCTCTGGCACGGTGGGTGGGGTTGTCCTGGGGCTGTCTATCAAGGTGGCTGTGTTCTCCAGACCAGGCCAGGGACGTGGTTTTGAATGATAGGGAGAGACCTCCAGAGGTCATTCATCACAGTGGAGGCAACCTAGCAGAGAGAAGAGCTTCCTCCCCCCACCCCACCCCTAGCTGCTCCGGCATTTGCTAAGTTCAATCCTCTGGCTTTCCCTTCATTTGGGGAGCTACCTGACACTCTTCCAGTAGATTAAGATCCCTTACATCAGGGTTTAGGGCTTGCAGCCAAGGACTCTTGATGATACAGACAGAAACCCAAGTGCATAGTAGGAACGGAAATATTTTTTAAAGCCTTCTTTAGAGCAATGCACTGCGCATTTATTGAGCACCAACTGTGTGTCAGCCCCTGTTCTGAGCACTGGAGCTACAGAGGGGTGCAGATCTCCTTTACAGTCTGGAGGAGCTCGTGGTTTGTGGCAGGGGACGGCGAAGGGACAGAAACCAGTGTCAATGTCCTGCTGTGCTGGGTCTCCCATGTAATAAACTCCCAGCTGCTAATTCAGTTGGCACCCAGAAGGGTTTGCTCCTGCTTCCTCTCATTTCCCTCAAAAAAATCAATAAACTGCTCATAATGTCTTTAATAAAGACCAAATCAGAGCTTTTTATAACCTTATTATAAGGTTGGCATTTTCCACTTTTCCCCCAAACGCTGAAATCAAGTCAATGTGGCATCATTTGGGAATCAGACAGAGGACTGAGACAATTGCTTATGATAAATTAACCAATAACCTACCCGAGTTTGGCAGGTTACCATTTTCAGAGGCTCTCGTTGGCATCTCAGCCACCCTGCAGGTTAGAAGACTAGCTCAGAGATGGGAAGGAGCCTGCCCAAATTCACACAGGGAGATGGGAAGGGTAGAGCTGGGCTTTGATCCTGGATCTGCCTGGCTCCTCAGCCCCGGTTTTCTCCTGTGAGCCGTGCCGATGAGTGGCTGGAACTCTGGGAGCTGCAGTGGTGGGGCTGGGTGGAGAGGATTTCTGCAGGGAGAAGGTTTCGGGAAGGGCAGTTGCCGGCTGGTGGCTGGTGCTGCGGCGGGCACATCCGTGTCGCTGCACTGCCCCCTGGTGGACGGCCTGAACCTGGCCTCCAGGCAGTAAGGAGGGTTTGAGCTGGGAGGGTCAGGCTGATTGTAGCTACTGTGGGTGGGTTTGGGGAAACCTTGGTGGAATAGCCTCCGCTTCCGGACAGCTGAAGCCTTCCAGAAGAGATAACAAATGTTTGTGTATTGGCCTGTTTGTGTGAAAAGTACTTATTTATGAATGCATTCAACCTGTATCCAGAGACATCAGCACAACCTTGCCCGAAAGTTGAGGACTTGGCATCGCCCTTGCCCTCGGGGAGGCCCCCGCCCATGGCAGGGTCAGGCCTACAGGTAGATGCCCATGATGGGGGTGATGTGGGCACTGTGAAGCCATGCACAGGGCATGCTGGAAAACCTTAGCCTGGGAAGGAACGGGGAGCGGTGGGAGGGGCGAGGGCAAGGTGGGTCAAAGAAAGTAACAGGTTGGGTAAGTTTGGAGGGGCAGCCGAGGTAAGACGGTACAGAGGGAGCAGTGTGTCCGTTGTGAAGGGAACAGCTCAGCCTTTGTGCTGCAGTGGTCATTTAGTGTTCCTGCCCTTCTGAAGACCCGCCCCGGACTGCGTGGGCTTCCGGGGCTCCACTTGACCTGGCTTTGCCCCCAGGCTGAGGAGGAGCCAAAGCAGGGGTACGCTAGACCGAGGAGCAGGCGGACCCAGTCAGGCTGGCAGGTGGTGTGGCCAGAGCCCTGGGGAGGGCCTTGGGGCAGCAGGGGACTGCAGAGGATAAAATGGTAAGAGGCAGAGAGTAGCCTGTTGGCTCAACTAAGAGATTTAGCTCCGTCCTGAGGGCAATGGGGTCCTATTACAAGGTTCTGAGCAGGAGAGTAGCCAGGCCACCCCCGACTTAGAAAGTTTTTGACAGAACAGAGAGCTCTCCCAGAGCAACCCCGAGACCCAGGCAGAGGGACCCCCGCTGTGCTTCCCGTGCTTTGGCAGACCCTGGCCTGCCCTCTAAGCCATGATGCTCTGCACAGGCGAGGAGTCTCTGGGCCAGGAGAATGTGCCCCCCCCTGGAGACCACCACCAGCCCCTCTCCCAGAACACACCTTGTGGGGCTGGGGCCTGACTCCAGGATTGTGCAGGACCTGCCCCAGCTCCAGCCTCCCCTTTGGGCAGGGGGCCATGCCGATGGTGTGTGCGTGGCTAGGCCCAAAGAGAGCCGTTTTGGGGGTGTGGAGAGGGAGCTGGCGGGTGCCTGACGGAGGGCAGCAGGCAGCTGGAGCTGCTGCAGGGTAGCAGAGAGCATGCCCTCTGTGGTCTCTCTCTACTGCCTTCGTTCCCTCTACAGAGGCTGAGGAGCACCTGTGTGGTGCTGTGTGCTGGGTTTGCCAGGATGGGCCCGGTAGTTTCCTGAGCCAGACGTGCTCTGCAGGCCTGCGTGCAGCCAGCAGGAGGTGGCGGGAATGGGTCCGTGTGGGAATCCAGAGGCAGGTGGCCACACACAGGCATGCGTGTGTCCTTCGAGGAGCCAGGCTGAGGACAAATGCCAGGCCCCAAACAGGGCCAATGTGTGTCTGATATAGTGATATGCGGGGGAGGGAAGGGCAAGAGAGAGGCCTGAGGCCCAATGCTAATGTAAGGGACCCTCGGTTCCTATTTTCTGGCTCTTGGTGTGTAGCTCTGGAGTAGGTCAAGAGGCTAAGAGTCCAGGACTGGGCAGAAACACAAGGGGAGAGGCCACTGGTGGGGCTGCGGAGCCTTATCTGGAAGTTGGGAGCAAATGGGGGCCTATCTCTGGCAGTCTGGTCTCAGGAACACAGGTCAGACCTCCTGTTCCCTCCAGAACAGAATTTCCACCATGTCTGCAGCCCCTAGGAGGCAGCAGGAGGCTCCCCAAAGGCGGGGAGGAGGCGCTAGTCTGGCCCAGCCTGGTAATTAGACCTTTCAATTGCAATTACTTTTGCAATTAGCTCAGCTGGTATTTGGAACAGGAGGTGGTAATTTCTGTCCTTCATGGCAGCTCCCTCTGAATTGAGCTTTGCTCGTCTGTCCAGGGTGCGGGGTAGAGCTCTGGGGGAGCACTGGGCTCTTGGATGGGAGCAGTGTGCGCACAGCCTGGGGTTGGCTCAAAGTGAAGCATTTGGGTTCTACCTGACTGCTGGGGTGGGACATTCAGGGGACAGCAAGTGGGGGCTTGGTGCTTTGCCCTTGGGCTGGCCTAGAGACTTGCTTCTAACTAGTAGAATATGATAAAGGTGATAGGTGTCGCTTTTACAATAGGTTACAAAAGACTGTGACTTCTGGTTTGCTAGCAGACTTTCTTTACTCCCTCTGGCTGGCTTGCTTCGAGGAAGTCAGCAGCCGTGTGGGGGAGGCCAGTGCAAGAAGGAACTGAATGCTGTCAACAACCAGTGAGTGAACCTAGCAGTCAATCCTTCCCTAGCTGAGCCTTCGGATGAGACCATAGACCCTGGCCTGACACAAGACCCTGGGCTGGATCACAAGCTCTTGAGAGACCGTGAAACAGAAAACCCAACGAAGCAGATTCTAGGTTCCTGACCCTAGAAACTGTGAGATAATCAATGTGTGCTGTCTTAAGCTGCTAATTTTTGGTCTAAATTGTTATTCAGCATGTGTATATGGTACATGGACAAAACTATTAAATCAAATATGTTCTATCCTTTGAACTTGACAAAGCCTACTATAAAAACTACCTGAGAGGTCAGGTTCAAATCTAGAATCTTTGGACTCCTTGGCTTTCTGCACCAGAACATGGTGGAAGGGGGGGAGCTGGACCGTGGTATGAGGCCACCCCCCGTTTCTCTTCACACCTTCACTCCATCCCATACACCCCAGGGTTTGTACACGTGTGAGGGTTTAAACTCCATACACCAGCCCCTCCTAACAACTAGCCAATTCTGGCCCAGCCGTGCTCACATCATTGGCATAGTCTGCCTCAAGAGGTTGGCTCTAGGGGCACCTGGTTGGCTCAGTTGTTAAGCATCTGTCTTTGGCTCAGGTCCTGATCCCAGGGTCCTGGGATCCAGTCCCACATCGGGCTCCCTGCTTGGCAGGAAGCCTGCTTCTCCTTCTCCCTCTCCCCCTGTCTGTGTTCCATCTCTCACTCTGTCTCTCTCTGTCAAATAAATAAATAAATAAATAAATCTTTAAAAAGAGGTTGGCTCTAGGGAAGAGGCCCATGTAGGTGCTAGAGTCGGGCTTTAGCGGTATTTAGCCAAAGAAATCCAGGCTCTCAAGTGTGGTTTCAAAGGGAGGGTTGAGGTCCTGGAGGGCACATCCTCTTGGCCCCACAGACTCCTGACTCTGTGAGGTACAGCTGGAGGTCCTGGGAGGTCCTGGGCAGGACTCTCTCAAGCTCCAGGACTACAGGGGGGGCCCTTCTGGCTGGAGTCTGAGGGTCACCTTGGGAGGGCCCCTTGTTTCAACCTTCTCAGGCAGGAGTGACGCACCCTAGGGATATGGCAGAACAAAAATGACTCTGGAGAGACAGAAAAGGTTGGGGGGATTAAATAATACCATTTCAGTGCTCACCGGGGGCTCACTCTGTGCCAAACACTTTCCAGGCTCTAGCAACCAAGGATCTGAGGGACCCAGCCTCTGCCTTTGCAGTTAGTAGGGGAGCTCACACCTCAAACCAGACCCAGTCCTTCTCCCCCAGGCATACCGTTTCTTGAAAACCAATACCTAGGAGAGGTTTTTTGTCTTAAAGGCCTTCATTCAATTAGAATGGATCGAGTACCTACTACATGCCAGGAGCTAGATATTAAGCAGGACGGCTTTATTAGTTAGGGCTTATTGGGAGGCGTAGAGATCCTTGGCAGAACTGGCAGCCCTCTGAAGCCGGTCCTGCCCACCGGCCTGATGCGCCGGTGCCTGCGCCCATCGCTCTGCAGTGAGCTTATTTTTCCATCGAAGGTGCTTGTTGCCTTTGATCGGGAAATTCCAAGTCACATGTCTGTACCGGAAGGCCGATGGAGGCTGGAAATGCAGATGTTTGTGTTCTATATCGGGTGGGAGGAATTC
This sequence comes from Martes martes, assembly GCF_963455335.1. Lineage (NCBI taxonomy): Eukaryota > Metazoa > Chordata > Mammalia > Carnivora > Mustelidae > Martes > Martes martes. The sequence continues at coordinate 102,510,299 of NC_137892.1, forward strand.
ACAGGAGAGGAAACCCTGGACAAGTGGGCGGGCGCTCGCGCGCGTGGGCAGCTGTGATTGACAGCTGCCTGCCTGGCAACAAGCCGAGCGCCCTGGTTGGAAGAAGAAGAAGGATCTGATCTTGCCAAACACAGGATTTTCAATCCCTTGCAATTTTTTTTTTTTTGCAAGTCACATTTTATTTCGATTTGGGGTCAATATTTAAACGACCCTGAGAATGAACGCTCGCTATGGCAGTGGTTGCAGTTTAAAACCTCCAGCTTGGGACTCCCTCCCTCTTCTCGCGAGGTTGTCACCATCTCCCCCCACCCCTCCTTAGCTGTTGCATGCATAGTGCCAAAAAGAAAAAAAAAAAGTTGATTTCAGGATATAAAAATAAAAGAATAAGACTGCAAAATCAAAACCAATCAATGTTTATATTTAAACATATTCAGCAAGTGGTAATATTATGCCAGCTGGTGAACTGTAGCTGAATTCAACACTAATAGAGCCCTTTAAGGTGGGGTCTGAAAACATTTTAATGTGTTAAGATATGGGGTAAATCCTCCCAGATTAGTATATCTGTACAGGAAGGACCTTCATCAAATTTCAAACTACATGGATTTTTTTTTAACTTGGAACCTTAACTATCTTCATCTGGTGACATGTGAAACAGTTATTTATTTTAAAATTGTGGGGCTTTTAAAGCAAATATTTACTAAGTATCGAGTGGGTGCTGGGCACTTTGTATACATTATCTCATTCAATCCTGATTTGATCCTTCTACTCATGGTCACTCCCATTTTACAGATGGGGAAACCAAGGTACAAATGAATGAGCACCAGGCTTCTTTAGAACTTGGACTGCAGCCAGAATTCAGATCTCAGGGTTCTGGGATCAAGAGAAGAATGATGGTCCTTAGGAAAGGTCTCAAAACCTTGAGACCCACAATGTGCCTATTTGCTTTCTCCTTTAATCTTAGGTCAAAATAGAATCTGGCTTTGTCAACAAGGCTGTGGTGGGTCTGACCACAGTTTCAGAGAAGTGACGACAGGAGCTTAATCCCCACCCCATGGCTGTTAAGAGTGAGTTTCTTGAGCTCGAAACAGCTAGTAATGCCATTTTGTAGCTTCCCTTGCTGTCCCTGGTGGACCAAAATCGATACTGTTAGATCATCAAAATCAAAATTAGGATAGTTAAAAAGATCATTTGTTTCTTGTGGACATGGAGACATGAAATCCCTGTTGAGACCTCTTCTTTGCCTGGAGGGGTTACCATGGATACAAACCGGTGAATTGATTACCGGAAAGACAGCTCAAACCAGAACATTCTTAGCATTTCTTAGTGCCAGGTCCTTATAGCCTGCAGCAAAGAGTCCGTGAAACCAAAGTGGTTGGGTGGCTGTTGTCACCAGGTGGGAGAAGGACCTCCCTATTAGTGTGCCTTCCCATGAAATTTGGTGGATTGTGCAGAAGGAGTGATTGGTTTCTGGTTGGCCATATAAATAGCCGACTTGCATCAAGACCCAAGCCCAGTCTACTGGTCCTAAAGCATGACAAGGGATCACAGAGGCATAGAGTCTTGGGACTATAGGGCCAGAATTTTGCCCACCTTTTACACCAGATCCCAGGGAGCCCACACGGGCTTGGCGGGTGGCTCTGGGTTTCTGTAACAGAGAATCGATCCCATCTCAGAAATAGGGCAGGCAGGAGAGGCTGCCCCTCCAAGAGAATGTTCCCAGGTACATAACTGTTTTTATTTCCATTTTACACTTGGTGAAACCGACACATAGAATATACCTTCCTGGGGCACCTGGGTGGCTCGGTGGGTTAAACCTCTACCTTTGGCTCAGGTTGTGATCTCAAGGTCCTGGGATCAAGCCCCGCATCGGGCTCTCTGCTCAGCAGGGAGCCTGCTTCCCCCTCTCTCTCTCTGCCTGCCTCTCTGCCTACTTGTGATCTCTCTCTCTGTCAAATTAATAAAAAAAAAAAAAAAAGAAAAAGAATATACCTTCCTCTTTTCTTCAGGGATTCTAAAATGCTGTATTTTATAGTTATTTAACCAAACATTTACTAATTTTTTTAAAGCTTGCTTTTTCTTATATTTTGGAAGCTCTGGAGGTCTATGAAAAAGCGTGTAATTTAGTGTCTAATAGAGTAACCCTGCCAGCAGGGGGCACCCCTGCCCACTGCCGTGGTTAAAAAAACAAGATTGTTATCAAAGTGTGATTTTCAAAAGATTAAAAACATAACTTGTACAAAGGTATAGTCAACATGTGGTGGAGTTTAATTGAGCCTGTTCGTGGGGGAACAAGAAAGATGATAGAGCTGACTTAAGGAAGGATCTGGAGGCAGCTATACATCTGGAAAGGAAGAATCTTGAAATGAGACTGCCAAGAAATAAAACTGGTCAATGTCCTACAGGACAATAAACCGTAACCTTTGACAATATCTTTTCCACTGAACAGAAATCATTAGCATTTCTACTGAACCATAAGAAAATCATCTGCAACTTATCAATCTTGTACAAATTAACATGTAATTGCAGAGTCTGGTCCCCGATCTGTTTATTATTATAGTCAACGAAAAAAAGTACTTTCCTCTAGAGAACCATATAATACTGGTCAGGCCTGCTGGCTACACTCCCATCCATGTGATGCTCAGAGGACATGCCATCACCTTAGCCCTATTTCCAAGTCTTGGATAAATTTACTTAAGAACAGACAAGGGTTTTTTGAGGGCAAGTCCTTGCCGGGGTCAAGGCTGGATGTAGATGTGTGGGTCCCTGAGCAGATAAACAGTTTGGCAGCCCTCCAAGTCTCTGTCCCTCAATTTCTGTTCAACGCTTACTCAGTAGAACCAAGGGAAAACTGATTTTTCTGTAACAAAAACTAGATACAGAAAGAAAGTCACGCATTCACGTCTCTGGTCCCAGCGATTCAGTTCTGAAAATACTCAGCAAAACATTTTCTGTTTTTTTTTTGGAGGTTATTTTTCCTTTCTTAGGCTGCCTTTGGGAGGATCCAAATCAAATAACTAGTGGGAGGCATAGTAAAGAGTTTTAATTTTAGATAATACTTTTTTTTTTTTATTGGTAAGCAGCAGGAATGACTGGGTTTTGGAATTTCAGCAGCTGTCGCCGTGGACGACAAGCTTGCTCTGAAGGCATGTGTATAGAGCAAAATGTCCAGAATAGGCAAATCCATAGAGACAGAAAGGAGATTGGTTGTTGTCGGGGGCCGGGGGAGTGATTGCCGGTGGGTATGAAGTTTCTTTCTGGGATGATGGAAATGTTCTGGAATCAGACAGTGGTGATGGTTGTGTGACCTGGTGGATATACTAAAAATTGTGTACTTTAAAGGATGACTTGATGGTCTGTGAATTATACCTTAATAAAAAAAATATCCAGAGAAGGATCAGCGCGGCAATGTATTTTTCAAAATTCCACAATGGAGAGTCATTTACTTTGTTGGAAGTTTGGGGTCAATGCACAATTTGCCAGCTGCGATGGAAGAATGGCCGTGGAAACTTGAGTTAACATATTTGTGGTTACCTTCATGCTGTTTCAGGGCTCCTGCTCTGGCTGGCTGGCTCAAACCACAGTTCACCTTGGGCTGGGTCTATCTGTAGTGTCATGTTTCAAGGGAGACGTAAGCTCTGAGAATGGAGAAGATACACCTCCTCCTCTTCTCATTTGTGATATGAGTCGAAACTGTTTCAGACAGTTTCGTGTTCAAAACACCTGCTTAGACCCACCCAGTGTTTAGCATTTTATGCTGCGTGAGACGTGATCTTCACATTGGAAAAACCTATCAGGTTGTGTGAGGCATTTGTGAGAGGGCCGTTTTCTGAGGATGTAACCATGAGGAAAATTCACTCAAATAATTGTTGTCTCTATGTATTCATCAGATGCCTTTTTTGATCATGTCCCTTAATCCTTAAACCTTAATCTTAAACCTCAACCTGCAAGGTAGATTTTATTACCCCTGTATAACCAAAATGATACCTGGGGTGTCCTGATCCCTTGAGATCTGGAAAAGTTTGGTTGATCCCCCCAACATGCAACCTTCCCAGAAGTCGATAGCCCTCCTGGAGACTCTGGTGCCTTCCCAAAGGGCTCAGATTCTCCAATTCTCCTTTGTTCTGGGTACCTGCCTCCTTTGGGACCCCTTCTGTTATGTTCTTTGTGGACCTAGATGTGAAACTCCACCCCCTTCCTAAATTCCCCCCAAAAGCCACTTGCACAAAACATGCACGAGAGCAGTGAACTTTCCTGGACATTTTTTTTTTCTTTTTTCTTTTTTTTGTAGGAAGAGAGATAGGAATGGTTTGCATCACATCAATGTGTACCACTCTAAAATGAACACTAGGTATTCCCCTTTCCTTTAAGTATCATTTGGGAAGGTGCCTGATTAACATCACCCTGTCCCCATCTTAGTGGCTCTTGTTTTTTTCCTCCTTTCCCATAGCTTCTCTTCACCATCTGACACCCCAGACTGTGCCTGAGGAACTCCAATTTTTTCCCCCTACTGTTATGTAGATAAATCCATTTTCAGATTCAACGAAGTGCTCAACAGAACAAAGGGGATCCAGTTATCAACAAGGGGACCTTCTCTTGAAAAAGCAGTTAGGTTACAAATAGCATAAAGAAAAATGTCCCCAGTTCCACTGTTTCATGGATGAGAAAGTGAGGGGTCAGAGAGGACTGTGTCTGTCACTTCCATTTTCCTGTCTGGCTCAGCCCCCCAGATCAGATGCACACTGTTTCCCTGGGAGAAGAGTCTGGAGTAAATTCAGAATGAACTCTGTCCCCAAATCTCCATGAGATGTTGGGTGCCCAGGGCAGCCCTGACTTGCTCGTGCATCCTAGGCTGAGCACAGGGTATGAGAGGCTTCCCTCTCTCTTTCCTGTTGGGGCATGATATTTGGAAGGCAGTGCCAGGACCCAGATCTGAGTCTTAGACATACTGCTGCAGGCCAGGGTAGAGAATGAACATAGGGTGTATAAGAGACTGGAGGCAACTGTATTACTGGGGAGTGGGGAAGCTTTGAGAGCTCCCAGGAATTGCCAACCACTTGGAGACCCACGTCTCCTCCATCCAAAGGGTCCTGGCTCTGCAGAGCTCTGGAGTTGGGCATATTTCAGTTTCTATCCAGGCTCCGCCACTGTGGTGGATTCGATGGTGATCCAGTAACATTTAACCCCAACCCTACCTCAAATCCATTGGAGGAGTAGATTTACTCGCTCTACCCATGACTTGGCTGTGGGACTTGCTTTGGCCAATGTGTTTGTGGGCAAGATGCTCAGGAACTTGAAATGCGCTTGTGCTGTTGACCTTACAGTCTTGTGTGTCCCTGCCATTTCCACGACAAGGATGTGCCTAGGTGGGCCTACTGGTCCCAAGAGATGACTGAGGATGGGAGGCATGTGGAACAAAGCTATGTCACCCTGCAGAGCCCATCCCGGGTTAGCCAGCCTACAGATTCATGAGCTAAATAAATGTTTACTATCATTTTCTGGGAAGTTTGGGCATGCTTGTTATGCACCATTACTGTGGCCATCATGAGCGAATCCAGTCTCTCACCAGCTCTGTGACTTGGGCAGGTTGGCTTCTTCCGTGGAGACCCACAGGAGGAAGGCAAGGCTTCGTAGAGCTCATGGAAAGCCTGGGGTGAACCCAAGGAACGTTCTGAGAATTTCTCCTACTTAAAAGTCCTGTCCTGTACTCATTGGAGGTAGGACATCTCTAGGGGGGAATATTCTAACTTCTTGGGGAAGAAAGAAGCCACAGTGCATGATAGAAAAGATACAGGAGGGATGGTGGGGCTGTAGGGAGCCAGGCCCTCCACCCCCAGGGTTGTTGCTGAGAGCCTGGAGGATCTGTGCCTCTCTGCAAGGCTACTGAGCAACATGTACACTCCATTTCCAGAATTACACTTGTTGGTATGCTAAACACATTCACATGCCACCGCCACCAAAACCCACTTGCATATGTGCACAAGGAAATATTGTAAGACGATCAACGTAGTCTTGTTTAAACAGCTAAAAATTAGAAATGGCTCAAATGTTCCTGGCTCGGGGGACACCACGGCACATCCTCTGATGGTTAGCAATAATGAAGGAGCCCTTTATGGGCTAATGGGGTTGAACCTTGAAGACACATTGCTGAGTTCAGTACATAAAGTAGAGCATAACATTTGTGTTGAGAAGCAAACAAAACTGAACTGAACACCACACAGCGAACTGGCTAGCAGTGATGGCCTCAGGGGGAATTGTTAGGGGAAAGGATGGGAAGGGGTGGTCAGACAGACTCCAGCTTTCTCTGTAATGTCACAATTTTGAAGAGAAGCGGCTCTGGATTAGAACTTCAGCTGTGTCACATACTTAGGCTTTTAACTCTGGGCACTTTGTGACCCTCTTCAGGCCCCAGTTGGTGGGGATGTGAACCTCTACCTGCCAGGGCTGACTGGTGGAAGAAATGAGCTGTTGTCTGTGGAGGGGCTGACATTATGTCTGGGCACAGGAAGGGGCTCATAGAAATATCAGCTGAAAGCAAAGGACAGGGTCAACTGGGAGGCACGTAGCCTAAGCTGCAGGTCCGTCTGGGGCTCTATTTCCTTGGGCATCCTGCCAGGACTACTGGGTACCTAGATAGAGCCCTGGCAAGGCCCCAGCAAGTGAGGGCTGTGGTCCAGCTGGGCCAGTGCGCGGCATAGCCCAGTGCCATCTCAGGACGTGAGAGAAGCCATGTTGTGTTCTGTGACCCCGAGTGGGGAGGTCGGGAACATGGCACCAACACCTGCAAAGATCTCCAAAAAACAACAAATTATGAATGCTTTATTGCTGCTGGCCGGGTGTGGGAGAGTTTCTCCCAGTTACCCTCTAGGCTGTTAGTGACCATTTAAGTCTCCTGAATTGTCACTGGAATGCTTGGAATCCTGAGAGGCCTGTGTCCTTGGCTGTCAGTTCCTGCTTGGGTGGCCTGGAAAGAGATCCCTCAACTGGACAGTGAAGACGATAAATTCGCCCTCAAAACTCCAGATCGAGTTGGGTCAGTGAAGTGGATTGCTGGCTGCTAGGCTGAGATGGGATTCCAAATGGATTCCCTCGGTCCGGGCTACTGAGTGCTCCCGCCCACCCACCACACTTCTGAGTTTCAGCACGGCCCCAGCACGCCCCAGGGACGTATCCCTATAGAAGGTCACGGCTGCCGTGGCCACGTCCTCCCACACTCCGCACCCTGCACCTTCCATCAGGCCTCGGCCACCCCAGTGCTGGCCCCCCGTGTTCCATTCTTTCCATGATTCCCCGGTAGTTTCAGGTACAGGCCAGTGTCTCCGGAGGGTGGGGAGGGTCCGTTCCTGTGGGTTTCCAGCATGGAGCCCAGGGTCTGCTGTACAGCCTGAGATAGATCCTAATAAAATCCTACAGCCCACCCTCCCCAGCAGTGGGGCTGCTCCCTCACCTGGAGAATGAATGACCATTCTGTAACAGACCTTCTCATTCCTGAATTTTCCAAACTAGAGTTTGAATGAACTTTCCATAACACAGACCTCATCGTGTTAGGCCCTCCTCATGAAGACTCTTCCATGCTCCCAAGGCAGCTGCCTTGGGGGCCTGCTCTCACTCTCTGAGGTAATTCCTTCTGGACTCCCTGGTCTTCTTTCCCTCCTCCCCCATTTGTCCAGTTAGCAATAATGGCTTTGCTCCTCTTCGGTTTCCTATTGGTGGAATCTACACCTGTTGGAATCGGATTTTGGAAATTGTGATTCCCAGGCTCCAGCCCTGGCTGGTTGCCTATATAGCACCCCACTATTCATCACCCCCCACTGCTATAGTTCAGGGGACACTGAATGAAGACTATCATTTTCTCCCATCCACACAGAACTGCTTAATACCATCTATAGACTCCACCAGCTACTCTCAACTTTCCCAAGCCTCCCTTAACACAGCTTTGTCCTTTCTTCCCTGAAAAAACCCATATCACTTTGAGGGGCCCCTGGGTGGCTCAGTCGGTTAAGCATCTGCCTTCGGCTCAGGTCATGATCTCAGGGTCCTGGGGTCGAACCCCACATCGGGTTCCCTGATCTGCAGGGAGCCTGCTTCCCCCTCTGCCCTTCACCCTACTCATCTTCTCTCTCTCTCTCTCTCTCAAAAAGATAAATAAAATCTTCAAAAAAAAATCCACTTTGAGCCAGTCAGTTCCTATAAGCTTCGACTGAGATGACTCATAATCACTTCTCTGTCATCGAGGTACGCCTTTTTGTATTTGCTGCAAGGCCCAAAGTTCAGGACCCTGCAGCCTCCTCTGGTCTCCTCCCTTCCCTCCGAGGGTACACTGTCACTGCTGATCTCGAATCTGGCCAGCTCCCTCTCTTCTATCTTTCAAACCCTTTCGTTGGTACCTTTGGGATTCCTTCCTGGCCCCAAATCCATGAACCTCTTCTTGGTCTGGTGGCCTCTTACTTGCTCCTCAACCACCTACCCAGCTGGGGACTCCCTCAACCACCAAGTTTCCCGTTTGAAAGCTATCTTTTTCTCTTCCCAAACACAGGCATCTGTGCAGCTGATGACTGCGGAAGTGTGGCCTTCCGCAAACCCTCACCAAGAGTCCACCATGTACCTGGCCCGCCGGGCCAGCGGGACAAGGGCCTGATCCTTCTGACAACCCGTCCTTCATTGCCAGTGAGGGGTTTCTCCATCCCTTTGAGAGCTCCTTGACTTTTTAAGGCAACTGCCGAGTTGGCCTTTACTCCAGTCTTTCACCATAACTCCATTTCTAAATCAAGACACACCGTGTGATGAAGTTTGGGGAGTGTTCCTCACCAGGAAGTGAAAAAATAAAACCGCAAGGCAGCATCTGTTTTGATCGCTTTATTGGAACATGATGGTAACGCAGAACATGGGTTTGGGGGCCCACAGCAGAAGCTACCCTCCTCTAGACAGCATGTACCCCACTTCTGCAGCCAGCAGAGGCTCCACAGAACCTCCAGAAGGGTGGGGGCAGCTCAGCCCAGACCCAAAGGAGGCCCCTGCCATGCCAGGGGCAGGGTGCGTGGGCACACGCTGGGCCGGAGCCCCCACCAGCTGAGGCTGTCACCAGCCAGACCGCATCTTATGCCTCCAATTCCTTGGCCGTGACTTAGAGACCTACCTGGGGAAGGGAAGGGATTCTGGGGCTTCTAGAAGGAACCCAGCCAAGAGATTGAGCACCTCTGAGGATCATCAGGGCAAATCATGCCTTCAGGTGTTTCGGCAGATAAACTGCTTAAAGCCCTTGCTACGTGCCAAACACCCTTCTAGGGGCTGGATATACAAAGGTCAGCAGAAATAGGCAGAGCCCATGGCCTCCTGAGTGGGGGAGACAGACAAAGGGGAGGGAACCACACAGATGACTGTAAATCACAAACACGCAGTGGCTTCTGAGGCCCGTTGTGGTGTGTGTGTGTGGGGGGAGGCCTGACCTAATGGGGTGGGTCAAGGAAGACTTCCTCAAGAAGTGGTATTTCAGTCAAGCTCTCATGGCCAGATGGGTGGGAACAGCATTCCACGTCATGGAAACAGCTCTGTGCATGGCCCTGCATCGGGTAGGAGCAGGAGGATAAACAAACAGAAAGGAGAAGCCAGGAGGATCAGGACAGAGAGACAGAGGGCAGTGTGGCCGGAGGAGGACGGAGGGCCATGTCAGGCCGGTGGCCCAGGAGAAAGGTGGTCACCAGCGTGCCGCATGTGACCACAGCAGCATTTTGCTTAGCCTGCTGTGGCTGCTGGGTGGGGGCGGGGGGTGGGCTGGGCAGAGGCCAGTAGGGAGCGCGGAGAGCTGTCAGGAAGCTATCTCAGTTGTCCTGCCCAAGGGATGGCAGTGGAGCTGAGTGCAGACAGGGCAGGAAGAGAGAATCAAGCAGACAGTTGGGACCTGTGCAGCTGGGACTCAAGAAAACGGACCATGAGGAGCTGACCCTCAGGCTGCAAAGCCGGTGGCAGACTTCTGGGTGAGACGGGGAAGCCGGCAGAGGAGCAGGTGCAGGGAGAAGGTCACGAGTGTGGCTGCGGAAAGGCTAGGAGAGAGGTGCCTTCGAAACACCAGGCGGAGGGGTCGGGCATGCGGCTGGGAGTGGGAAGCTCCCAGGGGAAGCCCGGGCTCCGGGCACAAACCTGTGAGTAATTTCGTCACAGGTAAATCTCCTGGTGACTTCGGTTATGAGGGTACACACGAGGCCACAGTGGGACAGAAGTGAGTGAGAAGAGTGAGAAGAGAATGCTCGTGGGACAGGCACACCTGACAGCCGGAGAGAGGACAGCTGCCAGCCAGCCCAGAAGGCCTGGGTGTGCACGAAGGGGGACACCACCCGGGGGTTCGTGGAACCAAGGGAGGAGTGGGCTTGGGGAGGGGCCGTGGTTAGTGGGGAGGATCCAAGCACACCCCGTTCCTCTGGGTGGCACCACCCCCAATGCCTTGGGTCTCTTCAATAACCCTGTGAATAGCAGAGGGGATCTGACCCTCTTGGGTGGGAGTCAAGAGCTGCTCAGAGAGATCACTACTGATCCTCCCAAGGTCGCACATCCAGCAGAGGACGCTGTGGGGTCAACTCCCCACCCCCCAACGCCAGCTCTGCCTCACTCTGGCTCCCTACCCGCCCCTCTCCTCCACCTGCCCATGCCTTTGGCTCTGCTCCACACCCCTTCTTGTTGATGGAAAGCACCAGAGAGGGCCAGTGCTGCAGCATGAAGGGACCCCTCAGGCCCCAGGTCGGAGCCCCGCTAAGAGAAGGGTGGGCTGAGTCCAGCCAACACCTTGCTCTCTCTCCTCAGCAGCAGTGCAATGTCAGGTCAAGGATGCGGGCTTGAGGCCTGTCTTTTTGCCCACGCTCCCGTTCCTTCATTCCTTCAACAACTATCTTTCGTGGGCCTCCTAGGAGCCAGGCATGCGTGCTAGCTGAGCTCGACCTGGGGCGGACCCCAGTCTTCCTGGGCACTCAGTTTCTACCTCTGTAAAGTAGGTTGGTGATTCTTGCCACAGGTTCAAAGGATTACGTGAACTCCTGCAGTTGAAGTGCTTAGCACACGGCAGGTGCTCAGTGAAGGCGAATTTCCTTTCTTTCTTTCCCTTCCCTTCCCTTGCCTTTCCATCATCCCATAGAACCTGTGAGGGAGTGACAGGCTAACTATGGTGACACCCTGCCGCACTCAGAGGGCCTGCGTATTCCTGCATAGCCAAATCCATGCTCACACCTGTGCACACATCCCCCCCGTCCAGCCACCTCGGCTCTCGACTTGGGGCCAGCCCCAACGTGAGCTTTGAACCCATGGGATTCAGCAGACCCGCGCCCAGGAGAGTTCTGAACATCTGCTGGGAATGCTGAGCACCGGCTAGGCTGCTCTGCATAGACCCGAGGACCCCAGCACCCCACTGTGTGCTCCAGGAGTCCCTAGACTCAGGCTAGGGTGCCTCCTTGGTGGCTCTGGGGGCTTCTGGGTCCTTCATGGCTCCAGGAGTTCAATCTTGGTGACCAGAAGCAGTATCTTGTGTGTCCTGGGCCGGGTCTACACAGCCTCGGAGGGCAGAGTCCTCCCCGCTTCCTGGGGTGGTGTCCTCAGTGGCTCTTTGGACAGCGTCTCTCCCGGCTGCTCCTCTGAGGGGCCTCTCATGGGTCTCTGGAGGAACCTACGCCCCCACAGACTCTTGCAGCAGCTTAGAAGGTTGCCGGAGCACAGCGTACTGGAGAGCGCGGGCTTCCTGAGGAGACACAAGCATAGGTCAGGGCTGACAGGGCCATGGAGCGAGGCCAGCGGGCCCAGGGCCCACCCTCTGGCCTTTGCTTCCTCTGAGCCAGCCCGGGGAAGGGTGGGGTGGGGTGGGGGAACCCTTCCTTGGCCACCAGGGCAGCCCATGTGCCGCAAGGACGTCGAGGGACGCATTCAGGAGACCTGCTCTCAGATCTCACGCCTGCTTCCAACATGCCGTGCGCCCCTTAACTCCTCCGAACCCTAGGTGGGGGAAAAAAACAGCCACCTTTCCAATTCTTGGAAGGACTAGTGTTATAAAATATGTACGAAAGTATGCCACACCTTGCCTGGCTCACACCAGGAGCCCAATCAGTGTTTGCTGTTTCTCGCTTTTAGTGAAATGATTCCTGAACATCGGCAGCAGGCCTTGCATGGCTTGAAGGGAGGCTGGGAAAAGACGCCCAGATTTATTCAGCCTTGCCTTACAATCAGTTGTGAGCACATCTGTCTCCATTAGAATGTGTGCTCCCCAAAGGCAAGGCACTAGCCCCCTGGCAATTAGAGCTGGCAGATAATAGTTACTCAGTTAATGTCCACGGAGTCAATCTGATCAAAGAATAGATCACAAAGACTGAGTTAGCCAAAAGCTCGGTAGGAAAGTTTTTAAACAGGCTATTTGGCAGACATTTTTAGGAAGAAGAGATTTCCTTCCCTTCCGGGCATATAAAGTTCCTTGGAGCTATTGTCTGCTAAGGTACAGATAGCAGACCTGCTTCTCTCTTTAGCTGCTTTCAGCGAGTGAGAATTCCTTTATCATCTTTATTTCAAGTCAGAAGGAAAGGCTCAGTGTGGCACTCCTGTGTCTTCCGCACCCAACACCCGCAGATCTCCCTTTAGAACAGAGAACAGGAGGCAGGCTCAGAGGTGTAAGCGGGCAACTGGGCCTGGTCCAACTTTGATGACATTGTTTTGTGTGATTTTATCTATGCTCATGAGTTCTTTCTGTTTTCCACCAGTGATACTGTTTCCATTTACAGTGACAGTATAAAGTTCCCTCATCTATTTTAGTGAAAACAGCAAGTTGGTGTAGAGCTTTAAGAGCATATAATATAGGTGGGACAAGACTCTGGGCTGGACTGGATGGAGAAGGGAATGCGCAAGCGACCGTGGTCTGGGGAGTGTCATTCTGAGTCCCCGACACATCCCAGCTTCCACTTAGCTCAAACACAGGAGAAGCTGAGTACTGCGTGGTGTCCCTAGAGACTGTTTCCGGGGTCTCGGCCGTCCCAGGACAAAAATCTGGCTTCAGCTCTGTCTAAAGCCAGGACCGCTACCTCCTTTCTGGCTTCCCTGCCTAGGCTGGACTGGTAGTTTTCCTCCTCAGTTTCAAGCTGGGAGCCGCCCACTGCTTGGTACTGAGACCCACTGCGCTTCCTGGGATGTCCATGAAGATCACACCTGGCCTCAGCTCCCACCATCATCTGTGAAGGTCATCTGGCTGCCAGAGGAATCTATCTCCCTGCTCCTCCTCCCTTTTACATAGGGAGAGGGAAGAGCATCGAGCTTCCCTTTGGCATCTGTTAGATAGATGGATAGGCGTTGTAGATTGGGATGCCTGACTTTGTAAGACACAGATGACAGCTGCCCCGACACCCCAGCTCCCCTCAGTGCATAGGTACGCTCCAGCCTGGCCACTGCTGAAGGCCGCCAATGGCCCAAGCTCTCCCTGGAGGTCTGGCCAGCCCTTCCCTCCCCAGCACACAGGCCCTCACCTGGACCTCAAGGTTACACCCCTGGCACGTCAGAGGCCCCATCCTTCGTGCTAGCAGGCAGGTTATCTACCCTACGATTAACATTCCAGACGCAGCTCTGGTCAAGTGACTTTCCCTGAAATTACCAAAGAAAAGCTAGCTTTGGCTAGGAAATAACTGGCTCCCTTCTAAAGAGCTTACAGATCCCTTAAAATAATAGTACTATGGAAATATCACATGCTCCTTGTAAAAACTTCAGGACAGATGCACAAAACAAAGAAGATAAACATCTCAAGTAACTCCTCTTCTCAGGCATATCTTTGTTACATGTTGAATCTGTCATTAAGTATTTTTAAATGAAGTACATCATACATCCAAAAAGACTATATAAAAAAACAAATGTGCATGGTTTAAAGACTCTCAAAGAGTGCCAAAATGGATACCACCTTTCAGGTTAAGAGACAGAATTTACCAGTACCTGATTTATCCCAGCAAGTACTTAGGTATCGAAACAGCCTACTGGGTTGTTCTGCCTGCACTTTATTTATTTATTTATTTATTTATTTACTTACTTACTTATTTATTTATTGGCAGAGATGGGGAGTGGCAAATTATAGCTTCATTCTTTTTACAAAATAACGATTGATTCAGCAGAATTGGCATTTTCTAAATTGGGGCTAAATCTGGATGGTCTGTCTGGAATAAGGCTGTTCATGGATGACAATCGTCTTGAGATGAATCTTTTCTCTGCCTCACACGCCTTCCTTTGGCAAACATCAACTCCCCACAGCGTGTGGTTCGGGTGGGAGGGAGATCATCGGGCCCCATCTCCCAGATGCCTCTCCATGTGGCACCCGCGACTGCTTGAGGGGTGAGTTCAGAACTCAGCCAGGGAGAAAGAGGGTCCCTCCCGTGACTGCTGCACCTTTCTTATGAGACAGAGAAGCTGGGAGCCCATGAAATAAGGCAGTCAGTGGCTCTCCTACTGAATTACTATCACTTGCGACCAAAAGACTTTTGCCCAGGGGCGCCTGGGTGGTGCGGTGGGTTAAGCATCCGACTCTTGGTTTCTGCTCAGGTCATGATCTCGGGGTCGTGATTTCAGGGTCTTGGGATTCTCTCTCTCTCCTTCTCCCTCTGTCCCTCCCCCACTGCTCACGTTCTCTCTCTCTCTTTCTCGCTCTCTTTAAAAAGAAAAAAAAAAAAAAGACTTTTGTCTAATACACCAACACAGAGTATTATTTGAGGTAGACTATTTCTGGTAATAATATAGTCAGCAAAACAGCCTTCTATGACAGTTTGTAAACACAACCAACTGGCTATACTTCATGATGGTAACAACCCTCTTCAACACTTTACACCAGTAAACAAAACAACTTTTACAATATTTTATAACTGCAAACACAAGTTTAACATGACTGGAAGGACCCACCACGTATTTGACATTTTGAGTGCATATAAAGGCTTGAAAAATACTGGCTTGGTGGGGCACCTGGGAGGCTCACTCAGTTAAGCATCTGACTCTTGGTTTGGGCTCAGGTCCTGATCTCAGGGTCCTGGGATCCAGCCCGGACCCCAGACATGCTCCGCACTCAGATGGGAGTCTGCTTGAGGATTGTCTCTGCCTCTACCCCTCCTCCCACTCAAGCACGGTCCCGCGCGCTCTCTCCAAAATAAATAAATAAATCTTAAAGAAAAAAGAGAAAAATATTGGCTTATTTATCAGTTAATACACAGTTTCAGATACTAAAATTTTGATTACTTAATGCAGTTAGTGGGTTTTGGGATACATAATCTCTCAACATACATCTCAATCATTTTCACCTGGGTAATAAGCATTAATTGATATAATTTACTCTGGAATTTAAAAAAAAATTCACCACTTGTTGAAAAAAAAAAAAAAAAACCAACCCAGAAAAATCCAAAGAAAGATTAAAACTACAAATTGAAAATATTTAAAACTCAGATTTCCTTTTTTATGATTTTTTTCCCTAGCTACCTTTCATTGTTGTTGTTGAACACTCTATTTTTGAGATTAAATTGTTCATGTTCCTATAGTTCATTTTCACTGCTGTGAAGTATTCCGTTACGTGAAAATACTCCAATTTATTTATCCATTCATCTGTTGATAGACATCTGAGTTGTTTTCCATTTTTTAAATCATTTCCCTTCTCATACTTGTTTTTGAATTTACATGATAATGGCCTCATCAAAACCCTGATAGAGTTTGAGCAGAATTGGAATGATCTATTCCTAGAGTATTCGGTAGAACTCCTTTGCAAAACCATGTAATACTGGTGTCTCATTCACTTTATTTATTTTTAATGGTTACAGGACCATTCCAGTTTTCTATCTCATTGCAAGTCAGTTTTGGCAAGTTCTGTTCTGCTAGAAAATTTCCCCCTTATCTGAGTTTTCCCTCGTTTGGGGCATAGAATTGATTACAGCATTCATATTACCTTTCCTAATCTCTGTGACATCGAAAATAATATCCTCTCTAAACCCTTAATATTGCTTATTTATGATGCTTGTGATTGATTTCTCTTTGTAGTTCTGTCAATTTTACTTTATGTATTTTTAACCAACTGAGCCACCCAGGCGGCCCTACTTTATGTATTTTTGAGGCTAGTTTATTAGGTACCTATGTGTTTAGAATTATTATTATCCCAGTAAATAGAGGTTTTTTTCAAAATATTGTGACCATCTCTGTCTTTAGTAAAATGTTTTGCTTAACATTCACTTTGTCTGATATTAAAATAGCTACCCAGATTTCCTTTGGTTAATATTTGACTAGCATATTGTACTTTACTTTCCTTATACTTTCAATATTTTTGTTTCCTTAAGTCTATTTCTTCTAAAAACATTTGTTTTGGTTTAAAAAAAAAAAACCTGACAAGCTTTGTTTTTCTTACTTGGATAGTTTATTCCATTTACACCATGTATTGTGTTTACTGATAATTTTCACTAATTTCTTCAGTGTGGTTTTGTGTTTTATATTTGCCCCACCTTTTCTAACTTTTCCTATTTTTTCTTGCTTTGCTCTAAATTGCCCCTTCTCCCCTCATTCTCTTTCCTTCTCATTTTGTGGAATTTCTGGCCTCTTATAAAATAATTTTAACATGCATATTTAACATAATAAAGTCTAGTGGCATGGAGCCCTCCCCCTTTACTTAGTTTGCCATTCTTGTCAAATATAAGTTGGGATAAGACACTAATAAGCTAAATTCCAATACTGTGTAGACTCTATTACATTATAGAGTCTAGAGATACCAATAGGTTTAATATTCTTTGACCCCCTTCATAGCCCCATGGCCCATCCTGCCCTGAGCCCTAAATCTTGAAGCTGGGGGATGTTAATGGGGGTTCTCAAGAGCACATAATATGGGTTTTGCCACACAGTAAGTGCTTATGGTAAACAACCGTCATTTTCACCTTCCCATCATCTATTCCCCTTCTCTTGGTAATAGCACTTTGAGTCTTTGGAATCCAGCCTTCCTCACTCTTTGCCCACATGAGCGAGGTGGGGTTGAACCTCTTATTCTTTGCCCTGGCTCCAGGTGTGGGCACAGAGTCAGACATAGGACCCAGCCAGCCAATGAAAGTCTGAAACTTTTTTGTTGGAACAGTAGGAAAGAGAAACATTTTCCATTGGAGTTGCTAAGATGGTAAGATATAAGCTTGGAGCTGCTGGCGGCACCACTGGGAGACTCTGAGAATGAGGTGAATACAGTGTAAAACTGAGTTGAAAGCTGGAGAAAGGCACATTTCTGATGACATTTGCACATTTGGATCCAGCCATGCTTGAAGCTCCCCTTTTCTTTTTTTTTTTAAAGATTTTATTTATTTATTTGACAGAGAGAGAGGTTACAAGTAGGCAGAGAGGCAGGCGGGGGGGGGGGGCGGGGAGCAGGGAATAAGCTCCCTGCTGAGCAGAGAGCCCAGTGTGGGACTCGATTCCAGGACCCTGAGATCAGGACCTGGGCTGAAGGCAGAGGCTTAACCCACTGAACCACCCAGGCACCCTTGTTTTCTTCAGTTTTATGAGCCAGTTCCCCACCTCCACCAATCCCAGCCTCTTTTGTTTATTTTATTTGTTTATTTTTTGAGAGCAAGAGCAAGTTCACATGTGCATGAGTGTGGGGGAAGGGGTAGAGGGAGAGAGAGAGAGAATCTTTTTTTTTTTTTTTTAAAGATTTTATTTATTTGACAGACAGAGATCACAAGTAGGCAGAGAGGCAGGCAGAGAGAAGGGGAAGCAGGCTCCCTGCTGAGCAGAAAGCCCGATGCGGGGCTCAATCCCAGGACCCTGGGACTATGACCTGAGCCAAAGGCAGAGGCTTAACCACTGAGCCACCCAGGTGCCCCAAGAGAGAGAGAATCTTAAGCAGGCTCTATGTCCAGTGCAGACCCTGATGTGGGGCTTGATCTCAAGACCCTGAGATCATGATCTGAGCCAAAATAAAGAGTTGAACGCTTAACCAACTGAGTCACCCAGGCACCCCCCCACCCCGCCCCCACTCCTCCCAGCCTCTTTCAACTGGGTTTCTGCTCCTGGCAGTCAACAGTATCCTGATTATAATATGCCTAGAATCTGAATTTGAATCTGAATCTCATTTTTTCACATTGAGGGTGTTAGATATATTCAGCCACCCGCAGTCCAGATCCCGTTTCAGCGCTACTCTCTCTATAGGAAGCCTTGCTCAGGCCCTCTCTGAACCTCGGTTTTCTCCTCTGTGAAACAAGTCTGTAAGAGCAACCTCACAGTACTGCTGTGAGGAGTACGGGTAACGAGTGTCAGTGCTCTTCACCGCTTCTGTCTCCTGCATCACAGAACCTGCTGTCACTCACATGAGTGCTTTTGCCCATGTCCCATTGCTAGAGATGTCTTTATGTTCTTCGCTGACGCTCAACTTCTACTTCTGTTTCAAGGTTCTGCTCAAGCATCACCTCCCCTGGGAAGCTGTCTCTGAGGCTTCCCAGGATTGTTGAACCCCTCCCAGCTCCTACAGCACTGAGGCCCTGACCTCCTGGGGTTAACTCTCAGTTTACTTGTCTGTCTCCCAGACTAAAGGCAGGCACTGGACCTTTCATCTTCAGCCCCACTGCCCAAGTTTCTAGTAGGTGTTCAGTCATGTGTGTGAAAATGAAAAGCCCAATCTGTTTCAATAGTGATTCTCCCATGTTCTGACTTCCCCAATTCACAGATCATCAGAAACTCTGTGTGGTGACTCATGCTGCCTTTATTTCTATATCCACCTCCCTGCTGCTGGCTAGGAAGAGCCTTGTAGACAGGAACCCCGGGAGGGGTGATGAGGGATGCGGACCATTTTAGCCAGCCCCTCTGAGACTCGCCATGTGCTGGGGGGACCGAGAAAGCATGAGATGTGGGACCAGGAGTCCTGAGCGTGGTTTGAGCCTTCCTCATTGCCCTGCTGTTGGGTCTCAGGACAACTCCATCTCTTTCTCAAGTCCCTGTCTTAATCTGTAAAATGGGCATGATCCCAGTGGAAGGGCTGGAAGAGAAAGGTTCCTCCTCCTCCTCCCTTGTTTCCTGCAATGGGCGTGGCCACTGGCTCTTTTGTTCCTCAAGGTCCCTAAGAGCTGGAGGTTGAGGGACTGTGTGTTGAGGGTCTGGGCTGATCTCTGAACCCAGGTTCTTACTATCCTGTGCCCAACCACACAGCAGAACCGCTACTGCCACGTGTCAGCTTTGCCTACATCCTGGGAACTGGGTCACCGAAACTCCTTTATGGGGAAAAGGAAGTAGAGAAGAGAAAGGAGAAGGGCCTCTCTCCTACCCTGGGAGCCAGTAGTAACCCACCAGGGCTCTTTCCCTTGCCTTATGCTTTTGTCAAAGTCAGGGGTGACCCTCTTCTCCGGGCCAGGCCTGTTTTCTGGTTGTTCTGGAATAAGCTATGAGGTGGACATTTCAGGACACCAGACTACCCAGAGGCCAATCAGAGCGTCATTTCCACATATCCTTGTTTTCTATCACAAACTGATATTGCCCGATATGCGGGGATGACCCAACTTCAGGCCTCTGCTCATGAAAGAAATTAATTTTTCATGCCCTACTCAGAATCTTCTGGAAGCAAACACAGAGGGTTTGCCTACACCAGCATCTGCTTCCAAGGGCTAGTGGCGAGGTCTTTTGTCCTTCAGCAGCAGGTATCACGGCGAACTGGGCGGAGGCTTCCTCCTGGAGTTTTGTACACACACTGTGTTCATTTCCAGAGAAGGTGAAATTTATCCAAGAAAGGCACCCCAGAACTCCCTGGGATGTAGTTGAAATCTAGAGGTGATAGTCATAAGCCATCGGCCCTTTTAATTTTTCCCTCATGACGAAGGAACCAGATGGTGAGGGTCCGAAAGCTTTGGGCTCATCGAAGGGATCTTAATGATTAGGGACATCTCAGGACACCCATCCCTGAATGCTGGTGGGTCACAGCCTGGGACCACTCTGGGAGCTCAGTGAGGGAGGGGTTGGCTATGACTCTGGCAGTCGTGAGGGGCCTGGCACACAGCAGGCATCCTGCACTGTACTGGTGAATGAGTACATGATCGACAAGAACTGGTGTTTACCGAGTGCTCATGTGCTAGGTCCTGAGTGGGCTGTGTGGCATCCTTTTTCTAGTTAACCCTCCCGGTGATGCTATAAGATGAGCACGGGTGTCCCATTTCACAGACAAAGAAACTGAGGCTCTGGGGGTGAAGTGATGTGCCTAGGTCACTCAATACCAAAACTCAAATAGGAAACAACAGCTCTTGGCTCCCACGTACACACCTTGCCACTGTGGCCTGCTTCTTCCTGAGGACCAGGCGAAATGAATTGGACAGAACAGGACCGAGGTTAAAATGAGAGACATGGCGATGGTCAGGGAAAGGTCACTGGTCTCCGGTAACTCACAGGTGTGAGTAGCTATGAATGTGAACACACGTATATGGATGGGCAAGTGAGTGTGTGCTAGGGCCCGAGTGTGTGTGGGTGTGCCTGGGCAAGATGGTGGGCACAGAACCATTTCTGGCCCCGGGAATCAGGGAAAGTTCCACAGAGCAGGTGGCCTTTGAGTTGGGCCTGGGGCAATAAGTGGAAATTGAATGGGGATATCAGTAAGGGGTGGGTGTCTCTTAGGGCAGAGAGGGCAGCCTGGGCTGTATAGTTCATCAAAAGGAGCCTGGGGATGCAGTGGGAGAGGAGACGGAAAGGGGTTCTACAACTGGAACCGGAGGGGCCTGCTGGATGGGTTTGCCAGCAACCTGGCAGGCCCTGGAGTCATGCTGGAGGCTATGGAGCCCGGGAGCGTCAGTAATTAGCCGAGGAACAGTCTCAGCTTGTGGCCTGGACTGGCCCTTCTCCGTGATCTCACACCTACGTGGGTCAGTGAGATTGTACCTGAGTGACTGCCAGGGATAGGGTGGCTGGTAGGGAGGGAGTATGACCCTTTGTCACAGGTGCTCCTGCAGATGGGAACGGCCAAGGCTGCAGGGTGCGGGTCCAGGCCGTTTTCATGGGTGTTCTCTTGAAGACCCTCGATCTCCAGTCATGTTGAGCATTTCAGGTGTCAGGTCTTGCCCTGCCACGTGGGGGAGGAGACCTTCGTGGAAATAAGTGACCTGACCAAGGTTGCAGAGTTGGTGGGTAGAGGAATGGGGTTCTTGCCACGTCTCTTTGGTCCAAAGCCTGAGCCCTGAGCCCAGAGGGCAACCAAATGATAGAGCCTTCAGCATTCTGGTTCTCAGCATTTTGTGAGTCTGAGCTCAGTTAAGCCACATGCAAACCCCATGGGGTAAGTGCTAGGATTCTCGCCATTTGATGGAGGAGAACACTGAGGCACGGAAAGGGGAGAAACCTGCCTGAGGTCACACAGCCAATAAGGGGAGCTGGGCAGCACACTGGGCTTGTTGCTTGAGGGATTGAGGGCGTGGGGAGCCCCACTTCCACTCAACCCCTCCCCTGCCTCCACATCATCCGGATCCTGGGGCTGCACTGGAATCACCAAATAAAAAAGTGAGGACAGTACTCACGCATCGGGCACTCGATACTGAACTCTCACAGCACCCGTATGACACACATGATTGAGTTCTTAGTGCTAACAGACAATGTCTGGGCCCAGAGAACTTGGGTCACTTGCCCAGAGACCCACAGCGGGTAAGTGGTAGAGCCTTGAAGGAGTCCCATGTGGCCCAGCTGCGAAGCTGGAGATGTCCTACCCACCCTGATCCCTTCCTGTACACAAAGCAGCTCTCGGGCAGGCCGGGCGTCACCCACGCAACTTGGATCACACTCAGTTTGCCCCAGTCCCAGGCTTGTGCTCCCCTGCCCTGCTGCTCGAACCCTCCAGTGATCCCCATGAGACTGGATGGCTTGCCCAATCCTCTCCTTGAAAGTATAGAACGTTCCTGAAGAAAACCCCAAAGCCCCTGCCCACTTAGCCCAGTGGGTGCTTGCGAAAAAGGAACCATGGCACCCGAGTCAATCTTCAAAGTCATTTCTGATCACCCATTCTGTCCCACCTCTGTGAGGCAGGCGAAATGTCACGCCCACTTTACAGATGGGGAAACTGATGCTCAGGCAGGCCTGCCACATGCCCATGTTTGGGTGCTGTCAGGAGCTGCGTCCTGGGCTCAGCTCCCCTATTGACATGCTAGTCTCTTCAGGCTGACTTATTTGATCTGAACGGCTCAGGACGTGGATGTGTGACAGGCTCTCCCCTCTCTGATGGCTCCTTCTCAGCCCTTTCAAAGATTCTCATTTCTTCCCTGTCCCCTCTGCCCATCTGGAAAAGCCTTGTATCTATGCCCTGCCCTAGCCAGCAGCGTCCCTTACAACCCTTCCAGGATGCTCTCCCCACTTGGTTTCAAGGAAGTGATATCTTCCAGTGTGGTCGGTGGCAGGGAAGCCTGGCAGCCTGTCTAGAAAACAACTAGGCAAAGGGGGACAAAAAAAAAAAAGCTTAGAGTGTCCCTCCCCTTCTACCAGTAATTCTGTTCCCAGAAATTCAGTTTCTAGGGAAATAATCTGAAAGGAACAGAGTGTTTTCTGCATGGAGATGTTCATTACAGGGTTGCTTATAATAGCAAAAAAAAATCTGGAGACCACAGCAAAGTGCCATCGGGAAACATTTTGGTCAATCATGTGGCTCCTCATGCATTCCCCACCGCCCCCCCCAAGCAAACTGCGATGGCCTGGTGTTCACTGGGGACCCCCCCCTTGTGCCAGGCATGGTTCTCAGGACTTTACATTTATTGTCTCCTTTAATCCTTACAACCTTCTGAAGTGGGTCCTGGCAATACCCGCATTTTACGGACCAAGAAACTGAGGCATGGAGAGGTTAGGTAATGTGCCCAAGGCCTGTCTGACTCCAACAAGCTCAACCGCTCCCAGAGCAGTGGTGGTGACTAGTCACTGTCAGCAGGTAATTGGTTGTTAAAGGCAGGCCAGTGCACCAGGTGTGTGACGTCTCACCTAAGATACTATTTTGAGATGTTGAGGGCTTGCTTGGCAAGGTGGTAAGTGGGCCCCACCCTGTCACTCTCCTTTGGGGTCATAACTCAGATTGGAATTGAAGTGGGGGGGGTCACTGGAGGATGAGTGTCAGGGGTCTGAAAGCACAGGGGCTTGTGCCCTATCCTTAGTGGAAGCCAGGACAAGGAGGGGCCCCTGCAGACAAGGCAGAGAGGAGGCCTCAGCCTAATCCTGTTCCCCAATTCCTCTGCTCCCACAGGGGGTGCAGGAGGTTCCCCAAATCTCATGGATCTACAGGGATCCCCAGCATGTGGCTGGGCTTTGAGGCCTGCCTGCTGGGGGAGTGTAACGAGTCTGGGGGCCTGCAGCAGAGGCCAAAGCCCCTGAGAGGATGTGGTTGGTCCTCAGCAGTGCCAGAGAGAGGAGCCAGGAGAGTGCCAGGAGCAGGTCATGTGTCCCTGGGCCCAACCATGCCACAAACACCAGGAATGGAGAAACTGGCGTGACAGGTCTATTGTGGTCCAGAGGACGCCATGGGAGTCAGACAGCCTCTGGGACCTTAGCTTACCCGAGAGGGAAGGAGATGGGCGGGGAGTGGAGAGAATCTTGTTTTGAGTTGGTTCAACTTCCAAAGTCACTGTGTTTCCAGCTGGATGTGACCGAGCTCCCTGACCTGGAAAGCATACGCTTCTCTCCACCATCATGAAATGGTGGTCCACAGGCACCCTGAGCAGAACGAAACAAAGAATCTTCCACCTGTGCAGGCTCAGGGCTGCGCCACAGGCTGCTGTCCCAGACACATGCATTAACAGCCTTCTCCTTCTCCAGCCTGCGGTGGAGGGGCTGTAAGGACCAGCCCCACTTTTCAGATGGGAACAGAGTTTTAGAGAGGGAAGGACTTGCTCAAGGTCAACCAGCCAACAAAAATGGGGAGGTTGGCTAAGCGCTCTCTTGACAGACCACAGCACTAAATGGCATCTCATTGCCTATGAGTGCACCCCTCTCCCCACGTTCCTTTGTCCAGAATGGCCCCTCTGCTCCTCAGCTTAGAAACTACCTACTGGCCTTCGGGGGTCAGCTGAGATGTCGCCCCTTCCAGGAGGCGTTCTCTGCCCTCCCAAACCAGCCCCCACAGCAATGGGGTCTGAGCACCCATCACATGTGTCTGTACCCCTCCTTGCTATTCTAGGGTCTCCAGGAGTGTCCCTCTCTCTCCCTTCCAACCCCCTGCAGAGGAGTGTGCCCTTGGTAAAGGACGAGTGACTCAGTGACTCAGTAAGACTTTGCAGCCCCTAAAACAGGAAACATGTGGCCCTGCTGAAGAACTCCAAGTGTGGAACCTCTTTTTGGCCATGATATTGAGGCCACATCTGCTCATGAAGAACACGAAGGGGGAACAGAGCCATGATCTCAGGGATTGCATAAGATGGCAACAGGAATGGTGTTTCTCCTCGACTTTCAATCTTCTTGTTCCCCTTCCACAATAATTTCAGTATTTATAAATACTGTGTTTCCAAAGTCAGTGTGGAAAGGGGAAGTTTTCTGAATCCTCTGAGCATTGGGACTGCCTCGCCGCCCACCCCGAATGCCGGTCCCTGGGTGACAATGGCATGTAGTTCAGTCCTGGAAGGAGGAAGGCTGGAGTCCCATCCATGGGCATGTGCTGCCCAAGCCTGCAGCCCTCCCTGCATGCTGCAACCTTCTGCATGATCGGTCTGGAGCCGCAGACCCACCAGTGTGCCCCAGAGCCGCCCGTCCCTTACTCCAGTTGGGACAAACTCCCCAGGCCCCCTCCTTCCTATCTCTGAGTGGAGAGTAAGTCATTCATGAACCCCAGGAGAGCCTCAGGGGCTATGGACACCCTTCAGTGCACAGCGGGTCTCAGGCGTACCCCATCCCTGTCCCCCGACCCCACAACAAACAGCCCCTATGGGTTTCACGAACTGCCCCCAGAGCAGAGATCTCTGCGACTCACTGCTGTTTCTTCAGGAGCCGTGGCAGCCTCCAGAAGTCTTAGCTCTCTGACGGATGAGGAAACTGGGACTCGGAGAGGGACGTGATCCTCTCACTGCTACACAGGCAGCAAGGAACCCAGGTCCCTCATCTTCCAGGGCGGGGGTCCCTTGGCAGCCCCGTGGTGCACCTGCTTGGCTTGGTCCCCCCATGTGCACTCACAGCTTGGGGCGTGACAAGGACACATTTTACTGAATTTGCCTCTGCACTCAGAACGATTTATTAGTATGAAAAACATGTTCTTTGCTGCCCTTGCCAGAAGATTCTTGACACAAACACATTGGGGGTTTGGCATAAATTCTCTCCTTGTTAAGCATTTATATATAATTTGGGTTGAAATTGTTCCTTGGGCCTGATCCAAGTCCCTCATTTTCAGAGGACAGATGTGAGACTCAGGGGTCAGGGCCTGACTTGAACAATT
The DNA here is from genome assembly GCF_963455335.1 of Martes martes. Lineage (NCBI taxonomy): Eukaryota > Metazoa > Chordata > Mammalia > Carnivora > Mustelidae > Martes > Martes martes. The sequence continues at coordinate 102,535,656 of NC_137892.1, forward strand.
TGGGGGCACAGCTGCGACATGAGTCCCCAATGCCTGCCTTTAACTTCCCAGTTGCTCCTGTACAGACGGGGGGAAGGAAGGCAGGCAGGCAGGCAGGCTACCACTTTCTAAGCACCTACTCTGTGCTAGGTGCTCTGTATAAACTGATGCTAAGCCTTACTGCTTGTCCACACAGGGAGGCATTTCTATCCCCATTTTGCAGATGAGCAAGCTGAGGCTCAGAGCGCACAAGCCACCTTCCCAAAGTCACAGAGCCAGAGAGCGCTGGGGCTGAAATTGACACCCATTTCTTTCCCCTACATCAAAGGCTGGCAAACTATAGCCTGCAGGCCAAAACCAGCCTACCACCCATTTCTGTTGAAATAGTCGGGGGGAAATAAATAGAAGAATAACATTTCACAACAGATGAAAATGGTATGGAATTCCCATTTCAGCATCTGTAATAAAGTCTTATTAGAACACAGCCACCCTCATTCATTTACGTACTGTCTGAGGCTGCTTTCGCACTCTAAGGGCAGAACTGAGTAGTTGCAAGAGAGAACAGATGGGTTGCAAAGCCCAGACTATTTACTATCTGGATTTTTACAGATAAGATTGGTTGATTCCTGCCCGAGGCCATGCAATTTCCCAGCCGGCCTGGAAAGTCTGCAGGGCGTCCATTGTCCCTGCACCAGGACACCAAGGCTTAAACCTAGGCCTCCTTCTGCTTGGCAAGCCATGTGCCCTGGGGCTGGATCCCCTGGAGAAAGGCCCTCCTCTAATTTATTCACCTGGAATGTTCACCCCCCCACTTTTTCTATGGATACAAAACTAATAGCAGTGGCCCCAAACGCACAGTTCCCCTTCCGTTTCCATCACAGCCTCTGAGGAGGCAAAGTATGTCCCATCAGATCTGCAGCAGAAGAAGTGGAGAGCGAAGGTGGGGAACAAGCATGGGCAGGGGTCTGCATGAAGCCAGAGGGAGCGAGAAGGGATGGCAGAAGCTGGATCCTCTAGCTGAGTTCAAAGGCAAAAATCACCAAGGAGTTAAATGAGGAGTTCTCTACCTTTCAAGTGACTTCAGGCGGCCACTATTTATTCTCTGTGACTTTTAAGGCTGTAAAAGGTTTCCCACCTCCTCTCTCTCTCTGCTTTCCTTCCCCTGACTTCCCTTCTAGGGGTGGGAAGGGAACCTCATTCCTCAAACTCTCCGCAGAGACAGAAGATGAAAAAGATTAACTCTTTGCTGTAGCCTGTCTGCTCTTCCTGGCAGTTGTACACACGTGTGAGCCGTGCAGGCGTGAGCACAGTGTTCTGGGCCTCCCCTGGGCAGAAGGCAGGCACGGGGCACCTGATGAGTCCATGACATAGTCTCATGCCTAGGGCTCCCCACCAGGGCCAAAAGCTTCCATAAAGCCCAAGGGCTCGGTGAAGGAGAAATCAGACCATGGATAGAGGAGGGGAGGAAAGAAGAAACAGGGAAGAAAAGAAAACAAAATGAATGGAAGAAAGAAAGGAAGAAAAAGCAGAAATAAAGAACTTGGACAACATTACTCTAAGTGAAAAAGCAGGTCACCAAAGACCACATATTATATGGAATGTCCAGAATAGGCAAATCTGTAGAGAGAGAAGATAGATTAGTATTTGCTTGGTGGAGGTCAGGCAGGAATCAGGGTTTGGGAGGTGATCACAGAAGGCTACAGAGTTTCTTTTGCGGGTGATGAAAATGATCTAAAATTGGTTGTGGTGATGGCGGCACAACTTTGTGAATATACCAAAAACCAGTGAATTGTATGCTAAAATGGCTGAATTGCATGATATGTGGAGCATATCTCAATAAAACTGTTCCACGGAAGGAAAAAAGATTGAAGACAATCCGAGATGGCAGCATAGGAAGCCCCTGAAATCACCGCCCCTGGACACGCCAGGTCTATAGTTACACATGGAACAATTCGTGCCGAAAAAGAATGGAAAAGTAGTGGAACATTTCCCTCCACAGCAAGGGATAAAAGGGCCACATCAAGACAGGTAGGAAAGATGGAGACACAATCTCACCAAAAATACCTCAACCCTGGTGGGATAATTCACAATAAAGAGAGATCTTTTGGGTCTGGAATCTCTCTCTCTGAGGAAAGACGGGTTTGTGTCCCACACCGCACCCCCCAACCCTTGATAGCCACACTGAAGAGACAAGGCCGCCAAAAACATCTGGCTTTGGAAATCAATGGGTCTTATGTCCATGAAACCTGGGGGGAGGGTCTGTGGGGATCTGAGGTATTCCTTCCGAGGGGCTCACGCACAGACTCGCTCATCCTGGGACCAGCGGGAAGTCAGCAGTTTGAGAGGTGACTGGGTTATACGTGGAGAAGGTGCATTTACCAGAAGGGCAGAGGTCAGTTGGGACTTTCTCTGGGGACGGAAGTGCTGGTGGGCAGCATTTTTGCACTTTTCCTCTACCTTGCTAGTGTGGGTCAGTATGCACAGACACAGCTTTGCTAAAGCCTTGGGTGTACCTGTCCCCCAGACCTCTTTCTTGGCCTCCCTAGAGCCATGGGCATGCCCGGGCCTCAGCACTGTCCAACAGCCTCACTGAAGCTGGTTGGCGAGGGCGGTCCACACAGGGGACAGCGCTGATCACCTGGCCCTTGTGGCTGGAGGTGCTTGTGTTTATGGGCCCCCTGTGATCATAGCAATTGGAAAGACAGTTCTGGGCAGACTGTTACACCCAGCACACTGCACAAACAGCAGACTGAAACACAGCCCCAGTCTGCCTCTGAAAAAGACGCCTCTACTTGTCCTGGAACTTCAACCTGAGGGACAGGTTTCAGGTTTGCTGGATATCCAGAGGCTACAGAGGCACTCGGAGGCAATACAGCCAGGGAAATAGCATCTTTGAGCCTTCCCTTGGCCTTCACAAAGCTCACTGGTATCTCTTAGGAAAGCGCTTATACATTTGCCTGAAGCCCTGATTTTTCCAACAGCTGCCCACAGGACACCTCCAGATTTCCTGGTCTGGACGCCAGCAAGGTCAACAACTGCAGTCCCCCAAG